>NW_027266267.1:5955000-7243750 GCF_022045235.1 Haliotis cracherodii | reverse complement strand
GAGGTGCAAGGTACGCAAGTACCGATAATCATGGCGCGTGGTCACCCTGGGTCTGCCTAATCTTGGCCTGTCAGCGGTCCGCCCTGTCTGTCTGTAACGTTGCATCAAGTTGGTAACGGCAACACAGGAGCAACCGAAGGTTTGTGCAATATGGGCGTGGGTGGCTCCCATCTGTACCATACCCAAGGCTCGTTCACGTTGTTCGACTGTGAGTCGTGGCATTTCTTTTGTGTTTTTTTTATCACTGTGGTTGTCTGACTTGCCGTTGCAATCGTTTTATACCCTTACCCGCACGTGCATTTGCAGTTGTCCGTGATGCACGTGTTTTTCACTTTTACGCGTTTTATCTCGCGAACATGTAACAGACGATTAACATTTTCTGCATAAACTATTGTTGTATTTAGGTTATCGGTTTTAGATAGACTTCATCGAAAATTTTTTTATACTTTGTCTGAAATATATATTTCCAGTTAGTAAAGTTTCTTTTGGACGTCAGTTTATATACAAAAGTATTGAGAAATATTTAGGGTCACGAAAATTCTTATATTTATCAAAAAGTATTATCTTTCTATATTATCCAGTAAACTATATTTTGGACATTGGAATACTGAAAACCATGTGCATGTAGTCGATTGGAACGAGAGTTGTGGATGAATACTCTGTTCCTCAAACCTATCATGGTGATTAGAGGAAATCGATGATGACGTACTGCATTTAACAATAACTTCAAGCGTTGGTGTTCTGAATGTAATTTCATTTTCAGCCCATTAATTACAGAATAACCAGTCAGGGACAGATACTCAGTAATTCCAAGTGTGAGTTTGTTAATCTGTATATCATCTATTGAATTTAAAGAAGGAAAATGAAGAAAAGCGAATGAAATGTCAACCCTTTAGAGAGCTTCACTGAAAGCAGCCTATTGTTAAAAGAGTTAATGTAATCAATTTGTGATGTCATGGACAATGAATGACGTCACATCGAATTTGATCTGATGTTAGATGGGACTGACATAATTCATCTGTAAACTTCAAAATATCCAATAATGAAAAGGGTGACAAATTGGCAACAAATATTTTTTACGTAGTATATATCTACAAGAGAGAAAATGTGAGATTTAATGTAAGGAAACACTTATATTCATGTGATCCTCCATTCACTGATATGGTTTGTGAAGAAGCAAACAGTCATTTGCGAGGAAATATCCGATATTTAGACTTCAAATCAAAAAGAAATATTGCGTAAATGGTGATTTAATATAATGTCCCAAAATAGCGATATTTACGAGGTACCCAATTTGTGTAATGGGAAGTGTATTTGTTTTCGAGATGTATTTTCAGTTTTATTCGACTTCAAAGTGAGGATAGAAAAGGAGGAACAAATATAGCTGTGTTGCAGAAGAAACTCTTGTCGAGTTTTATCCAGATGATCCATTACTTACCAGTACTTTTTGCCCACAACAAACCGACGCCGTGTTATAACAGAACTACACTGTACAGAGGCGTTAAACACACGTTAGTCACTCACCCACTTACCAGTATGGATTGCCAAGAAGCAAATAGTCAATTCATGACTTGAGTTTTGTCCATCCCTACATGACCATTTAGATCCTTCATCAAGAGTAGAGTTGACTACGAGCATGATGTTATGTCTTGTTAAGTTTGCATCCACAGTAATACGTCCAGCAATAATTCTGTCGAACGTTTCACCGTGAAGTGTCTTGTTGGGTTGTGTATGGCTTGTTTGGAACACTTCAGTGCAGTTTCGATACCATTGCGCTGTTCTAATGACACCTTTGCTGTCTCTACATGACAGAGTGAACCGCTCTCCTTCTGTTGCAAACTTTGGCTCTGAGGTGAGCTGAATTCTTGAATCCGAATCTGGAACATCATGATTGTTTGATAATACCATTGTCTGTAAATGAAGTCTTTTGTATTGCATCATTGTCTGTAAATGATGTCTTTTTATTGTACCGTTGTCTGTAAATAATGTCTTTTTATTGTACCATTGTCTGTGAATGATGTCTTTTTTATTGTACCATTTTCTGTAAATAACGTCTTTTTTATTGTACCATTGCCTGTAAACTTAGTCCTTTTTTATCGTACCATTGTAAGTAAAAAATGTCTTTTTTATTGTACCATTGTCTGTAAATCATGTCTTTTTAATTGTACCAATGTCTGTAAATGATGTATTTTTTTGGTACCGTTGTCTGTAAATCATGTCTTTTTTCTTGCACCATTGTCTATAAATGATGTCTTTTTTATTGTACCATTGTCTGTAAATCATGTATTTTATTGTACCATTGTCTGTAAATGTCTTTTTTTATTGTTCCATTGTCTGTAAATAATGTCTTTTTATTGTACCATTGTCTGTAAATGATGTCTTTTTTATTGTACCATTGTCTGTAAATGATGTCTTTTTTATTGTGCCATTGTCTGTAATTGTGTTTTTTATTGTACCATTGTCTGTAAATCATTTTTTTCATTGTACCGTTGTCTGTAAATAATATCTTTTTCAGTGTACAATTGTCTGTAAATGATGTCTTTTTCATTGTACCGTTGTCTGTAAATGATATCTTTTTCATTGTACAGTTGTCTGTAAATGAAATCTTTTTCATTGTACCATTGTCTGTAAATGATGTCTTTTTCATTGTACCGTTGTCTGTAAATGATGTCTTTTTTATTGTAACATTGTCTCTAAATGATGTCATTTTCATTGTACCGTTGTATGTAATGATATCTTTTTCATTGTACCATTGTCTGTAAATGATGTCTTTTCATTGTACCATTGTCTGTAAATGAAATCTTTTTCATTGTACCATTGATTGCAAATGATACCTTTTTCATTGTACTGTTGTCTGTAAATGATGTCTTTTTTATTGTACCATTGTCTGTAAATAATGTCTTTTTCATTGTACCATTGTCTGTAAATAATGTCTTTTTCATTGTGCCATTGTCTGTAAATAATGTCTTTTTTATTGCACCATTGTCTGTAAATGATGTCTTTTTTATTGTACCCTTGTCTGTAAATGATGTCTTTTTTCATTGTACCATTGTCTGTAAATGATGTCTTTTTTATTGTACCATTGTCTGTAAATAATGTCTTTTTCATTGTACAATTGTCTGTAAATGATGTCTTTTTCATTGTACCGTTGTCTGTAAATGATGTCTTTTTCATTGTAACGTTGTCTGTAAAGGATGTCTTTTTTATTGTACCGTTGTCTGTAAATGACGTCTTTTTCATTGTACCATTGTCTGTAAATGATGTCTTTTTCATTGTACCGTTGTCTGTAAATGATTTCTTTTTCATTGTACCATTGTCTGTAAATGATATATTTTTCATTGTACCATTGTCTGTAAATGATGTCTTTTCTATTATACCCTTGTCTGTAAATGATGTCTTTTTTCATTGTACCATTGTCTGTAAATGATGTCTTTTCTATTGTACCATTGTCTGTAAATAATGTCTTTTTCATTGTACAATTGTCTGTAAATGATGTCTTTTTCATGGTACCGTTGTCTGTAAATGATGTCTTTTTCATTGTAACATTGTCTGGAAATAAATTCTTTTTCATTGTACCGTTGTCTGTAAATGATGTCTTTTTCATTGTACCAATGTCTGTAAATGATATATTTTTCATTGTACCATTGTCTGTAAATGATGTCTTTTTCATTGTACAGTTGTCTGTAAATGATGTCTTTTTCATTGTACCATTGTCTGTAAATGATGTCTTTTCATTGTACCATTGTCTGTAAATGATATCCTTTTTATTGTACCATTTTCTGTAAATAATGTCTTTTTCATTGTACCGTTGTCTGTAAATAAGATCTTTTTCATTGTACCGCTGTCTGTAAATAATGTCTTTTTCATTGTACCGTTGTCTGTAAATGAAATCTTTTTCATTGTACCGTTGTCTGTAAATGACCTCTTTTTCATTGTAACGTTGTCTGTAAATAATGATTTTTTCATTGTACCGTTGTCTGTAAATGATCTCTTTTTCATTGTACCATTGTATGTAAATGATGTCTTTTTCATTGTACCATTATATGTAAATGATATCTTTTTTATTGTACCATTGTCTGTAAATAATGTCTTTTTCATTGTACCATTGTCTGTAAATGATGTCTTTTTTATTGTACCATTGTCTGTAAATAATGTCTTTTTCATTGTACCATTGTCTGTAAATAATGTCTTTTTCATTGTGCCATTGTCTGTAAATAATGTCTTTTTTATTGTACCATTGTCTGTAAATGATGTCTTTTCTAGTGTACCCTTGTCTGTAAATGATGTCTTTTTTCATTGTACCATTGTCTGTAAATGATGTTTTTTTCATTGTACCATTGTCTGTAAATAATGTCTTTTTCATTGTACAATTGTCTGTAAATGATGTCTTTTATTGTACCGTTGTCTGTAAATGATGTCTTTTTCATTGTAACGTTGTCTGTAAATGATGTCTTTTTTATTTTACCGTTGTCTGTAAATGATGTCTTTTTCATTGTACCATTGTCTGTAAATAATGTCTTTTTCATTGTACCGTTGTCTGTAAATAATGTCTTTTTCATTGTACCATTGTCTGTAAATGATATATTTTTCATTGTACCATTGTCTGTAAATGATGTCTTTTCATTGTACCGTTGTCTGTAAATGATGTCTTTTTTATTGTACCATTGTCTGTCAATAATGTCTTTTTCATTGTACCATTGTCTGTAAATAATGTCTTTTTCATTGTACCATTGTCTGTAGATAATGTCTTTTTCATTGTACCGTTGTCTGTAAATGATGTCTTTTTCATTGTACAGTTGTCTGTAAATGATATCTTTTTTATTGTACCGTTGTCATTAAATAATGTCTTTTTCATTGTACCACTGTCTGTAGATAATGTCTTTTTCATTGTACAATTGTCTGTAAATGATGTCTTTTTCATTGTACAGTTGTCTGTAAATGATATCTTTTTTATTGTACCATTGTCTGTAAATAATGTCTTTTTCATTGTACTGTTTTCTGTAAATGATGTCTTTTTCATTGTACCGTTGTCTGTAAATGATATCTTTTTCATTGTACCATTGTCTGTAAATGATATCTTTTTTATTGTACCATTGTCTGTAAATAATGTCTTTTTTATTGTACCATTGTCGGTAAATAATGTCTTTTTCATTGTGCCATTGTCTGTAGATAATGTCTTTTTCATTGTACCGTTGTCTGTAAATGATGTCTTTTTCATTGTACAGTTGTCTGTAAATAATGTCTTTTTCATTGTACCATTGTCTGTAAATAATGTCTTTTCATTGTACCATTGTCTGTAAATAATGTCTTTTCATTTTACCATTGTCTGTAAATAATGTCTTTTTCATTGTACCATTGTCTGTAAATAATGTCTTTTTTATTGTACCATTGTCTGTAAATGATGTCTTTTTCATTGTACCATTGTCTGTAAATGATATCTTTTTTATTGTACCATTGTCTGTAAATAATGTCTTTTTCATTGTACTGTTGTCTTTAAATAATGTCTTTTTCATTGTACCGTTTTCTGTAAATGATGTCTTTTTCATTGTACTGTTGTCTGTAAATGATATCTTTTTCATTGTACCGTTGTCTGTAAATAATGTCTTTTTCATTTTACCGTTGTCTGTAAATGATGTCTTTTTCATTGTACCATTGTCTGTAAATGATATCTTTTTCATTGTACCATTGTCTGTAAATGATATCTTTTTCATTGTACCATTGTCTGTAAATAATGTCTTTTTTATTGTACCGTTGTCTGTAAATGAAATCCTTTTCATTGTACCGTTGTCTGTAAATGATATCTTTTTTATTGTACCATTGTCCGTAAATGATGTCTGTAATGTACTTTTGTCAGTTTGATTTTACAATTCTCAGTAAACAATGTCAGTTTGATTGTACAAGAGGGGTACACGAGGTACGTGATCTAGACTACCAGTTGAAAGACTTCCCTCCATCCCGAAGCATAAAAGAATTTCACTTTCTACTCGCGGTTGTGTAAAACTATTGTATTATATATATTATGGATCAAATGAGCAATAGCTGGTTATGTTTTCATAATTCCCTTTAAACTTTGAACACACAACATGAACACTAATACAAGTATAATGATGATAACAGTTACTGACCTTGCCCACACACAGCGATAATAAATGCAGCAGTGTATAACATCAGAGGAGAACTTGACATTCTGCATCTGTGAAAGATAATCATTGTTAATGAGACAAGAGAACTTTTTAAACAAGTCTTTACAACATCACTGATCTGCCAATACAGAGGAGACTCGAACAGCCGTGAACGTCTTCTGTACACCAGATGTATAAAGTATGGAACTTGGTAAATGTAACTTGATAAAGCTCCATATCAATTTACAGTCGATTGTTTCAGTGTGGAGAATTAAAAGTACGACTTTTGATTACTTACAAGTTAGTGTACACCACTTCTATCTGATCATGAGGGTTGTTTATGGCCTGTACATCAGCCAAACGAACATACGACACTTGCGAAACCTATTTAAACAAGTTTCCTCTGAGATAAAGTATTTTCCTGTCGGGATACACCCAGCTAAATACGCTTGAATAAGTTCAATGAATGGATCATGAAATTATATGCTAAACACTTTTGGAGAGAGGAACAACTTTCATTGGTGTTATCGCTGCTGATAGCCTTACATGAGCATTAATACAAACAACTTTCAAGCAGTCCAGAATATGCTGAATGTAGTTGAGCCACTTCATTATGCACCCCAGTACGTGCAGCTGTTAAACAAACAAACAAACAAACAAACATGTTAGTTGTTCTCAGAGCTACAGTGCATGCGTGTGCGTGTGTTTTCGTTCGTGAGATCATGTATGTGTTCGTGTGTGTATTCGTGTGTATGTTCTGATTTCTTGTGTGTGTGTTCTGATTTCGTGTGTGTGTGTGTGTGTGTGTGCGTGTGTGTGTGTTTGTGTTCGTTCGTGAATTCATGTATGTGTTCGTGTGTGTATTCGTGTGTATTCCTAAGTTCGTGTGTGTGTTTCTGTGTTCGTGTGTGTGTTACTGTGTTCGAGTGTGTGTGTATGTGTGCGTGTGTGTTTGTGTTCGTTCGTGAGTACATGCATGTGTTCGTGTGTGTGTTCCTGAGTTCGTGTGTGTGTGTGTGTGCGTACGTGTGTGTTTGTGTTCGTTCGTGAGTTCATGCATGTGTTTGTGTGTGTGTGTTCCTGAGTTCGTGTGTCTGTGTCTGTGTGGCTGTGTGTGTGTGTGTCTCTGTGTGTGTGTCTATGTGTGTGTGTCTGTGTCTGTGTGTGTATGTGTCTGTGTCTGTGTGTCTGTGTGTGTGTCTGTGTGTCTGTGTCTGTGTCTGTGTGTTTGTGTTAGTTAGCTAACCAGAGGTTGTTATTCTGAGCAACGTTCCACGCCTTATGGCATAAAAATCATTTACTAGTTTCGTACATAAACAGGTTTTATTTCAAAGGTGTAATTACAATTCTGGACATGCCCATCTAACACTGAAAAAAGTGAGTATCAACAAGATGTACATATTTTATTGGTATTAAAGTTAATGCGGTCAGAGGTATAACTACAACAACTTTACACACTTCATACACACGGGCGCACACGCGACCACCCACGACGACAAACACACACTGACATACACACAGAGCCACACAGACTCACAGTCTCTCTCTCTCTCTCTCTCTCACACACACACACACACACACACACACACACACACAGATGAACTAACTGCATTAAGTGCCAAATCTACACGTGTTGGCAACGTATCTTTACACGCACACACACACTGTCATACACACATACAAGTTCAGACACGCATACGCACACTCACATACACACATACAAACTCAGACATACAGGCACGCCTTCACACACGCTCATACACACATACACACTCAGATACACACATACAAACTCAGACACGCATACACACACTCTCATACACACATATAAACACGCATACACACACTCTCATACACACATACAAACTCAGACACGCATACACACACTCACATACACACACTCACATACACACATTACTGACACAGACACAGAATGTTTGTGAGGTGAGGTGAAATGGTAGGAGATACTAAGTCCTACGTAGGAGATAGTAAGTCCTACGTAGGAGATACTAAGTCCTACGTAGGAGATACTAAGTCCTACGTAGGAGATAGTAAGTCCTTTGAGGAGATATTAAGTCGAGGTCATATCACCCGAGGCTGGGCAGACAACTCTGTGTAGCTGTGATGTGGTGCTTGGGCAGGCTGGCATGTCAGTGGCGTGTACGCGGCCTCGTCAATGGGAGATGGTGCACCAGCTTCTGAATCAAATAGATACCTTGTGTTTCTATGGCAACAAAGTAATAGCACCACCTTATTAAAACATTGATATAGATTCTATAAAAGACATAAAACGTCTATGTAAAGACAAACCATGTTATTGAAAATGGCCTTAATGGTATAAATGTCGGCATAAATGTCGGCATATTGCTAATTTTATTACATATATAATACAGTAGACAGGAGCCGCGGAGAAGTGACTGAGTGAGTGAGTGATTTGGTGGGTGGAGTGGGTGGAGTGAGTGCTTGGGTTGAGTGAGTGAGTGAGTGAGTGAGTGAGTGAGTGAGTGAGTGAGTGAGTGAGTGAGTGTAATCTACAAGCTACAATCATAATGGTGAAGATATCAGGTGTTCGCGAAAATGGGTGCGAATCCTGTCCCACTAGCCGCATCTGCCACAAACACATGCAAAGGCTAGTCAATTAACACTAACCACCAACAGCAAAAATAAAAATCTGATCATGAAACCAGTTTAATACCTGCATCGGAATCTGTAATGTTGGTTTAAGTGTGTCCATTGAGAATCATACTGGGCGCCACGACTGAAACATATTACACAAATCCATCCATATCTTGACAGAGGCGGATATGGAAATGTATATGGCGCTATTACTTAGTGTTGAATAGACTCGCCGTTGGGTTTAACGTACTTATAATTCCTTTTAATGTAGAACTAGGATCTGTAGATGTAGAATAATAGCTTGGAAGAGCAAATTGAGATAGAATCAAAATCCAATTGAAAAAGTTAGAAGAATGATTTAGGATTATACATAAAATTATGATCAAATATATCAAGACTCGTTGATAAAAGTTGAAAAAACTTCCGATATTTGTAACTTTGATTAAATCGTCTTCTAATATTTGATCTCTGAAGACACGAGTGTGAGATTCTCTGTACACCACCTTACCAGGTGTTAGGTATTGTCTGTCCTCGGATTCTTTGTTGCTGAGGGAGCAGTCCGTGTCAGGTGCATTGTCAGCAACTACTAGAACCACAGAGACAGAGACTCAGTCATGTAGTTCATACTACATATAAACACATTAAACACTAACGGAAAGTTATAGTGTTGAAAAGCAAATTGAGATGGAATCAAAATCCAATTGAAATATATGTATGAAATGTTGATGCTCACTCCAACTGCACTCCAAATATTTGATGTCCACTGTAGCTTTATGTACATCGCTAATCTCTCTGTTTCTGAAGCTGGCTTGCTGAGCCTTTTACACTCAAGATATTTTTTATAACTGTTTACAAATTGAAAAAGTTATAAATTTTGGATTATACATAAAATTATGATCAAATATATCAAGACTCGTTGATAAAAGTTGAAAAAACTTCCGATATTTGTAACTTTGATTAAATCGTCTTGTAATATTTGATCTCTGAAGACACGAGTGTGAGATTCTCTGTACACCACCTTACCAGGAGTTAGGTATTGGCTGTCCTCAGATTCTTTGTTGCTGAGGGAGCGGTCCGTGTCAGGTGCATTGTCGACAACTAAGAGAACCACAGGGACAGAGACACAGTAATGTATTTCATACCACATATAAACACATTAAACACTAACGGAAAATTGTAATGAGATCAAGAAACCATTTTAATACCTGCAGTTTCTTTCCTTTGAGGGATCTCATCGGATAATACAATGTAGGAATAAGCGTGTTGATCAACAACCATACTGTGCGTCACATCTGAAACACATATTACATATCTTCATATCAGCCTCTTCAATATATATTTTTTGCCGAGGAGCAAACGAAACTATATCTCTCAGTTGATTTTATCATTAGTTTGATCTTTAAATGAAATTTCCCTAACGGCACTCAGAAACTGTACATAATCGAGTTTGGGCGCAACAAACCAGTGATAACATTTTTCGTGTGACACCTGACAAGTTGCATATATAGAGGGTACTTTACTTCCTTAAAAATCGGGCTTTAGTGATTGGTTGTTGTTTTGTTGTTAACCGCCGCACTCAGCAATATTCCAGCTATATGACGACAGTCTGTAAAATAATCGATTATGGACCAGACAATCCAGTGATGGACATCATGAGCATCGATCAACACCATTGGGATACGATGACATGCATCAACCAAGTCAGCGACCCTGACCACCCGATCCCGTTAGTCGTCATTTACGACAAGCATAGTCGTCTTTACGGCAAGTATGGGTTGCTGAAGACGGGTCGGGCTTTAGTGGGATGACATTCGTACACCACAAATGATACGTTTCTGTCAAAATATTCCATTAATTACCATAGTCCTTTCAAAAGAATGAAAGGCGAAATATTCTTTAATTAGATCCTGTGTGTGTTCGTTACAAACCGCCGCACTAAATAATATTCCAGCTATGTAACAGCGGCATGTAAATAATCGAGTCTAGACCAGACAATCCAGTGACTGATATTGCGATCCACGCCGTCGGGGTCACTGGGCCTGACCACCGATCAATTAAATCGCCTCTATCGACCTCTTGAATTGATGTTGTAATTATCATACCATTTGCAGGGTCACCTCTTCCATGGTCTTCTGGGCCTTCTTGACGCGTCCTAGAAATACCCGTAAGCTGTCATATACCTGTATTATTTACCAGCAAACAAAACTCCACCGTACCACATATGTATATCATTACAGTAAACTACGGTTATAACGAACTCAAAGGGACCACTAATTTTAGTTCGTTATAATCGTAGTTCGTTATTAGCATATATACAGCATATACACAGCAAATGGCCAGGACTAAAAATAAGTTCGTTATATCCGTCAGTTCGTTATAAGCATGTTCGTTATAAACGTAGTTTACTGTATATACAATGCATTACGTTTATGTTTTATCGATGATGAAAAGAACTATATAGCACTCATCAAAGGAGAATACCTTACCCTAACAGAGATATAGCATGCAGATGTTAAAGCATGTTGGTTTGACAACAATGTAACCGAACAATCTTATACAGTGAGTGAGTGAGATGGGTTTAACGTCGCTTTGAACAGTGCATATCTAAGACGTCAACCCACGAGCACAGGTATGACACTGACAAACTTAGAAACATGATGTTGGCGATTCTAGATCCGAACCCACGATCGTAGGCTTCTGGCACTCCAAAGAGACGTAACTCTACACTGCGAATTAGGCGACCTCTGAAGCCTAGTAGTGTAGGGGCGGTCTTGTAGCCTAGTGGTTAAATTGTTCGCTCGTTGCGCCGTTTAATTCCCGACATGTGCACAATGTGTGGAGCCAATTTCTGGTGTCCCCCGCCGTGATATTGCTGGAATATTCCTCAAAGCAGTGTTAAACCATACTCACTCACTCACTCACTCACTCACTCACTCACTCACTCACTCACTCACTCACTCACTCACTCACTCACTCACACACTCACTCACTCACACTCATTCCAAATGTGGAAATACACATATAAATGATGTGAAATTAACTCGACTTGTTTTATTGACAAGGAGAACACATTGGTGAACACAATATGATGAGGTCATGGAAGGTTTATTATGTCAGTGATTCATCCAAAAAGAACTTACATCTCTTTACCACTGCCACGTCTACCTGTAACATAACGGTATGATTAGCATTAGTTAGTAACATAAGAGTATTGATGTAAGTACCTGTCCGCTGATCCGTAATTACTGATTGAGAGGTCACTGTCAAGTGCATTGTCGGGTATTTCAAGAACCAAAGCGACAGAGCAGGTATGTGGTTGAACGGTTCATTCCCCGCATACAGATTGTCCACCAAGAGGAAATAGTTAGAGAGTGAGTGAGTTGGTTTTAACGCCGCTTTTAACAGTATTCCAGTTATATCGCGGCGTTTCAGCATAATGTGGGAGGAAAGCCCGAAGTGATGCAGGTTGACAAACCTAGAAACATACTTGGGGCGAACCCGGATTCGAACCCACAATGATAGGTTTCTGGCACAGAAACGCAACTCTGCACAGCTAATCGCGGCTCCTAAGACGAGTGGGCCACCCGTTCACACCCCCAACCCCCACCCAAGGAGGAAATAACAACATGATCATGATCATTACACTACCTGCAGTTTCTTTCCTATATGGGGTCCCACCAACACTGTCGCAGTAGGTGTATACATTGAGACTCACAGCTGAAACAGACATGGCATAATTCCGTACGAGATTCAGGCAATTGCTTATTTGTTTGTCTGTTTGTTTGTCTGTTTGTTTTTGTTGTTGTTAAACTCGCACTCAGCAATTTTCTAAATAACCGTGTTTCAAAGGGACAAACCAGTGATTGATATTATGAGCAACTTCAGGTGTCAATTGGCATGTTGCATACCTTGAGGGTACCTCTCTTCCAAACTTACTTCAATGAAATGGCATTACTGTATCAGAAGAAGAACGTCTGTCAAGATGATACATGGTCTGTCCTAAAGAATGAAAAGCGATGTCTTGTGTATGTTGTTTAACGCCGCACAGATCAATGAAATCGCCTCTTACGGCCAGCATACGTTGATCCTGGGTTCCCGGGGGTCGCCTCTTACAACTAGCAATATGGGTAACCAGGGACAGATTCTACCTCAGGTCCCATGGGGTTAAGATCTTCATGAATTGATGTTATAAATCATACCATTTGCAGGTGGACCCGTTCCCTGGTCTTCTGGGCCTTCTTCATGCTTCCTAGAAATACACAAACAAAACTTCACCGTACCATACAGGTATATCACCATATGCAGTGGTCCATATTGATGCTTTAATGACGAAGAACTGATGTCACTTCAAAGGAACATTACCGTAAAAGAAGTGTGACATGCAAATGTAGAAACGAGTCACAGGAACTCGATGATAGCGAGTATAGCATAATATATTCGTGAGTGAGTTGTGTTTAATACCGCTATGTACAGTGTTTCAGTTTTCTGACGGGGTGTCAGCTTAAGGTGGGAAGAGTGAGGGAGTGAGTTGGGTTTAACGCCGCATTGAACAGTTTCCAAGTTATATCGCGGCGTGTCAGCTTAATGTGTGAGGAAAGCCCGAAGTGATGCAGATCTCAGACGTTTATCACTTCGGTGAAGCAACGTGCACACTTACAGAAATAGAAGCATCATCGGGTCGTATCTGAATTCGAATCCACGATTCAAGGTGTTTGGCATGCCAAAACGACCCACATCTGCACGGTGAATTGTGGCGCATTAAACAGCTTGGCCATCTGTGTGCCCTATTACATCAGTATCCAAACGGATACGTTTCCGAGACCAGATACTGACGTGACAGTGTGAATCGCAATCTGAGCTATCACGTTCACTATGCAAGCACGTTACCAATAATAAATAATTAAACAATCAAGACTCCATTTCAATGGAGGAAAATATAGATATGAATGACTTCTCTACTGACAAGGACAAAATATTGGTGAACATGACATGGTTTATGGTGTCAGCAATTCATTCAAGAAATGGGGTTTAACGGCGCGTCCAAGATTATTGCACTTAAATAGCGACGTGAATGTACGTGTGTGTGTTTGTGTGGCTGCTTGTACTAGTCCAGGCTGTTGCCGATTTATAGTGCTAGCTCACTGAGATACCATGCCGCAGTTTAACATGAATACCCCACTCAGACACAGTATACTGACTCCGAGCCGACCAGTCCTTGTTTTAGTCCCTTAATGCCGAACAAGTAACAGGGTAACAACAAGTACCATCTTTTAACGTCTTTTGGTATGACGCGTCCAGGGATCGAACCCCTGACCTTCTGCTCTTCGGGCGGACGCTCTATCACTAGACCACGGAGACGGTCGATTCATTCAAGTTCAATCTCTTTTAATTAACTTGCGTTCAGAAACGGATGCAGTAAATGCAAAAATGTATATAAACGTAAATTCCCAGTGAAGCTTTTTCAGCATGCGTACAAAGGAGCTAATTTCCGAAACACAATTACGAGCTAACATTACTTGAAACATAATTACGAGTCAAGCCTATTTATTTAGAACAGTTATATACCTCTCAAACATTATTTCATTTTTTTAAATCTTAAAATGTTCACTCATTTGGGGAAATAACCCCAATAGATTCATGAATAGATGATTGAAGAAATATTGGTTAACCAATGAAAAATGTAATAACCCAACTAAATAGAAAACTCAGAGTTAAAACTCAATTGCTCAAAAAGTAATCTGGACCTCTGCTTACATCTGTTTACCACTGGCCCGTCCACCTGTAACATAACGGTATATGATCAGCATAAGGTTGTAACATAAGGTTATTGATGTAAAGGCCTGGTACTGCTGACTTCAGGAATACCTGACATTGATCTGGATAAATATGTGGTCATGTTTTCAATAGCAACCTGTATATTTAACACTACAATAAGATTCCATGTCTTTATTATGTATATATGGCCTTCCATCTCTCGGGCCCTCCATTAGATCTTCTGGGAAGAGAGTATAAAAAGATAATCTGACCTCCGGCGAACTTTCTTACGTTTTTATACGTTATTCTGTTTGTTACAACAAAGGAAATGATCAGTTAAATATACCGGTCATTCTCCTGACACAGACAACGCCCACCGTCACTGCTACACAGATGATGAACGCCAGACAACCCACTGGGCCGATAGTAACAAGCAGTAAGAACTCTATAAAACAAAACAGTACAATTATATTCGTGACTGATTTAAAACTTAGCGCTACATCTGCAGTATCTCAGCCATATTGTAACTTAAATGAAATCATGTCAACAAAGGGCAGTAAAACAACCAGTAACATATTACAGAATTACATTAAAAACAAGTTAGAGAATGAGTGAGTGAGTTGGGTTTAACGCCGCTTTTAATAGTATTCCAGTTATATCAGGGCATGCCAGCTTAATGTGGGAGGAAAGCCCGAAGTGATGCAAGTCTCAGACGTTTACCACTTCGGTGAAACCCATGAGCACGGGTATGGTGCTGACAAACCTAGAAACATAAACTGGGCGAATCGGGATTCGAACCAACAATCATAGGTTTCTGGCGTGCCCAGAGAACGCAACTCTGCACAGCGAATCGCAGCGCCTTAGAGGACTGGACCACACGTGCTACCAGTTGGAGAATGCTAACAACACGATGTAAAACCATGCCATGCTCCGTGGTCTTGTGGATAGAGTGTCTGCCCAGAGACCGGAAGGTCGATGGTTGGATCTTCGGTCGCGTCATCCCAAAATACATCAAAAGATGGTACAGATAGAACTTGTTGTTACAAGTCTTTGCCTTTGGCCTTTGGTCCAGTAGAAAAGCATCATTTTTAAAACATTATTTGGAATATTGCAAACTGCTGCACTGACATGATTCACCCACTTTGAGAAAGTAGGTCACTAATTAAAACATACATACATGTTATGACAAGATGAAATTAGGTGAATGTTTCTGTGGATAGGTTTAAACCTATGGCGATTTGGTTTTAGCTCAGTGCGTATGCGGTAACACCAACGCTCAAACGACTTTTCTAATCCCCGAACAAGTGCCCATTATTGTGCCCAATTGAAAAGGTCGCTGGCTATATCTCGTATAAAATAAACTGACTATATACAGTCTATTTCATGTGTCGAAGGAAATATTACGTTTTTCTCATCGAATGACGCGAGATATATTCACGAGTGACGTTGCTACGAGTGCAAGTATTCCCTTTTCCCCATCACGAGATGAGAGATACTTGGTACTTCACGAGACACCTGGAATATCCAATTTATCATATACTTTTTGTATAGTCGTCTATCGGAAAAATAGATTATTTCACTAAAAATATAAAAGCTTGAAACGGAAATTCTCCCTACCTAACACACAGGGATGGTTCACCACCCCTTATATTTGGGACTTAAAAAGAAGTGTCGCAAATTCTTAAATAATATATACAAAAGAATTAAGAAATATTTAGGGTCACGAAAATTCTTATCATACATTTTGATATGATTATATACCAGATCAACTTTGGCAAAACATATTCTTGAAAATTACGAGACTGCTGTTGGATGCGAAATAATACACATTTTACAAGTAACCAAAATGGCGCTTATCGAAACGAACAGTCTCGATTGACGAGCTAAATGAGAAACTTACAGTTAACGACGAAACATTTTCAAGAGAAGAACAAATGGCAGGAAGTGATGTTCACTCCCTAAATGACCATCTGTCATTATTTGCCTTGTCAATGTGAAACTAACGTAAAAAGGACGTCAACAATTTGTGTACGGGCCAGACACTTACGATAAAGGGAGACAATTTGAGGGTAGGTCACTCTTGTATGACGTCATGTTTGTTTGTTTGTTTAACGCCGCACTCAGCTATATTCCAGCTCTCTAACTGCGGTCTGTAAATAATCGAGTACGGACCTAACAATCCAGTGATCAACATCATGAGCATCGATCCTCGAAATTGAGATACGATGACATGCATCAACCAAGTCAACGAGCCTAATCACCCGACCCGTTAGCCACCTCGCCTTTTACAACAAGCATGTGTTGCTGAAGGGCAATTCTACCCCAGATCTTGACGGGATTCTTTTATGGTGTAGAGCGATTCGTAACGCCCAAGTCTGTTATCGTCTAACTTTAAAAGGCCGCAGCCTCCATCTAAAATGTAATAATGTTACTATATGAATAAACATGCCGTAAATATAGCTATCCGTGTGTCATGTTTTGAATTCAGTTACTCAGACCAATGTATCGGACTTAAATGTATATAACATAATATAAACAGAAACACTTACTGGTCTCTGAAGTTGTTTGACTTTTTGTCATGGGAATGGTGCTTGGGCTGTCACTGCTATCTGAAAAACACAAATACATTTAACAGCGTTGTTATGGTGAATAGAGCTATGTCAATAAGCCGTGTATATTATGTGAAGATGCATGCAGTTGTACACTCTGAATTTTGCCAATTTTCCAAACTCTCAGTTCAATCTTATGTTTCCCATGGAATTCCCCAGCTATTTCGAAACAGTCTTTCATTAAAGTCATACCTAATATACGTGAAAAACATATGAATATGGCGGCCTTTGGTCCAGTAGAAACGCATCATTTTCAAACATTATTTGGAATATTGCAAACTGCTGCACTGACATGATGCACCCACTTTGAGAAAGTAGGTCACTAATTAAAACATACATACATGTTATGACAAGATGGAATAAGGTGAATGTTTCTGTGGAAAGGTTTAAACCTATGGCGATTTGGTTTTAGCTCAGTGCTTATGCAGTAACACCAACACTCAAACGACTTTTCTAATCCCTGAACAAGTGCCCATTATCGTGCAAAATTGGAAAGGTTGCTGGCTATAATCTGGTATAGAATAAACTGACTATATTCAGTCTATTTCATGTGTCGAAGGAAATATCACGTTTCTCTCATCGAATGACGTGGGTAAAGGAGATATTTTCACAAGTGACTTTGCTACGAGTGCAAGTATCCCCTTTTCCCCATCACAAGATGAGAGATACTTGGTACTTCACGAGACACCTGGAATATCCAATTTATCATATACTTTTGTGTAGTTGTCTACCGGTAAAAAATAGATTATGTCACTAAAAATATAAAAGCTTGAAACGGAAATCTCCCTACCTAACACACAGGGATGGTTCACCATCCCTTATATTTGGGACTTAAAAAGAAGTGTCGCAAATTCTTAAATAATATATACAAAAGAATTAAGAAATATTTAGGGTCACGAAAATTCTTATCATACCTTTTGATATGATTATATCCAGATCATTTTTGGCAAAACATATTCTTGAAAATTACGAGACTGCTGTTGGAAGCGAAATAATACACATTTTACAAGTAACCAAAATGGCGCTTATCAAAACGAACAGTCTCGATTGACGAGCTAAATGAGAAACTTACAGTTAACGATGAAACATTTTCGAGAGAAGAACAAATGGCAGGAAGTGATGTTCACTCCCTAAATGACCATCTGTCATTATTTGCCTTGTCAATGTGAAACTAACGTAAAAAGGACGTCAACAATTTGTGTACGGGCCAGACACTTACGATAAAGGGAGACAATTCGAGGGTAGGTCACTCTTGTATGACGTCATGTTTGTTTGTTTGTTTAACGCCGCACTCAGCTATATTCCAGCTCTCTAACTGCGGTCTGTAAATAATCGAGTACGGACCTAACAATCCAGTGATCAACATCATGAGCATCGATCCTCGAAATTGGGATACGATGACATGCATCAACCAAGTCAACGAGCCTAATCACCCGACCCGTTAGCCACCTCGCCTTTTACAACAAGCATGTGTTGCTGAAGGCCAATTCTACCCCGGATCTTGACGGGATTCTTTTATGGTGTAGAGCGATTCGTAACGCCCAAGTCTGTTATCGTCTAACTTTAAAAGGCCGCAGCCTCCATCTAAAATGTAATAATGTTACTATATGAATAAACATGCCGTAAATATAGCTATCCGTGTGTCATGTTTTGAATTCAGTTACTCAGACCAATGTATCGGACTTAAATGTATATAACATAATATAAACAGAAACACTTACTGGTCTCTGAAGTTGTTTGACTTGTTGTCATGGGAATGGTGCTTGAGCTGTCACTGCTATCTGAAAAACACAAATACATTTAACAGCGTTGTTATGGTGAATAGAGCTATGTCAATAAGCCGTGTATATTATGTGAAGATGCATGCAGTTGTACACTCTGAATTTTGCCAATTTTCCAAACTCTCAGTTCAATCTTATGTTTCCCATGGAATTCCCCAGCTATTTCGAAACAGTCTTTCGTTTAAGTCATACCTAATATACGTGAAAAACATATGAATATGGCGGCCTTTGGTCCAGTAGAAACGCATCATTTTCAAACATTATTTGGAATATTGCAAACTGCTGCACTGACATGATGCACCCACTTTGAGAAAGTAGGTCACTAATTAAAACATACATACATGTTATGACAAGATGGAATAAATGAATGTTTCTGTGGAAAGGTTTAAACCTATGGCGATTTGGTTTTAGCTCAGTGCTTATGCAGTAACACCAACACTCAAACGACTTTTCTAATCCCTGAACAAGTGCCCATTATCGTGCAAAATTGGAAAGGTTGCTGGCTATAATCTGGTATAGAATAAACTGACTATATTCAGTCTATTTCATGTGTCGAAGGAAATATCACGTTTCTCTCATCGAATGACGTGGGTAAAGGAGATATTTTCACAAGTGACTTTGCTACGAGTGCAAGTATCCCCTTTTCCCCGTCACAAGATGAGAGATACTTAGTACTTCACGAGACACCTGGAATATCCAATTTATCATATACTTTTTGTGTAGTTGTCTACCGGTAAAAAATAGATTATGTCACTAAAAATATAAAAGCTTGAAACGGAAATCTCCCTACCTAACACACAGGGATGGTTCACCACCCCTTATATTTGGGACTTAAAAAGAAGTGTCACAAATTCTTAAATAATATATACAAAAGAATTAAGAAATATTTAGGGTCACGAAAATTCTTATCATACATTTTGATATGATTATATACCAGATCAACTTTGGCACAACATATTCTTGAAAATTACGAGACTGCTGTTGGAAGCGAAATAATACACATTTAACAAGTAATCAAAATGGCGCTTATCGAAACGAACAGTCTCGACTGACGAGCTAAACGAGAAATTTAGAGTTAACAACGAAACATTTTCAAGAGAAGGACAAATGGCAGGAAGTGATGTTCGCTCCCTAATTGGCCATCTGTCATTATTTTGCCTTGTCTATGTGAAACTAACGTAAAAAGGACGTCAACAATTTGTGTACGGGCCAGACACTTACGATAAGGGGAGACAATTTGAGGGTAGGTCACTCTTGTATGACGTCATGTTTGTTTGTTTGTTTAACGCCGCACTCAGCTATATTCCAGCTCTCTAAATGCGATTTGTAAATAATCAAGTACGGACCTAACAATCCAGTGATCAACATCAAGAGCATCGATCCTCGAAATTGAGATACGATGACATGCATCAACCAAGTCAACGAGCCGAACCACCCGTCCCGTTGGTCGACTCTTGCAACAAGCATGTGTTGCTGAAGGCCTATTCTACCCCAGATCTTAACGGGATTCTTTTATGGTGTAGGGTGAATGTTTCTGTGGATAGGTTTAAACCTATCGCGATTTGGTTTTAGCTCAGTGCGTATGCGGTAACGCCAACGCTCAAACGACTTTTCTAATCCCTGAACAAGTGCCCATTATCGTGCAAAATTGAAAAGGTTGCTGGCTATATCTCAAATAAAATAAACTGACTATATACAGTCTATTTCATGTGTCGATGGAAGTATCACGTTTCTCTCATCGAACGAGTATCCCTTTTTCCCCCGTCACGAGATGAGAGAAACTTGGTACTTCACGAGACACCTGGAATATCCAATTAATCATATACTTTTGTGTAATTGTCTACCGGAAAAATAGATTATTTCACTAAAAATATAAAAGCTTGAAACGGAAATTCTCCGTAACTAACACACAGGGACGGTTCACCACCCCTTATATTTGTGAAAAAAAGAAGTGTCGCAAATTCTTAAATAATAAACTGACCTCAAAGGGAAACTTTACCAGAGTTTGAAATCACTCTTGCTCAAAAACAACAAAACATACATGCATGAAGTAAAGTGTATTGAGAAGATCAATATATCAACATAATCAACACTGAACATGACAATCATACCGCGACCGAGAATGACGTCAGAGCCCCCCAATGTTGGGTGTGGTACAAAACTCGAGCTTTCAGAATCATATACAATAGGCAGAGTACATAAACAATCGCTCACGTTCAATAACAAGTCATTAGTAGCGTGTGTGACCACCAAATGCCTCAATACACGCAAAAACGTTTCGACGCACAGAAAAAGTCATCGTCTGATGAGGTCACGTGGGATTTGACGCCATTCGTCTTGGAGGGCCAAGAACAGTTCTTGCCGGTTGGCTGGAGAGTGTGGTCGTTGTCGAACACGACGATCGATCAAGTCCCAGAGGTGTTCTATTGGGGACATGTGGGGTGATCGTGCAGGCCACGGCAGGACGTTGACGTTGTTGGCTGCGAGGAAGTTAGTGACAATTCTGGCTGAATGGGCTCTAGCGTTGTCATGCTGATAAATGACACCACGTGGCTGCTGTTGGAGAAATGGTAGGACAACTGGACGAAGAATGGTATCCATGTGCCGCTGAGCTGTCAAGTTTCCGTCAACGATGACCAGCGGTGTCCTCTCCTGCCCACAGATCCCTCCCCACACCATGACACTCCCTCCACCATATGGTACGACCTCCTGCACGCAACACGCCGCCGTTTGTTCACCCCTTCGGCGGTAAACACGATGTCTTCCATCAGCCCTAAACATACAGAATCGACTTTCGTCAGTGAAGACAACACTCTGCCAGTCACGTCGTTGCCATCGTCGTACAGTCCGGGCTCATCTCAGTCGCAGATGACGATGTTGCGCTGTCAATAGCTGTCCTCTGTATGGTCTAAAAGCGCTGATTCCATGAGCCCTGAGTCTCCTGGCCACTGTCTGTCGACTAACCCTGTGACCTAAGGCATTTGTCGCCGATGACGTCACTGTCAGGAATCGATTTCGGAGGTGCAAGGTACGCAAGTACCGATAATCATGGCGCGTGGTCACCCTGGGTCTGCCTAATCTTGGCCTGTCAGCGGTCCGCCCTGTCTGTCTGTAACGTTGCATCAAGTTGGTAACGGCAACACAGGAGCAACCGAAGGTTCGTGCAATATGGGCGTGGGTGGCTCCCATCTGTACCATACCCAAGGCTCGTTCACGTTGTTCGACTGTGAGTCGTGGCATTTCTTTTGTGTTTTTTTTATCACAGTGGTTGTCTGACTTGCCGTTGCAATCGTTTTATACCCTTACCCGCACGTGCATTTGCAGTTGTCCGTGATGCACGTGTTTTTCACTTTTACGCGTTTTATCTCGCGAACATGTAACAGACGATTAACATTTTCTGCATTAACTATTGTTGTATTTAGGTTATCGGTTTTAGATAGACTTCATCGAAAAATTTTTTATACTTTGTCTGAAATATATATTTCCAGTTAGTAAAGTTTCTTTTGGACGTCAGTTTATATACAAAAGTATTGAGAAATATTTAGGGTCACGAAAATTCTTATATTTATCAAAAAGTATTATCTTTCTATATTATCCAGTAAACTATATTTTGGACATTGGAATACTGAAAACCATGTGCATGTAGTCGATTGGAACGAGAGTTGTGGATGAATACTCTGTTCCTCAAACCTATCATGGAGATTAGAGGAAATCGATGATGACGCACTGCATTTCACAATAACTTCAAGCGTTGGTGTTCTGAATGTAATTTCATTTTCAGCCCATTAATTACAGAATAACCAGTCAGGGACAGATACTCAGTAATTCCAAGTGTGAGTTTGTTAATCTGTATATCATCTATTAAATTTAAAGAAGGAAAATGAAGAAAAGCGAAGGAAATGTCAAACCTTTAGAGAGCTTCACTGAAAGCAGCCTATTGTTAAAAGAGTCAATGTAATCAATTTGTGATGTCATGGACAATGAATGACGTCACATCTAATATGATCTGATGTTAGATGGGACTGACATAATTCATCTGTAAACTTCAAAATATCCAATAATGAAAAGGGTGACAAATTGGCAACAAATATTTTTTACGTAGTATATATCTACAAGAGAGAAAATGTGAGATTTAATGTAAGGAAACACTTATATTCATGTGATCCTCCATTCACTGATATGGTTTGTGAAGAAGCAAACAGTAATTTGCGAGGAAATATCCGATATTTAGACTTCAAATAAAAACGAAATATTGCGTGAATGGTGATTTAATATAATGTCCCAAAATAGCGATATTTACGAGGTACCCAATTTGTGTAATGGGAAGTGTATTTGTTTTCGAGATGTATTTTCAGTTTTATTCGACTTCAAAGTGAGGATAGAAAAGGAGGAACAAATATAGCTGTGTTGCAGAAGAAACTCTTGTCGAGTTTTATCCAGATGATCCATTACTTACCAGTACTTTTTGCCCACAACAAACCGACGCCGTGTTATAACAGAACTACACTGTACAGAGGCGTTAAACACACGTCACTCACTCACCCACTTACCAGTATGGATTGCCAAGAAGCAAATAGTCAATTCATGACTTGAGTTTTGTCCATCCCTACATGACCATTTAGATCCTTCATCAAGAGTAGAGTTGACTACGAGCATGATGTTATGTCTTGTTAAGTTTGCATCTACAGTAATACGTCCAGCAATAATTCTGTCGAACGTTTCACCGTGAAGTGTCTTGTTGGGTTGTGTATGGCTTGTTTGGAACACTTCAGTGCAGTTTCGATACCATTGCGCTGTTCTAATGACACCTTTGCTGTCTCTACATGACAGAGTAAACCGCTCTCCTTCTGTTGCAAACTTTGGCTCTGAGGTGAGCTGAATTCTTGAATCCGAATCTGGAACATCATGATTGTTTGATAATACCATTGTCTGTAAATGAAGTCTTTTGTATTGCATCATTGTCTGTAAATGATGTCTTTTTATTGTACCGTTGTCTGTAAATAATGTCTTTTTATTGTACCATTGTCTATGAATGATGTCTTTTTTATTGTACCATTTTCTGTAAATAACGTCTTTTTTATTGTACCATTGCCTGTAAACTTAGTCCTTTTTTATCGTACCATTGTAAGTAAAAAATGTCTTTTTCATTGTACCATTGTCTGTAAATCATGTCTTTTTTCTTGCACCATTGTCTATAAATGATGTCTTTTTTATTGTACCATTGTCTGTAAATCATGTATTTTATTGTACCATTGTCTGTAAATGATGTCTTTTTTATTGTACCATTGTCTGTAAATGATGTCTTTTTTATTGTACCATTGTCTGTAATTGTGTTTTTTATTGTACCATTGTCTGTAAATCATTTTTTTCATTATACCGTTGTCTGTAAATAATATCTTTTTCATTGTACAATTGTCTGTAAATGATGTCTTTTTCATTGTACCGTTGTCTGTAAATGATGTCTTTTACATTGTACAGTTGTCTGTAAATGAAATCTTTTTCATTGTAACGTTGTCTGTAAATAATGTCTTTTTTCTTGCACCATTGTCTATAAATGATGTCTTTTTTATTGTACCATTGTCTGTAAATCATGTATTTTATTGTACCATTGTCTGTAAATGTTGTCTTTTTTTATTGTACCATTGTCTTTAAATGATGTATTTTTTTGGTACCGTTGTCTGTAAATCATGTCTTTTTTCTTGCACCATTGTCTATAAATGATGTCTTTTTTATTGTACCATTGTCTGTAAATCATGTATTTTATTGTACTATTGTCTGTAAATGTGGTCTTTTTTTATTGTTCCATTGTCTGTAAATAATGTCTTTTTATTGTACCATTGTCTGTAAATGATGTCTTTTTTATTGTACCATTGTCTGTAAATGATGTCTTTTTTATTGTACCATTGTCTGTAATTGTGTTTTTTATTGTACCATTGTCTGTAAATCATTTTTTTCATTATACCGTTGTCTGTAAATAATATCTTTTTCATTGTACAATTGTCTGTAAATGATGTCTTTTTCATTGTACCGTTGTCTGTAAATGATGTCTTTTACATTGTACAGTTGTCTGTAAATGAAATCTTTTTCATTGTACCATTGTCTGTAAATGATGTCTTTTTCATTGTACCGTTGTCTGTAAATGATGTCTTTTTTATTGTAACGTTGTCTCTAAATGATGTCTTTTTCATTGTACCGTTGTATGTAATGATATCTTTTTCATTGTACCATTGTCTGTAAATGATGTCTTTTTCATTGTACTGTTGTCTGTAAATGATGTCTTTTTTATTGTACCATTGTCGGTAAATAATGTCTTTTTCATTGTGCCATTGTCTGTAGATAATGTCTTTTTCATTGTGCCGTTGTCTGTAAATGATGTCTTTTTCATTGTACAGTTGTCTGTAAATAATGTCTTTTTCATTGTACCATTGTCTGTAAATAATGTCTTTTCATTGTACCATTGTCTGTAAATAATGTCTTTTCATTTTACCATTGTCTGTAAATGATATCTTTTTCATTTTACCATTGTCTGTAAATAATGTCTTTTTTATTGTACCGTTGTCTGTAAATGATGTCTTTTTCATTGTACCATTGTCTGTAAATGATATCTTTTTTATTGTACCATTGTCTGTAAATAATGTCTTTTTCATTGTACTGTTGTCTGTAAATAATGTCTTTTTCATTGTACCGTTTTCTGTAAATGATGTCTTTTTCATTGTACTGTTGTCTGTAAATGATATCTTTTTCATTGTACCGTTGTCTGTAAATAATGTCTTTTTCATTGTACAGTTGTCTGTAAATGATGTCTTTTTCATTGTACCGTTGTCTGTAAATGAAATCCTTTTCATTGTACCATTGTCTGTAAATGATATCTTTTTCATTGTACCATTGTCCGTAAATGATGTCTGTAATGTACTTTTGTCAGTTTGATTTTACAATTCTCAGTAAACAATGTCAGTTTGATTGTACAAGAGGGGTACACGAAGTACGTGATCTAGACTACCAGTTGAAAGACTTTCCTCCATCTCGAAGCATAAAAGAATTCACTTTCTACTCGCGGTTGTGTAAAACTATTGTATTATATATATTATGGATCAAATGAGCAATAGCTGGTTATGTTTTCATAATTCCCTTTAAACATTAAACACACAACATGAACACTAATACAAGTATAATGATGATAACAGTTACTGACCTTGCCCACTCACAGCGATAATAAATGCAACAGTGTATAACATCAGATGGGAACTTGACATTCTGCCTCTGTGAAAGATAATCATTGTTAATGAGACAAGAGAACTTTTTAAACAAGTCTTTACAACATCACTGATCTGCCAATACAGAGGAGACTCGAACAGCCGTGAACGTCTTCTGTACACCAGATGTATAAAGTATGGAACTTGGTAAATGTAACTTGATAAAGCTCCATATCAATTTACAGTCGATTGTTTCAGTGTGGAGCATTAAAAGTACGACTTTTGACTACTTACAAGTAAGTGTACACCACTTCTATCTGATCATGAGGGCTGTTTATGGCCTGTACATCAGCCAAACGAACATACGACACTTGCGAAACCTATTTAAACAAGTTTCCTCTGGATAAAGTATTTTCCTGTCGGGATACACCCAGCTAAATACGCTTGAATAAAGTCAATGAATGGATCATGAAATTATATGCTAAACACTTTTGGAGAGAGGAACAACTTTCATTGGTGTTATCGCTGCTGATAGCCTTACATGAGCATTAATACAAACAACTTTCAAGCAGTCCAGAATATGCTGAATGTAGTTGAGCCACTTCATTATGCACCCCAGTACGTGCAGCTGTTAAACAAACAAACAAACAAACAAACAAACAAACAAACAAACATGTTAGTTGTTCTCAGAGCTACAGTGCATGCGTGTGCGTGTGTTTTCGTTCGTGAGATCATGTATGTGTTCGTGTGTGTATTCGTGTGTATGTTCTGATTTCTTGTGTGTGTGTTCTGATTTCGTGTGTGTGTGTGTGTGTGTCTGTGCGTGTGTGTTTGTGTTTGTGTTCGTTCGTGAATTCATGTATGTGTTCGTGTGTGTATTCGTGTGTATTCCTAAGTTCGCGTGTGTGTTTCTGTGTTCGTGTGTGTGTTACTGTGTTCGTGTGTGTGTGTATGTGTGTGTGTGTGTGTGTGTGCGTGCGTGTGTGTTTGTGTTCGTTCGTGAGTTCATGCATGTGTTTGTGTGTGTGTGTTCCTGAGTTCGTGTGTCTGTGTGTGTGGCTGTGTGTGTGTGTGTCTCTGTGTGTGTCTATGTGTGTGTGTCTGTGTCTGTGTGTGTATGTGTCTGTGTCTGTGTGTCTGTGTGTGTGTCTGTGTGTCTGTGTCTGTGTCTGTGTGTGTGTGTTAGTTAGCTAACCAGAGGTTGTTATTCTGAGCAACGTTCCACGCCTTATGGCATAAAAATCATTTACTAGTTTCGTACATAAACAGGTTTTATTTCAAAGGTGTAATTACAATTCTGGACATGCCCCTCTAACACTGAAAAAAGTGAGTATCAACAAGATGTACATATTTTATTGGTATTAAAGTTAATGCGGTCAGAGGTATAACTACAACAACTTTACACACTTCATACACACGGGCGCACACGCGACCACCCACGACGACAAACACACACTGACATACACACAGAGCCACACAGACTCACAGTCTCTCTCTCTCTCTCTCTCTCTCTCTCTCTCTCACACACACACACACACACACACACACACACACACACACACACACACACACAGATGAACTAACTGCATTAAGTGCCAAATCTACACGTGTTGGCAACGTATCTTTACACGCACACACACACTGTCATACACACATACAAGTTCAGACACGCATACGCACACTCACATACACACATACAAACTCAGACATACAGGCACGCCTTCACACACGCTCATACACACATACACACTCAGATACACACATACAAACTCAGACACGCATACACACACTCTCATACACACATATAAACACGCATACACACACTCTCATACACACATACAAACTCAGACACGCATACACACACTCACATACACACATACAAACTCATACACACATTACTGACACAGACACAGAATGTTTGTGAGGTGAGGTGAAATGGTAGGAGATACTAAGTCCTACGTAGGAGATAGTAAGTCCTACGTAGGAGATACTAAGTCCTACGTAGGAGATAGTAAGTCCTTTGAGGAGATATTAAGTCGAGGTCATATCACCCGAGGCTGGGCAGACAACTCTGTGTAGCTGTGATGTGGTGCTTGGGCAGGCTGGCATGTCAGTGGCGTGTACGCGGCCTCGTCAATGGGAGATGGTGCACCAGCTTCTGAATCAAATAGATACCTTGTGTTTCTATGGCAACAAAGTAATAGCACCACCTTTTTAAAACATTGATATAGATTCTATAAAAGACATAAAACGTCTATGTAAAGACAAACCATGTTATTGAAAATGGCCTTAATGGTATAAATGTCGGCATAAATGTCGGCATATTGCTAATTTTATTACATATATGATACAGTAGACAGGAGCCGCGGAGAAGTGACTGAGTGAGTGAGTGATTTGGTGGGTGGAGTGGGTGGAGTGAGTGCTTGGGTTGAGTGAGTGAGTGAGTGAGTGAGTGAGTGAGTGAGTGAGTGAGTGAGTGAGTGAGTGAGTGAGTGTAATCTACAAGCTACAATCATAATGGTGAAGATATCAGGTGTTCGCGAAAATGGGTGCGAATCCTGTCCCACTAGCCGCATCTGCCACAAACACATGCAAAGGCTAGTCAATTAACACTAACCACCAACAGCAAAAATAAAAATCTGATCATGAAACCAGTTTAATACCTGCATCGGAATCTGTAATGTTGGTTTAAGTGTGTCCATTGAGAATCATACTGGGCGCCACGACTGAAACATATTACACAAATCCATCCATATCTTGACAGAGGCGGATATGGAAATGTATATGGCGCTATTACTTAGTGTTGAATAGACTCGCCGTTGGGTTTAACGTACTTATAATTCCTTTTAATGTAGACCTAGGATCTGTAGATGTAGAATAATAGCTTGGAAGAGCAAATTGAGATAGAATCAAAATCCAATTGAAAAAGTTAGAAAAAGGATTGAGGATTATACATAAAATTATGATCAAATATATCAAGACTCGTTGATAAAAGTTGAAAAAACTTCCGATATTTGTAACTTTGATTAAATCGTCTTCTAATATTTGATCTCTGAAGACACGAGTGTGAGATTCTCTGTACACCACCTTACCAGGAGTTAGGTATTGGCTGTCCTCGGATTCTTTGTTGCTGAGGGAGCAGTCCGTGTCAGGTGCATTGTCGACAACTAAGAGAACCACAGGGACAGAGACACAGTAATGTATTTCATAACACATATAAACACATTAAACACTAACGGAAAATTGTAATGAGATCAAGAAACCATTTTAATACCTGCAGTTTCTTTCCTTTGAGGGATCTCATCGGATAATACAATATAGGAATAAGCGTGTTGATCAACAACCATACTGTGCGTCACATCTGAAACACATATTACATATCTTCATATCAGCCTCTTCAATATATATTTTTTGCCGAGGAGCAAACGAAACTATATCTCTCAGTTGATTTTATCATTAGTTTGATCTTTAAATGAAATTTCCCTAACGGCACTCAGAAACTGTACATAATCGAGTTTGGGCGCAACAAACCAGTGAAAACATTTTCCGTGTGACACCTAACAAGTTGCATATATAGAGGGTACTTTACTTCCTTAAAAATAAGGCTTTAGTGATTGGTTGTTGTTTTGTTGTTAACCGCCGCACTCAGCAATATTCCAGCTATATGACGACAGTCTGTAAAATAATCGATTATGGACCAGACAATCCAGTGATGGACATCATGAGCATCGATCAACACCATTGGGATACGATGACATGCATCAACCAAGTCAGCGACCCTGACCACCCGATCCCATTAGTCGCCATTTACGACAAGCATAGTCGTCTTTACGGCAAGTATGGGTTGCTGAAGACGGGTCGGGCTTTAGTGGGATGACATTCGTACACCACAAATGATACGTTTCTGTCAAAATATTCCATTAATTTCCATAGTCCCTTCAAAAGAATGAAAGGCGAAATATTCTTTAATTAGATCCTGTGTGTGTTCGTTACAAACCGCCGCACTAAATAATATTCCAGCTATGTAACAGCGGCATGTAAATAATCGAGTCTAGACCAGACAATCCAGTGACTGATATTGCGATCCACGCCGTCGGGGTCACTGGGCCTGACCACCGATCAATTAAATCGCCTCTATCGACCTCTTGAATTGATGTTGTAATTATCATACCATTTGCAGGGTCACCTCTTCCATGGTCTTCTGGGCCTTCTTGACGCGTCCTAGAAATACCCGTAAGCTGTCATATACCTGTATTATTTACCAGCAAACAAAACTCCACCGTACCACATATGTATATCATTACAGTAAACTACGGTTATAACGAACTCAAAGGGACCACTAATTGTAGTTCGTTATAATCGTAGTTCGTTATTAGCATATATACAGCATATACACAGCAAATGGCCAGGACTAAAAATAAGTTCGTTATATCCGTCAGTTCGTTATAAGCATGTTCGTTATAAACGTAGTTTACTGTATATACAATGCATTACGTTTATGTTTTATCGATGATGAAAAGAACTATATAGCACTCATCAAAGGAGAATACCTTACCCTAACAGAGATATAGCATGCAGATGTTAAAGCATGTTGGTTTGACAACAATGTAACCGAACAATCTTATACAGTGAGTGAGTGAGATGGGTTTAACGTCGCTTTGAACAGTGCATATCTAAGACGTCAACCCACGAGCACAGGTATGACACTGACAAACTTAGAAACATGATGTTGGCGATTCTAGATCCGAACCCACGATCGTAGGCTTCTGGCACTCCAAAGAGACGTAACTCTACACTGCGAATTAGGCGACCTCTGAAGCCTTGTAGTGTAGGGGCGGTATTGTAGCCTAGTGGTTAAATTGTTCGCTCGTTGCGCCGTTTAATTCCCGACATGTGCACAATGTGTGGAGCCAATTTCTGGTGTCCCCCGCCGTGATATTGCTGGAATATTGCTCAAAGCAGTGTTAAACCATACTCACTCACTCACTCACTCACTCACTCACTCACTCACTCACACTCATTCCAAATGTGGAAATACACATATAAATGATGTGACATTAACTCGACTTGTTTTATTGACAAGGAGAACACATTGGTGAACACAATATGATGAGGTCATGGAAGGTTTATAATGTCAGTGATTCATCCAAAAAGAACTTACATCTCTTTACCACTGCCACGTCTACCTGTAACATAACGGTATGATTAGCATTAGTTAGTAACATAAGAGTATTGATGTAAGTACCTGTCCGCTGATTCGTAATTACTGATTGAGAGGTCACTGTCAAGTGCATTGCCGGGTATTTCAAGAACCAAAGCGACAGAGCAGGTATGTGGTTGAACGGTTCATTCCCCGCATACAGATTGTCCACCAAGAGGAAATAGTTAGAGAGTGAGTGAGTTGGTTTTAACGCCGCTTTTAACAGTATTCCAGTTATATCGCGGCGTTTCAGCATAATGTGGGAGGAAAGCCCGAAGTGATGCAGGTTGACAAACCTAGAAACATACTTGGGGCGAACCCGGATTCGAACCCACAATGATAGGTTTCTGGCACAGAAACGCAACTCTGCACAGCTAATCGCGGCGCCTAAGACGAGTGGGCCACCCGTTCACACCCCAACCCCCACCCAAGGAGGAAATAACAACATGATCATGATCATTACACTACCTGCAGTTTCTTTCCTATATGGGGTCCCACCAACACTGTCGCAGTAGGTGTATACATTGAGACTCACAGCTGAAACAGACATGGCATTATTCCGTACGAGCTTCAGGCAATTGCTTATTTGTTTGTCTGTTTGTTTGTTTGTTTGTTTTTGTTGTTGTTAAACTCGCACTCAGCAATTTTCTAAATAACCGTGTTTCAAAGGGACAAACCAGTGATTGATGTTATGAGCAACTTCAAGTGTCAATTGGCATGTTGCATACCTTGAGGGTACCTCTCTTCCAAACTTACTTCAATGAAATGGCATTACTGTGTCAGAAGAAGAACGTTTGTCAAGATGATACATGGTCTGTCCTAAAGAATGAAAAGCGATGTCTTGTATGTATGTGTGTATTTTGTTTAACGGCCAGCATACGTTGATCCTGGGTTCCCGGGGGTCGCCTCTTACAACTAGCAATATGGGTAACCAGGGACAGATTCTACCTCAGGTCCCATGGGGTTGAGATCTTCATGAATTGATGTTATAAATCATACCATTTGCAGGTGGACCCGTTCCCTGGTCTTCTGGGCCTTCTTCATGCTTCCTAGAAATACACAAACAAAACTTCACCGCACCATACAGGTACATCACCACATGCAGTGGTCCATATTGATGCTTTAATGACGAAGAACTGATGTCACTTCAAAGGAACATTACCGTAAAAGAAGTGTGACATGCAAATGTAGAAACGAGTCACAGGAACTCGATGATAGCGAGTATAGCATAATATATTCGTGAGTGAGTTGTGTTTAATACCGCTATGTACAGTGTTTCAGTTTTCTGACGGGGTGTCAGCTTAAGGTGGGAGGAGTGAGGGAGTGAGTTGGGTTTAACGCCGCATTGAACAGTTTCCCAGTTATATCGCGGCGTGTCAGCTTAATGTGTGAGGAAAGCCCGAAGTGATGCAGATCTCAGACGTTTATCACTTCGGTGAAGCAACGTGCACACTTACAGAAATAGAAGCATCATCGGGTCGTATCTGAATTCGAATCAACGATTCAAGGTGTTTGGCATGCCAAAACGACCCACATCTGCACGGTGAATTGTGGCGCATTAAACAGCTTGGCCATCTGTGTGCCCTATTACATCAGTATCCAAACGGATACGTTTCCGAGACCAGATACTGACGTGACAGTGTGAATCGCAATCTGAGCTATCACGTTCACTATGCATGCACGTTACCAATAATAAATAATTAAACAATCAAGGCTCCATTTCAATGGAGGAAAATATAGATATGAATGACTTCTCTACTGACAAGGACGGACGCTCTACCACTAGACCACGGAGACGGTCGATTCATTCAAGTTCAATCTCTTTTAATTAACTTGCGTTCAGAAACGGATGCAGTAAATGCAAAAATGTATATAAACGTAAATTCCCAGTGAAGCTATTTCAGCATGCGTACAAAGGAGCTAATTTCCGAAACACAATTACGAGCTAACATTACTCGAAACATAATTACGAGTCAAGCCTATTTATTTAGAACAGTTATATACATTATTTCATTTTTTTAAATCTTAAAATGTTCACTCATTTGGGGAAATAACCCCAATAGATTGATGAACAGATGATTGAAGAAATATTGGTTAACCAATGAAAAATGTAATAACCCAACTAAAATAGAAAACTCAGAGTTAAAACTCAATTGCTCAAAAAGTAATCTGGACCTCTGCTTACATCTGTTTACCACTGGCCCGTCCACCTGTAACATAACGGTATATGATCAGCATAAGGTTGTAACATAAGGTTATTGATGTAAAGGCCTGGTACTGCTGACTTCAGGAATACCTGACATTGATCTGGATAAATATGTGGTCATGTTTTCAATAGCAACCTGTATATTTAACACTACAATAAGATTCCATGTCTTTATTATGTATATATGGCCTTCCATCTCTCGGGCCCTCCATTAGATCTTCTGGGAAGAGAGTATAAAAAGATAATCTGACCTCCGGCGAACTTTCTTACGTTTTTATACGTTATTCTGTTTGTTACAACAAAGGAAATGATCAGTTAAATATACCGGTCATTCTCCTGACACAGACAACGCCCACCGTCACTGCTACACAGATGATGAACGCCAGACAACCCACTGGGCCGATAGTAACAAGCAGTAAGAACTCTATAAAACAAAACAGTACAATTATATTCGTGACTGATTTAAAACTTAGCGCTACATCGGCAGTATCTCAGCCATATTGTAACTTAAATGAAATCATGTCAGCAAAGGGCAGTAAAACAAACAGTAACATATTACAGAATTACATTAAAAACAAGTTAGAGAATGAGTGAGTGAGTTGGGTTTAACGCCGCTTTTAATAGTATTCCAGTTATATCAGGGCGTGCCAGCTTAATGTGGGAGGAAAGCCCGAAGTGATGCAGGTCTCAGACGTTTACCACTTCGGTGAAACCCACGAGCACGGGTATGGTGCTGACAAACCTAGAAACATAAACTGGGCGAATCGGGATTCGAACCAACAATCATAGGTTTCTGGCGTGCCCAGAGAACGCAACTCTGCACAGCAAATCGCAGCGCCTTAGAGGACTGGACCACACGTGCCACCAGTTGGAGAATGCTAACAACACGATGTAAAACCATGCCATGCTCCGTGTTCTTGTGGATAGAGTGTCTGCCCAGAGACCGGAAGGTCGATGGTTGGATCTTCGGTCGCGTCATCCCAAAATACATCAAAAGATGGTACAGATAGAACTTGTTGTTACAAGTCTTTGCCTTTGGCCTTTGGTCCACTAGAAAAGCATCATTTTTAAAACATTATTTGGAATATTGCAAGCTGCTGCACTGACCTGATGCACCCACTTTGAGAAAGTAGGTCACTAATTAAAACATACATACATGTTATGACAGGATGGAATAAGGTGAATGTTTCTGTGGATAGGTTTAAACCTATGGCGATTTGGTTTTAGCTCAGTGTGTATGCGGTAACACCAACGCTCAAACGACTTTTATAATCCGCGAACAAGTGCCCATTATTGTGCCCAATTGAAAAGGTCGCTGGCTATATCTCGTATAAAATAAACTTACTATATACAGTCTATTTTATGTGTCGAAGGAAATATCAAGTTTTTCTCATCGAATGACGTGAGATATTTTCACGAGTGACGTTGCTACGAGTGCACGTATTCCCTTTTCCCCGTCACGAGATGAGAGATACTTGGTACTTCACGAGACACCTGGAATATCCAATTTATCATATACTTTTTGTGTAGTTGTCTATCGGAAAAATAGATTATTTCACTAAATATATAAAAGCTTGAAACGGAAATTCTCCCTACCTAACACACAGGGATGGTTCACCACCCCTTATATTTGCGACTTAAAAAGAAGTGTCGCAAATTCTTAAATAATATATACAAAAGTATTAAGAAATATTTAGGGTCACGAAAATTCTTATCATACATTTTGATATGATTATATACCAGATCAACTTTGGCACAACATATTCTTGAAAACTACGAGACTGTTGTTGGAAGCGAAATAATACACGTTTTACAAGTAACCAAAATGGCGCTTATCAAAACGAACAGTCTCGATTGAAGAGCTAAATGAGAAACTTACAGTTAACGACGAAACATTTTCGAGAGAAGAACAAATGGCAGGAAGTGATGTTCACTCCCTAAATTACCATCTGTCATTATTTGCCTTGTCAATGTGAAACTAACGTAAAAAGGACGTCAACAATTTGTGTACGGGCCAGACACTTACGATAATGGGAGACAATTTGAGGGTAGGTCACTCTTGTATGACGTCATGGTTGTTTGTTTGTTTAACGCCGCACTCAGCAATATTCCAGCTCTGTAACTGCGGTCTGTAAATAATCGAGTACGGACCTAACAATCAAGTGATCAACATCATGAGCATCGATCCTCGAAATTGGGATACGATGACATGCATCAACGAGCCTAATCACCCGACCCGTTAGCCACCTCTTGCAACAAGCATAGTCGCCTTTTACAACAAGCATGTGTTGCTGAAGGGCAATTCTACCCCGGATCTTGACGGGATTCTTTTATGGTGTAGAACGATTCGTAACGCCCAAGTCTGTTATCGTCTAACTTTAAAAGGCCGCAGCCTCCATCTAAAATGTAATAATGTTACTATATGAATAAACATGCCGTAAATATAGCTATCCGTGTGTCATGTTTTGAATTCAGTTACTCAGACCAATGTATCGGACTTAAATGTATATAACATAATATAAACAGAAACACTTACTGGTCTCTGAAGTTGCTTGACTTGTTGTCATGGGAATGGTGCTTGGGCTGTCACTGCTCTCTGAAAAACACAATTACATTTAATAGCATTGTTATGGTGAATAGAGCTATGTCAATAAGCCGTGTATATTATGTGAAGATGCATGCAGTTGTACACTCTGAATTTTGCCAATTTTCCAAACTCTCAGTTCAATCTTATGTTTCCCATGGAATTCCCCAGCTATTTCGAAACAGTCTTTCATTAAAGTCATACCTAATATACGTGAAGACATATGAATATGGCGGCCTTTGGTCCACTAGAAACGCATCATTTTCAAACATTATTTGGAATATTGCAAACTGCTGCACTGACATGATGCACCCACTTTGAGAAAGTAGGTCACCAATTAAAACATACATACATGTTAGGACAGGATGGAATAAGGTGAATGTTTCTGTGGATAGGTTTAAACCTATGGCGATTTGGTTTTAGCTCAGTGCGTATGCAGTAACACCAACGCTCAAACGACTTTTATAATCTGCGAACAAGTGCCCATTATCGTGCTCAATTGAAAAGTCGCTGGCTATATCTCGTATAAAATAAACTTACTATATACAGTATATTTCATGTGTCGAAGGAAATATCACGTTTCTCTCATCGAATGACGTGGGTAAAGGAGATATTTTCACGAGTGACGTTGCTACGAGTGAAAGTATCCCCTTTTCCCCGTCACAAGATGAGAGATACTTGGTACTTCACGAGACACCTGGAATATCCAATTTATCATATACTTTTTGTGTAGTCGTCTATCGGAAAAATAGATTATTTCACTAAAAATATAAAAGCTTGAAACGGAAATTCTCCCTACCTAACACACAGGGACTGTTTACAATCCCTTATATTTGGGACTTAAAAAGAAGTGTCGCAAATTCTTAAATAATATATACAAAAGTATTAAGAAATATTTAGGGTCACGAAAATTCTTATCATACATTTTGATATGATTATACACAAGATCAACTTTAGCAAAACATATTCTTGAAAACTACGTGACTGCTGTCGGAAGCGAAATAATACACGTTTTACAAGTAACCAAAATGGCGCTTATCAAAACGAACAGTCTCGATTGACGTGCTAAATGAGAAACTTACAGTTAACGACGAAACATTTTCGAGAGAAGAACAAATGGCAGGAAGTGATGTTCACTCCCTAAATGACCATCTGTCAATGCCTTGTCAATGTGAAACTAACGTAAAAAGGACGTCAACAATTTGTGTACGGGCCAGACACTTACGATAAAGGGAGACAATTTGAGAGGAGGTCACTCTTGTATGACGTCATGTTTGTTTGTTTGTTTGTTTAACGCCGCACTCAGCAATATTCCAGCTCTGTAACTGCGGTCTGTAACTAATGGAGTACGGACCTAACAATCCAGTGATCAACATCATGAGCATCAATCCTCGAAATTGGGATACGATGACATGTATCAACCAAGTCAATGAACCGAACCACCCGTCCCGTTAGCCACCTCTTGCAACAAGCATAGTCGCCTTTTACAACAAGCATGTGTTGCTGAAGGGCAATTCTACCCCGGATCTTGACGGGATTCTTTTATGGTGTAGAGCGATTCGTAACGCCCAAGTCTGTTATCGTCTAACTTTAAAAGGCCGCAGCCTCCATCTAAAATGTAATAATGTTACTATATGAATAAACATGCCGTAAATATAGCTATCCGTGTGTCATGTTTTGAATTCAGTTACTCAGACCAATGTATCGGACTTAAATGTATATAACATAATATAAACAGAAACACTTACTGGTCTCTGAAGTTGTTTGACTTGTTGTCATGGGAATGGTGCTTGGGCTGTCACTGCTGTCTGAAAAACACAATTACATTTAATAGCATTGTTATGGTGAATAGAGCTATGTCAATAAGCCGTGTATATTATGTGAAGATGCATGCAGTTGTACACTCTGAATTTTGCCAATTTTCCAAACTCTCAGTTCAATCTTATGTTTCCCATGGAATTCCCCAGCTATTTCGAAACAGTCTTTCGTTTAAGTCATACCTAATATACGTGAAAAACATATGAATATGGCGGCCTTTGGTCCACTAGAAACGCATCATTTTCAAACATTATTTGGAATATTGCAAACTGCTGCACTGACATGATGCACCCACTTTGAGAAAGTAGGTCACTAATTAAAACATACATACATGTTATGACAGGATGGAATAAGGTGAATGTTTCTGTGGATAGGATTAAACCTATGGCGATTTGGTTTTAGCTCAGTGTGTATGCGGTAACACCAACGCTCAAACGACTTTTATAATCCGCGAACAAGTGCCCATTATTGTGCCCAATTGAAAAGGTCGCTGGCTATATCTCGTATAAAATAAACTTACTATATACAGTCTATTTCATGTGTCGAAGGAAATATTACGTTTTTCTCATCGAATGACGTGAGATATTTTCACGAGTGACGTTGCTACGAGTGCACGTATTCCCTTTTCCCCGTCACGAGATGAGAGATACTTGGTACTTCACGAGACACCTGGAATATCCAATTTATCATATACTTTTTGTGTAGTCGTCTATCGGAAAAATAGATTATTTCACTAAAAATATAAAAGCTTGAAACGGAACTTCTCCCTACCTAACACACAGGGACGGTTCACCACCCCTTATATTTGCGACTTAAAAAGAAGTGTCGCAAATTCTTAAATAATATATACAAAAGTATTAAGAAATATTTAGGGTCACGAAAATTCTTATCATACATTTTGATATGATTATACACAAGATCAACTTTAGCAAAACATATTCTTGAAAACTACGTGACTGCTGTTGGAAGCGAAATAATACACGTTTTACAAGTAACCAAAATGCCGCTTATCAAAACGAACAGTCTCGATTGACGAGCTAAATGAGAAACTTACAGTTAACGACGAAACATTTTCGAGAGAAGAACAAATGGCAGGAAGTGATGTTCACTCCCTAAATGACCATCTGTCATTATTTTGCCTTGTCAATGTGAAACTAACGTAAAAAGGACGTCAACAATTTGTGTACGGGCCAGACACTTACGATAAAGGGAGACAATTTGAGGGGAGGTCACTCTTGTATGACGTCATGGTTGTTTGTTTGTTTAACGCCGCACTCAGCAATATTCCAGCTCTCTAACTGCGGTCTGTAAATAATGGAGTACGGACCTAACAATCCAGTGATCAACATCATGAGCATCGATCCTCGAAATTGGGATACGATGACATGCATCAACCAAGTCAATGAACCGAACCACCCGTCCCGTTAGCCACCTCTTGCAACAAGCATAGTCGCCTTTTACAACAAACATGTGATGCTGAAAGGCAATTCTACCCCGGATCTTGACAGATTCTTTTATGGTGTTGAGTGATTCGTAACGCCCAAGTCTGTTATCGTCTAACTTTAAAAGGCCGCAGCCTCCATCTAAAATGTAATAATGTTACTATATGAATAAACATGCCGTAAATATAGCTATCCGTGTGTCATGTTTTGAATTCAGTTTTTAAGACCAATGTATCGGACTTAAATGTATATAACATAATATAAACAGAAACACTTACTGGTCTCTGAAGTTGTTTGACTTGTTGTCATGGGAATGGTGCTTGGGCTGTCACTGCTGTCTGAAAAACACAATTACATTTAATAGCATTGTTATGGTGAATAGAGCTATGTCAATAAGCCGTGTATATTATGTGAAGATGCATGCAGTTGTACACTCTGAATTTTGCCAATTTTCCAAACTCTCAGTTCAATCTTATGTTTCCCATGGAATTCCGCAGCTATTTCGAAACAGTCTTTCGTTTAAGTCATACCTAATATACGTGAAAAACATATGAATATGGCGGCCTTTGGTCCACTAGAAACGCATCATTTTCAAACATTATTTGGAATATTGCAAACTGCTGCACTGACATGATGCACCCACTTTGAGAAAGTAGGTCACTAATTAAAACATACATACATGTTATGACAGGATGGAATAAGGTGAATGTTTCTGTGGATAGGTTTATACCTATGGCGATTTGGCTTTAGCTCAGTGTGTATGCGGTAACACCAACGCTCAAACGACTTTTATAATCCGCGAACAAGTGCCCATTATCGTGCTCAATTGAAAAGTCGCTGGCTATATCTCGTATAAAATAAACTTACTATATACAGTCTATTTCATGTGTCGAAGGAAATATCACGTTTCTCTCATCGAATGACGTGGGTAAAGGAGATATTTTCACGAGTGACGTTGCTACGCGTGAAAGTATCCCCTTTTCCCCATCACGATATGAGAGAAACTTGGTACTTCACGAATCACCTGGAATATCCAATTTATCATATACTTTTTGTGTAGTCGTCTATCGGAAAAATAGATTATTTCACTAAAAATATAAAAGCTTGAAACGGAAATTCTCCCTACCTAACACACAGGGACGATTCACCACCCCTTATATTTGCGACTTAAAAAGAAGTGTCGCAAATTCTTAAATAATATATACAAAAGTATTAAGAAATATTTAGGGTCATGAACATTCTTATATTTATGAAAAAAATATTATCTTTCTATATTATCCAGTAAACTATATTTTGGACATTGGAATACCAAAATTCATTTGCACGTAGTCGATTGGAACGAGAGTTGTGGATGAATACTCTGTTCCTCAAACCTATCATGGTGATTAGATGAAATCGATGATGACGTACTACATTTCGCAATAACTTCAAGTGTTGGTTTTCTGAATGTAATTTAATTTTCCGCCCATTAATTACAGAATAACAAATCAGCGACAAATACTCCGTAGTTCCAAGTGCGAGTTTGTTAATCTGTATATCATTTATTAATATTTAAAGAAAGAAAATGAAGAAAAGCGAATGAAATGTTAAACCTTCAGAGAACTTCACTGAAAGCAACTTATTGTTAAAAGAGTTAATGTTATCAATTTGTGATGTCATGGACAATGAATGACGTCATATCGAATTTGATATGATGTTAGATGGGGCTGACATCATTCGTCTGTAAACTTCAAAATATTCAGTATATATGTATAAGAGAGAAAATGTGAGATTTAACGTAAGGAAACACTTGCGTATTATATTCACGTGATCCTCCATTCATTGACATGGTTTGTGAAGAAGCAAACAGTCATTTGCGAGGAAATATACGATATTTAGATTTCAAATCAAAACGAAATATTGACGTGAATGGTGATTTAATATGATGTCCCAATATAGCGATATTTACGATGTACCCAATTTGTGTAATGAGAAGTGTATTTGTTTGTGGAATGTATTTTCAGTTTTATTCGACTTCAAAGTGAGGGTTGAGGAGGAGGAGAAACAAATATAGCTCTGTTGCAGTAGAAACTCTTGTCGAATTTTATCCAGATGATCCATTACTTACCAGTACTTTTCTCCCACACCAAACTGACGCCGTGTTATGACAGAACTACACTGTACAGAGGCGTTAAACACACGTGACTCACTCATCCACTTACCAGTACAGTTTGCAAAGAAGGAAACAGTCAATTCATTACTTGACTTTTGTTCGTTCCTACATGACCATTGAGATCCTTTATCAAGAGTAGAGTTGACTTCGAGCATGATGTTATGTCTTGTTAAGTTTGCATCCACAGTAATACGTCCAGCAATAATTCTGTCAAACGTTCCACCGTTGAGTGTCTTGTTGGGTTGTTTATGGCTTGTTTGGAACACTTCAGTGCAGTTTCGATACCATCGCGCTGTTGTTATGTCACCTCCGCTGTCTTCACATGACAGAGTAAACCGTTCTCCGTCTGTTGCACACGTTGGCTGTGAGACGATCAGAAGTGGGGAATCCGGATCTGGAAAATAATGATTGTCTTTTCTATTGTACCATTGTCAGTAAATAGCGTCAGTTTGATTGTACCAGAGGGGTACACGAGGTACGTGATCTAGACTACCAGTTTTAAACCTTCCCTCCTCCCCGAAGCATAAACGAATTCACTATCTACTCGCGGTTGTGTAAAACTATTGTATTACACATATTATGGATCAAATGAGCAATAGCTGGTTATGTTTTCATAATTCCCTTTACACTTTGAACACACCACATGAACATTAATACAAGTATAATGATGATAACAGGTACTGACCTTGTCCACTCACAGCGATAATAAATGCAGCAGTGTATAACATCAGAGGGGAACTTGACATTCTGCCTCTGTGAAAGATAATCATTGTTAATGAGACAAGAGAACTTTTTAAACAAGGTTTACAACATCACTGATCTGCCAACAAAGAGGAGACTTGAACGTCTTCTGTACACCAGATGTATAAAGTATGGAACTGGTAAATGTAACTTGATAAAGCTCCATACCAATTTACAGTCGATTGTTTCAGTGTGGAGAATTACAAATACGACTTTTGATTACTTACAGGTAAGTGCACACCACTTCCATCTGTTCATGAGGGCTGTTTATGACCTGTACATCAGCTAAACGAACATGCGACACTTGTGAAACCTATTTAAACAAGTTTCCTCTGAGATAAAGTATTTTCCTGTCGGGATACACCCAGCGAAATACCCTTGATTAAGTTCAATGAATGGATAATGAAATTATATGCTAAACACTTTTGGAGAGAGGAACAAGTTTCATTGGTGTTATCGCTGCTGATAGCCTTACATGAGCATCAATACAAATAACTTTTAAGCAGTTCAGAATATGCTGAATGTAGCCACTTCATTATGCATCCCAGCACGTGCAGCTGTTAAACAAACAAGCAAACATGTTAGTTGTTCTCAGAGCGACAGTACATGCGTGTGCGTGTGTTTTCGTTCGTGAGATCATGTATGTGTTCGTGTGTGTATTCGTGTGTGTGTTCTGATTTTGCGTGTGTGTGTGTGTATGTGTGTGCGCGTGTGTGTTTGTGTTTGTGTTCGCTCGTGAATTCATGTATGTGTTCGTGTGTGTATTCGTGTGTATTCCTGAGTTCGTTTGTGTGTGTTTCTGTGTTCGTGTGTGTGTGTTCCTGAGTACGTGTGTGTGTTTCTGTGTTCGTGTGTATGTATGTGTGTGTTTGTGTTCGTTCGTGTTTTCGTTCGTGAGATCATGTATGTGTGCGTGTGTGTATTCGTGTGTGTCTTCCTGAGTTCGTGTATGTGTTTCTGTGTTTCTGTGCGTGTTTCTGTGTTCGTGTGTGTGTGTGTGTGTGTGTGTGTGTGTGTCTGTGTCTGTCTGTGTCTGTGTCTGTGTCTGTGTCTGTGTGTGTGTTAGTTAGCTTTATTCCGGCTTCAGATACTGCCCAGACAAACCAGATGTTGTTATTCTGAGCAACGTTCCACGCCCTATGGCATAAAAATCATTTACTAGTTTCGCACATAAACAAGTTTTATTTCAAAGGTGTAATTACATGACTGGACATGCCCATCTAACGCTTAAAAACGTGAGTACCACCAAGATGTACATATTTTTATTGGTATTAAAGTTAATGCGGTCAGAGGTATAACTACAACAACTTTACACACTTCATACACACGGGCGTACACGCGAACACCCACGACGACAAACACACACTGACATACACACAGAGCCACAAAGACTCGCAGTCACACACACACACGCACGTACGCACGCACGCACACACACACACACACACAGATGAACTAACTGCATTAAGTGCCAAATCTACACGTGTTGGCAACGTATCTTTACACGCACACAGACACTGTCATACACACATACACCACCGATCAATGAAATCGCCCCTCACGACCCACATTTGGTCTCCCATTGAGCTTGAGATTCCCTTAAATTGATGTAGTAAATCATACCATTTGAAACCACGATCGTAGGCTTCGGGCACGCCAAAGAGACGTAACTCTACACTGCGAATTAGGCGACCTCTGGAACCTAATAGGGGCGATCTTTTAGCCTAGTGGTTAAAACGTTCGCTCGTGACGCCGGAGACCTGGGTTCAATTCCCGACATGGGTACAATGTGTGAAGCCACTTTCTGGTGTCCCCCGCCGTGATATTGCTGGAATATTGCTAAACGCGGTGTGAAACAATACTCACTCACTCACTCCGAATACATTGATATCAAAGCAGATACATTTCAGCAATCAAAGAGGTGGAATGGGACAGTTCGAATCGTACACAGAGCTTGACACTTTACTGGCAAACATTATTTTTAGAATATATAATTCCAAATGTGGAAATTCACATATAAATGATGTGACATGAACTCGACTTGTTTTACTGATAAGGAGAACACATTGGTGAACACAATAAGATGAGGTCATGGAAGGCTTATAATGTCAGTGATTCATCCAAAGTGAACTTACATCTCTTTACCACTGTCCCGTCTACCTGTAATATAACGGTATATGATTAGCATTAGTTAGTAACATAAGAGTATTGATGTAAGTACCTGTCACTGCTGATTTAGGAATACTTGACATTGAACCTGATACATATGTTTCCATGCTTTCAATAACAATATTCCGTGTCTTATTAGTTATCACTTTTATGACAGTTATACCATGGGCATACACAGAGTGTAATTAGGGGCCCGCCAATAGATAATCTGGGAAGCGGATATCGCGGATGCTGGCATTTGTTTTTATGAAAACATACTTTGTTCCAAAACAGGCTGAAAGAAATAATGGGGCCCCAGGTTTTATACACGCAAGATATATGTTGCAAATTAAGCAGAAAATCTTCAGAACGTTTGTAATCAGACACCTTCTCACCTTATACATAGCTATTGATTCTGTTGTACACATATTGATGAAAGTGTTGAAATCCTCTTTACAGAAGCTATTGCAAATGCAGGGAATGTAATGAAACGGAAAGTAACCCCCAACAGAGAAAATAAACAGTGGTTTGACTGGGAATGTGAGTTGTTAAAGAAGGAAAGATTCTTTTAAACCATATCAGGCAAATAAAGGATTAAGATTCTCTTGATAAGTATGCACATTCGAAAAACAAGTATGAAGCTTTTTGGAGAAAAAATATGAATAGAAACTTTTATGAATAGAAACGGAAAACACTAGAAGTCAGTATCAGTTAATCAACACTATTTTGGACGAACTTAACAAATATCAGAAAAAGGTAGGAAACTCAAAGTAACATTGAAATGTAGGAGTGGTTTAATTATTTCAAAAATCTTTTTTTGTGCTGTGCTAATTCCACAGACAACTTGCGTTTGAACTCTTTTGATAAGTACGAAACAATTTTTGCAACGGATCTTTAGATTCCCCAATCTCAGAAGAAGAAATTAAATCCACTATTCAAACTCCTGGATTTGATGGACTAATAGCAGAATTATTTAAATACTCTTTTGACAACATCCTGCCATATTTGGAAATATTATTTAATGCAATAATGGATACCTCTTATTTTCCAAAACAATGGACACTTGGTACCGTCGTTTCAATTCACAAAGATTGGCTCAGTGACAGATGTTGAAAATTATGGGGTGATTACTCTCATCAGTATATTCAGTAAGATATTTATTAGAATTATTAGTAAGTGCTTGGTATTGTGTTAGGATAAACTTGTTAATATTGAGAAAGAACAAAGAAGGATTTCGACAAGGTAACTCCACCACTGATCATATATTTATCCTCCAGATACGTAAACGAGGACAATTGTACGCTAAATGTGTAGATATTTCTAAAGCATTCGATTCAGTCTGTAAAGGCATGTTATGGTATTTTCCTACTTTACATGGTGTCAGTGATAAAATGGAGAAGTTGTTAAGTAGCATTTGTAAAGAAGTTAAATCGTGCGTTAAACAAAACGGCATGTGTTCAGATTCTTGTATCTGCCATACAGGTGTATGCCAAGGATGTGTATTAGGCCCTTTTTTGTCTTGTTTTTATTATCATTAAAGAGCATGCAGCTCAAATCAAAAGAAATTATGATGATGGTACACAAATACATCCTGAACTTTTATATTTATGTTACTTTTTGCAGATGATATCATTGTGGTTTCAAGTACTGTAAAAGTTTACCAACTTTGATACATGAGCTCATATTTTGATATGATACGTGGAAACTTAATGTCAATTTGGACAAGACAAAGATTGTTATGATTATCAAAGAAAATACGCTGTCAAAGAATGGAAAGTTGTACTTTGGGAGACATGTACTTCAAACTGTGACCTATTATACATATCTTGGTGCAATATTTTCAAGTAAACTACCATAGACCGACACATGTGTCATGCAACCATCCAATCTAAGAAAATATTACAAAGGTTTAAAGTTTTAGCGACTGTGCTGAAAATTCTTTCTTCAAACCTTTTGACACAAAAATACCTCTTATTCTTTCTTATGGTTCGGAAATATGTGGTTTTGCAGAGGCTAAAGAAATAAAATCTGTATATGTATATGCTTGTGTAAACGATTACTTGGAGTTGAACATAAAACTTCTTATATATGTCATAAAATATTGGTTAAAATTATTGAAAATGCCAGAATGTTGATTACGCAAAAATGTTATAATGTGTTGTTATTGTATGACACGAGTTTAAATAAGCATTCAATGTAAAATGTCTACTGTATAAATGTTATCAATGTTTCTTAGAGAATCATGTTACATGTGTATGTCTATATCGTCAATAAGACAGACACTTTCTGTTCTGTACTTTCAAGCATGGAGATCTTTTGTAGATGTTTCTAGCAAATGTAAATATTAAATATATTTTTAAAAGCACATTTTCGCAAAAAAAGTATTTAACTGATGAAAATATAAGAGGCAGCTCACACAGGTAAATTGTTAAAGATGACAGGCACAAAAATCATTATGTTTAAGATTATGTACACGATGTTCCTTAAATGTCATCGAAGATGAATTTCACGTTTTGCTTGTATGCTGTAGATATGATCATTTAAGGAAAGAATATAATTAACAAAAATACTATTTACATCCAAATAAATATCTTTAATGTGACATGTGAGCATATCGACAATACGAAATATACATGTTATATATCTCTTTATATATCATGGCATATTATTAAGAAATTAATCCTTGTAAAACTTTTCAACGTTTCCACATTGAAATGTATTCTATACTATGGGTCAGTGGCCTCACAGTTACTTGTCATGAATAAACTTAGCTGAACTGAACTGAATGTGTTGTGCGACTCATCCTTGATTTATGAAGTACACTAATTGTATAGCTATTTCTTTACACTTTATTCTGTATGCTATAACAATGGGACATGACCACATATAATTACCGATCATTTTTCTGACAAAGACAAGGTTCACCGTCACTTCCACACAGATGAACAACGCCAGACCACCCGCAGACCCAACAGCAACATACAGGTTGAACTCTATAAAACAGTAATAAGAGTGAGTGAGTTAAACTTAAAGTCACATCGGCAGTTTTTCAGCCATTTTGTATCTTATATCTTATGCCATCATATCAACAAAGGACAGAAAACATTGTGTAATATATGAAATAATTACGTTCAAAACAAGTTGGTACTATCAACACAATATCAACCCGTGCTGTAGATAAACAGCTACAAGATAACTGTCCATAGTTTAGTTGACAGAGCGTCTGTTCGATCCCCGGCCGCGCCATACTAAAAGACGTCAAAAGATGGTACTTGTTGTTACCCTGCCTGGCGCTCGGCATCAAGGGAGAAGACAAGGGCTGGACGTCGCTGAGTCAGCAAACTGTGTCTGAATGGAGTAGTGTTAAACTGCGGCAAGGCATCTTAAAGGGCCAGGACTACAACATCGACATAAGTCCGGACTTGTGTAAGGAGCCACACATACACGTCACAATAATTTTGAAACCACATTTTACTACCTCACCAGCTGCCACACGTAGCTCACTTTACTAGGGATCATGGGGACTTTCGGTACTTTTACGGATCCCTAGTTTGATTCAGATACAGATTGAGACAAATTTTGTAAATATATATCTTTTAGTCTTTGTGTCAATGATATAATCAAATAAGAATAACATTGTATATTTTGTTGACACCATACATAGCCATAACCATGGAAAACAGCAAGTCTTTTACGTCTGTTACCCAATTTCGTTTTCCATTCTTATCAAAGCGTACAAGCATATTATAACATTTTTTGGGAACCTATGAGATGGCATATCCAATAATCTTAACCAATATTTAATATATGTATATATATATATATAGATTGGAAATCTGCCACATTCACCATATACCATAACACTTGGTGTATTAACCTTAACACCAAGGAATTTCTTGCAGGCATATAAATGTACTTTTTCTATTATTTCAAGCTTACTGAGTCCCCATACCACTGCTCCATATAGTAAATCGGACTTATCTTTAAATCAAATATCTTGAAGAAAGACTTGTAAGTAATATTTCCAAGAGTATAGATTTGTTTTAACACACCAATTAATACCTTTTGCGCTTGCATCGATGCTTGCTTTGCATGCATAGACCAAGTAAGATGATTTGTAAAATATACACATAAATACTTGTAGAAAGAGGTAGTTTCTAGGCGTTCACCATTTTTTTTCCATTGGAGCAAACTTCCTACCATTTTTTAAAACAACGATCTTCGTTTTATCATTGTTTACAGTTAATTACCATTCATCACAGTATTTTTCTAATTTGTTAATTTGTGTCTGTAAGCCGCCAATACTACTTGAGACTAATTTCTGACGGTAATATCATATGAATGAAGGTACTTTGGTTGGTTTGTTGTTAAACGCCACTCTCAGCAATATTCCACCTTTATGACGGCGTCCTGCAAATAGTCGACTTTGGACTAGACAATCCACTGATGGTACTGTGAGCAACCTCCCAGTCGTCTGGGTTCATGCAATCAACCATATCACCGAGCATGTCTATCCGATCCACTATAGAATACCCACGATAGCAAGGCCTAGCAATATATTTACACTGTGAAGTCACAGTCTGCGTACTCGTATACTTTGATAGACTTAACACCACCCTCCGCGTGTTGATTATGAAATACATGGTTTCTTCGTCAGATAAATGCAGTATCCTTCTATATTATCCTGCCAAAAAAGTTACAGACATTAGAGTTGATGAAATCCCATGTGCATGTAAACGATGGCAACAAGAGCTATGAATGAATATTCTGTTCATCAAACCTATTGCATGCTGCATTTCATAATACCTTTAAGTGTTGAGTTTATGGTGATAATGCATTGCCCGCCTATCAACAACCGTCAAAAACCAGTGAGAGACTGATAATCAGTTCTATTTATTACCCACTGACAGCTTAAGAAAGAAAATGAAGAAACACATATTTGAAATGCAGATAAAGTTCACCATTAGTATGAGATAATGGAGGCGGTCGGGTAGCCCAGTGGTTAAAGCGTTCGCTCGTCACGCCGAAGACCCGGGTTCGATTCCCGACATGGGTACAATGTGTGAAGCCCATTTCTGGTGTCCCCCTGCCGTGATATTGCTAAAAGCGGCGTAAAACCATACTCACTCACTCACTATGAGATAATGTTGTCAGGTAGTGACGTCATGGACAATGGTTCAGATATGTTTGGTATGTCTGGCTTAACAGCGCTGTTGACGCCTACACCCATCAATCTGAAGTATAACTATTTTCTTCAAGAATTCTCGTGGACAATATTGATTTTTTTTTTCCATAAAATCCCATTCATATAATTTCCACAGCTGTTTCACGTATGAGAGTTTCAGGGATGTATGTATAACAACCGAGTTTGAAATATACTTGAAAATAGGCATCTTACACACTGGCACACACGTGACACGTGATTATATAAACGGAGGATAGTGTTCACTTCAGCTTTCTTGTTTGCATTTTTTCTAAAACATTCTAAAAGATTCTTTGGTTATTGGCGACTTTTCAAGCTGACCCTTAGTGATTTGATAAGGAGCAGAGCGCCATGATCACGAATGTACCATTGGTGTCATTATATTCTCCGAGTAAGTATTTGATTTTTAGATTTCAAAATATACACGAAATGTATTTTGAGATTCATTCAATTTAAAGTGAGGGATGAAGAGGACGCACATAAATGTCATGTAGGGGGTTAAGAAACTCTTGTAGAATTATATCCATCACTTAACAATTCCATCACTCACTGACTCACTCACTCACTCACTCACTCACTGACTCACTCACTCACCCACATACTCACTCACTCACTCACTCACTCACTCACTCACACTCACTCACTCACACACATACTCACTCACTCACTCACTCACTGACTCACTAGCTGACTCACTCACTCACCCACATACTCACTCACTCACTCACTCACTCACTCACTCACTCACACTCACTCACTCACCCACATACTCACTCACTCACTCACCCACATACTCACTCACTCACTCACTCACCCACATACTCACTCACTCACTCACTCACCCACATACTCACTCACTCACTCACTCACCCACATACTCACTCACTGACTCACTCACTCACTCACTCACACTCACTCACTCACACACATACTCACTCACTCACTCACCCACATACTCACTCACTCACTCACTCACCCACATACTCACTCACTCACTCACTCACCCACATACTCACTCACTCACTCACTCACTCACTCACTCACACTCACTCACTCACACACATACTCACTCACTCACTCACTCACTGACTCACTAGCTGACTCACTCACTCACCCACATACTCACTCACTCACTCACTCACTCACTCACTCACTCACTCACACTCACTCACTCACCCACATACTCACTCACTCACTCACCCACATACTCACTCACTCACTCACTCACCCACATACTCACTCACTGACTCACTCACTCACTCACTCACACTCACTCACTGACTGACTCACTCACCCACATACTCACTCACTCACTCACTCACTCACCCACATACTCACTCACTGACTGACTCACTCACCCACATACTCACTCACTCACTCACTCACCCACATACTCACTCACTCACTCACTCACTCACCAGTATGTTTTTCTCAGAAGCAAACAGTCATTTCATTACTTGATTTATTTCCGTTTCTACATGACCATTTAGATCCTTCATATAGGGGTAGAGTTGACTTCCAGCATGACGTTATGTCTTGCATCCACAGTTATACGTCCAGCAATGATTCAGTCGAACCGCGCTGTTTTTATGTGACCGCTGTCTCCACATGACAGAGTAAACAGCTCTCCTTCTGTTGCATAAATTGGCTGTGAGTTGATCAGAGGTGGGGAATCCGGATCTTGAATATAATGATTGTACAATTGACAGTAAAAACGTCATTTTGATTGTACAACTGTACGTAAATAAAGTCAGCATAATTGTACCATTGTTACTAAATGTCAGTTTGACTGTACCATTGTCTTGTCTGAAAATAATGTCAGTTTCATTGTATCGTTGTCAGCAGATAATGACAGTTTGATTGTACCATTTTCAGCAAATAATGTCAGTTTGATTGTACCATTGTCAGCAAATAATGTCAGTTTGATTGTACCATTGTCAGCAAATAATGTCAGTTTGATTGTACCATTGTCAGCAGATAATGACAGTTTGATTGAACCCTTGTCAGCAAATAATGTCAGTTTATTTGTACCCTTGTCAGCAAATAATGTCAGTTTGATTGCACCACTGTCAGCAAATAATGTCAGTTTATTTGTACCCTTGTCAGCAAATAATGTCAGTTTGATTGTACCGTTGTCAGACTAGTACAAATAGACACACAGGCATGCACATGCAATGTAAGCTCTACTGATGCAAAACAAGTATGATTGGAAAACAACTAATATGCGTGTTTGCGGAACAGTCGGACGTGCATGTTTAATTGGTGAATAATAAAGTAGCGCCGACCAGTCCTTGTTTTAGCCCCTTAATGCCGAGCGCCAATAAGGGCAGCAAGAAGTATCGTCTTTTATCGTCTTTTGGTATGACGCGGCCAGGGTTTCCAACAACAACAACTTCTTGTCAAGATCAAATACCATTTTGCTTGAATGAGTGAGTTAATTAGTTGTTATCAAAACATACGTCAGGTTCGTGTTTATTTCATGTATATACCGACGTACATACATAAGTGCGTGTGCGTGCATGCGTGCGTGCGTGCGTGTGCGTGTGTGCGTGCGTATGTGCGTGTGCGTGCGTGTACTTGTCAATGTGGGACTGTTGGATATTACATTTAGTGTTATTGTGTGTGTTAGTGTGTGTGTTAGTGTGCGTGCGTGCGTGTGTGCGTGCGTGCGTGCGTGTGCGGGCGTGTACTTGTCAATGTGGCACTGTTGGATATTACATTTAGTGTTAGTGTGTGTGTTAGTGTGCGAGCGTGCGTGGCTTCTTGTACCTGGTTTTATAGATCTAGCCCGCTGAGATACCATGCTGCTGGTTGACATGTATACCCCATTCAGACTTGTGAAGCCGATTGTAAAACGTTTCTTCTTGAGATAAAGTATGTGCTGCATATGCTAAGTTTTCCTGATAATATTCGAATGAAGGAATAATGACATATATGCTAAACACTTTTGGAGAGGAAATAGTTGCATTGTCCCCATCGCCGATAGTCGTCTAACATTAGGCTACCCGACCGCCCCAACATCAGCATGAATACACAACAACTTTCGATCAAATGTTGAGGTTGTAAAATAGGTTCAACGTCGCGATCATGTTAATTTCACGACATTGCGACGTGCATGCATATGTGCGTTTGTGTCAGTTTCTACTTGTTTGCTTGTTGTTTAACAATGATATTATCATCTGGTCTCCCGGAAGCAGGATTTAGGAAACATTTCTCGACAGTAGATAATATTGTCATCATGAATATGTTCACGCAGCCTTAAGCAGGGTAAACAATATATATCATGATTTGATTGATTTAACCAAGGCTTTTCTTAACGTTGAAGTGGCCTGTGTTGTAACTGGATTTTGGGATCGGGTGGTCAGGCTTGCTGATTTGGTTGATGCGTGTCATCGATCCCAATTTGCGTGGATCAATGCACATGATTTTAATCACAGGATTGTCTGGTCCAGACTCGATTATTTACTGACCGCCGTCATATAGCTGGAATATTGCTGAGTGCGGCGGTAAATATCGGGATCCTGTGGAAGAGTTGTGTATATTTGAACGTTAAGGAAAGAATATATCATGCAGATGATCCACATAAATGTTCCAACACTCGCGGGGATTCGGAGTTAGAATAGGTCCCAGCATCCTATGCTGATGGTAAGGGGATCGGATGGTTATGATCGGTGACTTGGTTGATTGCATGTCATCGTCAACCGACGGCGTGGATCGTTCCTCTTAATATCATCACTGGATTGTCTGATCATTTACAGGCCTCCGCCATACAGCTGGAATATAAACAGAACACATCTTCCAAAGCGTCCACAGAGCAATCATCCAGATAATTTACCGTTCCATAATGTGAACATACCAACACACAAGGTCCAAAATGATCGTTTATCGCTTACAGCATCTTGAGAATGGTTTATTGGTTGATTGGTTGGTTGGTTGTTTTATTGCACTCAGCAATATTCCACCTAAATGACGGCGGTCTGTCAAAATATCGAGTCCGGACCAGACAATCCAGTGATTTATATCATGAGCATCGATCTACTCAAATTGGGATCGATGACATGCATCAACCAAATCAGCAAGCCTGACCACCCGATCCCGTTAGTCGACTCTTACGACAAGCATAGTCGCCTTTTGTGGCAAGCATGGGTTGCTGAAGACGTATTCTCACCCGGATCTTCACGGGTCAGAATGGTTTATTAGCTGATGAACAAGAGATAAATGAAGATTCGAGTGATTGTTCCTTCTTTCACCTTGTGTTGGCTGATAGATAGTTTCACTATAATTTTGAATAATGATCTGTAGTTGCGTTCAGAATGGCCAGGGAATTCGTATCTCAGAATCAACTGCAACACCATTAGCATGACGTCACCATAATGGTTTAAAGGGTGTCATCTATTTAGGAAATAACTGATTAGAAACAAACTACAGAACAAACCACTGCTGTCAGGATTTTATTACGTCCGACATTTTTTGGTACAAAAGGTTAGAAGAACATGTATATATCATTCACTCGAAAAAAACAAACATTCATCACAAAATATCGTACTCGTCCATAGATCGGCACCATTAATAAACGTCTCATTTTTTTAAATATCCCTTCCAATACAATCATACTGAACAGATTTCACTTGATATCGACCGAATGCTATTGATACATTTCCACACGTGTCAAGATTATGTTGTTTTTAATCAACAGCCTCTGTGGTTTTGCATCCTGCAGCCTCTCGTCAAGTCGACCGAGAACTTGTCCATCTACCAACACCTGAAAGTGAAACTCAGTTTGTTGACGCATGAATGTTTTATATGTTGCTCCATCCTTTGTGAGACTACATTTGCCTTCAGGTGAAGATATAAAAAAGGATCTTTAGGCATAAAAATTACCGAACTGTTTCATTTTTATCAATAAATTTGGTTTACATAAAACGTCAACCTGTCTCGTTTTGGTTTGTTGGTTTACGCCGCACTCAGCAATATTCCAGCTATATGACGGCGGTCTGTAAATAATCGAGTCTGGACCAGACAATCAAGTGATTAATATCATGAGCATCGATCCACGCAATTGGGATCGATGACATGCATCAACCAAGTCAGCGAACCTGACCACCCGATCCCGTTAGTCGCCTTTTACGACAAGCATAGTCGCCTTTTACGGCAAGCATGGGTTGCTGAAGACCTATTCTAACCCAGATCTTCACGGGTCCACAACCTGTCTCGAGTCATTCGCCGAAACAAATTCCTTTGGGCGTAAAAGGCATAATAGTGGTGGAAACACATGAATGGATGGCTGAATATCAGTGACGACTACAGGTGTTAATGTAACGTTAATATACACTATGATTTTACCATGTACTCTACGTTGTTCAAACTGAGTGTCATGTTGAACATCTTGCCAATTGTAAGTGGATACTTCTCGATGGACTTTGGATCTCCATGGGTTCCGTTCAGTATGGTGTTAATGACAACCTTTTGGGCATAGGACTCATACGAACACGTCACGCCCAGAAGTTGACTGTCCCCGCTAGACAAAACCATGCTTATTCTGCAACAGTTTGGAAATTCATGTAGAAGCTTTAGAAGCTGTAGTGTCAAGGAGTGAGTGAGTGAGTGAGTGAGTGAGTGCGTGCGTGCGTGCGTGCGTGCGTGCGTGCGTATGGTTTTACGCCACCTTTGACAATATTCCAGCAATATCACAGCAGGGGACACTAGAAATGGGCTTCACACATTGTACCCATGTGGGAATCGAACCTGGGTCTTGTGTAGTATCAAGGAGTGAGTGAGGGAGTATGGTTTTACGCCACCTTTGACAATATTCCAGCAATATCACAGCAAGGGCCACTAGAAAAGGGCTTCACACATTGTACCCATGTGGGGAACGGGTAGCCCAGTCATCTAAGGCGCCGCGATTCGCTGTGCAGAGTTCCGCCAGAGGGCACACCAGAAACCGATGATTGTGGGTTCGAATCCCGGTTCGCCCCGATTGCGTTTCTAGATTTGTGAGCACCATACCCGTGCTCGTGGGTTTCACCGAAGTGGTAAACGTCTGAGACCTGCATCACTTCGGGCTTTCCTCCCATGTTAAGCTGACACGCCGCGATATAACTGGAATAATGTTAATAGCGGTGTTAAACCCAACTCACTCACTCACTTTACGGTGTCATAGGAAGAGGCATCCTTCCCAGGTTTTGTACTCATATCTTTATTATATGCCTTTTTTCTCCAAGTACTTGATCGCTGCACGTTCCTCAAGTTTGTAATTTTCCAAGGGTCAGATCCTTGTATATTTTATTGACCTGCTACAGTTAAGCAGTTGCTAAAATGACTGAAGGTTTTGTACAGATACCTCCTTAAAATTGTGTTTGTTGTTTAACGCCGCAATATTCTAGCTATATGACGGCGGTCTGTAAATAATCGAGTCTGGACCAGACAATCCAGTGATTGACATCCTGAGCATCGATCCACGCGATGACATGCATCAACTAAGTCTGAAAGACTGACCACCCGATCCCATAAGCCGACTCTAACGACAAGCATAGTCGCCTTTTATGGCAAGCATGGGTTGCTGGACACCGATTCTACCCCGGATCTTCACGGGTCCTTAAAATTATGTATTGTCCACAACCACAGACTTTATCATCCCGCAATTCCTTCTATTTGAGACTCAGAATTTATCTGTCAACCCTTGTATCTCGGGAGGATGTGTTGATATGTGCTTCAGTGTTGCTTGCGTCTCCAGAACATGATTATTGATGAAAAGTGTGTCTTGAATTAAGAATTCTTATTTATCAAGGAGAAACATTCATTGGAAGAAAAGCATCATGCCCTAGCTTGGAAAGAACTAAAATAGTAAGGAATAGCTCTGCAAACACTTTGTTCTCGAGCAAAATCTAAACGTCTCAATACACTCCATCCATTTCCTAAAATGTTTATATTTGGGAATATCATCTTTTTGAAATATGGTATTTACGTTTCGAAATGACTTATTTCAAACAGAGTAAAGTTTAATGTTTAGAATTATTTCTTCCAGGGATAAAACGAGGTGGTGGGGTAGCCTAGTGGCTAGAGCGTTCACTCGTCACGCCAAAGATCCGGGTTCGATTCCCCACATGTTTGCAATTTGTAAAACCCATTTCTGGTGCCACCCTACCCGTGATATTGCTGGAATAGTTCTAAAAGCGACGTAGAACCTCACTCACTCACTAATTCACTGTAGGGGAATAAACATGTGAAACATAAACCCATACGAAATAATACAAACCCTCCTTCGCTTGGTTGTAGTCCATGTATGTGAACCAACAACGTCGGACCCCCACCGCAAGGGATTGCTTTATCAAAGGGAACAGTCTAGAAAACAGAAAACATATGGTATGTGGTATATGGTACACTGGAGACCCACTGTTCCTCCGAAACCCCACAGGGAGCATACATTGCGTACAAGAACCTGTTGTTCCCCTGAAGCACCACAGGGACATACATTGCGTACAAGAGACCCGTTGTTCCCCTGAAGCACCACAGGGAGCATACATTGCGTACAAGAGACCTGTTGTTCCCCTGAAGCCCCACATGGAGCATACATTGCGTACAAGAGACCCGTTGTTCCCCTGAAGCCCCATAGGGAGCATACATTGCGTACAAGAGACCCGTTGTTCCCCTGAAGCTCCACAGGGAGCATGCATTGTGTACAAGAGACCCGTTGTTCCCCTGAAGCCCCACATGGGACATACATTGCGTACAAGAGACCCGTTGTTCCCCTGAAGCCCCACAGGGAGCATACATTGCGTACAAGAGACCCGTTGTTCCCCTGAAGCCCCACAGGGAGCATGCATTGCGTACAAGAGACCCGTTGTTCCCCTGAAGCCCCACAGGGGACATACATTACGTACAAGAGACCCGTTGTTCCCCTGAAGCTCCACAGTGGACATACATTGCGTACAAGAGACCCGTTGTTCCCCTGAAGCCCCACAGGGAGCATACATTGCGTACAAGAGACCCGTTGTTCCCCAGAAGCCCCACAGGGAGCATACATTACGTACAAGAGACCCGTTGTTCCCCTGAAGCTCCACAGGGGACATATATTGCATACAAGAGACCTGTTGTTCCCCTGAAGCTCCACTGGGGACATACATTGCGTACAAGAGACCCGTTGTTCCCCTGAAGCCCCACAGGGTGTATACATTGCGTACAAGAGACCTGTTGTTCCCCTGAAGCTCCACAGGGGACATACATTACGTACAAGAGACCTGTTGTTCCCCTGAAGCTCCACAGGGGACATACATTGCGTACAAGAGACCCGTTGTTCCCCTGAAGCCCCACAGGGTGTATACATTGCGTACAAGAGACCCGTTGTTCCCCTGAAGCCCCACAGGGGACATACATTGCGTACAAGAGACCCGTTGTTCCCTGAAGCTCCACAGGGGACATACATTGCGTACAAGAGACCCGTTGTTCCCCTGAAGCCCCACAGGGACATACATTACGTACAAGAGACCCGTTGTTCCCCTGAAGCACCACAGGGAACATACATTGCGTACAAGAGACCCGTTGTTCCCCTGAAGCCCCACAGGGACATACATTACGTACAAGAGACCCGTTGTTCCCCTGAAGCACCACAGGGAACATACATTGCGTACAAGAGACCCGTTGTTCCCCTAAAGCCCCACAGGGACATACATTACGTACAAGAGACCCGTTGTTCCCCTGAAGCACCACAGGGAACATACATTGCGTACAAGAGACCTGTTGTTCCCCTGAAGCTCCACAAGGGACATACATTACGTACAAGAGACCCGTTGTTCCCCTGAAGCCCCACAGGGGACATACATTACGTACAAGAGACCCGTTGTTCCCCTGAAGCTCCACAGGGAGCATACATTGCGAACAAGAGACCCGTTGTTCCCCTGAAGCTCCACAGGGAGCATACATTGCGTACAAGAGACCTGTTGTTCCCCTAAAGCCCCACAGTGGACATACATTGCGTACAAGAGACCCGTTGTTCCCCTGAAGCTCCACAGGGAGCATACATTGCGTACAAGAGACCTGTTGTTCCCCTAAAGCCCCACAGGGAGCATACATTGCGTACAAGAGACCCGTTGTTCCCCTGAAGCTCCACAGGGGACATACATTGCGTACAAGAGACCCGCTGTTCCCCTGAAGCTCCACAGTGGACATACATTGCGTACAAGAGACCCGCTGTTCGCCTGAAGCTCCACAGGGAGCATACATTGCGTACAAGAGACCCGTTGTTCCCCTGAAGCCCCACAGGGGACATACATTGCGTACAAGAGACCCGTTGCTCCCCTGAGTTGAGGTGAAATGGGGTTTAACATCGCGTCCAAAATTTAGTGACGTGCATGCACGTGTGTGTGTGTGTGTCTGTGTGCGGCTACTTGTTCTAGCCCGCTGAGATACCATGCCGCAGTTTAACATGAATACCCCACTCACAGTATACAGTACACAGTACACAGTATACTCACTCCGACCAGTCCTTGTTTTAGCCCCTTAATGCCGAGCGCCAGGGTAACAACAAGCGTAATCTTTTAACGACTTTTGGTATGAGAATGGGGGATCAAACCCCGCACCTTCTGCTCTCCGGGCGGACGCTTTATCCACAAGACCATTGGGTCTGGTCTCGGGACACACTGAGGTTTAGTTGATATAAAACTGAAAGTTGACATTTTAATGGCTTCCTTCTTCTTATTACACAACGACTATCCCTTGATCTGTCATGGCAAATGTGTTCAGTCAAAAACTAAAATAAAAATACCGAAAAACATTTCCACCGCTGTGATAATATTCCCACCGCGGTGATAACTATTTACACCGCAGTGATAACTATTTACACCGTGTTTTCTGCATTTTCATTTTAGTTTTTGACATTTTCGCTTTTGTTTTTGACATTTTGAAGTTAGTTTTTGACCTTTTCGTTTTTGTTTTTTACATTTCCATTTTAGTTTTTGACATTTTCGCTTCACATTTCAGCGATTCAATAGTTACTTGAAAGTACATTTTCCATGTTTTCGGTTGTTTTTACACAGGATTTATCACATATTTGTATGACAAATTGTGTTGATTTGCAAAAGGTTACAATAAAAGTAAGTGAAATATCAAAATATTGAAAAACCGACTCCATGTTCCTTATGGGCCACCATAGTTCACTAGTACAGTCTGCCTACCGCATTATGCCATCTGAACTGTCCGCACACAGTTGAAGCGTTGCTCCATTCTCCTGTTGGCTGGCACACACGGGTTGTCTTGTCGGTACAAGGTCGGAAGTCGGTCCTACAGGTGTGGTGTGCTCTGGCGTTTATGTACCGGCCTTCATATGTGACGTCAGTGTCGTGAGTTTCTGGCGGCACGCCACAGACCTTAACGGCTGGCGAAAACAGAAAGTAGAAGCAGCACAAGTCATTACTCATTAATAGTCACAGACCTTAACGGCTGGCGAAAACAGAAAGTAGACGCAGCACAAGTCATTACTCATTAATAGTCCCGGTCATGCAAATCAGTAGAGCACAAAATAGGTAGCGACTTCTAGTCGCTGTTGGTGATATTGTGAACCATGGATGACTGAGTGAGTGAGTGAGCGAGATGGGTTTAAGGCCTCTTTTAACAGCATTCCAAATATATCTTGGTGTGTCAGCTTAATGTGGGAGGAAAGCCCGAAGTGATGCAGGTCTCAGAAGTTTACAACTTCGGCGAAACCCACGATCACGGGTATGGTGCTGACAAACCTAGAAACATAATTGGGGCGAACCGGGATTCAAATCCACAATCATAGGTTTCTGGCGTGCCCAAGGGACGCAACTCTGTACGCCTTAGACGACTGAGCAGCCCTTGCCCCCGAACCATGCATGAAGAGCCATTATAACACCTGCAATTGTGCTTGATAATTTATCAACTTCATGTGTATTTATCCTTAAGAACCCTCCAGCATTATCGCTGTTGCATTCGTTGAGGGAACACGATAGTCTTTCTAACAAAAAGGTTTTACCTCAAGTTTTACAAGTCGGGCAACAGTGAAGTGTCTGGGTGTATTTGTGATCGGTGATGACAGCTGGCTTCCAGCTGGGACTGGGGCGGTCGGGTAGCCTAGTGGTTAAAGCGTTCGCTCGTCACGCCGAAGACCCGGGTTCGATTCCCGACATGGGTATAATGTGTGAAGCCCATTTCTGGTGTCCCCCGCCGTGATATTGCTGGAATATTGCTAAAAGCGGCGTAAAACCATACTCACTCACTCACTCCAGTTGGGACTGAGCATGTATTGATGTTGTAATACATTCGGCCGTTTATCTCCCAGCGGGTTCCCTTGTTAAATGTGCTGTGTTGTGATTCGGTGTAACGGTTGCTAGAGGAGAACACGAAGTATTCGCAGAACAAATCTTTATTGACGTTAGTACCTGTCATGCAAATTAATACAACACAAAACCTTTCTCAAGACAAAATAATCCTCCATGGTGACAAATACACCACACTGTGGATCATAGCTAATTTAGTTTTATATTTTATATTTTATATTTGAGCCAACATGAGCATGGGCCATTCGTGACCAACTCGTGTTATTCCGGGACAAGCCGAACAGCGACTCGTGCCCCTCTCGTAGCCATTTTTGCGACCGGGTTCCGTCTTAGCGCAAACGGGCATACCTAAAACAATTGTCAACTCGTTGTGTTATGGTTAACATATATTTCCCCATATATTATATATATTTCAGATGCAATTTAAAGCACATCGGAAGATGCGGAATTATACAGTATGATTGAACACATGTAACTGTGTCTTGGGTATATTTTTAGATGCAAGACGTATGTAAAATAAAAAAATATTTCCGAGGGATTCTTTGACGAAGAACTTGAAATTATGCACGCATTCTGATTGGTTTGTCGTATTTTCGCACATAACATTCATCGATAGGGGGACGACTCTTCTTGCAGGTTACGGAAAGGGGCGAGTGGTGACGAATGGATCATGGGCAAGATGTGGACCGGTGGATTTCGTGAACATTCTCGTACAGAGAATTGAATCAAACTTGACCAAATATACGAACAGTGTATTACAAGATACAGTCAAGTCCCGCTGATCCGAGATGGTTGATTGCATGTGATTATGTCGGATTAACGAGTATGTCAGATAAACGAAATTAAGTTGTATCAACGTTCGTGATCGAAAATCGGACAACTACCCAATAGATAACGATGCAAACACGTAATGACAAAATGAAAATGAAATATTCATATTGTTATGTTACATTGTTAGCGGAATATGTTTTCTAATCATGCAACTTCCAAAGCTTAACACAAAACAACTGTTACGGACTGTATGACGTATTCAAAATACTTTTAAAAGCATAGCCTGGAATGGAAGTCGCCAGTTTGAAACTGGTACCGCAAAGCTTAAGAAAGCTGCTTTCTTAGTGGCTAACGTTGACTTCCTGTTAATCATTTCATTGGTCGGTCATAGTTCGCGAAAGGTTGTTCTGTATAAGGCCGGGAGAGCCCGTCCGACTGAATACGCTACGTACATACAGGTTCATCGAGACTCAACTGAGAAAACTGTAAAATCTTACCACCAACACATCTATCGGTGCCACCATAGTCTGTCACACAGTTAGACTCTCCGCAGGTAGTGTTGGAACAAGGGCCGTAAGAATCCTGCAAATTGCAGAAATTGTTTTTTAATTTTCAGTGAAATGTTGAAGTTAGTAGGTTGCTGAATTTCTTGAATAAATAGTTGAACGATAAATGCGTTTAGATGAATTCAAATTGACACTCAAAGACAAAAAGACTTTCCAATGTATTGACTTATGTGCTTGTAACACTGACCACCTTCTAGAGTGAGTGAGTGTCTTTGGGGCCACGTCGAATTGAAAGGTGTAACAGTTCTACACGCATTCACACAAACATTGTTGGCAGTCTCCTTTTTGATTTATGGAGTGTTCCTACAAATATCAAATATCGGCATGTTCTATTCACTGGTCGTTTTCTGTTTTCCCCCATAAGAAATACGAATACGTATAGATCCTTGCCCTTTCTCGTCAAATCACTTTGGTTAAACCAAATGCCATTCTGTTGAAACCCACTAACACGGACTTGGTGCTGGAAAAACATGATCAGGGCCAACATGGATTCGAAACCACGAGCACGGGATACAGGCACACACACACACACACACACACACACACACACACACACACACACACACACACACACACACACACACACACACACACACACACACACACACACACACACACACACGCACACACACACGCACAGGCACACAAATACACTTACACACAGACACACACACCAACACAGACACACACACACACACACACACACACACACACACACACAGATACACACACACACACCAACACAGACACACACACAAACATCAACACACACACAAACACCAACAGACACAAACACACACACCAACACACACACACACACACACACAGTGACATTTACCAGTAGCGATGTACCGTTTCGAGCTGGCACAGTGTGTACCTATGTCATGACATGATAATTGACATTTAGAGGATCTATAAACAAACACGTCTTGATATGTTCGTGATTATTTAACATTGGATCATCAGTTTATGTATTTCAATTGCGTAGCATTGTCATTGATATCTAATGTGCAATGTTCATACAACTGAACAAAACGCTACACGAAACCTACCTGAATCAGATGTTTTGGCATTAATGTCAATTGTCCTCTCATTTTTGGCATATCGAGGTGCAGCGACAACATCAAACATGACAGTGTGACAATGTTAAACCCGCAGGTCGCGCAGAGTCCTCTGGTCATACACTTCTTCCTACACATTGCGATGCCAATGTCTTCAAATTTTCCCACCACATAGTATTCCATTTCCTTTTCTTTTGTGTGTGTGGAGTGTCCTAAGTGTGGTGTGTGTCCAGATGGTGTTGTGTGTCCAGCGGGTGGCCTGTTTGTAGTGGGATGATGGCGTCCAGAGTGTGAGTGTCCATTGCTAATAGTCACCACCACCATAAGGCACATCCATTCCAGCAAGAACATGTCCCTTGTCTTTGTGTTGCGTGTGGGTATCCGCACTCTGACAACTGCAATACCTACATATTAAACCAGATTCTCCAGGGTTTCTATGTGTTTGACAAATTCTTCCCTGGTGCTTGATACATGCGTGGCATTACTAAATTACAATACATTTTTCAACACAGTAAAAATTCTTTGCTCTTAATTTCAGAAAGATCTTCTCAAACTAAAAAAACAACGTTTGACACTTTTCTTAAATTGTATTTTGATAATAACTACTTTAAAAACGTATTGCTATGGTGAAATATGGCACCTCAGACTTTGGTGTGTAAACTTCGATATCAAAGATATGAGATGAATGCATGAGTTGGATCCATGTGGGTATTCAGTCTGGTAATTAAAGAAGAAACTATTTTCAAATCACTAGCAGCTTTTAGAAGTGACATTTAAATGTGTAAGTCATCTTAGATAGTGTAACCATGACCTGCAAACCGTAAGTGATCCATGAAACATCACTTAAGACACAAGTTACTTAGACAAGACTTAGGGCTAAGGCTGGAGAAGTCAAATAAGTAAAAAGATTCATGTGAATCTTTAAAGTCTTTATTATATCGGATAGCATCTGTGGATACAGCGTCTGCCCAGAGAGCGGAAGGTTGGTTGCTCGATCCACGGCCGCATCATACCAAAAGACGTTAAAAGATGGTACTTGTTGTTTCCCTGGCTGGCATTCGGTATATATCTACGACTGGTCGGCTCGGAGTCAGTCTTCTGAGAGCAAGCCCACTGAGATACCATGCCGCAAGCAGTTTAACATTGATACCCCAGTGGGCTAGTACTACAAAACCGTCAAGAGTCCGGATCAGTACAAGCAGAAACACACACGCCTACACGCACACGGGCACACCGAACCCCTCCTACTTTTTAAGTTGTAGTTACAAGGGATGGTGAAACGTCGCATGTGATATGATCTAACAATGTTCCAGCAGACAAATACACAAAAAGTATGTAATGAATAGGATATTCCATGTGTCGAGAGGAATATCACGTTTCTCTTATCTCGTGACGGGGTAAAGGGGATATTTTCAATTAAGTTCCTTTTGACACTAATGTGATTGACAAGATTCAGAAAATAACATGGCAAATATGCACACCTCGCTTATGAAATGTCGTGCTTGCATCCCAAGTACCAAGTTGTCCGACTCCCCATTGTTCTCGGTGCCTTAGGTTTGGTACCTCCCAAAATGTTGACTGACATTGGGAGAGTACGCGGGTCTGCTACCAATACAGCCCTTCTGACAATCTGGAAAATGTAGAAGGCTGCAGTGTTGGGGAGTCTTCACAATCTCCAAAAAGTTCTGGGTCGGTTTGACTAGGTAGCGCTTGCTGGGAGAAGTCCCATTCGCAGTCTGGGCTGTGTGTAGAGGGGGCAATTTATATACAGAATTTCATTTACCTTATTATTAAAAGAAATACCCGTGAATATCAGGGTTAGACTTCAACAACCCATGCTTGTAATAAGGCGACTAACGGGATCGGGTGGTCAGGCTCGCTGACTTGGTTGATGCATGTCATCGTATCCCAATTGCGTAGATCGGTGCTCTTGATGATAACTGGATTGTCTGGTCCAGACTGGATTATTTACGAACCACCGTTACATAGCTGGTATATTGCTGAGTGCGGCGTTTAACAACAAACAATCAAACAAAAACTATTATTAAACCTTCCAACAATGAGAAATTAAACTTATATTTTCTATATATTTTGTTATATTTATCATTGCGTTGCTTTCTTGTCTGTCATTCAATATACATGTTCAAACCCCTAAACTTTGAATATTTGATTTTTCGCAAATGGTTACGTTAGTGAGTTGCCTTGATCTCTCGTTACCTACTCACACGAACAGATTAAAACAATTTGTTTGTACTATCATATTTCAGTGTATTTAATTCATAATACAAAATTGATAATTCATTTATCACAGTATAGATCATATTCGTTTATATCACTATCTGATGTTAAGGTTTTATTGCAGAAATTATAATGAATTCAAAATGTAGAAAGATGCACAATTTGCCATTATTTGACTTTAAAACTATACAAAGTATAATATAATGATTAGAATGCCTGTAACGGACAGTATTTAAGAAGAAATATTGGTCGATTAGCCCCATTTTTCAGATATGCCCTTCAGTAGAAGTATTGTATATCTCCAGAAAGAGGTTTACATTGTAGTTCTCATTATTTGTGGATAATTCAAAAATATATATTCTACCGTGACGAAAGAATATAGAGTATACAATAACTTGCAATTGTTCAAAAGAGATTTCAAATCAGAATAACGTATCTGATATAAACAGAGGTGGTAATGAGCCAGTCGTGACCCGTGAAGATCCGGGGTAGAATAGGTCTTCAGCAACCCATGCTTGCTGTAAAAGGCGACTATGATTGTCGTAAAAGGCGACTATGCTTGTCGTAAAAGGCGACTTACGGGATCGGGTGGTCAGGCTCGCTGACTTGGTTGATGCATGTCATCGATCCCAGTTGGGTTGATCGATGCTCATGTTATCGATAACTGGATTTTCTATTGCTAAAAGCAGAGTATTACTATACCCACTTACTAACTTCTCGCATAGAAACCGTATTCAGTGTTAGCCTATGTCAACGTGGCGGTGTAAACAAACACTGCGCATTTAACTTCTTTGATAGGCATTTAGAAGTTGGAGTACTAAGTAAGGATAAGAATTTATGGATGAACAACTTCTTTATTACAATTATGAGCGACGTTTTGGTGTAGGTTTATCACTCTACTTCATCAACAAGATCATTAATAAACAGCAAGGTGCTTAAGACACATCCCTGACGAACACCACTTGCTTGCTAAGGGTGTTAGAACCTACACCAAAACGTTCATTTTGTTGCATTGTCATATACCTCGAGCTCCTAAACAAAAGAGCTACATCTAGAACGCTGGGGCCCTGATGAGGGGTTAATGTATCGCTTCTATTCTATTTATGTCTATTCGCGTTGTGGGAATTAATATATGTACTGTATCAATGGTACCATCCATCTTGTATGACATGCTGACAATTATCCGTACTTGTTTTTAAAAATGAAACTTAGATTCACCCTAATCATATTGCCTGAAGTTTTACAATAAATATTTGTTCGCTTGAGAAACTGGATATGAGGGAAAAAATATGTGTGTTGCTATGCAGTTGTTCCTCTATTCCTTAAAGCGCCATCTTGAGGGGGCGGGGATGGCGGTGGGAGGGTTAACGTCGTGCCCAAGGTTATTTCACTTCTATTGCGACGAACTTGCGGACTAATGCCGACTTTATAGTGCGAGCCCATGAGATCGCATGCCGCAATTTAACATGAATACTTCACTCAGACACAGTAAGCTCATAGCCCACCAGTCCATGTTTTAGCTCCTTAATGCCGAGCGCCAGGCAGGGTAACAACAAGTAGTATGTTTCAACTTGATTTGGTATGACGCGGCCGGGGATCGAACTACGGACCTTCCGCTCTGCGGGCGGACGTTCTACCACCAGACCAGGGAGGCGGTCCACTGCCTTGAAGCAATGTCCGAAAACAATATTATGTCCCTATCAGTACTGCCAAGCGTACTCCAAATATAAAATACTCAGTTCTATGTGGAACTCTAGCACCCACTGTGGACGTGACATTCTACAATACAGGGTTGAGGAGAGATAAGGCATGGAGATAAATCAATCAACTATCGTTGTGTACGTGACATTCTACCATACAGGGTTGAGGAGAGATAAGGCATGGAGATAAATCAATCAACTATCGTTGTGTACGTGAGATTCTACCATACAGGGTTGAGGGGAGATAAGACATGGAGATAAATCAAAGTGTGTGTGTGTGTGTGTGTGTATTCATGTTAAACTGCCGCATGGTATCTCAGTGAGCTAGCACTTTACATCGGCATCAGACCGGACTAGTACAAGCAGCCACACAAACACACGTACATGCACGTCGCTGTATAAGTGCAATAATCTTGGTCGCGACGTTAAACCCCATTTCACCTCACATTATTAGTAAGCAATTACCCCCAGTAAATAATACAAATTCAAAAAAAAATGCCTCTCCACCCCGAACTTGGATGTGGCAGAACTTGACCTACATGATGGCTACTGAGTACTCACAACTGACGGCGGCTGCCAATGTTGTTGTTTACATCCTCCGTGCCTCAGACAGGTAACACGAAGCAAGATGACAACCCCGACTATGACGTGGTTCAACATGAATCTATAGATTTACTGGGAATAAGGCTGATTCTACCTGATTGCCAATGGAACTGGAGCATGACTAAACAGCCCTTGTTTAAGGATGTACACGAGCTGGTTTTTCTGACACGAGTGATCCGATTGGACCTGTCAAATTCAAGATTTCATAGATTCAACGTCAGCATGTGAAATCAACGTGACAATTGTGGCCCAGAAACTGTGGTTCGCGTATGATGTGTTTGTTCTTAAATGAATTTCATGAAGGTTGATATGTTGTGATGTGATTTTAGTGATGTCGGGACATTGTTTTTTTTGGCCTTTCGAAGGAAGGAGTGTTTTCTGATGGACTTTCAAATCCCCTCCTGCCAAATTCTTACGGTTGTGGTTGACGACGGTGGTGGTTGACTGAGGTGATGGTTGACTGAGGTGGTGGTTGACGAAGGTGGTTGTTGACGGAGGTGGTGGTTGACTGAGGTGGTGGTCGACGACGGTGGTGGTTGACGGAGGTGGTGGTTGACGACGGTGGTGGTTGACGGAAGTGGTGGTGGACGACGGTGGTGGTTGACGGAGGTGGTGGTGGACGGAGGCGGTGGTTGACGACGGTGGTGGTTGACGGAGGTGGTGGTTGACGGAGGTGGTGGTGGACGACGGTGGTGGTGGACGACGGTGGTGGTTGACGGAGGTGGTGGTAGACGAAGGTGGTGGTTGACGGAGGTGGTGGTTGACGACGGTGGTGGTTGACGGAGGTGGTGGTTGACGACGGTGGTGGTTGACTGAAGTTGTGGTTGACGACGGTGGTGGTCGACTGAAGTTGTGGTTGACGACGGTGGTGGTTGACGGAGGTGGTGGTTGACGACGGTGGTGGTTGATTGAAGTTGCGGTTGACGACGGTGGTGGTTGACGGAGGTGGCAATGAACATCAATCACAAAGAGGTTTGTAAAAGACACATCATGACTAAAGTTATTTTTTCAAACACATTTTTATCATGTTATATTTTACTTTCATTGCCGGTTGTTTCAATGAGGAAATTTCCTGTTCCGAGTGTGTCGGCCATCGAACTGTCCCTTACAGTTTCCTGAACATGATCATTTATAAGGAAAAGATATGCCTTTGTTAAGTCTTGTAATCTCATCATTGAAGTAGTCAGGGCTACGACCTAGAAAATCCGATGTCAAACTACCGTATTTCCTTGATTAGATGCAAGACCGTCTATTAATTTCGCGATAGCCCTTGACCCAGCGTGTATAAGAGACGTGTTTGAGACCCAGCATATAATAGATGAATATTATCTATACATTTTACAGTACCGATGGGTGATCGATCGGTAGCCAATATTTATAATTCGATATGTAGGCAATCGATGATTCATACGGTCGTTTATGTGTGTAAAGGCTAAATATATTTAAAAGAGGTTTCAGAAGCAAAAAGGAGACCTGTTTTTAACCGATCAGCATTTTTCGATGTCAATGTACAATAAAAGACATGCTTGTCTAAGAATGTCTCTCCAAACATAATATCGTTAGAACTCACAGAAATGCTTTATTAGATTTTGTTGTTCAAGTCATAGCCCACTGATAAAAGTAGAAGAATATACAATAGCGTGGATTGATGGTCATGATATCAATCACTGGATTGTCTGGTCCAGATTCGATTATTTACAGACCGCCGTCATATAGCTGGAATATTGCTGAGTACGGCGTTAAACAACAAACCAATGTACAATATCCGATGATCGCAACGACTTTGTCCTTTTTGTATTTTGCCTTTTAGTGAACCTGAGTATCCTGTTTGCCTGGCGTGGGACGTATTTGATTTGTTTGTTTATTTGTGCTCCATAGATTAAACTGACCAGGACAGTTTACCTCTGTTACACTTAGGAGAGTGTATTGAGTAAGTCGGGAGTTGGCCTTTCCCACGGCTTAGACATGTTTAAGCCACCGGCACACTGCACTTATAAATGTCATCGAGACACACTTGAAGACAGCCGCAGAAGTTTGTGTGTTTGTTGTTTAACGCCGCACTCAGCAATAGTCCAGCTACATGACGGCAGTCTGTAATTAATCGAGTCAGGACCAGACAATCGAGTGATTAATATCATAAGCATCGATCCATGCAATTGGGATGCGATGACAGGCATCAACCAAGTTAGCGAGCCTGACCACCCGATCCCGTTAGTAACCTCTAACGTCAAGGATAGGCGCCTTTGATGGCAAGAATGGGTTTTCTAAGACCTATTCTACCCCGGATCCTCACGGGTCTCAGATGTACTAAATACTGTCCTGTATAGGTGTAAAGTGCTGGTGGTCCCTTTATGTCAATAAAAAATCAGATAACATTATTCTTAGTATTATTCTTAGTAGTATTAGTATTAGTATTAGTAGTAGTAGTAGTAGTAGTAGTAGAATATGGAGTCACATGCGAATATTTCTGTCGTCCGTTTCAGACTTCCGCCTTTGAACTGAAATCTGAACTTTCTGTTTTCGTTCCAATTTTGCTGTGACTGAAATACTTCACACCACAGATAGGTCGATCGGTAGTTACTCGATATTTTAATAGCAACACTCTGTGAAATAGAAACACTCTGTGAAACATTCTAGCTTGTTTTAACTGGCAAAAGGCAGTTGTCTTGGATTTCCGACAGTACTTTTAGGAGCACTTCCACTACCTCCTACATAGACGTGTCGGAGTTAGGTTCCAGGACGTTGAGTTGCAGGACGTTGAGTTTCAGAACGTTGAGTTCTGGGACGTTAAGTTCCAAGAAGGTGAGCGCGAGGACATTAAGTTCCAGGACGTTGAGTCCCCTGACGCTGAGTTCCAGGACGCTGAGTCCAAGGACGTTGAGTTCCAGGACGCTGAGTCCAAGGACGTTGAGTTCCAGGACGTTGAGTTCCAGGACGTTGAGTTCCAGGACGGTTGAGTTCCAGGACTTTGAGTCACAGGACGTTGAGTTCCAGGACGTTGAGTTCCAGGACGTTAGGTTCCAGGACGTTGAGTTTTGGGACGCTGAGTCCAAGGACGTTGAGTTCCAGGACGTTGTGTTCCAGGACGTTGAGTTTTGGGACGTTGAGTTCCAGGACGTTGAGTCACAGGACTTTGAGTTCCAGGACGTTAGGTTCCAGGACGTTGAGTTCCAGGACGTTGAGTCACAGGACGTTGAGTTTTGGGACGCTGAGTTTTGGGACGTTGAGTTCCAGGACGTTGTGTTCCAGGACGTTAGGTTCCAGGACGTTGAGTTTTGGGACGTTGAGTTCCAGGACGTTGAGTCACAGGACTTTGAGTTCCAGGACGTTAGGTTCCAGGACGTTGAGTTCCAGGACGTTGAGTTCCAGGACGTTGAGTCACAGGACGTTGAGTTTTGGGACGCTGAGTTTTGGGACGTTGAGTTCCAGGACGTTGTGTTCCAGGATGTTAGGTTCCAGGCGTCCCAGGACAGATGGTACAAGCATCAACACGCTTCTTCCTCATAGCACGTGTGTGAAAGTAGGGCAGTTTCAGTTCTGAGATTGACTTCAGGGTGGTGTCAGAAATAGCATAGGAAATGGTAGGTGCCCAGTGAATTTCAGTAAGCATAAGACTCTCTCAAACAGTCAACATAGTGTCGCCTTTCACTGGTATCACCTTGGCTAAGTAAGTTCAGCTCGATCGGATCGTAAGCACTTTGAAAAATACATTTAAAAACAGCTGCTGTATATCAAATACGAATATTTTATCATTGTCAGAAAAATTACATTTCCAATATAAAAATGTGTGATCCATTATTGATATTAACTCATATTTATAATAGTTATGTCAGTAATCCTTTACGATTTACAAGCTGTCATATAGCTGGAGTCCGGCGTTTAACAAAACAAACAACAAACATGCAGTAATTGCTTTCTCATTATCAATAAACATGATGAACAACACAAAATCAAATTTACGTTTGCATTGACAAAAGAAGACATTTCACAGATTAATTGATGGGATCAAGAGGTTGAGAGAATCACAGTACACCTCGAGAGCTTCGTTCAGTTCTATGTATCCCAGACGAAAATGTGACTTCACAACTGACTTTCCGCGCAGAATTTTGTAGTTATCACTCTCTGCATGAGTCCTGATAGGTTCCATGCTGTGATTGGCAGCGATCTCAAGTCTTTCGGTTGCAGGGAAAGTCACATTGTGAAGACTGTTGGCAAGTGTAGGAACATTCTCTTTCACATGTGCTCATGGTTTCCTATTCATCCACGGTAATAAGACAATCTGGTCCGAATCAGCAGCATAGGCCAACAGACTTTTGCTTTCTACAGGCTTAACTGTATGCGTGGATGCATACGGATTACTGGACAAAGTGAAATTTTCAATATTTTTGGAACAAAACAGGACCTCACTTGCAATGTATCACAATGTGGCCCAGTATACCATAAAGTGTGGGATAATGTCTGAATAACACCTTCACCATGATGGGATGCTCTGGTTGAAAAACCAAGCTGCCTCTGTTGTCAAAAAGTCGATGAGACTGTTGAAGAGCGACTGTCTCCTTGTAAGTTTTTCTCTTTGGAGGGAAAGCTTACATTGTTTCGTTGCATCAGTATTGAAATGCAAGCTCGAAGTCCATCATGCTCTCCGCCTTCTGCCCTAGGAGTGCGATGTGGAAGGTTTGCTCAATGATGACTTATCAAAAAGTTGTATTTTAAAAACATATCAGCCGTGTGAATCTATTATCGTCCCAACAGACTCAGCTTATGAAAGTCTTTCTCCTCTCCTGTCATTGCTTACTAACACAGACGTTGTCGGCGTTTCAACCCCAAGATAGTCCATGGCAACATTGATTGCCCTTGTCTTTCAACTTAAACTGATGCTACAAGTGGCATCATTACAAACGTCACACCAAGCATACTTACGTTCAAGGATTGCTCATGATATTAATCACTGGATTTTGTGGTCCAGACCGCCGTCATATAGATAGAATATTGCTGAGTGCGGCGTTAAACAACTAACATCATCATCATCAATGACAATAGGAGCCCATTTCGGTGTAGGTTCTAACACCGTTATCAAGCAAGATGCAAGTAATGGATTTCTTACAGATCAGTGTCTGTCATGCGTGTGTACATTGACACGAACATCCTTCTCTTCTAGGTGGGGCGGTCGGGTAGCCTAGTGGATAAAGCGTTCGCTCGTCACGCCGAAGACCCGAGTTCGATTCCCGACATGGGTACAATGTGAGAAGCCCATTTCTGGTGTCCCCCACTGTGATATTGCTGGAATATTGCTAAAAGCGGCGTAAAACCATATTCACTCACTCACTCGTAAGTAAGTAAGTAAGTAAGTAAGTATAAATGTGCATTGCTTCAATCTTTTCATGTCTCTGAGAAACAGGATGGTTCTGTATGTTGGCATGTTAAAGTGCAAGTATCATTAAAAATAGCAACAATGTTCTTACACCATAATGTAGCCAGTATGATGTACAATACGATGGCCGAGATAAAGGTATGAATATGTCAACTTAACAATTCAACTTTCTATGATAATTCATAAACTAGTTCACTGTCAGAGTCGGACATATACATGATATGGATTAATGTAGTGCTATTATCCAGTGACCTACAACTTTTCAGAAGCGCTGTCGACACTCATGTGGACATGTTGAAGGCTTCATTGAATAGATGTGTCTTCAATCTAGAATTGAAGGTACATAGTTCTGCAGCTGATATTACACCAAGAGGGAGTTTGTTCCAAGGGGAAGGCCGTGCTGCTTGAAATTACCGATCGCCAAATGGCTTAGTGCGTGAAGGTACAGTCCTCGCCATGAACTGACCCGATTACCCGTGGGACGTGATGGCTTAGTGCGTGAAGGTACAGTCCTCGCCATGAGTTGACCAGATTACCCGGGGGGACGTGATGGCTGGTGCGTGAAGGTACAGTCCTCGCCATGAACTGACCAGATTACCTGGGGGACATGATGGCTTAGTGCGTGAAAGTACAGTCCTCGCCATGAACTGACCAGATTACCTTGGGGACATGATGGCTGGTACGTGAAGGTACAGTCCCTCGCCATGAACTGACCAGATTACCCGGGGGGACATGATGGCTGGTACGTGAAGGTACAGTCCCTCGCCATGAACTGACCAGATTACCTGGGGGACGTGATGGCTGGTACGTGAAAGTACAGTCCTCGCCATGAACTGACCAGATTACCTGGGGGACATGATGGCTGGTACGTGAAGGTACAGTCCTCGCCATGAGTTGACCAGATTACCCGGGGGGACGTGATGGCTGGTACGTGAAGGTACAGTCCTCGCCATGAACTGACCAGATTACCTGGGGGACGTGATGGCTGGCACGTGAAGGTACAGTCCTCGCCATGAACTGACCAGATTACCTGGGGGGACGTGATGGCTGGTACGTGAAGGTACAGTCCTCGCCATGAACTGACCAGATTACCTGGGGGACGTGATGGCTGGTACGTGAAGGTACAGTCCTCGCCATGAACTGACCAGATTACCCGGGGGACGTGATGGCTTAGTACGTGAAGGTACAGTCCTCGCCATGAACTGACCAGATTACCTGGGGGACATGATGGCTGGTACGTGAAGGTACAGTCCTCGCCATGAGTTGACCAGATTACCTGGGGGGACATGATGGCTTAGCACGTGAAAGTACAGTCCTCGCCATGAACTGACCAGATTACCCGGGGGACATGATGGCTTAGCACGTGAAGGTACAGTCCTCGCCATGAACTGACCAGATTACCCGGGGGGACGTGATGGCTGGTACGTGAAGGTACAGTCCTCGCCATGAACTGACCAGATTACCTGGGGGACGTGATGGCTGGTACGTGAAGGTACAGTCCTCGCCATGAACTGACCAGATTACCTGGGGGGACATGATGGCTTAGCACGTGAAGGTACAGTCCTCGCCATGAACTGACCAGATTACCCGGGGGGACATGATGGCTTAGTACGTGAAGGTACAGTCCTCGCCATGAACTGACCAGATTACCTGGGGGACATGATGGCTTAGTGCGTGAAGGTACAGTCCTCGCCATGAACTGACCAGATTACCTGGGGGACGTGATGGCTTAGTGCGTGAAGGTACAGTCCTCGCCATGAACTGACCAAATTACCTGGGGGGACGTGATGGCTGGTACGTGAAGGTACAGTCCTCGCCATGAACTGACCAAATTACCTGGGGGACGTGATGGCTTAGTGCGTGAAGGTACAGTCCTCGCCATGAACTGATCAGATTACCTGGGGGACGTGATGGCTTAGTACGTGAAGGTACAGTTCCCGCCATGAGTTGACCGGGTTATCTGGGGGACGTGATGGCTTAGTACGTGAAGGTACAGTCCTCGCCATGAACTGACCAGATTACCCGGGGGGACGTGATGTCTTAGTACGTGAAGGTACAGTCCTCGCCATGAGTTGACCAGATTACCTGGGGGGACATGATGGCTTAGTACGTGAAGGTACTGTCCTCGCCATGAACTGACCAGATTACCTGGGGGGACGTGATGGCTTAGTACGTGAAGGTACAGTTCCCGCCATGAGTTGACCGGGTTATCTGGGGGACGTGATGGCTTAGTACGTGAAGGTACAGTCCTCGCCATGAACTGACCAGATTACCTGGGGGACGTGATGGCTTAGTACGTGAAGGTACAGTCCTCGCCATGAACTGACCAGATTACCTGGGGGACGTGATGGCTTAGTACGTGAAGGTACAGTCCTCGCCATGAACTGACCAGATTACCTGGGGGACATGATGGCTTAGTGCGTGAAGGTACAGTCCTCGCCATGAACTGACCAGATTACCTGGGGGACGTGATGGCTTAGTGCGTGAAGGTACAGTCCTCGCCATGAACTGACCAAATTACCTGGGGGGACGTGATGGCTGGTACGTGAAGGTACAGTCCTCGCCATGAACTGACCAAATTACCTGGGGGACGTGATGGCTTAGTGCGTGAAGGTACAGTCCTCGCCATGAACTGATCAGATTACCTGGGGGACGTGATGGCTTAGTACGTGAAGGTACAGTTCCCGCCATGAGTTGACCGGGTTATCTGGGGGACGTGATGGCTTAGTACGTGAAGGTACAGTCCTCGCCATGAACTGACCAGATTACCCGGGGGGACGTGATGTCTTAGTACGTGAAGGTACAGTCCTCGCCATGAGTTGACCAGATTACCTGGGGGGACATGATGGCTTAGTACGTGAAGGTACTGTCCTCGCCATGAACTGACCAGATTACCTGGGGGGACGTGATGGCTTAGTACGTGAAGGTACAGTTCCCGCCATGAGTTGACCGGGTTATCTGGGGGACGTGATGGCTTAGTACGTGAAGGTACAGTCCTCGCCATGAACTGACCAGATTACCTGGGGGACGTGATGGCTTAGTACGTGAAGGTACAGTCCTCGCCATGAACTGACCAGATTACCTGGGGGACGTGATGGCTTAGTACGTGAAGGTACAGTCCTCGCCATGAACTGACCAGATTACCTGGGGGACATGATGGCTTAGCACGTGAAGGTACAGTCCTCGCCATGAGTTGACCAGATTACCCGGGGGGACGTGATGGCTTAGTGCGTGAAGGTACAGTCCTCGCCATGAACTGACCAGATTGCCTGGGGGACGTGATGGCTTAGTGCGTGAAGGTACAGTCCTCGCCATGAACTGACCCAATTACCTGGGGGACGTGATGGCTGGTACGTGAAGGTACAGTCCTCGCCATGAACTGACCAAATTTCCTGGGGGACATGATGGCCTAGTGCGTGAAGGTACAGTCCTCGCCATGAGTTGACCAGATTACCTGGGGGACGTGATGGCTCAGTGCGTGAAGGTACAGTCCTCGCCATGAGTTTACCAGATTACCTGGGGGACGTGATGGCTTAGTACGTGAAGGTACAGTCCTCGCCATGAGTTTACCAGATTACCTGGGGGACGTGATGGCTTAGTACGTGAAGGTACAGTCCTCGCCGGTGCCATGAGTTTACCAGATTACCTGGGGGACGTGATGGCTTAGTACGTGAAGGTACAGTCCTCGCCATGAGTTTACCAGATTACCTGGGGGACGTGATGGCTTAGTACGTGAAGGTACAGTCCTCGCCGGTGCCATGAGTTGACCAGATTACCTGGGGGACGTGATGGCTGGTCGGACAGATCGGCTGGAGCTGCGTTGTTGCAAGCCTTGAACATTAAAACTAGTATTTTACAGTTGATTGTTTGACGGTATAGAACCAAGTGTAAGGTCTTCAGAACAGGAGTCATGTGCTTTCTACTTTCTAATGAACTGACTATAAAGTTCAGTTTCCATTGTTGCCGAACTAGGCTGTTATATTTTGTCTGGATTTATGAGTCTATGCATAGTCCAATCAAAATGGCGTGACGAAATTGACATCCGGTTCGTAAACTGACGTGCAGATTTCGGTCGACTGCAAGATTTTCAAAACATCTATACCGCCAACCGTCAACAGAGTAAAACTCGTAGAAGAGTAATGTCAGTTCCGGCAAGGGTGGGAACTGAACTAATACAGTCAGTTAACTCCTTTGCCTCGGGAAGATGTTTCCCATATGAACATGTTGTTTCAAAGATGTTATTGGTGTATTTCTCCAGGCTCATTGTGGAGTCAAATATGACTCCCAAGTTTCTGGCATCATCAAACACTCCTGATGGAGACTATGTTGATGATGTAGAGAGAACAGAGCTTCACCTTGAGCACCGTGTATGCTTTAAATACCGCGATCTGAGACACTATAAAGTGGCATATAAGTAGATATAATACCATTCGATTAATGTAAACACACTTGATGATACATCTATGAGTTTAAAGCTGATTTTGACAGCCCGGGCCAAGTCGGACCGAACACTTGTGAGACTGTTGAGAGTATGGGGAAAAGAGGTCTACTTTAACCAACGTGTCTGCTTTAAATACGATGAACGGTGACATTATAAAGTGGTATGTACTTAGATATAGTACCATCCTATAAATGTAAACGCTATGCTGACAGATGGTAAATTTGTATCACGAGAGCTAGAAGTATTTGATACCTTTCAAATCCTATTTCGTTTAAGGATAGCTATTTTACATGTTACCTAGCTCAGCGACGCTTACACACAGCTCGACTTTCTGCTTTTCAAGGGATTTGCTCGCAATCACTTAAATATGGTTTACGTTGTGGGTTTGTGATTGTTCATTCATGTCATGGGTATATGTGGCATCACTAAAATGTAGGTATTGTCGTCGATAATGGAGTAATTAGCCAATAAATCTTTGGCCCTTCTTGGCCCGACCCGGACAAGCCCGGCCCTGCCCGACTTTTAGTCTGTCCCAACCCTTTCATCCACTAGCATACATGTTGCCATAGAAACACACCTCCAGTGGTCACCTGCCCGATACAGTTGCAAATCAAAGTCTGAATTATAATATAGAAAAAATGAAATTCCTTTTGAAGACTGCATCACTACGTTTCGTAGTAAGTCCTCATAACTTCCTTCTGTATACCATTGCTTAATATCATGAACTGGTTTTGATTTATTTCAATGAATGTATTTGAATACTGCTTTGCATCTCATTGTATCCCTTTGTGCATAGTTTGAGCCCCGCCTTAAAATATAAACTTCGTTCCTTGATCTGTAGGACATTTGTCACCAAAAGTGGCATGATTGAGGTAAACATGTGTCCTTACTTACTCACTCACTCAAAACCAGCCACAAACACACTCACTCACTCACTCTTCTCCTGGCTTTTAACAAAGTAGTTAGTGTCTTCAACTTTCGTCTCTGTGGATTTTGCAATCACATTAAAATGACAACCCGCGGACATTTACTGGGACAAATGCCCCCAATACGAGTTAGGACATACACTACTACATCAAGCATTTATATTACAGTGAAAATACACATCTGTTTATTCCAAACTTCAAAGTGTATGTGACAAATTTGCTGTTAGGGATACTCTACATACTTAACGTCTGTGTATGCATATTTGGTTAAGCTTGGCACTAAGCAGTCTCGCTCCTACCCAGCAAAGAACACCCGAACACAAAGCAATATCAATTTCAGTAAAATGTAGAGAACATTAAAGAATCAGTGGATGCATGTTAGCAGGATATGTGTTTCCATTATGTTTTGTGGCCATAATCTTTCGACTTCTTCTCTGAACCATATTAATAACTGGTGTCTGGGCGTTGGTCTGTCCAAACTGTACAACAAGGTTGCCGTGGTTACATGCGTGATCATTTCCACAACCTCAACAGACAAAGATAAAGTTTCCTGTTGTGTTGAAGCAATGATCCGTAAGATATGATCCGTAACACAAACACTTCCCTGAAACACGGATGTATATATATCATATCCGCATCTACATCCCGTTCACCATGACCAGAGAGGGAATAAGGCATAATGTGTCATCTGTGAGATGGATTAAACGTCCTGGTTCAAACATAATGTTGTTCATTCGATGCTTGTATCTCGCACCATGGGAGCAACCCATGCTTCCCGTGAAAAGTGACTATGCCTGTCGTAAGAGGCGACAAACGGGATCGGGTGGTCAGGCTCGCTGACTTGGTTGATGCATGTCATCGTATCCCAATTGCGTGGATCGATGCTCATTATCTCAATCACTGGATTGTCTGGTGCAGACTCGGTTTTTTTCACAGACCACCGTCATATAGCTGGAAGATTGCTGAGTGCGGCGTTAAACAACAAACAAACAAAACAAACATGTGTCAATGATAAGAAAAGATTCTTATTTTATTCGATCGACATATTGCATGAGCTAAGAAACATGCATTCTATAGAAAAATCCAGCTTTAAAATATCAATTAAGAGAAGGCGTAGGGATCCTGAGAGACGGTCGAGGCATGTCACGTGGCCTCTATGACCTTACACGACGCCCACATATAGCTTGAAAGTTGTGAAATGTTGCTGCAATGACGTCACTCAACACAAATAATGACATCGGTTGACAAATGAAGAACATATTTCTGACGGCTGTCAACTTGGTGCAAGGACGGTTACTCTCCTTTGCAACACGAAGGGTCGTAAATAGACGGCGGCGATGAATGTTATGGTGAGGTGTTTGTTATTATAGATTTTGTTTGTTGTTTAACGCCGCACTCAGAAATATTCAAGCTATATGACGGCGGTCTGTAAATAATCGAGTCTGGACCAGACAATCCAGTGATTAACATCATAATCCACGCAATTGGGATACGATGACATGCATCAACCAAGTCAGCGAGCCTGACCACCCGATCCCGTTTGTCGCCTCTTACGACAAGCATAGTCACCTTTTAAGGCAAGCATGGGTTGCTGAAGACCTATATAAGCTTTGAGTGAGTGAGTGAGTTGGGTTTAACGCCGCTTTTAACAGTATTCCAGTTATATCACGGCGTGTCAGCTTAATGTGGGAGGTAAGCCCGAAGTGATGCAGGTCTCAGACGTTTACCACTTCGGTGAAACCCAGGAGCACGGGTATGGTGCTGACAAACCTAGAAACATAATCGGGGCGAACCGGGATTCGAAAACAAAATCATAGGTTTCTGGCGTGCCCAAGGGACGCACCTCTGCACAGCGAATCGCGGCGCCTTAGACGACCGGGCCTTTCGTGTTCCTATAGAAGCTTTGAATGAAGCTTGTCAAATACAAAAGCTGTACATTAAGGGCATGACAAAAAACATAAAATAGGTTAATAACTCAGAAGATTGAAGATGCATGCACAGGCTAGTGTACAGATGTACTGTGTGTGATTATGGAAAGTTAGAAGGGTCTATTACGAGTACATATGTCTGGGACACAATAGAGGAAGTAGTGTACAGAGCTACCAATGACGCCATGATAAGCTGGTGACAACACAGAGTATGTAGTGTACAGTGCTACCAATGATGCCATGATAAGCGGGTGACAACACAGAGTTTGTAGTGTACAGTGCTACCAGTGACGCCATGATAAGCTGGTGACAACACACAGTCTGTTGTGTACAGTGCTACCAATGACGCCATGATAAGCTGATGACAACACAGAGTTTGTAGTGTACAGTGCTACCAATGACGCCATGATAAGCTGGTGACAACACACAGTCTGTTGTGTACAGTGCTACCAGTGACGTCATGATAAGCTGGTGACAACACAGAGTCTGTTGTGTACAGTGCTACCAGTGACGTCATGATAAGCTGGTGACAACACACAGTCTGTTGTGTACAGTGCTACCAATGACGCCATGATAAGCTGATGACAACACAGAGTTTGTAGTGTACAGTGCTACCAATGACGCCATGATAAGCTGGTGACAACACACAGTCTGTTGTGTACAGTGCTACCAGTGACGTCATGATAAGCTGGTGACAACACACAGTCTGTTGTGTACAGTGCTACCAGTGACGTCATGATAAGCTGATGACAACACAGAGTTTGTAGTGTACAGTGCTACCAATGACGCCATGATAAGCTGGTGACAACACAGAGTCTGTTGTGTACAGTGCTACCAGTGACGCCATGATAAGCTGGTGACAACACAGAGTCTGTTGTGTACAGTGCTACCAGTGACGCCATGATAAGCTGGTGACAACACAGAGTCTGTTGTGTACAGTGCTACCAGTGACGCCATGATAAGCTGGTGACAACACAGAGTCTGTTGTGTACAGTGCTACCAGTGACGCCATGATAAGCTGATGACAACACAGAGTCTGTTGTGTACAGTGCTACCAGTGACGCCATGAAAAGAGTCTTGTCAGCGGGTGACGTGTATCACAGGGTGGTATCTTTAATGACCGAGTAATAAGGATCAGACGACGGCGACTCTGTTGATGCTGCCGGTGTTGACGTTGAAGGTCGTGGTTGGTTGTCGATGTTAATGTTTTCATACGCATCCTGGACAGGGGTCAGTGAGGTGTACAGATCCTTCCTCTTGTTCTCATCTGAACGAGAAACACATTTTCCTAGCGTTAGAGGCCGACCATTCAATATTCATTCAGTGCTTCAAAACATACTAGGGCGGTGAAAAGAAGAGCCAAAGATTGTTGTGAACTCATAACCCATTATCCAGGACATCAAGCATATAACTTGTGATTGATTTTATAATCACGCCATCGGAGTACGATGACACAGCATCGACCACATCACCGAGCATGGTCACCCGGTCTATATAGTTCTATGCCTAGAATGTGTTGCTGGGGGCATTATCTACCCTGAATCCCAAAGGGGTGTTATTTTGTTAAAAATAACTATATACATCGTCAAATAATTTAATTTCAATCATATTCTTTTAGAACATATTGTAAACTTTTTTAAATGTGTTAACTGTATTTTACGGACATTGGGAGCAGATGTGTTGGTCATTCGAAAAACGGGTAAATTCCTCACCTTCTCTGGTAGTTTTGTTGTCACCCTCAGCTTCCGCGCTTGTCAAGGTCTGGGATTGACACTTGGCCTTTGTGCCTGAAACACACACAATCCAGTTATTGACATTATGAGCATCGATCCACGCAATTGGGATACGATGACATGCATCAACCAAGTAAGTGAGTCTGACCACCCAATCCCGTTAGTCGCCTTTTACGGCAAGCATGGGTTGCTGAAGACCTATTGTGCTATATATGAACAGCAATATCAAGAAACTTATTTTGAAAAAAATGTTACTTACAAGTGACTTGTAATAACACAGGCAACACATCAACCAAGTCAGCGAGCCTGACCACCCGATCCCGTTAGTCGCATCTTACGACTAGCATAGTCACCTTTTAGGGCAAGCATGGGTTGCTGAAGACCTATAGAAGCTTTGAATGGAACACACACACACACACACACACACACACACACACACACACACACACACACACACACACACACACACACACACACACACACACACACACACACCTACACACACACACACAAACAAACACACACACACAAACAAACACACACACACACAAACACACACACACACATATATATATATTCCTTATAGGAGAGATGGTTGTGACTCACTTAAAACTGATCAATGGTTAAGTGTTTCTGTTCTCACGTCTCAAAGAAGTCCAAAGTAATACATTTATTCAACAGTTTTATAATTTGATATGAAGGATATATTTCAACTCAGTCATTGGACAAGCGTATTCATTGTAATATTTATAGGAGACGAATATACACAAAATGTTAATTTGGTGAAGACTAATCTAGATTCAGAGATAAATTCATCTGACGGGTTTTCCTACCCTGTTTTATCAGAAAGTTGTCGTAAATGCATTAATAGTTTCCTGTTTTGAGAGGTCTCTTTTGTCAATTTGGCCTGCTTTGTTTCAAATTTCATATCTCTCAAACTAAAGATTTCAAACCGAAAACACATATAATAATATGAAAATAAAAATACGTAAATAATAATCTGTTATTGATAGTATGTATATTAAATTTAAATTATGAGGCTTTAAACTCACTCACTCACTCACTCACGCCCTCACGCACGCACGCACGCACGCACGCACGCACGCACGCACGCACTCATGGTGTTTGTGAAATACTTACACAACACAACAGTGTACACAGCCGCTGTGAGGAGCACTGACGCCACACACGCGATGACCACAACGTAGACGGGCACACATGAAGTGGTAGCTGCAAATAGAGTAGGCAGCAGCCAAGTGTTACACACCCATGCAGATAGAGTATGCATCAAAATCAAATCACGTGTTCCACACTGCTACAAATCTACTTAGAAAAAGAGAAATTTGCCAATCATGCTTAAAACGCTCTCTACTTTTGTTCACATACTAACTTTCCCACCACCCCACCACCCCACCCCCCACCCCCCACACACGCGCGGGTGTGTGTGGGTGTGGGTGTGGGTGTGTGTGGGTGTGTGTGTGTGGCTGCTTGACTGAGGCCGATTTATAGTGCTAGCACACTGAGATACCATGCCGCAGTTTAACATGAATACCCCACTCAGACACAGTATACTGACTCCGAGCCGACCAGTCCTTGTTTTAGCCCCTTAATGCCGAGCGCCAGACAGGGTAACAACAAGTACCATCTTTTAACGTCTTTTACTATGACACAGCGGGGGATCAAACCCCGGACCTTCCGCTCTCCGGGCGGACGCTCTACCACTAGACAACGGAGGCGGTCAGAGATATTGATAGGCTGGGGGCCAATAGGAACAAGGTTCATGATAGAGATGATCCTTACTGGAAAGATATTATAATATAAGAGGTGTACTATGACAATACCGGTGAAAATGTATCTGAACCTCTGTGGCTAAGTCACCAACTTTATTATAAGAAATCAGGCTAAAATGGCAAAAACAGTAAACTACAGTTACAACGAACTCAAAGGGACCACTAATTTTAGTTCGTTATAACCGTAGTTTGTTATGAGCATATACAACACATGTACAGGTAATGGTCGGGACATATAAAATAAGTTCGTCATATCAATCAGTTCGTTATAAGCGTGTTCGTTATAAACGTAGTTAACTATACACCATAACACATACGTGTAGATACATGAAGAACGAGAACCTCCAGGATACAAATAACATAACATTTTGGACTATACTCGGTTAATTGAACATTGATGCATTGACAGCCTTGGATACAATGTGTACTTATAAAATTCTCGGTAGGAATTGTTGAAACAGGAAAAGAGGATAGATATATTATTGTGATCTGTACATTTTCGTTTCGGTTTGTTTTAAATGTTTGATAAATCTCTTCGAAGGAGATATTTACTCTCAATATAGGAGATGATGCACTTAAAACTACACAACTTTCAAATCTGAATGGGATCCCGAGTCTTCAAAGCTAACGGATGTGACAAATGGCATCCCCATGAAACTTTTGTTTTGGTTTGGTTTGTTGTTTAACGCCGCACTCAGCCATATATGACAGCGTATGTGACTGACAATCCAGTGATTGACATCATGAGCATCGATCCACGCAATTGGGATACGATGACATGCATCAACCAAGTCAGCGAGCCTGACCACCCGATCCCGTCAGTCGGATCTTACGGCAAGCATAGTCGCCTCTTACGACAAGCATAGTCGCCTCTTACGACAAACATGGGTTGCTGAAGTCCATACCCGTATCTGTGGTCACTGTGATGGAGGTGTAGCTGCTGGAGCCATATTCATTCAGAGCATTCATCCGAATTTGGTACAGTGTTCCAGGTTTGAGGCCATCAATATCCAGTTGAGGGGCTTCGTCCTCACTCGGCCTGGTTGGATGCGTGGTCCATTGCCCACCAGGTTCTCTGTACTGTATGTTGAAACTCTGTGTGGCGCCACCATTGAAAGCTTTCTCCCACTGCAGTGTTATCGAACGTTGGCGGGTGCTCGTCGCTTTCAGGCTGCTTGGTATGTTTGGCTTGGCTGAAAACAATGCGGATATATTAGATACATTGCTTTACGTTATGGTAGAAACAGTGTAGCCAGTATATGCACTTGTACAGAAAAGAAAAACTGACTGATATTATTACAATATGGCTTCAGTATATTAACAACATGGCTTCATTATGACTTCAGTGTTTTTACAATATGGCTTTAATATGACTTCATTGTGGTTACAATATAGCTTCAGTGTTCAGTGACACCAAAATGTTCTATGCGAGGAGCATCTTAAACACCACAATATGATTATTAATAATTTCACCAATGAACAAGTTATCATTGATATAAACATATCTCGTGTGACGTTTCTACGATTATTATTATTATTATTATTAATTTATTTATTTATTTATTTATTTATTTATTATTATTATTATTATTATTATTATTATTATTATTATTATTATTATTATTATTATTATATATTAATAAATGAGTAACATATACTAGTATGTTTCCATGAACATAAGAAATGTCTGCTGAAATAATTTTTTTATATTTTAACCAATACAATAGAAAAATTATGTCATATCTTAATATATCATACCTATAAAGTTATTGTGCAGCCATGTATGCCAAACTGGTCAGAATACTTAAAAAAGAATACCTCAGACACAGTGACATTAACTAATAGGTGTGTGTGTGTGTGGGGGGGGGGGGGGGGGGGGGTTGTTGGTAGGGGGTGGATGGGGGGTGCTTTAAACCTTGTTGCAATGAGTGTACTTAACAATTGCTTAAAACATTAATATCTTACAATAATTGTAACTTACATTGCACCTCCAGGCTCAGAGCCAAAGATGAGCCTTTCTTCTGTGGTTTTCCCCTGCACGGTGTGACTGTGTTGGTGGCTTTGCAGACGTAGACCCCTCCATCAGTCTTACGTATGTTCTTTATATGAAGAGTCCCATTGGCCGAGATGAAACCGCCTACACCTTTCTTTGTCCAAACTATTGACGTCACTTCCGGGTTTGCTTCTGCTGCACAGTGGATGGTCAAATCATCAGACTCGTTGACCACTCTCCTGGTACCGTCCATGTGCACGATAGGTGGATCTAAAATGTGGAATTGAGATGTAGAATATTTGTCACACTGGTCGCAGTCCTACAATAAAGGGGCGGTGGGGTAGCCTTGTGGTTAAAGCGTTCGCTCGTCACGCCGAAGACCTGGGTTCGATTCCCCACATGGGTACAATGTGTGAAGCCCATTTCTGGTGTCCCCCGCCGTGATATTGCTGGAATATTGCTAAAAGCGGCGTAAAACCAAACTCACACACTCACTCCTACAATAAAGTGGTGTGTGCTGAGATGAGTACCACTGATTCCTCGTGTTATGTTCAGAAGATGCTGCATGTTATTCTACAGTGACGTCAGTGTTATAACAATATAGCTTCAGTGTTATTACTATATGACTTCAGCATTATAACAATATAGCTTTAGTGTTATTACAATATGACTTCAGCGTTATAACAATATAGCTTCAGTGTTATTACAATATGACTTCAGCATTATAACAATATAACTTCAGTGTTATTACAATATGACTTCAGCATTATAACAATATAACTTCAGTGTTATTACAATATGACTTCAGCGTTATAACAATATAGCTTCAGTGTTATTACAATATGACTTCAGCATTATAACAATATAACTTCAGTGTTATTACATTATGACTTCAGCATTATAACAATATAGCTTCAGTGTTATTACAATATAGCTTCAGATTGATTACAATATGGCTTCAATATGACTTCAGTGTTATTACAATATGGCTTCAATATGACTTCAGTGTTATTACAATATGGCTTCAATATGACTTCAGTGTTATTACAATATGGCTTCAATATGACTTCAGTGTGATTACAATGCGGCTTCAAATGACTTCAGTATTATACCAATATGGCTTCAATATGACTTCAGTGCTATTACAGTATGGCTTCAATATGACTTTAGTATTATTACAATATGGCTTCAGTATATTAACATCATGGCATCAATATGACTTCAGTGTTATTACAATATGGCTTTAATATGACTTCATTGTGGTTACAATATAGCTTTAGTGTTATTACAATATGACTTCAGTGTTATTACAATATGACGTCAGTGTTATTACAACATGGCTTCAGTGTTATTACAATATAGCTTCAGTGTTATTACAATATGACGTCAGTGTTATTACAATATGGCTTCAATATGGCTTCAGTGTGATTACAATATAGCTTTAGTGTTATTACAATATGACTTCAGTGTTATTACAATATGACTTCAGTGTTATTACAATATGACTTCAGTGTTATTACAATATGACTTCAGTGTTATTACAATATAGCTTCAGTGTTATTACTATATGACTTCAGCATTATAACAATATAGCTTCAGTGTTATTACAAAATGACTTCAGCGTTATAACAATATAGCTTCAGTGTTATTACAATATGACTTCAGTGTGATTACAATATAGCTTCAGTGTTATTACAATATGACTTCAGTGTTATTACAAAATAACTTCAGTGTTATTACAATATGACTTCAGTGTTATTACAATATGACGTCAGTGTTATTACAATACAGCTTCAGTGTTATTACAATATAGCTTCAGTGTGATTACAATATGACTTCAGCGTTATTACAATATGACTTCAGTGTTATTACAATATGACTTCAGCATTATTACAATATAGCTTTAGTGTTATTATAATATGACTTCAGCATTATAACAATATAGCTTCAGTGTTATTACAATATGACGTCAGTGTTATTACAATATGGCTTCAATATGGCTTCAGTGTGATTACAATATAGCTTTAGTGTTATTACAATATGACTTCAGTGTTATTACAATATGACTTCAGTGTTATTACAATATGACGTCAGTGTTATTACAATATGGCTTCAGTGTTATTACAATATAGCTTCAGTGTGATTACAATATGACTTCAGCGTTATAACAATATAGCTTCAGTGTTATTACAATATGACGTCAGTGTTATTACAATATGGCTTCAATATGGCTTCAGTGTGATTACAATATAGCTTTAGTGTTATTACAATATGACTTCAGTGTTATTACAATATGACTTCAGTGTTATTACAATATGACTTCAGTGTTATTACAATATAGCTTCAGTGTTATTACTATATGACTTCAGCATTATAACAATATAGCTTCAGTGTTATTACAATATGACTTCAGCGTTATAACAATATAGCTTCAGTGTTATTACAATATGACTTCAGCGTTATAACAATATAGCTTCAGTGTTATTACAATATGACTTCAGCGTTATAACAATATAGCTTCAGTGTTATTACAATATGACTTCAGTGTGATTACAATATAGCTTCAGTGTTATTACAATATGACTTCAGTGTTATTACAAAATGACTTCAGTGTTATTACAATATGACTTCAGTGTTATTACAATATGACGTCAGTGTCATTACAATATAGCTTCAGTGTTATTACAATATAGCTTCAGTGTGATTACAATATGACTTCAGCGTTATTACAATATGACATCAGTGTTATTACAATATGACTTCAGCATTATTACAATATAGCTTTAGTGTTATTACAATATGACTTCAGCATTATAACAATATAGCTTCAGTGTTATTATAATATGACTTCAGCGTTATAACAATATAGCTTCAGTGTTATTACAATATGACTTCAGTGTTATTACAATATAGCTTTAGTGTTATTACAATATAGCTTTAGTGTTATTACAATATGACTTCAGTGTTATTACAATATGACTTCAGTGTTATTACAATATGACTTCAGCATTATTACAATATGACTTCAGTGTTATTACAAAATGACTTCAGCATTATTACAATATGACTTCAGTGTTATTACAATATGACTTCAGTGTTATTACAAAATGACTTCAGCATTATTACAATATGACTTAAGCGTTATTACAATATGACTTCAGTGTTATTACAATATGACTTCAGTGTTATTACAATATGACTTCAGCGTTATTACAATATGACTTCAGTGTTATTACAATATGACTTCAGTGTTATTACAAAAGATGTCCCAGACAAATGAATGAGGTGAGGCGAAATGGCGACGTGCATGCGCGCATGTGTGTTTTTGTGTGTATGCCTGTGTGTGTTTTTGTGTGTCTATATGTGTGCGTGCGTGCGTGTGTGTGTGTGTTGGGGGGGGGGGGGGGGGGGGGGGGGGGCTGTGTGTGTTTGCCCCCTTGTGTGTGTGCTTCTACCATGCCGCAGTTTAACATTGACACCCCACCCAGACACGGTATACTGACTCTGAGCCGACCAGGCCTTATGTTATTCACATAATGCCGACCGCGAGGCAGGGTAACAACAAGTACCATCTTTTAACGTCTTTTTGGTATGACGTGGTCGTAGGATCGAATCACCGACATTCCACTCTCAAAAATGAATGAAGGAACTGTATATCAATCATGTCAAAGATAACTCTTCAGTGATAGTTTTATTGAACAAAGGAGGGCGTACATTTATCTGCTTATATTAGATACTTAATCAACATCCAGTACTTACAATGGACGGTGACTGCCACATTAGCCTGTCCCGGAGGCGATATGCCATTATCTGCCGTGCATCTGTACTTCCCCTGACTGGATCTCGTCACACGGTCGAGGGTGTAGATCTGATCGGCCCCACTCTTCAACACGACATCTCCGTGGTGCCAAGTGAAGGTGGTGGGTGCAGGGTTACCTCCCTTGACAGTGCAGCTGAGGGACACCTTGGATTCGTCGACCAGGAAGGTTAGTCCAGAACATGGCTTTATGGCGTGTATCGCAACTGTTGGTGGATCTGCAATAATGCTTCATTCTATATAAATCAGGAGGCGTTATACATAAACCGGAAGTTATTTAATAACTCCAGGCGTACATGTGAGTGAAGCCGTGAGAATTTCGGTTCAACGTGGTCTGTCCTCTGCAGTCAATTGATAGATCCTCCATGTGAACCTAATTGAAGGCTGGTTGGCTGGTTTGTTATTTTACGCCGCCCTCAGCCATATTTCAGCTATATAACGGCGGTCTATAAATAATTGAGTCTCGATCAGACAATCCAGTGACTGACATCATGACACGATCTACGCAATTGGGATATGTTGACATGCATCAACCAAGTCAGCGAGCCTGACCACCCGATCCCGTTACACGCCTCTTACGACAAGCATTGTCACCTTTTACGGCAAGCATCGATTGAAGAAGACCTATTCTACCCCGGATCTTCACGGGTAGACTAGTATGGTAGAGGGAATGATTAGATATGACTCATCCATGTCCGCACTAAGTACACTGCTACATGTACACACGCTATGATCTTTACGTTGAGCTTTCATACCTCTTGATGGCTCGGTTGGTCATGCTCGGTGACGTGGTTGATTGTCTGGTCCAGACTCGATTATTTACAGACCTCCGTCATATTGCTGAGTGTTAAACATCAAACAAAAAACAAACAAACAGCAAAGTTACTGGGGCTCTGTTGTAACAGGGGATGACTCAGTGTTATACCTGTTATACCTGTATTTGCCATACTTACATCGCACATCCAAAGTAACCGTGTTGCTCCTCATCACTCCTCCCTGGCACAGCCAATCAGTAGAGTCATCCCGAGAAACATCCCTGATGGTCAATGTGTACGTGTGTCGTTGTCCGTCTTCATCTGAACATAGGAAGCTGTTATTCCTCGTTATCTGTCGCCCTGTGTCTACTACTACACGGCAGACACGTCGAAATGAAAGGTTATCACGTCTAGTGAATGTAATTAACCCCGGGACACTGGCATTCACAACCTCGCAGGTAAACGTGAACTCACTCCCCAGGACGGAATACTCTCCAGAGCCCTTCATGTTTATGGATCCACCTAGAAAAGACAAGGATCATACACTGAAACATGCAACGTTTTACGTTCGACTGTCAAAACAGAAGTACCATTTTATCAAATAGAGAGTTTTTTAGTATGATGTTGTTCGTCGAATATGCAACTGGTATGGATGGAATACTATTAATTGGAGTGTATAGTTACTGTGTATGAGTACGAAGATGTCGCGAAGGTCTCCTATTCTTATGCGTGATGAGTAAAGACGTGTCAAGCAAGCATTTTAAATAAATTATTTCAGCTGAATGTCAGGTAACTAAAGCTGCAATTCTTGTTTAACAGGGAGCCAAATACTGACACGAGGAAATGTCCTGCATAATGACGTTATCATACTGATGAATATTGCAGTAATGAATTCTTATCACTGAGCATCACGCTGACAGCCGCCATTACATTATAGAGGACATAGGGTGAGTAAGTGAGTGAGTATGGTTTTACGCCGCTGTTAGCTATATTCCAGCAATATCACGGCGGGGGACACCAGAACTGGGCTTCACACATTGTACCCATGTCGGGATCGAACCCAGGCTTCGGCGTGACGAGGAATGCTTAACCACTAGGCTACCGGACCACCCCATAGAGGACATGGAAAACGAATTACAAATTACGTTGTATCCGATGATCGTTGTTTCGAATTCCAGATTTTGATTAAGATTAGGATTTTTTAACACTTTTCCACTGCTCTTTAGTTCCACCGAAGTGAAACCTTTCTACAGCGTGCGTCTCTGTGGTCATTCCCCAACAATAGGCCTGCATGCCATGACATAGCCGATCTTCTGTACACCGCTGACCTCACCTAAATATATTGTCGAGGTCACCTCATTCATGTACTTTGTTTGTGAAATCAAAACTGCTCTCGCAAAGATTAGTGTAAGCAGAGGCGTTTCTTTTATTATTTCCGACCACAACAAGTAGAGCGCATCCCCAATGCTGTGGGCGGGGACACACATGATGTCCTTCCGACATAAACAAGTAGAGCGCATCCGCGATGCTGTGGGCGGAGACACACATGATGTCCTTCTTACCGGGTGTGACAAAAACTCGACGTTTTAAGCCCTACCGCATATCACAAACCTGCGGACGGACGTCAATACGACCAAAGTCATCGTCAGCCCACTTAACTCTATCATCAATTAAAAGGTTTGTTTTTATTGCTATTTGGTGAATCTTGATCTGAGTAATGTTGTGTGTGATGCGAGCCAACCCTAGTCATGTGTACCAGCGAACCAGATCTGCTCACAGCTTCACTAAATATAGATGTTAGTGATCAGGAAGTATACTCACTGCCAAAAGAAACGCGAATACCAAACATCTTGGTTAATATATTAAGACTTGCTCATATTCAACAGATATTGATTGGTTCGATGCATAACCGACCCAATGGTATGTTGTGTGAACCGATGCGCATGAACGCATCACATGTGACGTCATAGATCCATGACTCGAGATGCACCATTTGTCTCGTGCAGGATTAGTGCGTAAAGTCTGGAAATCACGTGCAGCATATCGTGATAAGAATACTTACTCTGTGGTAAACCTTGGCTGATTGTACACATGGGAAACATCTCTTCTTAAAGTACATACTTCTCCATATCTTTCTATGGTTCGCATGGATAAATTTGCTAATAATATTTCTCCAGGACAAGATGGCGTCTCAACTGAGTTCTTAAAAGCGTCAAAACCTTACACACTCTCTCTTTTTACATTAATATCTTATAAAATATTTCAAGATATGTGGGGATTTCTTCACGTCAGATTACTCCATGTAGGATATATGGAGGCTGACCCCAATGATAACAGAGACATATCATTGATAGATTCATGATCTCTATGTAATGTGCCAAAATAAGATATAAGTTTAACACCGCTTAATATGCTTAATTTTCAAGAATACTACAAATGATGTGTATGTCTGTACTCTATGTGGGTGTATGTCTGCATGTGTGTTTGTGTACCCTCACCAAGAGTGAGTGAGTGAGTGACTTGGGTTTAACGCCGCTTTTAACAGTATTCCAGTTATATCACGGCGTGTCAGCTTAATGTGGGAGGAAAGCCCGAAGGTATGCAGGTCTCAGACGTTTACCACTTCGGTGAAACCCACGAGCACGGGTATGGTGCTGACAAACCTAGAAACATAATCCGTACGAACCGGGATTCGAACCCACAAGCATAGATTTCTGGCGTTCCCAAGGGACGCAACTCTGCACAGCGAATCGCGGCGCCTTAGACGACTGGGCCACACCCAGACAAATACTTAATTAGTGACTATTACCATCACACAGGACAGTGACTGCAGACATAAATGTTGGCAGAATGAAAATGTTTTTTAACCCTAACATTATCTGGTTTCATTTCAGATGAATTCAGAGTGACAAAAGACTCTCCACAAGACTGTATTGATCAAGGTTACAACATCCAAGGCCTCAGTAAAGCTTTCAAAAAGTTTCATGGATGCCATTTCCAAATTTGACGCATCAGTGACAAAAAATATGTCCGATGCAATTCCCTATTTTGACTTGAAACATATGTTCCCATGTTTTTTCAGGTGAACAATTGACTTGCCTTTGGATGTATTTGTGACGGATGCCACCGGTGTGTCAGGATACGCTCACCTTTTCGCGAACACCTGGTATCATTACTATTTGATAGTGATTTACAAATACATGCCCATGATATAGTCGGAATTGTACGATCGTCTCTGCTTTATGCGGAGATTTCTATTTGATAGGTAAAAGGTTTTTTTGTGCTTTATTTGGTGATAAAGCCCTGCATCTAAACAGCAACTACTTCAAGATGCCTATGTTCACAAGACAACCAATGAGGTTTAGAAACTACTAAAGGCTTATTTGATGTATCCAATTGGTCATTCAGGAGGATTCATTGATGAGCGGGTGTGTGGCAAAAGTGTCTGACACATGTTGTTGTAGTGAGTTAGTGAGTTTGGTTTTACACCGTTAGCAATATTCCAGCAATATCACGGCGCGGAACACCAGAAATGTGCTTCACACATTGTACCCATGTCGGGAATCGAACTCGGGTCTTCCGTGTGACGAGCGAACGCTTTGACCACTAGGCTACCCGACCACCCCTATGCTGTTGTAGATGAAGCGCACCGTGCAGTGCAGAGGAGGGACACTTCCGAGCTAAATTCATGGAACTGAAAAAGTTAATGTCACTCTTCCTCAATTCAAATGTTTAGCTTAGTCAGCCACAGCACCACTTACACTGCAGGCAGACATTAAAATCTGGATTGGCCATGAAAAGTGCAAATTCTGTGGCACATAGTATTGATAGACGGAATATTAAACTTAAAGTTCACAAGACGTTGCCATCTACAGCGGCCACAACCCAGCAGCTAAATCGTACGAAGCCGTATTCAAGACACTTATTGATGAACTTAATGCGCTGCATTCAGAGTTCCCCAAGACGATAGAGTGATCGGAACTAAACGGGTGTGGAGAGGGCTACGGGGTAGCACTATTAAAGACCGAAGGAGAGTACTTCAGAAGACACTAGTCAGCTGTCTACTATGGTTGCGCAGTACCACAACCCATAATATTTCTCTCGTTTGAAGAATGAATAAGATAGAAATTATTTTCTCCTAGCGGTATGTCAATCAAGGTATATAAGGGGTAGTACAATTTTGAATTGTTCTCTCTCGCTAACTGTGCATGCACGGCCTCACACTTGTTTCTTCAATATGGATACAGAAGCTAAACTGGACGCCATTTTGCAACAGCTCAATTCGAATAAAACAGAGTTTCAAGCCTCTCTTAATGAGAAGATTGGTTCATTAAGAAAGAGTTTATACAGACTTCAAGAGATTTAAAGAAGTTGAAAGCAGAAAAAGATTTTACATGGTCAAGAGAGGGGAACAAAATTCAATTCAACTTTAATCAGGAAAGTATAGATTGCCTCCAGAAAATTCTGGGAGATATCCAGTCTTCTCGTCTGGACGAAGCAGAAGCTTCCGTAACGTCAGAGCTCGACAGGATCAACAGAAGGAACAAGCTTATCAAAATAGAAGATACATCTGAAGGTGGGTGGGAAACGGGTAAGAACTATGTTTCTCGTGAGCTGGCGGATGATTCCGATGACGACAAACGTATCAACAGAGCTGAAAGCATAGCTGTCCGAAAACTCAAACAGAAACGTGCCAGGCAAGCGCCGTACTCTACAAATAGGTCAAGACGTTCGGCGACTGTCACCCACCCCGTGCAAGTTGCTGTTCAACCTGGTTCTACTTTACATCATATGCATCATATCACAAACCAGCTTTTTCGTGGAAAAGGGCAAAGATCAGGGGCCTGTTTCGCATGTGGCGAATTCTTTCACTTCAGGAAAGACTGCTCTTACTTCGGAACAGGTCAAGGGGCGACAGCCGGCGGACAAGTTGCCTCAAGTCAGCAACGCCGGTAGTTCTGGTCAAGATTTGTCAGTTAAGTAGTTCAATGATAACTTTGTCATCAAGGATAGCAAGTTCACTGATAACTATTTTGAGTATGAACAAGGTACAGCTGAAATCTTCGTCAGGGGCCGTCTCAAAAGTAATATACAGTATTGGCGTGAGATAGGTGCATCTCAATGTGTTATTGATTGGATTGCCAATGGATATATAATTCCGTTTATTACGACCCCGCCTAAATTGCATGATAAGAAAAACAAGTCTGCTATTAAACACAGAGATTTTGTCTCGCAGGCTATTGGTGAGTTGTTGAAGAAGGACCTGGTGTGCCAATGTGTTGCTCCCCCTAGTGTTGTTAGTCCTTTGTCTGTTTCAGTACAGTCGTCAGGAAAAAGACGTTTAATCCTTGATCTTAGCAGAGTGAATAAATATATCTTCAAGCAGAGTATTAAATATGCAGATTGGAAGACTGCATCGGCATATATTAATATGCATATGAATGACTGGTTGATAAAATTTGATATCCACTCAGCATACCATCATATAGATATAATTCCATCTCATACTGATTTTCTTGGTTTTGCATATGCTACTACAAATTCTTGGTTTTGCCTTTTGGTTTGACGTCTGCTCCATATGTATTTACAAAAGTCATGAGACAACTAGTCAAAAAGTGGAGGTTTGATGGCCATAAGACAGTTACCTTCCTAGACGACGGCATTCTACCTGTATCTACGGATATTGGAGCGCAGACAGCTGGGTGTGATATAAAGAGAGATCTGCTTTCTTCAGGCTTTGTTCCTAAAGTTGAGAAATCACTTTAGCTACCGTCGCAATCTCTTGAATGGCTTGGTTTTGGTATCGATCGATACTACTTCCATGACTATGACTGTACCTCTAAGGAAGGTTGACAAGGTCAAACAAGCTATAACTAAACTGTTACAATACAAGACTAAACGTGTATCGGTTAGATCTGAAGCATCAGTTGTTGGTCAATTAATTTCTATGCACTTAGTGATAGGACCAGTTGTACAACTCATGTGAGTATTGATGTTGTTGCTGCTTCATCATGGAACAGTCTTATATACTTGTCAGATAGTAGCATCAAGCAGCTGACATTTTGGCATCGCAATATACATACTTATATTTCTAGAACGATTGTGCAAACAGCATTGACAAAAAGATTGGTGTATTTGGATGCAAGCCAAAGTGGTTATGGTGGATACTGCGTGGATGTAGACTCAGTAGTATCCCATGGACAGTGGTCCCGTGATGAAATTACTCGCAGCTCTACATGGAGAGAGCTGAAAGCTGTGTGTATGGTTCTCCAAAGTTTTGTTGCAACCCTAGGTCATCAGAGAGTCAAATGGTTTACTGACAATCAAAATGTTGTATCTATTATTGAAAAAGGCAGTATGAAGCTCCATCTTCAATCGCTTGCTTTGCAGATCTTTGATCTATGTTTACAGTACAGTGTTGAGCTCCATCTCCAGTGGATTCCTCGCCATGAGAACATGCAAGCTGACTTTCTTAGCAAGCTAATTGATTACGATGATTGGGGCATTTCCAAAAATATTTTTCAGGAAATAGATGTGAAATGGGGACCTCATCAAGTTGATAGGCTGGCTTCATATGATAACACAAAAGTTGTCCAATTTAACTCTCGTTTCAGTAATCCTGGATGCCAGGCAGTGGACTGTTTCACTGTTAACTGGAGAGGTACAATTAGTTGGGTTGTTCCCCCTATTTGTTTGATACCGCGAGTAATCAAACACGTGGCAGAGTGTCATTCAGTTGGAACGTTGGTCGTCCCAGAGTGGTACTCAGCGTGCTTTTGGCCACTGTTATATGTGAATTCTGAGCATATTTTGCAAATCAAAGATCAAATATATTTGCCTAGGGCCAAAGAAGCGTTTGTTGCAAGCAGAATCAAAGGTGGTTTGTTCGGTGAACACGATTTGCATTTTGATATGATTGCACTTTAAGTGGATTTTAGGTAATATTTTGCTGTGTATTTACAGATAGCCTTCAGAATGCCTATAGTGATGAACTTGATGAACTCCCTTTGAATGAGCACCAGTTGGCTGGACAGCTACCAGGTTTGTTGGCACGGTCCAGGGCAGATTCTACTTATAAAAAATAAAGCAATGGATTTACTGCTTGGAAAAGGTGGGCAAACGCTAATAATATGTGTGATCAGTTACCCGTTTCACATTTGCATTGTGTGTTTATCTGTTGTCTATTGTACAACAGAGTGAAACAATATCACCAGTATTAACAGCATTTTATAGTTTAAGGCATGCTCATTGTAACATTGGACTAGAGAGTCCCACTGAAAATAGCCTTGTCAAGAATGTTTTGGAAGGAGCAAAGCGCAAACTGTCTAAGCCAGTGGTTAAAAAGGAGCCAATCACAGTTGATATACTTGAACGGTTGTATGATTCAAAAATGATCAATGCATCTTGAATGGATCTGCGAATAGTATCTATGTGTTTATTAGCTTTCGCCGGATTTTTAAGATCTGCAGAATTAATTCATATATCTCGTTCTGATATTTTATTTTATAAGTCACACATGGTCATTTTTATTGAAAAGTCAAAGACGGATATATACAGGGATGGCGCATGGCTTGTTATTAGTAGGACAGATTCCAAGCTGCGTCCAGTAGCCTGTGTGGAGAGATATTTACAAGCTGCATCTATTCATCAAGATTGTGATCAATACATATTCAGGAATGTAAGCAAATGTTGTTCAGGCTATGTTCTTAGAAAGGACAATGCTCGAATGGTCTTGTACCAGGTTAAGGGAACTATTTATTGATGCTTTAACTCCCTTTGTTGACAACATCAAGAAGTATGGTCTGCATAGCTTATGCAGTGGTGGTGCTACTGCAGCTGCAAATAATGGTATACCAGATCGTATGTTCAAACGACGTGGCCGTTGGAGAAGCGAAAACGCTAAAGATGGTTACATCAAAGATAGTATTGATAACAGAATGAAAGTATCACTTTCCTTAGGCCTATAACTTTCTTTGTACATCTCGGCCGTGTATCACACAGCGTATTCTCATGTTAATGGTGTTGTGTCTTGATTAAGTATGTAGGGGATCAGGAGAAATAATATTTCTCTCGTTTGAAGAATGAATAAGATAGAAATTATTTTCTCCTAGCGGTATGTCAATCAAGGTGATTATGTGCCCCTAGGTGGCGTGATTAAGGGGGTATACAAGGGGTAGTACAATTTTGAATTGTTCTCTCTCGCTCACTGTGCATGCACGGCCTCACACTTGTTTCTTATATTTATTTGATGAACATGTACATTAAATTTGGTTCTTCATTTTATGATTTAATGATTTCATGTGTTGCAGATAGTCTTTGAAATGGAATACACATTTGATGGTAATGTGTACTGTGTACTGTTGTAAGTGATGCAATTGCTTGGCCGGCGGGCCTTTACAATACAGCCTTGCTTCATTGAGAAAGTCCATTGTTGAATGCTGTGATGTTGCTTGGCCGGCGGGCCTTTATAATACAGCGTTGTTTTATTGTGAAAGTGTGCATTGTTGGATGCAATGATATTGCTTGGCCGGCGGGCCTTTATAATACAGCATCGTTTTATTGTGAAAGTGTGCATTGTTGGATGCAATGATATCGCTTGGCTGGCGAGCTTTTATAATACAGCATTGTTTTATTATGAAAGAGTGCATTGTTGGATGCAATGATATTGCTTGGCCGGCGGGCCTTTATAATACAGCATTGTTTTATTGTGAAAGTGTGCATTGTTGGATGCGATGATATTGCTTGGCCGGCGGGCCTTTATAATACAGCATTGTTTTATTGTGAAAGTGTGCATTGTTGGATGCAATGATATTGCTTGGCCGGCAGGCCTTTATAATACAGTGTTGCTTTTGATAATACTCTATATACTATGCGAGTTGCACTGTATGTAATACATTATGAAATTCATTTGTAACATATGTTCATGAATTGTTAGTATTTCTGTTTGGACTTGCATATACATGACATGAGTATACTGTATACCCTCCAGTAGTTGCTGCTGCATCCGTTGAGGGAACACGGTTCCAGATGTTTTCTTATAAAAGTTTTTATATCTGGTTTTACGTGTCGGGCTTCAGCAAAATATAAATATTCATAGCAGATTGCTGACAATGTATATACAAATGTGTATTCAATAAATATCTTTGTTTTATACTATACGCAAATAAATCGGCCGTGTATCACACAGCGTATTCTCATGTTAATGGTGTTGTGTCTTGATTAAGTATGTAGGGGATAAGGAGAAATGCACAGAATCGGTAAATGGAAAAAAACCAAACTAATTCATTTTTATCACATAGGGCATTTTTCTGAAATAGTCTCACAACATGTTTTACAACTTCAGATGAGACTGGATGTATTGAACATAATGTCAATGGCCTCCAGTAGCGAGAGGAGGCCTGTAGCTTGCATCTGCTTTTCCTTGCTGAGGTGTGCAGTACAGAGAGGAGATAATGTACCAGGTGCCGACGAAATGCAGGTGTACTGTTTGAACAGTTCTGATAATGTACCAGGTGCCAACTTGTGTCACAGATATTTTTTGTGTGAACATATTGGGAGTGAGTTGGTGAAAGTGTTCCCCTGATCACATGTGCTGATCATGCAGTACATGTAGTAGTTAGAAGTGCTACAACAACTGCTGTCAACAATGGATTCAGAGAAGTGAGGTCTTGGCATCCTGGACACTATCCTACTGATTATTTGAAGCTTAATGTACTTTTTTACTTTTTTTGTAAAACTTTTTTTATTCAGGGTTCAGGATACATTGTACATGATATAGTGCATATTAATACATTGACTGTTTGCACATCATTTGTAATGTGAGATTGATATTACTAGTGATAATAAATGATTTAATACATAATATATATGTATCACATGATGGAGTCCCCTTTTTTTATCATAAAAACAACAGCCATTCACACTTCTCATACAAACACCATTTACACGCTTTCACACAGGGACGCCACAAGCACTCTCATACACACACACACACATTATATTCTCAAAGAGAGATCTCAAATCTCAAGTCAGTGGTTCCAATTGAATGATACGGAAATGTAGACACTAACACATGGGCATACCATAATATAGGCATGAACACAAGCACATATATATATATATACACATACATATACATACATATACATACACACGAACACATACATATACATATCCTAAAATTCAAAAAGGTTATGGTACATCATCCAGTCTTGGTTAAATTCCAAACCTCTGTTTGTGGACAAAAAACGTCTTTTCTCTATCTTATAGCGAAGTTTGAGTTCATTCTTTAAAAACTGTATATTTGGTAGTATATTTTGAACTCTACATCTGTAGATAAAGTATTTTGTGAACAGGATGATAAAATCAAACACTTTATCAGTAATAAGATTTTTTTTAAAGCCAAAAATAATAAATTCTGCTGAAAGATTTAGATTATGAATGTGTCCACATTTGTCATTTATCCAGCTCATAAACTGTTTCCAAAAATTCTGTACAATATCACACTCCCACAAGAGATGGACGATCGTCTCTCTTTCATCACTGCAAAAAGTACATCGATCACTGTCAGCATTCTTGATATAAAATAGAAATGAGTTGGTTGTAAGTATCTTATGAGTTATCCTGAACTGAAACCACCGAAGCTTTGTATCTTTGGTTATTTTGAAAGGTTTTATAAAAATGGATTTCCAGTTTAATTCACCAAAACTAAATTCCCATTTCTGTCTGGCTTTCCAACTAACCAAAGGTCCCAAAAGTGTATAGTAGGCATGTTTGGAAACTTTCTTTAATGAGAAAAGTTTAGTCAATAATAAACTGTTATCTAAAGGGCTAATGGTGTTCCATTTTTATGTTTGTCTTCTAAATATAGTTTGAAACTGCAGAAACTATACTATTAAACTGCATGATTGGCAGTGTGAACTCATGTTTTCTACAAAAGTCATTGTATGACAAAAAACAACCATTTATATCTAATAAATCGCAAATTCTATACACTCTTGCATCAACCCACTGTTTCCAAAAAAACAGTTTGTTTGTCAATCTTGATATCTGGATTATAAAATAGAGGTTCGCTTACCAGTGCATCAAAAGTGTCAATTGTAGTCTTATTAGAGAGTTCATAAAAAGGCTCCAAACAGTCTTTCCAAAAAGGATTGAGAGTTTGATTACTCAATTTCTGGATAAAGGAAGACCCATATTTGTGCATAGTGGATAATTTTGGATGACAAGACATTAACAACACCTTCCAGTTGGTCTGATAGTCTTCAGACAACACCTTCTTGATCCAAGAGATTTTCTGAGATTTGACATACTTAAAAACATCAACCATTCCCACACCTCCATCTGCAGAGGATTTGCATATCACTTGACGTTTAATTCTATCTGGTTTATTATTCCATACAAATGCAAACAGTAACATGTTCAACTCCTTCATAAACTGCTCTGAAGGATTGGGCAACGATAAGAAAAAATGATTCAATTTAGAAACTAATAATGCCTTAATAACTGCTATCTTTCCTAGAGGAGTATTAATTCTTTTCATCCACTTTTTAATGATTTGTTCAATTTCATAAAGTTTCCTTCTATAATTCAAATCTTCAATTAAATCAAGATCTGTGGAGAAAACAATTCCCCAAAATCTAAAAGTTGCTGGATTCCATTTAATATTCAATTCAGGTATATATCTTACATCACTATTCTTTCTACTCCTTATCCAAATAACTTCGGACTTATCATAATTTATTTTTAAACCTGAAAAAATGCCCAATGTCTTTCCAGAAAAAAATTAAAAACTCTGCAGAAAAACCATCCGATCCTGGACTTTTGTTATTTTTCATGGATTTCAAAGACTTCAGTAGCTCTTCGTAGGTCAGAGGATTTTCCAAGGTATCGGACATAGTCTTATCTAGAGTAGGAATATCAATATCACCTTCGTTTAGTAATCTTCCTAAGTCAAAATTAACAATATCATTTTCCTGTGAATTATATAAATTTTGATAAAACATCTGTGTTTCTTTTAGAATTTCCTTATGATCAATCAAGATTTCACCATTAGGTCTCTCAATTTGGGTCATTGTCTTACTGACAAAATTCCTGTTTTCAAGGCCACAAAAATATTTCGAAATTTTCTCGCCCTCTTCTATCCATTTAGATCTGGATCTTATGTACACACCTTCCATTTTAATTCTTCTTAGTTCTTCTAGTTCTTTTCTCTTTTGCTCCAAAAGACAGTGGTCAATGTCAATGTTATGTTCTATGTTTTCAATAGTTTCTGTCAACTCCTTTTCCTTCTGAAGTCTCTCTTTCTTTTTAAATATAGCATAAGATATTGTTTTCCCTCTAATTTCCATCAGTAATACTTCTAAAAATAATTGATCATCAATGAGTAACTGTATATCAGAGTTTGGCAACTTATCAAGATTTTTCTTGTCATAAAGTGACACTGCATACTGCTTTTTAACATCTGATATTACAGAGTGTACTACATTTATGTATGCTGGATCACTGAGCAGAGAATTGTTAAATTTCCAATAAGTGTTGGTAGCTTTTTGCTGACCCAACTGAAAGCATAAATCTATCAGTGAATGGTCTGTCCTATAGCCAGCATTAATCTTAACTCTACAAACTGACAAGTACAAATTTTCAGAAATAAGAAAAAAGTCTAATCTGGCTTGTTTTACAGGTTTCTTCCTTCTCCATGTGAACTGTTTAACGTCTGGGTTTTCTTCACGCCACACATCAATGAGCTCCAACTCCCCCATTAATTCTAATACTTGCTGTCTTGCTAGAGGGTTATTTACATGTGCATAACTATGAGTATCGTCTGAAGGATATATCACTAAATTCCAATTGCCAACTATCACTACCGATTTATTGTTAAATGATTTTATTTTATTAAGAAGTAGCTTATAAAATTCTGGATCATCACTGTTGGGTCCATATAAGTTAGCTATTGTCATCCTTGCACCTTCAACTGTCATGTCTAGAACCAACAAGTTCCCTTTCATGTCCTTGAACACATTATGTATCTTGTAATCAAAATTATTGTTCATCATAATAGCTACTCCCCTAGAGTTTCCACTGAAGGAATTAAATATACAGTCAAATCCCCATTCTGCTCGAATAAATTTCTCACAGTTCTCCACAAAATGAGTGTCTTTTAGCATATAGAGAGCATGTTGTCTAGATTTGAGAAAATTAAAAACATCTTTCTTTTCTTAGATTCATTAAGGCCACAACGATTCATAGAGCCAGTACTGAAGTTTCCATACATTATCATGATACTTATACACACAAAAGGTCTGACTTAACTTAATGTACTTTTTGATACAACCATGTAAGCGGTACGATGCCTGTGATATATATATACTCCCGACTTTCATGATAATCGTTTTGTTGTAGTGACAGTCTGAACATACCATTATTTTGGGCGAAATGTTAGCCATATATCTTTCAGTGTTTGGTTCTGTACCACTAACAATTTATTGACGATTAAGTGATGAATTGGTCTTGCCGTGAGAGGCGACTTACGGGATCGGGTGGTAAGGATCGCTGAGTTATTAACAAATTTTATGTTTTTTGTCATGTCCTTAATGTAAAGCTTTTGTATTTGACAAGCTTCATTCAAAGCTTCTATAGGTTTTCAGGAACCTATGCTTGCCGTAAAAGGTGACTATGCCTGTCGTAAGAGGCGACAAACGGGAACCGGTGGTCAGGCTCGCTGACTTGGTTGATGCATGTCATCGTATCCTAATTGAGTGGATCAATGCTTGTGACGTCAATGACTGGATTTTCTGATCCAGACTCGATTATTTACAGACCGCCGTCATATAGCTGGAATATTGCTGTGTACGGCGTTAAACAACAAACTAACAATTAATCAATGTCTCTCTCTTTTCAGGCGGGTCTCTAGAAACAGGCCTGACACATCCATGACGAGCTTCAGAACCAATTGTGACCGATCGATCCCCGGTCGCGTCGAAACAAAAGACGTTATAAGATGGTACTTGTTGTTACTGTGTCTGGCGCTCGGCATTAAGGAACTAAATCAAGGACTGGTCGGCTCGGAGTCAGTACACTGTGTCTAAGTGGGGTATGCATGTTAAACTGGTATGGTATCTCAGTGAGCTAGCACTATAAATCCGCACCTGTCCGGACTAGTACAAGCAGCCACACACACACACACACCACTCGCCCCTTTCCGTAACCTGCAAGCTGTTCGGCTTGTCCCGGAATATCACGAGTTGGTCACGAATGCGAATGTTGGCTCTGTTTACATATGTTAGCTCGGTCCCACAATGCACTTGTGGAATGTTTCGTGTCTCGTGATTCAACCTTAAATTCACATCCTTCATTTTGCTGCCTGTGGTTATCGATAATCTCACACTGATCGGATACTAAATATAGGACTTAGTAATTCACAAACTACCCACATTAGTGGTGTTTTAGTATTTCGAAAACGCTAACTTTGTCTCTAAACGATACGGTGCCGGCAATTAGGTGTAACAACCCATCAGTTGGCCGTGTTCAAGGATTTTCAGTGTACGACATAGCTTATTACAGCTTTCATTATTCTCCAAAAAATCCCACTGTTAGTCTTTAACTCGGCATCTTAGAAAGTAATAAAAAGTTTGCTCGCTGAAAACTTTGTTTATTCCTGGGAATAATCTTCCCATAACACACTTATGATAACCTGTATATCCTTACAAAGAATAACAAAGATGTAGAGGATGTTCCGTTTGTCGAGTAAAAAAAACATGTTTCCCTCATCTCGTGACGGGGAAAGGAGATATTTTCACGAGGTGATAGAAAAATGATGTTTCACTCGGCACATAAAATATCCTATTTATTTTATACTTTTTGTGTATTGAATTATTTCATTACAACTGTACAACCATGAAACGTAAATCTCCCTCATTAACTCGCAAGGACGTTTCACCATTGTTTGTAGGTGCGACCTGAAAAGTAGTTCCGTCTTTGTAAAATATAACCAAACGTACCCCCAAAACATATTTTACGTCAATATATAGACACTGCTGTTCAGTATATTTGACTGTTCTTTTGATAATGATAGCAATTATCCCTGTAGTTTATCCAGATTCCCGATGGTTAATTCTGACTCGATCGCCGAATGACGAGGGCGACGCCATGTTTGTTTTTAAACAGTGAAAGTAGTCCCTACTTGACCTTTGATATTTGCATCTCTATCCGCATATGATACCAGCGGATATCGTTTTTATCCGTTGGCTTTATCCTGCCGAGAAACCCACACATTATATGATAAAACTCTTTATCATACATTTAGATATCATTATATACAAAATCAACATCAGCAAAAAAAATTCTTGAAATTTACGAGATGGTTGTTGGAAGCGAAAGAATACACGCTTACAATAATAACGCTTTGGAAATGAAAGTCTCTATTGACGTTTTAATGGAGAAACTTACAGCTTATAGCGAAACAAGAGAATAACGAACAGCAAGAAGAGATATTAACTCCATAAATGACAATCTGTCATTATCTTGCCTTGCAAATGTGGAATGAACGCAAATAGGAAGTCAGCAGTCTGTGTATCAAGACAATCGTTCCATCAAAGTGTTATCTTCACTTAAGTGACATGTTCACTGCAATGCAATTATCACTTTTCTCAATTTCAGAAAACTAAGTCTTTCACACTGAAGCTCATAAACAGAAAGATTCACAAGGAAAACTTTTAAATATACTCACAGAGAATGCCCCAAACACATAACAGTAGAAACAATAAATGTCTCAAAAGCCCAATTTCTGCCATGGTGATAGCTGAACCGGATTGTCACTGACGTGTGTTAACTTTAACAGCCTGCACTCCCAGATTTCAATTTATATCCCAGTTCTAATTCTGACAAACAGCTCCGGATATGACCCACTTTAGGTATTTCCTGTATGATGCGACACTCCCGATAAAGGCTACGACTTGCAATGTTCGTGTGACGTAATACGGAGTAAGAGTTATGCCCCTTATTGTTTTAGTGATGGTTCAAAATTAAAGCTGGATTTTATCAGGTCTTTCAAAGAACATTTCTTCGTTTTTTTAACAATATTTCATTTTACAGAGAGAGTCCACCTGTTTCTTTACGTTAGACAACATTGTTATACGCCGCACCCATAGTCTATCAGCAATATTCCAGCTATATGACGGTCTGTAAATAATCGAGTATGGACCAGACAATCCAGTGATTGAAATTATGAGCATCGGTCCACGCAATTGGGAAAATATGTCATGCATCAACCAAGTCAGCGAGCCTGACCACCCGATCCCGTTTGTCACTTCTTACGACAAGCATAGTCAACTGTTATTGAAAGCATGGGTTGCCGAAGACCTATTCTAACCCGGATCTTCACAGGTAAGTAAAAAGTGGTGGAACCTTTATTTTTGGTGAGAAGTGTGTTTTAGAAAAAAAAAACGCGGTTCGTTATTTTGTATATACGAAAAACTCATCTGCTTGAAAAAAAGTAATCACATCCTAAAAAAATAGGTCTCCACTGCAATATGGCCATCCTCATCAATACAGAGTATTTCGTGGGCAAAGCCTTTATCTTTGACACCGAGGCATGAGCATGTTGGACTGTATGCCTGTAACACTTATCTATTACATATCATTTAAAATCTTTCATTTCAAGATGCCATATCATGCTAGTCACTGTGTCCTTTCCTTGGACAAGGTTGGTTGGTTGGTTGGTTGTTTTTTTGTTTAACGCCGCACTCAGCAATATTCCAGCTATATGACGGCGGTCTGTAAATTATCTAGTCTGAACCAGACAATCAAGTGATTGATATCATGAGCATCGATCCACGCAATTGAGAGCAAATGAAAACATACGAACATGGCAGTGGTATGTGAATGAAATGTCGATCTTCTGGGGAGTAATTTCCTAAAGGTTTTGGTTGAGTAGACACCCATTTTTCATCAAAGTTGGTTGGTTGGTTTGTTGTTTAACGCCGCACTCAGCAATATGCCAGCTATATGACGGTTGTCTGTAAATAATCGAGTCTGAACCAGACAATCCAGTGATCAATATCATGAGCATCGACCCACGCAATTGGGATCGATGGCATGCATCAACCAAGTCAGCGAGCCTGACCACCCGATCCCGTTAGTCGTCTTATACGACAAGCTTAGTGGGAGGACAAGGTTGACTTGTCCCGTTGTGATATGACTGATACAGTTGATGACAGTGATGTGAAATGCCCATTATTTGTTTGTTTGTTGTTTACTCCTGACTCAGCAATATATGCCAGCGGCCTGTAAATAATCAAGTCTGAACCAGACAATCTAGTGATCATGCGCATCGATCTACGCAATTTGGATTTTTGTGGAGTTCATGTTATCTTTGTACGTATAACTTGTCGTCGAGTTATTATTTATTCAAACTGCGTGGAAGTAATGTAATTATCCCACCTAACACATAAGAAAATTATCACAAGGACGGTTAATTAATTTTAGCGGTAGACGACACTGCGTCGGAGAGCTGAAATCCTTCTCTGTATAGACCCGTGAAGATCCGGGGTAGAATAGGTCTTCAGGAACCCATGCTTGCCGTAAAAAGCGACTAAGCTTGTCGTAAAAGACGACAAACGGGATCGGGTGTTCAGGCTCTCTGACTTGGTTGATGCATGTCATCGATCCCAATTGCGTGGATCGATGCTCATGATGTCAATCACTGGATTGTCTTGTCCAGACTCGATTTCTTACAGACCGCTGTCATATAGCTGGAATATTGCTGAGTGCGGCGTAAAACAATAAACCAACCAACCTTCTCTGTATAAACTCCAGCTCTCATCGCAGGTGACCAATGTCGGTGATTTGACGGGCGACACTCAAGACTATGGGCCAACATCTACGGTTGATTTTGATTTCGGTTTCGCAGATTCTGTTCAAAGGCAAGATATTCTTTTTGACAGAACTTTCATTCATTCATTGATTGTATTATAACTAGTAAAAGGGTTATCAGAGGCCCATATTTGGCCCCTAGTATGCAGTAGGGCTGGGACGGGTAACTCGGGTACTGGGGTCGGGTGGGTAATGAGTAGGACCTGGGTACCCATAGCACTACCCGGACCCATGGTTAATCACATGATATATTGTTTAATGACAAAAAAATACCCAGAACTCCGTGAACTCCCAGAGCAGCAGGTCACAAATGTTCATATTTCTTTCGGACGGGACTATTCACGCATTCCTTCTGACTTATAGGCCTATATATATTTGAATAAAGATAAAGCTTCCGTCAAAGCAAAACCGTATTGTTTTATAGTGCACGTAAATACTTTTTGGCAAACAATTCCTTATCGGACATTTTGTACCTATCCCTTGACACCTACAGCGGGTACCTGGGTAGTGTCAGGTAATAGGGGGTAGGGTAACTGGGTAGGGTCAGGTAATAGCGGGTGGGGTAACTGGGTAGGGTCAGGTAATAAGGGTTGGGTCAGGTAATAGGGGGTTGGGTAACCGGGTAGGTTCAGGAAATAAGGGTAGGGTCAGGTAATAGGGGGTGGGGTAACGGGGTAGGGTCAGGTAATAGGGGGTTTGGTAACCGGGTAGGGTCAGGTAATAGGGGGTGGGGTAACTGGATAGGGTCAGGTAATAGCGGGTGGGGTAACTGGATAGGGTCAGGTAATAGCGGGTGGGGTAACGGGGTAGGGTCAGGTAATAGGGGGTTGGGTAACCGGGTAGGTTCAGGTAATAACGTTAGGGTCAGGTAACAGGGGGATGGGTAACCGGGTAGGTTCAGGAAATAAGGGTAGGGTCAGGTAATAGGGTTTGGGTAACGGGGTAGGGTCAGGTAATAGGGGGTTTGGTAACCGGGTAGGGTCAGGTAATAGGGGGTGGGGTAACTGGGTAGGGTCAGGTAATAAGGGGATGGGTAACCGGGTAGGTTCAGGTAATAACGTTAGGGTCAGGTAACAGGGGGGTGGGTAACCGGGGAGGGTCAAGTAATAGGGGGATGGATAACCGGGTAGGGTCAGGTAATAACGGTAGGGTCAGGTAACAGGGGGGTGGGTAACCGGGGAGGGTCAAGTAATAGGGGGATGGATAACCGGGTAGGGTCAGGTAATAACGGTAGGGTCAGGTAACCGGGGGGATGGGTAACCGGGGAGGGTCAAAATAACCTGTTTTACTTATTTGCCTGTCAGGTTCACTTGGTATAGAATACTTGATAAATTCCTACGTTATACGTCATTGTCATTGGCTTAGATACATGTCAGCATAGTAATGTCTTTCATGCAAATAAACACAAAAACCTCTGGTCTAGAAAAATCCTCAAGAGCTTTTGAAAACGGTCCACACTCCTTCCTAGGATATTCATATGATTAAACTGTAAAGCAACTAATGTTAATTAGGATAACTGAAATTTCTGAAAACTATCTAGTCCCTGATAGTGATATTTCAATATTGTTAAATGGGAGCTCCTTGTCTGTCATGCAGACCCATAAATAAATATATCCATTATATATGTCTATAATCATGGGCAAATCCAGATTACTTCAATTCTTCCTTTAATTAAATTTTATTTAGATCATTTAGCAACTGTTTTTTTCTGTACAATTTGTTAATTTCAGAATCTAGATGTTAGACTAGGACCTCCTATGTCAGCTATTACCTGCTGCTTCTCTATGTTTGGGTACTGGGGACACGGGTGGCCCAGTCGTCGAAGGCGCCGCAAGTCGCTCATCTTCCCGAGGCAAGAGAGTTAACTGACTTTAAAAGTCCAGTTTCCACCCTTGCCGAACTGGGCTGGAATTAGTGGGCTCGATCGTTGCGCCACCAGTGGCTATTACCAATTATGTCCCTTCTAAGCCTTTCCTATGGACCAATCAGATTCCACCTCTCGTACCACTTGCGTTTGCTTCACACACAATGGTGGCGCCCGGTCAGGACGATCTGATCGATAATCAAGATCAATATTGTGATAAAACGGGTCTTACATCGCGAAAAGCATCAAATCACGCGAGCACCTTGATTAAAAACATGAAAGGATTTGGAAAATATCTGCTGACAACGAATTGGCGATGCACGTGCTTTGCAAACCCTGCAATCGATCGAAATCTGCACGACAGTTTACGAACCGGATTTTGATTTCGGTGCGCGATTTTGATTGGACTATGTATAGACTCGTTAGTCCAGACAAAACGTAACTCCATAATACCAGCCTAGTTCGGCAAGGGTGGAAACTGGACTTTAATAGTCAGTTAACTCCTTTGCCTCGGGAAGATGCAAGTCGCTGTGCAGAGTTGCGTCCCTTGGGCACGCCAAAAACCTATGATTGTGGGTTCGAATCCCGGTTTAACCCGATTATGATTCTAGGTTTGTCAGCACCATACCCGTGCTCTAGGGTTTCACCGAAGTGGTAAACGTCTGAGACCTGCATTACTTCGGGCTTTCCTCCCACATTAAGCTGACACTCAACTCACCCACTGTTTGGGTACTTTATCTCTTACATAAATCGCGGTCAGGTAGCCTGGTGGTTAAAGCGTTCGCTCGTCACGCCGAATATCCGGGTTCGTTTCCCGACATGGGTACAATGTGTGAAGCCCATTTCTGGTGTCCCGCGCCGTGATATTGCTAGAATATTGCTAAATGCGGCGTAAAACCATACTCACTCACGCACTCTTGTACATATCTTAACTGTGATATTATATATAATGCTAATCATGTCAGTATTTTCAGACTGAGGACCTATTTTAACCTGGAATCCGCAGAAAGGCGACTGTCCTATTGTAAGAGGAGTCTAACGTGATCGGGTGGTCAGGCTCGCTGACTTGGTTGATGTATGTCAACATATCCCAATTGCGTGGATCGATGTTTACTTTAACACTATTGAGAGTGTCCATAAAAGATTCTGCAAATCCTTTTCGAAAGTTAAGAAGTTCACCAATAACAACATGGTTCTAGGAGACTGTGGTAGGATCCCCCCTACAGTATAACTACATGTCAAGAGCAGTCAAGCACTGGTGCAGACTAATTCAGATGGAACAACACAGGCTACCCATCCAAGCCTTTTATATACTAAAATCTCTTGATGATAATGGTAAAATTACATGGGCATCACATATTAGAATGATTTTATTCCAGTTTGGATTTGGTTTTGTTTGGCTAAGCATTTGTAATATTCAACATTTCATGACAGATTTTAAACGAAGAGTTTAGGACTGCCTCACTCAATATTGGCACTTTTCCCTGACATCATCAACGAAATGCAATTACTACTCACAGTTCAAGTCATCACTAAATGTGGAATCATATATTACTTGTGATATGTCCTCTTACCAACGTAGACTTATAGCCATGTTCCTGTGTAATAATTTCAGACTTGCTTTGCTGGGTTGTGAAAACAACACCCCATTTAATGAACGTGTCTGCACATTCTGTTTTTCAAAGGGACATAACCATGTTGAAGATGAATTGCATGTTCTTATGATTTGTGACCAGTATTCTAGGGCAAGAAGAAACTCTTTTCCCAAGCGTCTCGTTGCCCCTCCCTCTATTGAGAATTTTATAAGACTTCTGTCAGCTGAAAACGAACAAATTATAAAAAGCTTCGGTAAATTTCTCTTCCAAGTCATGAACATTCGAACGGAAACATAGTGTTGAACGATGAATCATTATTAAATCTACTCAGCATGCAAATATATATACAGTAAATTTACATTGTATTATGCGCCGGTGGCCTGAAGTACCGGATAAATTTGTCTGTCTGTCTGTCTGTCTATGTTTATACCAATCACTGGATTGTCTGGTTCAGACTTGATTATTTACAGAACGCCGTCATTCAGCTGGAATATTGCTGTGTGCGGCGTTAAACAACAAACACACAACATCACACAACAAACAAGGTGAAAAGTGTGACCTGGTGACTGAGGGTGTATATAACACACATGGCATGCATTCAACGACATGTTCAATTCTCAGAGACCCGTGAAGATCCGGGGTAGAATAGGTCTTCAGAAACCTATGCATGCCGTAAAAGGTGACTATGCTTGTCGTAAGAGGCGACTAACAGGATCGGGTGGTCAGGCTCGCTGACTTGGTTTGAAGCACGTCATCGTGTCCCAATTGCGTTGATCGATGCTCATGGTGTCAATCACTGGATTGTCTGGTCCAGACTCGATCATTTACAGACCGCCGCCACATAGCTTGAATATTGCGGCGTTAAACAAAAAAAAAAGATGTATTGTCAGACTGCCAGATTGATATGTACAATCTTAGTTTCCAGGCAACGAAAGGTGTTTTTTTTAATGATTGTAATCACATTTTCTATAACTGCCATTTGACAAGTCTCCTTTGAGACAGATCTATTTATTCTCACCTCAATAAATATTGTGTACATCTGTTTTCTTGTCATTTCTGAATGAGAGTTTACTATTTGACAAGTGTAGGCCCGAGTTCACGGCATGCTTCCAGAACACCCTCCTTGTGTGGGTGCCATGTGGGTGCCCATCTTCCCGAGGCAAGTGAGTTAACTGACTATAAAAGTCCAGTTTAAAGTCAGTTAACTCTCTTGCCTCGGGAAGATGGTGGGTGCCGTGTGGGTGCCCATCTTCCCGAGGCAAGTGAGTTAACTGACTATAAAAGTCTAGTTTAAAGTCAGTTAACTCTCTTGCCTCGGGATGATGGTGGGCGCCGTGTGGGTGCCCATCTTCCCGAGGCAAGTGAGTTAACTGACTATAAAAGTCTAGTTTAAACTACGGCGCCCACCATCATCCCGAGGCAAGAGAGTTAACTGACTATAAAAGTCCAGTTTAAAGTCAGATGACTCTCTTGCCTCGGGATGATGGTGGGCGCCGTGTGGGTGGTTGTGGCTGACCTTGCCCTTCTATCTGGGCTACATGTGCACAGACAACGATCCGACGCCTCTCCGAACACAGAAAACGGTCAGACAATCAAAGTCAACTGGAGCTTACATTGATGTCTTTGTGCTGGCATCAGCTGACCATGGGTCAAATCCCTGTTGAGCTGGCCAGACTATAATCTTTGGCCTGTCAGCGCCATACCCGTGATTGTGATCCACACTGGTCCGGCATCCCTGGATGACAACACGGGCAGAAGTTGTTCGTCATATCCAACTGGTCTGCAGCTCCTTTCAGACTAGTAGTTCATGTAAAATAGTCGACTAGTCCCTGAAGATTTCACTAGTATGAGACTAAAGACTAGTAGTGCATTTCAAATAGTCGACTAGTCCCTGAAGATTTCACTAGTATGAGACTAAAGACTAGTAGTGCATGTAAAATAGCCGACTAGTCCCTGAAGATTTCACTAGTATGAGACTAAAGACTAGTAGTGCATGTAAAATAGTCGACTAGTCCCTGAAGATTTCACTAGTATAAGACCAAGATGTGTTCCGATTGATTTCTCAGTGGATACATGTTCGGGCCACATGAAAAATAATTGCCACCTCCTTAACCAATCAGAAGGTAGTATTTTGATGTAAGGAAAGATAGACATGTTTCCCCCCTCCTTACATGGTATAGGGGGCCGGGGAGGGAACGCTTCCTGGAGGAGCGGGTGTGGCCCAGTCACGTGTGGCTATTGTGAAAGTTGAGATACATATTTCATATTTGCTAATAGTCTTAGCCTCAGTATTTATGCAGAAAATATTGGAATAGCAATGGTGACCGCAACATCTGTTGACAACAGACCCAGATGAGCTACAGTGCTGCGTTACTCGTATGGTAAGAGGCTGACATCAATATATTCTTACGGAAGCCTTCCTGTGATACTCATAACGTGACCAAGAAACGCAACAGGAATTTCTGCACATGATATGAGTGTTATTACTTCTAGTTTGGACTTAAAAATCCCAGTGATGCAGGATAATGCTAGGCTCGTGTCTGGGATGAAGACACTCTTTGACAATCGGTCAACCTCGCACCTTTCTGAAATAGATGCTCGTGTTCAGACTAAGTCTTCGAAGGAGCATCAATCGAACTGAAACAGAACAGAACTTAGCACCATTAATGACATGTGATACAAAACTTATTTGTAGTTTAAGGCTGCATGTGTGTATGTGGTCTGTAAATTAATCAAGTCTGGCGAGACAATCCAGTGATTGCTACTGTTTCCCAGATTACATAGGTAGTAGACTCCCTTGGGGCTTCCCTCCTACTCCAAGCTGACCTGTCGTGGTACGGCTGAAGTACTCTTCAAAGCAGCCACAAACCAAACTCACAGACAGACAGGTAGATAGGTAACTCTTCTGTGGACACATCTTTAGACACACAACATAACACTGATATCTTTCGTACATATTTTATTCATACTATATTTCCAAGAAATCAAACTGTTATGGATAACTTCTTTATTTAACAAAAGTTATATTTGGGACAACACTTTCTCAGTAAAGTAAGGATTCTAGATCTCATGGGGGTTGAGTCCCATCTGGGACCCATACTGATAGTATGTCAACATTATACACAAGGAAGTGGACGATGAGGATTCCTGTGTCTAAAGAGACGTCTTTAAAAGTTGTCTGAAGTTTGTTTTCATGTAAAACATAATTACTGAATTTTCTATACAAAAGTTGACAGTGTTAACTCAGCTCAAAGAACGTACATCAGTATATTAGGACACACTTTTTAAATTTCATATTTCACAGATTAATTACAGCTTTTCCACACAAGGTCGGTTGAAATAAAAATAAAAACAAATAGCTAAGCCAATCATTTACTGATTTATATGAAAGTCATTCTTCCCTAGAGTTTAAACTGCAACTGGCTTCTTGAATCACAGATAGACTAGACAGTGATGCAGACATGGAATTATATAGATGTATACATGGTCAGGAGACATAATAAATAGATAGTTTTAGGTTTCATTTATTTCTTTTCCAGCGGTGTGATGATGGTCATAAATTCATTCAATGAACGTCATGAATGTAATGGAAATATACACTGTCGTTTTCTCATGTGTACCGACCATTCCGCCATGACCGACAGTCGATAAAAATATACAAAACGTCTAAATATACTTGTTCGTAATTTATTTACATGAATAAGTATACAGTTGTGAAAAACATGTCTTTCTGACCACTCTGGTCATATTATTTCTTATGAACAAGGATTTTGTCTGAAAATATTTACGTGTATGTGACATGGGTGCATAATCAGAATTCGCCGTCATTCGCTTGGTGTTCAAACATGGCAGAGAAAGGCCGAGAAGCGCGGTAGCCACTTTACTAATCTCTCCATATTTCGTAATCCGTAGCATTGTATAAAGTATGAGTTGCACAATGTTAAAGCTAAGATGATTGGGGTGATAATGGTTAAAATTTTGACTTTGCGCACTCAATGTTTGATATCTAAATTCACGCTTTAAAAAGAGCATTTTCTCGGGACCATATATGGTCCCTTGGCACTATGCGGGTGTGAAAAGTGAGGGACCATATATGGTCCCGTGGCACCAAGAGGGTTAACCGAACAGCTGTCTTAGCTTAAACAATTGTGAGCTGATGTCGCTAAAAATACAATCATGTAATCCTGGTACATAAACAATGAATATTTGAATCTACAAACAGCCCTCCTAATACGGTGGAACACTACTTGTATACAAGAGACAATGGTAGCACTGTATAGATGGCACCACGTGGAAATGTAGTGGATGTGGTTAAGGTAGGCCCTGTTGTAGTGTTGTTGCATAGGTTGTTACTGTTGCTGCCAAATCGGTAAGGATGGTATCTAAAAGCAAAATGAATCCCCCTTCACAATTTTGAACATTTTGAATGAAAAACTGAAACAATTTATTGTGGCCTTACTGTGAAATACTCACACTGTTACACATCACTCATAACAACACCGAAATATTGTTATATGTCTTCAGTGTTGATGTGGAGGTGCGGTGCGTCAGGGGGATGTTTCAATATAGTGAGTAAGTGAGTATGGTTTTACGCTGCTTTTAGCAATATTCCAGCAATATCACGGCGGGGGACACCAGAAATGGGCTTCACACATTGTACCCATTTTGGGAATCGAACCCGTGACGAGCGAATGCTTTAACCACAAGACTACCCGACCGCACCTGTTTCATTATATGGACAATGAAGATGTAAATGTCTATAGATATATACATGCATTGAGAGGGACAGAAGAGAAAAACAGATGAGAAAAAAACAAAGTTATGAGTCTTTAACTGAACATATGACATATAGGAATGATACATCTCTGTACAAAACCATGCATTATAAGGGCTGGTAATTGTATATCAGGGTTAGTAGTGGGCCAGGAGACATTAGGGGAAGTCACCAAGAGACATCACAGTGTCTGGTGAAGAGGAACGTCAGGGAGGGTTATCATAAACATGGACCTTTATTGATTCCGGGACTTCCTTTCATTTAATCCCAAGGATATCTTAATGAGACAAACATTCTCCAAGCTGGGGTCTGAAACACTGGATCTGACAGGCTGACAGAGAGGCCACTGACAAACATTCTCCAAGCTGGGGTCTGAAACACTGGATCTGACAGGCTGACAGAGAGGCCACTGACAAACATTCTCCAAGCTGGAGTCTGAAACACTGGATCTGACAGGCTGACAGAGAGGCCACTGACAAACATTCTCCAAGCTGGGGTCTGAAACACTGGATCTGACAGGCTGACAGAGAGGCCACTGACAAACATTCTCCAAGCTGGGGTCTGAAACACTGGATCTGACAGGCTGACAGAGAGACCACTGACAAACATTTTCCAAGCTGGGGTCTGAAACACTGGATCTGACAGGCTGACAGAGAGGCCACTGACAAACATTCTCCAAGCTGGGGTCTGAAACACTGGATCTGACAGGCTGACAAAGAGACCACTGAACTTACTTCAAGGGGCTAAGGGTCAGGCAAGAAGTTGGGAAGGCTTGCAAGAAATGGACAAATCTTTGGAGCGGATTAGTCATGCATTTACCAATACCGGGTTTTACTGGTGCAAAACTGTGCATGAATGGACACAAATGGACACTGTGAGTACCAAGGGAACTGAACACATGATTGTGGACCCCATGTGTACATAATAACAGAGAGTCCCTTGGACTCAACAATAGCTCGGTCCCCATTCCCATCCCCATTCCACAGTGACAAAATGTATAGGATAGATGCTACACCTTGACCAAACAGTCACCGAAGAGCTGCCAGCAGCTTTTTTAGACAGAGACAGGAGGTGGAGATGAGAGAATTTGTCTATTTGAATCTTCTCAATTCCATTCAAAATCAACAGTGGGAGAGTTAGTACAGTATGTAATAAGACAAAACTCCACATTGATATAAATTAATGTAAAATACATAAAATACATGGCACCAAAATAGATCTGAATGTTCCATAAAGTTGATAAAATAAATATAGATGGTTTCAAACATATTTGATAAAAATATCAGTTACATTGTCTTAAAACACATTTCCACTAAAATAACAATTCTATACAGGTCATAACATGTAACAATATCTGGGGTGGAGCAAGTTGTGAGGGGTAGTGGTTTTCCCAATGAAGTGAGGAACACATTGTTTCTCCCGTGGACTTGAAAAATAGATAGACAATAGACATGACAAAATGTACATATTGACAACACAGACACCTAGTAGCTGCCACTAAGCTTATGAGATGGAGGTGTGTGTCTTCACCAAATAGATGATCTCCCAGTCACGCACACTCTTCTGACAGATGGGGCTGAGATGTGTGTCTTCACCAAATAAATGATCTCCCAGTCGCGCACACCGCTCCGACAGATGGGGCTGAGGTGTGTGTCTATACCACATAGATGATCTCCCAGTCGCGCACACTCTTCCGACAGATGGGGCTGAGATGTGTGTCTTCACCAAATAGATGACCTCCCAGTCGCGCACACCCTTCCGACAGATGGGGCTGAGATGTGTGTCTATACCATATAGATGATCTCCAAGTCGCGAACACTCTTCCGACAGATGGGGCTGAGATGTGTGTCTTCACCAAATAGATGATCTCCCAGTAGATGGGGCTGAGATGTGTGTCTTCACCAAATAGATGATCTCCCAGTAGATGGGGCTGAGATGTGTGTCTTCACCAAATAGATGATCTCCCACTCGCGCACACTCTTCTGACAGATGGGGCTGAGATGTGTGTCTTCACCAAATAGATGACCTCCCAGTCGCGCACACTCTTCCGACAGATGGGGCTGAGATGTGTGTCTTCACCAAATAGATGACCTCCCAGTCGCGCACACCCTTCCGACAGATGGGGCTGAGATGTGTGTCTATACCATATAGATGATCTCCAAGTCGCGAACACTCTTCCGACAGATGGGGCTGAGATGTGTGTCTTCACCAAATAGATGATCTCCCAGTAGATGGGGCTGAGATGTGTGTCTTCACCAAATAGATGATCTCCCAGTAGATGGGGCTGAGATGTGTGTCTTCACCAAATAGATGATCTCCCACTCGCGCACACTCTTCTGACAGATGGGGCTGAGATGTGTGTCTTCACCAAATAGATGATCTCCCAGTAGATGGGGCTGAGATGTGTGTCTTCACCAAATAGATGATCTCCCACTCGCGCACACTCTTCTGACAGATGGGGCTGAGATGTGTGTCTTCACCAAATAGATGATCTCCCAGTAGATGGGGCTGAGATGTGTGTCTTCACCAAATAGATGATCTCCCAGTCGCGCACACTCTTCTGACAGATGGGGCTGAGATGTGTGTCTTCACCAAATAGATAATCTCTCAGTAGATGGGGGCTGAGATGTGTGTCTTCACCAAACAGATGATCTCCCAGTCGCGCACACTCTTCCGACAGATGGGGCATGTTTTTCTGTTGAATTTGGAGCACGCTGAGGCTCTTCTAGACTCAAACAATGACAGACAATAGAAACAACAAAATGTACACAAGGATAAAACAGACAGCTAACAGCTGCCACTAAGGATATGAGTGTCTACGCGACAAAGATGACCTCCCAGTCATGCACACTGTTCCGACAGATGGGGCTGAGGTGAGTGTCTACGCTACATAGATGACCTCCCAGTCACGCACACTGTTCCGACAGATGGGGCTGAGGTGAGTGTCTACGCGACAAAGATGACCTCCCAGTCATGCACACTGTTCCGACAGATGGGGCTGAGGTGAGTGTCTACGCGACAAAGATGACCTCCCAGTCATGCACACTGTTCCGACAGATGGGGCTGAGGTGTGTGTCTACGCTACATAGATGACCTCCCAGTCTCGCACACTGTTCCGACAGATGGGGCTGAGGTGTGTGTCTACGCCACATAGATGACCTCCCAGTCACGCACACTGTTCCGACAGATGGGGCACGTCTTCCCGATGAAGTGGGGGGCACACTGCGTGCCACAGCACACGTGTCGACACGGGCGGAACAGACACTGGGCCTCCTCCTCCAGACACACCTTGCACCGGGCGTAGGCGGGGTCGGCGGGGACAGCCGGGGCAGGGACAGCAGCAGCAGCAGCAGCATTGTTGACTGGGCCGTTGTTCTGTATGTTGTTAGCTGCAGAACAAACAAGATGGAGTTTAATGAAATACAGATATCGAGATTGATCAGATTTTCATAGCCAAGAATCCTGGAGTGTCACATTTTATTCTGATTATAAGGTCTAGGGGAAGCCTGTCTTTGCATGGGTTTAACAACGAGGCAATCATGGCAGGATTAGAGGGAATTTTTTTTCAGCAGTGACCACCTTGATGACAAGGTTTTGACAGGTGCAAAAAGGAGAGAAGGCATCTGAACACTGTGTCTTTGAACCACAGAACTACAAGCTTGTACTGGCCTCCGTGTCATCAAGTAGTGTTACTTCACTCCAGCAGTACTACACTGAAACCAAGCTGACATATTTTGTATCTGACTATACAAATATCTACAATTATCCAGTCCATAGAGGCCATAAACAGCTGATTTATCTTAAGGACATATTTCCATGTCTTTTTAAAATGTAAAATGTTGTTTTCCAGCCTCTGAAATTTGGTAACCCAACTGAACATTGTGCCAAGTATACATTAACATTAAATCAGGTCTCCAAAAATAATCATATCATGTAAAGAGTTATTGATGCGATAAACCAGTCCAATAAACTTGGTACCAGTATCCAATAAATATGACGGACAAATGACCTGAGCCGTGTCTCCACATACACATATGCCTTGTACAACTGGTTCAAACAATAGAAAATATATAATATACAAAATGACTCCCACTTACATTTTGAAACAGTTGGATGCAAATTTGATAATTATTTCCCTGTGGCCTAAAACCCTGCGACAACCTACCTTGTAGAAGCTGCCTCAGTCTCTCCAGCTCCTCCGCCTGTCTCCTGTTCTCCTCCGCCTGTCTCCTGTTCTCCTCCACCTGTCTCCTGTTCTCCTCAGCCTGCCTCCTCATCTCCACAGCCAGACTGTTCAGCTCCCTCTGTTTCCTGTCCAGCTCCTCTCCCTGGTGTCCCAGCTGGTGGTCCTTGTCCTGCAGCTGGTGGTCCTTGTCCTGCACCACCTGGGCGTGTCTCTGCCCCTGTCTCTGGATGACCTGGGCCTGTGCCTGCAGCCTGGCAGTCAGTGCCTGCATCTCACACCGCCGCTGTGCCTGCTCCCGACTCAGCTCTGTGTGGTACTCCTCGTGGGTGCGCTCCATCTCCTCAACCTTCCTCACCAGCAGCTGGTCCTTCTGCTGGATCTCCTCACTCTGTCTGATGAGACTCAGGTCCTTGGTGTGGATTGTCTCCCTTTGTCTCTGTAGCTGGGAGAAGTTGGCGTCGGAGGCTCGCAGGGTGCCGAGGAGCAGCGCCTCGTTAGGGTACAACCCACCTGTCATGGAGAGGGTAGTTGTGAAGATGCAGTGTGGGGACCTCATAACTAAGAGACATGGTTTTTAATTTTTTGGTTAACAGATTCAACCCACCAATACAATACTGTGGCAATTAAAACAGACATAGTTTGACTGCAGCCAAGCCACTAGTCTGAAGTCCCAGTCTAATCTGGTAAAATGTCTTTCAATCTAATAAGATCAGCTGATAATTATCCAATCGGTTAAAAACAAATCTACTGTAAAAGGTTGGATTTGATACTCAAAAGCTCTGTGCACAGACTGTAAATGTATTTTTATTTGCCTGGCACCTCCATCGGTGATGAGTTAGAAAAACAAATAGACACATCTACAAAAATAATTAAAAAGTCAAGTAATAAAATGTAAACTTTTTAAATGATAACTGATCAATGCATTGTCTACAGCCACTGCAAAAAGAACAAATGTCCTCAGAAATACAACTATATTCTGTGTTATTGTATAATGCTTAACATCCTGCATATCCAGAAATAAGGAAACATGTATCTTTTTTCCAATTAAAACAACCAAACAAGCAAAAATTCTAGACAACACAAATCTATTCTTATTCTGACCGACCCAAGCTTAGCAAAATTCATAAAACCATTAAAACAGTGTGGCCTTAAACATGAGAACGTCTTGTAGGCTACCAGGGTAGTTTGGGAACAGTGTCAACGACTTGTAGATTAAACTCTCAGTCTCATTTAGGCTTAAAACAATAAAAGTATTGGTTCTCAGGCAATGACTGGAAAATATAGTGCGGGCGGCAGTGGTGTTTTTTTCCTAGTTCCATCTAGTATGTAACCAAACAAACAGTTGTGTACCATCAACCTGGGAAAGGGCCTCCCTACTTAAACAAGCATACAAACTCTTCTTGCCACCACGACCGTAACATGAGATACACAGTATAGCAGTGTGCATGTGAAGGGAAGTAACTCTGTGCTGTATGGATCGTATTGTTTTTAGCTATTAGGATTTGTTTGAAAATGGAAATAAAACTGAAACATGTGGTGGACTTTATGATGATGCGGGCAGTGCCTGAGAAACAAGATTATTATTCTTTTCAACCTTAGTAAAAGAAAACACATTAAAGGGAGATAATATTAAAAACATATTCAAGGGAGATAATCTCAATTTTTAAATGTTATTTAGATCATGTAGAAGCAAATGAATGATGTTTCTTTGTTTGTTTGTTGTTTAACGCCGCACTCAGCAATATTCCAGCTATATGACGACAGTCTGTAAATAATCGAGTCTGGACCAGACAATCCAGTGATTGACATCATGAGCATCGATCCACGCAATTAGGATACGATGACATGCATCAACCAAGTCAGCGAGTCTGACAACCCGATCCCGTTAGTCCTCTCTTACGACAATGAATGACTCTGATAAGAAGAGTGAAGGATTCACGTTAGTTTACAGGCAGGATGACCAGTGACCTCAACATGAGCACAATACACTCACGGGACAAGATAAAGAATTTGAGAACAGCTTGTCGGATTTGCTGTACATCATACTGACATGCCAAGGCTGCCTTGATGGCCGCCATGTCCAGACACGGGCGGAGAGGGGAGGGCGTGGCTGGGCTGCCACACTGGTCTGTGAAAAAAATGACATGTTCATTAAACATGGAAAAATATTATTTTATTGAACTCAGATGAACATGACATTTGTTCTTTCCACAGAAACTTGAATTTCATAGATCTACAGACTTGTACACTCATAACTGAATCCTACTCATATTTCCTTTGATTGTTGATATACCTATGTTGATATTCCTGATTTTCTATCCAAAGCCTCCAATAAACACACACAGACCGGGTAATGTACCAGAAAAAGACGTCTGAAGAAAATTAGTTTGTGATAGGGGTGTGAGGTAACGATGCGATTTTCCTACATATTTTGACATATGACAGTTCTTCATGGGTTATGTGTGTGAGTTGCTTTTAACAGTATTCCAGTTATATCACGGCGTGTCTGCTTAATGTGGGAGGAAAGCCCGAAGTGATGCAGGTCTCAGACGTTTACCACTTCGGTGAAACCCACAAACACGGGTATGGTGCTGACAAACCTAGAAACATAATCGGGGTGAACCGGGATTCGATCCCACAATCATAGGTTTCTGGCATGCCCAAGGGACGCAACTCTGCACAGCGAATTGCGGTGCCTTAGACGACTGGGCCACATGGCCCCTACATGGGTGATGTAAGCACTACTGAGGAATGTAGTGTAGGCGATACCTGTGAAGGGTTGACAGTTATGTTTTGATAAACATTTAATTCGGTATCAATTTTCCAAAAGTAATATGTATGAAACAGACAATTATTTTCAAAAATTAATATTTATTAAATACAACAATAACTTACAACTATTTGAGCTAACATTTCCCTAGTGTCTCATATCACAAATCATGGCGTCAAAACTGTTTGCACAAAACTATCAGAGCGAGCCTAAATTAGCCTGTATTGATCATGTTGATAGTGAAACACATGGGTTGCTGACAATAACCTCTTTCAAAAAATACTCAATTTTGTTTTTTTTTAAAGTAATATTAATGAAAAACTCCATGTGAGTTGAACACAAACTGGTTGATAGCAATAACTGCTTTCAGTCGGGCTATACTGAACATGGAGAATCTCACCCATAAACAATGTAAAGTAGGTACAGCCATGTGTATTGCGATATGTATCATATCAGGAGGTAGGCATACACTGACACCATTAATATTTCCCTTTATCATGTCAATATTTGTGATTATTGCAGTACACAGAAGACTTTGTCCATCACCCACCTTCAGCTGTGTCGCTCTCTGTCAGAGCCTGTGAAAGAGAACAAAGATATTACAGGTCATGATATATAATGTTAGAAGTTATTTTCAGAATGAACACATTCTCGGGGTTTGGCCTCAACCAGATACCGACTACGCTGATGATTGGTTGGACATACTACTTATACAAATGTTACATGCAACACTACCTAATTAAGTCTATAAACCTGGAACAAGGAGTGTCACAGTTCCAGTCTGAGTGGTGGGTTATTTATTTGTTATTTTCATGTCATGTTTGGAGTCATTTCAATCAATACACTTAGCGTAGTGTCTTGTTGGAGTGTCAAGGTACGACACTTTCTGCTCAATCACTCAACATGCCTAACACATTATGTGAATAAGACATTTTCGGAACATACTTTATACTTACTATCAACAAAAGATCATTTGTCAGTAGATGATACAATTAGTAGGGAAGTGATTTTTTATTTTCCAGCTGAAAGTTGAAATACGAGTTATACCTATTGGCTAAAGAAGTCATCATTTTAATATCAGTGAGTGGTGTTTGTTGTCGAAACTTAAATTAAAGTCATACCTTAAAAATCTAACATATTTAACATTTTGCTCTGAAAAATTTCAAACACCATTACTTGCATAATAATGTATAAACTGCACTTAGTATTATCAAGGAAGTACTGACATTATTGGTGTGAGGGTTCCCAGAAATATGTCTTAAAGGTGGGCAGGTAAACAGCTGCAGTATATAGACTATATACATAGAAACTATACACCCTTGTTTGATGGTGCCTAAAGAAAGTATACACCCATGTTTGATGGTGACTAAAGAAAGTATACACCCATGTTTGATGGTGCCTAAAGAAAGTATACACCCTTGTTTGATGGTGCCTAAAGAAAGTATACACCCATGTTTGATAGTGATTTAAGAAAGTATACACTCATGTTTGATGGTGACTAAAGAAAGTATACACCTTGTTTGATGGTGACTAAAGAAAGTATACACCTTGTTTGATGGTGACTAAAGAAAGCATACACCCATGTTTGATGGTGACTAAAGAAAGTATACACCCATGTTTGATGGTGACTAAAGAAAGTATACACCCTTGTTTGATGGTGCCTAAAGAAAGTATACACCCATGTTTGATAGTGATTTAAGAAAGTATACACCCATGTTTGATGGTGACTAAAGAAAGTATACACCTTGTTTGATGGTGACTAAAGAAAGTATACACCTTGTTTGATGGTGACTAAAGAAAGCATACACCCATGTTTGATGGTGACTAAAGAAAGTATACACCCCTGTTTGATGGTGACTAAAGAAAGTATACACCCATGTTTGATGGTGACTAAAGAAAGTATACACCCATGTTTGATGGTGCCTAAAGAAAGTATACACCCATGTTTGATAGTGATTTAAGAAAGTATACACTCATGTTTGATGGTGACTAAAGAAAGTATACACCCATGTTTGATGGTGCCTAAAGAAAGTATACACCCATGTTTGATGGTGACTAAAGAAAGTATACACCCATGTTTGATGGTGCCTAAAGAAAGTATACTCCCTTGTTTGATGGTGACTAAAGAAAGTATACACCCATGTTTGATAGTGATTTAAGAAAGTATACACTCATGTTTGATGGTGACTAAAGAAAGTATACACCCATGTTTGATGGTGCCTAAAGAAAGTATACACCCATGTTTGATGGTGACTAAAGAAAGTATACACCCATGTTTGATGGTGACTAAAGAAAGTATACACCTTGTTTGATGGTGACTAAAGAAAGTATACACCCATGTTTGATGGTGCCTAAAGAAAGTATACACCCATGTTTGATGGTGACTAAAGAAAGTATACACTCATGTTTGATGGTGACTAAAGAAAGTATACACCCATGTTTGATGGTGACTAAAGAAAGTATACACCCATGTTTGATGGTGACTAAAGAAAGTATACACCTTGTTTGATGGTGACTAAAGAAAGTATACACCCATGTTTGATGGTGCCTAAAGAAAGTATACACCCTTGTTTGATGGTGACTAAAGAAAGTATACACCCATGTTTGATAGTGATTTAAGAAAGTATACACTCATGTTTGATGGTGACTAAAGAAAGTATACACCCATGTTTGATGGTGACTAAAGAAAGTATACACCTTGTTTGATGGTGACTAAAGAAAGTATACACCTTGTTTGATGGTGACTAAAGAAAGTATACACCTTGTTTGATGGTGACTAAAGAAAGTATACACCTTGTTTGATGGTGACTAAAGAAAGTATACACCCATGTTTGATGGTGACTAAAGAAAGTATACACCCTTGTTTGATGGTGACTAAAGAAAGTATACACCCATGTTTGATGGTGACTAAAGAAAGTATACACCCTTGTTTGATGGTGACTAAAGAAAGTATACAGCCATGTTTGATGGTGACTAAAGAAAGTATACAGCCATGTTTGATGGTGGCAAAAAATGAAACAAACAAGAAATGTTTATCCGATGGTGATGGCATCATTCCTGTGTTTTTGGACCTTGAGTGTTTCTGTGACTGTTTCCAGCCTAGTCATCTTTTGAATTTTTTTGTAATCTTTGGTCAAATCAAATTTTCGAGTGTATATTTTCTTTGCCAGTTTATTTTACATACTGCCACTGTATACAGAGTATAGTTGCAATGGATTCACTGCACAAGTAACACACACCCCAACACTAGAGACCTATCTACAATAACAAGAACAGAGAATAGTTACAATGGATTCACTACACAAGAAACACGTACCCCAACACTAGAGACCTATCTACAATAACAAGAACATTGTTACAAATGTAATATCAAACTGTGTTATAACATACCTCAGCCTCCTGAGCCTCCAAAGTAAAGTTATCTCCCTTGTGCTGCTTCACAAAGACACAGTGAGGGGCGTGTCTGGCATGCTGCACCCAGGGGTTGGCCTCGGGCTTCCAGTGATGCAGGCCACACCCACAGGCAAAACACACAACCTTGTCTGTGTACCCTGGTGAATATAGATGTTATAGGTATAACTATAATAACCCATGATATATCCACCACTATACAGAAACACACAACCTTGTCTGTGTACCCTGGTGAATATAGATGTTATATGTATAACTATAATAACCCATGATATATCCATCACTATACAGAAACACACAACCTTGTCTGTGTACCCTGGTGAATATAGATGTTATATGTATAACTATAATAACCCATGATATATTATATACAGGGTTTATGATCCACCACTATACAGAAACACACAACCTTGTCTGTGTACCCTGGTGAATATAGATGTTATATGTATAACTATAATAACCCATGATATATTATATACAGGGTTTATGATCCACCACTATACAGAAACACACAACCTTGTCTGTGTACCCTGGTGAATATAGATGTTATATGTATAATTATAATAATCCATTATATATCATATACAGGGTTTATGATCCATCACTATGCAGAAATGCATTGCTTGGAGACAGAAAATATATAAGCTGAGTCCTGAGGGAATGTACAAAAATTAAACATTCTACATGAAAATGGTTTATTAATTTCATTAGTGGTTTGAAAAGTCCAAGTCTTTTATACACCCAAGTTACCACCGCTGTCCTAGAAAAAAACAATTTGTGGAATGTTGTCAACAATCTTAAGCTATGACGTCATTCCTAGAGTGACGTCATTATGGCCTTACATCACAATAAGATTCAAATGATTCAACAATGCCGTCCAGGTGATGTAAACAATACACTGGTGTGTGCAAAGTGATATTAACACCCGTGCACATACAATTTTTATTTCTAACCCTTTGGGTAATAATATAATATATACAGGGTTTATGATCCAACACTATGCAGAAATGCATTGATTGGACATAGATACACAAACTGAAGCATTCTACATGAAATCTAGTTGTTTGAAAAGTCCATCTCTTTCAAACACCCAAGTTTGTTATCATGACTATTACATATTTAGACAGTTCATTGAGTACCATTGCAGGGCCCTCACATATCTCATCAGAAGCCTGAAATTTAATACCGTATTCAACGTAATAAGCGCCCCGCTCTAATAAGCGCCACAGCGATATTTACTAATATATTAGCTAGTGAACAATACCAATTAGCACCCCTTCCGATTGATCAATGTTCACAAGACTTATTTATTCATGCATAATATGTGTGTTATATGCATCCTTAATTATGGGAAATTATATTCTGGAAAAATATATCCGTCGGATATAAACATTTCAGGCTGTCAGCATCAACCACGAAATTTATCTTTCAACTCTGTTTTTCACCAAAATAATATTCTAAAAAGAGCCCCCTATTTCTAATTTTGAGAGTTACCTGGGTGCTTATTATGTCGAATACAGTATCTGTATTGGGGCTCTCTGAACCCTAGTTAGTTCAGCAAAAACAGATAAAACCACATAAAGGATATGTATATCACACACGACTACACACATATACGGGTCATTCTCAAAAAATGTCAGAATTTCAACTAAGCAAAAACATCAAAATTGTCTTTTGTAAAATTCCTTTTTTATTGACTCAGTACACAAAGTAACTTCTGAATAATAATGTTAAGCAAAATGACACCTTAATAATCAATGATGTCCTAATTATGATAATTAATTAACACTGAATAGGAAAAATATGTCTGTCCTGTTACCATTTTAACAATTATATTTTCTGTAACAATATTTTTCAAAGTTCAACACAAATCATGTCAGTTCTTGTTTTTAAATGTATTGTTTAATATTTCAATGAGCACAATTAAAAAGAGATTGGATACATTATTTTATGGACAGATTTGTCCAGCATTTGAGTCAAATGAAAACATTTGAATTCATTCAAATCCAATATGACAAACATACCCTGATTATTGCATCTTATATTTGACACATATACTTCATTAGATGATATATGTTTGAATTCAAATATGTTCTTCTGAAAAATAAATATAAATAATCAGTATATTTCTATTTTAAGTGCTGGTAACAGGACAGACAACGTAGTAACAGGACGGACAATTGAAAGTAACAGGACGGACAATCGGCTTTGATTGCAGATAACTATAATGTTCAGGAGTTTCAAGATTTTGAAATATCTGACAATTACGAAAAAAGTATGTGCAATTGATTACACCTGAACATATAAGGTGTAATTAACTGAATATTCTTGTATGTAATCTGAACTATAGAAACCGGTCGGTAACAGGACGGACAATTGAAAGTAACAGGACGGACAAACTTATGTTTGCAGTCAACTATCCTGTTCAGAAGTTCAAAGTTTTGAACTCTGACAAATAAGAAAATGTTTTGCTTAATTAACAGTATCTGATCATATGGATGTTATTAACTGAAGGTTCTTCTATGTAATCTGAATGTAGGATACTGGTAGGTAACAGCACAGACGGAAGTAACGCCAAAGACAATAACTTTTGCATTTTGGGTTAATCCCTAGAATTACAAAGAATTTAAATTGATTTAAACTTACACTAAATAGTCATGTGACAGTTTTTGTCATGAAGCAACAACACAATAACCAACTTTATCCATGTCAAACATCAACATAATCTGGAGAAAAAAAACTTGTCAGAAGATTTCCTGTTGAAGCTGTATTCTTTTGCAATTGTATTCGCAAATACTCAAATAAACAGTCTGAATGGATGAATTATAGTTTCCTTAAAAGTACAATTCACTTGTATCTATGATTATTTGATTAGTGCCAGAATTAAATGGTGCCTTTCATTCACCCAGAAACCACAGGTTGTTTATTGTTTCTGTTTTATCATATCTGTAATAGCTTCCCAGTAAATGTTTTCAACACTGAAGTGGGAAGCAGTGCCTTCAATCTTCTTTCGTTCAGGAATGATGGTAATAATGTCCTCGTGCTTGTACCAGCATTTGTCCAGCAGGAGTCTTGGCCAAAAGAATCATTTTTGATCCCATTTTTTTGCCAGGCTTGTGCATGCATTCCACATATATATCATAGGTAGAAACATCTATGTATCCAGGATATGTAAAACCATCATATAACACAACCACACATTTTCCAAGACACTCTTCTGTATCATCTGGAACCGATAGTAAAATGTCACTCTCACTTTTCTCAACCTCACCCTTCTCCACCACACCACCTGTCCTCTCCACCTTTTTCTCAACCTCACCCTTCTCCACCAAACCATCTGTCCTCTCCACACTTTTCTCAACCTCACCCTTCTCCACCACACCACCTGTCCTCTCCACCTTTTTCTCAACCTCACCCTTCTCCACCAAACCATCTGTCCTCTCCACACTTTTCACAACCTCACCCTTTTCCACCACACCACCTGTCTTCTCCACCCTTCTGTTGTTTTTTCATCAGATAACTATCTTCAACAAAGTAGTCTATTTTTTTATGTATATATGTTTTCTTCTGAACTGTGATAAATTTGAAAACATATCTCTTAATGTTTCATAAAATTAGAATATTTAGTGATTGGATAAGAAACGTTAGATAAAGATGACCAAATGTCTGTGCTGTTACTTTTAAGTCTTAACCAATTTTTTTCATTTAGCTTGGAAGATTTGTTCAGCCATAGCCTCTTGAATGCCTGTGTTATTTCAAAAGAATTATTTGTGTTAATATGGTAATTATATTATTGATTGGTTATACTATGAAAGACAGTTTAAGGTGATGATAAGTCTGTGCTGTTACCACGGAATGTCTGTGCTGTTACTTTTTCATCCGATAACTATCTTCAACAAAGTAGTCTATTTTTTATGTATATGTTTTCTTCTAAACTGTGATAAATTTCAAAACATATGTCTTAATGTTTCATAAAATTTGAATATTGAGTAATTGGACAAGAATAGTTAGATAAGCTGACCAAATGTCTGTGCTGTTACCAATATTTTTCTCTGCTGTTACTTTTAAGTCTTGAGCAACTTGTTTTTATTCAGCTTGGAAGATTTGTACAACTATAGCCTTTTGAATGTCTGTGTTATTTCAAAAGGAATTATTTGAGTTATTATGGTAATTATATTATTGATTGGTTAAACAAGGAAAGACAGTTTAAGATGATGATAAGTCTGTGCTGTTACCACCAGTGTCTGTCCTGTTACATGTTTGAAGGTAACAGCACAGACAGTAACAGCATAGACAAATTGACATTAATTACAGGTTTTTTTAATGAGACCTCCCTTGAAATGTTGAGACCACATGGCATTGTGAACAGTTCATATTTTCTAATATTCTGAAAAAATGGTTTTAGAAAAAAATATTTGTTTTGGCAAAGATGAGCAGTAACAGCACATACATAAGAAAAGAGTATTCATGATAGGAATAAACTTCCCTGTCAAGCAAAATTATCCAAGGTCTTCTCTCACTTGAAGGACACTGCTGCCATGATAGTACAGGAAGTAAGCTGTATTTCTGTTATTTTGAATTATGGGAATCTTGAAGGATTATTTATTTTTCAGTTTTGATCCATCCTGGTAACAGGACAGACACTTTTTTATGTACAAGTGTTTCTTACCAAAAACCAATATAAATAAAAGAGTGTATCTTCAAAAGATAATTTTATATCATGAGTTAGAAAGGTAATGTACAATATATAAACATTATTTACATAATATTTTTTATTTTTAGCAACATTAAACAATGTTGATGTGCAAACATAGGGTTACGGACACACCCTTCAGCTCAATTTAACCGCAATTAAGCAGTTTTAATTAAAATAAAATACCTAATAAGAAATACTGAAACTTAACTTTCAGACACCATGGTATGTTCTACAAAAAACACTTGTGTTTAAACACATCTAAAATAAATATTTTAATTGTTATTCAACTCGGACTAAAAAACTCACTTTTTTTGAGAATGACCCATACATCAATACTAAAACATAGAACCTGTCATCAGTATAGACAGTTTATAAATGATTAAAAGTATCCCGTATAGTTGTTATAGACCATTTACATTTTGCACATTAGCATGATAAGGCAAGTACAGTACAACTTGCTGAACATGTTGATAATTTGGAAACTGTTTTGTATGACACATTCTTGAACTTGATAACAATTTAGCAGTAGAAATGTTTTCATGTGACAAATGCTTGAATGTAGCTTACCTGTGAAATAGAACCCTGCTTGGCAAAGTTGATCAGCTGTTGGTCTTATTTGTTCAGACCAATATTTAAATGTTTCTAGTCTGTCCTGCATTTCCTCAAACTGGGGGTGTTTAAACATAGGATCACCACTCACAAAGCTGTTGTCACAAGATTGTCCTAGATGTTGTGATCTGATCTTGTTTTCCAAGTCTCTTGGAATATTTCCAATATCCAGGTACTTGATGACAGGACAATTCTTGGACATCTCCTGGTGTCTCTTGACAGGTTCATCCACATCATACAACATCTCCAGCCCACAGAACACACACCTGACCACGCCCCCCTCCCCCTGGTACACAAACCCCGACCCCGCCCACACCTCAGCCCGTGGGTGGGTAGGGCTAGGGAAGGTGAGGAGACGGTGACTCCCAAACAACATCGACCCCATTCGTTCATCACTTTCAATGACCTGATTTTCAGAATCCAACTGCTCGGGCGTTCTGGGAGTATTATATCTGTCGTACACAGCCAGAACGCTCTGTTCCTGAACACCAGAGCCTGTGTCACTTGGTGTGTCCACCGTCGACGTCGGTGTGCTCATCTGCAAACGTCGTCGGACGTTACGGGGGTCACCTGGTCGGATTCTCCCGGGTCTCCGAGCTGTCAAAAGTGCCGGTGTGTGTCTCGCTAAGAAGGCACAGTCCGGACTAAGGACACGGTGCACGGCCATCGGCGACTCGCCTGACCATCCCCGGAACGACACAGAACACTGGAAACACTTCACCTCGTCCCCCAGAGCTCCAGGGTGGCGATAAAACCCAGCTTTTGACAACTTCATGGGGGAATTGTATGTCAACAACGACGCGTGGTTCCTCCGGCCCGGCTCTGGTAGAGGGTACTCCTGGAAACTGGCGAGTCTCCTGAGGCTGTCATCCATGCCACTAACGGAACCGGTATCCATGGTAACAGAATCACAACAATTCCACGGGAGATGCACTTTAGATTCAACACAAAAGGCAAATTAGGGTAACACTTTCCAAAATATCAACAGAAGTCGGCCATGTTTCTTGGGATATTCCGGTAGAGGGAGATAATCTTGGTAGTACAATTTCTAAAAATAGATGTACGCTGCGTGTCATTTCATGTTAGTCGAATATTTAATACAATTTGATAATATAGATTAGGCATACGATGGTGAATGTACCCAAACAAAGAATAAACCCACCAGCTAGTAGAAAAAGCGTAGCAACACATTCCATGTATTAAGAATGCAAATATAATAATCAATCTATTAAAATATAATGTATGAAAAAATAACTTGATATAGACCCATATTTATTTCGAAGATATTTTCATTGGTCTTCATGTTTAATACAAACTGGAGTCAATTATTCATCATAGATTCGAAACGTCTGAGACCTGCATCTCTTCGGGCTAGCCTCCCACATTAAGCTGACACGCCGTGATATAACTGGAATACTGTTAAAAGCGGCTTTAAACCCAACTCACTCACCATCATAGATTCAAGAGTGTTGATATTGTACGGACGCTTCATATACTATTACAGCTGCATGACATTGGAAGAAAGGTAAAATCTCATGGGATGAACCCCCAACTTTCCCAGTTAGTCTCACATATGAGTGAGTGAGTGAGTTGGGTTTAACGCCGCTTTTAGCAGTATTCCAGTTATATCACTGCGAGTCAGCTTAATGTGGGAGGAAAGCCCGAAGTGATGCAAGTCTCAGACGTTTACCACTACGGTGAAACCCACGAGCACGGGTATGGTGAGGACAACCTAGAAACATAATCGGGGCGTACCGGGATTCGAACCCACAATCATAGGTTTCTGGCGTGCCCAAGGGACGCAACTCTTCACAGCGAATCGCGGCCTTAGACGACTGGGCCACCCGTGCCCCCTCTCACATATGAACACAATCAAAACAAAAATTAATAAAATCATTTAACTGTGCTTTTCTTTCTTGTTTTCGGAATCCATATCATGTTATAGATCCATTAATGTTATAACCCTTCTGTAAGGAGGAGCAAACTTCTTTTAAAAATGTAGCATCGGTCAGATGAAGATTCTAATAGCAATTAAAAGAAGCAAATGATCTACCATCTTGTCAGTAGGTATCCACCTACACATACATGTCGTTGGCAATTGCACGCTGCATATGTTTGTACTGAATCTGTTGTCGTTCATTGTTCCTGTTTTTCGATAGTGTCTTCTTTGTCTCAACTGTTAAAGAAAAGTCAATCTGAATTATTAAGATGACCATAAATATACTCCATATGTATATACTATGTCATACTTAAAACTAATATAACATTATTGTGTTAACATGCAAAATATGATAGCTTTCTAAAGTACAGATGTCTAGTAGCCGCCTCGTTGTTTAGATTTGCTTCCCTTAAGGGGCATTCACACGGTACAACTAGTTGTATACAATTTGTTGCATGCAACACATTGCATCGTGTGAACAGGCAAGTCGGTTAAACTTTTGACGTATACAACTAGTTGTACCGTGTGAATGCCCCTTTAGTAGTACCTGGATACGCTGATCGTGGGTTTGAATCCCTACTATGAGCATTGGTCTGACAGTACCATACTCGTGCTCGTGGTTCGAACAAAGCCGTAAACTCGCTGCATAGTTCGGTGCAAACATTGATGTTGTTTAACCCCAAGCTATATGATGACAGCCTGTAAATAATCAAGTCTGGGCCAGACAATCCAGTGATTGATTTAATGAGCATCGTTCCACACCGTCAACCAGGGCACGCGCTGACCATCCGATCCTTTAAGTCAATGCTTACAACCAGCCACACGTTTCTGCACCGGGACCAGTATATATGTATTATAATAGTCTGCAAGTATATTATTATTGTTACGGTGTCTTTAGTTGCCGCATACGGTGTCATATCAGGTTAGCAAAAAAATATCGGGCGAGGCGTCTGACCCAAATTTTTCTGCTGACCTAATATGACACCGTATACGGCAACTATAGACACCATAAGGAATTTATTATGCCGAAAAGTTTACACTCTCTGGTATTCATATCGCCCATTTTGCCCTTTATCATAGATTTCCTCATCGGTGCTACGAGCAATTAAAGCGTTTGACAGCGATTGATGATGTCAAAGGGAGACCACTCTTCAAACCTTAAGAGGCCAAGCCTTGTTGAAAATGTAAACTGCAATCTTTATCAATAAAGTCACGAACGTGATCTAAAAAACAGATTAATGTCCTTGCACATCACACTTAATTATAGTAAAACACAAAACAGTGTCAAAGAACGAATTTCGGTACCAGCATTTTACTTTGATACATAATAGAGTATTGTATTCACGCGGATGGCTGACTAAACAGTGTACATATTTATACATGATGATGTTTGTTGTTTAACGCCCCCCTCAGGACTGTTACATATATGACGACGGACTGTCAACAATCAGGTCTGGACCAGACAATCCATGTGATCGATATTGTGAGCAACGATCGACGCCGTCGGGGCACGATGACACGCAATCAACCAAATCACCAAACCTGACCATCCTATCTGTTACTATAAACAAAGGGTTTGCTTGGGATCTATTCTAAGCCGGAATCCCCATTACGTCTCACTATATACGAGGACACCCAGTCTCACCATCACGTCTCACTGTACACCAGGACACCCAGTCTCTCCATCACGTCTCACTGTACACCAGGACACCCAGTCTCACCATCACGTCTCACTGTACACCAGGACACCCAGTCTCACCATCACGTCTCACTGTACACCAGGACACCCAGTCCCTCCATCACGCCTCACTGTACACCAAGACACCCAGTCTCACCATCACGTCTCACTGTACACCAGGACACCCAGTCCCTCCATCACGTCTCACTGTACACCAGGACACCCAGTCTCTCCATCACGTCTCACTGTACACCAGGACACCCAGTCTCACTGTACACCAGGACACACAGTCTCTCCATCACATCTCACTGTACACCAGGACACCCAGTCTCTCCATCACGTCTCACTGTACACCAGGACACCCAGTCTCACTGTACACCAAGACACCCAGTCTCACTATCACGTCTCACTGTACACCAGGACACCCAGTCCCTCCATCACGTCTCATAGTACACCAGGACACCCAGTCTCACCATCACGTCTCACTGTACACCAGGACACCCAGTCTCACTGTACACCAAGACACCCAGTCTCACTATCACGTCTCACTGTACACCAGGACACCCAGTCCCTCCATCACGTCTCATAGTACACCAGGACACCCAGTCTCACCATCACGTCTCACTGTACACCAGGACACCCAGTCTCACCATCACGTCTCACTGTACACCAGGACACCCAGTCTCACCATCACGTCTCACTGTACACCAGGACACCCAGTCTCACCATCACGTCTCACTGTACACCAGGACACCCAGTCTCTCCATCACATCTCACTGTACACCAGGACACCCAGTCTCTCCATCACATCTCACTGTACACCAGGACACACAGTCTCTCCATCACGTCTCACTGTACACCAGGACACCCAGTCTCACCATCACGTCTCACTGTACACCAGGACACCCAGTCTCTCCATCACATCTCACTGTACACCAGGACACACAGTCCCTCCATCACGTCTCACTGTACACCAGGACACCCAGTCTCACCATCACGTCTCACTGTACACCAGGACACCCAGTCTCACCATCACGTCTTACTGTACACCAGGACACCCAGTCTCACTATCACGTCTCACTGTACACCAGGACACCCAGTCTCACCATCACGTCTCACTGTACACCAGGACACCCTGTCTCTCCATCACGTCTCACTGTACACCAGGACACCCAGTCCCTCCATCACGTCTCACTGTACACCAGGACACCCAGTCTCTCCATCACGTCTCACTGTACACCAGGACACACAGTCTCTCCATCACATCTCACTGTACACCAGGACACCCAGTCTCTCCATCACGTCTCACTGTACACCAGGACACCCAGTCTCACTGTACACCAGGACACACAGTCTCTCCATCACATCTCACTGTACACCAGGACACCCAGTCTCTCCATCACGTCTCACTGTACACCAGGACACCCAGTCTCACTGTACACCAAGACACCCAGTCTCACTATCACGTCTCACTGTACACCAGGACACCCAGTCCCTCCATCACGTCTCATAGTACACCAGGACACCCAGTCTCACCATCACGTCTCACTGTACACCAGGCCACCCAGTCTCACTGTACACCAAGACACCCAGTCTCACTATCACGTCTCACTGTACACCAGGACACCCAGTCCCTCCATCACGTCTCATAGTACACCAGGACACCCAGTCTCACCATCACGTCTCACTGTACACCAGGACACCCAGTCTCTCCATCACATCTCACTGTACACCAGGACACCCAGTCTCTCCATCACATCTCACTGTACACCAGGACACCCAGTCTCTCTATCACGTCTCACTGTACACCAGGACACCCAGTCTCACTGTACACCAGGACACCCAGTCTCACTATCACGTCTCACTGTACACCAGGACACCCAGTCCCTCCATCACGTCTCATAGTACACCAGGACACCCAGTCTCACTGTACACCAAGACACCCAGTCTCAATATCACGTCTCACTGTACACCAGGACACCCAGTCCCTCCATCACGTCTCATAGTACACCAGGACACCCAGTCTCACCATCACGTCTCACTGTACACCAGGACACCCAGTCTCTCCATCACGTCTCACTGTACACCAGGACACCCAGTCTCTCCATCACGTCTCACTGTACACCAGGACACCCAGTCTCTCCAACACGTCTCACTGTACACCAGGACACCCAGTCTCACCATCACGTCTCACTGTACACCAGGACACACAGTCTCACCATCACGTCTCACTGTACACCAGGACACCCAGTCTCTCCATCACGTCTCTCTGTACACCAGGACACCCAGTCTCTCCATCACGTCTCACTGTACACCAGGACACCCAGTCTCACCATCACGTCTCACTGTACACCAGGACACCCAGTCTCACCATCACGTCTCACTGTACACCAGGACACCCAGTCTCTCCATCACGTCTCACTGTACACCAGGACACCCAGTCTCTCCATCACGTCTCACTGTACACCAGGACACCCAGTCCCTCCATCACGTCTCACTGTACACCAGGACACCCAGTCTCGAACGAACGACAGTCAGCTCGGTAGTGTTCACACACGCGAGGTCACCCGCTGCTGTCAATATACTGTCATTAAAGACGTTCTAAGTTCAATTGTCACATACATGCATAAATTTCAAACAAATTCATCTCATTATCGGAATTGAATTTTATAAGTGTATTCAATTATTGCTTGTCACAAATCATCATCAAATATCATTATATAAAGATATCATATAACAGATGTAGCAAGGTTATATATCGGCGTGTTGTAGTATTATAATGCAGTTTTTCTGATCAAATAACCATATGAACCAACTTAGCAAAAGATCATTTCGCTTGATGCTACTATGATAAGATTCATATGATCAGTAGTTTGGCCTTAGGGTAGATCCTTTTAAATTGTTTTGTTTGTTTGTTTGTTGTTTAACGCCGTACTCATCAATATTCCAGCTATCTTCCTTATATGACGGCGGTCTGTAAATAATCGAGTCTGGGCCAGACAATCCAATGAATGACATTATGAGCATCGATCCACGCACTAGTAATACGATGACATGCATCAACCAAGTTAGCGGCCCTGACCACCCGATCCTAGTCGCCTTTTACGGCCAGCATGGATTGCTGAAGACCTATTCTACACCGGATCTTAACTAATTGTATTTCAATAGTTTTACAAATGTATGCAATCTTACCTATTCTCCAATTTTCGTCGGTAACAAAATAAGATACACGGTTTCAAAGTAATCATAAAACCTTAATGAAATACATCACATTGGTGGACACGATTATCTCAGTTGTACAGACAAGGAAACAACATGAAATGGGGTTTAACGTCGCGTCCAAGATTATTGCACTTATATAGCGACGTGCATGTACGTGTATGTGTTTGTGTGGCTGCTTGTACTAGCCCAGACTGATGCCGATTTATAGTGCTAGCTCACTGAGATACCATGCCGCAGTTTAACATGGATACCCCACTCAGGCACAGTATACTGACTCCGAGCCGACAAGTCCTTGTTTTAGCATCTTAATGCCGAGCGCCAGACAGGGTAACAACAAGTGCCATCTTTTAACGTCTTTTCGTATGACGCGGCAGGGGATCGAACCCCGGACCTTCCGCTCCCCGGGCTGACGCTCTACCACTAGACCACGGAGGCGGTTCTCATCACAGGTACAGCCACTGAAACGTCGCTTTAAAAACCTATATTATGCATCTGTTACTTTAGATTCCGCCAAAAGAAGTATTTATACCAAAATATTATTATTTCCTATTCTTCACTTAAAGCGTTTTGTTTATAGATTTTGAATAGACAAGGGATTTTTTTATAGTGTATGTATTATACAACTGTCATTCAAACAACTTGTAGGATGACCTATACTATAAAATAGCAATCATTGAGTGATTCTGTCGTCAACTCAGAAGCTTGGATGAAATATTCCTACAAATGTCGAAATGTTGGTAGAAAAACAATAAAATTCACTTGATATTTCTTGAGAGCAATTTTATCGCCACTTTTACTAACAATTATGATTCCATTTTTCTGCTTATTGACGTGGCCACTCGTAAAAAATATCTCCTTTCCCCCGTCACTCGACGAGAGAAACATGACATTTCACTCGACACATTAAATATCCTCTATCCTCTGTGTACACCTTCATGACAACTGGGGTCCCTTCTTTGGATTAGGGAGAAAAGACGAAAATGCTTTCAACACTGAAGCTGGAAAAGTACGATCGCTGAGAACACATCTTCAAGAAACAGATTTTGATATAAGGATATCTGACTGAAGACTGCCTGATCCAAATGTTATGTGAAAAGGAGGTAAATATGACATATTCCAAAGGCATTATTATCAATTAGACACATTTGTATAATTCTTGCAATCGTGATAAGCGTCGTTATTTATGGTATGATAAATATATATGATATGATATTATTATAATAAGCGAGCCCATTGTAAGTCTACCGTTCCGGTTAGCATCAATTTGGATAATTCATATGCCTTGATGTATTGCAGATGATGTTTCAGGTATCGTTGACACAGCTTTTCAGTTACAAAGGGATTAATTGTCTTGGATTTAATCTTTAACGAAACTATAATGAAGGTCCTACCATATTATAGCTTTAAACTCTAAAAAATTAAGTAGTTAAGTAATGTTGTAGGTTAATTCGCCTAGATGCACAAATATTGTCGCATCACTGTTGTAGTATGCTAAAATAGCTTAGCGAAATTGATCTAACATCAGTAGCCTATGTGAAAGGTAATATCTATCTTTTAGTTTGGATTTGGATATGTTTTTTGTTTGTTTGTTGTTTAACGCCGCACTCAGCAATACTCGAGCTTTATGACGGAGGTCTGAAAATAATCGAGTCTGGACCAGACAATCCAGTGATTGACATCATGATAATCGATCCACCCAATTGGGATCGATGACATGCATCAACTAAGTCAGCGAGCCTAACCACCCTATCCCGTTACGACAAGCTGTCTGTCCGGTTTTTGGACTCGGGTGGTCGAAAAATTCGTCTCCAACACACACGCAAACCCGGACTAGGTGGTGTTGATCTTGGCGCACTAGAAACAGTTTCTGGCAACACCCGCAATCTGTATCTTGGAACTTCAATCTGACCATATGCAGTTTTGACAACAAAGATATTAAATGTGTTCAGGGGTTGAATTATACGAATAACTCCTCATGTCAGTCAGATGTTTTGTTTTTGTTTGTTTGTTGTTTAACGTCGCGTTCAGCAATATTCCAGCTATATGACGGCGGTCTGTATATAATCGAGTCTGGACCAGACAATCGAGTGACTGACACCAGGAACATCGCTTCACGCAATTGGGATCGATGACAAGCATCAACCAAGTCAGCGAGCCTGACCACCCGATCCCGTTAGTCGCCTCTTACGACCATCATAGTCGCCTTTTATGGCAAGTCACGTTCCCGAAAATCTGTTCTACCCCGGATCTTCATGGGTCTCACGTCAGTCATATATCCGTCCGCTTTAACGAGGTCATTTACTTTGACAGGTGTAAAATTGCCATCGATGTTTCGTTGGGGTTTATTGTGAAAAGAAGATCAGGTGAAATAAATCAAAATATAATCTAAAGTCATGTTGTTGATATGAAACTGTTTCTTGTTTTAAAAATCTCGAATCAGTGAGATTGTAGAACGTAAAACATTAGAATAAATGGTGTGGATTTGTGATGAATGAAATGAGAGAAAAAGTCCCGTTGTCCAATGAAAATTGATCTTTTTTTAACTGACCAATCAGCTTCGTGAATCAGTTATTGCGCGATGTGCAAATATAAAAAAAGATATTACACTGCCTATTTTCGCCCATATGGGTTTTGTTTGTGTTTGTTTGTTTGTCGTTTAACGCCGCCCTCAGCAATAATTCACCTATATGACGGCTCTCTGTAAACAAGAGCCCCATGGGGCCAGTATCGCTCACTTGGATATTTACGCAATCATGACAAAATATACCGTTGCCTTGTACATGTATATAATACTGCAAATATTTCGTTATTTTGACTCTGCCAGCATTTAAAATGGGTGGATGGCAAATCTGACAGCATGAACGTGTATTTCTCTACATACAAATGTAGCATAAATATCTGAACCGTGTCCATGTTATGATCCGGGATAAATCATATCAAAGGTTTTCCTCTCTTCATTACAAACAAATGTATACAATGTATCCCCAACCAAATATGCTTGATGTCCCAATCTTAGTATCTTAGTTCCAGAGAAGTAGTCGGTTAAAGCAATATTGTCAACCTACTCCTTTTGGGCCCCGCCCCTCAGCCTCTTGGGGGGTCAGCCCCTCTATTTGTACAAGTTTGAATCCTAACCATCGGAGAATGCATCCAACCAAATATGGTCATTATCAAAATTTGTACCCCTTTTGGTCCTGTTGAATAAACAAAAATAAAACTTGAAAATTCCAACGTTTAGTGATTTTACAAGAAGCATCTAAACTTAACAAATAGTTGGGTAAATTATGCCAACACAAAGGAACATAATTTTGAAACATTTCAAATATACTGGAGAATCAGTGAAAATATATTGCCCTTGGTGTAACCATTATACTTAACGATCTTTTGCAGAAATAAAAAATAAATGCAATATTTCTTTCGGTGTATTATTGTAAAACTAATATTTTACCTCTGCACAGAAAAGAAAAAAGTATCTCACTTTTAAGCCCGGGTCATCAAACGTTGTGAAAAATACAATTAATAATCGATAATATAGTCTTCTATATGTCCTACACATGACTAAAATGATCGATATAATTTCAATATTCTTTTTTTATTGAACATGTTCTTTCTGTTTGTTGAAAATCATGCCATGCAATGTGTGTTTACCTGAGTCATTTTCAGAATTTCCTCTGGTGACACCAAAGACAAAAACGTTGCAGCAAAGACAAGGCGGTTACATCAAAGACATTACCATTACTCATGATGATTTTTCTTTCACGTCACAATAATCTATCAGTAGGACATCATGCACTCTAGTTGGTGTTGCATATTTGCAACGGCGCCAGACACTTTTGTTTCACAACGTTGTCTCTGAAGTTAATACTGCTGACTTGTGGTAACACCAAGGACATATTAAATAACATCAAAGACATTTAGTGATTTCAAGGGACCTCAGTTCGGGTTTTTCCATAAATTCAAGTTGTTTATGTGAGTTAGAATCGTAATTACAATGGCACAAGACATGTTTTACCCATTATAATCCTATCTTCACAGTTATTACTTGCTGACTTTGTGATTACACCAAGGACATATTAAGTAACCCCCAAGAAATTTAGCTTCATCTAACCCTAAGTTGGAATGTTTTTAAAACAATACAAATTTAAGTGTTAATATGATGAAAGAGTTGTCATTTCAATGTCACAAGACATGTTAAACCATTGTTTATAATTGCTGACGTGTGGTAACACCAAGGACATATAAGTTACACCAAGGATATAAAAAGTTACACCAAAAACATTTTGTCGTGATTCAGCTAACTCAAGGACAGTTACACCAAAGACATATTTTCATTCAACATGAAATAAAAAAACAACTGACTGCTCACTCTACAGTAGCCGACAACATTCACTACCAGTGCATTTAACTCTTCTGTTATGCATGTGGTCTTGTGGTAGAGCGTCCGCCCGGAGAGCGGAAGGTCCTGGGTTCGATCCCCGACCGCGTCATACAAAAAAGACGTTAAAAGATGGTACTTGTTGTTACCCTGTCTGGCGCTCGGCATTAAGGGGCTAAAACAAGGACTGGTCGGCTCGGAGTCAGTATACTGTGTCTGAGTGGGGTATTCATGTTAAACTGCGTCATGGTATCTCAGTGAGCTTCAGTCCGGACTAGTACAAGCAGCCACACACACACACACACACACACACACACACTTGTGCATGCACGTCGCTATATAAGTGCAATAATCTTGGACGCGACGTTAAACCCCATTTCACCTCACCTCACCTGTTATGCATGTAAGGATGTTTTGTACATGAAATAGTTTTCTTTACATCAAGACAGAGATTACTAACATAAAAAGGGTGCATAATGACCCATCTATCTCTTAGTTCCAGAGAAGAATTCGTTTAAAGCAATATAGCCAAATTCCCCTATTTGGCCCCGCCAGTCAGCCCAAGGGGGGGGGGGGGGTCGGCCCCCTCATTTGTACAATTGTGAATCCTCACCACCGGATACTGCTTACGACCAAATATGGTTGATATATATCTATCTGTTAGTTCCAGAGAAGAAGTCGCTTACAGCAATACAGCCAAATAACCACTATTTGGCCCCGTCACTCAGCCCCTAGGGGGGGCGGACCCTCCATTTGTACAATTGTGAATCCTCACCACCGGAGAATGCTTTCAACCAAATATGGTTGATATCTATCTCTTAGTTACAGAGAAGAAATCGTTTAAAGCAATATTGCCAAATTACCCCTATTTGGTCTCACCCCTTGGGGGTCAGCCCCTCCATTTGTACTATTTTGAATCTTCACCACCGGAGAATGCTTTCAACCAAATGTGGTTGATATCTATCTCTTAGTCCCAGAGAAGAAGTCGTTTAAAGCAATATAGCCAAATTACTTTTATTTGACCCCGCCCCTCAGCCTCACCATTTGTTCATTTTTTATTCCCCACCATCTAGGGATGCGTCCAGTCAAATTTCGTTAATTTCCAATCATTGGTTCAGAAGAAGAAGTCGTTTGAATAAATTGTTGACGTACAGACGACGGACGTCCTTCGGACCCGGTGAGCTAATGATCGAGTCTGGACAACATAATACAGTGATTGACATCATGAGCATCGATCCACGCATTTGGGATACGAAGACATGCATTATCCAAGTCAGTGAGCCTGCCCGTATGGGTAATATAAAATATAATAGGTTGATATTATTTTGAGGATTTACGCCAGTTAGTACGCACAAGCATCATATTTCTTTTCCAAAGTGACATTTACTTTCTAGAGTTGGAGAATGGAGAGGGAAAAGAAGGTAAATTGATACAATTAATTTCTAACATGTTGATATACATGTACCTAACATATATGCATGAAGCGTGATTTAGCATACATGTACATTCCGTTCCATGTCTAAGTTAGATGACAGGAAAAACTAACATATAATTTTAGTACTGGTCTTTAGCAAACATGCTTGTAGTCAGGCTACTAACGGGATGCATGTCATCGTATCTCATTTGCCTGATCGAATTGTCTGGTGCAGACTCGATTATTTACAGACCCGTGGTCATTAAGCTGGAATATTGCTGAGTGCGGCGTTGAAAAACAAACAAAAATGTTTCAATGGCCTTAAATATTGAAGTCACCCTATGGGGAGTCCGAAGTAGACATTGCTTCAAGTAACCTGTGCTTGTCGTAAGAGGCGACTTACTTGGATTGGGTGGTCGGACTCGGTGGCTTGGTTGATTGCGAGTCACAGTACCCCGAGTGTGTTAATATTTGCTGGTGCCGTGGATACTTAAAGCAAGCGTACCCCAAACACCTTTCGAATTACAATGGATACATTGTATGTGTTTTTTATTCTGTTATCAATTAAATGTCTTTGTTATTATGTACCCCATAGTTTGAGTTCTGTGTGTGCGCTAAATGCATGGGCATGGCGTTATACGCTTCGCGGCGGAGGACTGTAGGAATGGACTTCCTACGAAACATTAGCCAGATAAGAGGAATCAAACTCGGCCATTTCGGCGTGCCGTGCCAAAACTTGATTGAGACACTTGGCTACCTTACTGCTATTATGGATATATTTCCTTCATATATAAAATATTACTGTGCGCAGTGGAATCTGTAGAGAAAGGATTTTGACTAATCAGCATTTGTAATACAAGGTGATATCAATTGTGCCGAATATACTTTGATTCATACTAATACTTCTTTGAATCTTGTTTTATTTGCATTTGTTATCCTCTGTCATAATATTCCTAATACAGGCCTCTGTAGAAATCAGACTCACTTTCGGCCCCACAACAAGTAAAACGTTCATTTCGCCTGGATGTCAAAACAATGACGCAATGAAGTCCAAAGCAGATATTCCACTGTACTACACTGTATACATTGAATGTCAAAAGTTCCTTGCCCAAATGCGTGATGCGACGGGGTAGTTCTATCAAATGTTGGATGAATGAAAGCTTTTTACACATAGGCTGTGGTGTTCTCAGCATCCCCGTTAATGGTTCTGAGCTGGCCCTTACGCTAGGCGGGCTAGTGACGACACCAAATGCATGGTGACAAATGATGATTAATGATAAATATTTGTTTGTTTGTTGTTTACCGCCGCACTCAACAGTATTCTAGCTATATGAGACTTACCGCCAGTCTATTTAACCCAACTGTCCCCTGGGTTCACGCTGACTGGCACTTTCTTGTGGCTCCCGGCACACGGCACATAGGTGCCTTCCCCCACCCTCTCCAACAGCCCCTTTTGACTAGGACTTCTTGAGTGTACCAGGTTGTCGAGAATATCCCCCTTAAATATAAAGGCTGAAAGATAAGCCCATGGATGTATGGCAATCATCACAACAGGAACTGAAACGTTAGAGACTTATCACACGAAGTGTCTCGTCACAACTAGAGCTCAAACATTAGAGACGAACTCATTAGATGAATAGGCGCGTCACAACTGGAACTAAATCATCAAAAGTACAAAGTCACAGTGACTATATCAAAACTATATGGAGTTAAAGCTGCCCCAGGCTTAACCATGATAATGAAAAAGATTCTGTCTGGATAAAGTGGCATGTCACAACCGGAGCTGAAACATAAGAGTATAAGTCATAATATGACGTGGTGCATCACAACTGGAGCTGAAACATAAGAGACCCAATCATTATGTGAATTGGTTTGTCACAACTGGAGCTGAAACATTAGAGGCTCACTCATTATATGAAGAGTTGCGTCACAACCGGAGCTGAAATATTAGAGATAAACTCATTATATGAAGAGGAACGTCACAACCGGAGCTGAACATAAGAGACCAACTGATTAAATGAAGTGGTACATCACAACGGCAGCTGAAAAACTAGAGACCAAATCATTATATGAAGTGGCGTGTCACAACTGGATCTGAAACATAAGAGATCAAATCATTATATGAAGTGGCGTGTCACAACCGGAGCTGAAACATAAGAGACCAACTGATTAAATGAAGTGGTGCATCACAACGGCAGCTGAAAAACTAGAGACCAAATCATTATATGAAGTGGCGTGTCACAACTGGATCTGAAACATAAGAGATCAAATCATTATATGAAGTGGTGCGTCACAACTGGAGCTGAAACATAAGAGATCAAATCATTATATGAAGTGGCGTGTCACAACCGGAGCTGAAACATAAGAGACCAACTGATTAAATGAAGTGGTGCATCACAACGGCAGCTGAAACACTAGAGACCAAACCATTATATGAAGTGGCGTGTCACAACCGGAGCTGAAACATATGACAACATGTCATTATATGAAGTGGCATGTCACAACCGGAGCTGAAACATAAGGGACCAACTCATTATACCAGGAAGTGGCGCTCCTCAAATTGATCTGAAACATTGAAAGACCAACTCATCAAAATAGGATTTTGCATGTCTGAACTGAATCTGAAACATTTAAAAGACTAAATCATCGTTACTGGAGGTGGTACATTTCAACATAGACTATACAGTCTTGATTTTGTTTCCACAATGATCATTTGGTAGACAGCGTATCTCTTCAGTTTAACCTGAAGCTTAAAGCTTTTTAATATCTTTCCGTATATGTGCTCTAGAGATCAGACTTCCAGACGACCTCAGCTGACACTACAACTGCCTTTCTACGGTAACTGGGGTATCATTGGGTGTGGACAGCACCCGCAACTCATTCTTACACTTCACCATGAATGCGGAAGGTTATACTTTCCCTACTACTCGGAACATTCGGACCAGCAAAATACACCCCTATATCTACTGACCACATTCTTCACAGAGAAAGTCCAGCATAGCATGGCTTTCTCAGAATGGAGCCCACATGACCACGGACAGTTGCAATGTGTAACCCATGTCCAGGCACCTTGGTCGTCTAGGTATAACGCACAATTGTAGAAGGACATGCTTACTTTCAGCCAAAGTCAACGTGACTATAGAAACAATATGGAGTTAGAGTAGCACCGAGTTTACACCATAATATTGAAAAAGATATTCTGTCTTGAAAAAAAAGACTGCTTCGTCTAAGCCATGCGTCTCAACTGTACCAAAATCATTAAAAAAAACAGGTCACACTCTTAGGAAGTGGCACGTCACAACTGGATCTGAAACATAGAACAAGTCATTATATGAAGTGGCGTGTCACAAACGGAGCTGAAACATAAGAGACCAACTAATTAAATGAACTGGTGAATCACAACACGAGCTGAAAAACTTGAGACCAAATCATTATATGAAGTGGCGCGTCACAACAGGAGCTGAAACAGGAGAACAAGTCATTGTATGAAGTGGCGTGTCACAATCGGAGCTGAAACATATGAAAACATGTCATTATATGAAGTGGCGTGTCACAACCGGAGATGAAACATAGGAGAACACGTCATTATATGAAGTGGCACATCACAACCGGAGCTGAAACATATGACATGTCATTATATGAAGTAACATGTTACAACTTGAGCTGAAACACATGAGAACATGTCATTATATGAAGTGGCATGTCACAACCGGAGCTGAAACATAAGGGACCAACTCATTATACCAGGAAGTGGCGCCTCTCAAATTGATCTGAAACATTGAAAGACCAACTCATCAAAATAGGATTTTGCATTTCTGAAATGAATCTGAAACATTTAAAAGACTAAATCATCGTTACTGGAGGTGGTACATTTCAACATAGACTATACAGTCTTGATTTTGTTTCCACAATGATCCTTTGGTAGACAGCGTATCTCTTCAGTTTAACCTGAAGCTTAAAGCTTTTTAATATCTTTCCGTATATGTGCTCTAGAGATCAGACTTCCAGACGACCTCAGCTGACACTAAAACTGCCTTTCTACGGTAACTGGGGTATCATTGGGTGTGGACAGCACCCGCAACTCATTCTTACACTTCACCATGAATGCGGAAGGTTATACTTTCCCTACTACTCGGAACATTCGGACCAGCAAAATACACCCCTATATCTACTGACCACATTCTTCACAGAGAAAGTCCAGCATAGCATGGCTTTCTCAGAATGGAGCCCACATGACCACGGACAGTTGCAATGTGTAACCCATGTCCAGGCACCTTGGTCGTCTAGGTATAACGCACAATTGTAGAAGGACATGCTTACTTTCAGCCAAAGTCAACGTGACTATAGAAACAATATGGAGTTAGAGTAGCACCGAGTTTACACCATAATATTGAAAAAGATATTCGGTCTTGAAAAAAAAGACTGCTTCGTCTAAGCCATGCGTCTCAACTGTACCAAAATCATTAAAAAAAACAGGTCACACTCTTAGGAAGTGGCACGTCACAACTGGATCTGAAACATAGAACAAGTCATTATATGAAGTGGCGTGTCACAAACGGAGCTGAAACATAAGAGACCAACTAATTAAATGAACTGGTGAATCACAACACGAGCTGAAAAACTTGAGACCAAATCATTATATGAAGTGGCGCGTCACAACAGGAGCTGAAACAGGAGAACAAGTCATTGTATGAAGTGGCGTGTCACAATCGGAGCTGAAACATATGAAAACATGTCATTATATGAAGTGGCGTGTCACAACCGGAGATGAAACATAGGAGAACACGTCATTATATGAAGTGGCACATCACAACCGGAGCTGAAACATATGACATGTCATTATATGAAGTAACATGTTACAACTTGAGCTGAAACACATGAGAACATGTCATTATATGAAGTGGCATGTCACAACCGGAGCTGAAACATAAGGGACCAACTCATTATACCAGGAAGTGGCGCCTCTCAAATTGATCTGAAACATTGAAAGACCAACTCATCAAAATAGGATTTTGCATTTCTGAAATGAATCTGAAACATTTAAAAGACTAAATCATCGTTACTGGAGGTGGTACATTTCAACATAGACTATACAGTCTTGATTTTGTTTCCACAATGATCCTTTGGTAGACAGCGTATCTCTTCAGTTTAACCTGAAGCTTAAAGCTTTTTAATATCTTTCCGTATATGTGCTCTAGAGATCAGACTTCCAGACGACCTCAGCTGACACTACAACTGCCTTTCTACGGTAACTGGGGTATCATTGGGTGTGGACAGCACCCGCAACTCATTCTTACACTTCACCATGAATGCGGAAGGTTATACTTTCCCTACTACTCGGAACATTCGGACCAGCAAAATACACCCCTATATCTACTGACCACATTCTTCACAGAGAAAGTCCAGCATAGCATGGCTTTCTCAGAATGGAGCCCACATGACCACGGACAGTTGCAATGTGTAACCCATGTCCAGGCACCTTGGTCGTCTAGGTATAACGCACAATTGTAGAAGGACATGCTTACTTTCAGCCAAAGTCAACGTGACTATAGAAACAATATGGAGTTAGAGTAGCACCGAGTTTACACCATAATATTGAAAAAGATATTCTGTCTTGAAAAAAAGACTGCTTCGTCTAAGCCATGCGTCTCAACTGTACCAAAATCATTAAAAAAACAGGTCATACTCTTAGGAAGTGGCACGTCACAACTGGATCTGAAAAATATGAGAACACCTCATTATATGAAGTGGAACGTCACAACTGGAGCTGAAACATTAGAGACCAACTCATTATATGAAGTGGAACGTCATAACTGGAGCTGCAACAGTAGAGACCAGCTAATCAAATGAAGTGGTGCATCACAACTGGAGCTGGAAAACTAGCGACCAAATAATTATATGAAGTGGTGCGTCAGAACCGGAGCTGAAACATAGGAGAATAAGTCATTATATGAAGTGGCATGTCACTACCGGAGCTGAAACATTTGAAAGCACGTCATTATATGAAGTGGCATGTCACAACCGGAGCTGAAACATATGACAACTTGTCATTATATGAAGTGCCGCGCCACAACTGGAGCTGAAACATAGGAGAACAAGTCATTATATGAAGTGGCATGTCAGAACCGGAGCTGAAACATTTGAAACAAAAGAGACCAACTCATTATATGAAGTGGTGAATCACAACTGCAGCTGAAACATAGGAGAACTAGTCATTATATGAAGTGGTACGTCACAACTGGAGCTGAAACATTATAAGTACAAAGTCACAGTGACTAGATCAAAACTATATGGAGTTTAACCATAATAATGAAAACCATTCTGTCTGGATAAAGTACCGTATCACATCTGGAGCTGAAACATTTGAGACAAACTAATTAAATGAAGTGGTGCGTCACAACTTGAGCTGAAACATAGGAGAATAAGTCATTATATGAAGTGGCGTGTCACAACCGGAGCTGAAATATTAGAGATAAACTCGTTATACCAGGAAGTGGCGCCTCTCAAATTGATCTGAAACATTGAAAGACCAACTCATTAAAATAGGATTTTGCATTTCTGAAATGAATCTGAAACATTTAAAAGACTAAATCATCGTTACTGGAGGTGGTACATTTCAACATAGACTATACAGTCTTGATTTGTTTTCACAATGATCCGTTTGTAGTCATACGCAAGTCGTTATAAACCTCTACAACGTTACTTGCCGGAACGGGTACACACCACAGAGGTCTATAACTCCAAATCTTAGCACTGACTATTGTGCTAAATTAATGGTCAAACGGAGACAGCGTATCTCTTCATGATCATTTTAACCTGAAGCTTAGAGCTTTATAATATCATTGTGATTTTCTCGCTGTATGGTGGCGGTCTGTAAATAATCGCGCCTGGGCCAGACAATCCAGTGATTAACACCATGAGCATCCACATATGGAACATCGATCCACATAATTGGGATACCATGACATGCATCAACCAAGTCAGCAGGCCTGACCACCCGATCCCGTTATTCGCCTCTTACGACAAGCATAGTCCCCTTTTACGGCAAGCATGGGTTGCTGAAGACCTGTACTAACCCGGATCTTCACGGACTCTAAAATAATGACAGCAATACCTTGCTATAAAGTTCAGTTTTGATTTGTTTTTCCTTTCATTGAAACTGTGATAATGGCACTATGATTGGTTTGCTGAAATAGTATCTTCCTTGAGTCATGGTACATGCTGTGATTATACAAGATAATTGATAATCAATTATGTTTGTATATACATCATCAAATACACATTATAAATCTCCTCAGAAAATGGAATATATTATCATAGGACGACTGCTCGTAGTTCCAACATTCTGCCATGGATATTAGATCCAACTGCTAATAAAGTTACAAATTATTGATGTAGAGAACTCTCGATTAACGTAATGACAATCTGTTGCAAGTCTTCAACTCTTATTTCATATGATATCTGAAAAGTCAGCAGTGAGTAAACGTTTTTCTTTTTTTCGTTCAATGACGTTTCAATCTTTAATTTTCTTTGTGTTGGCTAAATAGACGGTCGGTGATTTCCCGCCGCTGTGATTCTGTCGTCTGAACAGGTGCCCGTGATTTGACCTCGCGTGTTGTGACGTGGATGCCGTCACCTCAAACAGCTGATCTTATTTTGTGGTCGTGTAATGGATAACGTGGTTTCAGTTCCAAATAATGATGTATATTCTTTGACAGCACTAGAAAGTAGACTAGTACATTACGAATGGGAAAATTACCACGGCGACCGACAAGTGAATGAGACCATTTATCACTGACTAACACTGTTAGAATATTTGGGGCCGTTTTCTAATTGTGGTATGTTGACGAATGTGCTATTCATAGATGTTTAAAGGTGTGATAATCCAAGAAAATAATGTGCATTTAGTTGAGTAAGGGAATGGAATGTTTTATAGTGAGAAAGCTGTCAAAATGGACCAAATAATAAATAACCTTTTTAATTTTTTGGCCTCATATATTAGAATCTCACATGCTTCAATTTATAACATAAACAGTAAATACCATTAGATCTACACGCAATATATAGATAAGTTCATTATCGATTTCTGAATGACAAAATGATTCCAGTGTAGATGAACTGTGATTTCGTTTTGATGTTTTAAATAGTTTTCATTTTGTTTTGTTTTTCACTGTGGCAGGGTTAGAAACTAACAGTTTTTGTCCACTAGTCCTTATATTGATAACATATAGCAAAACCCTTACAAAGGGCTAATTTCTACTAGTCCTTATGATACCTTTACCATAGGGTAGTTTGGCAAGGACTATAGGACTGGTGCCAATTTCTAACGCTGCTGTGCGCGTGCCTTATATAAGTTATCAAATACTTCGATCAGTGACATACGTATTTAGTAATAATTACTTTGTTTTGCATCCTCAGTAAGAACTAGAATTAGTAACCGAAAAATCTTGTCTGAGAGCAAATTGAATGCGTTCTTGTGGCTCTTTTTACACCCAGGCTGTAGTCTAGCTAGGCCAAAAGAAAAAATGAAAGACATAATAACTGAAAACCATTAATATTCAAGATTGTGTTGGTTATAATTTCGAAGTTCAATACCAAGAATGTATGACAAAAAAATCCATTACTTTCATTTACCAACGATCATTATCTATTTCAAACTTTTCCTTTTGTAGAATGGGGTGAAATGTTTTATTTTTGGTTTGGTTTGGTTTGTTTTGTAACGCCGCACTCAGCAATATTCCAGCTATATGACGTCGGTCTGTAAATAATCGAGTCTGGACCAGACGATCCACATGATCATCGATCCACGCAATTAGGATATGAGGGGGGTGAAATGGAAAACTGTACTGGAAATAAACTATCACGAATGTCTTTGAATGTGCATGTACATACCTAGGTGTAAAATACACTTCTAAAGTCGCATTAATAAAACAATATGAAAGAGAAAGTTGTATTTTAAGGACTGACCACACAAGTATATTTTGAGCAAAGGTCTAAGTGAGGCAGCCAAGTTCGAAAAAACATGCTGAGACGAGGATGTATGTTTTCTAATGGTAATATGTGAAACAAATTTGTTCAGAGTTTTGAGCACATGAACTGTATATACATTGAACACTACTTCAATTGAAGCAATTCTTATTTTCGTAATTTTCTCTTTCACTTGACCTAGATATTACTTTTAATTGTACCGCAAAAACAATAATATTGCCTTCTTTCACCTGTGCAAGTTATCGTTTCCTTGTATTAAATATAGCCTACTCTATGTTTCTTGAGCTTCCAAATACAAGTATTAAAATTGTCCAATTAAGTCTCGTTTCAAGCCTTTTGGTAGATTTAAACCGTTAACAACACATAATAACACCCGAAGTATAATTTAGCGGTCTGTGCGATTGCACAACGAAGCAATATGCTTGTATGACATACAGCGCCCATGTTACGAATCATCGAAAATAGGTTTGTTGAATAGATTTGCTGCTCCTGAAAACGTTTCAACAATTTGATTGAACCTACATGTACTCTTGGGTGTTAGTACGTTATAATCTTGTTAATCATTAAGAAATAATAATGATGTCAGAAATTGAGCGATGTCAATTTGAGTATTGTAACGATCTTTCACATTTTGTCCTTTGAAAATGTCCGATGTCAATTACCCCGAAGTTGTCTTTATTACAAATGAAAGAGCGCGGACACGGAAACCTACATGGACGTCATCGTAATTTCTTTACGATACATGTATACATTCCAAACTGTGATTCTTATTGTAACATTCTTTTTGACAGTCAGCGTACGAACTAATCACGACTACTTGCGTCAATTTTGTTTTGATGTAAAAAAACACTGACAGTTTTATTGGGATTTTATATCGGTACTGACCAGTTATCACTGAGGACCAATTATCGCCAGCTCCCCGTTATAGCGCACACGTGATCGCATCTCATTTTACTTTTGCTCGTTTTCATTAGAAGAGAGAAATATTTATCCGAAAATGAAGAATAAAATGAACTCTTGTGAGGAAATAAACAGACAAAACACCATATTCACCTTGCTGAAATACAACTTTAGTCACGTGAGTATTTCATGAAAAAATATAACTCAAACAACACGATGATGCATTTTCAGTTCTGTCATTGCTTTCTATCTGTCTGTCATTTCTTCCACAAAATACAAATCTGAAACCTATTTGGGTGCACATGCATTATACCGGACACCAAGCCGCCATGTTTGTTTCATGCTGCTAAGTAGATCGAATTTGGGGAATATTGGTTTTTGTCAGTTTGCTGACGACAAATTGATAATAGCATTTCTTATTCATTGTGATGAAAATTTTTTTGGTACGATACCCGAGATACTAAAAAATGCAATTTGTATAACTAAGGCGGTGCGCGTGATCACGTACTGTTAAGACGATGGCGATAAGTCGACGGGAGAGTTCTATTTCCACTGTTTTGATTCCCAATCGTAGCGTTATAACAGAAATCAACCGAAGCTTATTCCACGGACAGAAATGAGCTCATTCGCTCATAGTTTCACAAAAATAAAAGTTATTGGTACAGTCAACTTTGTACACGGAATATGTCAGAAACAACATGAATAAAATAACTGGTCGGTGACCAGTAAACATTAACCACGGGAAATTCTCAATGAATGTGTACAGCGACTTAAATGTCATATGTCCATCACCGTTAGGATACGTACATTCCAATGATATGAATCATTGGACATTTAGATTTCAAACAAGAGCGCTTTCTTGACTTTACTTGCCACATTCGGGTGCTTCCATATTACGATTAATGAAGAAAAGTAGGAACCTTGCAATGCCGGCACTTTTATCGATGGCTAGGCTGTGCATATAGGCCAGTAGAAATATTGAAACACCTAGACATATTTTATAACAGACAAATGTTATGTTAAATGAATCATATTCATATTCTGTCACACCATACCAAACCCAACCGAAATCAACCTCTGGCAAATATATTTTTAACCATTTTATCCATGGGGACAAATATGGTAGAAAGAGGGGAAAATGATTTCTTCATGGAGGCCTTAATAAGGATGTCTTTAAACACGTTATGGTGATTCTTTGCCATATTCGGTAAACAAATACAGATTTTGGTGATAGAAAATGGAATTGGGATTAATTGTTAAGGAAATTAACAATTTACAAGGTGATGCGTGGCAAGTCATAATTTGAGTTGTCTCCCTTTAAACATACTTGCATCAACAGTCAAATGTTGGTCTTCATCATTCCTAATTGAATGTTTGCAGCAAATTCATGATTGAAGTAAATATTTAGAAGCCGCAAAAGGTCCATTGAAAACTAAGTCAAGGTGACATAACCATATTAGTCGACATATGAACATGAAAATACCTTTGGCACACATTTTGTCTGTTATCGAAAATGTCTAGCTGTAATTAAATTAGGGAATTTTCCCTACTGGCGTAATAGATTTTTTGGATTTGTTGACTTTAGATACAGTTGGAAAAACAATCAACTCAAGTTGCGTGTTATACAATTCGGTTACACAGTGTGAAATAATAAGAACTTTACAGCACTTTGGGCGTTAATACAATGTATATGTGTTTGAAACCGCGACGTCATCACAGTGCAGTACTGAGGTGAGGTGAGGTGAAATAGGGTTTAACGTCGCGTACAAGATTATTGCACTTATATAGCGACGTGCTAACACGTGTGTGTGTGGCTGCTTGTGTTAGCCCGGACTGATGCCGATTTAGAGTGCTAGCACACTTAAATACCATGCTGCAGTTTAACATGAATACCCCACACAGACACAGTATACTGACTCCGAGTCGACCAGTCCTTGTTTTAGCCCCTTAATGCCGAGCACCAGACAGGGTATCAATAAGTACCATATCCGTAAATTCTTCCGGTTCCAAAATGGCAGCAAACTATACCCAACTTGTGCAGGAACTCGTCTCAACAAGCAATTCGCGGAGTTGAGGGGACTGACTATGACAGCAATGATCAATTTGAAAACGTGGCGATTTTCCGCCATGGTTAGAAACATAACCCACAGACGGAAGTATTTGAAGATATCTGTAAATAAGCGGAAGTCTTCAATAATGGCAACAGTTGAAGATATTAATAATTAATTATTGACATCTGTAGTTAGTTTTAAGATATCAGGAATTGAATTACTGATATCATAACAAAACATGACTTATTGATATCTTTAAATCATATTTTGATATCATCAATCGAATTTAATATATCAGCAATTCTTTTAAAGATATAGGTAATAAGCTTCACCATATCCTTAATTCATTTCGTGATTTCTTAAATTTTATTGCAGATATCTACTATTATCTGTATTTAAGATGTCATCAATTCACGATATCTTCAATTCAATTCACGATATCTTCAATTCAATTCAAGATATCTTCAATTCAATTCAAGATATCTTCAATTCAATTCAAGATATCTTCAATTCAATTCACGATATCTTCAATTCAATTCAAGATATCTTCAATTCAATTCAAGATATCTTCAATTCAATTCAAGATATCTTCAATTCAATTCAAGATATCTTCAATTCAATTCACGATATCTTCAATTCAATTCAAGATATCTTCAATTCAATTCAAGATATCTTCAATTCAATTCAAGATATCTTCAATTCAATTCACGATATCTTCAATTCAATTCACGATATCTTCAATTCAATTCAAGATATCTTCAATTCAATTCAAGATATCTTCAATTCAATTCAAGATATCTTCAATTCAATTCAAGATATCTTCAATTCAATTCACGATATCTTCAATTCAATTCAAGATATCTTCAATTCAATTCAAGATATCTTCAATTCAATTCAAGATATCTTCAATTCAATTCAAGATATCTTCAATTCAATTCACGATATCTTCAATTCAATTCACGATATCTTCAATTCAATTCAAGATATCTTCAATTCAATTCACGATATCTTCAATTCAATTCACGATATCTTCAATTCAATTCAAGATATCTTCAATTCAATTCACGATATCTTCAATTCAATTCACGATATCTTCAATTCAATTCAAGATATCTTCAATTCAATTCAAAATATCTTCAATTCAATTCACGATATCTTCAATTCAATTCAAGATATCTTCAATTCAATTCACGATATCTTCAATTCAATTCACGATATCTTCAATTCAATTCACGATATCTTCAATTCAATTCACGATATCTTCAATTCAATTCAAGATATCTATGACTTTAAAACAATTGAAGATATCAGTAAATCCGTAATAAATGTGAAAACGGCACGGCACCATGAGACTCAGCGTTGTGAGACCGAGCGGGACACGCGGTAGCTGCGCAAAAATTGAATTATGCGTTGAATGCAGTGGGCTATTGTCAAATTGAGCACAACTGATGTGAGTAAACAAGGAACAAGGCGCTAAGAGAATCTGTTGTTGATTGCTACCCGAATGCGAGCCGCGAACTGTGATCAAACAGCTAACGCGCGCTGTGCCACATTATTTGAAGTAGGGTGCGTACCAGTTGATTGAACCAGTGGTAAGCTTGATACAAATAAGTCTGGATTAATATTTACTGTTGCATCTACACGTGTGAGCTAACGATGCTTTCCTTTTTAGGTGGCATTGCTAGATCTATTACTGATCTACTACTAACTACCAGGCCTAATTGTTATGTAAGTATAATCGCGTACCGTAGCAGTTAAGTGAACGTTTTTGAGATAACGTAATAGCAAGTGGCGCATCTCAACTGGAGCTAAAGTATTAGAGACCAGCCCATTATATGAACTAGTGCCATACACCTGGAGCTAAAGTATTAGAGACCAGCCCATTATATGAACTAGTGCCACACACCTGGAGCTAAAGCATAAGAGACCAGCCCATTATATGAACAAGGGCCACACACCTGGAGCTAACGTATTAGAGACCAGCGCATTGTGACATGATATATCTCAACTAGAGCTAAAACGTGAGAGAACATCATATAATAACAGAGAGATGAATTCATTATATGAATTGGTGCGTCACAACTGGGGTTGAAACATTAGAAACCACGGTCTAGATTTTCGAAGCGATCTTAGATACGGTTAATCTTAACAACTTACGTTCAAAGATAACAGATCTCAAGTTTAAGATCAGATACATTTTCGAAACCATCTTATATATGTCGCAGATCGTATGAAGTTACGATCCCTATCAGAGCACTCATTTGTGTTTGAGATTGAAAATGCGGGGTGTTTTCCAGGGTATGTCCCAGCTGCTGACAATAAAAACAATATGGAGAAGTGACACGGACTTCATAATCACATTGTCAGGTCACACTGTTTAACACCCAACTATTTGAGTGACAGTCCGTTAAATGCAACATATGTCCAATATATAGACGTTTTGTTCTCATGATAAATGATACCATGACTAATCGAACGCAAAATGGCATTCGTGTGCCATACAAAGTGAGTGGGTGAATAAGTATGATTTCACGCTGCTTTTACCAATATTCCAGCAATATCACAGCGGGGGACACCAGAAATGGGCTTCACACAATGTACCCATGCCGGGAATCGAACCCAGATGTTAGGCGTGACGAGCGAACGCTGTGCAAAAAAGAACTTCACTATTTTCCCTTCTAATGATCTTTTCGCGAGCTCGCAGAGCTTTATTATGTAAACACATCGCGTACAAAGTCAAGGACGAAAGTAATTGAGGGACGTTATTCTAAATGACAATGACGAGACCTATGATCGAACAGCAGGCGTTCAGCATTTAAGATTCGTGTTCAGGTCTGATGTTACGTGATGTATGCTGGGTCAGTTTCAAAATACTGCCTATTTTTGTGTTTATGTCAAAAGTCAAGTTTATAGAGAAATCACTAATATTATACCTGGAAACACTCAAAACAAATAATTGTTCAGGAAGCAGCACCCACGGGCGAGTTATAATGACAATATAAGTTTCTTTCGTTATTTACACATCCAATATATTTCAAGAATAAACAAAGGACTCAAATACAATATCAAGCTATTAGTATTTAGGTGATGTAATTTTTTTTTACCTATCTAGATCCATAATTCTATCATAATTTGAAAGTGACACTTTCGTTCATAAAGGGAGATAATTTAGGAATTGTCAAGCTATGTTGTCGAATGGAACACGCAACACGAGAACGTGAACATACATATAATGTAGTCCTTTTCTATCCTTTTAAATAAAGTAGAGCTCATAAACTGATTTGTCTGATTTGATTTAAATCTGGTTGAGGAGCGAAATATCTTCATTGTCAATGTGTAAATTTTTTCCAGAACGTAGTTCCATGTCGTTTGGCTTGTCTGACTGCATTGCTGAGGTTCAATTAATTATAGTATTTGTCCGGTGACCCTGTCCTTTACAATGATATTATTGTTTGAATGGTATCAAGCATCTATATTTTGTTAATATAAAACGTTTAAATGTACACTTAAATTTTAAAAAGACCAACTTCAATCATTATTTTAAAATCGGTTCATTATATTCCAAATTCAAAGAATATTGTGGTCAAAATGTCTGTTTTATATTGATTTGTAAATTTCATTTAATAAACATATTGGAAAGTAAATTTTGGATAATGTTCACAATATGTTACTTCTTTACGACATTCACAAATGAGCATGGGAACCCATTTTTTACTTGATTTTTCAAATCGCAATTCTCGAAAATACGATATGGAAATATGTGCTTAAAATTCGTCTCAAAATGTCAATAAATTGCTATATCTAATGGAATACATCTTTGTCGTTAATCACCTGTTTTTAAAGAATGCAGTTATATTCAATAGACACTATTTAATCATTTGTCAAATATTTGTCTTTCAGTAATATAGATAACCTTGGCGTTGTTTTGAAAACGAAACCAAACACAATTACTTTTGCTAGAAAAACATTAAATATACTCTTTATATAGAGAATCTCATCCGAGTGTCTTTTGAAATCAAATATATCAACACGAATTGATGAAAGTTAAAAAACTTTTTCCACTTTTATCAACGAATGTTGATATAAATTTATTTGATGTCAAAAGACATCATTCTTCCAACTTTTTCAGTTTTTGGACAGTATTAAGCAGTATCTTATGTGTAGAACATACTGCTAACTACCCGTGAAGATCCGGTGTAGAATAGGTCTTCAGCAACTCATGCTTGTCGTAAGAGGCGACTGACGGGATCAGGTATCCACATGTGAAGGCAAGTTAATTGTTCACCTGAAACAACTCGGGAACATACCCCATGCCACCATACCCGCCGCCATTGCTGGCGCCAGTCATGCCCCGACGACGTTCATTCAGTTTGGACCACATTCTATAAAGGTTCATACTTCAATGAACTCACACAAAGTGAAAGTCCATTCTTAAGTAATCCCTAAAACTGGAACCTCCCCAACACATTACTTATATTATCTGAACTATTATCACCCCCGCCAGCTCTAAAACTCTTATTCTAAGCAAGAGGATCAAAACATTAATATAAAATAGAATCTAGTTTCAAAATTTATATTCCAAATTGTAAATCTATAGAAGTATTTCATATTTTTTTCAAATCGATCAATGACTCATCTCCGGCGACAATGATGTTATAGAAGATCTCAACCCATGTTCATGTGATAACTCGACTCTCAACAGAGATATTACTTTAGAAGAAATACGCTCAGCTATCTCGCGACTGAAGCGTAATAAATCCTCAAGGTTTGACTTAATTGAAAATGATTATTTGATTGATTCAATTGATATTCTGGGTGACTTTTACGTTTCGTTTTTTAATTTGATTTTATCCACTGGTGTTATCCCTGACTCTTGGTTGACGGGAGTGATTCGCCCAATATATAAGAAAAAAGGTGACTCTCTTGACCCGAACTCTTACAGGCCCATTACCATTCTGAGCTGTTCAGGAAAGTTATTCACTTGTCTTTTGAATTCCAGATTAAATAGTTACTTAGAATCAAATGAAATTCTTAGTCCATCACAGGCTGGCTTTCGAGAAAATATGTCAACACTTGATAATATATTCATCTTAAATATGCTAAATCAGTATTTCAAAAAATCAAAACGAAACCTTTTTTGTGCTTTTATCGATTTCACAAAAGCGTTCGACAGTATTTGGAGAGTAGGCCTATGGAACAAGATGTTATCATACAACATAGAGGGGAGATTCCTCAAGTTAGTGAAAAACATGTACAGTGATATAAAATCTTGCGTTATGGTTGATAACCCAATTTCTAACTTCTTTTATATTTGGATATTTATTTGAGAGCAAAGTTTGTAGGGGCGTTGACATCAATTGTGTTCATGATGATTATGTGTATATGTGTATTAAATTCTTTATTTTGTTGTACGCAGATGATGCGATACTTTTAGGCGAATCCCAGAATGATCTCCAAAATTCTCTTGATATGTTCAAAAAATACTGCGATGTGTGGAAACTCAATGTTAACATTACCAAAACTAAGATTATTATATTTGGAGGAGGAGTGGGTAAAAAATCTAAATTATCTTTTCAATTTGATTCTAAACCAATTGAAATTGAAAATAATTATACGTATCTAGGTATCAACTTTCATCGCAATAGGAGATTTAATACCGCAATAAACGATTTACTGTCCAGCTCTAAAAAGGCCATGTTTGCACTCCTGAAAAAATCAAGAGACCCCAGTCTAGCACTTGATACTGTAATCCAATTGTTTGATATCTTAATAGCCTACCGATAGCCTTGTATGGATGTGAAATATGGGGTTGTGAAAATGTTATAAACATTGAAAAATTTCACCTTAAATTTCTAAAGTTTGCTACTGGGTTGCGATCATCAACTCCTAACTTTATGGTTTACGGTGAACTTGGACGTTTTCCTGTGAACATTACAATTGCTAAAAGAATGATCTCATTTTGGTATAATTTAGAAACCTCCTTTTCTTTCAAGTTGTCATCACGCATCCTTAAATTGTTCAAATTAGATCACACCCTCAATACAAGAAAGAAGTGAGCAAAGCTCACATACCCCCGTTCTCCCCGCTGGTCAACAACAAATAGTCAATAGTTTGTTAATTAATGAAATATTACATATTTCTAACTGATTTTAACTTCAATGTTTTAAAAACTAAGATTGAAAGATATAGGCCGTACAAAACACCCACCCTAAAAGTTTAAGTTTCTAATGTTTCCATGGAAACGGCAACAATTAAAACATTCAGAATCTTCAAACTAGCAAAAGGCACAAGTACTCATTGTGGTTAGTATGTGTAGCAACTTTGGTGAAGCTAGGGTGCATGGTTAAAAAGTTATGGGCTGTACAAAAGCTCGGACGGAAGGACTGTCGGACGGACAGACGGAACGCTATATACCCCCGATATACTTCGTAAACGGGAGTATAATTAGTAATAGTAACGTATGGATATCTCACATACAAAGTATTTTAAACAGTTGTGGCTTGACCTATGTATTTGATAATCCTGGTTGCGTTTGTAAACAGTGGCTTGTCTCTATGGTAGAAACAGTACTTAAAGATCATTTTATACAACAATGGAGGGATGATATAGATAATAAAAGTTCAAAAGGTAAATACTATAAATTGTTCAAAGATCTACCGTCGTTGAAAAATACCTCCTGCTACCTGAATATTTCTCTCTACCTATTATGTCATTTCGGACATCGAATCATTATTTACCTGTAGAGACATGCCGCTGGAAAAATATACCCAGAATCAATAGAAATTGTAACCTATGTAGCTCACCGGCGATAGCCGACGAGTTTCATTATTTATTTAAATGCTCCTTTTTTGATGCCATGAGATCACATATATTACAATTTATCTTTGTAAATGGCCGAATCTCGCAAAGTTCAAAGTTTTGTTTACCTCAAATAATTGCTTAATCGTGAAAAATATCTACAGATTTATAAGAAGTATTAATAATGCTGTCAGAAGATGAGTACAACACTATAATCTACAATTTACCAAGTGATCACTACAATTTATTGTTTATGTTATAACTTTATTTGTATTGTTCCTGTACCACCTATGGTGGTTTGTTGGAATAAAACATTGATTGATTGATTGATTGATTGATATATGGGCATAAATCACTTCACACTAAATTGATTAGTAAAAGGCAGATTTTTTCCTAACCATTGCCATTGTAGATCTAAACTCTGCAACTAAACACCACAGTGATCAATGTACAAACTGCAAAACGATGACCTTGAAAACGGATCTTTATATCTAAAGTAACAAACTTCTGTTCGAGCTCTATACATCAATATATAAACAATCTAGCTTTACTCTTCAGGCCATGTAATGCATCGACAGTATTCTCGGCAATTTCAAATTTCATTATAATATCCAGCAAACATTTTAAACTAATCTTTGGCAAAACAAAATTCCAAACAAACCAACTGCCATATATATTGAATCTAAATTCGTTTTTATAAATCTTTGTATGCATGTAGATGTCGGTCAGTGGGTGCAGGGGTTTAGCAAAATCTCACCTTGTGAAGATTTGTTGATAAAAATTCCGAAGGAAAAAGTGACACCTAACCTTACCCCTCCCTATTTAAACACTGGTACAAAGTTTGCGGTTGCTCACATCGGACCAAACAACTACCCTCGTCGGAGTAAGACTGCTGAATCGACGGAGCTAAACTCGCTTTTATTGTAATTAATACTAAGTGTTATTGACATTAAACAAACAGTTTGCAGGTTTCACAAAGAAAACAACATGTATTGATGTTACTGCACCTTTCATGGCGGAGCTGGACAAGATAGAGCTGCAGTGAATGGTTAAAACGGTCATTTGTGTTCTCCCACCTATGTCGTTACCATTCGTTGGTGTTTTCAACTTAGCAAATAACACAATCATAATTATATATCAACCACATTACGACGGGAAGACCAAGGATGGGTTTCAAACATTTTATTCAATTTCGGTACAGGACCCGGATTTTCGTCACAGGACGAACATGGTTTCTGCATACAACACAAGTGATGTAAAGAAGAGAAAACAATTTCGTTGCCGTCATAACGGCTTCTTCAACACAATTAGGCAATGTTAAAATATCATTTCGAAACTCCACCCGTACGAACAAGTGGTAAATCATTTATCAGATTGTTTAGATAATGAATGAGTATGGTTTTACGCTGCTTTTAGCAATATTCCAGCAATACCACGGCGGGGGACACCAGAAATGGGCTTCACACATTGTACCCATGTCGGGGTTGAACCCGCGCGTGCACACTATACACACACCGAATTATTTTTTTCAATAAAATTTCACAATGAGAATTTTGTCCAACGCCTCCACACATTGGCCAACAACATATGCATAGGTACAGAGTATTTGCTGAGAAACAGAATTTGGAATGAATGTTTTATGTACATGCTGTATTATTACATTAAGTAATATGCTTCATTTATTGACGACATAATCCCCCCCCCCCCCCCCCTACACACACACCCACACACACACACACGCAAACGCAGTGACAGAGAAACGCTCTTACCGGCCCGGTACATTGGTGCTGTTTTGTATCGAAAATAATAACATCACATCACTGCGAATCTTTACAGACACATCGATTATTCGTTTACATAATTATATGTTCACCAACAGATTGTTTAATTAAATATTGCTGCGCTTACCATGTCGTTTTGTTGAACGTCCTCTCCAGAGTGAAAAAATACGGCAGGGCAGGAAATCAGCTGAAAAATGTTTCTTCATGAAAAGTCTTCATACTGCAAATGACATTCCAAAGTTTAAAACGCAGCGTTCAAAGTAGCGCGTGAATAACATAAACATGAAATGGGTGTCTAAGCCAATTGTAATCTCGATTTTAAATGAATTCTAAACAGCTAGTTAAAATTAATTTAAAATGCACCGGTGCATTTGATAAAGTAAGCGTCGTCTGCTTCGATCCATAGAGTCTGGATGACGCGCTTGAAAATCTCGTGCACCGGAAGTGTTCCCCGATTGGCTAAACTCGTAACCATGACATCATGTGACTATTCTGGTGAACACCTGCATGAAATTAACAACACTTCTAACCTGATTTGAATTTGTTTATATTAATGATCTTAACCGACAAAGTCATTGGCGGTGGGGTTTGTCTAGCGAGGTTAAAGCGTCGACTCCATCACACCAATTCACCACATAGGTACACCATGTTGAGCCGATTTTGACGCACCTCTCCGTAATATGGCTAAGATTTAGTTCCAAATTTCGCAAATGATTTTGTAATAATAAATGGTAATTTTAAGGTTTATTCATCATAACAGAATGGAGATGTAATACAGTGGATGGACGACCATGAGTTACCAAGCGCCTCAACATTTTAATGAATAATGATAATTAAGAAAAAGAAATTATCAAAGAATTATGAACAAAATGTATTAAATACCACACGAGCAAAAACGTATAAACTGAGAGTCAAAGAAGAGTATACCGAGTTTGATTTTTTATGTAAATTGAAAATTATTGAAAGAAATGTTGTTAAATGTCTATTTAACCATCACTGCAACCGTTTGTGGATAATTTTGTGTCAAAACATATTGGGTCGATGAAGTGAAGGAAATGCCCCCTAACGTGTTTGAAATGTTATTAATTTATGCCGAAAAGAGCAAATTTATTAAGGGGGGGGGGAGTAGAGCTTTGTGGTGGTTAAAACGTGTTTGGTCGTCACGCCGAATGCCCGGGTTCGATTCCCCACATGGGTACAACACGTGAAGGGCGACTACGTCTTGGTTGATGCATGTCATCGGACCCAATTGAGTTGATCGATGCTCATAATATCAGTCACTGGATCAGACTCGATTATTTACAGACCGCCGTCATATAGCAGGAATATTGCTGAGGGCGGCGTTAAACAACAAACAAAACAACCAACCAGAAACCTAGGATCGTGGTTTCAAATCTCGGTTCGCCCTGATTATGTGTCTTGATTTGTCAGCTCCATACTCCAGCGCTCGCATTTCGGTACACATGTACCTACGCCGACTGACATGCGTTCACTGGAGATATAGAGGACGTAATATGTGTAAATAATACTGCAACTTTTCTCTTAAAAAATAGCAATCTTGGCCACTTCTGGACACAGTGGTATATGAAATTATAGTTAATCTTCGTTAAAGAAGCAAGAAATAAAGGCAATCAAATTATTCTCAAACTAACGTTTCTTAAAATGAGTGAGTGAGTGAGTATGGTTTTACGCCGCTCTTAGCAATATTCCAGCAATATCATGGCGGGGGACACCAGAAATGGGCTTCACACATTGTACCCATGTCGGGAATCGAACCCGGGTCTTCGGCGTGACGAGCGAACGCTTTAACCACTAGGCTATCCGCCCCCGTTTCTTAAAAATGTCTGGATGGGGGTTATATTGTATTAATTCGCCGTATAGTGTATATAAAATCCGAGGATGTTTGTGTTATGCTTTTTGCGAGAGTTGATAAAAGTAAGATATATATCGTATGCATGTTTATACATTAGAGAATTATAAGGGGGGTAGAGGCTTGGGGGAGGGGTTGGGGCGGGGGGGTAGAGGCTGGGGGGTACCCCATTGAACCCCGCTGTGTTGTCCGTCTTACAAAATATATTTTTCCTGTAACAGAATGAACTTGCAATTATATTTAAAGGGGTTTACCCCCCTAGAACCCTCGTGTGTTGTAAGATCTGCACACAGTGTTCGGTAAAAACAATTGCGGTCTACAAATCCTCTCGTTTCGACCATAAACAACAAACTGCACATGCGTGGAACGTTTTTCATTCGACAACTTAATATTATAACAATACCACTAACAATAATGGCGCCCCCAAGTACCACTGCGCACAAAAGTCCATGTTCGAATCCTCAAAGGGTTTTTAATTGTACCAGACCCGTGAAGATTTCAGGATAAAATAGGTCTTCAGCAACCCATGCTTGTCGTAAAAGGCGACTAAGGGATCGGGTGGTCAGGCTCGCTGACTTGGTTGATGCATGTCATCGATCCCAATTGCGTGGATCGATGCTCAAGATATTAATCACTGGATTGTCTGGTCCAGACTCGATTATTTACAGACCGCCGTCATATAGCTGGAATATTGCTGAGTGCGGCGTTAAACAACAAACCAACCAACCCTTAATTGTACCATATTCATCAAATGTAGGCACCACTTGCAGGGTATCGCCGCTACGAGTGTGTCGGGGTGTCCAAGTCTGTTCGTGTTCGAATCCTCAGAGGGTTTGCTTGTACCAACTCCGTCAAAAGGTAGTCACCGTTTGCAGGACATCGCCGCTACGAAATTGGCGTGTTCCAGGGGTGTTCCAAATATTAATCATATAATACCACCAAGTGGTGTTACTTTTAGCATGGAACCAAGAACAACAAATGAGATGCACATGTCAGACTAACTTCATATAAACTTTCAATAGTTTCTTTGGAGAACCTTACAAGATATGATCTTTAAAGTAACATTTTGGTGAAAAAAATTGTCAAATCAAAATCCAATATGGCTGCAACTAAAAAAGAAATCCAAAAATGCTTTCAGAGTTTGTTGTGTTATGTATGGAGACAATTTCCTGAAAGTTTTGAAGCATTAAAATTCACATAACAATAAACCTTTTTTTTACTAAGAACGTGTTATCCTAAATATAAGATTTTTCACATTTGACCGCTTTCTAAATGGCGTTGTGAATTCATAGCTTTCGGCCATGGGAGCCGTGTCAATTTACATTTGTTAGAGGGGTACACAAAGTACATGATCTAGACCACCAATTGTCGAATTTCATTTTGTGGAAGCCTCGGTGGCTGAGTGGGTTAGGTCGCTGACTTTGTGAGCTGGTTATTAGGTACCTCACACAGGCAGCGTGGGTTCGAATCCAGGAAGGGACTCAACCCCAAAAAGTACGAGAATATGTACTTTACTATGAAAGCGTTGTCCCAATTATATCATTTGCTATATTTTTCTTGTACTTTTTCATCATGAAAAGTATTTACCTCGTAGTTTCAGAGGCAAAACCAAATAAATATCACAAGTATCTAATTTTTATTATTCATTAAATCAGTTCATATTTTTTTACATTTACCGAGAGTTTTATTTCCATAATAAACACACCATGGCTTAATGCCCATTGCAATACGACATCATTGGTGCCAATTGCAAAAGGTCGTTATCTTCAAATAATCCTGGATAATCATTATGCTTCAAACTGTTGAAGTAAAAAGCCACAAAAAATTGTTGCAACGTGTTGTTTAATTTTCTTATCAAAGCCTTATACTTTTTATTTAAAAAGATATCAGGTGTTGCTGGTTTGTAACTGACAAAATATCCAGTCTCTATACAAAATCGTGGGCCTCATATTTCATGTTTGATGCAATTTACACATATATACCATTTACGGTGCACTGATACATGAAATATACCAAGTTACCATTTTTTTATTTGGTGACAGTGAGATATAGATGACAAAACTGTTAATGTTTCTATGTTGTATCATTCAGATATGTAGTTTTAAGCCAGGTCACACCATACACTGATGCCCAGAATGTACAGGTCCCCAGAAGAGCCTCAGTCCATCATGGTGTACAGTCGCTGTTCAGTGTACACCAGAAGCATGGCACGCCGTGCTTCACAGTATGAGGTACAAAATAGTATTTTGACAATAAATAATCACGAAATGTAAATACTATATATCTATTATATTCTATATTGTAGCAAGTTTGTCTTTTGATGTAAAAGTATAGTGTGGATGACATATGAAAGTATAGTGTGAATGACATATAAAAGTATAGTGTGAATGACATGTAAAAGTATAGTGTGAATGACATATAAAAGTATAGTGTGAATGACATGTAAAAGTATAGTGTGAATGACATATAAAAGTATAGTGTGAATGACATATAAAAGTATAGTGTGAATGACATATAAAAGTATAGATCTGATATAATTTGTACTCAGTAAACTGATGACATTTGTATTTAGGCACCCAGTGAGACTCAAGGTGAGAGTATCCTGCCCCACCGGTGTCAGAAGAAATTCCTGATGTAGAGATCCATGTTCATTGTGTGCAAATTGTGTTTATTCTCATGCAGAGTTACAAGTCATACAATATTAGTGTGTCTTGTGACGTACAGTGCTTCAGACAACAAGAGAACTGTGCTTTTGAAATACCAGGGCACTAACAAGTTGTCACAAAGCATTTAGCCAGTGTGATATTTTGTTCAGTCTTTTCCCCGGCCTTCGCCCTTGCCCAAAACTACCTCATCCAGCATCAGCCATGGCCATCCTGTATTACAGAAACTTATCAAATGAAACAGCAAAGGCTGATTGTTGTCAGAGACCATAAAACAAGATTTCAATGAAAAGAGTTTATTTTAGTGAGCATAGAGAAAAACAGTACATACATCAGACGGAAATTGTTCACGAATCACCACGACACAAGATTGAATAACTTTGATTCTTCAACTATTCTGCAACTATTTCTGCAAATCCCAAAAGTGAACCTCTTGTTTATGAGGTGTAGATAGATTCTGAAATTAAAAAGTGTCTTTTATTAGTCGCACAGTGAAAAACATTACAAAAATATCACACCGTTTAAATATATATTTTTGTCATTCAATCTGGAGGGAAGCCTATAGAAGAAGCAACTTATGTTGATGATATATGCATAATTTCTATATCATGTTAATAATTCAATAAAAGCCAAAACAGTTAATAGTTATCTATCACGTTCTATGATGTGTTTATTACTATTGGTTTGAATACTTCTTGAAATATTGTGGACATGTTTCAATATCACTGATGTAATTTAAAAACCTTACAAGTGACATAGGTTTTCATAACTGTAACGCAAATAAACATTTATGGTACTGGGATGTATTTAAATTGTCAGATTTGTTTGTTTTGCATGATAGATCCGTAAATGCATAATAAAATAAATTGATGAAAGCAAATCATGTTATATCATTTCTAACCTTTATTTCAAGTGTTCATATAAAATAGGGTGGTGGGGTAGTCTTGTGGTTAAAGCGTTCGCTCGTCACGCTGAAGACCCAAGTTCGATTCCCACATGGATACAATGTGTGAAGCCATTTCTGGTGTCCCCCGCCGTGATATTGCTTGGTTATTGCTTAAAGCGGCGTAAAACCCTACTCACTCACATAAAAAATGATAACAGATTTCATAAATCTGAACTTATTGAAGATGCAAAACTATCTTAATCTGAAACTGTTTCAGATGCTTGCTTAAGGGAACAACACTGAATAATTATTATTATGATTTACCCTTTCCTTGACTGTGGGGTTCTAAGGTCATTCGTTTTAGGACATATACATCTGTTTCAGTCACAGCATTACATTCATAAAGCAAAGAATTTAATCAAAGATTTCAGGGCATATGTTCGTATGAAATTTGAGCTCTGGTTCATCTTTTACTGGTCCACTGGTGTAAACAGCTCATTGCATTGGGCCTACATACTGTATTTTGAAATTGTATTTTTACCACATGATATAAGGTATGCTAACATTTAGAACACACTGAACACAGGTTATGGGGTTGATCTGCATGCGATTATTTCCAGTCAGTTAGGACAAAGTTTTAGGGCGTGGTTGTTACAGATGATTTGCCCAAAAAGTCAGGTCAGGAGGTCTAAAACTGCAAACAAAACTTTACAATTTCAAATATATTTTTCATTTATTTTCAACAAATTTAAATTATAGTTTCTTAAAAAAATAATTTAAATATATTGATAGTGACAGTAAATGAGTTTTTTGTAAACATTTTACATATATCTGGTCCACTCAAATAAACAACCCACTGTTTATAATAATTAATTATATATTAAACCTCAAATTTCTTTACTTTGTATACATTTTTAAAGAAATCTGGCCTCATTGGATGATAAATAGTTTCCCTGAAATGTTGCAATGCATTTTCTATGAATGGTTGTCAGAACAAACCAAAAACCAATTATCTTTTAAATGGACCCTTAATTTCCAGCGCCAGACAGGGTAACAACAAGTACCATCTTTCTATTGGTATGACGCGGCCGGGGCACCTGGATGTATATCCAACAGCTTAAAAATAGACAAAAAAGAAAACCCCTCAACAAAAGTTGCTGTCGGTGACTTAAAATATTTTCTACATAGTGTATACACGGAGACTACAAATTAAAATTAATACAACTCTATTGATTTCCTGTCTTCAAAGAAGAATCATGCCTGCCTCGCATCCGCTGCTGGAGGCTGACTAGAGAGTCCAACTATATGTCAATGGACTGTTTGTGTTTAATCCACCCATTGTTTCTTTCATATATAGTTTTGGGGGCGGTGGGATAGTCTAGTGGTCGAAGCGTTCGCTCGTCACGCCGAAAGCCCGGGTTCGATTCTTCTAATGATTGAATTTTGTGGAGCCAATTTCTGGCGTCCCAAGTCGTCAAATGGCTCTGTTGAATATTGCTCAAAGCGGCGTAAAACCACACATTACAGTCACTGAAATTCACTTCAAGAAGCGGGTGTAAAATAACGTAAAGGCATACTTCTGAGAGAAATACTGAATACCATTAACAGTTGAAATTATTCCCCGGAAAGGAGATAAACTGAATTGAATTCCCGAATGACAACCAGGAGACCTATTTCGACACAAAATTCTTTTTCAGTCCGCGTGACTTAAATGAATTTTTCCTCTGAAAAAAGAGAGCTCAAACGTCCATTTTTTAACATTCTGCACGCCCAATGACAAGTTACATTTTTTTGGTGATACCTGAGGGAGGAGAAAGTAGTTTTATTCCGTAATTTTTTTCAGAAAAGATTTTTTTTCCAAATCCACACACACACCTCCCCCGAATCCCGAATTATATCGACAGTAAACTACGGTTATTACGAACTCAAAGGACCACTATTTTTAGTTCGTTATAACCGCAGTTCGTTATATGCATATATACAGCATATACACAGCAAATTGCCGGGACCAAAATATATTTTCGTTTTTATCTGTCAGCTCGTTATAAGCGTGTTCGTTATAAACGTAGTTTACTGTATTGACTTATTGCTAACCTTTTAATCTTGAAAAATAATTACTTGACATAATTTAAATCTCCAAAGTCCCGAATAGAACAATCTCATATTAACGTGATCAGTAAATAAAGTTCTTTGTTGAATTAATATTTTCTGATCTTATAATATATATTTATATAAGACCCAATTATGGCTTTAAACGCTTATCCAAACACATTCCGACACATTAGGTCCACCAGCGATAGAACAAGGTGTTCATCAAAATTTAAAATAACAAATTACACTCAATTTATTCTTTAAAATGAAATAGGATTATATTAATTTCTTCCTTGTAGTGTTCCGGTTATTAAGAAAAGTTGGCCTAACCAGGAAAGTTTATTCACAGGCACTTGTGGCACATGTTTTGTCAAATCTATGCTGTTTCATTAAAAAGCTGGCGTGAACACGTCGCGCCAATGGTGTCACGTGATTCTTTCGCGGGAAATTGGTGACCGGAAGTGCCAATGTCGTCTGCTGTTAATACTGGCGTCTGCTATCTGTTGCGCAAGCGATTGTTGAACTCAAATTTTAGAGAAGCTCAGACAGGGCACCCAGTTTTATGTTTCCAATGCGAGACAACTGCAGAAAGCGCTGAGAATATTCTTCTTAGAGATTTTGTCTTTTTTGATCAATTACTGTCAGGTAAGATCCAGTTTTATGTTTTTTAATTTTGTGACATTGATCATATTGATTCGTGGTCGATTTCAAAACAGTAATCGACAGTTTAGTGTGGTTACAGGAACAATTATCATCTAGTCTATTTGGTGACAAGCTGACTTCACACGTGGATGAATATCATCTAATCTGTATATCTGTACAGTGTAAAGCTAATCGCCGTTGAATACACAGCAGAAACTCCGTACAGGTTAATATTGTGTAATAATGTTATCATGTATGTATTGGTTGACATGCTCATGATCTAGTCGGAATCGTACAATCGACTCTGTTTTTGACAGTTTTTAGGAATATGTAAAGTCTTTTGTCTTTTATTTGTCAATGATTGATTCCAAGTTATACCTACACGTATCTTCATGTTCTCATTCAGATTTCGTTTTTCAGAGTGAGCTCTTGACTGAACATCGAAGTCGACAATTATCATGGACATACCGGTAAGTAGGCTCGATCTGCAAAAGGGTTGAATTTTTTTGTCTTTCAATTCGTTACTAATACTTACTTAGGGCACAGGACCTTGTAACAATAAAAATATGAAAATATCCCGAAGAAGAGGCCTCGGCCTTTGGGCTCGTCTATGATTTTTTTGCGACTTTTTATATATTTTTATTGTTACATGGTCCTGTGCTTAGGGCCTATCTGTAACCGCAGTGTTAGAAATTGGCAAAATTTGCTCTTTTTAAGGGTTTATCAAAATGTTATTAATATAAGACTAGTGGACTAAAACTTAGTTTCTATGGCTGTAAGCATGTATTCACGGCCATCGTTTGGCCTACAAGTTTGATATTAATTTTCCAGAAATTGCGTACAATGAGGGTAAATTTTATCTCCTTTTTGTACCACTGTGATGAGATTTTACTGAGACGCAAGCTGACTTGTGACAGAGTGGAGATACAATTGCATGATTAGATGACTAGGCCCAGCTGTTGCTGGTATCAGTAGGCTAGACATAACATAAAGTTGGTTTTGGTCTTTACACAAACTGCAATAGACCTTTTCTTTCTTGGGTATAATGAGCGTGTGAGTAGGCCTATAAATATATTTTGCTGAGATGCCAACATTTTGAGCCACGTCTGCATCAAATGTAAAATAAATCCCAAATTAGAATTAAAAATGTCCCATTTCGTGTTGTCATAATTATGATTTAATCTTATGGACTTGTAGAACTTGTTACCTATTTTATTGATGACAGGACCTAAAGACGAAAAGCCTTTAATGCTTAATTTTGTATTAATGCTTAATTTTGTAGTATTTCAATACCTATAAATTTAAGAAAATTATAATGATTGTTTCCCATTTTGCTTGATTTTTCTTAATGTCGCCCACCTTTAGAATACAGCATCACAAACTCTTCACACACGTCACAATACTCTATGACGTGATTTGTAAAACTATGTTGACAGACCCACCTACGAAATGATGCCCTTTCGAGTTAGAGGTCATCTAGTGTGCATATTGAAAGCTCTCCCCAGTAGTCATTGATCTGTCATCTCTACACCCAGTGTCATTAAATAAGCATAGTGATCTTGAGTTTTCAATATTTGTTCACTAAATTTGGCCTGCGGCAGTGCATTTGATTTATAGCAGGTGCCAGTTTATGAAAGGTAATTTTTTCAAAAAAAAAAGTTTTTTGGGGGGTTTAAATTTAATTCATGTGGATAAATGGATAATGAATGTGAACTATTATGCATATTAATTTTATTTATTATATTATATTTTGGGTTTACTCTAGGGTCTCTATTTTAATTGGGTTATTACATTTTTCATTGGGTAACCAATGTTTTATTTACTCATCTATTCATCACTCGGTTGGGTATTTCCCCAAAAGAGGGAACATTTGAAGATTTAAAAAAAAATGAAATAATGTTTTGGATGCACATAATCATGACAACTGTTCTTAATATATATGCTTGACTTCATTGGGTATTTAGTACTATTTACGCTTGCTGTTTTACACATTTGAGTTTTTCATTTAATGCATGCGTTTCTGTACGCAAGTTAATTGAACGTAATGGGGTTTTGAATATATTTGGGGGGTATTTTAGGCAAATATGCAGCTTATCTGTAGGTCTGGTATTTATTTATTGACGTTGCATGCAATCTTAACATCGAGGGTCTGAACACTATCTACCATGCGCCTTCTTTTGCAATAAATCAATTATGCTTGTAATGACAAGGGTGAATACGAGCTTAAAGTTATTGGCCCAATCACGAACCTTGTAGCAGATTTCGGCAAGAAAGCATCATTAGAAACCAATTTTAATCCAATGAAATTGCTTGTTATAACTACGGAAAATGGGCGTATGGGCGATGTTACAAGCGTGAAGATGAAGGAATATGGTTTCCAGTGATGTGTCATATGCCATTTTTCGATGAACATGTTATTCATACGAAGTCTCGAAAACGGGGGTATTTCTTCATATTACTGAGCGGACAGCTGCTGTTATGGGGATGACAGATACTATTTATAATTCTTTTTAAAATGATTTTCCAATTATGTCAACAATGAATATAAAACAGAAATGGGTGAGTGGATTTTATGAAATCTTGATTCTCAGGCACCATCTGCATCATCATACAGTCCGCTGCACATTTGTTTTTATTTCCATTTTCATAAAAATAAAGTGATTGTAATACTTTGAAACAATGCGATCCAATATGGCAGTTTCTTCCCTTCACATGCACACTGCTATACTGTGTATCTCATGTTATGGTCGTGGTGGCAAGAAGAGTTTGTATGCTTGTTTATGTAGGGAGGCCCTTTCCCAGGTTGATGGTACACAACTGTTTATTTGTATTTTATGAAATCTTATATTTCTCGAAAATCGTCAAGTTTTCGCTCCTTGGTCCTTAACCTGGATGTTAACAACGTGTAAGCTTACATTTTTTATTTACAGCGAACTTAATTAAGTTGTAAATGCATTATTTTAAATAATGTGAAAAACATAACTTTCATATTTATAAACCATAGGATCAGACCTTTCAAATGCTGTATAACATGTAGTACTGTAGCAAATATATTTTACAAGTAGATATTTTCTTTGATAAATGTTGGCTTCATCTGTCACACAAGAGTCTCTGGGAACTCGGTGTCCCAGCAGTAAACACTTATGGATGACTGGTGTTGAAAGAGTTAAACAAGAGGAACTGGTTCAAAGCTCTGTCCCTCTGTAAAAGTTCTCCATAGTTTTCCAAAAGCTTCTCAAGCTGTTCTTGGCCATAGGTGACAAGATCATCTGGATATCTTGAAGGGTTGAGAAGCATGCCAAAACACTCCAAGATATCCAGATCATCTTGAGGGAACCTTTCTGACAGTTTAGTCAAAGAGAATTAATGTAATTGACACGAAGAGAATTTAACCGATCTAATTGGGCCATTGTCCACTACCTCCACATTTTTGTAATTCGTCTTCTGCCCCTGTTGTCTGAGCCTAGGCCTTGAAGGACAGTAGGGGTGACTATTGGTCTGGAAATGACTATTGCGATAACTATTGATATTGCAAGAAACTATTGCAATAAATGTCGATAGTTTTCAGTATATCATTTTAGATGGATTTTAGAGTTGAATTTAACCTTGGAACTGAAGTTTCCTTTGAATGTGATAACCATAACAACAAATAAAAAGTAAAGTCTGAGATATGACTGATTTGTTTTTTTCTTTACCCTAATAATTTAAGAAAAAGAAATTTCCACATTACCATGTGTAAATTACTACCACTCATGATCAAAAGAAAAACAAATTTGTACAGCATTGCATGTACTTTATTGATATGGTAAATGCGATCGAAACTCTCGATATTCCTAATTCTACCATGACATTGATGAATGCTTGATTCTGATTGGTTAAAAAGAGGTTTCCTTTTTGCTACGGAAACCCCATTCAAATATGGTAAGCCTTTTCACAAAAAAGCCTACATATCGATTCACAGAAAATGGCTGCTGATCTATCACCCCCATATGAACTGTAAAACATATCTATATTTCCTCTAATACACGCTGGGTGTCTAATACCAGACAGGTCTCTAATACACGCCGAGTCAAGGGCTCTCGCGAAATTAATAGACGGCGTATAGTGTCAAACAGAGGAAATACGATAGTTTGATATCGGATGTTTGGGGCGTTCTGGGCCGCAACCCTGACTGCTTCGATGATGACATTAAAAGATTTAACGAAGGCATATCTTTTGCATACAAATGAAATGTTTATGAAACTGTTAGATCTACAGAAATGTTCTATGGTGACCAGAATCGGAACAATTTAAGCTATTTCCTCATTGAAACAACCGACAATGAAAGTAAAATATAACATTATAAAAATTGTTTGAAAAAAACAACATTACATCAGCTGGGACAGTTAGTCAACGTGTTAATGTTGAACAGCATCACACTGGGTTGTCTTCTGGTTTCCTCTGTTACTGTTAACAATTTCTTAGGCAGCCATAACTGAGAGTGCAGTGCAGTGCAGATGGTACAGTGTAGTCCAGTAATTAAAAGGACCAGGTTCAACAAAATTGACGGAAAAGGTTTATTGCTGGATTTTGGTGCCTTGGCACCTATACATTAAAATAAAAAATAGTTTACCAAAATAGGACATGGGGAACCATCCGAAAATAGGTCAAATCCAAGATGGCCGCCAACAAAAGTAATAATAGTCATAAACGTGGAACCAATAACAAAAAACCCATTTATGATGAGTCTATCTATATTAGCTTGCCAGGATAAATGCAAAAGAATGTATATTTAACAATTTTGAAAGGAAAATTCACATAGAAATTTAAAATAATGCTTCAAAATGACGAAGAAGTAAATAAATTTGTTAATATCAGTAATTCTTGCAGAACATGAACCGATTTATTATTATGTTGACGTTTTGCATATAAAATCATGCAGTTTATTGTCTTCACGTAAATAATCAAGTTAGAAACAAATATAATTGAAAAAACCCAAAGTATTCCCTTCTTCAAAATGGCGGCCGAGCATACAATGTCTTAAAGATAGACCTCAAGAACATAAAGGTATGTATAAGCTATTTTTCTTTTATAGCTAAAATGAAAACTTGTATGATATATAGTTGATTGGCTCTAGAGAGGAATAACTGATGAAAATATGAACAAATATAAATATAAAATTTGAAACAGAGCCTTAAAATTAACATCAACATTTGTTTAAAGGAAAATCAAGGGAGATAATCCAAACTCCGGGAAGCAGTTATTTTTCTCAAATGGTATTAGCTTCTCAGAAACTTTATTAAAAGTTAATTCAGAAGATATAATCAAGACATTTAGCACAAAAATCATTTGCTATAATCGGAAAAGCAACATTTGTATCTGGACACATGTCAACCATATTTCTATCAACTGTTACTATTCGCAGGTGACTATTCTCAACTGAAGGTGTCCTATGTAGATCACAGATGGCGACTTGTTTGCTATGTATGGAACCAGTTAACCTGGACAAACCCCAGGATTATGTGAAGTTGACAGCAAAATGCTGCTGTAAATTCGATGCACCAGACATCATATACAACTGTAGCCTGTTGGTACACAGACAGTGTCGAAGTATGCATAAAAATTCAAAGGCAATCAAAGTAGCTGAAACCTTTTGATCATATGTTAAAGCCTTAAATTTTAAAACTCACTGTTTTCTATGTAGTACTTGTATTGACCAGGATGTTGCATACAAACATCCATATAGAAGTGTACTTCAGCCCTGCGATGGCTCTTCAGTTACTCAACATATGTCTGCAACATACTGTGTCAACAGGCAAGATGATTGGACCAAGATGGTACAGTCAAGTATTGTGCCCATATACAATCTACCAGCTGAAGAAGCTATCCATCACCATGCTTGTGATAAGAATTTTCGGAGAGGGACAAGTATACCTGCAGCATGTATTGAACATGGGGAGGCTCCACCAAAGAAATGGAGACTTGGTCGACCGAAGTGTATGTCCTAGATGACAGCATTTGAGATTGCCATTTATTACTTGGAAGAGAATGATGATGAAACGATTCCTTTGGACAATTTGCATCACATTATGAAGTCAATGAGTGCACTGAGTGATAATCAACTACACACTACATCTCAGCTGAAAAGGGAATTCATGAATCACTATGGGAACAAGGTATTCATAACAAATCAGGCAACAACCTAACATTGCATCTCTTACGGCATATGAAAATGTTGCAAAGGTAGACAAATCCGACATGGACAGTTTGATTAAAGTTGGAGGAGGATACATTCATACGCAGGTAGAGAGCATGTAGAAAAATGTTGATGTGTATCTCGACAATGAGCAGATGGCATTGATTGACACCAATCTTGATTACCTCCCACATGCATTTCGCATCCTCCTTCAAGCTATCATCAAGAGCTGAGCTGCGTCATTGGGTCAGGCAATAATGCATTCGAAATGTCCCCATCATTTCTGCCTCCTCGACAAGTTTGACAAAGTATCACACTATAACACATATATGGTCATCGTAATTTAGTGGATATGATAAGCCAACTCGGTTTCAGCTCCTCGTAAATTTAGAAAATTCTCGGTGACCACTCATGGTGTTCACCTAATCAGAGACATTGCAGATACATTCGTGCAATACCAGGCTGGTTATATAGATCATGCCAGCAAAAGGTTTGATGGGACTGGCTCAATCCATGCTATGGGCGAGATGGTGAGACGGAGGGTACCAAGAGTTAAGGTGGACTTGGATGATGTTAAAAAAATCAACAGTGTCAAACCATTCTCACAAAGAAATCCAAAGGCAGTGCTGGCGAACATTATCTATTCACCAATTGGTGACTTCTGTCGTGATGAAAAGAATAGCAAACTAGATAATTTGTGGAGTGCGCCACTTCTGTGTGTGTTGACCACTGTGTTCCGGTTGCATGCAGTTGCTCCATTCTGACATTCCATACCCCAGGAAGAGCTCTGAGATATTCTTGTTGATTATCAACGTGACACCATGTGACGAATCCTGTGTCAGATCAATGCTGGAGTATGCCAGAAGACATGGAATCACACCGGTTATTACAATCGACCAGCAACTTTGGTGAATTGCATACATGATCTTCGAATCACGGCCAGCTGAGAGCCCCTTGCATCAAATAGCCCTGGTCTTGGGGGAATGCCATACTTAGATGAGTTTTGTTGGTACAGTTGGGAATCTGATGGCTGGATCTGGGTTAAAGGAGATCATCACTCAAGTATATTCAGAGGGTAGTACAGATCAGATGTTGTCCGGCAAATCTGTGTCACAAGCTGTGCGGGCTCATTTCTTGAGGAACCGCTTCTGCAATGCTCTTATCGTGTTTGATGGTTATTGAGGTGTTTTTTTTACCAAGGATGAGACCCATCAGAGAAGAACTGGAGGCCATCTTTCTTCAGACAAGTACAAAGATCACTGACATCTTCATCCTACAGATGATCCTTGATCCTAATCTCAGCCATTCTTTGCTCTTTGTACATGCATTGTCAGGGACCGACACAACATTGAGGCCATATGGCATAGGGATGGTCTCAGGAATATTCAAAGGTTTTCATGGTGACAGGTGGAAACCATGCAGAAATCGTGCAGGCTGGTAATCAGGCACTTGCAATCCTCTGCGGCTGTATGCCTGGCTTGGATTTGAATTCTGAACGTGCGACAAAATTCACTGAGAAGGTATCTATCAAGCTCAAATTACCTAACCCTTCGACACCTTCCACCGACATCAGATGCTGCCAGATTGCCCAGCCAACGAGTCTGACTCCAAGTGCAGACCTGGCTAGGCAACAATATGTATGCGACAGAATGGGGCTGGACGTTTCACAAGAGCAACAAGGGCACTATATTGAAACCAATCACAAGGCACCAAGCTGTCACTCCTAAATTTCTGTTGAAAATAATCAGATACAATTGCACTGGAAAGTGTGATGAAAACACATGCTCATGCAGAATTTTTTTGTCTACAATGTACCTCAGCATGTGGTCAATGCAAAGGGATGACATTTTCAAATGGACCAAGTCATGACTTCTCTGACATTACTGAATAATCGTCTCTTCATGTCCAATATATGAGTGTGACTGTCTTGAACTTTAGACATTTAAATTGATTGTAAGTTTGACTTGTAAACTGTAGTATTGCAGGGTTATTCCCTCTTTGCTCATGCTCATGCAGAATTTTTTTGTCTACAATGTACCTCAGCATGTGGACAATGCAAAGGGATGACATTTTCAAATGGACCAAGTCATGACTTCTCTGACATTACTGAATAATCGTCTCTGTGTGACTGTCTTGAACTTTAGACATTTAAATTGATAGTAAGTTTGACTTGTAAACTGTAGTATTGCAGGGTTATTCCCTCTTTATAAGGCCGTGTTAAGTATTTTGTAGTCCGATATGGAACAATTGCATTTTTTTCACATTTCGGGCAGCCGTAATTTATTTCTGTGTAAGATTTCACTTTAAAATTGTTAAATATATATTTCCCTGTCTTAATCTTATGAAGTTGATTATAAATAGAGTCATCATCCATGTTTAGATTTTGATTGATTCTTTTTTTTTTACTTTTTCGATTTTCGTTTGTATTGATGGCGGCCATCTTGGATTTGACCTATTTTGGGTGTTTCCCCAAGTCAAATTTTGGTAAACTATTTTTTTTTTTAAAGTAGACCTATCAAGGCAGTGAAATGTGTTAAAAAACCTTTTCCGTCAATTTTGTTGAACCTTCATGAAAAATAAACCTTTAATTACCGGACTAGTGACAACCGGGACACGTTAGGACGGCTCTCATTTCAGGGTGGGGAGGTATAATTCAAAGATTCACACATTCAAAATATGTGAAAGAGTAATAAAAAAAATTAGAAAATAATAATTGTTCATTTTTTAATTTTTTGGTAACTTTTTCTGAAACCCACGAACAGGTAATTTCATATTGAAACAACCGACAATGAAAGTGAAATAAAACATAATAAAATATGTTTGAGACATTTTATTCATGACAACATGGTGTTTACAAACCTTTTTCTGATCGATATCCATTACCAACTCCGTCAACCACCACCGTTTGAATTTGGCAGGAGGGGATTTGAAAGTGCATCAGAATACACTCCCTTTCAAAAGTCCACGAAAACAATGTCCCAACTGAAGTGACAGCTTATTAAACTTGATGAAATTCATTTCAGAACACGCACAGTTATGAAAATTATACATGACCTACTATTTCTGGACCACAAATGTCTATGTTCTGTCACTATTTGGCTTTGGATCCGTGAAATCTTGAAATTGACAGGTCACACCATGCAGATTCCTCGTTTCAAAATATCCGACTCGTCTGCAGCCTAAACAATGGCTGTTCAGTCATACTCAGTTCCATTAGTAAGCATATGGATGTACCAGCAGGCTCGATCAATCCCAGTAAATCTACAGGTAAATGTTGAACCACATCATAGATCAGGGTTGTCATCTTGCTTCTTTTAACTAGATCAAGTTAATGTAAACACATGATTGTCAGCCATTGACAGCTGTGAGCTATGAGTAACCGTGATTTAGGTCAAGTTCTGCCACATCCAAGTTTGGGGTAGAGAGGCATTTACTTTGATGTTATTCTTGTTTACTGGGGGTAATTGCTATCTAACTAATAACTCTTAGACATGTTAAATGTATATAGGAATGTTTATTCATAAAGTTTGCTGTAGAAATATATTCGTTTAGCATTTTAAAACCTTTTTCTATTACCCGTCACCCCTACAATAGAAATGATGGCATGTTCGATTTCCAAGAAATGACCTCTCTCACAAATTTCCGAGAAACGACAGCCAAGTCCACAGTGTTCAACAGTGTGCAACAGTTTGATAGAAATTAAAACATCTTTCTTTGGATTAAGTTAGGAGTGTTATTTGTCAACTTCGTTTGAAAAACTATGTGTTTGAACACTTATTATGAACTACTCACGACTTTGGTGTTTTTTAATCTTGAACTTAAGTAATATTTGTTACATATATAACTACCTGTGACCACTTTTCGGAATGTTCTAAGATCGCGGACCTGTGCACCTGTGTAATTGCGCGTTGCAAGAGAGCGCTGTTTTCAAAGCGTAGTTGCAGTCATGGTAGAATGGAGATAAACTTACTGTGTTTTGAAATTTGATGTAGTCCCACTGTAGAATAGAAACCTCTTTAGCGCTCGGTTCCAAATTATAATAAAGAGGTTTCTATTCTACAGTGGGACTACATCAAATTTCAAAACACAGTAGGTTTATCTCCTAAATAGATATTTCGATTTATCGTGGCACCCCTAAAGGACAGTATTGACATGATGTGATCCCTGTTTCATGGCTTCTAATGTCTCCATCGTTGCATTCACACGGTGTCATTCCTTTTTGAATGTAAGGCTTAACATGCTTAAAATCCCAATTACGGACAAGACATCTAAGAGTAAAGCTGTTACAAGAACGAACAAGGAGCTAGCCATGAAATTATGTCAGCCAACTGCTTTAGGATCTCGCACTGCATGTACATCTTCAAATGACATAATAATGGCATCATGTGTCTGCATAATCATTCTTGAACCTGTCTTCTGTTACCATGTTAATGGGTCTTGAAACTCTTGTAGTTTATCATACTTCACAGAAGAATCTGTATAACATCTGTATAAGATGCCGATGTGTCTGTGATAGTGGTTTAGGTAGGGGACATCATGAGCTGCTTGTAATGCCGCTAAGTTTAATCTGTGAGCTGCACAATGGACCTGCACTAATTTGGGATTTCTTCTTTTCCGCCTCGCCCCCAACCCATTCAACTGCCCAGTCATGACAGCGGCACCGTCTATGCCAAGACCCATTACTCTGTAGAAATTGTCATTGGTCTCATTTACTAGATGTTTTCTGTGAAGAAATTCGAACAAACTTTCCTCCATACAATCATAAACATGTTCATTTCCAGCAAAGCCAACTTTAACTTTGCCAGTGTCTAACGTATCTAACAGATAGATAACAAATTTGTTTTTCTACCTTCACATTACGTTTCATCTAACATGACACCCAAAGAAGGGACTGTCTCGGATAGCTTTGATTTGATTTGTTTCTAGCAAATCAAACACACTGTTTCATCTTGTCCACAATTCCTTGCTTTCTGTAATAATTGTTGCAATTGCTAATCCCGTTTTCAACTTACATTTCCATCAAATCTTCAAATGCATCTGACGAAATGTTACTTTTGCCATCACATAAACAGTTCTTAGTTGTTTCACATGTGATTCGGTTTGTGCATTTCTGTTGTCTTCCACAACATTCAGTATGTTTGCTTTCCCGGTTCCAAAATGTCTTTGCAGTTCTAAAATCTTAGAGGAATCAACACAATCTTTTGATTGTTCATGTCGGGTGATTGTTGAATGTTGGTAATTTGTGCAGCCTTGCAGTTTTGCATTCATACAAATGTCACGTCATTCCACCTGTTCCACGCTTGTATCTTAGCCACAAGAATTTTGACAGCCTTTCCGTGCGGAATATGCAACTTACTTTCGGTTTCTTTGGACTTAACGGTTCTGTGTCACTTACAGTACTTGAATTGTTTTTATCGCGTATCTCTTCCGGGTTTTTTTAAGACTTTTCATTCACATTTTCTGTAAATTTGAGAAATTTTCCCAAACCAAGTTGTTTCTTTTCGTCGGCCATCGCGACACATGGAAATGTCAAACACAACGAATGTATTGACCCCTCTAGGAAGCAATGGTTCAACCAATCAATAACCAGAAACATTACTTGCGAGAGGGGTCAATGGCTTAATTTAGAATTGATAATTAGGCCAGGGAAATCCCAAATAGCAAACTGATGTTGCGTTAAACACTTGTAATATTTTCTGGTTGAATACAGTTTATTAGCAACAACAAACACGTCCGAAGCTTTATATTTCGTATATACCGTATTTATTATGGGCAATTAAATTCTGGAAAAAATATCTCTCGTGTATAAAACGCACAGGCTTTTCTTTAGTATCATTTCAGGCAGTCATGATCCGTCATCGGAAATAGCATAAATCCGAATTGAATTACGCAAGTTAATCCTGTAAGTGTTGTTACACTATCTGGTGATCAAAATGTGTTCTCTTTATATCTGACCTTATGATTGTCATCTTTTTTTATTAATTTTATTTAAATTTTTTATAAAAATATGTTAACCCAAATTTCGGCACAATCGTGTGTCATGATACTTACAACTTCCATTTGCCTCGTTCCCTAGGGTCCGCATGACCACATACCGTGACCGCATTACTCATTACACATTATTCACAGCTCCAATGATAATATTATCTTCTGTTTCATTTTTTATGATTCTACACATCTAGATAAACATGTGAGAAAATATGCCAAAACTTGAAAACTTTTGGGTCATGCACCGATTTTCTTTAAATGTAATATCCACTTATGTATGACTGTTTAATAATCTCATACCAACTTTGACTGGAGTGGGTCCGATAGTTTTTCAGATATTGTAGTAAACGTTGGTACCTTAAATTAGCTTCCAGACCATGGATCCGGAAACCGTCATATGCGCCGGACATGTCAGATTGGGAATCTCAAATGTCCGGTTTAAAATGTTGCTTACCGGACATTTAAATTTTTCTGTCCGGACATTTTAAAAAGTATTGTCCGGACATTCTTAAATTTTGATCGGACATGATCAACAGATAGGACTGAGCAGTTTCTGTCTGCAGTTGTAACACAATGAAGATTATCTACACTGACAAGCTTTGTTTGTTTTGATTGCTGTAAATACATCGTATCTACATGATAGTCCAAGCGGTCAATCACTGTAATAGGCAGTAAACTGAGTTGACACTAATTAATCGAGGATTAATTACTGAGAACATCTTGTTAATTTGAGTGAAAGGTGTTTACAACTGTACATAAATACCTTGCATCATCGATGTACCTCATTATCCTCAAAATGCAACGATACGTAACTTCAGACAAGAAGCGAAAGCCTGGAGCTGTTCGTGCCTTGTCGGCTCCATCATCCAGAGGCAAGAGAGTTAACTGACTTTAAAAGTCCAGTTTCCACACTTGCCGAACTATGCTGGAATTCCTGGGCTCTATTGTAGCGCCGTAGTTATGTCCCTTCTATGCCTCTCCTATGGACCAATCAGATTCCACCTCACGAATCACTTGCATTTGCTTCAAACAAAACGGCGGCGCCCAGTCAAGAAAATCTGATCGATAATTATGATCACTATTTTGTGATTAAACGAGTCTTACAACGCAAAGTGCATCAAATCACATGAGAACCTTGATTAAAAACATGAAAAGATTTAGAAAATATTGAGTTAGCAGTGCACATGCTTTGCAAATCCTGCAATCGATCGAAATCTGCGTGACAGTTTACGCGATTTTGATTGGACTGTGCATAGACTCGTTAGTCCAGCCAAAATGTAACTCCATAATACCAGCCTAGTTCGGCAAGGGTGGAAACTGGATGTTTATCGTCAGTTAACTCACTCACCTTGGGAAGATGTGTCAGCTCATTCCTTACCTCTCAGTATCTTGTAGATTACAGAATGGGACAAGGGTGCCAAATGACATCCAGGTCCATCAGGAATGTCTGTAGACTAATGTCACGAGACACCATGCCTACCCGTAACCTTCATAATAAGATCGTGTTTGTCTTTCGTAGAAAACAATTACAACGTATCCTTAACTATTGGGCAGTTTGGCAAGGACTATAGGTCTAGTGCCAATTTCTAACGCTGTAAAACTTGTTGCTTGTCTTTCTGCGGCAGAGAATGTCCTCACGGGAAGTTGTACTTTATTCCAAAGGCATCACACCGTATCACTTCGGGTACGAACAGGAGATAACAAACTTGGGACCATAAAAATTGGAACACATTATCAGATAACTAGTTAGTAGACATGATGATTTACAATTTTATTTGTATTTTTCATTGTGCAAGACATTTTATATATGCAGAGATTAAGTTTATTGTGTGTAATTGTCACATGAAATAAGCTGGAAATACCAATCATATTTTCTCCAATGATTCAATTTTCACTTCGGACCTGTAGATACTTTTGGTAAGTTGTCCAAGACTTCTGAAGGGTAAAGATAAAATGGCCATGTAATGTTAACGCAGTGGGGAAATTGTTACTAGCTGCAGGAATTTGTACTAGCCCCGGGGTAGCGGCTAGTGGTAGATCTAACCCTGTATATGGATATTTAATTAACACTTTTCAAACTCGTGGGTGGAGTCACGAAACAGTTATCAATAGGCTGTTACGATTCACTCATGTACTCGGTGAATCAAACCATATCCCTTCAATCATGAATTGGATTTGTTATTTGTGGTCACAGGAATTGAAAATTTATGGAAAAAAAGAAGAGTGTTTTTAAAAAAATTATCCATATGAACTTATTATATGCATCATAGATTTCTTCAAAGACAGCACTTTTATATATTTAAATGCCAGACCTGTCAACCCCTCATCATGACAATGTGGGAAATTTGACATAAAAGTGGGGGAGATTTGCCTCCAAAGGGGGAGATTTTTAAAATAGCGAAGATAGATAATTTCCAACTTTTATTTTTACTAATGTTATTAAGAAAACCAAATATTTTAAAACAATAAATAATTAATAACTTCTTATACGTACAGCTGGTGTGATTTCCATTTTCATTTTGAAACCCTAGCTACGAGGGAAGCTTGATTGTGTAACGCATTGTTATTTCGACTACTGAATCAGCCAATAACGCATAGCGTTGTTTCTGAAGATGGCGCTTGCAGGTCATACTTTGCTTTCATTTCGGAGAGATTAAAGACGTAACTTTGAGGTAAATTGATGTTTTAAAAAAAGTTGCTGACAAACCAGTTAAGTCATGTATAACTGGACCGGCCAATGGAGGAATAAACACGCTAAGAACATGAAGACAACAGTTTATTTCAGGAAGTGATGAATACTTGGCTGATTATTCATTTAAAGTTCAACCCTTCAGGCACGTGTTAGGACAATCTTGTTTTCTTGACAGTTTACATTGTTAAATGGTTAACCATATGAATTTAATTACCAGTTGATTTCTAGACAAAGGCCCTTCTGGATCCCCCTGTGGGTGGCTGTGATAGCAGTCACTAACCCGTGAGCCTGCCGGACAGATCGGGACGTAAACTTCCCGTTCTATGTTTTTACTCACGCGACAATGTAGGCGATTTTTTATAATTATGATGAATTCTGTTTTGCGGGAGAAATAGTCCATCATGCGGGAGACTGGGAGATTTCATCAAATTGCGGGTTGACAGGTCTGAATTTCACATTAATGTGGTCACTGGTCATTGTCGCATTTGAGCAGATACTAGTACCTGGATAAGTGCAGTATATAAATGTATAATAATAAATAAATGTATAGTATATAATAATAATCATTAACACTGTCAACATGGTCAAACCATGTCAAATAATTTGTTTTATTGTTTCACTGAATATAATAAATAATACATCAAATGCTGACTTCTTATTGTATTCGTGAATAAATATTCATATTCGTTACCCAGGGTTAGAAACTAACAGTTTTTGTCCACTAGTCCTTATAATGATAACATATAGCAAAACCCTTAAAATGGGCCAATTTCTACTAGTCCTTAGGATACCTTTACTATTGGGCAGTTTGGTAAGGACTACAGGACTAGTGCCAATTTCTAACACTGGTTACCCTATTATCATGATACTGTCGTATTAGCCTCAAAACGTATTCGGAAGGTGACGAAATCATAACTTTTTGAGTAAGTAATACTTTTTAATGGACACTGTTCCTGTTTATCAATCTACATATTAATACAAAGTATTTATTTTCATGTTGATCATCTTTTATTTAATGTACAAAAGACATGACAGCCATATCTGTATGACCCAACAGTGGCAGTGTTGGCATTGGTCACCATACTAATAGGATATCCTTGGATGTGTTGCCTGCCATCGCATGGCCCTGTATGAAGTTTTGTCAAATGTAGGCCTGAAATTGTGTATTTCAAGCCATTCTGAGCACAAATAAAGTGTCGGGTTAAAATCTTTAAGTGTTTTTAAGTGTGTATTTCTGTAAACTCGTTACCATTTTCTTTATCATGTCAATTTTCATTTATGTTTTGAGATATCATAAGGTATGACGAACAATTTTCTTTTGTGTAAACATGTATTTTATTATCCAAAACTGGCTCCCACAGGAGATATCGCTTGGATGAGATCAAGCGATATCTACACCGTAGATATCGCTGCAATGAAATTACCATATTCGACGTAATAAGCGCCCATGACAATATATTTGCTAATATATTGGCTAGTGAACAATCCAAATTAGCACCCCTTCTGATTGATGAATGTACACAGGACCTATTTATTCGTAAATAATACGCACTCGTGTGTAATATGCACCCTCAATTATGGGTATTTAAATTCTGGAACACATACCAGTCGTATATAAACATTTCAGGCTGTCAGCATAAACCACAAAATTTATCTTTTCACCAAAATAATGTTCTAATAAGAGCCCCCTATTTCTAATTTTGAGAGCGCCCTGGGCGCTTATTACGTCGAATACGGTACATCACAATGCTTTGCAGACCATTCTGACGTCACCATGAAATGACATCACTAATGGCTCTACTATTGAAGCTGTTAGCAGTACTTTTAACACTGAAGGCACTGCTAAGTACTGTCTACAAATTGAAAAAGTTAGAAGAATGATGTTTGATGATAAATATAATCTCAGCCTCGAGTTTTTCCACTTTATCAACTCGTGTTGATATATTTCATTATTTGATATCAAAAGACACTCGGGTGAGATTCTCCATTTATTATTACAAACAAGATAGTCATCAATATATGAAAGGTGAACATTAGGGCTGTTACAATTCACTCGCGTATTCGGTGAATCAAACGTTGTAAAGCTCCTTCAAGGCAACAGCACTTGTCGCATCGATAAGGAACTATTCAAGCTCTCTCAGTCTGTCAAATAAGAATAGGAATTGTTATCAAGGACAGAAATTGGCACTAATCATGTAGTCCTTGCCAAACTGTCTAATAGTAAAGGTATCATAACAACGAGTACAAATTTGACATTTTTAAGGGTTTTGTTATTACGAGGACACATAACATTATGAATAAATTATGCGTGAGTGATAATTTTTTACACCGCTTTTAGCAATATTCCAGCAATATCACGGCGGGGGACACTAGAAATGGGCTTCACTGATTGTACCCATGTCGGGAATCAAACCCGTGTCTTCGGCGTGAGGAGCAAAAGCTTTAACCACTAGGCTACCTGACCGCCAGTTGTGCATAAAGTAAACATTCTAAATGAAGGTAGACTAACGTATAGTCTCTGAAATGAACATATCGTACAGAAAAAACAGTTGCTCAGTTATCTTAATAAAAATATAATAAAAAGGGAGCCCAGTGATTCTCTTCCTGATACTGCAGTAATCTAGACTTGCCAAACATTATAGACTTGCATGGGCTGTAGTTGATATATTTGTATCAGGGTCTGTAAGACAGACTAGGTAGTAGTTTTTTTGTTTTTTTTTCGCATTCCAGTATTTTTCAGTGCATATTTCGTATGTTGGGTGCCGTAAACATAAACACTGACTGGAGAATCTTATTTTACAGATCCTACCAGCTTTGAGCAGAGAAGGTGAGCGTCCCATCGACTACAAGGCCATCATGAAGAAGAAAGTTTGTGATGAAATCGAACAGTTCTTCACCAAGGCTGAACTGACCACCATGTCCAATTATGAAAAGCTACGACTACGAAACATGAGGAAAAACTATGAGATGATGGCTGAATTAGGTATTCTGTTGATTTATTAGATTCCATATTTAGCATAAGATGAGTGGTGATTCTGAGTCACAGTTGTTGTAAGAGGCAACTGAAGAACTGTTCAAAACTATAGTGGAATCCTGGGGTCCTTCAGACATGTTCCAGTAACATGTATAGTTGTTGAATATACTGGGACCCCTAAGTTGATAGCAGTTTTGACACCAGAGAAATAGGACTTCAGTATTTCATGCTTGTCTAAGTGCCAGCAGAAAAGGGTGCAGGGTTTCAGATCTGTCCATTTTCTTGGACATTGACTTATCATCCAAAATGTCCTGAACATATTTTTCAAATTTGGAAATGATCTGGAAGAATGTCCTCTCAAAAGTTGATAAAATCATGAAATTTCCTGTTGGCATTTCTCTATTGCACAATCACTGGGGTGTAGTAATTCACAAATTTCAGTGAACAGGTTATGTGATGAAATTATAATATGCATCTCGTATCATGAGCTGATGGCGCATCACTAGGTCTCCAAGTTGTATCAACAGAATATTTTGTTTGTTGTTTCACACCACACTCCACAATATTCCAGCTATGTGACAGGTGTCTGTCAATAATCCGACCAGACAATCCAGTGATTGACATCATGAGCATCGATCCACGCAATTGGGATATGATGACATGCTTCAACCAAGTCAGTGAGCCTGACAACCCGATTCAGTTAATCGCATTTTCTGACAAGGATAGTCACCTCTTAAGGCAAGCATGGTTGCTGAAGACTTACTCTAACATGGATCTTCATGGGTCGTAATATAAGTAATTCCTTTGAGTTAAGAAACAATTACCATTTTACCCAGGCTATTTTTGGATAGACATGACCTTCGTCATGTAAAAAGAAATTAAGAAATAACCAATGATTACCATTCATAATGGGTTGTTTTTTTCAGGTTTACCAGTCATCAAACCTGAATTTATGCGAGGCCCCAAGGGCAAGAAGAGAGTGAAGAAAGTCGTTGAGGAGTCTGACAGTGACGAGGAATGGATACCAGCATCACAGAGGAAAAGTAGCAGAAGTACGTGCTCTAAAATCAGTACTTCGGAAATAAAAAATATCAGGGTTCGAAATCAATATAAGTCTGCTAGTTGTAGACTTGAAAAATTCAGAAAGAATGAGTGACACATAAAATTACAGTATTATTAATTTACAGTAACTAATGGCTTGGTGTATAATGGAAGAAATTCACTGACTGTACAAATTATGATTAATTCACTGAGAATAGAAATTTGAATTATTCTATTAGGTGTATTATGATGACGCATACTGTTAGCATTACGCTATGAAGTTGGCATGGAGCCATTGTCCTTATAAAATGTGTGACTATTGGTCTGGAAATCATGATTGCAATAACTATTGATATCGAAAGAAACTATTGCGATAACTATTGATATTGCTAGTAACTATTGTGATAAATATTGATAGTTTTCAGTGTATCATTTTAGATGGATTTTAGAGTTCAATTAAACCTTGGAACTGAAGTTTCCTTTGAATTTGATAACCATAACAACAAATAAAAAGTAAAGTTTGAGATATGACTGATTTGTTTTTTCTTTACCCTAATATTTTAAGAAAAAGAAACTTCCACATTACCATGTGTAAATTACTACCACTCATAATCAAAAGAAAAACAAATTTGTACAGCATTGCATGTATTTTATTGAAACTGTATGATATGGTAAATACAAACAAACTATCGATAGTCCTGACTGAAATTGATACTATTGATCAGAAACTGATTTAACAATCGATTTATTGACCTTAAGTGCTTACCAATAGCAATATATATCGATATTTTGATTTATCGTGACACCCCTAGTCATTGTCTTAAAGTTAAGTTAAGCTATGGGTATCAAGATGGAAATATAAAGTAGGAAGTGATTAACAATGTACCCTAACCTCCATTATTTCTAATGCTGATAGTGGGTCCAGGTGAAATATCATTGAACGATTTGAGCTTTTTATGTTTAATTGTTTGTAACTCTTTGTCATACATTCCAGCTGTCAAGCCAGTAGCTACATTTAGGTATCCAATCAAAGAGGAGCAGAAAAAGAGAAAGGTAAAGCAGGTGAAGAAAGAACCAAGCGTCAAGGTAATACTGTAAAACTAAGCATTGAAACCGTTCCTTTTTTTTACCTGCTTTCAGTGAACCTCAAGTCACTTTTACCAGGCCTTAACATGAAAAAGGAAATTTGTTATTTCATTTCGGGTATATTTAGTGACATTTAGTGATTTATGTGTTGGTCTTGTGAAACACTCGTCTGTTCCCCACATGAGTACAGTGTATAATTCCCAATCTTGGTGCCCTCCATCATGATATGGCCAGAGCTCCAGATAAGCTGTGTATCTTCGTGAAATATGCATCAGAAATGCAGAAATGAGCAGTCAAATAACATCCAAACGTAAAAAATATGCAACAAAGATTACAGAGATGCTACAAAAATAAAACTTGTGCGTATCATCAAAATATTGTGAAGTATTCGATTAGCAAATGAGCAACTTTTTTTGAAATTTTAAACAGGCATTCTGTCAACCTTGCCAAACTCCACGATGACACTTACATCATGATCCATTTGCCATCACATATTCTTGTGGAAGTATTGCGGTATTTCTGAGTCCTATAAAACTCTGGAACCCACATGACACCAGTTTGCAGGGACTAGATGAATAGTGTTTTTAAATATTTAACTTAAATACCACATGTGTAAAAACTAGTGGGTAACAGAAATTTGAATACCCAGATAGAATTACTGATACCCAATGATTTTAAAATGCATGGGTAAAATACCCACAACACCAAAAGCTTATCTGGAGCTCTGATGGCTGAAATCTTGTTTAAGCTGCACAATACCATCTTAACAAGTCGTATGGCCCTTTAACCCAACTTTGCTGTACTGTCCTCCCATATCAAGAGACAACATTACCAAATTCCTTGTATTAATCCATCCTGGAGTTTTCAGTGCGTATCTCCATTCTGTTTTAAATAGCATAAAATCTCGACCATACCGTCCTGTTTCGAGGTGAGTTTACCACCTCCATGGCGCCTACTTTTACCTGACTCCAGAATATCACTTGTTCAGAAGAGTAATTTGATTGGACGAGCATTGTGCCCAACAAATTCTGCTACCAAGCCAATCTATAGCGATTGAGTCCAGGATATTTATCACAATAGAATGGACATATATTAATACTGATTATTGATGGAAATTGTAATTGCCACATTTCACTATTTCAGCTCACTCAGAAAGTACCTGTTGAGCACAAGTGCCTTATCTGTTGCAGATGGTTGTATATTGTACTTTTAGATCATGATTGTGAATGTAGTCATGTTTGATCCTGAACTTTTCAGCTGTGTCTGAGAGTTCAAGTGATGTAGTATTAATACTGCAATCTAATGTTGCAGAGAACCGCGAAACCAACAGCCACTGAGACTGTCAGCTGCCCCTATCCCCTCCGACAGAGACCTGACACAAACTACATGATGATGGAAGGCCCTGATGATGACCATTTTCTGTGTGAGTTTGATCTGGAGCATTATGAATATATTCTAGGGCTGGGACAATACCTTTGCTGATGATCTGATATACATATCACAAACAAAATGTATCATACACAAGGACGGTATCCATTGCTGTCATTTGATTAGCTGCCCAGGGTTAGAAACTAACAGTTCTTGTCCACTAGTCCTTATAATGATGACATATAGCAAAACCCTTAAAATGGGCCAATTTCTACTAGTCCTTAGGATACCTTTACTATTGGGCAGTTTGGTCTACAAGGACTACAGGACTAGTGCCAATTTCTAACGCTGCAGTGCCTTAGGTCATGTGCTTGAATTTGACTCATGACGATCCTTGTAGCAGATTACAACAGAAATTAAATCTCTTTTTGGTTTAATCCACCAACTGCTCCATGGTTCATTGGAATGGGAAATTAAGTGTGTCTGGGATGGACTGAAGGTAATTTGGGGAGATCAATCAGTCACTGAGCCTGTACTTAAATAGTATTTGCTGAAATTGAAGTATGTGCCTGGTGATGTGCGTGACATAAGTCCCATTACTCACGATGTACTGCTGATGGAACGCCTGGATCAATCCCTCCCAGTGGTCTACCCTTCCATCGAAATCATTTGAAGGTGCAGGTGGCACCATAGTCGAATCCTTGCAGATCACATTTGGGAGCACTTTTTGAGACGATATTTGCCAGACTTGCAGTTGAGCGAGTGAGTGAGTATGGTTTTACGCCGCTTTTAGCAATACCATGGCGGGGGACACCAGAAATGGGCTTCACACATTCAATTCATGTGGGGAATCAAACCCTTAGTGGACGCTTAACCACTAGGGTACCCGACCACTCCACTTGCAGTTAAAAGGCAAATGGGTTTCTGATCAGGACATTGACTGTGGGGATGTTGTGATGATAGAAAGAGTGTGTGTTAGTAGCAGGGCGTGCACTCATCCCACAGACGACATCCTTACCTTGTCAGCTTGCTGACGGGGTTAACCTCTTTGGTCATGTGGACAAGGCGTCCGACCTCTGATCAGAAGGTCCGTGGTTTGAATCCCATCAGTCATGGGACTTGGAATTTTTATGGCTGCTAGATGTTGTTTTGCTGCTATTGAACAGAATTGACATTAATGCTTTGATGATTTTATGCTTGTTATCCCCCGGCATATAATGCGGGGGATATAGAGATCAGCCAGTCTGTCCGTCCGTCCGTCCGTCTGTAATCATTTCCTTTTCCGGGGCAGAATTCCAAAACCATTCAGTGTATTTGATCGAAACTTGGCAAATCTATCAGGCACACACTGAAGTGATGCCTTTTGATATTTTGGGATTTTTCTAATTTTTATTTTTTAATTTTTTTGGGAATGAAGTTGTACATAGACTCAATTGGGGAAGGGGTTCGTTTCTGGGGTAGAATTCGAAAACCATTCAGTGTATTTGATCAAAACTTGGCAAATCTATCAGGCACATACTGAAGTTGTGCCTTTTGATATTTTGGAATTTTTCTAATTTTTATTTTTTTACATTTTTATGGAATGAAGTTGGACATAGACTCAATTGGGGATGGGGTTCGTTTCCGGGGCAGAATTCGAAAACCATTCAGTGTATTTGATCGAAACTTGGCAAATCTATCAGGCACATACTGAAGTTGTGCCTTTTGATATTTTGGGATTTTTCTAATTTTTATTTTTTTACATTTTTATGGAATGAAGTTGGACATAGACTCAATTGGGGATGGGGTTTGTTTCCTGGGCAGAATTCGAAAACCATTCAGTGTATTTGATCGAAACTTGGCAAAGCTATCAGGTACATACTGAAGTTGTGTCTTTTGATAATTTGGGATTTTTCTAATTTTTATTTTTTTACATTTTTATGGAATGAAGTTGGACAAAGACTCAATTGGGGATGGGGTTCGTTCCCGGAGCAGATCTTGAGCATATTTCTTCACCAAACTTGGCACATAGATAGATCTAGTGGTAAACTGGTGCCTTTTGATAGTTTGGGATTTAAATTTTTTTATTTTTCGAGTTTCCATGGCAACAACTTTGATTTAGACTGAAAATGGCGGTAGTCCTCGTTTCCGGAGCAGATCTTGAAAACTGTACCATATTTCTTTGTCATACTTGGCACATAGATAGGTCTAGTGGTGAACTGGTGCCTTTTGATGGTTTGGGATTTTTAAAAAAGTTATTTTTCGAGTTTCCATGGCAACGACTTTGATTTAGACTGAAAATTGAGGTAGTCATCGTTTCCGGAGCAGATCTTGAAAACCGTACCATTTTTCTTCACCATATTTTGCACATTGATAGGTCTAGTGGTGAACTGGTGCCTTTGGATAGTTTTGGATTTTTTTTAAAAGTTATTTTTCGAGTTTCCATTGCAACGACTTTGATTTAGACTGAAAATGGAGGTACAAATGTAGTCCTCGTTTCCGGAGCAGATCTTGAAAAACGTACTATATTTCTGTACAAAAAGGCCCAGTGAACATAGTTCTCAGGAGCTAATGCATTGCACACACCCGACATGTCATATTGGCAGGGGATGTGAGTATTTCATTCTTGTTGATATTATTTTTTTATGAATTTTTATTTTTACAATTTTTATGGAAAGAAATTGGACCTAGACTCCATTGGGGAACGGGTTCGTTTCTGGGGCAGAATTCGAAAAACATTCAGTGGGTAAACAATGTATGCTTCTTAGAGAACATTCAACTGTTGACTCATTACATACAGAACTGCACATTTACTAGTGGTTACTTTACAGACAGCTGCGGGGGGGATATGTCATCTTTCTGATGACTCTTGTTGTAAGAGGCGAATAACAGGGTCAAGAGGTCAGGGTAGCTGACTAAGTTGATGCATGTCATCATATCCCAATTACGTGGATCGATGGTCATGACACCAATCACTGGATTGTCTGGTCCAGACTCAATTATTTACAAACCGCCGTCATAGAGCTGGAATATTGCTGAGCATGGCATTAAGCAACAAACAAAGAAACAAAAAGATAACTTGTGACTATGCCTTGAAGCGGTTACTTTTTTTTCCAAATTTGGAGGCGGCTTTTCCAGAAAGTAATTGCTAAGCAATAATAATAAGAAAAGTAGGGCTATTCGCTTTTTGACAATGTTGTTTACATGTCAAGGGTGTAATTTGCGTTTATCTGCCATTTCGTTGCCAGTTCAACATTTATCTGCACCAGATTTGTACTTGTCCGTGTGTTGCTTGCCCTTGCCCTTGCCCTTGCCCCTGCCCCTGCCCCTGCCTTGCCTTGCCTTGCCTTGCTCCTGCTCCTGCCCCTTGCCTTGCATTGCATTGCCTTGCCTTGCCTTGCCTTGCCTTGCCCCTGCCTTGCCTTGCCTTGCCTTGCCTTGCCTTGCCTTGCCTTGCCCCTGCCCCTGCCCCTGCCCCTTGCCTTGCCTTGCCTTGCCTTGCCCCTGCCCCTGCCCCAGCCCCTTGCCTTGCCTTGCCTTGCCTTGCCTTGCCTTGCCTTGCATGTATGATGATGCAAATACCAAACTACCAGTAAATAGTTTAGAATAACTAACATTGATTTCTTCATCTTTTAACTTTGACAAAAGTCATAGATGTTGTTATTTGACTAACACAATCATTTTCCCCTAGAAAATTAATTAATGCAAAATGTTTTTCTTTCTTGCATTTTGACTCCAAATGCAAATCTGAAATGAACAGTTTTCATTGGATGAAAATTGTGAAAATAGATGTGCACAGTGTCATTTATATGTATTTATGGTTGGGTGAAAATATGGATAATGTTATTATGCCAATTTATCTGGGGTAAGTTAAATTTTCTGCAAATCAATCCATATTTGTGGAATCGCAGAATGTTTCTGAGACTGATAAGGCATTTAACTGCACAGCAAATTGCAGCTCATTTATAGATCACTTGCCCACCTGTACCTATACAGATTTATTACTTACTAATTTAGTACCAGGTAATAAGATGTATGTCAGAAATATTGTCTGATATCTGTGTTGTTACACCAACATCTGTGGATCATCAGTTCTAGTATGACACTTGATAGACTGCTGTACTGAACAATTGTGTTCCAGACTGTGAAGAATGCAACAAGGAGTATGAGGGAGACTGTCCTGTTCATGGACCTCTACTAGTCATCACTGACACTCAGGTATGTACAGACATTAAAGTCTCGATCATCTTATTATAACAGGATTGGAAACATATTTTTGTTTTCACTTGTTTGGAAATATGATCTGCTACATTATATTAGTTGTGAGTGAGATTTTACAGAATTGTTTCCATGAGTCAAGGAACTTGTTTGAGAGTCATGTTGATTTTTGTAGCAATAAATTTATTTTGACTGAATCATTTGGTGCTTGTTGTTGACTGCATTTCATTTTGATTGACAGTTTTTTATCTTGTCTGATGACATACTGATCATGCACATTTGAATATTTTTTATGTTAAGTTAATGTGAATGATATTCATGATTTGTATCATATTCAGCTTTTCTATTGAACGAGAGGCCAGTCACAAGGGTTAGAACTTAATACAAGCCGGGGGCTACTCCAAATGTTCTCGATTTCAACATTGTTTTGACATTACAAAGGCAGTTTATCTTTACCTGAGCTAGTAAAGCTTTTGAGTTAAGTTCTAACCTTGCCAGTCAGTGATTGCAAAACAGATGTGCAGAAGCGTAAGTGTTGACGTTCAGACATATTTTTCACTAGATTCGTAGGGATGACCCATGGGCATTCCATAACACGAATAACAGAAGCGTTGTTTCTGATCATTTAGACCCTTTAGTAAGTTTGAACTCTGCATCTTAGCATTCATTAGGAAAAGTGCATGCCCGTGTATGAATACAGTGATCGCTCGCTATTGCGCTCTTCGATAAAGCGCTACTTCGGTTACTACGCGCGGTAACGCATGGCTCCCAAAATTTATGTACACTTTTATTACTGATAGTTTTACACAGACATAATTGTATTGTTGTTCGTTGTTCATTTGCACATAACGCTTCTCATTGCATAATCAACCGTTTATCGCTGAATGGAGTTCTAATAATCTGTTTGAAAACATCTGCGGCAAGTCCCGGAAATACGATTGTTCAACTAGTTAACTTTTCACACTATCGACCTTTGATCTTAGAAGCGCATGCATGCAATAAAAGAGAACCACAAGCGAAGTTTATATTCTTAATTAGTGGGCAATCCAATTTGAGGCGACACTGTCACACATGTAGTTGCTGTCACAACACGGCGGTCATTCATTTCGTAATCGCGCTTTCGTAACATCGCCTGTTTTTTTCCGTAGTTATAACAAGCGATTTCATTGGATTAAAATTTGTTTCTAATGACGCTTTCTTGCCGAAATCTACTACAAGTTTCGTGATTGGTCAATTTTGAGCACGTGACCTCAGGCAGCCAATCAAATTATAGCTGTGATACCAAGCTCGTGTTTGATAAATTTCAGAAGTTGGCGAAAGATTTTGTTAAATCGTGTTAATCTGAACGTTTTAAGCAGGAAATCACGATATATATTAAAAATATGGAACTTCGCGAATGTATCGTACTAGGTTACGAGCTGTGACAAAGATTTTTCATGCATATATTTTTGCATTAAACATTGTGTCCGAGCCGAGAATTCAAGGCGACGAAAGCCGAGATGTCATTTGACTTACATTACACGCGATCGCACGAAACGATGGAAATAATAACTTAGATGTAAGTTTGATTACTTTTAGATATATTTTTGTTGATTTTATTTATCACTTTGTATAATATATTTAAAGATTTGTTTAAAACGTCTTTATTTTGCTCTAAACACATATTGATGATTTGAGATTTTCCGAGCGCGCGCCTCGGCCTCGGTTAAACGGCTCATCGTCTATAACGCCCACCAATTATTTGGACCCCATTGGTAGCGTTATAGCGAGCGATCACTGTATCAGTGTTAGAACTAAACTAAAACGCTTTACTTGCCCAGGTAAGATCAAGTGCCCTTGTTATGTTAAAACACAGGGGAAATTGTGAAATGTGTACTACCCTGCAGGGCTAGCAGGCTAGTGTTACGTTCTAACCCTGGAATATCTTCGCTACGACCCATCCTAGTAAACCGCACACCTAAGAAATGCTCACCCAAACCTCACTAACAACTTCATACATCTTTATGATTACCTTTCATTGATTGGCCAGGGCACGGGTGGCCCAGTCGTCTAAGGCGCCGCGATTAGCTGTGCAGAGTTGCGTCCCTTGGGCATGCCAGAAACCTATGATTGTTGGTTGGAAGCCAGGTTCGCCCCCGATTATGTTTCTAGGTTTGTCAGCACCATACCCGTGCTCGTGGGTTTCACCGAAGTGGTAACCGTCTGAGACCTGCATCACTTCAGGCTTTCCTCCCACATTAAGCTGACACGCCGTGATATAACTGGAATACTGTTAAAAGCGTGCGTTAAACCCGACTCACTCACTCACTCACTCACTCACTCATTCATCCAATGATTGACCAAATGATCAATGACGACCCGTGCCCGGGTGTTCTTACAGTCTCTCAAAATGCATGATTTGCTCTGTTAACATCCTTGCCATTGAAACTATTGGACCGAGGAAGCAGTATGTTTCTTATGTAACAGGGGGCACGGGGGGCCCAGTTGTCTAAGGCGCCGCGATTCGCTGTGCAGAGTTGCACACCAGAAACCTATGATTGTGGGTTCAAATCCTGGTTCGCCCCGATTATGTTTCTAGTTTTGTCAGCACCATACTCGTGCTCGTGGGCTTTCACCGAAGTGGTAAACGTCTGAGACCTGCATCACTTCGGGCTTTCCTCGCACATTAAGCTGACACGCCGTGATATAACTGGAATAATGTTAAAAGCAGTGTAAAACCTGACTCACTCACTCACTCACTCTTATGTAACAATATATTTTGTTCTGGGCCCTGTTCCACAATGTGATCATGGCACTTAGATGATCGTAACTCTCATCCCTAGTTACTGATTTACAATGGTTGCAGCACTAATTGTTTCATGGAACGTGGTCCAGATCATTAGGATTTTATTGTTCAAAGTTCAAAATGAACCAAAGGATCAAATACTGTATTCGACATAAGAAGCGCCCAGGGCTTTCTCAAAATTAGAAATGGGGGGGCTTAGCAAATATCACCATGGACGCTTATTAGGGCGGGGCGCTTATTACGTCGAATTTGATTATCAAGTACCACAAGTCTCAGAAAGCTGAACCTTTGTGTGCATGATGATGTCTATCAAGAGATTCAAGGCATCTTTGAAGGCATTCAAATTTGCAGGCGATGTTGCCGAAACAATTTTTTTATTTTCAGATCCTGTTTCATGGAATATATGTGTAAGAGTTTTAGATCCTATATTTCGGATGGAAGTATTTTTATTGCTTGTTAGAAGAATATGCATGATCTGTGAAGTTGTGAACATGTTTTTCACCTGAAAGCTATTTCTTTAACCGCCTTGTTTCTGTGTGCAGGTATCGTCACCAAGCAAGAAGGGTGAACGAGCTGAAAAGACACTGCCACCAGGTCTGGAGATAAGATCTTCCTCAATCCCTAATGCTGGCCTGGGGGTGTTTGCCATCGCTGACTTCCCAACACGCACAAGGTTTGGTCCGTACGAGGGAGACAACATCAAAGATGCTGATGTGGCACACAACTCTGGATACTGCTGGCAGGTGCTGAACTTCTCACCACAGCCACATTGTGCAATAGCTAGTTAGCTCACTTAGTCAAAAGAACCAAGATGAGCTTGTGCCATATTGTATCGTCTGTGTTCCGTACGTCAGCTATTATTTCAAACGACTTCTTCTTCTAAACCACTTATTGGAAATTAGTGAAATTTGACCAGAAGCATCCACAGGTGGTGGAGATTGTACAAATGGTGAGAGGTGAGAGGTTCTATCTATACATTGGAAGTCCAGGCCAGAAAAGTGGTAAGAGTTCAGAGTTGATAAGAAGTACTATTATATCAGACTCTGACCTTTGGAGAGGGGTATATTGATCATGTGAGGGGGTATGTTGATCCCAAGGAGTATGTCAGTCCTGAGAAGGTGTGTGTCGACCCAGTGAAGGAGTATGTCGATCCGGAGAAGGGGTATGCAGCGTTAGAAATTGGTACTAGTCCTAAAGTCCTTGCCAAACTGCCCAACAAGTAGACTAAAACAGTTAGTTTCTACCGCTGGGCATGTCTATCCCTTAAGAATGTCACTTCGAGAGCGATATGGATGTCGTTCAATTAGTTTTAAAAAGAATTGTTGATCCCTACATGTGGCATGTCAATCACGTGAAGAGGAACGTTGATATCGATCATCCGATCCCATAGGGGAGAGATGATCCCTGGAAGTTGAATGTCGTTCCCTTGGAGAGGGGAATCGATGTCGATCTGTAGAATCTAGCTGTTGTTGATCAGTAGATCCTAATGGGAAATGTCTATCCCTTGAAGTGGAATGTCGACCCTTAGGAGAGAGGTTTTGATGTATTGTTTTACACTGCTTTACCTGTATTCCAGCAGTATCACGGCAGGGGACCCCAGAAATGGGCTTCACACATTGTACCCATGTGATGAGTTTAACCTGGGTCTTCAGGGTGACGAGCAAACACTTCAACCACTAGGCTACCCCACCTCCCCTTGTCTGCTCCTAAGTCAGATTGTAGATATTAACAGGGTTAGAAATTGGCACTAGTCTTGTAGTCCTGGCCAAACTGCCAAATAGTAAAGGTATCATGGGGACTAGTAGAAATTTGCCATTTTTAAGGGTTTTGCTATATGTTATCATTATAAGGACTAGTGGACTGAAACTGTTTGTTTCTACCGCTGGGCATGTCTATCCCTTAAGAATGTCACTTCGAGAGCGATATGGATGTCGTTCAATTAGTTTTAAAAAGAATTGTTGATCCCTACATGTGGCATGTCAATCACGTGAAGAGGAACGTTGATATCGATCATCCGATCCCATAGGGGAGAGATGATCCCTGGAAGTTAAATGTCGTTGGGCAAAAGTAGTATTAAACCCAACAACCACCCGTGAACAGGGTGCTTTCAAATGTTATGGCTTGGAGATCCACTGAACTCAGGAGTCCTCCAGAGAGCGTAGTAAGAGCAGACTGCGGTTAATTCTTTTTAGAAGACGAGACGGTGGATCTATTAAGGTTTAAAAAAATAAAAGAATTGGTTCTCAGGCAATGACTTTTGAAAATATAGAGTGGGCGGGCAGTATTTAAAAAAAATAATTTTGCTTGTCAAAACTAGTATGTTACCAAATAAACATTTCCCCCTTACATAAACAAGCATACAAACTCTTCTTGCCACCACGACCATAACATGAGATACACAGTATAGCAGTGCGCATGTGAAGGGAAAAAACTGCCATATTGGATCGCATGGTTTTAAAGTATTATAATCACTTTATGTTTATGAAAATGGAAATAAAAACGAAATGTGCCACGGACTGTATGATGATGCAGGTGGTGCCCGAGAACCAAGACTCTTAATTTAATTTTTTTATCCTAAACTGCTGACAACGTACTTTGTTTAGGTTTCTTAGGCAATGATGGGCCATGTTCAATCTCCTAGATTTAGATTTAGAGTGGCAATCAATATTTCATTTCTGATGTTTTATTTGTAAAGTTGAAAGTCTGAGTCCAAGAGGTTCATCAAAGTCTGACAAAGACAATGATTGTTTGCACTTCTCACAAGTAGGACGTAGTTAATATCCATATTAACTTCTGCATTCAGTGTTTACGAGACATTTAAAGCGGCGTTAAACACAACCCACTCACTGAACCGTTTACGAAACTAGTCAGACTAAACAAAACCCAAACTATTATTCTCTTCATTTCAAAACAAGTCTCCACACCAATGCGATTAGAAAGAGAATGAGTATTCTGTGGATGTTGTATGATCAAATTGTGTGGGAATCCAAATGTTTATGGTGTGGCCACGTTGACGACTGTGATGTTTTTGGGTGATGTTTTTTACATACCAGGATCGAAGAAGAAGGAAGACATTTGCATTGGTTTGTTGTTTACGCCGAACTCAGCAATATTCCAGCTATACGACGGTGGTCTGTAAATAATCGAGTCTGGACCAGACAATCCAGTGATTGACATGAGCAGCGATCCCCGCAGTTAAGCTATGATGACATGCATCAACCAAGTCTGACCTCCTGATCCCTCTATCGACCTTTTACGTCAAGTATGGGTTAATGAAGACCTGACCCGTAAAGATTCAGGGGTAGAATTGGTCTTCAGCAACCCATACTTGCCGTAAAAGGTGAATATGCTTGTCGTAAAAGGCGACTAACGGGATCGGGTGGTCAGACTCTCTGACTTGGTTGATCCATGTAATCGAACCCAAATGCGTGGATCGATGCTCATGATGACTCGACTAGATTATTTTACAGACCGCCGTCATATAGCTGGAATATTGCTGAGTGCGGCGTTAAACAACAAAGAAAGAAAGAAAGATGATGAAGACCTATTCCTGAAGCTGAAACATTTACATAGTCCAGCACACTATGATATATGTGGTGTTTGTAACAATAGTGTCTGTGACTTAGGAAGACATGCATTAATAGGGCATAGTGTGAGATAGTATGTTTTAAAAAAAGTTATTTTCTGCAATATGGGTACGTTTCTGCATCAAGAGTACTATTCTGCATAATATTTCGCAACATGGACTGATTGTCTCATGGTGTTTCAGGTCTGTGGACTGATTTGTCATGGTGTTTCAGGTCTGTGTGGACTGATTTTTCATGGTGTTTCAGGTCTGTGGACTGATTTGTCATGGTGTTTCAGGTTTGTGGACTGATTTGTCATGGTGTTTCAGGTCTGTGTGGACTGATTTGTCATGGTGTTTCAGGTCTGTATGGACTGAATTGTCATGGTGTTTCAGGTCTGTGGACTGATTTGTCATGGTGTTTCAGGTTTGTGGACTGATTTGTCATGGTGTTTCAGGTCTGTGTGGACTGATTTGTCATGGTGTTTCAGGTCTGTATGGACTGAATTGTCATGGTGTTTCAGGTCTGTGGACTGATTTGACATGGTGTTTCAGGTCTGTGTGGACTGATTTGTCATGGTGTTTCAGGTCTGTGTGGACTGATTTGTCATGGTGTTTCAGGTCTGTATGGACTGAATTGTCATGGTGTTTCAGGTCTGTGGACTGATTTGTCATGGTGTTTCAGGTTTGTGGACTGATTTGTCATGGTGTTTCAGGTCTGTGTGGACTGATTTGTCATGGTGTTTCAGGTCTGTATGGACTGAATTGTCATGGTGTTTCAGGTCTGTGGACTGATTTGACATGGTGTTTCAGGTCTGTGTGGACTGATTTGTCATGGTGTTTCAGGTCTGTGTGGACTGATTTGTCATGGTGTTTCAGGTCTGTATGGACTGAATTGTCATGGTGTTTCAGGTCTGTGGACTGATTTGTCATGGTGTTTCAGGTTTGTGGACTGATTTGTCATGGTGTTTCAGGTCTGTGTGGACTGATTTGTCATGGTGTTTCAGGTCTGTATGGACTGAATTGTCATGGTGTTTCAGGTCTGTGGACTGATTTGACATGGTGTTTCAGGTCTGTGTGGACTGATTTGCCATGGTGTTTCAGGTCTGTGTGGACTGATTTGTCATGGTGTTTCAGGTCTGTATGGACTGATTTGTCATGGTGTTTCAGGTCTGTGGACTGATTTGACATGGTGTTTCAGGTCTGTGTGGACTGATTTGCCATGGTGTTTCAGGTCTGTGTGGACTGATTTGCCATGGTGTTTCAGGTCTGTGTGGACTGATTTGTCATGGTGTTTCAGGTCTGTGTGGACTGATTTGTCATGGTGTTTCAGGTCTGGGTGGACTGATTTGTCATGGTGTTTCAGGTCTGTGTGGACTGATTTTTCATGGTGTTTCAGGTCTGTGGACTGATTTGTCATGGTGTTTCAGGTTTGTGTGGACTGATTTGTCATGGTGTTTCAGGTCTGTGTTGATGGTCGAGGTTCTCACTTTGTGGATGCTGCCAATGTGGAGACTGCCAACTGGATGAGGTTCGTCAACTGTGCGAGGACAGAGGATGAACAGAATGTTACAGCTTATCAGTTTGAGGGAAACATATACTACCGATCATACAAGCCTATATTACCAGGTGAACTTACTGTCTGAAATACCCTTTCTTCATTTGAATATCTAAAAGGCCATTTCAAAATCCTCTTTTTTTCAGTATAATGAGCTTGTCACCATGAAAAGACACATATTCACCTAAGTTTTAATTTGATTAAAAATTACCTAAAATTATTGTAATTGAGAAAATAAATAGCAAACCGTAAGTCGATTCTAGGGCAACATTTAAGACATCTGAAAAATATCGGAAATAAAAGAATCTGATAATGGCCAGGGTGGTTGCTGATGGTAGATATGTATTATCCAACCACTCTGTTTTGTTTATGTTACCAGGTGACGAGCTGCTGGTTTGGTATGGACAGGATTATGCAAGAGACCTGGGAATAAGAAGAGAGGTGAAAGTGCATCATTCAAAAATTCCAGGTGAGTTTTGCCACGAAAACAAGAATTATTTGCAATCCTTCCTGACACAGATACTTACAATTTGTTACAATACAATAAATTGTACTTTGACAACTGTCATTGTATATAGAGAGGTAGTCTCTGTGGTTTTGACATAGACTAATGGCAATAAGACAATTTCCTCAACTTTGGATGGGACATTTTTTGGATAACAAGTCAGTGTCCCAGATAATGAACCGATCTGAAACTCTTTAGTCCTCGACATTCACCACTAGTCTGAAGCTGAAGTCAAGTAAATGTTGAATATGAGAGGTTTACTAAATGTTAGCACATGCATAATAGTATTTTACAATATATTTCACACCATTTGATTGTCCTAATGGTTCGATATCAAGAGTGAAATCCATCCAGTACACAATTCATTTTGAATTACTAATAAGAAATGGCTAGATTTAGGAGAAACAATAATAACTTCACGGACTGTTGATTCGGCGGCAGAAACTAACAGTTTTAGTCCACTAATCCTCAAAATGATAACAGATAGGAAAACCCTTAAAAATGGCAAATTTCTACTTGTCCTTGTGATCCCTTAACTATTAGGCAGTTTGGCCAGGACTATAGGACTAGTGACAGCTTTTAACACTGGTCTATTTAATGATTAACAAAACCAAATGTGTAGACAACAATTCAGAGACCAAAACATCTGTCTGCGCAATGATGTAACTAGTCCCATCCATTCTATAATTATCCAATCAGGAAACATTGTTAGTGGATATTTCCAAATTTATTTTCAGTTTCTGGAAACAAAAACTTCAAAATGATTGTTTAGGCAATTAACACCATTTTGTGATCTTCTTATATATAGGTGATGTTTTATCTTCCACCAATCACTAGTTAAATTGTGGCACTTTCTAAACAGAACGAATACAATGTCCAGACCTTAACAATATAAAGGCACCAGATTCTGTGTCCTGTGCTATATTATAGGCATTGTTTATCAAATTGATCAGTGGTGTGATGTGATGAAATGCGCTGTGTTTCTTATATATTTGTGTTCTTAACTTCCAGATATTTACCCTTGTGATAGCTGTTATCTAAGCTTCCATTCTGTTGGCTATCTGTGGAAACACATGAAGAACAAACACGAGGGTCGGGTCACTGATCAGATCTGTGCCATGGCCAAGTTGTATGGATACAGTGTCAGAGATTTCACGTTCAAGTTGGGTTCTGGATTCATCTTTGTGCCACATTCAGCCATGGGAGAACAGAACCTGAAAAACAGACAGGAATGTGTAAAACTGGAACCCACAGTTGATTCAAAGATCCTACAAAATGATTGTTACAATACGGAAGTTAGAAGAAAACATTTTAGATCAGCTCAAGTGATATCTTGTCACAAATGTGGTAGGGCATTTAGTCATTCAGTGACTTTAGAGAGGCACAAATGTGTGATCAGAGAAAGACCTTTCAAGTGTAGTGTGTGTGGGAAGGGGTTTACACGAGCAGATAACCTGCAGCAACACATGCGATGTCACACTGGAGAGAAACCTTTCAAGTGTAGTGAGTGTGGGAAGGGGTTTACACGAGCAGATCACCTGCAGCAACACATGAGATGTCACACTGGAGAGAAACCTTTCAAGTGTAGTGTGTGTGGGAAGGGGTTTACAGTTGCATGTAACCTGCAGCAACACATGCGATGTCACACTGGAGAGAAACCTTTCAAGTGTAGTGAGTGTGGGAAGGGGTTTACACTGGCAGGTAACCTGCAGCAACACATGCGATGTCACACTGGAGAGAAACCTTTCAAGTGTAGTGAGTGTGGGAAGGGGTTTACAGTTGCATGTAACCTGCAGCAACACATGCGATGTCACACTGGAGAGAAACCTTTCAAGTGTAGTGAGTGTGGGAAGGGGTTTACACAAGCAGGTGACCTGCAGAGACACATGAGATGTCACACTGGAGAGAAACCTTTCAAGTGTAGTGAGTGTGGGAAGGGGTTTACACAAGCAGGTCACCTGCAGCAACACATGAGATGTCACACTGGAGAGAAAACCTTCAAGTGTAGTGTGTGTGGGAAGGGGTTTACACAAGCAGATCACCTGCAGCAACACATGAGATGTCACACTGGAGAGAAACCCTTCAAGTGTAGTGAGTGTGGGAAGGGGTTTACACAAGCAGGTGACCTGCAGCAACACATGCGATGTCACACTGGAGAGAAACCTTTCAAGTGTAGCGAGTGTGGGAAGGGGTTTACAGTAGCACATCACCTGCAGGGACACATGAGATGTCACACTGGAGAGAAACCTTTCAAGTGTAGCGAGTGTGGGAAGGGGTTTACACGAGGGGAGTCTCTGAAGAATCACATGCAATGTCACAGTTGATTAAAATTCTTCATGGGGTAGTGCAATATGAAAATAAGCATGGTAGATTTTGTTTACTAGATATGTACAATACTTGATTGGATTTACAGGAATTCTTTACATTCTAAAACAAATTAACTCCAGCAATTGTTACATTTATGATTGTGTACAGTCTTTGAATAATATATACATTTTGTTATATGATTGAAATTGTTAGGCAATTATATTGCTCGATGAAATGTGTACATGTATTTTTTTAGAAATAAATTTAATACTCTCAATCCTGTCCTGTCTTCTTGATCAGAAATATAACCGCCAAACGACAAGCTACAGGTAGTTGCAGTTTGAAAACAACACCCACACACTATCTTCTGCACATTGCTCTAACCTTTATGTTAACCGTACTTTATTGCAACATTTCCGGGATGTTTCATATATTCTACGTTTTGTATGTTTACATTTTGTAAGTCTGTACTTGTAATTGTAATTGGTGAAATATGTGTGAAAGTCAGTACCACAAAACCACAATTCGTCACGTGCAGGTCGTGCTTATCGTGCAGTGTGAGTGATATTTGGACTGATGCCAGATTCCTTGCGGCGGTAAATTTCTGCTCAACAGTGGTAAAAATAATTAATCTCCAGATTCTTTCAGCTTACGGAAAGAACGTAATTACGGAGTAGTTCAGATAGGGATTTGTTTGTGAAAATAGTACCCGTTAAGGACTGCTGTAGTAAGCAGGAGAGACGGACGGATATCGTTTGTATATCCCCAACTTAACTTGGGGAGGGGGATAATATGGAAACGGGCGCTGTCCCTCAAATCTTGGATCTAAATGTATGTTCTTACAGTCCCCTTTAATAATCTTAACCTACGACTATACACAACGACTCTTATACCTTAACATAGGGGTTGGTTTACCATATAGTCCTAACCCCTAAAACCTTTAAATACTTCTTCGTGAAATTTTGAATTCATGGAGAATTAAAAAAATAAATTCTTTCGTTCCTACGGTAGTAAGTGTTGGACTTCAGTTCAAGGGAGGGCAGGGATTGTTTCTAGAGCTGAACTTTATATTAATTCTTTGTGACGGTTTTACTACACATCAGGCAAGTGTAGAACTGAAGCTTGTTGTCACTCTGGCATTTCTATAGTTTTTGTCTTTTGAGTTTGACATGTACATTCAAAGCCAACAAGGTGGACCCAGGTTGAAATGAAGTAGAGTTCGTTTCGTTGGTACTCATTAACTGCGTAATATTCTTTTTGTGAAACTTTGTACGAATGTATTACGGCTGACAAATGATGAACTGGTGCATTTTGCCCATTGGGAGTTTTAAAAAAATATTAAAGTTTTACGTTTCTACGGCAATAACATGAATAGATGTTTCTTGGTTCTTGGTGAAACTTTGTACATCATGTCTGAGAATCCTACAACCCACAGAGCTCCAGATAACGTTTGGAGCAATTGTGTCTTTACTCGAAGGGTTCTATTTTAATTTGGTGATTACATTTTTCAAAGGGTACTCAATATTCTTTTCACTCATCTATTCATCACTCGTTTTGTTTTTTTCCAAAATGAGTAAACATTTTCAGATTTAAAAAAAACGATATAATGTTTTAGATGTAATATAACGGTTCTAAATATAGGCTTGCCTCGGAAAGTAAATTAGCTCCGTTGTACGCATGCCGAAAAAGCTTCATTGGGTATTTACGGGTGCTGTTTTCAAACAATTGCGTTTCTGTACGTAGTTGGGTTTGAATAGTTTTAGGGGGTATTTTACGCATATACGCAGCTTATCTGAAGCTCTGAACCCTGTTGGGATTCCGGGTTAAAATAGGCCCCCAGCAATATGCTTGTTTGAAAGGAGACTAAATGGGGTGGGGTGATCACGTTTGGTTTTGACATGGTTGACAGTGGGACATTGTACCCTGATAGTGGGACGTTGCTGTAAATGTAAAAATCCGACCAAAAACATGGTACATCAATAAGGGAATTTATTTTTGTTGCTGTTGAAAGGTATACAATAGAAATCAGTAAAAAACCCGGAATAATTTGGTTTATTTAGCAGTCATACCGTCAGTTGAACTCACAAGCTTCGGGAATCAACGTTTTTGGTATTTGAGGAATATGAGATATTTCTGAGGAGATTTAATGCACGTTTGAAAGCGCAGGGGATATAAAGGACTTTGTCTTCTGCAGTGTATCGGTCAAAATGAATTCTCATATGAATCAGTACAAGTCACACCAATACAAGTGTTGGTGTACTTTGAAGCACATCTCAGATCAACGTCTGTCTTTAGGTCCATGTTCCACCAGGCGACCTAAGCCTGCGACTATACTCCAATACTCGTATACTTAAGCATGATTTACCATGGCATAGTCCTAACGCTGAGATCAATTTATGAATAAAGTCGCGAAACCATTTCCATAATCCTACGAAATCTACTAGAGTCCATTGTACGATTCCGACTACATTGCATACTGAGAAGATATTGTATGGGATTAAGCACAAAACGACGATGAATAGCATAAGCAGGTGTTTGTCAATCACTATCAGTGCGTGTGATTGAGGTGTTATCAATCACTGCCAGTGCAGACCTGTGATGATACGGGTTAGAACAGGTCTTCAGCAATCCATGCTTGCCGTAAAAGGCGACTAACGGGATCGGGTGGTCAGGCTCGATGACTTGGTTGATGCATGTCATCGATCCCAATTGCGTGGATCGATGCTCATGATGTTAATCTGGATTGTCTGGTCCAGACTCGATTATTTACAGACCGCCGTCATATAGCTGGAATATTGCTGAGTGCGGCGTTAAACACCAAACAAACTAAACAAAACTATCACTGCAAACAAGTGACACAAATTGAGTACCAAATAATGAAAAGTGAGTGAGTGAGTTAAGATTTAACGTCACATCGGCAGTATTTCAGCCACATAGTGACAAATAATGAAATGAATTTGCTTGTGTTTTTTTTTTATATTTACATATATATGTTGTCAAAATGATCAGCTTATGTAGGTTAAGCAGATTTAATGTTGAATCAATACAATGTAAGGTAGTGTCTGGAACGTACTTTACCTCATGTAAGGGTAAGGTTGGTTGGTTGTTTAACGCCGCACTCAGCAATGCATCAACCAAGTCAGCGAGCCTGAATACCCGATCCGGTTACTTGCCTCTTACGACAAGCATAGTCGCCTTTTACGGCAAGCATGGATTGCTGAAGACCTATTCTACCCCGGATCTTCACGGGTCGTAAGGGTTAGGACACATCGGTAAATGTTTATGTTTTTGCCTCCATGTGAAACTGATGGGTGTTGAATAATATACATAGTCCTGAGAAATGTATAAGTGTATGCATCCCAAACTGGCTTCCACGGGAGAAATCATTGGTTGAGATAAGCGATCTCGCCCCACTCTCATACCCAGAGTTCCTTGCGTCCGGCAGCCAGCCAGCATAGTACCTCTGCCACAGGCCAGCGGCATGTGACGATTCGTCACATCTTTCACAGTCTATTCAAGATATTGCGTATGCTGTTCATCCGTTTCATTTTTGACAAGCTTTCACATTTTGATAAACAAATGTCAAAGAATAGGTACGGTTCATTTGGAAAGTATCCTAAAACGTGAAAATCTACTTGCTTTTGCCAGAGACCATATAATAGATTATATGGTCTCTGCTTTTGGCAGTTATCGTTTGTTTACATTGGTTGTACGGCTCCACGTGCTGTCGTCGAAGCCCTACGGAGAGCTAGCGATACGGTCACTTTGATGCATAAATATTTATTGTCAGGCAACTCACTGTCGCAGTTGTGGTAGCATATCTATATAATTATGCAAAACAATATCTAAAGCATATACCAAATACTTGCATTAGTCCGTTCTATACTGATTTCTGAAGAAGCGCGTTTGTTTACAAACAAGAGAAAAGTCCGGTCACGTGATATGCAAATTAGCCTGTGGCAGTGGTGTTATGCTGAGTCACCACTGCGACGGAGTGTGATCTCGCCCAGGAATAATCGCTGCAAAGAAATTGCAGCACAATGGTTTGCAGACTATTATGACATCATGGGCTACGATTACGTCACAATCAAATGACGTCACTAATGCATCTGCCACTGAAGCTGGATAGCTACTATTTACACTCAAGACAATGCTTATTACTGTTTTCAAACAACAAACAAAACAGTCAATTCTTAATCATTTTTTAATTTGAAGTTTACACGATATACGGCTTTTCCATTGGACGAGAGGTCGGTCACATGACCGCGAAATTGACGTTCATAAGTGTATGAACGACACAATTTGACGTTCATACGAGGCCGTGTTCTTGAAATGACGTAAACACTGACGGACTACTTCCACATTCCTGGGGAAACCCCTTGGAATCCCTATCACGAAAACATGCATAAGCGTTCTTTCTGATCATTTAGAACCTTTATTCTTGGTCTCAGCGTTTCAGTATACATTGAGAAATGTCAGCGAGCGTGACTGCATGATTGTTCACGAATATCCTCGCTACGGCCCATCCTAATGAATAAACGAAGAAATGCACATCTAAACTATCGTAGTATCGACTTGATCCGTGCCTAGGCTGACATTGACCGTCTCCAGCAATCTATGAATTTACCTAAGTGTCTGTTTGACGCATCTTTATTCACCTTTCAATGGTCGGCCAGTTGATAAATGATGACTGACACATGTAACCGCCACAGGTTCATTAACAACTTCGGAAATCTCTCCCGTCACGTGTATCGTGTCGGCCATTTTGACGTCTTGTACTTGATGTAAATGTATTACGACGCGCGGTCATTGTGACTGACTTACTGAGGTAGTTCTTTACAGACCTTTCTCATCTAATGAGGATATGATTTGAACACATGTGCTGCGTAAGATGTTTTTGAAGAGCAAGCTATACATACATACGCTCATGTCACCTCTCTTTTTGAGGAACTATTTTACTCCGCGATATAGCTGGTTGTTGTATGGCTGTCAGTGTAAACATGAAGTCACACGTACTAAATAAAATTGTGTTTAGATCTTGACATACATCCTTTGAGGTAAGAAATTGTGATAAAAAATTAAAAGAATTGACTTTCACTTTGAGTGAGTTCATTGGAGTATGAACCTTCATAGAGTGAGGGCCAAACATTGTATGAACGTCGTCGCAAGCTCCGACGTTCATACAGTTTGGCCCTCACTCTATGAAGGTTCATACTCCAATGAACTCACACAAAGTGAAGGTCAATTCTTAAATAATTTCATACTTCGAAGTTAACACTGTTTGTTTCATGCTGATTGGCTGAAGGGGTAGTCACGTGATCTGATATTTGGAGTTCCCACACCTGTGAACGGACAAAAAAAGTTCACACGATGTGAACAATTTTTTGTGAAATTGATCGTGTGAACCTTTGCCGGAACTACTTTCCGGGGTGTCCCCGAATTCACGATCGCTGTTTACGATCAACTCTATTTCTTTTTAATCCCTGCATTTATCAGCAGTATAAGTAATTTATTATTTTTGCCTGGTCTTGTAACATTTCATCTGACTTATAAATAAATAAATGCTTTGGTTCTGGTGTTTAATGTCGTCTAGCTGCTACATGAAACAAAATGGATTGTCCTTACGGTGATTTGGATCGATGTGGAATGGCTATCCTTCAATACTAATAACGCAAGTAAAGAAAATTAATTCTGTAAAATTACTGAGGTGAACGAAATTGATTTATTAAGCGATATTGACTTTGATGCCTTGTTTTCGGTAATGACAGGAATCCAGCAACAATGAAAACAATGTAGATCTAGTACCCTGCTCAGATGCCGCTGACCCAGAGAAAACGCGACTGCTCCTGATCAATCCCAAACTAAAACTCAATTTACTATCGTATCAGGAAAAAATCTAAGATTTTGAGAAACCATAAAACATAAACATAAATTTTTAAAAACAAAACAAAAAACTTGCGTACCCGTTTTACTGATTGGTCATCGGGGACGAGAAAATATCCGTAGACGGAATTAGAAATCTACTATTCCCGTTTCTGATTTGGCCAACCTTCTCCGTGCATTCTAGGCCGAGAAGCATCAGCACATGAGGAGAGACGGGGCACAGAAATGAAACTGGCATCAGGTGATACAGTAGGTCCATCTCAGATGACAAGAAACACCAGCTAAGCAAAGTATTACAGCACACGCGACAAATCCCAAACTCCAAATATAACACACCCTGATGTCAGGGAATTCCCAGGGTGTTCCATAGGAATTTGGTAGTAGTCTCTCAGTGTTTACGTCATGAAAAACAGCAGCCACACACACACGTGCATGCACGTCGCTATATAAGTGCAATAATCTTGGACGCGACGTTAAACCCAATTTCACCTCACCTCACCTCACATTCGTCAAATATGTCATCGGACTCTCTGGTTTGGAACAACTCCATCGGGTCCTCCATGTTGATGTTTTAAAACAGTTCCATGGATGAATGTATACATACACTGTGATGACACAAAAAATGCCAAGTGATGCTGTGCTCATTCGACAAATATTGTTCTGGATACCCAAACTGGGAGGCAGTAGGGACCATGTCAACGAAACAATGGCTGCCATCTTCAAGTTGGTGATCACAGTTCTGGGAGAGAGACCGACAAGTGTAGATATGTGTTCCTGGTTTTCTGTGGAATAAGTCTACAGACAAAGTTTGGTTCAAGGAACTGTCATGGTCTGGCCATGGTGCAATGAATTAAATATCCACAAATCCAACCCAAATGGCTCATCTAGTGTTTGTGCAAATTGGGCGCCAGATTGTGGGTTCGTATCCCTTTTCGCCCGTTTCGCCCCGATTATGTTTGTCAGTACCACACCCGTGATCGTTGGTTTCACCAAAGTGGTAAACAACAGAAACCGGCATCACTTCAGGCTTTCCTTTCACACCAAGCTGACACGCCGTGGTATAATTGACATACTGTTCAAAGCGGAGTTAAACCCAACTCACTCACTCCTCCCATATCAAGCTGACACGCCGTGGTATGGTGCAACGGAAGTTACAAGAGAATAAATGACTAACAAATAATGACTACTGAGTAATTAATTGAATATTACTGGTAAATACTCATGGACACGTGCCGACTAATTCAACGAATAGACACCAGGTGTCTGAATGCCCAAACCACTATGGACAATGAGTTGAAATATGAATTGGCGCCTTTAAAGCTGAATTTCCATATATTTGACAAAGAATAGTGTATCTGCTGTATCGCGAACACCTTGTGTCATGACGGATGTTCGGTGATCCCTTCGTTTAATTTTCACGGTAATGTTGCGTTTTACCCTCCAATGGAATCTGTTTTAGCGGATACTCGTGGGCGTATATTCACTGACGGCGTTTTGTACACGTTTAAGAAAAAGTGGGTTGGTTGGGTTAAATGTTTAACAAAGTTTCAGTTAAATCATGGCTTGCCAGTTTGATGTGGGTGGCAGGTCCAAGAAATTATAGTTCTGTGACGTTGATCACCTTGTTGAAACCCATGGGATGGTTGGTGCACGAAGAATAATAATCAGCACCAATATAGGATTCGAACCCACGATCATAGGTTGTTGGCACGCAAAAGGGACGCAACTCTCCATATCAACCTGTGTCCCTTCATCGTTAATTGTTTAACGCCGCACTCAGCAATATTCCAGCTATATGACGGAGGTCTGTAAATAATGGAGTCTGAACCGGACAATCCAGTGATTGACATCATGAGGATCGATCCACGTAATTGGGATACGATGACATGCATCAACCAAGTCAGCGAGCCTGACCACCCGATCCCGTTAGTCGCCTTTTACGACTATCACGGGTTGCAGGAGACCTATTCTACCCCGGATCTTCAAGGGTCTTCGTCAATATGACATGTCTTCAACACATATATGTAATGGGCCGATGGCCTCCTCGCGTTCCTTGAATAAACAACTGTATAAGAATCACAATCATATAGGGATGATATCAAGTGTTTACGAAAGGGTCACCTACCGAAACACATGCAAAGGCCAGTCAACTGTTCACCTGAAAACAACACGGGAACCTATGAACAATAAATATTGAATATATACTCACCGCCAAAAGAAACGCGAATACCATACATGTTGGTTAATACATGAAGAATTATTCAGATACACTCACATACGAACGTACTGGTATGTTGTGTGAAGCGACGCTCATGAACGCAACACATGTGACGTCATAGACTCAAGATGTACCTTTTGTCGCGTGCAGGATTTGCGTGTAAATCACGTGCAGCATATCGTGATAAGAATAGAGATACTCTGTGGTAACACTTGACTGATTGTTCGTCATCAACTGGTACACATGGGAAACATCTCTCCTTGATGTACCCCCTTCTCTGTAAGTTTCTATGGTTCGCGTTTCTTCTGGCGCGAGTATACAAACGCTCACACGCCCGGCATGACGTTCGTGGGTTCGCTTGTTGTTTAACGCCACACTCAGCAATATTCCAGCTATATGACAGCAGTCTGTAAAAAATCAAGTCTGGACCAGACAATCCATTGATAGATATCATGAACATCGATCCACGCAATTGGGATCGATGACATGCATCAACCAAGTCAGCAAGCCTGACCACCCGATCCCGTTAGTCGCATCTTACGACAAGCATAGTCACCTTTTACGGCAAGCATGGGTTGCTGAAGACCTGTTCTACCCCAGATCTTCACGTGTCGTATTAAAGAGTGATGCGACCCTGATGGCTCTTATAAAGGTGTGTAGACGCCTAGATGGGAGAAGGTGCATCGTTCGAATTGTCATTCCACAATGATCCAGTTCAATTGATGTTTGTTTGTCTGTTGTTTAACGCCGCACTCAGCAATATTCCAGCTGTATGACGGCGGTCTGTAAATAATAGAATCTGGAACAGACAATCCAGTGCTTCACACAACATACCAGTACGTTCGTATGTGTGTGTATCTACACCGAAACGTCATCACTGTTATAAAGAAGCTGTATAGCCAGAGTACTGTCCCCTTATTCTTCATGCCAACTACTAAATGCCACTCAAAGAAGAAAAATCGATATCAGAGGATCCTTGCACTTCCAAGGGACGCAACAGTACACAGCACATCATTTCACATCAAATCAGACCACATCTCTACATCGTGGAATGTCCAACCTAATAAGAGTTCATGAATGTTTTGACTCGGTGTAGACATTTAGGACACATACAAAAACGCATTTTTGTCAGCTAATATGATGCATGTATATTACTTGTCTCTGATAAGTTACAATAAGCTCCAAACCACAATTATCAGTTCAAACCAGAGACCGGCCTCATCCTACATGTAGGGAAGGAAATACGTGATCGCAGATAAAGTTGGCGGTTACGTCCACGGTATGTCAGAGATCCGTGTCCCGTCAGAGGCACGCCTAGCACTGAGCTAGAGCGTTCTATATGTTCATCTGTTATTGACATGTGTATACATCGTGTGTTGCTACTAAGGATACACTGACGATTGATTGAGTGGAGGTGAAACTATCTTTCAGGTGTGCAGGTATGTGTTGTTTGTGTGTTTATTTGTTTGTTGTTTAACGCCGCACTCAGCAATATTCCAGCTACATAACAGAGGTCTGGGCGTCTCGTTATTTGATTAACCATTACAACGATTAGACACGGGGTACGAGTGATCTAACCTTTACCTAAGTGGGTTTAACGCCGCTTTTAACAGTATTCCAGTTATATCACGGCGTGTCAGCTTAATGTGGGAGGAAAGCCCGAAGTGATGCAGGTCTCAGACGTTTACCACTTCGGTGAAACCTACGAGTACGGGTATGGTGCTGACAAACCTAGAAACATAATCGGGGCGAACCGGGATTCGAACCCAGAATCATTGGTTTCTGGCGTGACCAAGGGACGCAACTCTGCACAGCGAATCTGACAACCATAAGGGGTGTAGCTGTCTTATATCTAAGAAATAAACGACGAATGGGTGTTGTTTATCGTACAAGAAACACTATAACAGAGAAAATAGACCATGAGGGGCGAGTCGTTTATTTCTTATATGAGGTATCAACATTACTACAGCCTCATTAAGGACTGCTTTAAAAATATTCACTCGTGGCAATGTCGCACAAGTCATTCCCGAACATTCTCGCAATTTTCACGTCGATTATCTGTACCTTTTCCCGCAATACCGATTATTATATCTCTCCCACTTTTGGGTGCTATCGTTCGGCGATTCTGTTCATCTGCGATGACCAGCTACATCAATGGGGAACAACTCACCAGATACTTCCCTCCCAAACAACAAACGTCGTCAATGTTACGACGTTATCAAGTTACGAGCGCATATTCGAATCTACGAAAGCATATTAGGGTCACAATTGAAATATGGAAAAGACTTACAATTTAGAAAATCAATTTATCATCCAAAACTGGCTCCCACAGGAGATATCGCTTGTATGAGATCAAGCGATATCTATACTGTAGACATCGCTGCAATTAAATTGCATCACAATGCTTTGCAGACCATTAGCAGTAGAAGAAGCTGTTAGCAGTACTTTTTACACTGAAGACACTGCTAATTACTGTCTACAAACTGAAAAAGTTGAAAGAATGATGTTGGATGATAAATAAAATCTCACCCTCGTGTCTTTTGATATCAAATATATCAACACTCGTTGATAAAAGTGGCAAAAATCCTCGGCAAGCCTCGGTATTTTTCCACTTTTACTAACTCATGTTGATATATTTGATATCAAAAGACACTCGGGTGAGATTCTATATATAACGGAAAAAAGATTCGTTATTACGGAAATAATTTCGGTATAACGAATCTTTTTTTTCGTAATAATGAATCTTTTTCCGTATTCCGTAATAACGAAATTATTTCGGTAATAATGAATCTTATTTCGTAATAACGAATTTATTTTGTAATAACGAATTTTTTTTTCCGCTATAACTAAATTATGTCCGTAATGACGAATTTTTTTCAATTTTGAACCCAATAAGTGTGTTCAACAGTTACATGAACCTACACACACTTCGCACTGAGGACATAACACAACGCTTTTGGTAGACGCTTCAACAGGACGTTACACACCCTTATGCCGTTGTACACGTTGAAGCAGTAATTCACATAAACCATGTTGGTTAATACACTGCGTTGTGAGAAACTTACACACTATATATGTTGGTTTATCCCCATTAATACGCGTCACATAATATTATTTTTATTGCAGATGGCAGTTCAGCATACAACCGATGTTCATAATTTACGCGCGGGATCTTTACAATCAACAGTCCTCCTCGTCTTGGCAACACAGACCTGCTACAGTGAGTGGCCTGTTAGATATCTTTATATAAACACATTGCTTCCGGTAAAGATACAAACTGCATTACCCTTTAAACAGTTTGTTTTCATTAAAGGGATTAACTATGAGGGGTTATATTTCTCTCTAAAATGCAAACGTTGACCAGAAAGGACATACAGTTGAACCTCGTTATCTCAAACTCCGTGATCTCGAATGTACCGATATCTCGAACTCCGTGATCTCGAATGTACCGATATCTCGAACTCCGTGATCTCGAGTGTACATATATCTCGAACTCCGTGATCTCGAATGTACCGATATCTCGAACGCCATGACCTCGAATGTACCGATATCTCGAACTCCATGATCTCGAATGTACCGATATCTCGAACTCCGTGATCTCGAATGTACCGATAACCCGAACTCCGTGATCTTGAGTGTACCGACATCTCCAACCTTTTCTCGGGTACCGACCGCCTCCAAATAGACATACATAGAGGTTATCACGCGAGTGTGTTTGGGGCTTGTCAATATCCTGCATTAGGAATAAACATTGTATTTAGCGAGCCTTGGCGAGCTAAATACATAGTGTATATTCCTAATAAAGGATATTTACCATCCCCAAACTCACAAGCGTGATAACCTCTTTATCATATAATGCCATTCTTTAATTCTGTGCTTCAAAATCGCTTTCCCTCTCTCACAAACATTACCGAAACATTGCGCGTATTCCTGGAATGCGCGCATTAATATTTATTACGTCACAGGGTAAGTGATGTGTCAGTCGGACAGTGACAGTAGCCAATATAGTTCCAACTGAAATCTGTTTCTTATACAGTGTCGAAGCAACATATACGCAAAACAACAATTGTTTTTAATTGCCTTTCGCGGCAATCCATCTGTCTTTCCGCTAGAGTAACTGCCCTTTGTGAAAGGGAAGCTACTCTAACCCTAGTCTATGAGACGTCACGGCCACGGTCAGACGTTGTTGACAGTCGGTCTGTCCTGTCATTACGTTAAGAAGTGTAGTCAGATGTACACACAGCGACAAAACCAAACGAGGTAACAATTCAAACATATTTCGGCCAAATCCAACTATTTTAATTTGTGGAGAAGGTTTCAAGACGCAGAGGTCTACAAGCACAGATATGGCTACTGATATGGCTAGGCCTCGTGCCCTCGTAAAATTGTTTCGAAATTTATATCGCCAAAGTTGCCAAAACTTATAACATGCCTTAGCTACGTCACATTTAGACACTGATTTTCAGTATATTAGACTGTTCTTTTGATGATGATAGCATTTATCCCTGTAGATTATCCAGATTCCCGATGGTTAATTCTGACTTGATCGCTGAATGACGAGGGCGACGCCATGTTTGTTTATAAACAGTGAAAGTAGTCCCTACTTGACCTCTGATATTTGCATCTCTATCCGCATATGACCCCAACGGATATCGTTGTTATCCGTTGGCTTTATCCTGCCGAGAAACCTACCCATTATATGATAAATAAATTTACCCGCTTATCTCGAAATCATTACCGTTATCAACGCATTGCTGCCCGTGAAATTATAAAATCACTGACACGGATGCCCAATCGTCTAGGGCGCCGCAATACGCTATGCAGAATTGTCCCCAGGGCGCGCCAGAAACTTATGATGGTGGGTTCGAATCCCGGTTCGCCCTAATGATGTGTCTAGGTTTGTCAGAGCCATTCCCATGCTGTTGGGTTTATCAACCTGGAAAACGTCTAATTATGAGACCTTTTCGCCTACTTCAAGGGGTTACGCCGTGATAGAACTGGAATACTGTTAACAGCAGCGATAAACCCAACTTACTCACTCTATAATTCGACCCGCGAAGATCCGGGGTAGAATAGGTCTTCAGAAACTTATGCTTGCCTATAAAAGGCGACTAACGGGATCGGGTGGTCAGGCTCGCTGACTTGGTTGATGCATGTCATCGATCCCAATTGCGTAGATCGATGCTCATGGTGTAAATCACTGGATTGTCTGGTGCAGACTAGATTATTTACACACCGCCGACATATAGCTGAAATATTGCTGAGTGCGGCGTAAAACAACAAACAAACAAACAAACAAACAAACAAACACACACTCTATAATTCAAGGAATCCAGTCCAAACTATCGCGATGTAGGATTAAGCTTGAGTTCCGCTATCACGATAATGATAGACCTAATCTGTTCCATTGTTTCTGAGGATACTGTTAAAACGGCGTCTGCTTATTGAACTTGAGTTTGTTTGTTGTTTAACGCTGCACTCAGCAATATTCCAGCTACATGACGGAGGTCTGTAAATAATCGGGTCTGGACCAGACAATCCCGTGATTGACAGCATGAGCATCGATCCACGCAATTTGGATCGATGACATGCCTCAACCAAGTCATCGAGCCTGACCACCCGATCCCGTTAGTCGCCTTTTACGACAAGCATAGTCGTCTTTTACGGCAAGCATGGGTTGCTGAAGACCTATTCTACCCCGGGTCTTCACGTTTATGAACTGGGGCATTGCATCAAATGTTTCCAGTAAAGTTAATTGATGACGGTATATACTTATACTTAACACATAGTAACAAGTGGGTGAGTGTGATTTTACTCCGCTTTTAACAATATTCCAGCAATATCACGGCGGGGGACACTAGAATGGGCTTCACACATTGTATCTATGACGGGAATCGAACCCGGCGTGACGAGCGAACGCTTTAACCACTAGGCTACCTCACCGCCCCCGTGCAGCAACAAATGTCTCGTATAAGGAGTGAGTGAGTGAGTTGAGTTTAACGTATTCCAGTTATATCACGGCGTGTCAGCTTAATGTGGGAGGAAAGCCCGACGTGATGCAGGTCTCAGACGTTTACCACTTCGGAGAAACCTACGAGCACGGGTATGGTGCTGACAAACCTAGAAACATAATCGGGGTGAACCCACAATCATAGGTTTCTGGCTTGCCAAAGGGACGCAAACCTGAACAGCGAATCGCGGCGCCTTAGACGACTGGGCCACCCGTGCCCCGTATAGGGAAGTAAATACATGATCACAGGTTAACTCCCATTTCTTATCAGAGATCAGTGTACTGTCGGGAATACGTCATCAAGTAGCGAGCGCATGTTCGAATCTCTAGACGTGACGTCATGAACAATGTTTTATCTTGAAATAAACCACGCTTCGTTCTTCGATGTTTTTTGTCGTTTATCGTGTTTGGGGAATATAACACAACTACCCATTGACACGAACCTCGTGTCCTTTACAAGTACATGCTGATCCTGTTTAGAGATAAGCCATATTTTGCTACAGGTGCTCCGTATTTGGTCTGCCCAGGAATCAGAGAAGATGGCGCTACTGCAAACCTCACCTGTATAAGCGGGAGGAACGAGACCACCGATGATGGCGACTGGCGGTGTATTCCAGGTGCTGCTACAGCTGATGCAGTAGCCTGTCACATACCTGCAAACCGTAAGTTCACAGCGATAAAGACCGCCTCCGTGGTCTAGTGGTAGAGCGTCCGCCCAGAGAGCGGAAGGTACGCGTCATAACAAAAGACGTTAAAAGATGGTACTTATTATTACCCTGTCTGGCGCTCGGCATTAAGGGGCTAAAACGAGGACTGGTCGGCTCGGAGTCAGTATACTGTGTCTTAGTAGGGTATTCATGTTAATCTGCGGCATGGTATCTCAGTGAGCTAGCACTATAAATCGGCATCAGTCCGGACTTGTACAAGCAGCCACACAAACACACACACGTACATACACGTCGCTATATAAGTGGAATAATCTTGGACGCGACGTTAAACCCCATTTCACCTCACCTCACCTCACCTCACCTCACCTCACCTCATAGTGATAAAACAATTAAAGATGAAGGGTTGTAGTTATAATATTAATGATGATGAATATATTATTTGTTTGTTGTTTAACGCCGCTCTCAGCAATATTCTAGCTATATGACGGCGGTCTGTTAATAATAGAGTCTGGACCAGATAATCTAGTGATTGATATCATGAGCATCGATCTCCGTTATTGGGATGACCATCCGATCCGGTTAGTCGCCTCCTACGACAAGCATAGTCGCCTTTTACGGGATTTTCACGGGTCGATGATGAATATAATTATAGGCCGTTTATATTGGGCATATTTTCACCCCACACAGGGGCATGCTCAAAGCGATATTAATACCCCGGCCACTGCATCAGTGTGCACTCAACAATTATTCTCAACTCCCTGGGGAGTATACAACCCAAGCTGCCTGTTTGTCGCTAGAAGGTTAACAAACCACATTACCATCTCATCCTACCAGGTACCCACTCACTGCTGGGTGAACAGAGGCACATTGCGGCCAAAGTCACTTGCCCTGCGTGACACCACATGTGATAGATGTGCTTCAGTGTGGGACAGGAACGAGGCCCTGGAAGATCTCAGCAGCCAAGATGCCGAAACGCCGTCACCCATCCTAGTACTCTCCGCGATCGACGTTGCTTAACTGATTTGTGCGCTGTGCGCTGTGCACAGGACCACGTGTCACCATTAGGATTCTAATTATATTTCTTTGTTCGTTTTTTAACGCCGCTCAGCAATATTCCAGCTATGCGACGGCGGTCTGTCAATAATCGAGTATGGACCAGACAATCCAGTGGTTGACATCATGAGCATCCACGCAGTTGGGATATGATGACATGTATCAACCAAATATACATGCCTCTTACGACAGGCATAGTCGCCTTTTACGGAAAGAATAGGTTGCTGAAGACCTGTTTTAACCGGGATTTGTGCGGGTGGTCACCTACATTAAAGCAGACCTAATCAGCATCTTATCCTTATTTTCAGTGGTCCCGACATGTGCTTATACCGTGGCTGTTCTGGGCGAGGAGGAGGAAGCATCGCTGACAGTCAACATCACTGGCTACTACTGTTCTGAGACGGTTCATTTAACGCTAGTTGTGGGAAACATGACAATACGTCTTGCCAATCACACCGTCATTGACGTCACAGACAACGTGTTTAACGTCAGCCTCAGAGGAACAGACTCCCACGTTGACGAGGTCAGTCTGTTGTACGCCTGTGGCCCGTACACCGTGGGAATGTCTTGCGGGCACTTGCAAGAACAGCCATTGGGTACGTATACAATATACCAAGCTTATTAATGAGAAGTATCCTGATTACTGCTCAGTACCATGTGTGGTTTTACTATATGCTTCAGGGCGGTCGGGTAGCCTAGTGGTTAAAGCGTTCGCTCGTCACGCCGAAAAGACCCAGGTTCGAATCCCGACATGGGCACAATGTGAGAAGCCCATTTCTGGTGTCCCCCGCCTTGGTTGATGAAATATTGCTAAAAGCGGCGTAAAACCACACTCACTCCGTCCTATATGCTTCATAAAAGAACTCAGGGGCACGATGGCCCAGTCGTCTAAGACGTCGCGATTCGCTGTGCAGAGTTGCGTCCCTTTGGCACGTCAGAAAACTATGATTGTAGGTTCGAATCCCGGTTCGACACGATTATGTTTCTAGGTTTGTCAGCACCATACCCGTGCTCGTAGGTTTCACCGAAGTGGTAAACGTCTGAGACCTGCATCACTTCGAGCTTTCCTCTCACATTAAGCTGACACGCCGTGATATAACTGGAATGATGTTAAAAGCGGCGTTAATTCGTACACACTCACTCATAAAAGCACTCACAATATACGGGTCACAATCTTTTAAAGCAAAGTACAAATATTTATCTCTGCATTGTTTGATAGGTATTACTTAAACATTGACGGATGACCAAGTAGACACAATATATGGGGATTATTAACAACAACTTTAAAACTGTAAATGCGACGTTTTGGTATAGATCCTTATGCCCTTGTCAAGCATGACTGAATAAGGGTACTTACTTACTTATATTGGAGATTTTATGTGCGCTTTCCGACTGCAACGTATTTCGCACACGGGCCCGGCCAAGCCATTTAATGTGTTTCCGAAAAAGGGGAAAAAGTTGTTTGGCAGTCCAGTAGGGGTGTTTTAGTGGTTGCTTATATAGAATTTTGGAAATTTTGAGATTTGGAAAAAATGCCAAGAGGGTTTGGGGGACGAACTAAGGGACCTGAGTATGGAAGTTTGTTAGTTTGATTATGTGGTTTGGTTTTGGCAGTTTATTGGGGTTTTAAATGCGATTTATTAGTCCTGTTTTGATGAAGTATACGCCTAAGGCTTTGAATTTTTCTATTTTATTTTGTGGGTTTAGGATTGCTGCTAGAGTAAGAGCCTTATTTAGATTTAGGGTGGTTTGTCGTGTAGTTCGGTGTGTTAGGTAGTGGGTGCAGTGTATGAGTGCGTGTTCTGGGGTTTCTTGTTGTTTGCAATGTGGGCAGGTTCCTGTTGCGTGTTTTCTTATTATTTTGAGGTTGTTATTTAGGTTGGTATGTCCTGTTTGGAGTTTAGTAATTACTCTGTCGATTTTTTTTGGACGGATGTAGAATTTTCGAATGAGGGATATAGTACAGAATATATATAGTAGGAGGAGGATTAACAGTAGAGGATTAACAGTAACAACAATTGCATACATGAGTGGGATAACGTGAGTAAGTAATTTATTATGACGACAGAAGGATAATACTGTCACAACACGATGGACAGAGAACAGATAGGTGGAAGCCAATGGGACATGAAGCTAATTAAACAGTTTGCATAGGTGTGGTGATTATCCCTTTATGAGCTCAGCGACCTGTGGAGATCCGGGGTAAAAATGGTCTTCAGCAAATCATGCTTGTCGTAAGAGGCGACTAACCGGATCGGGTGGTCACCGGATAATCACCGGACTGTCTAGTTCTGACACGATTAATTACTGTCCGCCGTTATATAGCTGGAATACTGCTGAGTGCGGCGTTGAACAACAAACAAACAATTTTAAATGCACTCACAAAATACCAGTAACAATCTTTTAAATCAAACCACTACCTCAGTGTTTCGATTTTGCTCCATCTTGTTTTCACGTCCAAGGCATCACTGCAGCAATTCAAAACATACAGGGGCGGTCAGAAATAAACGGAACTGAACTTAGCGAACACCTCGTGCAAGGGGCGGTCGGGAAGCCTAGTGGTTAAAGCGTTCGCTCGTTACACCGAAGACCTGGGTTCGATTCCCGACATGGTTAAAATGTGTGAAGCCCATTTCTGGTGTCCCCCGCCGTGACATTGCTGGAATATTGCTATAAGCGGTGTAAAACCATACTCACTCACTCAGAACATGCAAACCAGACTTGCAAATCACGTTTACCATCTTCTTGAATTCTAGGTCCAGGAGATCACTCAACCGCCGTCATTGTTGGAATCATTGTAGGGGTTGTCCTGGTGACGGTGGTACTGGTCATCTGTCGGATCAGGCGATCCGTCCGCACATACAACAACGCCTATAACGCAACGAGCACTGATTCCACAGTCACGAATCATTCCGTTGTTTAATATGTCGGGAGTTGGAATAATGTGGTTGATAACAAGGAACCCCAGCCTCTGAGGTTACAGGAACAGCGTTCCAGTGGTTTACAGTGGCGGGTTATTATCAACACAGAATCATGTAGGAGTAACAATACTTAGGGGAACCCCTGCCATTTCAACTAAACGCGGATGGCAAACTCGTTAAAATTTGCACATTGCACACGGAAAACGTGACTGTGAGTGTGAGTCACATGGTCACAACCACGTGGAGACCGCCTCCGTGATCTAGTGGTAGAGCGTCCGCCCGGAGAGCGGAAGGTCCGGGGTTCGATCCCCTGCCGCGTCATAACAAAAGACGTTAAAAGATGGTACTTGTTGTTACCCTGTCTGGAGCTCGGCATTAAGGGGCTAAAACAAAGACTGGTCGGCTCGGAGTCAGTATACTGTGTCTGAGTGGGGTATTCATGTTAAACTGCGGCATGGTATCTCAGTGAGCTAGCACTATAAATCGGCATCAGTCCGGACTAGTACAAGCAGCCACACAAACACACGGGCATGCACGTCGCTATATAAGTGCAATAATCTTGGACGCGACGTTGAACCCCATTTCACCTCACCTCACAACCACGTGGTTCATTGATCTGGTACAACGCAGGAACCTGCCTCTAAACGTGTACAAGACAGAAAATAAAAACTTGAGCGCAATAGGCAGGATTGGAGCTGGACAATCACAAAATTGGCGGACACTTTGGTAAATTAAAAGTGCGATATCCCGACCGATGGAACGGCAAACGGGTGGGTTAAGATTAAGGAGGGTAGAGGAAGGCCAAAAGACTACCCTCAGGCAGGATAAATATGAACGCACCATTGCGTTGAGGAACTGATTCATTTCTGCATCAGAACTGAGGGACAACTTCACGACTGCCATAGGAATCTGACTTTCGATGTCAAAGACAACGAAACAGGTTGAAAACTCCCGGTCTGAAATCAAGACGTCACTTCAGAGGAATGTGTCTGGCTAGGACACGCAGATGCCCCTGACTGCAGTGGGTACAGCCGTTTGGTGGCCATCATCATCAGCAGCATTGGGGATGCACATGTTGTCTTATTAACCGAGGTTCTCTACGTATGGTAAGGCTGAGTGTCTGGTCTTTCGATAGACACTCGTAGGTCTAAGGGTATCGACCGACAGATGGTAGACGTGTTAGGAGGTAGGTACTATCCGAAAGCAGTCCAAAAGCACGATAGGTAGTGTAGTGGCAGTATTATGGCCTGGGCGGACATCTCTCACGTCAACAGGACGAATCTGATGATCGTACAAGGGAGTGTGGCCAGTCAATGTTTTGTGGACAAATTCTACTTCCAGTGGTCATCCAGTTTGCCCAGTGGGTAGAACTTTATGTTCCAGGATGACAACGTTCGTCCTCACAGAGCCTGTGTTGTAGTCGACTGTCTGAGGCAGTAATGTCACACCACTGCCCTGGCCAGCCAAATCTCCAGACATGTCAACGATTAAACACCTCTGGGATATTCCGGCCCGAAAGGTTCCCAACCAACCCCAGCGTTTGCAGAATTTGCAACAGCTATGCAGGCCTTACAAGAAGAATGGCGGAGGTTACCTAGGGAGATTTTGGGGTTCCCTTAAATATTGTTACTAGTATACATTGTATATAGCCTGGACTGTCGTAACACCACTGTATATCCTACTTACCATCATTGGGAAATATAGTTTACAGATTCCGCCGTAATGATCGCGAAAAAGTTTTGAAGTTGCCTCTCTTAGGTTTAGTCGTTGCTCTGTTAATGGTAATACTCATTTCATAATGCTGTACATTAATTTACCTTTTCTCACAAAGATGTCTGTGCTAGTAACCTGTTTTAACTGGCTTGTTTCCTAATTTTAACTGGCTTGTTTCCGAGTTTTAACTGGCTTTTTCCGAATTTAACCGGCTTGTTTCCTAGTTTTGGCTGGCTTGTTTCCTAATTTTAACTGGCTTGTTTCCTAGTTTCAGCTGGCTTGTTTCCTAGTTTTAACTGGCTTGTTTCCCAGTTTTTGAATGTGTCGACCTGTTTGGCTTTATACTCACATACGAATACCAATGTCCTTTTATTTTAACGTGTTTATATATTCAATCCCAAATATTGTATCACTCTATATCAATAACATATTATACATATTATATAAGTATTATATGCACATGTATTCCTGGATAATTCGACAATAAATAATCAGATAGTACATGTTTACATATGGCTCGACCTTTGATGTGACCTTTATGACCTTTGACTTATCAGACACAAGGGGAAGTAACTCCAGAGACTGACTGACGCAACGAAATGAAGCAGGACGGCGGGACCCGAATAATTTGTTTTTGTTTGTTTGTTTTTGTCTGTTGTTTAAGTCAGCAATATTCCAGCTACATGACGGCGGTATGTAAATAAACGAGTCTTAACCAGAAAATTCAGTGATTGGCATCACGAGCATCGATCCACGCAGTTGGAATCCATGACATGCATCAACCGAGTCAGCGAGCCTGACCACCCGATCCCGTTAGTCGCCTTTTACGGGAATAATTTGGTGACCTCGTTCTTTGCAGGATGTTCTCGATATCCTTAAATTACATTCCTTTGCCCCGATCCACAAAGCGTTCGTAACGTTCGTAGGAGTTTACGATCGAAATTAAGATAATTTTACTAATATTTACAACCGTTCTTAATCGTTCTTATTCCGTTCGTAAATTCATTGACTTGTGATCAATGTCGTAAATTACGATCGCACTCCTGTGATGGAGTCGGAAATGTAGGGGATTTCTCAATGACGTCATTACTTCACAGGGGAATCCCTTCACCCAGTCAGCAGATGACGCCTGTGGTATTGCTGTTATTATTATCACCGCGATCAATGGAGAATGTTATTATCTATACTAAACAGTGTTCACCGTAAAACTAGACTCACAGTGAATGGGCCCCTCTCTCAGTCCAAACAAGAGCGTGCTGTCTTTTAATTAAGAAATAAGAGGTTTTTTTATCGAACAATAAAACACTGGAGGGAGAATAAACCATGCGGGGTGCAGCAGGTTTTCTCCCTGCAGTGTTTTATTGTACAAAAAACAACGGGCACGAGTCGTCTTTTTCTCATATGCGATATGAACATTATGTACAGGCTCTTTAAGGATGATTATGAAATGTACTAGCTTTAAACATATTTTGCCGTATTTTAATAATAATGACTCCCTGAATAGAATCTGACCTCGGCAATGTCGGACATATTCAGTTTATGCACACGTGGGTTAAGTTTATTTAAGTTTATTTATCGCGTATTCTCATCATCCACACGTCTATCACCTGTACCTTTTCTCCCAATGACGATTGTCATATCACTCCCGCTCTTGGATGCGACCGTTCGTCCATCGCGTTTATCTCCTTTACCCAGCTACATCTATGGGGAACAACTCACTAGACACTCCCCTGTCGCAAATATAGTCGTCCAATATACGACGTCATCAAGTTGCGAGGGCAAGTTCCGATCTCCAGAAATGACGTCATGATACTGAAATGTTTTATTGTGAAATAAACCACACTTCGTTCTTCATCGTTCTTTGCGATATATAGCGTAGCCATCTTATGCCAATACTTTGACGAACAATATAAAGAAGGGGGAGGGGGGGGGGGGGGGGGGGGGTGTTAAAAGGGGGTGATATACCGTTGTGCGCGCGTTCTTGTGAGTGTAAGGACAAGCTAGGTCATTAAAAGGAGGGGCACATAAGTTGGGGATTGATGAAGCAAACTACATCTACAGGTGTCAGCAACATCATCCACATCACTTAAGAAAGTGTGTTTCTCAAAACAGGTATTAATATGAATTGATAATCATGACCGCCTCGATGTTAAGAGTCGTGTCAATGTCAGATTATTTATTGTTTGTTTAATAGTCATGAGTGAGTATGGTTTTACGCCGCTTTTAGCGGGGGACACCAGAAATGGGCTTCACACATTGTACCCATGTTGGGAATCGAACCCGGGTCTTCGGCGTGACGAGCGAACGCTTTAACCACTAGGCTACCCGACCGCCCTAATAGTCATGAGTTCCGAGGGTCTGCAATGAATGGTTTTGACATGCTATGTACTTTTAAAGTATGTGTTTCATTCTGAACAAAATGTTGTTGTTGGTTTGTTGTTTAGCGCTGCACTCAGCAATATTCCAGCTCTATGACGGCGGTCTGTAAATAATCGAGTCGGGACCAGACAATCCAGTGATAGATATCATGAGCATCGATCCACGAAATTGGGATCCATGACATGCATGAACCAAGTCAGCGAGCCTGACCACCCGATCCCGTTAGTTGCCTCTCACAAGCATAGTCGCCTTTTACGACAAGCAGAGTCGCCTTTTACGGCAAGCATGGGTTGCTGAAGACCTATTCTACCCCGGATCTTCACAGGTCCATAACGTGAAGAAACAGAACATTATGTGAGCCCCTGGGTTGGCAAACATGAAGCAAGCCTGCTTGGAAACATGGCAGTGATTTTACACTTGAAGACAATTTGTATTGAAGTATGGAAGCTAGTTCCGGTTCAGCAGGACATGCTTACCCCTTTCGCGAACACCTGGTGTCATTAACGATCAGCGCCGTCGGGGTATGCTATCACGCCCCCGGTCACCGAGCCTCACTCCCGATCCCGTTAGTCGTCTCTCCCGACCAGCATGGGGTTTCGGGATTTATCCTAACACGGAATCTTCACGAGCGCTTGCTTGTACCTGTCTCAGTTACAAATAAAACATTTCCAATTAATATAATAATTCATGTTACATGAAATATACAAATGTATTTATTAATTCCGTTTTGTTAAAGGATTGAATGAGTACTCATATTCACCATTCTGCCGTTAATTTGTTTGTTTGTTGTTTAATGCCGATCTCAGCAATATTCCAGCTATATGACGGCGGTCTGTAAATAATCAAGTCTGGACCAGACAATCCAGTGATTGACATCATGAGCATCGATCTACGCAATTGGAATACCATGACAACCATCAACCAAGTCAGCGAGCCTGACCACCTTATCCCGTTAGTCGCCTCTTGCAACAAGTCGCGTTTTAGGGCAAGCATGGGTTGCTGGAGATCTGACTGTCGATGTACAAAACAACATTGGCCCTAAGACTGTCTTAAGTCTATGTTGATGCATGGGAGTTACGATCGCCTTAGAGCTTATATCGCTTTGTACAACGACACCCTGTTCGCTACCCGGATCTTTAAAATACATAATCACAGTGATGGAAATATCTACACAATCAAGAAATACAAAGTTGACTGTCAATTTCGCCACACAAGGAATACCAAGCGGAGGATCCTCACCTTTCTACAGATGTCTGCAATCTGGGATAAAGTATAAATACTACATCGTCCTAGACCGCATGAATCCTTAATAGGTTTACATGTTTGGAAAGCCCTATTAGATTTTAGAAGGGCTATTAGGTAGCTCAGAGATTTCTGAAATTGATAACTGCCGATTTTATGGGAAACAATCTGGTCATTACAAAAGTCGTTGTAATATGCAATCGCTTTTTTAAATTTGAAAAAAACCTGTCTAATAGTGCAGTTCTATTCTGGAGTAGTTTAATACCAATAGAATGTAAATTAATTTATTTCAGATTGTCTGGTCCAGATTCGATTGTCTACAAATCGTCGTCACATAGCAGGGATATTAATAACGGTAGCAGGAATAATTAGCGGTAGACATTATATGAATGGATCACTGAAAATCAGTGATTGCACCAGGTGAGTGAGTGAGTATGGTTTTACGCCGCTTTTAGAAATATTCTAGCAATATCACGGCGGGGGACACCAGAAATGGGCTTCACACATTGTACCCATGTCGGGAATCGAACCCGGGTCTTCGGCGTGACGAGCGAACGCTTTAACCACTAGGCTTCCCGACCGCCCCTTGCACGAGGTGTTCGCTAAGTTCAGTTCCGTTTATTTCTCTAATAATTCATCAACGGTGGTACAAGAGTATATACATATTTATAAAAATATAATATACAAAGGAGATCAAGATCGTAAAATGCCTTAATAAATAATATAGACACTTTAACGTAATACAGTGTTCAAATGTACAATGAATCTGGACAGATGTTTCAAAGTGGATATATTTTTAGGTGATAACGTTTTAAGCAGTTTACACGCATTTGGCCAGATATAACAGTTCTTTAGGATGTAAAGAAGTCGTTGTTGGAGAAGTGCTTCACACCGAAAAAGATAGTGAAATTCGTCTCCAACAGCAGATGAATTTGCATAGTGTGCAGACACGGTAACCCTCTCCATATCGGCCGGTTTCAATGGGCAAATCATGATTTGAAGTGCGAAATTGTAACTTACTAAAGTAATATTTTTTTTTTGACTTTTGGTAATTCTTTAAAATGTTGGTAGTATAAACCTTTTGAAGTCGATAAGATACATTCTCGCCACTGTTGAATAAATTGGTCTTTAAGAGAGTAAGCATATCCTTAGAAAATGTTCACAAAACTGTAAGTGTTTGTTGCAAAAAACGATATGCTAATTTTAAGTTACGTCTGATGTGTATACGTGAAGGGATTCTGCAGCTTTTAAGTAACAAACACAAATAAATAATTTGAAACACATAACGCGTGTTCGCTGGAAATTATCTGGACCGGACAATCCAGTGATTGACATCACGTGCATTGGTTGGTTGATTGGTTGGTTGTTTTACGCCGCACTCAGTAATATTCCAGCTGTATGACGGCGGTCTATAAATTTACCTTAAGTCACGTAGACATTTTAGAAAACTGTTGCAAATTGGAAAAAAGGTTATACAGAATTTTATATCAACACAGACAAATTTAGAAGAAAATGCATTATTTGACTCAGAGTAAAATACAACCGAGCAACTAACGGGAATGTGTAAAACATATATAGAAATTTCATGAATTTCCTTTATAATTACCCATAAATGCCATGTCACCAAAGACTTTTAACAGAATTATGGCAATGGAATAATTGCAATCGATGTGTGTTTTATTTCCTAGATAGTGAATATGAAGAGAAAATGGCAGTCGTTGATGCCCTCTAGTGCGGCTGATAGATCATAGGACAACTGTCGCTATCTCACAGTGGAATTCCACACGAAGGATGATACAGAAATGGTTCTCGTTGATTCAACATTATTCAAATATCATTTCAAAAGTCCGTGATGAATTATTCATGATGAACCCGATACAAACTGTAGCTCACCTGAATGGGCTGTCAACAGTTTTGCCAACTACACGTGTATGTATTATCAGCACGCATACTTGTACTGACGAGTCATTGATAAGTATTGTACAAGTGGACCCCCTTCGTGGTCTAGTGGTAGAGCGTCCGCCCGGAGAGCGTAAGGTCCTGGGTTCGATCCCCAGCCGCGTCATACCAAAAGACGTTAAAAGATGGTACTTGTTGTTACCCTGTCTGGCGCTCGGCATTAAGGGGCTAAAACAAGGAGTGGTCGGCTCGGAGTCAGTATACTGTATCTGAGTGGGGTATTCATGTTAAACTGCGGCATGGTATCTCAGTGTGCTAGCACTATAAATCGGCATCAGCCCGGACTAGTACAATCACACACACACACGTACATGCACGTCGCTATATAAGTGCAATAATCTTGGACGCGACGTTAAACCCCATTTCACCTCACCTATTTTACAAGTAGCCATATTTTATTAATGCGTCCGAATCTGCAGCAAGACAACCTAATTACTTTGTTAATTCTTTATCACTTCAACTTTTCAACAACAACCAAAATCGTTTACCTTAAACAAAACAATAATAACTTAAGATATAGTGACGCTAAGTTTGAAGTCTTTGGCGCGATTTTTGTCACACTTCATGATTAGTAAATAATTTTTCTGGCTGTGGAAGTTTGTTTGTTGTTTAACGCCGCACTCAGCAATATTCCACCTATATGACGGCGATCGGTAAATAATAGAATCTGGACCAGACAATCCAGTGATTGACATCATGAGCATCGATCCACGCAATTGGGATCGATGACATGCATCAACCATGACAGCGAGCCTGACCACCCGATCCTTTTAGTCGCCTTTTACGACAAGCATAGTCGGCTTTTACGGCAAGCATGGGTTGCTGAAGACCTGTTCTACCCCGGATCTTCACGAGTCTGGCTGTGGAGGTCCAAGTACTTCACTTAATACATTTCCGAGAAATGTTTGCTCCATTCCATTTCCAGGAAATGTTTGCCATATTTGGAAGTGCTATATCGTTTTACTGCATTTTTAAATGAAATGTTCCTCGTGGTCGCTGTTGGTCGACTGATTGGTTGAGTACAGTTGTATGTAATTTTGATTGTCGATCTTGGACCCCAGCAAAGTCCATCAATTTACATAAAATAATCATTGATACACTCTGGCGAAATTTAACACAGTTATGTTGATGTCTTATCTTTGTGCAGACGAATCACGATGTTAGCCAAAATGCAAATTAACACTGCTATTTTATTTCAAATAAACATTTCATTCCAACCAAAGTGGTTGTACCGTTGAACAAATTTGTAGTACCAGTGACAGCTGCATAAAAAAAATAAAAAATAATCGAACTTTCCGTGCCTCGTGGCTTGACATATTCACGTAATTTCCGGGACTGCACGTTTCTAAGTCCCCTTGTTATTTAGCCCATATGTTAAAAAAGGATAGCTAAAACGTTTTGTAAAAATTTAATTAAAAAAATGAGTGATCTCCCTTACCGGATGCTCTTCAACATGTGTTGAACCATTCGTGACCAACTCGTGTTATTCCGGGACGAGTCGGTTACGGAAAGGGGCGAATGGTGACGAATGGTGTCATTCGACACCACTCGCCCCTTTCCGTAACCTGCAAGAAGACTCGCTATTCGGCTTGTCCCGGAATAACACGAGTTGGTCACGAATGGAATGGTGTTGAACGGTTCTCTATGGCCATTGCGCACCAATATTACACCAAAACAACTTTACAAGGCGCATAGGCCCCTAATGTCGGCAATGTTGAGGATGCTTAGTGTGATAATGTAAACGCATGTGACAGACACGCTGTGTCGGTTGAGTCGATAATCACATCACACTGGGTCCCGTTTCCGTTCAACATTGTACATCTAATTTCTTCGCGGAGGCGTAATTCAAGTCAGATTGGTCTTTGACGGTTGAGGGCGGTCGGGTAGCCTAGTGGTTAAAGCGTTCGCTCGTCACGCCGAAGACCCGGGTTCGATTCCCGACATGGGTACAATGTGTGAAGCCCATTTCTGGTGTCCCCCGCCTTGATATTGCTGGGATATTGCCTAAAGCGGCGTAAAGCCATACTCACTCACTCGATCTTTGACGGTTTGGGGCGGTGGGGTAGCCTGGTCTTTAAATCGTTCGCTCGTCACGCCAAAGAGCCGGGTTTGAATCTCCTCATGGGTACAAATTGTGAAGTCCATGTTCCGGTGTCCCCCGACGGATATTGATTAAAGCGGCGTAAAACCAAACTCACTCACTCTTACGACAAGCATAGGTTTATTCAGGCTTTTATTCTTACCCGGAATCCTGAAATTCAAGTGAAAATGTCAAATTACGGTCAAGTATCACAAACAGAAGAGTGACCAATGTGTTAGTCCGATTACGTGTATACCAAATTTCATTTTATTTTTAACCAAAATTACTGAGTAATTCCCACAAACAGGTTTTTCATATGTTTGTCATGACGGCCATATTGAAAATCGAATTGAACAATTTGGTGTTTCATTATTGGTGGAAATTAACGTGCGAAATTTCAGCGTTTTCGGAGCTGAGGTTTCTGCCAACATGTTTAGGACGGACAGACATGCAGCGACATGGGTCCACTTTGACTTTGAGTCAGGTGAGCTAAATAAGAGTATCACGGTGAAATGCGTCACTCCATACCAGTAGTGTTAAGATAAACACTGGAGTCCGTGTGTCAATACTCTCCACGAACTGGTTTCTCTGCAACATCCAACCCTTTACGAGGTATGTGTTGATATTTATTTTTTGATATACATTTACACGGTGAATTCGCTCCCCAGGGGGGCCGTTCATTCGAATTGTCAACTTTGTGTCGGAACACGGAGCATAGTATTCCAAGTCTACATCTAAAAAATACCAGACACCGATTATATTTTACATCCGTTGTCACCGTAGGTAGACTCTAATAATTTCAGACCCGTGAAGATTCCGGGATGAATAGGTCTTCAGCAACCCATGCTTGCCGTAAAAGGTGACTATGCTTGTCGTAAAAGGCGACTAACGGGATCGGGTGGTCAGGCTCGCTGACTTGGTTGATGCATGTCATCAATCCAAATTGCGTAGATCGATGCTCATGATATTAGTCACTGGATTGTCTGGTCCAGACCCGATTATTTACAGACCGCCGTCATATAGGTGGAATATTGCTGAGTGCGGCATTAAACAACAAACCAACCAATGTCAGTACGTTTGGCTCCAAATGAGAACGATGAATTGCAAAACAACTCAAAATCGGGAATAATATATTAAATGTCAACATGATACCCGGCAATAAATGCCCAGTACCAAACAATATCTATTGCTACTTTATTCCCAATACTGGAAAAGGTTGTTTTAGAAACTATCATATTGTTATGTGTACAAGTTGACATCTTGAACGGGGGGCCTAACTGTAGGAGGAACAGCGCAAACACGTACTGCACGTGCTACATGGTATACGTTGTTGTTGACTGACAAGATACGGTAGTCAGCTGTTGTGAAACAGTTAGTTTTAAAGGTGTGTGATTTCTTTCAAAGTAAAGCAGAAAGAGCATTAATAAACACTTAAAACGAGTTTCTGAAGCTCTTAGTATGTCTCCCAACAAGCCGAAAAATGTTATCCGTCGACGGGACTTAGTAATCAGGCAAGCAGTTGAAGAACATATAAAAACCATGTAGGTTAATAAATTACACAGTTTTAGAAAAATCAAGTCAGACGTACAATCGTCAAACTGCACTCAGAAAGTGTATGAGCCTGTTTTCCTTGATGAGACGTGGGTAAATGCCTCTCACACAGCCAGCAGTCAGCAGGTACCCGTGGGGACTGTAAGGTCAGTGAGTGAGTGAGTGAGTTGGGTTTAACGCCGCTTTTAACAGTATTCCAGTTATATCACGGCGTGTCAGCTTAATGTGGGAGGAAAGCCCGAAGTGATGCATGTCTCAGACGTTTACCACTTCGGTGAAACCCACAAGCACGGGTATGGTGCTGACAAACCTAGAAACATAATTGGGGTGAACCGGGATTCGAACACACAATCATAGGTTTCTGGCGTGTCCAGGGGACGCAACTCTGCACAGCGAATCGCGGCGCTTTAGACGACTAGGCCACCCGTGCCCCCGGGGACTGTAAGGAGTCTTGGAGAACGTTACCAATGGGAAAAGGTGAAAGACGTATCGTTCTCCATGTTGGCTGTGCTAGCTGGGTTTTATCCCAGGCTGTGATCTCGTCCTTCGAGCCAAGGTCAAGGACAACAGGGACTACCACACAGAAATGAACGGCAAGGTATATCTGGTGTGGGTGAAATATAACTCGGTTCCTGCTTTACCTGCCAAGTCCCATAATATCCTGGACTATACACCATATCACAGTACGCAGGATCCAGACAGCAAGGCCGTAATAGCCTTGAAGGCAATATGGTGACGTGGCTGCATACTATGAAATCATCAAATCTAACACACCTGAGTTCGTGTGCATGTTGACAATTACATCAAAGGTGAAGGTCACGCCGTCTTACGACTTTCCCTTAATTACCACTGCGATCTGAATGCAATAGAGTTGATAAGGGATACCGCCAAAGGTGACGTTGGACGATTGAACACGACGGTAAAATTGCAGGATGTTTAAAAGCTAGTAAAGTAATCCCCTGATCACGTGAGGGACTTCATCAAGCAACAGGCCCACGTATAGGCGTGACCATCAGCTGACACAAGCAACTATGACGACGAGGGCTGTAACATGAACGAGTCAGATTATTATGAGACGGACCCTCTTATGCTGTCATTCCCTGTACCGTTGTATAGCACGTGCATTACGTGTTTTTGCTGTTCCTCCTACTGTTGTGACTCCCTCCGTTCAAGATGTACACTAAACATCGTGATAGTTTCTGAAACAACTTTTTCCAGTGATGCAAATAAAAATAAAATAGGTACGTTAGGTACAGGGCATTGATTTCCTCTTACCAGTAAACTACGTTTATAACGAACACGCTTATAACGAACTGACGGATATAACGAACTTATTTTTAGTCCCGACCATTTGTTGTATATATGCTGTTTGTATGCTTAAAACGAACTACGGTCTTTACGAAATAAAATTAGTGGTCCCCTCGAGTTCGTTATAACCGTAGTCTTCTATAGCTGGAAATTTGCTGTGTCGGCGTTAAACAACGAACAGGCAAATGATAACCTACTTTTTCACTTTATATCTACATAGATGCTTCCGAAGGTTCTTCTAATTTTGCTGTGGGCGGTGACCGATGCTACTCACCATTCCACGGAGGAGATGAAGGACGTTCTCTCCGCAGCAACCAACATTGGCGTTCAGATGTGTGCTGCAAGATGCTTTGAAATTCGCTCCTGCAAAAGTTTTGCCTTCAAAGGTGCCGACCTCACGTGTCATCTGTTGAGCCTTGTGAAGACGAGGCATTTGGATGGGTTTAAGGTCATTCCAAGAGTAAAGGCAGGTGGAAATCGTTTTGTCAATTAAATTGCTGTAAATTCAAAATGTCATCACCTGTGAAAAAATAAGTCTCGTATCTTCTGAAATATTGGCGTAGAAGCAAAATAGTTATGAAACTTAAGAACGGAAGCCCTGAGAACGAGTGGCGACCTTGATTGTTCCCGGAGAGGGTTAGCATGTCTACCGTCCCCCTCTACCGGCAGAACCCACCACTAACACAATCTAGAATCTAGTCAAGACCTGTAATAAGATTATATTAACATGTCACAATAGGTAAAATATTGATTAGGCTTGTATGTGTGTGTGTGTGTGTGTGTGTGTGTGTGTGTGTGTGTGTGTGTGTGTGTGTGTGTGTGTGTGTGTGTGTGTGTGTGTGTGTGTGTGTGTTTGATGTCTGGACGAGACCACACACTGGTCGATATTGTGAGCAACGATCCATACCATGGGTACGAAGACATGTTGGTTGGTTAGTTTGTTGTTTAACGCCGCACTCAGCAATATTCCAGTTATATGACGGCTGTCTGTAAATAATCGAGTCTGGACAAGACAATCCAATGACTGAAATCATGAACATCAATCCACGAAATCGGGATACGATGACATGCATCAACCAAGTCAATGAGCCTGACCACCCGATCCCGTTAGTCGCCTCTTACGACAAGCATAGTCGCCTTTTACGGCAAGCATTGGTTGCTGAAGACCTATTCTATCCCGGATCTTCACATGTAAAGTCACCTAGCCTGACCAAGCGATATATTTGGTCGACTCTTACAACCAGCATAGGTTGCTGAGGACCTCTTCTCTCCCCAAATCTCCACGGGGACTTATTTGTTAATGTCCTGTTCACAACAGTTGTTTAGTTTATATCAAATGTGTTTTACAAGCACTTCGATTGATTGTTGTAAGAGCGGACTAAGAGGGTAGGGGCTAGGCTATGGGACGTTGGGAACAGGTCAGTGTACCACTATACCAGACCACATCGTGCCCAGTTTGTCACCGATTTTCTCCGACGAGAATGCATTAGGGCATTTGGCTGGCCCACAAAGTTCCTTGAAATGTCCCTAATAGAGCTCCTGTTGAGTGTTCTCGGGTGTTCTCGGGTGTTTTCGGGCGAAGGGTGTACGCCAGAGACCAAACACCTGCCAACGTGGCCTAGCATTGGGTACGTCAAATGACTCAATTGTGAATAAATTAACTTGGTCTCGTCGCTATATGGCTGAAATAATGCCGATATATCTTAACTCACTCACTCTTCAGGCGTAATGGCGGGCAATACCAGGGGCAACCATGTGCAAGCTGATCTACAGTATACCACCAGGGTGTCGTTCATGTAAGGCCCAATAAAGGACACACCAGCTATTGATCTACACGCCGGAATTAAATTACCGTATCCGACGTAATAAGCGCCCCGTTCTAATAAGCGCCCACGGCGGTATTTGCTAATATATTGGCTAGTAAACAATCCCAATTAGCACCCCTTCCGATTGATCAACGTTCACAAGACGTATTTATTCGCGTACAATACGCACTCGTATGTTATATGCACCCTTAATTATGGGCAATTAAATTCTAGAAAAATATATCTGTCGTACATAAACATTTCAGGCTGTCAGCATAAATTTGTCTTTCAACTCTGCATTTTTTTTCACCAAAGAAATATTCAAATAAGAGCCCCCTATTTCTAATTTTGAGAGCGCTTGGGCGCTTATTACGTCGAAGACGGTAATAACACTTATCGTGATTACCTTAGCTCCCTTATTTTGTTTATGTGGTATTTGTGCATTCACCCCCTACACGTAGACACAATTTCAGGATAACCTCCCCTTTATGGTAGTGGAATAGCGACGCTCCCGAAAAGAAGTTTCTGAACTTCTGAAAAATGCCTATGAAACAATTCATTCCTGAATTAACTCAAAACTTTTTTATGATATAGATGCTAGATCACCCTTGTGCCAAAACGAGATGCGACGCTGGAACAAGATGCGTGAAAGGCCGTCAAGACAACACTGCCTGCATTAGCGGTAAAACATTCATTTTTTGTGGAGGTTTTGGTGCTGTTACCCCTGCAACAGTCTAAATGTCCTCAATAATCCAATGAAATACGATTATTGAATATCAGATTAATCAAGTGAAAATACTAGTAGATACTGAATAGTTACTTTATTGTTTAAGGCGCACTCAGTACTACTCCAGCTATATAAAGGGGGCTGTAATTACTCGAGTTGGGACCAGACAATCTACTGATTGCTATGACGAGCTCTAGGGAAAACTCTTATAGCACAAGCTACCCATAGGTACCGCTAAACATTTACAGCCAGATATGTACAGTTAGTAAGGTGGCAATTCATACCATACATATATGAGAAATACAAGTCACTTCCTCCGAACATCAAGCTGACACACCATAACATAATGAGATACTGTTTAAAAGGGCTTCAAAGAATCCTAGGTCACATGATTAGAACAAACTTTTCGTCTTCCTTTTACGTTTGTCTTTGCCCCAAAATATGGGTCAGCAGGTCGAAAAATAGAAATCCCTATTCGTCAAACTTGTTGTATTTGGAAGACAATTGTATTTGGAAGATAATATTTCAAAAGGTTTTAGTTATAGTACTTAAGATAATTTCTTGATAATGTTAGCGACAGTAAACGAGTTTCTTTTGACACTTTTATATTTTTTGGTCGGTAGAATATAAACAAAAACATTGTTTTTATTTTATTCTTCACATTTCATTTGTTAACGTACATTTTTGTAGGCTTTAAAAGCTGTGGTATCCCGATGCACACCCTGGGTGCTGAAGTCATCTATGGCGACCTTTTCCTCGGGGACAAGGCGGAGTTCACATGCCAAGCAAATCACAGACCTTGCACAGCGAGGACGACAAGCACATGTCTCCCCACCGGCAAGTGGGAGGACATGGCGGGTGTCTGCGGATTGTTTCGGTGGGAGTTCCCAGTAGGTAGCCATTGTGGTAGCTGGAATACTGCAGAATGCGGCTTTGGGCAATACTAGTATACAATAACCGTGCACCATAAAACAATCACGAATGTTTCAGATTCATAAATGTAAATTACAGTAAACTACGTTTATAACGAACACACTTATAACAAACTGACCGATATGGCGAACCTTTTTTTAATTCCCGACCATATGTTGTATAAATCCTGTATTTTTGCTTATAACGAACTGCGTTATTACGAACTAAAGTTAGAGGTCCCATTGAGTTTGTTATAACCGTAGTGTACTTGCAAATACTTTGTCATAAACGTGACATGAAAGAGACGCCATGGACCGACGACGTCCTTGACGTACATCACTCACGTCGGCAAGATAGTTTCGGACTGCATCTTTGACAGCCCTCAGTGTTCCTCGGTTAGGTCCGATGTTTGAGTTTGATGACCCGTAAAGATCCGGATAGAGAGTAGGTCTTCAGCAACTCATGCTTGCTCTAAGAGGCGACTAACGGGATCGGGTGGTCAGGCTCGTTTGGTGCATATCATCTTATCCCAAATGCGTAGATGGATGGCTCAGTCGATGATGTCTGTATTGTCTGGTCCAGACTTGATTATTTACAGACCGCCGTAAAACATTAAACTACGGTTATAACGAACACGCTTATAACGAACTATTTTTTGGTCCTGTCTATTTGCTGTAAATATTCCGTACATTTGCTTATAACGAACTACGGTTATAACGAATTAAAATTAGTGGTCCAATTGAGTTCGTTATAACCGTAGTTTACTGTATTGCTGTAATAAGTGCGGCGTTAGACAACAAACAAAGAGAAACTAACACCCGACCACGCCATCCACGACATCCGTCACATAATCTAGCTGATATTGTCAAGAGAACATCAGAGGCTCAGGTCACAGGACTAGAGTTTAGTCCAGGTTCACAGGGTAGAATAGGTCTTCAGCAACCCATTCTTGCCGTAAAAGGCGACTATGCTTGTCGTAAGACGCGACCAAGGGGATCGAGTGGTCAGGCTCGCTGACTTGGTTGATGCATGTCATCGATCCCAATTACGTGGATCGTTGCTCATGATATCAATCACTGGATTGTCTGGTCCAGACACGATTATTTACAGACCGCCGTCATAGAGCTGGAATATTGCTGAGTGCGGCGTAAAACAACCAGCCAACCAACCAACCAGGTTTCATCATAGCAACAGTGATAACCGTCGACGTGTTAAACGACGTCAAAATGGACGTTACGCTGACGCGTTTGTTGTTCACCGTTCTGCATTAGCTGTGTGTGGGAGCGTGGACATCATTGACATCAAGATCAAAATCGTTCTTTAGTTGCGTTAATATATCCTTTTACGTGATGGTCAAACATTAGAACACATCCTTGATTCGTGGGGTTACACTGTAACTAACATCTCCTCTTCCAACAGGACCAGATGCCCTTCGAGACGTCATTTCCTTGCGGTGGGCAGCGGCAATTTCTGTTGTCTATACACGGCCGGCTGACTGGACAACATTCGTAAGTACTCTTTGCTGCTACTCTTTAAATGACGCTACTGCTGGACAGAAAATATAGAAGTTTGTTTCCTACGTGTCTATTGTCTAGGAATGACAAAATATTAACACGTGCTGCGTGTGGTCTTGCATTTTCGTTGGAGTAGCATGAGTTAAGGGAAAAACCAGTGTCTGTAGGATTGCATCACAATAGCGTTCGGCCGTTAAGCTGCCTTGCACTTGCACTGGGTTCGTTCTGGTTCACTGTGGGAGAATCCCGCCCACATAATCAAGCTGCCACCGCCGGAGCTGGCAGCCTCGTTCGCCCAGCAACCTATGCTAGTCGTACGTGGCGACCAAATGGATCGGCTCGGCTCTGTGGATCGATGCTCATAATATCAACGTTATTGTCTGGTTCCGACTTTATTATTTCCAGATTGCCGTCATCATTATGAACGTGGAATATTGGCGTTTTAGCTGCGTACTGCTTCACGCAACAAAACAAAATACATATTTACTCGTCACCAAAGCCAACAGTTCTCCAGTGTTGTTTAGGTAACGCTCTTCACACCTGACACCAATGACGTTACACCTCTGATCTGACACTAATGACGTTACACCTCGGGCCTAACACCAATGACGTTACACCTCGGGCCTGACACCAATGACGTTACACCTCGGACCTGATACCAATGACGTAACACCTCTGACCTGATATCAATGACGTTACACCTCTGTCCTGACACAATGACGTTACACCTCTGAACTGACACCAATGACGTTATATTTACAACCCTAACCTGACACCAATGACGTTATATTTACACCCCTAACCTGACACCAATGGCGTTATATTTACAACTCTGATCTGACACAATGACGTTACTCCTCTGACCTGATACCAATGACGTTACTCCTCTGACGTTACACCTCTGACCTGACACCAATGACGTTACACCTCTGACCTGATATCAATGACGTTACACCTCTGACCTGATACCTCTGACGTTATACCTCTGACCTGATACCAATGACGTTACACCTCTGACCTGACACCAATGACGTTACACCTCTGCCCTGACACCAATGACGTTACACCTCTGACCTGATACCAATGACGTTATACCTCTGACCTGATATCAATGACGTTATACCTCTGACCTGATACCAATGACGTTACAACTATGACCTGACACCAATGACGTTACACCTCTGACCTGATACCAATGACGTTACAACTATGACCTGACACCAATGACGTTACACCTCTGACCTGATACCAATGACGTGACACCTCTGACCTGATACCAATGACGTTACACCTCTGACCTGACACCTCTGACGTTATACCTCTGACCTGATACCAATGACGTGACACCTCTGACCTGATACCAATGACGTTACACCTCTGACCTGATATCAATGACGTTATACCTCTGCCCTGACACCAATGACGTTACACCTCTGACCTGATATCAATGACGTTATACCTCTGACCTGATACCAATGACGTTATACCTCTGCCCTGACACCAATGACGTTACACCTCTGACCTGACACCAATGACGTTACACCTCTGACCTGACACCAATGACGTTACACCTCTGCCCTGATACCAATGACGTTACAACTATGACCTGACACCAATGACGTTACACCTCTGACCTGACACCAATGACGTTACACCTCTGATCTGACACCAATGACGTTACACCTCTCACCTGATACCAATGACGTGACACCTCTGACCTGATACCAATGACGTTACACCTCTGATCTGACACCAATGACGTTACTCCTCTGACCTGATATCAATGACGTTACACCTCTGACCTGACACCAATGACGTTACACCTCTGACCTGATATCAATGACGTTACACCTCTGCCCTGACACCAATGACGTGACACCTCTGACCTGATACCAATGACGTTACACCTCTGACCTGATATCAATGACGTTATACCTCTGCCCTGACACCAATGACGTTACACCTCTGACCTGACACCAATGACGTTACACCTCTGACCTGACACCAATGACGTTACACCTCTGCCCTGATACCAATGACGTTACAACTATGACCTGACACCAATGACGTTACACCTCTGACCTGACACCAATGACGTTACACCTCTGATCTGACACCAATGACGTTACACCTCTGACCTGATACCAATGACGTGACACCTCTGACCTGATACCAATGACGTTACACCTCTGATCTGACACCAATGACGTTACACCTCTGACCTGATATCAATGACGTTACACCTCTGCCCTGACACCAATGACGTTACACCTCTGACCTGATATCAATGACGTTACTCCTCTGACCTGATACCAATGACGTGACACCTCTGACCTGATACCGATGACGTTACACCTCTGCCCTGACACCAATGACGTTACACCTCTGACCTGACACCTCTGACGTTACACCTCTGACCTGATATCAATGACGTTACACCTCTGCCCTGACACCAATGACGTGACACCTCTGACCTGATATCAATGACGTTACTCCTCTGACCTGATACCAATGACGTGACACCTCTGCCCTGACACCAATGACGTTACACCTCTGACCTGATATCAATGACGTTACTCCTCTGACCTGACACCAATGACGTTACACCTCTGACTTGACACCAATGACGTTACACCTCTGACTTGACACCAATGACGTTACACCTCTGACCTGACACCTCTGACGTGACACCTCTGACCTGATACCAATGACGTTACACCTCTGACCTGATACCAATGACGTTACACCTCTGACCTGAAACCAATGACGTTACACTTCTGACCTGACACCAATGACGTTACACCTCTGACCAGACACCAATGACCTTACACCTCTGACCTGACACCAATGACGTTACACCTCTGACCTGATATCAATGACGTTATACCTCTGTCCTGATACCAATGAAGTTACACCTCTGACTTTACACCAATGACCTTACACCTCTGACTTTACACCAATGACCTTACACCTCTGACCTGACACCAATGACGTTACACCTCTGACCTGATATCAATGACGTTATACCTCTGTCCTGATACCAATGAAGTTACACCTCTGACCTGACACCAATGACATTACACCTCTGACCTGATATCAATGACGTTACACCTCTCACCTGATATCAATGACGTTACACCTCTGAAATGCTGTCCTAGTCCTGCTTTTTGGTCACACATCCTTTGACCCAATTGCGTGGATCGATGCTCATGATATCAAAAACTAGATTGTCTGGTCCAGACTCGATTATTTACAGACAGCCGTCATATAGATGGAATATTGCTGAGTGCTGCGTTAAACAAAAAAACAAACCATCCTTTGAAGTATTGGTTGCTGCTGTTGTACACGTTTGCCGCAAATGACGTCGTCGTACAAAACTGTTATGACACGGGGTTGGTCACAGGCGGTGTTATGTGGGGCATCAGTTGATTGTGGCATGACTTATCAGTTGAAGTTGCAAACAGACAAAGTTATTCGTGAATCGATCCCGTAACTTTTCTGTATTCAATTTGCTAGTTTTGGCTATGCGTGAAGTCGTTCCAACAATGGCGTTATAATTTGGTAGCAAACGCTTTACATTTATATATATCGTTTATGTCCTATTGTCTTCCTTGTGTATATCAGTGTCACCCATGCGTTTCCTTTTTTTAAATATTGATTACACGTTATCAATAATTCGATAAATTAAAAGTGCAGTTTTCTAAAACGTGGCCCCAAAACATTTCCATACTTTTTTTCTTGTGGATGCGGAATTTTATATTCAGAAAATGGGGATTCAATATGAAGTTTTAATAACTCCTTTTCTTAAACATCCTTTACACACACAACCTCAAATAAAAAAATGCGAATCTATTCATGATATTAATTAGGCACAGACCGCCGTCATATAGCTGGAATAGTGATGAGTGGCGTTTAAGAACAAACTGAAAAAAAAGTTTATCTAGCAAACTTGTGGGGATACGTTGACACGCAGAACCGACCCAACCCACCGGGGCTGTGTTATGAAAAGAATTTCGAACTGAGCTAGCAACGTGTCTGTTTCTTTGTTTGTTGTTTAACGCCGCACTCAACAATATTCCAGCTATATGACTGCGGTCTGTAAATAATCGAGTCTGGATCAGATAATCTAGTGATTGACATCATGGGCATCGATCCACGCAATTGGGATACGATGACATGCATCAACCAAGTCAGCGAACCTGACCACCCGACCCCGTTAGTCGCCTCTTACGACAAGCATAGTCGCCTCTTAAGACAAGCATTGTCGCCTCTTAAGACAAGCATAGTCGCCTCTTACGACAAGCATTGTCGCCTCTTAAGACAAGCATAGTCGCCTCTTACGACAAGCATAGTCGCCTCTTAAGTCAAGCATAGTCACCTCTTAAGACAAGCATAGTCGCCTCTTACGACAAGCATAGTCGCCTCTTAAGACAAGCATAGTCGCCTCTTAAGACAAGCATAGTCGCCTCTTAAGACAAGCATGGGTTGCTGGAGACCAACTCTACCCCTGATATCTTCACAACTAAGAATGTGTTTATTATAAAGTGCTATCATACGTGTACAATTTATATTCCAGAATGACATTTGTACTGAAGAAAGGGCCGGACATATTGATGTATCTCTCCTGTCGAAAGAATTATCCGGAAAGAAAAAACGAAAATAACATAATGGTCACGAACACTAAAATAAATAGTAAATGGGGCTACGAAAAGAAACATAAAGTTTTTCCCTTTGAAGTAAACAGGAGATTCGTCTTGGATATCACGCTCCAGGACGGTATGTACAAGGTAAGGGTACAACCACAACGAGCGGATTATTTGTTCCTTAGATTATTTTCAAAGGTATAGACATAACATACGTTTGCTGGTTGGTCAGAATAAAGAAAATAAGTAGAAGATATTTCATGTGTCTCACGAAGATATCTCCTTTTCCCCATCACTCGATGAGAGGAACATGATATCTCACGTGACACGTGGGATATCCTAATTTTTATATACTTTTTGTGTAGTTATCATCCGGAAAATCAAATTATTTCATTACAAATGTAAAACCTTGAAATGTAAATTCTCCCGACCCAACACACTGGGACGGTTCACCACCCCTTGTATTTGCGACTTGAAAGAAGTTTCGTGTTTGCAAAATCTTAAAAAGTACAAACAAAAGTATGAAAACATATTTAGGGTCACTAAAATGCTTTAACATACATTTCGACATGATCCTATACAAAATCAACTTCAACAAAAAATATTCTTGAAAACAAGGAGACCGCTGTTGGAAGCGAAACAATACACGCTGGTCAAGTAACATAAATGGTGCTTTGCGAAACGAACAGTCCCGATTGGCAAGTTAAATGAGAAATTTACAGAATAGAAGGAAACATTTTCGAGAGCATAACAAACGGCAAGGAGTGATATTTACTCCATTAATGACCATCTGTCATTATTTTCCTTGTCAATGTCGAACTAACGTAAAAAGGACGTTAACAGTTTGTGTAGGGGCTTGAAACTTACGATAAAGGGAGATAATTTAAGGGGAGGTAACTGTTGTATGACAATAGTTCTGTCAAAGTGTTATGTTCACTGCAGTGAAAATCCCTTTTCTCAATTTTAAACTATTTTAAAATAATTACATATTCATCAGAATTGATGCTTTCCATTCAGATTTTACATGGTGAGTGAGTGATTGAGTTGGGTTTAACGCCGCTTTTAACAGTATTCCAGTTATATCACGGCGTGTCAGCTTAACGTGGGAGGAAAGCCCGAAGTAATGCAGGTCTCAGACGTTTACCACTTCGGTGAAACCCACGAGCACGGGTGTGGTGCTGACAAACCTAGAAACATAATTGGGGCGAACCGGGATTCGAACCTACAGTCATAGGTTTCTGTCGTGCCCAAGGGACGCAACTCTGCACAGCGAATCGCGCCGCCTTAGACGACTGGGCCACCCGTGCCCCCCAGATTTTCCATGGAACATGTTAACAACGCATATACAAAACAGCTTCGGACACCAAACTTAGGTGGTGTCAATTCAGATGTAATCATAGAATACTGACACAGACTAGATACCTGTATCGTGTGAACCTTGGATATGATAAAACATTATAACTCTACTCGATGTAAGACTGAATCAGATTCAAAACTACCTATTTGTAACTTGTTTGTTGTTTGTTTGTTTGTTGTTTAACGCCACACTTAGCAATATTCCAGCTATATGACGGCGGTCTGTAAATAATCGAGTCTGGACCAGACAATCCATTGATTAACATCATGAGCACGCATCAATCAAGTCAGTGAGTCTGACCACCTGATCCCGTTAATCGCCTCTTACGACAAGCATGGTCGCCTTTTACGGCAAGCATGGGTTGCTGAAGACCTATTCTACCCCTCCACATGTCGCATACACGTTTAGAATGGAGGCAAATGTAGAATGGATCCAAATGCATAAATTATAAGTCCGGGGGATGGTCACAAAAAAACTATGTCGTGCTGTTTAAGACATAACATCAAATAAATTGCCGAAATATAATGTGTAGGACATATTCACAAGACATCATTGTTAACGGTTAATGGTTGATTGGAACAGAACACTTAATTCATCGGCGTTCAGACACGGTGACCTTATCTGATCTTTTTAGAACAGTTTCTAACCACCTTATTTTAGCATAACAAGTAAATCCATCTTAAGGAAACTGTATGTCTTAATTTTAGTTTTCGCAGTTTTTCACCTTTTAATGTGATATTTCAGTGACATCACTGTTCACATATGGTTAGACCGCCTCCGTGGTCTAGTGGTAGAGCGTCCGCCCGGAGAGCGGAAGGTCCGGGGTTCGATCCCCGACCGCGTCAAACCAAAAGACGTCAAAAGATGGTACTTGTTGTTACCCTGTCTGGAGCTCGGCATTAAGGGGCTAAAACAAGGACTGCTCGGCTCGGAGTCAGTATACTGTGTCTGAGTGGGGTATTCATGTTAAACTGCGGCATGGTATTTCAGTGAGCTAGCACTATAAATCGGCATCAGTCCGGACTAGTACAAGCAGCCACACAAACACACACACGTACATGCACGTCGCTATATAAGTGCAATAATCTTGGATTTCACCTCACCTCACATATGGTTAGACTAGACAATCTCGCCGGGAATAGCTACACTATTACTGACGCGGCGTTAAATATATAATAATCACTCACTCACTGAAAGCTTTACTCGGGGCTGGTCACATGCGAATCCCTTGCTTCTAAACGCCGACGGTGGTGTTATGTGGGGCATTAGTTGAAGTTGCAAACAGACAAAGTTATTCTCGTGTCGACCCCGTGACCTGTCTGTATTCAAATTGCTAGTTGAGTTATGCGTTAGGTCGTTCCAACAAGGGGCGGTCGGGTAGCCTAGTGGTTAAAGCGTTCGCTCGTCACGCTGAAGACCCGGGTTCGATTCCCGACATGGGTACAATGTGTGAAGCCCATTTCTGGTGTCCCCCTCCGCCGTGATATTGCTCGAACAAAGGCATTATTAATTTGGTAGCAAACGCTTTACATTTATATATCACGTTTATGTCCTATTGTCTTCCTTATGTATAGCAGTGTCATCCATGTGTTTCCTTTTTTTTAAATATTGATAACACATTATCAATAATTCGATAAATTAAGAGTACAGTTTTCTAAAACGTGTCCCCAAAACATTTCCATACATTTTTTCATCACTCGCGCACTCACTAATTCCTCGTGTTACAGGTGAAAGTGAACGGGAAGACATACGTGACTGTCATGGAGGAACTTGCCGAGGCGCAACCAGACACACTCAGAGTCGTTGGTGATGTGAAACTAGAGTCTGTTAGAGTCGACTAGACTGGTTGGTTGGTTGGTTTGTTGTTTAACGCCTCACTCAGCAATATTCCAGCTATATGATGGCGGTCTGTAAATAATCGAGTCTGGACCAGACAATCCAGTGATTGCTATCATGAGCATCGATCTACGCAATTGGGATCGATGACATGCATAAAGCAAGTCAGCGAGCCTGACCACCCGATCCCGTTAGTCGCCTTTTACGACAAGCATAGTCACCTTTTACGGCAAGCATGGGTTGCTGAAGACCTATTCTACCCCGGAATCTTCACCGGTCTAGAGTCGACTAGGCATTCCGCAGTTTGAAGTGAAATATGTGACAACATTGCCGTGTTTATCTTGTGGAGGAGACAGTCATTTGCCTTTAGTGAGATGTGCCACGTGTGTAATTTTTAGTTTGCTTCTCATGTGCGCTGAATGTAAAGCAACTAAAGCGAACGTAAAATGAACACTAAAGCGTCTGAAAGTTGGGACAAACAAACAGTACGTGAAATTGTGCGCGTGTTTGTTGTTTGACACCACATTCGAAATATTGCAGCAATGTGACGGCTTAAAGTAAACGACCAGACACTCCACACCGTCAGGCAGCTGGACACATTGTCAACCAAGTCACTGAGTCTGACCACCCGATCAAATAAAATATATTCCGTGGTTTGAAAACTGTCATAGTATGGGATAGGAACGGAGTCTTATTTTGTTCTCCACTATGAGTTCACGAAATATTAAACAGTGTAATTATCAGCCATTTTATATGTCAACACTAACGCACACCGGCACGCACACGCACACGCGCATACCCTCACATGTACCCCCCACACGCACCCTCCCCTCCCCCATACACACACAACCCGGCCGCGTCATACCAAAAGACGTTAAAAGATGGTACTTGTTGTTACCCTGTCTGGCGCTCGGCATTAAGGGGCTAAAACAAGGACTGGTCGGCTCGGAGTCAGTATACTGTGTCTGAGTGGGGTATTCATGTTAAACTGCGGCATGGTATCTCAGTGAGCTAGCACTATAAATCGGCATCAGTCCGGATTAGTACAAGCAGCCGCACACACGCGTGCATGCACGTCGCAATATAAGTGCAATAATAATCTTGGACGCGACCAATTTTAACAGACGTGCGTTCAGGCGTGTTGGGTATACAACGCCTGGCCGATATCACCAATGACACAGTCAACACATTTTAGAAACACGCACGCTGAAAAGAACAGTCACAAAATAACAAGCATGAAATACTCACATCCCCCGCAAATATGACATGTCGGGTGTGTGCAATGCATTAGCTCCTGAGAACTATGTTCACGGGGCCTTTTGGTAAAGAAATATACTACGTTTTTCAAGATCTGCTCCGGAAACGAGGACTACCTCCATTTTCAGTCTAAATCAAAGTCGTTGCGATGGAAACTCGAAAAAAAACTCTTAAAAAAAAAAATATCCAAAGGCACCAGTTCACCACTAGACCAATCAATGTGCAATATATGGTGAATAAAAATGGTCGGTTTTCAAGATCTGCTCCGGAAACGAGGACTACTGCCATTTTCAGTCTAAATCAAAGTCGTTGCCATGAAACTCGAAAAATATATTTTTTTAAAATCCCAAACTATCAAAAGGCACCAGTTCACCACTAGATTTATCTATGTGCCAAGTTTGGTGAAGAAATATGGTACGGTTTTCAAGATCTGCTCCGGAAACGAGGACTACTGCCATTTTCAGTCTAAATCAAAGTCGTTGCCATGGAACTCGAAAAATAACTTTTTTAAAAATCCCAAACTATCAAAAGGCACCAGTTCACCACTAGACCTATCTATGTGCCAAGTATGACGAAGAAATATGGTACGGTTTTCAAGATCTGCTCCGGAAACGAGGACTACTGCCATTTTCAGTCTAAATCAAAGTCGTTGCCATGGAACTCGAAAAATAACTTTTTTAAAAATTCCAAACTATCAAAAGGCACCAGTTCAGCACTAGACCTATCTATGTGCCAAGTATGACGAAGAAATATGGTACGGTTTTCAAGATCTGCTCCGGAAACGAGGACTACCGCCATTTTCAGTCTAAATCAAAGTCGTTGCCATGGAAACTCGAAAAATAACTTTTTTAAAATCCCAAACTATCAAAAGGCACCGGTTCACCACTAGATCTAATTATTTGCCAAGTTTGGTGAAGAAATATGGTACGGTTTTCAAGATCTGCTCCGGAAACGAAAACTACTGCCATTTTCAGTCTAAATCAAAGTCGTTGCCATATAAACTCGAAAAATAACTTTTTTTTAAAATCCCAAACTATCAAAAGGCACCAGTTCACCACTGGATGTATCTATGTGCCAAGTTTGGTGAAGAAATATGGTACGGTTTTCAAGATCTGCTCCGGAAACGAGGACTACTGCCATTTTCAGTCTAAATCAAAGTCGTTGCCATGGAACTCGAAAAATAACTTTTTTAAAAATCCCAAACTATCAAAAGGCACCAGTTCACCACTAGACCTATCTATGTGCCAAGTATGACGAAGAAATATGGTACGGTTTTCAAGATCTGCTCCGGAAACGAGGACTACTGCCATTTTCAGTCTAAATCAAAGTCGTTGCCATATAAACTCGAAAAATAACTTTTTTTTAAAATCCCAAACTATCAAAAGGCACCAGTTCACCACTAGATCTAATTATTTGCCAAGTTTGGTGAAGAAATATGGTACAGTTTTCAAGATCTGCTCCGGAAACGAGGACTACCGCCATTTTCAGTCTAAATCAAAGTCGTTGCCATGGAAACTCGAAAAATAACTTTTTTAAAATCCCAAACTATCAAAAGGCACCGGTTCACCACTAGACCTATCTATGTGCCAAGTTTGGTGAAGAAATATGGTACGGTTTTCAAGATCTGCTCCGGAAACGAAAACTACTGCCATTTTCAATCTAAATCAAAGTCGTTGCCATGGAAACTCGAAAAATAACTTTTTTTTAAAATCCCAAACTATCAAAAGGCACCAGTTCAGCACTAGACCTATCTATGTGCCAAGTTTGGTGAAGAAATATGGTACGGTTTTCAAGATCTGCTCCGGAAACGAGGACTACTGCCATTTTCAGCCTAAATCAAAGTCGTTGCCTTGGAAACTCGAAAAATAACTTTTTTAAAAATCCCAAGCTATCAAAAGGCACCAGTTCACCACTAGATCTATCTATGTGTCAAGTATGGTGAAGAAATATGGTACGGTTTTCAATATCTGCTCCGGAAACGAGGACTACTGCCATTTTCAGTCTAAATCAAAGTCGTTGCCATGTAAACTCAAAAAATAACTTTTTAAAAAAATCCCAAACTATCAAAAGGCACCAGTTCAGCACTAGATCTATCTATGTGCCAAGTTTGGTGAAGAAATATGGTACGGTTTTCAAGATCTGCTCCGGAAACGAAGTGTGACGGACGGACGGACGGACGGACGGACGGAAGGACGGAAGGATGGCCGGACGGAAGGACGGGAGGACGGCCGGACGGACGGACGGCACCCATTCCTATATCCCCCTTCCACTTCGTGGCGGGGGATAATAAAGGGAATGAGTTGGGTTTAACGCCGCTTTGAACAGTGCTCCAGCTATATCACGGCGTGTGAGCGTCATGTTTTTGTTTATTTGTTTGTTGTTTAACGCCGCACTCAGCAATATTCCACTGTTGTGTAGTCTCATTGCGGTGAACTCATCAATTGTTAGAAATCACTCAGCAATATAAACTGGGTCTTCTTTAACAAGACGTCAATTCTCAAGACATGGACAGATGATAAACCTGGAGCGTTTGTAATGAGGATTCAGATTCCGCGGAACCCAGCGTGATGGAACCTACGGTGGCCCATAAGGGACATGGTGTCTGTTTTTCAATATTTTGATATTTCAGTTACTGTTATAGTAACCTTTTGCAAATTAACACGATTTCTCATACAAATATGTGATAAATTATGTATAAAGAAGATATTGAATCGCTGAAAAGTGAAGCGGAAATGTCAAAAACAAAAACGAAAATGTCAAAAACCGCGTAGGAAAAATTATCACAATTATGGAAATAGTTTTCTGTATTTTCATTTTAGTTTTTGACATTTTCGCTTTTGTTTTTGACCTTTTCGCTTTGGTTTTTGACATTTCAATTTTAGTTTTTGACATTTTCGCTTTGGTTTTGACATTTTCGCTTTGGTTTTGACCTTTTCGTTTTGGTTTTTGACATTTCCATTTTAGTTTTTGACATATTCGCTTCACATTTCAGCGATTCAATAGCTACTTGAAAGTTCATTTTCCATGTTTTCGGTTGTTGTTTTTCAAGATTTATTACATATTTGTATGACAAATTGTATTAATTTGCAAAAGGTTACGATAAAAGTAAGTGAAATATCAAAATATTGAAAAACAGACTCCATGTCCCTTATGGGCCACCGTAGAAACCTGTGTCATGCCTAGGTCATACGTGAGAATGTTCTCAATTCTCTCCTGAGATATGTCTACTGTATTGGCTTGTTTGGTGTGTTTTGTTTGTTTGTTTGTTTGTTTGTTGTTACATCCCGTTCGCAATGGTGTTTTTACTTTGTTTTTCAGCATCGTGCTTTTGCTCGTACTTCGGGCTTTTCTCCCACATCACTCTCACACTCACTCACTCACTCACTCCTCCCACATCAAGCTGACACGCCTCGATATGACTGAAATACTGTTCACATCAGCGTTATCCAAACTCACTCACTCCGCTAAACATTTTTAAGGTGAAATACTCCTGGTTAGTTATTATGTTATTATTAATAGATAATAGTTAGGAACGGAGTTCTTCCGTCCGGTTCTCTAAGGGGACAAATTTTCTTCAAAACTATTTAAGTCAGACAAATGAAATTGTACACACTGATGTCACTGGTCATCATCTCAATTGAGTTCGAAAATTGGTGTCGTAAATTCATCGTTATGGCCTTTGCTCCGTGCTTTTGAACTTAGCAGATACTGCGTGAAATTGCGACAGGTTTTCTAAGAAACTGCAGAAGTTACATGAATGAAAGTGTGCATGCTTATCTAAGAGATTCTTTTCAAGACTGAGTTAGAAAATTGGTCCCATAAATTATTGTGTTACAGAGCTACGGCCTTTGATCCACGTTATTGTACTTGGTGCATAGCTTTCAGAAACTACTGAAGTCAGCCTGAAGATTCAGTTATTTTTTTTCAGAGCTGGGGTTTTTGCGTGTATTATTTCACATCTAATAATTTTGTTTAATGACATAAAGACGACCAAGTGCCTATCTCTTATTAAGGCTTTATATGACTCTTTTTGACGGTTTATATTCACTGCCATACGAACAAACAGAATTCTATTGTGCCGCATGGCGGGGGGATAGTGATAACGCTGTTTTCCTGTTAGACGTACCTTCAGGTTGGCTGTTCATGCTGTGGAAGTGTGAATGTTTCATAACGTTGCCAAGGTGATTTGGTTTCCAACAATAGATCTACCTCACGTGCACTGTGAAGAATCCCACGAGACGTCTTGTGTTTAAAGGTCAGATTCGTGTTAATATACATCCTATTATTGTCTAAGGAATTTTGTTGAGTCAAGCTGAGACTCGCGGTCTGACATCCACAACAATAGTGAGTGAGGTTTTACGCCACTTTTAGCAATTTTAGCAATATTCCAGCAATATCACGGCGGGGGACTCCAGAAATGGGCTTCACACATTGTACTCATGTCGGGAATCGAACCCGGGTCTTCGGCGTGACGAGCGAACGCTTTAACCACTGGGCTACCCGACCGCCCCTTCCTCAACAATAACTTTGATAACTTCAGCCGCTATATGATTCCTGTTCTCCCATACTTCACTGAGAAGAACGAACATTGCTCCTTCGGAAATATTTTTTAATCTTGTCAAAATAGTCAGATAAATTGTCGCTATATTTTAGAAGGTTAAGTTCTCACAAGTTCTCTCATTACAAATATACAATATACCCATTTGTGGACACGATCGTTCGGCCATGGCGTTAGTCTGCATTGCCCAGCCACAGCAAAGGGAAACAACTCACCCTCTCAAAAATAGTGTCTCTATGACGTCATCAAATTCTCCAGAAATGACGTCATGATATAACAATGTTTCATCGTGAAATATCCAACGCCTCGTTCTTTGCGATTTATCGCGTAGCTATCTCATATAAACTGTTATTGTATGCATACTTATTTCTAAATGCTCACCAACAGTGACTGAGGAAGAAGAAAGAAGTGATGCGGTCGACAAATCGGCTGTTTCAATCAGAGGTGGTTATAGTTGTTTGATACCTCTGACTGACCAATCAGAATCGACTAATTTCACAGTCCCCAGCAGCCTTTGCGTGTCGCAAGAGGCGGCTAAATGGATCTCGTGATCTGGCATGGTGACTTGAGTGGACCGATGCTCATGATGTCAATCACTCGATTGTCTCGTCCAGACTCGATTATTGATAGACCGCCGTCATACAGCTGGAATATTGCTGTGTGCGGCGTTTAACAACAGACAATCAAACCTTCTTTTAATCAGATGGCTATAGCCCCATGAAGTGTACGTTAACGTCACAATTATACATACATGTATATACACCTGGGTGTTTACAAGCCAACGTTATACAGACGGAATATTCTGCACGTGGCGTTTATCAATAAATAAGCAAATAAGAGTGATTTGATTTTCGCTCACGTGTTACACATCAACGTGGTTAAGTACATGTTTGTTGTTTACATGGTTATTGTTAGATAGTTTAAGCTGTTTGCTCGCTGAATGAATCATCGGATTATTTTCAGATATAAATATTTCTCAAAAATTACAGTTTAGTGATGAAAACATGGTGTTTTGAAAGACGGTTTGTGTACTGAAATGTTCGCGGGTCACAAGAGTGACTGTACAAAGCATTAAAACAGCACCATATTGCAATAAGCCCAGAGATACCTTCAGTAACACGAAAGCACTCGAGGAGGTAAAGAAGGAGTCGAGAGGGCGCTGATTTAACGTTGCGTACCCCTTGATGCGGCGCGTTATCATCACAAATAGTGACTTGGCCACATCCGCCAAAATAGTGACTTGACCACATCCGCCATCTTTGTCCACGGCGTGTCTTCTCCTCAGGATGGAGGGTGGCGCTAGAGTAAGATTGGGAAATATTCGGACGCGCTCGCTATATCGGCTTACAGAGAGAGAGAGAGAGAGAAAAAAGAGAGAAAATGTTTATCTAAGTGTCATCAAACTTAATTTTTTTCACAACAAACGTCGCAGATTGAGAAGAATCTTGTTTTACGACAGAAGCATAAGTCTGTCCAACCCCCAGGACTCTATCAGTAAGCTTGTCGATGTGAGACTGAAACTCATCTCTCACTGCAGCAATCTCAGTCCTGAATGCAATCATAACTTGCTCCATCATTCGTGCCTCCATTTTACACATTCTGTCATCGAAATAGCACTTTAAAGAGTTAATTGTGTCAAGAATTTGCCTCGTATCTCTGCTATTATCAGAATCACTACCATGAGTAGAGCTACCTGCACATGCGGACGCAGGGAGAAGTGTCTCTGTCTCGCCCCGGGTGGGGACGGGAGCGGCCATTACACACTCGACAAAATCGCGATCGCCCAACTCGTCGGTCGTCGTCTTCTGCTTTTTTACTAATTCTGGGGTGTTTTCGCCGTATTTTCTCTTAGTAGATGGATCCTGATTCATTGTCGGGTGTCTATTTTCAACAGAGCTTAAGAAAAGTTACTTATATCGATATATTTAACAAATAGTATGAGAGCCAATGACAACACGTCTTACTCAATCAGGGTAGGTAACTCCCAAACTTACAGAACTCGCCGCAGAACTCCACGGCCAGATTAATGATTAATGGTACTTGTTGTAGCCCTGTCTGGCGCTCGGCATCAAGGGGCTAAAACAAGGACTGGTCGGATCGGAGTCGGTATACTGTGTCTGAGTGGATATTCATGTTAAACTGCGGCATGGTATCTCAGTGGGCAAGCGCTATAAATCGGCATCAGTCCGGATTAGTACAAGCAGCCGCACACACACGTGCATGCACGTCGCAATATAAGTGCAATAATAATCTTGGACGCGACCAATTTTAACAGACGTTGGGTATACAACGCCTGGCCGATATCACCAATGACACAGTCAACACATTTTAGAAACACGCACGCTGAAAAGAACAGTCACAAAATAACAAGCATGAAATACTCACATCCCCCGCCAATATGACATGTCGGGTGTGTGCAATGCATTAGCTCCTGAGAACTATGTTCACGGGGCCTTTTGGTAAAGAAATATACTACGTTTTTCAAGATCTGCTCCGGAAACGAGGACTACCTCCATTTTCAGTCTAAATCAAAGTCGTTGCCATGGAAACTCGAAAAATAACTCTTAAAAAAAAAAATATCCAAAGGCACCAGTTCACCACTAGACCAATCAATGTGCAAAATATGGTGAAGAAAAATGGTCGGTTTTCAAGATCTGCTCCGGAAATGAGGACAACTGCCATTTTCAGTCTAAATCAAAGTCGTTGCCATGGAAACTCGAAAAATAACTTTTTTTTAAAATCCCAAACTATCAAAAGGCACCAGTTCACCATTGGATCTATCTATGTGCCAAGTTTGGTGAAGAAATATGGTACGGTTTTCAAGATCTGCTCCGGAAACGAGGACTACTGCCATTTTCAGCCTAAATCAAAGTCGTTGCCATGGAAACTCGAAAAATAACTTTTTTAAAAATCCCAAGCTATCAAAAGGCACCAGTTCACCACTAGACCTATCTATGTGTCAAGTATGGTGAAGAAATATGGTACGGTTTTCAATATCTGCTCCGGAAACGAGGACTACCGCCATTTTCAGTCTAAATCAAAGTCGTTGCCATGTAAACTCAAAAAATAACTTTTTTAAAAATCCCAAGCTATCAAAAGGCACCAGTTCACCACTAGACCTATCTATGTGTCAAGTATGGTGAAGAAATATGGTACGGTTTTCAAGATCTGCTCCGGAAACGAAGTGTGACGGACGGACGGACGGACGGACGGAAGGACGGAAGGACGGCCGGACGGACGGACGGCACCCATTCCTATATCTCCCTTCCACTTCCTGGCGGGGGATAATAAAGTGAATGAGTTGGGTTTAACGCCGCTTTGAACAGTGCTCCAGCTATATCACGGCGTGTGAGCGTCATGTTTTTGTTTATTTGTTTGTTGTTTAACGCCGCACTCAGCCATATTCCACTGTTGTGTAGTCTCATTGCGGTGAACTCATCAATTGAGAGGAACGAACATCGCTCCTTCGGGAATATTTTTTAATCTTGTCAAAATAGTCAGATAAATTGTCGCAATATTTTAGAAGGTTAAGTTCTCACAAGTTCTCTCAATACAAATATACAATATACCCATTTGTGGACGCGATCGTTCGAGCATGGCGTTAGTCTGCATTGCCCAGCCACAGCAAAGGGAAACAACTCACCCTCTCAAAAATAGTGTCTCTATGACGTCATCAAATTCTCCAGAAATGACGTCATGATATAACAATGTTTCATCGTAAAATATCCAACGCCTCGTTCTTTGCGCTTTATCGCGTAGCTATCTCATATAAACTGTTATTGTATGCATACTTATTTCTAAATGCTCACCAACAGTGCCTGGGGAAGAAGAAAGAAGTGATGCGGTCGACAAATCGACTGTTAGAGGTGGTTATAGTTGTTTAATACCTCTGATTGACCACTCAGAATCGACTAATTTCACAGCCCCTAGCAGATTTTGCGTGTCGCAAGAGGCGGCTAAATGGATCTCGTGATCTGGCATGGTGACTTGAGAGGACCGATGCTCATGATGTCAATCACTCGATTGTCTCGTCCAGCCTCGATTATTGATAGACCGCCGTCATACAGCTGGAATATTGCTGTGTGCGGCGTTTAACAACAGACAATCAAACCTTCTTTTAATCAGATGGCTATAGCCCCATGAAGCGTACGTAAATGTCACAAGTATACATATATACTTGGGTGTTTACAAGCCAACGTTATACAGACGGAATATTCTGCACGTGGCGTTTATCAATAAATGTTTTTTTAATTTGACGTTTACACGATATACGGCTTTTCCATTGGACGAGAGGTCGGTCTCATGACCGCTAAAATTGACGTTCATAAGTGTATGAACGACACAATTTGACGTTCATACGTTTTTCACGAGACCGTATTCTTGAAATGACGTAAACACTGACGGACTACTTCCACATTCCTGGGGAAACCCCTTGGAATTCCCTAGCACGAAAACATACATAAACATTATTTCTGATCATTTAGAACCTTTAATCTTGGTCTCAGCATTTCAGTATACATTGAGAAACTTGCAGAGAAGAAAGAAATATTGACATGCATGATTGTTCACGAATTTCCTCGCTACGGCCCATCCTAATGAACAAACGAAAAAATGCACATCAAAACTATCGACAGTATCGACTCGATCTGTTTCTAGGCTGACATTGACCGTCTCCAGCAATCTACGAATTTACCTTGGTGTCTGTTTGACGCATCTTTAATCACCTTTCAATAATCGGTCGGTTGATCAATGATGGCTAACACATGTAACCGACACAGGTTCATTAACAACTTCGGAAATCTCTCCCGTCACGTTTATCGTGTCGGCCATTATGACGTCTTGTACTTGATGTAAATGTATTACGACGCGCTGTCATTGTGGCTGACTTACTGAGGTAGTTCATAACATACCTTTCTCATCTAATGTGGATATTATATGAACACATGTGTTGCGTAAGATGTTTCTGAAGAGCAAGTTCTGCACCCATACGCTCATGTCACTTCTCTTTTTGGGGAACTATTTTATTCCGCGATATAGCTGGTTGTTGTTTGACTGTCACTGTAAACATGAAGTCAAACGAACTAAATAAAATTGTGTTTAGATCTTGGCTTACATCCTTTGAGGTAAGAAATTGTGATAAAAAATTATAAGAATTGACTTTCGCAAGCTCCGACGTTCATACAATGTTTGTCCCTCACTCTATGAAGGTTCATACTCCAATGAACTCACACAAAGTGAAGGTCAATTCTTAAATAAACAAATAAGTGTGATTTCATTTTCGCTCACGTGTTGCACATCAACATGGTTTAGTACAAGTTTGTTGTTTACATGGTTGGTTTTAGATAGTTTTTTTAAAGCTGTTTGCTCGCTTTGAATTTCTAAATGAATCATCGGATTATTTTTAGATATAAATATTTCTAAAAATTAACAGATTTAGTGATGAAAACATGGTGTTTTGAAAGAGGGTTTGTGTACTGAAATGTTCGCGGGTCACAAGAGTGACTGTACAAAGCATTGTCAACGCGCATGTGTTGACGGGGAAATTAGCTCAGATTGAAGACGAAGAATACGTTGAGTCCAAACTTTTTTTAGTCGGCAATAAAACAAAATACAATTAGAAATATGTCGAGCGGAGATTCCAACTCAACAAGTACAAGTGAAGTCCAGCAAGCAGGCGTATCCTACTCGCGGCTGTACATACATGTGCTGTCGGAATACCAGACTAACTAACAGTAAAGATGTAAACATATATATACACTATAGGACAACAATAGACAGACAATAAAACAATGGCGTTGCCCTTGACATGGGGCTTATGGATGTGGTTACAGACACGGCCCGGGGAAAATGGATTAAGGCTATAAATGTCATAATGTGAAATGCTGTGCTAGACAATGGTTCAACTGACCGCTGTTACGCATGGATTACATCATGTTAAAATTGTCCAGATTTCCTAAACGATACTGTACAAAAGGGATGTTGTTCAGAAAGCTACAATTCTTTAACATTGCGTTGTCCAGAGTGCAGTTAAGTCACTCTGTGACAGCATTAAAACAGCACCATGTTGCAATTAGCCCAGAGATACCTTCAGTAACACGAAGGGCGCTGATTTAAACGTTGCGTACCCCTTGATGCGGCGCGTTATCATCACAAATGGTGACTTGGCCACATCCGCCAAAATAGTGACTTGACCACATCCGCCATCTTTGTCCACGGCGTGTCTCCTCCTCAGGATGGAGGGAGGCGCTAGAGTAAGATTGGGAAATATTCGGACGCGCTCGCTGCATCGGCACCCCTCGGCTTACAGAGAGAGAAAAAAGAGAGAAAATGGTTCTCTAAGTGTCATCAAACTTAAAAGTTTCACAACAAACGTCGCAGATTGAGAAGAATCTTGTTTTACGACAGAAGCATAAGTCTGTCCAACCCCCAGGACTCTATCAGTAAGCTTGTCGATGTGAGACTGAAACTCATCTCTCACTGCAGCAATCTCAGTTCTGAATGCAATCATAACTTGCTCCATCATTCGTGCCTCCATTTTACACATTCTGTCATCGAAATAGCACTTTAAAGAGTTAATTGTATCAAGAATTTGCCTCGTATCTCTGCTATTATCAGAATCACTACCATGAGTAGAGCTACCTGCACATGCGGACGCAGGGAGAAGTGTCTCTGTCTCGCCCCGGGTGGGGACGGGAGCGGCCATTACACACTCGACAAAATCACGATCGCCCAACTCGTCGGCCGACGTCTTCTGCTTTTTTACTAATTCTGGGGTGTTTTCGCCGGATTTTCTCTTTGTAGATGCATCCTGATTCATTGTCGGGTGTCCATTTTTCAACAGAGCTTCAGAAAAGTTACTTATATCGATATATTTAACAAATAGTATGAGAGCCAATGACAACACGTCTTACTCAATCAGGGTAGGTAACTCCCAAACTTACAGAACTCGCAGCAGAACTCCACGGCCAGATTAATGAAATTTCTTTGAAGGCTTTCCCTGTTAATAAAGAGATAAAACCCTTCCATATCCAATAGAAATATCTGCACAAAGGAGTGTCGATTGTACGATTCCGACTATACCATGAGCATGTGTTTATGAATCCTATCAAATAGTGATGATACCAGGTGTTCAGGAAAAGGTGACATATCCTGCCCCATCGGTGCCACCCGTCAAAAACACATGCAAAGGCAAGTCAATTGTTCACATGAAAAAACACGGGTATATATGGTACAAGTCAAAATAGGGAATTGTATGGAACAACATTTTTGTCACTGAGATGTCAAATTTGGAAATGTCCACATGTCGACCATAAAATGTTTTGAAAGTTTTACTCAGTCCTTGGGTGTTGTAACCCTGATCAAACAACTTTTGGGTCGTACGACGCTCTTTGAAATCTTCTCGCTATGTTTTGAGTTTCTGGAATATTTAAGATCAAATCGATCGATATAAGGCAAGAGCCTGCCTTCTCATAGCATTGCTACCCGTGAAGATCCGGGGTAGAATAGGTCTTCAGCAGCCCTTGCATGTCGTAAAAGGCGACTAACGGGATCGGGTCGTCAGGCTCGCTGACTTGGTTGATGCATGTCATCGCGTCCCAATTGTGTGGATCGATGTTCATGTTATCAATCACTGGATTGTCTGGTCCAGACTCGATTAGTTACAGACCGCCGTCATATAGCTGGAATATTGCTGTGTGCGGCGTTAAACAACAAACAAACTAACTCAGACCTGCACCACTTACAGTCTTGGCCTGACACGCCGTGATGTCACCGCAATGTTGTTTAGAGCGGCGTTAATCCAATCTCACTCACTAATTACACACCGCCAATGATGACGTAAAATGGGCTTAAACGACGTTGTCAAGAGTATTTCACGTAAATATCGACGTTCATGCACGTGTAAGCGTGTTTGTGTGCTTGCGTGCGTGGATAATAAGGATACTAGACTCAGATACAGTACACTGACACCGAGCCGACCAATCCTAGTTTTACCACATTACTTGTCACAGCCCGACAACAAGTACAGGGTAACAACAAATACAATTTGTGGCGCGACCAGGGCATCGGACCTCCGATCTCCCTTTCTCGTGACAGACGAACATTGCATTAAGTCCGCTTTGATCGGAGATAACGTAGATCTTTGCTGTTGAAATAAAATAATTATCTTTGTTTTTTATCCAGATTCGATTATATACAGGCTGGCGACGTGAGTCGGGTGATCATAGTGGGATTTGGCATGATGGGTGTGTTTGTACGCAGATGTCAAAGGTCGTTCTTGCTAATAACTACTGGCTTAAAGGAGATATTATATGGGTGTCAACTTCTTTATTATGAGGAACACAACGTTTCGGAGTATATGCTTACTCCTTCATCGGGTGAATGAATGCCATGAGGCAAAGAGTATATGTATGTACATGTGAGTGAGTGAGTGAGTGAGTTAAAATATATTCAAATATATTCATAATTCATAAAGTTAGTGCATTGTCCATACAAATGAAAATTCGGGTCGACAATTCGATAACGACAGCCAGCATGGGTTTGCTGCTGGTAAAGGATGTTTATCTGGATGAATCGTGGATTCGAAACCAGGCGAAGGGAAAAAATGTGCACAGCTGATCATGAATATGGACACGAATTGACACGAAAGAATACTCTCAAACTCACTGACGATGTGATTTATTACTTTCAAATATTTTTTTCACAAATGAAATTCGCCCTGGCACCACATGGAATATCATTCCATCTGTACCCAAAGGCCCTTCCCGCTTCAATGCAGTGGTCATTGTTTTTGTTGTTATTTGGTTCGCCGGGGTGCCAGTTGGTGAACGTAAAGGCTTGGCCATTCGTCCACTTCCAGTGTCCCTCTAAGCCCAGATCTGTTCCTCCGAGGAAGTATCTAAAAGCTTAAACAGAGAAGGAGACAAAAACACATTCCAAAACCTTCCAAACATCTAAATATTGCTATACTTTGTTTAAAATTTAATACTATCCTCCCATATCATTTATAGTTCAATACTGACACCAGATTACATCCGTGGATATCCTGGTTAAAAAGGTCTTCAGCATCCCATGCTTGTCGTAAGAGGCGACTAACGGGATCGGGTGGTCGTGCTCCCTGACTTTGTTGATGCATGTCATCGATCCCAATTGCGTGGATCGATGCTCATGATGTCAAACACTGGATTGTCTGGTCCAGACTCTATTATTTACAGACCGCCGTCACATAGCTGGAATATTGCTGAGTGCGGCGTGAAACAACAAACAAACAATCTTCATTAATATTACAACAGGCTTTGGATCAGTATAGTTGTACGTCCGTCAACTCCCGTGAAGATACGTGTCAGAAGGCACGATCAGTGGGAACTCAAACTTAATTCGTAGACCTCCGGAGAGCATTCGGACCAAGCTGTCGCTAGACACCTCATTCTACCGGGTACCCATTCACTGCTGGTTGAAAAGATATATATATATATATATATATATACTACTCCACTTGTGATAGGGACATTTTTATCTCTCCGTGATACATACAACTTATTTTCATAGTATGGCAAGTGCATATTTAAAGAGAATGACATATATGTTTTGTTTTACCACACGTTAAGGAACAAAGTCCACGTTAGTCAATCAGTATTTCTACACCGTTAATGTTTCTGATCAGCATCAATATCAAGTGTTCCCACCTTTTCCTCTCTGGGTGGCATACCCTCTGATGAAAGCATCCTCACCACTGCTGGTGATACTGACCAGCTCACTACCCAGGAAACGACACAGTGCCTGGTGAAATGTAAGGATAAAAATTAAGTTTTGATCACGTGGTTAAATTCCGGGGAATGGTCGGCAGTCAGGGGATTGCGAGAGGCTATATTTAGCAGCGTCTGCATCATACGACCTTTACCATACGATCTGAAAGAAGAAAAACGCGTGGATGTTGTTTGTCAAGCGTTATTTGCTTTATTCGAGTCGCACGCCCTGTTAATATAACCGCTTGCAGTCACCTGACTGGCAACACTTATCCGGACTGAAACCAAATGATCAAAATTAAATGATGATGTTTTTCGCTTTTAAAATTGATATTTCATGAAAAGCGCATTTTTAATTGTTTAATGATGGGATGAGATGGAATGAGATGGGATGGGATGGGATGAGATGGGATGGGGTGAGATGGAATGGGATGAGATGGGATGGGATGGGATGGGATGGGATGGGATGGGACGAGTTGGAATGGGATCGGATGAGATGGAATGGGACGGGATGGGATGGGGTGGGATGGGACGAGATGGGATGGGATGGAATGGGATCGGATGGGATCGGATGAGATGGGATGGGATAGGATGGGATGGGGTGAGATGGGATGGGATGGGATGGGATGGGATGGGGTGAGATGGGATGGGATGGGATGACATGGGATTGGATGGGATGGGATGAGATGGGATGGGATGGAATGGGATGGGACGAGATGGGATGGGATGGGATGAGATTGGATGAGATGGGATGGGATGGGATGAGGTGGGATGGGGTGAGATGGGGTCGGATGAGATGGGATGGGACGAGATGGGATGGGATGGGATGGGGTGGGGTGGGGTGGGGTGGGGTGGGAAGGGATGAGATGGGATGGGGTGGGTTGGGGTGGGATGGGATGGGATGGGATGGGATGAGATGGAATGAGATGGGATGGGATGGGATGGGATGAAATGGGATGGGGTGAGATGGGATGGGATGGGATGAGATGGAATGGGATGGGATGGGATGGGATGAGATGGGACGGAATGGGATGGGATGGGATGGGCCGAGTTGGAATGGGACGAGATGGAATGGGATTGGATGAGATGGAATGGGACGGGGTCGAATGAGATGGGATGGGATGGGATGGGATGGGGTGGGGTGGGGTGGGGTGTGGTGGGGTGGGATGGGGTGGGGTGGGGTGGGGTGGGGTGGGGTGGGTTTTGGATCGTATGAGATGGGATGGGATCGGTTTGGATGTGATGTGATGAGATGGGTTTGGATGGGATGTGGTGAGATGGGGTGAGATGGGATGGGATGGGATGAGATGGGATTGGATGGGATGGGATGGGGGAGTTGTGATGGTATGGGACGAGATGGGATGAGATGAGATGGGATGGGATGGGATGGGATGGGACGAGATGGGATGAGATGAGATGGGATTGGATGGGATGGGATGAGATGAGATGGGATGGGATGAGATTGGATGAGATGGGATGAGATGAGATGGGATGGGATTGGATGGGATGGGACGAGATGGGATGGGATGGGATGGGATGAGATTGGATGAGATGGGATGAGATGGGATGGGGTTAGATGGGGTCGGATGAGATGGGATGGGACGAGATGGGATGGGATGGGATGGGATGAGATGGGATGGGATGAGATGGGATTAGATGGGATGAGATGGGATGAGATGGGATGGGATTGGATGGGATGGGATGGGATGGGATGAGATGGGATTAGATGGGATGGGATGGGACGAGATTGGATGGATGGGATGGGATGGGATTGGATTGGATGAGATGGGATGGGATTGGATGAGATTGGATGGGATGAGCTGGAATTGGACGAGATGGGATGGGATGCGATGGGACGAGATGGGATGGGATGGGATGAGATGAGATGGGATGAGATGGGATGGGATGGGAAGGGATAGATGGACGGATAGATTGATGGATGAACTGAAGAAAGAAAGAAAGATACACCATTAAAGAATAGTTAATCTTGTTGCTGATATGATGATGATGATTCTTATGCAGCTGATATGTTTGTCTGCAATGTATGACTAGGGAATTAGATTGTTACCTTCTCTGATAGAAAATCGACCCGTGAAGATCCGGGGTAGACTAGGTCTTCAGCAACCCATGCTTGCTGTAAAAGGCGACTATGCTTGTCGTAAGAGGCGACTAACAGGATCGGGTCGTCAGGCTCGCTGACTTGGTTGATGCATGTCTTCGATCCCAATTGCGTGGATCGATGCTCATGATATAAATCACTGGATTGTCTGGTCCAGACACGATTATTTACAGACCGCAATCATATAGCTGGAATATTGCTGCGTTAAACAACAAACCAACTGATAACAATCACAGTGGTGTCCCTCTTTCCAATTTACGTATCATCATTCACTCCTGTGTCATCGAGAATTATTAATTAAGAAACATATACATTCAATCCAGCAGCATCAGGTATTATCAATTACTCATCGAGAATTATCATTTAACGTGCATGCATGTGTGTTTGTCTGTGTGTGTGTGTGTAAATGTATATGTGTGTAACTCGTACTGGTGAGGACGAATGCCAGTTTTAAAGTGCTGACTCACTGAGATACCATGCCCCACTCAGACACAGTATACTGACTCCGAGCCGACCAGTCCTTGTTTTATCTTGTTTTAATGCATAGCGCCAGGCAGGGTGCAAACAAGTACCTTCTTTTAACGTCTTTAGAATGACGCGGCCGGGGATCGAACCGCCGACATTACATTCTCCAAGCAGACTCTCTTTTCAGTGGAGAAGTGTTTCGAGATTTTATAGACGCTTATGTGAATACGATTGTAGCAGAGCAACTGCCAATATCATTATTTGGAGTAATGACTTAGCAACGAAGAAAACACGTAGCTGGAATTATAGAGTTCATGTCATCTTAATTTAGCTCATTTTAAAACCATAAGCGTTGATTATTATATCCCTTATGTTGCATCATAAATTAAGGCTATTATAATTGTGAATGATTATGTACATCAATGGACACATGAAGTGTCGCAAGCAAGCAGTAAAACTGGAAGAGGTGGAAACAGCCTACGATCCCATTCTACCTTTTAATAGGAATTTGGATGTGAATTCTATGTAAATTGTAACATGTCTCCTCCATATAAAAGGGCACTGGTCTTTTTTAAATGTACTGTAGCTCCCCTAAGCGTTGAAACTGAAAGATATGATTGATGTCCTTTATCTGAAAGATTTTGTTTCTATTGTAAAATTGTCTTTGAACATGAATGTCACTTTTTATTGCAATGTCCATTATATCATTTTTAAGGTTTTGCCCTTTTTAACAAGTGTACCAAATTTGAAGAAGATTTTGTGTCCTTTAACGATAAAGATAATGTTAGTTTTATACTGTCATACCCTGAACTGTCCATTTAACTGCCATAATATCTTAGACAAACGTGCTGCCAATTTATCTATACGTTATTGTAATTGTTTAAGGTTTTATCTAATACCTTTAGTTCAAAATTTGTTTTGTTGCATGCATAATAGTCTCTAGTAATCCCGCATGGAATGGCTCAACTTGTTTGTAAGAATGTATGTGTATAAGTTTATGTGTCAAATGTTGAGGAGAGACTTCAATCAAATATCTGCCTGTCTGTCTATCCACTAGACCACGGAGGCGGTCTCCCGGCAGACACTCTATCCAATAGACCTCGGAGGCGGTCTCCGGGCAGACGCTCTATCCACTATGGAGTCAGTACATCAAATAAGAAGCATCTACGTTCAATCCAGTTTTATCGAGAAATACCAGCTGTGAATCTAATATATTAAATCCAGCGAATCTCTGAATCTAATATATTAAATCCAGCGAATCTCTGAATCTAATATATTCAATCCAGTTTCATCACCAATGATTTAAGTGCATCTAATCACAACCATGATCCGTCAATAAGCATCAATTAAGGTGGATCTAATCTCAATCAAGTTCTATTAATAAGCATCAATTAGGGTGGATCTAATCTCAATCAAGTTCCGTCAACGAGCATCAATTAAGGTGCATCTAATCTCAATCAAGTTCTATTAATAAGCATCAATTAGGGTGGATCTTATCTCAATCAAGTTCCGTCAACGAGCATCAATTAAGGTGCATCTAATCTCAATCAAGTTCTATTAATAAGCATCAATTAGGGTGGATCTTATCTCAATCAAGTTCCGTCAACGAGCATCAATTAAGGTGGATCTAATCTCAATCAAGTTCTATTAATAAGCATCAATTAAGGCGGATCTAATCACAATCAAGATCCGGCAATAAGCATCAATTAAGGTGGATCTAATCTCAATCAAGATCCATCAATAAGCATCAATTAAGGTGGATCTAATCTCAATCAAGTTCTATTCATAAGCATCAATTAAGGTGGATCTAATCTTAATCAAGTTCCATCAATAAGCACCAATTAAGGTGCATCTAATCTCAATCAAGTTCTATTAATAAGCATCAATTAAGGTGGATCTAATCTCAATCAAGTTCCGTCAACGAGCATCAATTAAGGTGCTTCTAATCTCAATCAAGTTCTATTAATAAGCATCAATTAGGGTGGATCTTATCTCAATCAAGTTCCGTCAACGAGCATCAATTAAGGTGGATCTAATCTCAATCAAGTTCTATTAATAAGCATCAATTAAGGTGGATCTTATCTCAATCAAGTTCCGTCAACGAGCATCAATTAAGGTGGATCTAATCTCAATCAAGTTCTATTAATAAGCATCAATTAAGGCGGATCTAATCACAATCAAGATCCGGCAATAAGCACCAATTAAGGTGGATCTAATCTCAATCAAGATCCTTCAACGAGCATCAATTAAGGTGGATCTAATCTCAATCAAGATCCGTCAACGAGCATTAATTAAGGTGGATCTAATCTCAATCAAGATCCGTCAACGAGAATCAATTAAGGTGCATCTAATCTCAATCAAGATCCTTCAACGAGCGTTAATTAAGGTGGATCTAATCTCAACCAAGATCCGTCAACGAGCATCAATTAAGGTGGATCTAATCTCAATCAAGATCCGTCAACGATCATTAATTAAGGTGCATCTAATCTCAATCAAGATCCTTCAACGAGCGTTAATTAAGGTGGATCTAATCTCAATCAAGATCCGTCAACGATCATTAATTAAGGTGCATCTAATCTCAATCAAGATCCTTCAACGAGCGTTAATTAAGGTGGATCTAATCTCAATCTAGTCCCACCAATAAGCATCAATTAAGGTGCATCTAAACCTAATCTAGTCCCTTTTATAAGCATCAATTAAGTAGGATCTAATCTCAATCAAGTCCCATCAATAAGCATCAATTAAGGTGCATCTAAACCTAATCTAGTCCCTTTTATAAGCATCAATTAAGTAGGATCTAATCTCAATCAAGTCCCATCAATAAGCATCAATTAAGGTGCATCTAAACCTAATCTAGTCCCTTTTATAAGCATCAATTAAGTAGGATCTAATCTCAATCAAGTTCCATCAGTAAGCATCAATTAAGGTGCATCTAATCTCAATCAAGATCCTTCAACGAGCGTTAATTAAGGTGCATCTTATCTCAATCAAGTTCCATCAATAAGCATGAATTAAGGTGGATCTAATCACAATCAAGTCCCATCAAAAGACAACTTGGGATTCTGGTGGATCACTTGCTTGATAACGCATACATTGTTATAAACAATTTGTTTATCCATACAACTATCTCTTCAGGATGCTCACCAAAATACGTTTATTGTTAGACTGTCAGAAAAAGTAAATACGTTTCTGACAAGATGTAAATAGATCAAATTGAGAAAGCTTAACAAACATGCTACAAACACATATATTTGTAATAGTAACTTCTTTACGAGGCATTCTGAAGTTAAAGTACTAAGTAAGGATACGATTTATGGATCAAGCTTCATCAAGCTTGATAACGGTGTAAGAACCCACGCTGAAACGTCGCTCCTAATTGTAATAAAGAAGTTGTTCATCCATAAATCTTTCTTAATTGTGATAGTAATTTAAACAACAAACTTCTGAGAAGATAACCCAGAATAAAGGCAAAAATATATAAGATTAACTTTGGTTAGGAACACTAACTACTCAGGTCCATCAATTCTGGCAAGCTCTCCTATCACAAGAGCAATCAAATTAGGAGTGTCCCGCTATAGCTGTTTGTGTTGTCTCACCTAACCCCCCATCTCCCCTGTTTGACAACTGTCTAACAAATTGGAGATAACCCTGTACGGTCATATGCACTCAATATCAGTTTGACTTCTCAACCGCCGAATTAAACCAAGTCTCTACCTCCTACATGCCATTATGTACGATATGTTGAGCGAGACTCGTACATGGTCCCTCTTGTTTAATTTCCATGTTGTGATGACGCTGCCATCCCTTATGCACTGAATAATTTTAATCATGTACTAGTCGGCTGTAGTATAACGTCAAATAAGTTACACTCCTAACGTAGACTGACAACGTTGCTGTGTGTGACACCCATGTCCACGTGTAACTAGTGGGTGATAGGGCACAGATGTTATTAATGGTGCTGTATATCTCATAACTGATACATGTATCCAGGATTCTCCGGGATTCACGTAAGGCCACATTTAAAGACACTTTTGTCTCTCATCACTTCTACAAACAAATGGAGGGGCGGTCGTGTAGCCTTGTGGTTAAAGCGTTTGCTCGTCACTCCGAAGACCCGGGTTCATTTCCCGACATGGGTACAATGTGTGAAGCCGATTTCTGGTGTCACCCGCAGTGATATTGCTCGAATATTGCGTAAAACCATACTCACTCACTACAAACAAATGGGAAGGTAAATCCATTTTTTGTTATACTGACTGTTATATACTGTATTTTATTGTTGAACAATGATTGTAACCTTGCTTTTTGTTGAGATTCGTTAAACACTCATTGTATTTGGACAATACTTAGTCATCAGGAATGTAGTATTATTTTATGTAAGCAGTCGTCAGGTAGTTACTTTATTAAGGAAGTTGCTAGTGTAGCGTGTAAACGTCCGGTATATCTTGGACGTAGGTGGGATATTCTGTGATGTTCTAATGCCGCTAAACTGGTGAGGGTACTGTGAAGAAATTTCCACTGACGTTTTGGAATCAGTATTGTGTAAGAACGCCACGATTTGTAAAACATTCATTAAATCGGCTTGGCATTCTGCCAAAGTATCACCTAATGATGCGGTCGTTGTCTTATGACGTTAACGTCTCTCTATCATGTCCCAGACAGGTTTGAGCTCATTGCTGGCCATTGTATTTTTTGGATGTTGTGCTGCTGGCGGGGACCTTTGACGATTAGTGGACGGTGAATTTCGACCCACAAGCCTTGCAAACGGGACAACAAAGGGTGTCAGTACGTTATCCCAATAGTACTTACAGTGGCCTTTCCTTGCACAGTAGACCGCCTCCGTGGTCTCGTGGTAGAGCGTCCGCCTGGAGACCGCCTCCGTGGTCTAGTGGTTGAGCGTCCGCCCGGAGACCGCCTCCGTGGTCTCGTGGTAGAGCGTCCGCCTGTAGAGCGGAAGGTCCGGTGTTCGATCCCCAGCCGCGTCATACCAAAAGACGTTAAAAGATGGAACTTGTTGTTACCCTGTCTGGCGCTCGACATTAAGGGGCTAAAACAAGGACTGGTCGGCTCGGAGTCAGTATACTGTGTCTGACTGGGGTATTCATGTTAAACTGCGGCATGGTATCTCAGTGTGCTAGCACTATAAATCGGCATCAGTACGGACTAGTACAAGCAGCCACACAAACACACACATGTACATGCACGTCACTATATAAGTGCAATAATCTTGGACGCGACGTTAAACCCTATTTCACCTCACCTCACCTTGCACAGTATGGAGTGGGGTTCAGTAAGTTCAGTTAGGACACCCCCACACCGTAACCCATCCACCACCAAATCTGTCACAAGTCTCAAGTTGACATTGGCTTGACGTTCATGTCGACGTCCAAAGACACGACCATGTCTACCAATTAAGTACAAAGTGCATCAGGACTCATCTGAACTCGTGACATATGACCAGCGATAATTACCCAAGTTACGGCGTTGTGTACATCATTGACGTCTGTTGGCTGTTTGACGATTTGTAAGTGGTGACACAATACGTGGCCGTCGAGCATGGAGATGAACTGCATTTAGACGGTTTCTAATCGCCTGACCCGCAACTCGTACTCCAGTCGCCCGGTGAACATCTTCCCGAGGCAAGGGAGTTAACTGACTATAAAAGTCCAGTTTCCACCCTTGCCGAACTTGGCTGGACTAACGAGTCTATGCACAGTCCATTTAAAATCGCGCAACGAAATCGAAATCCGGTTTGTAAACTGTTGTGCAGATTTCGATCGATTGCAGGATTTGAAATACATGTGCACCGCCAACTCGTCGTCAACAGATATTTTCCATATTTTTCATGTTTTTAATCAAGGTGCTCACGTGATTTCATACACTTCGCGATGTAAGACCCGTTTTATCACAATGTAGATGTTGATTATCGATCAGATCGTCTTGACAGGGCGCCGCCATTTTGTTTGAAACAAATGCAAGTGATATGAGAGGTGGAATCTGATTGGCCCATAGAAGAGGCTTAGACGGGACATAACTCGTAATAATCACTGGTGGTGGTACGATCGAACCCAGGAATTCCAGCCTAGTTCGGCAATAGTGGCAATTGGACTTTTATAGCCAGTTAACTCTCTTACCTCGGGATGATGCCTGATGAAAGTTTGAAGCAATTTTATTCGCCTTTTGAGCTCGACATGGGAGGCCCTGGTTTCCTGTACTTTTGTCGTGGACCTGGGAAACCCTGAACGGGGTCCAGCGTCAACAGTTTGGGTTTTTTGGTACCTGTTCCATAGCTTGTTAATCACAGAACATATTAGCCACTGTACGCTGACTTCTGTCAGTTTCCAGCATCCTAAAAGACGCTCTGTGCTCCATGAGTGAGTGAGTGAGTGGAGTTTAACGCCGCTTTTAACAGTATTCCAGTTAATTCACGGCGTGTCAGCTTAATGTGGGAGGAAAGCCCGAAGTGATGCAGGTCACAGACGTTTACCACTTCGGTGAAACCCACGAGCAGGGGTATGGTGCTGACATACCTAGAAACATAATCGGGGCGAACCGGGATTCGAACCCACAATCATAGGTTTCTGACGTGTCCAAGGGTCGCAACTCTGCACAGGGAATCGCGGTGCCTTCGACGACTGGGCCACCCGTGCCAGCCCCCCCTTCCACAACACATTACAACCGGTAGTGAAGTATGACAGTGGGTGTTATGACCCCCAACGATCTTTGAGGGCGATAGGGGTGAGATTGAATATATAAAAGTTGACAATGTTGGATCAGTAGTGCGTTATACCGCCACGATTGGAAAACTATTAATTCACTCGCTGCGTATGAGTCTCCCAGTGGGGATTGAGGGAGTCTGTCCCACTCCTCTTACAGCGCCCGTCCATGTTCAGCCAACGTTGTCGGCGGCCTATGAAGTCCTGAAAGACAAAACATCGCCCCACACGTCTTGCCAACGAGACAACAAAGGGTACTAGATATTCTTCGAGTATAAATTGTTGTTTGAAGAGAGAATAGGTATATGTACATTTGCTATTTCTATCCACAGTTGCTGAAAACAATCTTTAGCTCTTTGGAGTAACAATGACATAATGACACAACACAAATCGATTGAGAGTTTATATTGAAATAACATATTCATGAGTTTAAAATGAGTGAGTGAGTTGGGGTTAACGCCGCTTTTAGCAGTATTTCAGTAATATCGCGGCGTGTCAGTTTAATGTGGGAGGAAAGCCCGAAGTGATGCAGGTCTCAGACGTTTTCCACTTCGGTGAAACCCACGAGTACGGGTATGGTGCTGACAAACCTAGAAACATAATCGGGTTGAACAGGGATTCGAACCCACAATCATAGGTTTCTGGCGTGCCCAAGGGACGCCACTCTACATAGCGAATCGCGGCGCCTTAGACGACTGGGCCCCCCGTGCCCCCCATGAGTTTAAAAGACAAGATGTAATACCATTTATACCTTCAAATCAAGACAAAACACATTATGTTGAATTGAGATTTATCAAGGCACTGTGAACGACAGGTGTATAGGGAATAATGTCGGAGGATTGATAGTAGTGTTGGAAAACAGCGCACCATCGCACCATCGAAAAAACATGTATGTTTCATGTTCAGTCAATATCTTTTGTCCGGCTGTAAGTCTGCTTTTACCAGAGATGTCTTTTGAATTTGGAAAGGGTCGCTTATATTTTTTGTGGTATAGGCCTATACTGACACATAATTTCATATGATCAGAAACAGGTATAAACAAACAAACAAACGATCTCCACTCTACAACACCAAAATAATGTGAAAGTGTTAGTGACGTCAAGCGTCCAGGTATCGTGTGAAATGGTAACAGGCTTTGCTGAAAATTCGCCATGACAGCTACCAGCGTGAAGCACCTGAAAGGCATCAACTCTTGACGTGTGGACCGGATAGGTCAGTCAAGCAGAAAATGTTATTTGACACACCATAGGACACTCATAGACAGCTGGGCTCCCGGAAGATACCCCGGATACAGAGGGGGCGGGCAGAACACCGAGGTGAGAATCCACATGTCGCGTAAACTGAGAATACACTAGGTTGATCAACAAATGCTTCATCATCAATTATCAGTTAATTGCAATCTCTCTCTCTCTCTCTCTCTCTCTCTCTCTCTCTCTCTCTCCCTCTCTCTCTCCCTGTCTCTCTCTCTCTCTCCCTCTCTCTCTCCCTCTCTCTCTCCCTCTCTCTCTCTCTCCCTCTCTCTCTCTCCCTCCCCCTCTCTCTCTCTCCCCCTCTCTCTCTCTCCCCTCTCTCTCTCCCCCTCTCTCTCTCCCTCTCTCTCTCTCCCTCTCTCTCCCTCTCTCTCTCTCTCTCCCTCTCTCTGTCTCTCTCTCTCTCTCTCTTATGATAATGATGATTGCATTGGGAACACATTACAACCGTGGTGAAGTATGACAGTGGATGTTATGACCCCCAACGTCTAGGGGACGATAGGGGTGAGATTGGATATATTAAAGTTAACAGTTTTGGATCAGTAGTGCGTAATACCGCCATGATTGGAAAACTATTAATTCACTCGCGTATGAGTCTCCCAGTGGAGATTTGAGGGAGTCTGTCCCACTCCTCTTACAGCGCCCGTCTATGGTCAGCCAACGTGGTCGCTTTTACGCCGCTTTTAGCAATATTCCAGCAATATCACGGCGGGGGACACCATAAATGGGCTTCATACATTGTACCCATGTCGGGAATCGAACCCGGGTCTTCGGCGTGACGAGCGAACGCTTTAGACAATAGGCTACCCGACCGCCCAAAATAAGAAGTTGGGCTCGATCATTCTTAGTGATAACTGTATCCGATCCGCCATAATCTGTCACGAGGCCTCAGGTTGACGTTGGCTTGACGTTAATGTCGACGTCGCCGGGCACGAGCACGCCTAAAAAGGAAGTGCAAATTGTATCGGGAGCGGCCATCATCTCCCCCGTTTCGACGTTGTGTACACTATTGACGTCTGTTGGCAATATGACAATGTGTAAGGGGAGGCATAACACGTAGAGATGAGCTACATTAAACGTTTTCTAATCATCTGAGACGTTTGCAGCAATATGATTCCCGTTTGAACTCTATTTCGTGGACGTATCAATCGAGCCTATACTATTGTTGTTTACCTGGGACGCCCTGAACGAGGTCGATCGTCAACGTTTTGGGTTTGTTAGTACCTGTTCCATAGTCTGCTAATTACAGACTGTGAAACATTGAACGTAATGGCTATTGCACGCAGATTTCTGCCACTTTCAAGCAGAATGAATAATATTGACACGTGTGTGGCGCTACTGCGTGTACATGTGGCACATGCAAACTATAGGATGTGTTTTTGTGTTTGTGCACAGGGTGTTTGTCTTTGTCTTTGTTTATCTTTGTTCTAAAACTTGGTGTTAATCAATATATATAACGTGTTATTTTGTCATTCCCTTCCGTTTTATAAATGCAAGAATGGGTATTTGCGCAGTTGTGTATATTTTAAGTAATGGCATTAATGTATACGTAAGGTTCGCTTCAACATGTGTTTTAGGGTGTATATTTATAAGTGAGTGAGTGAGTATGGTTTTACGCCTCTTTTAGGAATATTCCAGCAATATCACGGCGGGGGACACCTGAAATAGGCTTCACACATTGTACCCATGTCGGGAATCGAACCGGGGCCTTCGGGTCTCAAACCCTTATCTGTTTTTTTAACACAAACACACTTCCGGTTGTAAAGTTACAATGACAACAACATTAAACAGCATTAAGTATGGGACATCTCATCTTCTCGAGGCAAGGGAGTTATCTGACTTTAAATGTCCAGTTTCCACCCTTGCCGACCTTGGCTGGAATTCTGGAGTTACATTTTGGCTGGACTGACGAGTCTATGCATAGTTCAATCAAAATCGCGCAAAAACTGGACATTCGATTCGTAAACAACATGGGTTTCAACGTGCAGATTTCGATCGACTGCAGGATTTGCAAAGCAAGTGTAACCTCAACTGGACGTCGACAAATATTTCCTTAATCAAGTTTTTAATCAAGGTGGCAAATGATTTGATGCCCTTCGTGAGGTAAGGCCCATTATATTTCAATATAGATGTTGATTATTGATCAGATCGTCTTGACTGGGCGCCGCCATTTTGTTTGAACCAAATGTAAGGGATGTGAGAAATGGAATCTGACAGAAGGGCGATAGAAGGGACATAACTCCTAATGGCCACGATCGAGCCTGGAAGTTCCAGCGTAGTTCAGCAAGGGTGAAAACTGGACTTTTGTAGACAGGTAACTCCCTTGCATCGGGAAGATGGGGACATCAAGGGTTAATGGTTGTCAATCAAGACACCAAGTCTGAGACGAGTCTCAGCACTAATCCCATCGAGTGAGTGAGTGAGTTGGGTTTAACGCCGCTTATAACAGTATTCCAGTTATATCGCGGCGTGTCAGCTTAATGTAGGAGGAAAGCCCGAAGTGATGCAGGTCTCAGACGTTTACCACTTCGGTGAAACCCACGAGTACGGGTATGGTGCTGACAAACCTAGAAAAATAATCTTGGCGAACCGGGATTCGAACCCACGATCATAGGTTTCTGTCGTGCACAAGAGACACAACTCCGCACAGCGAATCGCGGCGCCTCAGACGACGTGGCCACCCGTGCCCTCCTAATCCCATCGAGGCTGGTAAGATGAAATTGAAACCAAGAAAATATCTGGAGCAAAAACAAACATATTCCATGAGGTCTGACATTGACCATTTGTGGCGGGTTCGTTACAAAGTTGCTAGTTGGCCGGCTTTCGATTGATATTATTTCATAGCAATGAAGAATTGGGAGGTGAAATGAATTGGGATAGATGGAATAATCACTCGAGATAGATATCATGTTTTCTGCACGATTTGCGATTTACTTGAGAAACAGCGATAGAAGGAGAGCGGTGTTGTACCGAATGTCCGGCCATGTGTTAGGATATATGGGATAGCACATTTCTGATACGTTTGTAATACATGTATCAATAAAACTATGATTATCTAAACCAGGATAGAGAGTCTGTGCTGTGAACGTGACAGTTGATGCCGAACGGACTGGTATGGTGTAATATCGTGATGATGGTGTTTCACTGATAGACAGATGGCAGTGTCAAATCGAGCAGTATGTTTTATACAGATGTTGACAAGACCAAGTAAATCAACGCCACCCACACCTATTTCACGAGCATTGCATGGATACTAACACGGGCCACTTTTTATGACACCCTATCATAAACTTGGCTCACAAAAACCGGATAAATACCCTGCAAAAAAAACCCCGCAAAAGTAGTAAAATCGTAAATATCTGACAGCGTGTTGCCGACATTCATACAGAATCAATACCCAAGATTGGATTGGGATTGATTTGTGTTGAAATTATGAGGCTCTGCTACTGAAGCTGTTAGCAGTACTTTTTACACTGAAGACACTGCTAATTACTGTCTACAAATTGAAAAAGTTGAAAGAATGATGTTGGATGATAAATAAAATCTCACCCTCGTGTCTTTTGATATCAAATCTATCATCACTCGTTGATAAAAGTGGCAAAAATCCTCGGCAAGCTTGGGAATCTTTCCCCTTAACCAACTCGTGTTGATATATTTGATATCAAAAGACACTCAGGTGAGATTCTCTATATGTCATGTAAGAAATAAAGGACTCGTGGTCGTTGTTTATCGCACAATAAAACACTGCAGGGAGAATAAACAAAAACAGGCTCAGCTTTATTTCTTAAATAGTTCAGGTCAAAACTATACTAGTCTTTATTACACTACACACAGTGTTATTTGTAAGTAGTGCAAATATATTTGATGTGAGCATTATTCGTTCACTGATCACGCTTCACTATTCAATACATCTAACGTTGTGAGGAAATGAGAATAAAGATCACTTATGATTGAAACCGTCGTCAGTGAAAGTCAATATCAGATCATAGGTGGACTAAAATTGTGTTTGTTTATTTGTTGTTTAACGCCGCACTCAGCAATATTCCAGCTACATGCCGGTTGTCTGTAAATAATCGAGTCTGGACCGGACAATCCGGTGATTGACATCATGAGAGAGTCTGGACCAGACATTCCAGTGATTGACATCATGAGCATCGATCCACACAATTGGGATACGATGACATGCATTAACCAAATCAGCGAAACTGATCACCAGATCCCGTTTGTTGCCTCTTACAACAAGCATAGTCGCCTTTTTCGGCAAGCATGGGTTGCTGAAGACCTATTCTACCAAGGGGAATATGTTTCGGCTGAAAATTTAATCGGATTGTTCTCTTACATTGACAAGGATTGCTTCAGTGAACCATAAATAAGGATTGGTTTGATTTCAGTGGCTATAAGAAAACAAATACAGAATCATCTTGGCCTGAAAAGTAAGTTGATACAACTCAAGTGATACATTCTGTGTAAAACTATTTTGCATGATAAAAATTGTGAACATGTGTACAAGTCGACATCCACGTATCGCTTCTACTTACTTTCTCCACACTGTACTGGACAGGGATTTGTCTATTTAATACTGTTTTTTCAGTCTTGTCTAGTTTATAGCTTCAAGTTTCATCAAAGGAGTTAAGAAAACATGTAATTCTCTTTGATGTTTGTTGCCATTTTCTCTTCAATTCCAAGTATGGATTATGTCGTCATTTATCGATATATTGTCGTAACTTGACGGAAGATAGGACTTGGGTGAGAAGAGGTTCCACCGTGATGCAAATATTATTAAAGCGGTGGAAATAGTTTTCTGTATTTATATTTTAGTTTTTGACATTTTCGCTTTTGTTTTTGACATTTTCATTTTAGTTTTTTTTTACATTTTCGCTTCACTTTTCAGTGATTCAATATCTTCTTTATACATGATTTATCACATATTTGTATGACAAATCGTGTTAATTTGCAAAAGGTTACGATAACAGTAAGTGAAATATCAAAATATTGAAAAACAGACAATATGTCCCTTACGGGTCACCGTACATCATGTCCGATGGTGCGGATTGCTTCAGGCATTATTGATATGGGTTGTGGGTGAAGAATTAGGAGGTTGCTGTTGTCTGATCCAGACTTAACTATGAACAGGCTGAAGACAGTAGTGAATATTGTTAATTGCGGTGTACGATTCTAACTACAGTAAACTAAGGCTATAACGAACACGCTTATAACAAACTGACGGATATAACGAACTTACTAACGAACAGGTTGAAGACAGTATTGAATATTGTTAATTGCGGTGTACGATTCTAACTACAGTAAACTACGGCTATAACGAACACGCTTATAACAAACTGACGGATATAACGAACTTACAAACGAACAGGCTTCAGACAGTATTGAATACTGTTAATTGCGGTGTACGATTCTAACTAAAGTAAACTACGGTTATAACGAACACGCTTATAACGAACAGACGGATATAACGAACTTACTAACGAACAGGCTGCAGACATTATTGTATACTGTTAAGTGCGGCATGAAACAACAAACAAACACAATGTCTTTCATTACACTACCATCGACCGTATTTTCTACGACAGTTTAGATAAAAGGAACATCCCATGCGAATACTTTGGATATTGTCAATGCGAACAGCTTCATCTTCTTGTGTGCCTATTCACGATTTGACGAAGGCGGTAAAAAAATGATAAAATAAAATTACCTTATGTTGTTTTGATAAAGGATTTAATATTGGATATATTACAGAAACCGTTAGGTAAGATCTCTTGCAAAAACATTGCATAAAAACAGCAAATCCTTACGAACCATTATTTTAACCATAATGTTAATACGATGACATACTATGCTCAACATTAACACAAACACGTAACATGGAAATGTTATTTCGATCTGATCAATATTCACTCCAGCAGTCCACGCACATATAAAGGTGAAAGGTGAGGTGAAATGGGGTTTAACGTCGCCTTCAAGATTATTGCATTTATATAGCGACGTGCATGTACGTGTGTGTGTTTGTGTGTGTGTGTGTGTTTGTGTGTGTGTGAATTACCAGACTTACCGCCAATGTCATCGTGTCAAGGCCTGAAGGTGAGTGGCGACTATTTCAGATATGAAACGTTGCCTCTGTTGACGTGAATTGTTGTTAACTCTGCACTCCAGCTATATGACGGCGGCCTGTAAATAATCGAGTTTGGACCAGACAATCCAGTGATTGACATCATGAGCATCGATCTACGCAAATAGGGTACGATGACATGTATCAACCAAGTCGAGCTTGACCACCCGATCCCTTTAGTCGCCTACTTGACAAGCATAGTCCCCTGTACGACAAGCGTCGGTTGCTGAAGACCTAGTCTAACTCGGATCTCCACGGGTTTCGTTGCTTCTGAATATCCAGATACTCGTATGCGAAGTCAATCTACATGTAGAAGACAGCAGAGGACACAGAACAGCGAGGTTCAGTCATCCAGTTATTGCAGGGTGCGGATGTCACCATCACGTGGCAGGTCCCTGCTGCAGGCTCCAAATGCTTTCCTTTCTGGACGAGTTCCTCATGTGGCCGCTTGAGTGAGTGAGTGAGTTGGGTTTTACGCCGCTTTTAACAGTATTCCAGTTATATTACGACGTGTCAGCTTAATGTGGGAGGAAAGCCCTAAGTGATGCAGGTCTCAGACGTTTACCATTTCGGTGAAACCCACGAGCACGGGTATAGTGCTGACAAACCTAGAAACATAATCGGGGCGAACCGGGATTCGAACCCACAATCATAGGTTTCTGGCGTGCCCAAGGGACGCAACTCTGCACAGCGAATCGCGGTGCCTTAGACGACTGGGCCACCCGTGCCCCCTGTGGTTGCTTGAACCGTGCGTCAATCATTTTATCATTTTATGTCAGTACGTTTAGGCTTCCGTCCTTGTACAAACGTTACGACACAGGCGTGACACAGGCGTGAATTTCTTTCCATATGTGCATAGTATAGGGCGGTCTGGTGGCGTAGTGGTTAAAGCGTTCGCTCGTCACGCCGAAGACCCGGGTTCGATTTCCAACAAGGGTATTATGTGTGAACCCCATTTCTGGTGTCCCCCGCCGTGATGTTGCTGGAATATTGCTAAAATCGGCGTAAAACAAAACTCACTCACTCGCATAGTACAAATATTTTGCTCATTTTTAATGATGTTAGAGTTTGGCGATGAGATCAAAATGTTGAATTTAGGGATGTTAGGATGACGATAAAACTTAGTGATAATGTAGATTTAACGCAGTGTAAGTTACAAAGTGTACATCTTCTTAATTTTCCCCTTTCACAATTTATAGAAGCTTTAAATGTTGCATAATAGGACATTTTTGGAATTGCAAGTAAATCACTGTCAATTTGTTGCAAGCTGTCCTTTAAACGTTGCTGAAACATATTGGTGAGGTGAGGTGAAATGGGGTTTAACGTCGCGTCCAAGATTATTGCACTTATATAGCGACGTGCATGTACGTGTGTGTGTTTGTGTGGCTGCTTGTACTAGTCCGGACTGATGCCGATTTATAGTGCTAGCTCACTGAGATGCAATGCCGCAGTTTAACATGAATACCCGACTCGGACACAGTAGACTGACTCCGAGCCGACCAGTCCCTGTTTTAGCCCCTTAATGCCGAGCGCCAGACAGGTTAACAACAAGTACCATCTTTTAACGTCTTTTGGTATGACGCGGTTGGGGATCGAACCCCGGACCTTCCACCCTCCGGGCGGACGCTCTACCACAAGACCACGGAGGCGGTCTGAAACATATTGAGAAATACATTTTTGTTATCATACATTTGAAATAACCATGTATCTCCAAATGAAAGAGCGTTACAATGACAAGCTGTTTCAGAAACGCGGGAAAACGTGAGGTGGGTTTGTAGAATCGGCACCGCGAGACTCTGTGTATGTTGTTGTGACGTCTTAAGGCTAGAGTGAGTGAGTGAGTATTGTTTTACGCCGCTTTTAGCAATATTCCAGCAATATCACGGCGGGGGACACCAGAAATGGGCTTCACACATTGTACCCATGTCGGCAATCGAACCAGGGTCTTCGGCGTGACGAACGAACGCTTTAACAACCAGGCTACCCCACCGCCCCTTAAGGCTAGGTTTCAGCACCGTGACATGTGTACGACCAGGACACATAATGATGACTATGACGTCATGACATGACCCTGTCATCAAATTGGCACTTGCACTGATTTGTATACTGCGTTAGCCTCCAAACACTCGGTGCATGCTCAAAGCGCTGATATGATTAACTTGTCATTGGGTGAGTGAGTGAGTTTGGTTTTACGCCGGTTTTAGTAATATTCCAGCAATATCACGGTGGGGGACACCAGAAATAGGCTTCACACATTGTACCCATGTTGGGAATCGAACCGGGTCTTTGGCATTACGAGCGAACGCTTTAACCACCAGGCAACAAAATTACGCAATTATTCAACATTACGAAATGCCACGCCTGTCCGAAAATGAGCCTCTGCGAGCGATTGGTATGCTTGAATCAGGATCGAGTCAACGCATGACAATTTAACGTCCACAGAAACACCATTTGACGTTTATGGCAACGTTGGCAACAGATGCAGTCAGAGACCATCCTCGGTGTGGCAGGCCACGCGTAACCAATAATCGACAAGACAACTGGATTCGAACAACACACCTACGAACTCGATTCCAGCCAGCAACAGTGACTGCAAGAAGGGCTGACTTCGACAGCCATCCATGCGGACAAAGTGTCACCTTCAGGGGGCGATGCTCTTACTTGCCATTGTTAATAGGAGGACAGCGGAGATCAGAAGACCTCCAACTGCCGCCTCTAAGAAACACATTATGGTTATGATCATCATAGTGATCGATGACTCACCACACACCAAACAAGACCCATAAAGATCCGGGGTAGAATAGGTCTTCAGCATCCCATGCTTGCCGTAAAAGGCATGCTTGTTGTAAGAGGCGACTAACGGGATCGGGTGGTCAGGCTCGCTGACTTGGTCGATGCATGTCACTGACCCAAATTGCGTGAATCGATGCTCACGATGTCAATCACTGGATTGTCTCGACAGACTCTATTATTTCCAGACATGTAGCTGGAATATTGTTGAGTGCCGCGTTAAACAACAAACAAACTAGTTTTCATAATATGTTTGTTTTCTACTTTTATATTCACATAACTATTTAAACTGAATTGTTCTCATTCCTGATTCTGAAAGTACCACATGCAAATTACAGTTCGTTTTATCGATTAAACATGTGCGCCTATGCGTCGATAGCTATAGGTAGGTGTGCTACAAAGTTTCTTGGCGCCGTGTTGATCCTCTGATCCAAAGTTATCTTGCTTCTCATGCTCTCTGTATCAGCAACTAAAGCGAACGTAAAATGAACACTAAAGCGTCTGAAAGTTGGGAGAAACAAAGAGTATGTGAAATTGTATTTGTTGTTTGATACCACATTCGAAATATTGCAGCGATGTGACGGCTTCCGGCACACGACCAGACAATTCACACCGTCAGGCAGCTGGACACGTTGTCAACCTAGTCACCGAGCCTGACCACCCGATCAAATAAAATATATTCCGTGGTATGAAAACTGGATAGGGTCATAGTATAGGGTAGCAACATAGTCTCATTTGATTCTGATTTGGATTCGACTCAAAGATCATATCGTGTGAGCTGTTTGATAATACTTGATTTGCCGAAACAATCGGACACGGATTGATTGCTTAGCTTCAGTTTGAGATGATGTGTTGACAAGAACCGCCTCAGTGGTCTAGTGGTAGAGCGTCCGCCCAACGAGCTGAATGTCGAGGGTTCGATTCCCGCCCGCGTCATACCAAAAGATGTTAAAAGATGGTACTTGTTGTTACCCTGTCTGGCGCTCGGCTATCCGGTCTAAAACAAGGACTGGTCGGCTCGGAGTCAGTACACTCTGTCTGAGTGGTGTATTCATGTTAAACTGCGGCATGGCATCTCAGCTTGCTAGATATGTTAAGAAAGGAAGAGGGGCGATAGGGCTTGATAAATTGAGAATGTACCGATGTTACAAGCAAGTATATGGGACAGAATACTTTGTTTCAAAAAAGATGGCCAGAAACAATAGATCGGCACTAGCCAAGTTTAGATGTGGCGTGGCTCCTATTCGAGTCGAAACCGGTCGGTACGAGGGTGTACCTGTCCACAGTAGAAAATGTTTTCACTGTACTGACAGAGTAGAAGACGAAGTCCATGTTTTGTGTCACTGCGTATTATATGACGATATCAGGGCAACTCTTTTTAATAAATGTATTGCTAAGTCTTATAATATTTTAGACATACCTGATATCGACAAACTTTGTTCAATTTTCAGTGACTCCAGTGTGTGCTTTATACTTGCCAAAGTCTGCTTTTTAATACTTAATCGTAGAAAACACCTTTAATATGGATAACGTTTTACTATATCATCTTTATATCATGTATGTATAGGTTTTATGATAATTTGTCTCTCATAATTCTATTGAATGGTTCTGTACATTCTATCTATGTCAAGTTGTACAAAGTTGTTTTTTATATATGTACAAAAGTGAGACGTTAATACACTTTTGTATGTCTGTCTGTAATAATATGCTTTTGGAATGTAACCCCAAGAAAAACACTTTTTTTGATGGACGAAACTAATAGTCTAGCATGTCATTTTTGTGGAAACACTGATGCCAACAGTTTTTCCAGCAATATCTCGAAACAATATGCCTTGTCAAAACGTCCACCAAAACCGGGGGGGGACGGGTGGCCCAGTCGTCTAAGGCACCGCGATTCGCTATGCAGAGTTGCGTCCCTTGGGCACGCCAGAAACCTATGATTGTGGGTTCGAATCCAGGTTCGCCCCAATTATGTTTCTAGGTTTGTCAGCACCATACCCGTACTCGTGGGTTTCACCGAAGTGGTAAACGTCTTAGACCTGCATCACTTCGGGCTTTCCTCCCACATTAAGCTGACACGCCGTGATATAACTGGAATAATGTTAAAAGCGGTGTTAAACCCAACTCACTCACTCACTCACTCCACCCAAACACAACATCTCATGCTTAGCCCTTATGTAAGTTCGTATGGGGAGTTTTGTAACATTTCTAAAACACATTCATATGTTTTCGTCAAGTTTAACATTGATATCCATGGCAACGGACATATTTTAAAACGTAGCATTTTCAGGTGTGAATAACAGTTCAGATAATGACACGTGTCATGTATTTAGGGGAGATAGTGTATACCTCCCAATTAATAGAAATATATAATGTCATTGTCTCATCTGTTGACAAGCATGAATATTATTGTATGATTTTCTGTGATGTATCGAAAGCATTTGACAGAGTTTGGGACAGTGTGGCTAGAAAATGTAGACAATTGCAATCATTAATCAAATCAAATTCCAAATGAAAAAAAAATAGACTGCAATGAACTTGTCACTGACATCCAAAATAAAGTTTCTAAATGAATACGCTGTTGTTGCTGAAGAGTGAGTGAGTGAGTTGGGTTTGACGCCGATTTTAACAGTATTACATTTATATCACGGCGTGTCAGCTTAATGTGGGAGGAAAGCCCGAAGTGATGCAGGTCTCAGACGTTTACCACTTCGGTGAAACCCAGGAGCACGGGTATATTGCTGACAAACCTAGAAACATAATCGGGGTGAACCTGGATTCGAACCTACAATCAAAGGTTTCTGGTGTGCCCAAGGAACGCAACTCTGCACAGCGAATCACGGCGCCTTAGATGACTGGGTCCCCCGTGCCACCCGTTTAGTTTTCAGAAACTACTGAACTCAGCTGTACTACCAGAGACTTATCAAGGTTCTGTTATTTTTTCCAGAGCTAGGCGTTTTTGCGTGTATTAATTTCACATTTAATTATTTTTGTCTCACGACATAAAGCAGAACAAATGCCTATCTCTTGTTAAGGCTTTGTATGACTGTTTTTCACTGTTCATATTCACTACCATACTATTCGATTGCGTGAATCGATGCTCATGATGTCAATCACTGGATTGTCTAGACAGACTCGAATGTTTCCAGACAGCCGTCAAATAGCTGGAATATTGCTGAGTACTGCGTTAAACAAACAAAGAAACAAAGAAACAAACAAACTCGTTTATAGCAGGGAGCCAAGAGCAGTGGTCAATTTGTAATTCGAAGATGCTTTGCTGACAGATCTAAGGCGCCGAGTGTACCTTATCTTTCGAAAGAGTTCACTTCCCCCACAGTAGCTGGGTCCAATCATGGCCGTGTGCAACACTTCGTTGGTTTGGTTGTTTGTTTGTTTGTTTGTTGTTTAACGCCAAGTTTAATAGTTTAATTCCAACTATATGACGGCGGTCTGTAAATAAACGAGTCTGGACCAGACAATCCAGTGATTAATATCATGAGCATAGATCCACGCAATTGGGATACGATGACATGTATCAACCAAGTCAGAGAGCCTGACAAGGATGTTGACAAGTTCTTTTATTCATATATTTACTTGTACTTGGCTGTATATCCCGTGATGCCGTTTCAGTCATCCGTGCCGTCATCATTGCCCACACCAAATCCTCGTCAACCTGCATGGATGTCACATGCGTTTTGTTATATATTTGTACTTTCTATATTGTCACTATTTTTAAGAAGCAAGTCAAGTTAACATTGATCCCCATGGCAACGAAAACAATGTGAATAACAGTACAGTTATAGTGTTTTTTTATACCTCCCATTTAATGTCTGTTGACAAGCATGAATATTTTTGTATGGTTTTCTGTGATCTTTCGAAAGCATTTGACAGAGTTTGGGATAGTGTGGCTAGTAATGTAGACAATTGGAATTATTAAAAAAAATTAATACTTAATGAAGAAAAAAATAGACTGCAAAGAACTTGTTTGTGATATCCCAAATAAAGTTTATAAATGAATACGCTGTTGATGATGAAGAGTGAGTGAGTGAGTGAGTTGGGTTTGACGCCGCTTTTAAAGTATTACATTTATATTGCGGCGTGTCAGCTTAATGTGGGAGGAAAGCCCGAATTGATGCAGTTGTCAGACGTCTACCACTTCGGTGAAACCCATGAGCTGGTATGGTGCTGACAAACCTAGAAACATAATCGAGGCGAACCTGGATTCGAACCCACAATCATAGGTTTCTGGCGAGCCCAAGGGACACAAATCTGCACAGCGACGCCAAAGACCACTGGGCCACCCGTGGCCCGGTTGATGATGAAGATGTTACATATCCTGATCCGGGTCTACAGACTGATGCATCCAAGAACCCTGGACCTATTATTCTTCGTTCCCAAGCATGGGTTGCTAGGTCTTCAGAAACCCACGCTTGCCGTAACGGTGACTAACGGGATCGGGTGGCTTTTTGGTTGATTCATGTCATCGATCTCAATTGCGTGGATCGTTACTCATTGATATCAATCACTGGATTGTCTGGTCCAGACTTGATTATTAACGGACCACCATCATATAGCTGGAATATTGCTGAGTGCGGCGTTAAACAACAAACCAACCAACCCAAACCACCACTGCAAGATATCTGCACTAATTTGTCGTGCTAACCTGGTCGCCGTTTCAAAAAAAGCCTCTTTGCGCGACGACCTCCAAAAACCACGTCATAAACCATGTCAACTTTTAAGGCCGTTTCACGAAGACCTCTTAGTTTACACTACGCCGTAAAATCACACTAAATCTACGATAGCCCTAGGGCTCTCCTAAAGTAGTTACGACCGCTCAAATTCAAACTATCATGGCGACACATGTATTCCTTTAAGAAATTATAAACAGAAACAGAATCAGGAGAGAACGTGTTTTCAGGGACAGAAGTCGGGCATTGGATGTTTTAGATGATATTGTTTTGATTTCGTGATATCGATTCCCGAGACATGTCATCATTGAACTGGTGGATCGAGTTGATGAACAGCTGTCTCGACCGACTCAGCGTTTACGCACACTATCTACAGAGGTCCAAGTGTAGCCATGTCCTACACTCTACATGGTCACAGCCAGGTCCTACACTCTACCTATTCACAGCCAGGTCCTACACTCTACCTGGTCACAGCCAGGTCCTACACTCTACATGGTCACAGTCAGGTCCTACACTCTACCTGGTCACAGCCAGGTCCTACACTCTACCTGGTCACAGCCAGGTCCTACACTCTACCTGGTCACAGCCAGGTCCTAAACTCTACCTGGTCACAGCCAGGTCCTACACTCTACATGGTCACAACCAGGTCCTACACTCTACATGGTCACAACCAGGTCCTACACTCTACATGGTCACAACCAGGTCCTACACTCTACATGGTCACAACCAGGTCCTACACTCTACATGGTCACAGCCAGGTCCTACACTCTACATGGTCACAGCCAGGTCCTACACTCTACCTAGTCACAGCCAGGTCCTACACTCTACCTAGTCACAGCCAGGTCCTACACTCTACATGGTCACAGCCAGGTCATACACTCTTCCCGGTCACAGCCAGCTCCAACTCTGCTATCATACAAGCCTTAGAAGCAATCCATTGGGATGGTGTAACTGTCTCAAGTTTTTGTTTCTTCTTGTCCTTCATTTTAGTGTAATTCCACCACCAATATCAAACTCCTCCGTTTTATACTTGGGTCAGGAGGTAAAAAGTCAACAATATTTAGAGGTTTCTCACCAGATCTCCTTCTTTTCAGGTAAGTCGACGGGTCAAGATCTATTGTAGCTAGTTGCACCCTGTTCCTGCTACCATCTGATTGGAAAACAAGAGTGAGTGAGTGAGTGAGCTTAATGTGGGAGGAAAGCCCGAAGTGATGTAGGTCTCAGACGTTTGCCACTTCGGTGAAACCCACGAGCACGGGTATGGTGCTGACAAACCTAGAAACATAATCTTGGCGAACCTGTATTCGAACCCACAATCACAGGTTTCTGGCGTGCCTAAGGGACGCAACTCTGCACAGCGAATCGCGGCACCTTAGACGACTTGGCCACTCGTGCCCCTTGGAAACCAAGACTATCTCCATGTATCCAAGCCCTACCGTGTTATTCCCCCCGATAGCAGCATGAGCGGACGATGCCCCTGCCAGTAAACTTTGAAGTCCCCTGATATGCGCCTTTTAAGCTTTAATAGTTCAAAATCTTCCTTGTCCATGTTAATCAATGCGATCGTCGTATCAAATCCTTCATGAATTAACACATCGGCCACTTCGGCTGGCAAACCTGCCTCTTCTATGAACAGTTTGACATCGGACATCGGTAGAGCTTACTCACACACAGCACCCCTCAGCGATTTATGTTACAGACTTGCCCATTATTCTTCATTGCACAATCACCAATCTTTTCTTTATTCAATTCAGTATATGATATTACAGAGTTATACATTGAGTAGCACGTCATACTTATTAGGTGTAGGTTACATACCTATACAGCAGACAGCAAATGTAAGTTGGCTACATGTGTCCAGCAATGTTTACAAATGGTGAAACGGGCAGGCTACATCTGCCATGTTTATTTCACTAAGTGTGAAGCACATTAGTGGAAATTGTTCATGTTTAAAAAAATAGAGACATATTAACTAGAAAATCACCAAGTTGACGTGATTAAAAATTGCCGCCACTGCATGCTTTGTAAGCCACCGGATATGGAAGTATGCTAAACTAAAAACCGGACAATCGGGTCCTATGGGAGGTAACTCATACCGTTTAACTTCATATTATTTTCAATCTGGAAAAACACAATACAAACTGATATTTACATGACTGTATGATACATAAATATAAACTAATATGTACATGACTGTATGATACATAAATACAAACAATATGTACATGACTGTATGATACATAAATACAAACAATATGAACATGACTGTATGATACATAAATACAAACAATATGTACATGACTGTAGGATACATAAATACAAACAATATGTACATGACTGTATAATACATAAATACAAACAATATTTACATGACTGTATGATGCATCAATACAAACAATATGTACATGACTGTATGATACATAAATACAAACAATATGTACATGACTGTATGATACATAAATACAAACAACATGTACATGACTGTATTATACATAAATACAAACAATATGTACATGACTGTATGATATATAAATACAAACAATATGTACATGACTGTATGATACATAAATACAAAAAATATGTACATGACTGTATGATACATATATACAAACAATATGTACATGACTGCATGATACATAAATGCAAACAATATGTACATAACTGTATGATACATATATACAAACAATATGTACATGACTGTATGATACATAAATACAAACAATATGTACATGACTGTAGTATACATATATACAAACAATAGGTACATGACTGTATGATACATAAATACAAACAATATGTACATGACTGTTTAATACATATATACAAACAATATGTACATGACTGTATGATACATAAATACAAACAATATGTACATGACTGTATAATACATAAATACAAACAATATGTACATGACTGTATAATACATAAATACAAACAATATGTACATGACTGTATGATACATAAATACAAACAATATGTACATGACTGTAGTATACATATATACACACAATATGTACATGACTGTATGATACATAAATACAAACAATATGTACATGACTGTAGTATACATAAATACAAACAATATGTACATGACTGTATGATACATAAATACAAACAATATGTACATGACTGTATGATACATATATACAAACAATAGGTACATGACTGTATGATACATAAATACAAACAATATGTACATGACTGTATAATACATATATACAAACAATATGTACATGACTGTATGATACAATAATATGGATCCGCTACAGTAAAGTAAATCAAGCAGTATTGGTCGGTTGTCTTCCTCCATGTTGGCTGGACTTCCACTGAAGCTTTACGGGCCTAGGGCCTACATTCATTGTGACTGAAAGATCATGAAAGAAATATTTTAGAAACAATAACGTTAACAACGGACAGAAAACAACTAGTTACTTGCAAGAGATTTGTATTTAAAAGTAGTAAGAGAACATTAAAGGCTGGGTAATACACCTCGATACAATATACAATTCATGTTAAAGATCTCTAACAACTACGATACATTTGCTACATGAATGGTTCCTGGGAGGTGTTTCTCCATGCCCTAAGTTGCTGGTGATTCTTGACAAATTTAACTAGAGATTAAAAATAAGTATAGTGCGATTAAGACTTGTTTAATGCAAATGCTGTAGACTTAATTTGCGAGCAAGCTGCTATGTCTTTTTTCACGAATTTAATGATTCATGTAGCTCTACTCCCAGATGTTTTAGCTCACATTTGGCTCACATTTTGGATCTCTCTGCCGTAGAGGATGATTGTCGTAGGCTGAGGTGAAGACTTCTTGAAGGAGATTATGTTGCTCTTTGAGGCAGAAAAGGTAAAAAGCCACTTGTGTCCACCATTGTCTGAAGGTTGGAGTTTAGAGGACTTAGCAATGTGATGTCATCTGCTTGTGTTGGGCTTGCCATCGACATCGAGTACCATTGCCCCTTTCTTGGAGGATGAAAGAATCTCTAGCAGGATGTTTATGTAGACGAGGTAGAGTTTTGCAGCAAGAACGCTCCCCTGTCTAACCCCTCTTTTTTAGTTCAAACCAGTAAGATGTAACATTGTTCACAAGGATGCAGCACTTCATGCCATCAAAACAGTGGGACAACAATCTCCATATTGGGCCTGGGATATCCAATAAATGCAATTCCCACGGCAGGATGTCATGCCAGACTGTGTCGAAAGCTTTTGCACTATCTAGCATCACAGCTCTCTGGGTGTTGCCTCTTTCAATATAATGCTGGGCAGATTCTTGGATGGTGAAGGAAGCATGAGATGACGATAGCCTTTTCTGGAATCCACACTGACGTCCATCAGGGAAAGATGTGCTCCCCTGGAATTGGCTAATCCTCTTGTCAATGACTGCTTCAAAGACTGTGTAAAGGACGGACAACAAGGTCACATAAGGAAAAGAATTTATCGATGTCAGCTTCTTTATTGTAAACCTATACAAACTCTCATAATCGTCAAAGGCTGTGGAGTTGCGTCCTTGGAAGTACCAAAATCCGGCGGTCTTGGGTCCGAATCTCAGGTTCGCCATAATTGTACTCGCCGTCATTGTAATGGATATGTGCTATCCTACTCATCTTAGGTAATATGTTAGGAGGAGTGACATTTTAGTACTTTAGTATTTGTTTTTATGATTTTATTTCTTTTTGGAGTATACAAACAATATGTTTACAGAATATAGTTCACATGCAATCTTTAATACATACAAGTTACAAAGTATATCTATAGATGATAACAAACAAAAACTAGCTATAGTCCAGTGTCACATTGTTGGATTGTGCAAGTTCCTGGTCTTAAACGAATAGCTTGTGTCAGAGAGACCAAAATATCTTGAACTGTGTGTATTTACATTGTGAATATGATATTTTTCTGTCGATGTAATATGAATCGGTTATTTCTCGTTTGATATGTGGGAAATTTGGTATGGAGTCGGATATGTTTAATTTGATACTTAAGTATTTGTACTTTGTCAAATTTTACACTTCTAATTTTTTTGTATTTCCCCCTTTGCACATTTGAACAAAAATCAAACCCAAATTTAAGGTCAAAATGAAATATCAAGCTTTTTCATCGTCTCCAAATCGAACCCCCGTTTACACACACTGCTCATTTTTGCAGAAATGTAAACCGGGTCGACTTCACATGAGGCCATAAAATCGTGCACCCATGGCGAGAAAAACATTCTAATTATTTAGGTCATTTTACACATACATCATTCTCGCCTAAAACTGTGAAAATGTGTGCATGGCCGAGGGCAGGTGCTTCAGGTGTTAGAAACCAGATGAGCACACCTGCCTTGAGTGTGGGGTCGAGTGACCAACGGGTGTGCCAACTCGGGACCGGGTTAATTAAAAGCTGGTCTTAGAGAGGGGTACTCAACTGTAGACAATATTTGTGTGTTACATTCCTTAATTTAATGTTATTTATCAAGCAAAGCAGGGCAACAAGGTCACACAAGGAAGATAATTTATGGATGTAAACTTCTTTATTATGACGAAACACTTCGGAGTATATACTTACTCCTTTATCAGGTGAATGAAAGCTATGAGGCGGAGAGCATATATATGGAAAAAATGTGAGGACAACAACAGCGATAAGATAACAAATGGTGGAACCTTACAAGGGAGGCCAGCAGATAGTTGCCGCTGATGTGTGATTAGCAAAAGACAATAGAGGCCAACACTTTACAGTAAAATGTCTTTTACTAATCACCCATCAGCGGCAATTATCTGTAGACCTCCAAAGTTAGTTTCCAACTTTTGTTATCTTTTCACGTTGTGTTTCGTCATAATAAAGAAGTGGACATCTCTTCTTTAAGAGGTGAGGTGAGGTGAAATGGGGTTTAACGTCGCGTCCAAGATTATTGCACTTATATAGCGACGTGCATGTACGTGTGTGTGTTTGTGTGGCTGCTTGTACTAGTCCAGACTGATGCCGATTTATAGTGCTAGCACACTGAGATACCATGCCGCAGTTTAACATGAATACCCCACTCAGACACAGTATACTGACTCCGAGCCGACCAGTCCTTGTTTTAGCCCCTTAATGCCGAGCGTCAGACAGGGTAACAACAAGTGCCATCTTTTAACGTCTTTTGGTATGACGCGGCCGGGATCGAACCCCGGACCTTCCGCTCTCCGGGCGGACGCTCTACAATTAGACCACGGAGGCGGCCTTCTTCTTTAAGACAATAGTAGGTACATTGTGTACGGTAGTATTAGCACTGTTTTCAACATTGTACTTTTACTCCTTGCCACAACAGACCAAATCCATTACTGACCTTATGAAAGCACCGTCAGGTACCAACAACCAACATCGAGTTCCCTCCTATCATCCTACACACATATGCACATATACTTCGAACGTCCTTATATAAGTGCAATAAGTGCGACATTAAGCCCCATTTTTGCCCAAACTTACGTACCTCAAACTTACGTACCTCTTTACAGTAAAATGTCTTTTACTAATCACCCATCAGCGGCAATTATCTGTAGGCCTCCAAAGTTAGTTTTCAAATTTTGTTATCATTTTGGAAACATTTTTGCCCAAACTTACGTACCTCAAACTTACGTACCTCACACATACTCCGAAACGGAAAACTGTACTGCAGTAAACTACGGTTATAACGAACACGCTTATAACGAACTGACGGATATAACAAACTTACTTTTTGGTCCCGACTACTTGCTGTTGTCATGCTGTATATGTACTTATAACGATCTACGGTTATAACGAACTAACATTAGTAGTCCCTTTGAGTTCGTTATAACCGTAGTGTACTGTATATCAGTAGCCAGAAAATTACGCTTACTACAACTGAGATACTTTTCAAAGCGGGGTACAACTGAGCCTATTCACTCATTGTGTATGGTGGGTCAGGAAAATGAGACAACCACATGTGCAGTTCCCGTTACGCAAGTTAAAGAAGAAGCCGTGAATGACCCGCCCAGTGGAAGTGTTGGGAAATTCCCAACAACTAGTGAAGAAACACTGGATGATATTGAGGCGATACAAAACACAAAACGGGCTCTTGAGATGTTCAGCGGTGAGCATCTTTTATTGCACTTAAATTATTCCAATTACTGTAAATATTGGGTTAACATACAGATTGCGTTAACATATCTCCGGAAGAGCTTGCCACAAGTCTGCGTTGCTTTTATGCTGAGACTAGGCCGAGAACAAAGTCTCAGTCTGATGATGTTTATCTCACAAACACAATGCGGAACATTCGGTCTGCATTTAGTATGCATCACAGGTCGCAAGCTCAGACGTTCATACAGTTTGGCCTTCACTCTGTGAAAGTTCATACTCCAATGAACTGATACAAAAAGAAGGTCAATTCTTAAATGATACTATGCTAATCTACTAAGAAAGCCGTGTGAGAATACCAAGGCTAAACGTCGTACAAAACTCATTAAAGTGTGTGGTTCCATCAGGACAAAACGTCTGTGCAAAGCATATTGTCGCCATAGCTGTAATGCATGACTGTGGCTTTCTAATCATTGACATCCTCCGCCTTCCGTCATATTTTAACATTTTCCCGAACTTGAAGAAAAAACTGTGTGGCAAGTATTATACAAATGATGAAGACACCCTTTCTGTATTGGAAGACATGCTACATCAGCAGAAGGAAGCCTTCCACACCAGTAAGACCAAGGTACTCCAGCATCGTTGGCAGATGTGTGTGGACCTCGGGTGGGATCATGTGGAAATATATTTAGCAATCAATTCCATCATTGCAGTCCATCATATTTAGACTCAGAACTTTTCAGCCACCCCTCGTAGATGCTATTGCATTGGAACTATAGTCCTTCTTCACTTATTTCACATGGATCTATATTGTAAACCTATACAAACTCACATAATCGCCAAAGGCTGTAGCGTTGCATCCTTTGAAGTACCAAAATCCGGCGGTCGTGGGTCCGAATCCCAGGTTCGCCATAATTGTACTCGCCGTCATTGTAAAGGAAATGTGCTATCCTACTCATCTTAGGTAATATGTTAGGTGGAGGGACATTTTATTACTTTAGTATTTGTTTTGTATGATTTTATTTCTTTTTGGAGTACACAAACAATATGTTTACAGAATATAGTTCACATGCAATCTTAAATACATACAAGTTACAAAGTATATCTATAGATGATAACAAACAAAACTATTCCAGTGTCACATTGTTGGATTGTGCAAGTTCCTGGTCTTAATCGATTAGGTTGTGTCAGAGTTACCAAAATATCTTGAACTGTGTGTATTTACATTGTGAATATGATATATTTCTGTCGATGTAATATGAATCGGTTATTTCTCGTTTGATGTGTGGGAAATTTGGTATGGAGTCGGAAATGTTTGATTTGATACTTAAGTATTTGTAATTCTTCAAGTTTTACACTTCTATTTTTTTTGTATTTCCCCCTTTGCACATTTGAACAAAAATCAAACCCAAATTTAAGGTCAAAATGAAATATCAAGCTTTTTTTATCGTCTCCAAATCAAACATCCGTTTACACACACTGCTCATATTTGCAGAAACGTAAACCGGGTCAACTTCACATGAGGCCATAAAATCGTGCACCCATGGCGAGAAAAACATTCTTAATATTCAGTTTATTTTAAACATACATCTTTCTCACCTAAAACTGTGAAAATGTGTGCATTGCCAAGGGCACGTGCTTCAGGTGTTAGAAACCAGATGAGCACACCTGCCTTGAGTGTGGGGTCGAGTGACCAACGGGTGTGCCAACTCGGGACCGGGTTAATTAAAAGCTGGTCTTAGAGAGGGGTACTCAACTGTAGACAATATTTGTGTGTTACATTCCTTAATTTAACGTTATTTATCAAATAAAGCAGGGAAACCTAATGCCTTTTTTGTAGATTTTCTAAAGCATTTGACTCCGTTAACTGTGATAAACTCTGGGCCTTGCTTAAATTATGAAAAGTAAGCAGCAAGATGTTGAAGCTATTATCAAGTATCTATGAACAAGTAAAGTCTTGTGTGAGAAGTAATGGAAATTACTCGTATGTTAAGTCCTTTCTCTTTAATTCCTTTATTAACGAGCTGGCAGAAGAACTACAAAATAATTGCAAAGGTGGTATACAGCTAAACCAAGATATTGTTAAAACATTTTTGCTTCTGTTTGCCAATGATGTCGTAGGTATTTCGAGTACTGGACTTCAAATTCAGATATATGTGCTGGAGCGGTTTTGTGAACAATTTGGTTTAAGTGTTAACACAAAAAGACCAAAGTTATTGTATTTAAAAAACGGCGGTATGTTATCAAAAAGCGTGAGATGATTTTACAAAGACATGTATCTGGTCGTAGTTACCAGCTATAAATATTTGGGAATACATTTTCTTATAAAATTTACTTGGAATTTTCATTTAATTAAAGCAAAGAAAATTATCTATGGGATACAAAAACGTCTCAGATATATTGAGAGAGTACATTTTCATCTATTTCTTACAAAAAAAAGCCAATTCTTCTATATGGGGCTGAAGTTTGGGGTGTACATCAGTTAGATTTGATTGAAAGGTTGCAAGTATATGCATGCAAAAGATATTTAGGTGTAAAGATAAACACTCCCGATGTAGTTTTATATGGTGAATGTGGAACGTTCCCACTATATCTATATATATACAGATTTGAATACACTTTCCTTATATCATTTTGGTTGTTATACCTTGTCTTGAAGGGACCGCTTGCTAACCCAATGTAGGTTACATCATTGGTATCTGTTGTAACCGTGGCCTTATAGACCAGGTATAACAACCACACAAAATCAGAGACAGAACTCTCCAAACACATCTGGAAGTTAAAAAGAAACAAAACCAATTACAAAATTAAATGGGACATAATCAAGAAATCAAACACCAACAAAAGAGACTCAGGGATTTGCAACCTATGCATGGAAGAGAAGCTCGAGATTCTCATCCTAACAGCTATCAAGCTAAACAAAAGAAGCGAGCTCATTTCCACCTGTCGCCATGGTAAACCCCCAAGCCGAGCAAAAAAGAAAGTGTCAAACTAAAAACCATGTTTCATTATGCCTGATGATTGCACGCAATACCATGGGTGCGTGAAACTCAGAGTTGCAAAATGATATAAGGAAAGTGTATCCAAATCTGTATTTATGCTCTACTATTGTATTGAGCACTTCTGCAATTAGCATGTAATATCGCCTATGATACCAGTATCAAATTAGATCATACTTGTGTGTGTGTGTGTGTATATATATATATATATATATATATATATATATATATATATATATATATATATATATATACAGTAAAATACGGTTATAACGAACACGCTTATAACGAACTGACGGATATAACGAACTTACTTTTTTTGTCCCGACTATTTGCTGTTCTTATGCTGCATATATGGTTATAACGAACTACGGTTAAATTAGTAGTCCCTTTGAGTTTGTTATAACCGTAGTGTACTGTATATATATAAATTGTTAGCTTTATCATAAAATTGGCAGTACTTTAGTTTGTTTAAAACACATTTCATAACTGCAGAAGACCTTTTGAAACCACTCTTGTACAAATATAGAATTGCATTTTCTAGATTCATATGCTCATCACATGAACCGGGAAGATATTCCAAAAAAAATAAATCGTTCTTCACCATAGAACCAAGGGGTTAGTAAACACATATAGGCAAGGGAAGGCATGACACTCATATCGTTCTTCACCATAGAACCAAGGGGTTAGTAAACACATATAGACAAGGGAAGGCATGACACTCGTTCTTCACCATAGAACCAAGGGGTTAGTAAACACATATAGACAAGGGAAGGCATGACACTCGTTCTTCACCATAGAACCAAGGGGTTAGTAAACACATATAGGCAAGGGAAGGCATGACACTCATATCGTTCTTCACCATAGAACCAAGGGGTTAGTAAACACATATAGGCAAGGGAAGGCATGACACTCGTTCTTCACCATAGAACCAAGGGGTTAGTAAACACATATAGACAAGGGAAGGCATGACACTCGTTCTTCACCATAGAACCAAGGGGTTAGTAAACACATATAGGCAAGAGGAGGCATGACACTCGTTCTTCACCATAGAACCAAGGGGTTAGTAAACACATATAGACAAGGGAAGGCATGACACTCGTTCTTCACCATAGAACCAAGGTGTTAGTAAACACATATAGGCAAGGGAAGGTATGACGTTGATATCGATATTTACTATAGACCCGTGGGGTTGGTAGTCGGTTGGTTTGTTGTTTAACACTGCACTCAGTAATATTCCAGCTATATGACGACGGTCTGTTAATAATCGAGTCTGCACCAGACAATCCAGTGAAAGATCATAAGCATCGATCAACATAATTGGGATACGATGACATTTCTCAACGAAGTCAGCGAGCCTGACCACCCGATCCTGTTAGTCGTCTCTTACGACAAGCACAGTCGCCTTTTACGGCAAGCATGGCTTGCTGAAGACCTATTCTACTCCGGATCTTCACGGGTCGCGCCAAGGTGTATTTTGGAAGTGCACCCATATGGTGGCGGTGGTTTAGGGAGGACTTTGGCAACCAACGGACGGGACCCGTGGGATGATCGATATCGTCAGATCAGGAGGGGTCCTCTTCCACTTGGAACATCCCTGGGGGACGAGCGGCAACGGATTCCCAATGACGTCATGAGGCCGCAAAAGACGTCGAGGAGACGTCGAATCTGGGCTTGCATTTGGGTCTCGTGGTGGTTATATTGGCTATTGTGTGTGTATATATTGTTTAACGCCGCACTCAGCAGTATTCCAGCTATATGACGGCGGTCTTTACATAATCGAATATGGACCCGACAATCCAGTGAAAGACATCATGAGCATCGATTCACACTATTGGGATACGATGACATGCATCAACCAAGTCAGCGAGCCTGACCACCCGATCCGGTTAGTCGCCTCTTACGACAAGCATAGTCGCCTTTTACAGCAAGGCATGGGTTGTTGAAGACCTATTCCAACCCGGATCTTCACGGGTCCATTTTGGCTATTGAGAATGTCTAATACCTGTAAACGAACTCAAACTTATCATGACAATCCTTCAGTCAGCTCATCACTGTGTACTGTGAAATGGCGACCCCTGTGTCCCTTGAAACGTCTTGTGCACGTCACCTGTTGGGAGGTCCTCATTGATATGATGCATGTAATATCGCCTATGATACCAGTATCAAATACATCACCATCGAATAACCATTCCTTGTTTCATTTAGCCACCATCAATCCTGGGGGTGTATATGTTTTGCTCGGCAGTGTATTTCGGAACACTCCAGCAGTATAACTGTTTCATAAAGCCACATATATATTTCATGTCCACGTTTGAACGTCATCAAGTAAACATTAGATCTTCGTCGCTATGCGATATTTTATATTTCTCAGGTTTATTTGACTTAGTTAGCTGGAAACGTGATCTGTACGACACCGCATTGGTCGGATATAGCCCTCTAATGTGCCACTATTCTAAACTGTGTCAGCCGAAGCAATAAAACACGCAGACTCATCAGGTAAAGTAACTAGCGACCTCCTTAATCACCTGCCTCCCTCAATGTTCCAAAGCCTCAACTAACTGCTCGTCGTATTTCTTTAGTTTTACAGACAGACAGACAAATGTATTTGGTACTTCACGCCTACGGTCTAAATACAATGGAAATATACTGTATAGTTTCGTCTTTTGTTTTAAGTGAAATGGTTACTTTATTTTGAAAATGACAATTCCCAAAGGGGTTACTAGAGGAGACTACATCTGATTGTCCAAGCCTTTTGAACATTCCGTGATTATAAGAAATGTCTTCTCTTAATTGAGAACTTCGTGCGATTCCGTCTAAATCATGGCTATGGCATTCCCGTGTGAACTTTCCATGTGAGTTTCCTGTGTGAATATCCCTTGTGCATTTCCTGTGTGAATTTCCCGTGTGAATTTACAGTGTGAATTTCCTGTGTGAATTTCTTGTGTGAAAATCTCGTGCGAACTATCTGTGTGAATATCTCATGTGAATTTCCTGTGTGAATTTCACTGGTGAATTTCCCAGGTGAATTTCACGAATGCAGAACTGATGTTAACCATCTGAATACCTCGCCCTGCTGAGGACGATGTCCTGAGATACGTAGACAACCTTTCTTATCTCCGGCATGGGTTGATATTATGTTGCTGAAAGAGCACAACTGTAAATATTAAATTGACAAAGTTTGAAGAATGTTTTTTTCTGGCTTGAGGGCTATCAACAATTAAAGCACCATTCAAATACAGTCCTCGCTACTTCCAGAATCACGAACTATAATTAGTAATTACCTAGCTGCAAATGTGGTAATACTTATAGAGTAAAAACACGCCGTAACGACAAGGAAAGTTACTTCAGTAATGACAAACATTGCAAAGTGCGCTTTTAAAGACATATCCGTTTTGTTAGCGATAGACCCCAACATCGAGTTTTCATGACTGGTACAATCCGGGTTAGTGCCGGTGTCACGAAATATATTCGCCCCCAGAATAAAATCTCCCCCCGGCGAATTTATACCGGTACAGTTTTGTTGACAGTTTTTACGTAGTTAGTGTTAAAACCGAATGTTTGCGAGGATTAATAAGATTTCTGAATTCAGTTACAACAGTAACCGTACATGTATTTGTTACATTAAGTCATTTCATTCAAATTTGTTTGGTATGATTATGAACTAATAGTTATTTTATGATGGAAGGTACAGTTACCAAATAAAATATGCTGAAATATCAATTTATTATGACCATATTTCATAATCTATTTTTTAAAAGTAACCCTCCTTACATTAAATATACCTTTTTAAAGAATATAGTACTTAAAGACATTGCAACAAACAGAATAATCAGGAGGGAGACTTTATAATGAGGGGGGCGCGAAACAATTCCCCATTGGGGAGATTTTATTTCAGAACAGAATCTCCGGGGGAGAATTTGTACGGGGGAGAGTTTATACCGGGACACCGGCAGTCACGTGACTCAAAGCGGTTAAAAATAGCATTAGTAAAATGGCGTACGAAGATGTACGAACTGAAAGAGTAAGAACGGACAGCGCTATTGACATTGTTCGAGATCACGAGCTGCCGTATCACTGCCGACCTTCCAAATGCACACGCAAAATCCACATCACACCCCGGTCAATAGATCAGTGTACATTCGATTTTTATTCTCATCCCCCTGGGGAGAATACAACCAGAGCTGCCTGTTTGGCGCTAGGTTGGCGGCTACATTACCATCTCATTCTACCCGGTACCCATTTACTGATTGGGGAAAAGAGGCATGTTTCGAAGTGAGTGTCAAAGCTGTGAAACACCAAACTCACTCACCAGAGCGTTTCATACGTCACCGAGGGGTGGTCGGGTAGCCTAGTGGTTAAAGCGTTCGCTCGTCACGCCGAAGACCCGGATTCGATTCCCGACGTGGGTACAATGTGTGAAGCCCATTTCTGGTGTCCCCCGCCGTGATATTGCTGGAGTATTGCTAAAAGCGGCGTAAAACCATACTCACTCACCCATACGTCACCAGTCGCAGTACGTCATCAGTTTTCACTTATTCCTGACCATTGCATGTAAATTATTATTTATATTTTAAAGCTTAGTCAGCATTTTGCCGGAGGTACTATTTGCGCTCTGATTACAGTGACAGCACGTCTGATGTTAACCATTCACTCGCTGCATTTCACCTGCAGTGCAAACCTCTCTGTAACGGGAATGATTACTGCCAGAGTGATAGTTACTGCAGAAACAAATATAATAACGAAGTATTCCGAAGTTTTTAGATACACTAAATAGTGCAATAATGTCAAGACGAAATAAACGTCAATTCTTGTATCATGTACCCCTGTATCACATGTACCTTGTATCATATGTACCCCGTATCACATGTACCCCTGTACCACATGTTGGTTGGTTGGTTGGTTTGCGGTAACGCCGCACTCAGCAATATTCCAGCTATATGACGGCGGTCTGTAAATAATCGAGCCTGGACCAGACAATCCAGTGATTAATATCATGAGCATCGATCCACGCAATTGGGATCAATGACATGCATCAACCAAGTCAGCGAGCCTGACCACCCGATCTCGTTAGTCGCCTTTTACGACAAGCATAGTCACCTTTTACGACAAGCAAGCGTTGCTGAAGACCTATTCTACCCCGGATCTTCACGAGTCTGTACCACATGTACCCCTGTACCACATGCACCCCTGTACCACGTGTACCCTGTACCACGTGCATCCATGTACCACGTGTACCCTGTACCACATGTACCCCTGTACCACATGTACCCCTGTACCACATGCACCCCTGTACCCCATGCACACCTGTACCCCAGGCACCCCTGTACCACATGTACCCCTGTACCACATGCACCCCTGTACCACATGTACCCCATGCACCCCTGTACCACATGTACCCCTGTACCACATGTACCCCTGTAACACGTGTACCCTGTACCACATGCACCCATGTACCACGTGTACCCTGTACCACGTGCACCCATGTACCACGTGTACCCTGTACCACATGTACCCCTGTACCACATGTACCCCATGTACCAATGCACCCCTGTACCACATGTACCCCTGTACCACAGGTACCCCTGTACCTCTTGCACCCCTGTACCACATGCACCCCTGTACCACATGTACCCCTGTACCACTGTATCACATGTACCCCTGTACCACATGCACCCCTGTACCACGTGTACCCCTGTATCACAGGTTCCCCATGTACCCCTGTACCACATGTACCCCTGTATCACATGTACCCCTGTACCACATGTACCCCTGTACCACAAGCACCCTTGTACCACATGCACCCCTGTACCACATGTACCCCTGTACCACGTGTACCCCCGTACCACATGTACCCCTGTACCACGTGCCCCCCTGTACCACGTGTACCCTGTACCACATGTACCCTGTACCACATGTACCCCTGTAACACATGTACCCCTGTAACACATGCACCCCTGTACCACATGTACCCTTGTACCACATGTACCCTTGTACCACATGTACCCTTGTACCCCCGTACGACATGTACCCTTGTACCACATGTACCCGTGTACCACATGTACCCTTGTACCACGTGTACCCCTGTACCACATGTACCTTGTAGCACATGCACCCTTGTATGACATGCACCCCTGTACCACATGTACCCCTGTACCACATGCACCCATGTACCACATGTACCCCTGTACCACATGCACCCCTGTACCACATGTACCCTTGTACCACATGTACCCCTGTATCACATGTACCCCCGTACGACATGTACCCTTGTAACACATGTACCCTTGTACCACATGTACCCTTGTAGCACATGTACCCTTGTACCACATGTACCCTTGTACCACATGTACCCTTGTACCACGTGTACCCTGTACCACATGTACCCCTGTACCACATGCACCCTTGTACCACCTGTACCCTTGTACCACGTGTACCCTTGTACCACGTGTACCCCTGTACCACATTAACCTTGTAGCACATGCACCCTTGTATCACCTGTACCCTTGTACCACGTATACCCCTGTACCACATGTACCTTGTACCACATGTACCCTTGTACCACATGTACCCTGTACCACATGCACCCCTGTACCACATGTACCCTTGTACCACATGTACCCTTGTAGCACATGTACCCCTGTACCACATGTACCCTTGTAGCACATGTACCCTTGTACCACGTGTACCCTGTACCACATGCACCCGTGTACCACATGCACCCTTGTACCACATGTACCCTTGTACCACATGCACCCCTGTACCACATGTACCCCTGTACCACATGTACCCTTGTACCACATGTACCCTTGTAGCACATGTACCCCTGTACCACATGTACCCTTGTAGCACATGTACCCTTGTACCACGTGTACCCTGTACCACATGCACCCTTGTACCACATGCACCCTTGTACCACATGTACCCTTGTAGCACATGTACCCTTGTACCACATGCACCCTTGTACCACATGTACCCCTGTACCACATGCACCCCTGTACCACATGTACCCCTGTACCACGTGTACCCTGTACCACGTGTACCCTGTACCACGTGTACCCTGTACCACATGTACCTCTGTACCCAATGTCCGACATGAGTTCAGAGTCGTGAGCCCATAACCGCTTGTCGTAAAAGGCGACTAACATGATCGGGTGGTCGCTGACTTGGTTGATGCATGTCATCGATCCCGATTGCATGGATGGATGCTCATGATATCAGTCACTGGATTGTCTGGTCCAGACTCGATTATTTACAGACCGCCGTCATATAGCTGGAATATTGTTGAGTGAGGCGTTAAACAACAAACCAACCAACCAACCATAACTAATCATTATATATTTCACATGACGTTATGTAACCTGACATCACACTATCACATATAAATCAAAGACTAATCAGTCTCCACTTGAACTTGTGCTTTAACGACTGACGTTAGGGAAGTACCATTTTGGTATGACACAGCGGGCGATCGAACCCGACCTTCCGCTCCCCGGGCAGACGCCCTACCACTAGACCACGTAGGCGGTCCAACATTTGAACATTTACATACATGTGCAGTTTTGTGAACATTAAAGCCACCCAAACAGTTGTTATGAACTTTTCGCGAGAAATACGAGTAGACCCATATGAAATCTCATCACAGACGCGTAGAACGTGTGGGATGTCAGAACACAAAGTTAAACGGTCGTCCTTGATTAAACTGCTGTATAACGAGAAATATGTTGTTGTTATCTTTGCAGAAGCCGCCGGTCTGTACTTGATTTAGCAACATCGTGCACAACGACATCTTATATCTTGCCATAAGGTGTTTACTGTCTTCCTTAATAAAGTTCAAATACTTCACCGTTATACAATAATCTGATCAACTTCAACATTATTCTCTGAACACCATTAAAATATTTCGGGTTCGATTCCCGACATGGGTACAATGTGTGAAGCCCATTTCTGGTGTCCCCCGCCGTGATATTGGAGGAATATTGCTAAAAGCGGCGTAAAACCAAACTCACTCACTCATTAAAATATTTATTAAGAGGGTTTGCAAAGATTTGATTTTGTTTTGTTTTAAATGACTTTACTGGGTATTTCACTTTGTATAAAGGTAATTCGTTTTAGTTATAAGTCTCTTAAGCTCTGAATATTTGATATTTGATTTAAGATAAAAATGTGTAGTGTTTTGAAATTTGAGGACGTCTAACTGTAGATCAGATACCTCTTGTTTAAATTTGGAAGCGAGCGCTTTACTTGTGTGGTGTGTGGTGTACCGGCATATCTGGCTATGGTCAAACTATCGAAATTATACAGCTCTAGTCCGTAGTTCGTTCGTATGCATCGATATGTAGGCTTAAATAGATCGATGTATGTACGAGCAAATCTGTGTGACACGAATGAAATTATATACCTGCTTTTGATGACATCAGAAGGAAGCATTTTGTTGTTGTCATGGTAAAATATGTAATACTATACGTAGAGAAGAATAAACACAATAAACATGTTAAGGAGATTATGCTTTCTTAGAAATATCCCCCCCCCCCCACACACACACACATACCGACGCCAAACTAATTACCCTTTTCATCGAACGTTTTGCCAAATGTTCATTCAAGACAATAGCTAAGTCTAATAACTTGCATGCTGCTTGGACTCGTGAAGATTCCGGGGAAGAATAGGTCTTCAACAACCCATACTTGTCGTAAAAGGCGACTATGCTTGTCGTAAAAGGCAACTAACGGGATCGGGTGGTCAGGCTCGCTGACTTGGTTGATGCATGTCATTGATCCCAATTGCGTGGATCGATGCTCATGATGTTAATCACTGGATTGTCTGGTCCAGACTCGATTATTTACTGACCGCCGTCATATAGCTGGAATATTGTTGAGTGCGGCGTTAAACAACAAACCAACCAAGCATGCTGCTTGGGTCACACATGGATCATGCACACTGATCAATGGCGAGGAGTCTGTGTCACATGTCCTTGTGTGGTTACTGAAATATTTCTGTCTGACACCGAACAGCAGTAGTCCTGCCATGCGACATCGGCCTGTAAACAAACCAGACAATCAAGTGATTGAAGAACCAGGAATATTCAGTGACACGATAGTGTATTTACTGATTTTATTCAAAATAATATAAATAATATTTAAAATTTTGAATTACATTTGTTGTGTTCAAGTGCATCGATTTTGCTGCAAAGCAATTAAGAAAAGCGTAATAATACATAAGTAATGGCATTTAAGTGATCCTAAACAGATGGAGAATTTCTACTTTTATCAACGAGTTTTGATATATTTGATTTCAAAAGTCAAGAGGGTGAAATTTTATTTAGCATCCAGTATCACTCTTTCAACTTTTTCAGTTTGTAGACAGTAATAAGCATTATCTTAAGTGTAAAAAGTACTGCCAACAGCTTCAGTAGCAGAGCCATTAGTGATGTCATTTGATTGTGACATCATGGTAACCAATTCTCTAACATAAAACATAAAACATAAAACATTAAAACAAATAACAGTATGCAGATTGTCAGAATGGTTTTGATTACTTACACGGCACATTTATGTATATACGATCCCTCAATCAACGAAAATCCTCCTTTGAAAATCCCGCGTACTGTTGTCAGTGAACACGCCATTTTGTAAAAGTCGGTCACCGGTAGTGATGTAAACATTGTTGTACATATTTGGTAATTTCTTTGAGGTGAATTTGTTTTAACTCAGCATCATGCGGTTCTTTGCTCTTATCTAATTTGCATTATCATCATCGCCTTTGTAATCCACAGATGGCGGAAACGTTTTTAGGTTTAGGTGTAGGGTCACATTATATATGAATATGGACATCAGCGGGTGACCTCGCCAAGGTGAAGGCCACCATGCTGACTGTCGTTCATTTCCCGGTGAACGTCAGTATGTAACTTGATTACGTTGTCAATCGAGCGGAGACATTCAGAACTACTTTAGGGGAATTCCTCAATGTCTAAAAATAACATTAAAAATCATTAGGGAAAACGGACGATATCGATTTAGGCTATGAATGATGCAGGCTTTGGGGTCAGACAGATCATGTATGTGTCGGGTCACCGAAATGAAGCATTCATTCGAAGCTATACCAGAGAATGCTCGACTTACCAAAAGAAATCACTGAGCTCCACACAGTCGTGTTTTGCTTTGTGAAATCCATCCGCGCCACGTCAAGCGTAATCCTCGTCATCAGCAGCCGTAGTTTGACTCAAACACACACCCAAAGTTCACAGAACGTTCATATCAATCCATTTTCAGCATCAGCTGGGTTTTGATTTCTTTCTAAAGCTATCTTTTTCTGGGTGCTCATTTCAAGTTAATGTCATTGCCGTTGCTGCCATTTTCGTGACGTCATCAGTCCAAAGCATTCCATTTGGAGTGACCTCAATATCGAGGTCACTCCAAATGGAATGCTTTGGACTGATGACGTCACGACGTCGTGACTCTCCGCGTTGATATGGTTCGCTTCAAATAATAAAAGTTTGATGTTTAATGGATAGTTTTGTTATGATTTATGTATCTGTGAATATAAGGATAGGTGAGGTGAGGGGAATTGGGTTTAACGTCGCGTCCAAGATTATTGCACTTATATAGCGACGTGCATGCACGTGTGTGTGTGAGTGTGTGTGTGTGTGGCTGCTTGTACTAGTCCGGGCTGATGCCGATTTATAGTGCTAGCCCGCTGAGATACCATGCCGCAGTTTAACATGAATACCCCACTCAGACACAGTATACTGACTCCGAGCTGACCAGTCCTTGTTTTATCCCCTCAATGCCGAGCGCCAGACAGGGTAACAACAAGTACCATCTTTTAACGTCTTTTAGTATGACGCGGCCGGGGATCGAATCCCGGACCTTCCGCTCTCCGGGCGGACGCTCTACCACTAGACCACGGAGGCGGTCGAATATAAGGATAGAAGTTGTATTTGTTGACGTTCATCATCTGAGGACATACTGAAATCGGGGACATTCCAATTAATATTTGCATGGACTGTGGCCCCAACGCCAAGGAAACCCCCATTGATCCTATAGGCCAGAACGTCATAGTGTAAGAATTTACAACTATCCACTATAATAATATGTGTATTAATAAATGTCATAAATCAAGTTTGCATTATAAAATTGTTTTGTTTTTGTTTTTATTCATTAAACATTTACATTGAATGTAGTGTGAAGAGAACCTGGTTCCAGGAGGAGGTGTGATAGACATGAGGCTGAAGGGAATGATCATTCCACACAGAATGAGGGGTGTGAGGCACCATGCAGGTCCATGTTGAACAATGGGAGAACCATCTACTCAATAACCATCTGGCTCTTGGGAATTTTGAGTATGAAGATCTAGAACTGTTTTATGTACTGTTTGTGATACTTTCAGTGCCATTAAAATGTGTAGCATGTATTATGTTTGTTCTGACACTGTTTCCTTGGCAGGAAAACCCAGGACCATGCTGTTGACTGCACTGAAATAAAACTTCAAATCCCATCGGTCTTTGTCCTCAACTCAAAGTTTTATACTCATTACAAAACTAGCTGCCCACTCTAAAGCCTGATTGGTTTTGCCCCTCATGATGCTGTGAAATTTGCATCACGTTTGTCTGCAGCTGGTATGTCTGATGTTGAGATGACAATGCTGTTTGGTATTTTTCGTTATCTTGTTCAACCTGGTGATAGTGTTAGGGCAGACCAAGGCTTTACTATTGCTACCACTTTGCACACAAGAAGTAGTCTTATTGTTCCCCCTTTCCTATTAAACTGTGGTCAGTTTTCAGATGAATAAACAGGAGAAATACAAACCATACCATCTTTGAGAGTTCATTTGCAAAACGACCGCCTCCGTGGTCTAGTGGTAGAGCGTCCGCCCGGAGAGCGGAAGGTCCGGGGTTCCATCCCCGACCGCATCATACCAAAAGACGTTAAAAGATGGTACTTGTTGTTACCCTGTCTGGCGCTCGGCATTAAGGTGTTAAAAGAAGGACTGGTCGGCTCGGAGTCAGTCTACTGTGTCCGAGTCGGGTATTCATGTTAAACTGCGGCATGGCATCTCAGTGAGCTAGCACTATAAATCGGCATCAGTCCGGACTAGTACAAGCAGCCACACAAACACACACACGTGCATGCACGTCGCTATATAAGTGCAATAATCTTGGACGCGACGTTAATCCCAATTTCACCTCACCTCACTTCATTTGCAAAACTATCAATCAGGTGTGGACAGTTGCTTGAATCTGGTTTCCCTTACGCACTCATATAGAATTGTTCTAAAACTGCCTGTGAGAGATGAAGTGTGATATCGTTTGAAATATTTTATTACACAATGTGCATACATTGAATTTAAACTGATGTCCACAGCCCTAGCTCTGTCTGTTGGCACACGAACAGTTTATTGCAGAAACCCTCACTTCAGAATATTTTGTCAAAAAAATCTGACAATATACATACGAAGAAATACACACAGATGTCAATTGTATGAATACAATTAACAAGTGTTCTACTATTAAACACTGAAAACATTGTGCCGTGTCCCTTTGACTTTCTAAAAAAAATACCTTTTATATAATTCACATTAACCCGAGCATCGGCATGGTCAATTACCCAGAATTATTGTTGCAGTTTAATGTAACTTTCATACCCATTGATTCAAATACCTCGAAGTTATGTGAGGGTTTGTGCTTTCCCATAGATCGAGAAAGGACACCGGAGTCCATTGCACGATGCTGGAAATATAATAATTACCATATACATATATTCAACAGAACCGAATTTGTATTTCATGAAAGATTTGTGAATGATTATGGTTCATACAAAAAAAAAAAACGTTTTAAAGAAAAAGCTAAAAAAAAATTGCATTCATGACAGTTGCAATATACGTAACACAGTATAAACTATAACCTTAATAATAATCATATTTAATTATAGACTACCGAAATACCCAAAACACAAAAAAGTAAAGTAAATATAATAGAGGGCCTGCATGCATTTAAAGGGCTGAATATCAGTCATTATGCCTGTCTTAGCAAATTCATGTTATGCTCATCAAAATCAGTTCAAAACAACAGCATATGACATGAAAGGCGACCTGTCAAACTGGTCATTGTTATTTAGTGTAAAATCAAAATATACCTACTTTTAATACTGTTGATGAACCCATCGCTGTTATACTTGAATCCATTGTTCAACTGGGAAATCCTCGCGCTCTCAGATTGGCTTTGAACAAAATTCTCGACGAAGCGGAACGAGACACGTGAGACGAGAGACAAATCATTGAAAATCTACAGATGTACAAGTTAGTTATAGAGAGAGAATAATGTTTATCATAGTGTCACATGTTATATACACTTCATACTAAAACACGTACACGAACAGTAAAATATAACATCCGACACGGTATGGTTTACGAGACACTTAGACGTAAAAGCAAATTATAACGCCATGATCTGGTTAAGGGAAAATAAGACATATATACTAACACAATGTTTAAAATTAAGGTTAGGATATGAACACGCACGTTCGCACGCACACGCACACACACACATGCCAAATTACTTATAAACTCAAGCACACAATCATACACAAACACGTAGGTAACCACACACCCACCCCACACCATACCACGCACACACGCGCACACACACGCGCACACACACGCGCACACACACGCACACACACACACACACACACACACACACACACACACACACACACACACACACACACACACACACACACACACACACACACACACACACACACACACACACACACACACACATATTGATATAATGTATAACATTAATCACAAGAAGAAATACTACAATTCGCAAGCATAATGGCATACGTGCAGAAAAGCGCACACAGAATCAAAAGAGTGACAAGCGTCTTTGGAACATTTGATCAATTAGCTTACAAAGAGTATAACACCCATGTTCACATCTGAGTAATGTTATAAATTTTCTCGGTTGAAGATAAGTTTTTAAAATCTGGCATACATTCACACATAGCGTTCATTACATCATAACGTAAATCATCATACATGTTACAATCAATTAAGAAGTGGACCTCAGTCTCTACTGAGTTAAAACAAAAAGGGCAAGTTCTATCCTGGGGGGGACAGAGGGACGACTGTACCTCATTTTTTCAATGTTAATGGTTAGTAATAGAAGTAATCGCTTGATCTCACCCAAGCGATATCTCCTGTGGGAGCCAGTTTTGGATGATAAAAGTTAGTTATAGACTGAAGCGGTAGAAGTTAGTTATAGACTGCAGCAATAGAAGTTAGTTATAGACTGCAGCAGTAGAAGTGAGTTGTAGACTGCAGCAATAGAAGTTAGTTATAGACTGAAGCGGTAAAAGTGAGTTGTAGACTGCAGTAATAGAAGTAAGCTATAGACTGCAGTGGTAGAAGTTAGTTACAGACTGCAGCAGTAGAAGTTAGTTATAGACTGCAGCGGTAGAAGTTAGTTACAGACTACAGTAATGTTGAATAATTGTTGTATTTTTTGTGTTTTTCTAAGTGGTTGTTGTCAGCACAATGCTAAACAATGCAATGGAATCCCGTTAACGTACATATTTTTATACCCATTCTTGGGTAGTGAAATGCATGGGGCTTGCTTAAAAGTCAACTTTTGCATGGAACACATGCTTTTCTGTAGCAGTTGCGTTTTGTGACTTGATTCCATACATGTACTACAATATTAAAAATCAATGTTTACTTGTTTGAAAAATAGACTTCAATATTGGTGTCACAGGAACTTTTGTTGTTGAGTATATTTGGACCCATTGTGTTGTTATATACTTTTCGATACTTGAGACTTGTGACATTGTCTATTCGTGCTGATATAACCACTCCTTCTAAATACAGCGGTATTGTACATAAGGTCGTGTCCGTGTCAGACCAAACGTCATACAGAACAAATCGTGACTGAGTAAAGATAATTTGCTGACATACGTATTCTTGTTATTACTGATTTGTGTCGAGTGAAATGGTCGTCAGACTACAAAGAAAGACACCACTGGTAGTTTCAAGTATCGCTTTCAAGGAGACGTTGTTATTCTAACTATATATATTCAATTCGGTTTACATTTAAGTAATGTACTGTTGGAAATGCATATGCAATACATCGTCTACACTTGTGTTCTTATCTATTCAGACGCTCAGTGTCAGGTAGGTTATATTCACACGTGCACCAAACTTAAGATAAAACAAGTCTGGAAGTTGAATTGTTTCGTTTTCAAAACTTTTGAAATCTCAAAACAATCATGTTTTTGTATAGTCTGATGGTCTCTATTTTTACTGAGCAAAGTTCTTTTGGTGTTGAGGGTCCCTAGTATGGTGGCCAATCTTAAGTTGCTGGCTATCTAAAGCCCGTCTTTTTATAATGTATTGTTAAATCATAGGTTATTTTTTTAATTGTTCTCAGCCAGTTTTAATTTTAAACTATGATAATTTAGTTATTATAATGTCCGTCGGTGACAGGTTTTTGTTCGTCTACATCTATGTATTATTAATGTTCTCGTCACGATATGGCTGAAATATTGCCGATGTGACGTTCAGTAGTGACTCACTCACTCACTCGTGGATTGAGGGGAGGGCTCTCTTCGTGGGTTGAGGAGGAGGCCACTCTACGTGGGTTGACCGAAAGGCCTCTTGATGGGTTGAGGGGAAGGCCTCCCTTCGTGGGTTGAGGAGAAGGCCTTTCTGTGTGGGTTGAGGAGAAGGCATCTCTGTGTGGGTTGAGGAGAGGGCCTTTCTGTGTGGGTTGAGGAGAAGGCATCTCTGTGTGGGTTGAGGAGAAGGCCTCTCTGTGTGGGTTTAGGAGAAGGCCTCTCTTTGTAGGTTTGTGGGAAGGCCTCTCTTTGTAGGTTGAGAGGAAGGCCTCTATTCGTGGGTTGACGACAAGGCCCCTCTTCGTGGGTTTAGGAGAAGGCCCCTCTTCGTGGTCTGAGGGGAATGCCTCTCTTTGTAGGTTGAGGGGAAGGCCTCTCTTTGTAGGTTGAGAGGAAGGCCTCTATTCGTGGGTTGACGACAAGGCCCCTCTTCGTAGGTTGAGGGGAAGGCCTCTCTTCGTGGATTTAGGAGAAGGCCTCTCTTAGTTGGATGAGGGGAAGGCCTCTCTTTGTAGGTTTGTGGGAAGGCATCTCTTTGTAGGTTTGTGGGAAGGCCTCTCTTTGTAGGTTTGAATCCTAGACTCATCCTGATTATGCCCCAGATTTGTCATTCGTGCTATAACTGAAATACTGTTTAAAGCGACGTTAGACCATACCCATCCAGCTCGCCTTGGGATGCCAATCTGGGATTCGAACACACTACCCTCAGCACATAAAGGACCAAATGTTCAGTGCATGTTACAGCTCGTCAGACAACTGAGCCACACACATAATTATACATTAGACCAATGTAGTGTCACCCTGTTTATAATTTATCAAAAACGTTCAAAAATTGCATGAATTCAATTATGTTGTATTCCGTCCATTTGATATTATATAATTGTTATATGGCAGAATATTTTATTGTTTAACAATGATTGTTTTACATTGTTGCTGTTGGGATTCGGTCGCCACTCATTGCATTGTGTTTGGAGAGTGATTAGTTGCCAGGAATGTAACATCTTTTGATGTATGCAGTCGTGAGCATGTCCACGCACCTCTCACACTTTTGATCACATCAAAACCAGATTTCGTGTGTGGATCACTCATCACCCCCGAATCCTTGCCTAGGCCCGCCTCGGAAACTTGACTGTTGTCGCCGCTGGATGAATATATATTGTTACCGATATGGTGCGTGAGTCGGTTGTGCTTGATCCTATTTGTAGTGATCATTGCCCTGTATATGTCAATATTGAAGAGAGGAGACTGTACGAGAGACTTACACAGAGAGTTTATTGTCATTTGCAGAAACACGGCTTGACTGTTCTGTGATATCATGTCTGCCGCGTCACAATGCATCCCATCTTTCGTAATTGCTTTACCAGTTCGGAATGCCTTTTTTCGATAACGGTATCTGGGGCGACGCTCCGTTCGGAGGTTCCTTATCGAAAAATGGTTTGTCCGTTGGGCGAATAGTTACACTCTTTGAGGGCATTTGCCTATACATGTAATCTTTTATTTGTGAATGAAATTTTTCACACATTTCATTAACGTCTATACATTTTTTAAATAGTTCATTCCAGTGTTTAGTCATAATTTGCATATTCATCGTATCAAAGTTAGGGTGTTTGTACTTTCCTTTCATATGACTTTTTTGGTATTAAGATGAACATCAATAAAAACGAAAACTCAACAGTGGTCTGATACATCAGAACTAAAATCGAGTACACCGGGTAAGGAAAATTACAATCATTACTTACTAAAATAGGATCAATAAGCTTAGCCGAAGGTGTTGTAGTTCGTGTTGCTTCATTTACAATACAGCGAAAGTTCTTGCGTGTTATTATGTCACGTAAGTGGTGAATATTCCCATTGAAAAGATCTTCATTTAGGTCACCCACAAGAACGGGATACATCAAGTGCAGTTTCGATCATGTGCTCAAGAACATTCCAATATGTAGGAGGGGTGTTGGGTGCGTGATATTTGACACAGAGTAGAAAACTGGCCTGTGGTGAAATAATTTAAAACAACATTGTTTCAGAATTACTTACTTCTGTAAGTCTGTTCAATGCTTGATACCAAGTGAATTATAAAAATATTCAATTATACCACCTCCGAAACAATCTGTCTCCCCTGTGCAGTTCATGGAAGAGGTCAAGGAGCAGATCGACTGACTGAACGTTGGCGTCCAAGTGAGATTAAATGAAGCAAAACACAAAACACAGATATCAGAGTGGACTCAAGTCAAATTATGCCGGATTCTTCTGATATTCAAGTGATGCACGTGAAGCAGGGCGTGGAGTCATCCCACAAATGACATCCTTACCTTGTCATCTTGCTGACGGGGTTAACCTCTTTGGTCATGTGGACAAGGCGTCCGACCTCGGACCAGAACGTTCTTGGTTCGAATCCTATCACGGGACTCGGAAATTTTAAGACCTCTACATTGGCGCACAAGATGGACTGAGCACGTTCATATTAAATTTGAGCAAAATAAGTCTCAGTACCCTACCATGCGGCCCGGGACGTGCCTTCTGTTGACAGGGGAGTATGTAGCAGGGCGTGGAGTCATCCCACAGACGACATCCTTACCTTGTCAGCTTGCTGACGGGGTTAACCTCTTTGGTCATTTGGACAAGGCGTCCGACCCCTGATCAGAAGGTCCGTGGTTCGAATCCCATCACGGGACTCGGACATTTTATGGCCGCTACACTAATATCACTGGTTGTGTCATTCTTCTGGGCCGGGATTTGGATGAATATCACTAGCAATGAACAACAGAAGGAGAGAGATTAATATCACGTTTACGTAAAAGCCATACGTCATGACAAGACAAAAGTGCAATTTATCATCCAAAACTGGCTCCCACAGGAGATATCGCTTGGGTGAGATCAAGCGATATCTACACTGTAGATATCGCTGCAATGAAATCATCAATGCTTTGCAGACCATTGTAATGTCATTGGTAACCATGACGTCACAATCAAATGACATCACTAATGGCTCTGCTACTGAAGCTGTTAGCAGTACATTTTACACTTAAGACACTCTTTATTATGTCTACAAACTGAAAAAGTTGGAAGAATGATGTTGGAGATAAATAAAATCTCACCCTCGTGTCTTTTGATATCAAATATTTCAACACTCGTTGATAAAAGTGAAAAAAAAAAATCCTTGGAGTTGTCCAATTATAAGTATGATGGAAGAATATAGTGGACAAGGTATATGTTTATCTGCTGATGCAAATGATCTATTTGCTCTCATGTTTGCTGATGCTGTTTCTGCAGTCGCCGATACTGCGTTACAGTTACAAAAAAAAGATAATTGGTTTGGAATTTTTGTGTGAATTAACTGGTATGAAAGTAAATTTGAAAAAGACAAAGGTTATGGTGTTTCGTACAGCGGCCCACTGCGACACTATGAGAATTGGTCTCTTCACGGCCAGAAGCTTGGGGTGGTGTCATTTTATAGATATTTAGGTATATTTAGTATTTACACCCAGACTAGTTTGGACAAAAAAGCACAGTCCTGCCTTGCATCACAAGCAAATAAAGCCATGATGGCAATACACAGGTATCAAAAGAGAGTAGGTCATATTAATTGTACTGATCTTTTCAGGATTTTTGATGCAGTGGTTACACCAATATTGTGTTATGGGTCAGAAATCTGGGGAACAACATATTGTAAAACTACTGAAAATGATAAGATAAGAATGTGCAAATATATGCAGAAAGTTGGTAAAAGTACATGCAATAGTATGGTATTAGGTGAATGTGGTAGAGCTCCACTTCAGCTTACATACATGTCACTGGCAGTGAAGTACTGGTGTAGACTAATCACTCTAGATAGAAATAGGCTACCTCATCAATGTTATTTAATGTTAAAGTCTCTTGATGATGCTGGCAGAGTAACATGGGCTACACATTCTATTTCAATTTGGGTTCGGTTTTGTTTGGATTAGCCAGGATGTTGGAAATATTAACATTTTTATAACTATGTGTTATACAATACACTTTTACATGTGGAAACATACTTTTGCATTGCTATTCCTTTACATTTGAGAATCTGTTTCACAAGATTTAGATGTGGCAACTTTAGACTTATGACAGAAACAGGAAGATACACTAATATACCATACCATTTAAGACTATGGCCTCATTGTAGGCTAAATGATAAAATGTACTTAGAAGACGAGATTCATGTTTTTACTTGTATGTGATGCATATACCTATATTAGAAAAAAGTATATTTGTAAATACATCAGAAATGACAGTGCAGTAAACATATTCATAAATATTGTGAAAACACAAAATACACAAACTATAACTGATCTCTGTTTATACCTATTCAATGTGCCACTGGCCTCTATAATGAATAAAATTGTTTTGTCTTGACCTGTCTGTCAGCACCCACTCCCTGTCTGTCAGTAACCACTCTCTGCCTGTCAGTAACCACTCCCTGCCTGTCAGTAACCACTCCCTGTCTGTCACTATCATTCCCTGTCTGCCAGAACCATCCCCTGTATGTCATGATCACTCCCTGTCTGTCAGTACCCACTCCCTGTCTGTCAGTACCACTCCCTATCTGTCAGTACCCACTCCCTGTCTGTCAGTACCTGCTCCCTGTCTGTCAGTACCACTCCCTGTCTGTCAGTACCACTCCCTGTCTGTCAGTACCCACTCCCTGTCTGTCAGTACCACTCCCTGCCTGTCAGTACCACTCCCTGTCTGTCAGTACCCACTCCCTGTCTGTCAGTACCACTCCCTGCCTGTCAGTACCCTCTCTCTGTCTGTCAGTACCACTCCCTGTCTGTCAGTACCACTCCCTGTCTGTCAGTACCCACTCCCTGTCTGTCAGTACCACTCCCTGTCTGTCAGTACCACTCCCTATCTGTCAGTACCCACTCCTTGTCTGTCAGTACCACTCCCTGTCTGTCAGTACCCACTCCCTGTCTGTCAGTACCCGCTCCCTGTCTGTCAGTACCACTCCCTGTCTGTCAGTACCACTCCCTGTCTGTCAGTACCCACTCCCTGTCTGTCAGTACCCACTCTCTGCCTGTCAGTACCACTCCCTGTCTGTCAGTACCACTCCCTGTCTATCAGTACCAATCCCTGTCTGTCAGTACCACTCCCTGTCTGTCAGTACCCACTCCCTGTCTGTCAGTACCACTCCCTGTCTGTCAGTACCACTCCCTGTCTGTCAGTACCCATTCCCTGTCTGTCAGTACCATCCCCTGTCTGTCAGTACCAGTCCATGTCTGTCAGTACCCACTCCCTGTCTGTCAGTACCCACTCCCTGTCTGTCAGTACCACTCCCTGTCTGTCAGTACCATTCCCTGTCTGTCAGTACCATCCCCTGTCTGTCAGTACCCATTCCCTGTCTGTCAGTACCACTCACTGTCTGTCAGTACCACTCCCTGTCTGTCAGTACCCATTCCCTGTCTGTCAGTACCATCCCCTGTATGTCAGTACCAGTCCATGTCTGTCAGTACCCACTCCCTGTCTGTCAGTACGACTCCCTGTCTGTCAGTACCACTCCCTGTCTGTCAGTACCAGTCCATGTCTGTCAGTACCCATTCCCTGTCTGTCAGTACCCATTCCCTGTCTGTCAGTACCACTCCCTGCCTGTCAGTACCACTCCCTGTCTGTCAGTACCCTCTCCCTGTCTGTCAGTACCCTCTCTCTGTCTGTCAGTACCACTCCCTGTCTGTCAGTACCACTCCCTGTCTGTCAGTACCCACTCCCTGTCTGTCAGTACCACTCCCTGTCTGTCAGTACCACTCCCTGTCTGTCAGTACCACTCCCTGTCTGTCAGTACCCACTCCTTGTCTGTCAGTACCACTCCCTGTCTGTCAGTACCCACTCCCTGTCTGTCAGTACCCGCTCCCTGTCTGTCAGTACCACTCCCTGTCTGTCAGTACCACTCCCTGTCTGTCAGTACCCACTCCCTGTCTGTCAGTACCCACTCTCTGTCTGTCAGTACCACTCCCTGTCTGTCAGTACCACTCCCTGTCTATCAGTACCAATCCCTGTCTGTCAGTACCACTCCCTGTCTGTCAGTACCCACTCCCTGTCTGTCAGTACCACTCACTGTCTGTCAGTACCACTCCCTGTCTGTCAGTACCCATTCCCTGTCTGTCAGTACCATCCCCTGTCTGTCAGTACCAGTCCATGTCTGTCAGTACCCACTCCCTGTCTGTCAGTACCCACTCCCTGTCTGTCAGTACCACTCCCTGTCTGTCAGTACCATTCCCTGTCTGTCAGTACCATCCCCTGTCTGTCAGTACCCATTCCCTGTCTGTCAGTACCACTCACTGTCTGTCAGTACCACTCCCTGTCTGTCAGTACCCATTCCCTGTCTGTCAGTACCATCCCCTGTATGTCAGTACCAGTCCATGTCTGTCAGTACCCACTCCCTGTCTGTCAGTACGACTCCCTGTCTGTCAGTACCACTCCCTGTCTGTCAGTACCAGTCCATGTCTGTCAGTACCCATTCCCTGTCTGTCAGTACCCGCTCCCTGTCTGTCAGTACCCATTCCCTGTCTGTCAGTACCACTCCCTGTCTGTCAGTACCAGTCCATGTCTGTCAGTACCCACTCCCTGTCTGTCAGTACCCGCTCCCTGTCTGTCAGTACCCATTCCCTGTCTGTCAGTACCACTCCCTGTCTGTCAGTACCCATTCCCTGTCTGTCAGTACCACTCTCTGTCTGTCAGTACCCATTCCCTGTCTGTCAGTACCACTCCCTGTCTCACAGTACCCACTCCTTGTCTGTCAGTACCACTCCCTGTCTGTCAGTACCACTGTCTGTCTGTCACTACAATTCTCTGTCTGTCAGTTCCAGTCCCTGTCTGTCAGTACCACTCACTGTCTGTCAGTACCCACTCCCTGTCTGTCAGTACCCGCTCCCTGTACGTCAGTACTGTTTGGTGCTTCTGGCAGACACGGGGCGTGAGGTTGTCTGGTGGTTAAGGCCTTCGCCGGTCACGCTGAAGACCAGGGTTCGATTCCCCACAATTTGTGAGGCCCATTTCTGGTGTCCCCGCCGTGATATTGTTGGAATATTTCTAAAAGCGGCGTAAAACATACTCACTCACTCACCCTGGCAGACAACAAGTTGTTACAGCGCCGTAGGGAGACGTGCCCTCTGCCGATCTGGACGTGTACGCTAGCGTGTACGCCCACAACATCAGGAACATCCAGGAAACAAATATGTATTCATGTTTTATTGGATGACAAAAATATCAATAAAATATTTACCAAAATTACCAAAACCATTTTATATATGCAATGAACAACGCTCTTGGTGACTTTTAAACATATTTTGTTTGACGAGTTTCATTTGCATCAGAAAGGCTTGTTAGTTTACAACTGTTGTGTTATTCCCTCTTCTCTCAGTTATCCTTTTACTGTGAATGAGATTGAAAAGTTTCTTCAAAAGTGCCTGAAGTCAAATTTAAAAAAATCGACAATTTGTGTCATTCCCTCGGTGAAAGAGAAACTGATTTCTGAGCCATGTTGCCCAGATTGTATCAGACCGCCGTCATTTGGGGACTTTTGCAGAGTGCGGCGTTAAACATCAAACAAAACTAACACACATTCCCCAAATTGATACAATGTGTGAGTGCTATTATTGTGCCGCCAGAAGCGACTTTGCTTGCGTCAGACCATGTCCGTGTGTGGTAGTAATGGTTCGGTGATGTTTTAATTTCCCGTTGCGTTGGCCTCGTACTGCTGACTCAACTGCGGCCGTAAGCAGTCAAAGTTTAAAATAAACAAAATATAGAAATGATTACCTCTTTTGACGCCCTTTTAGACAAACTGTGAACAATCTTGAAATATTTCAGCAAAGAAGTTCCGGTAGAAATTATATTGGTTTTTGGCCAGCAGTGTACCTAAATTGAAGTGTTGCGAACCCATGCTCCCGAATTCAAACTCATAGCACTATTCAATCCAATTATATCTGTATCATTCTTGAGCAATCCTTTTTAATAAATTTTAAAATTCTTTGAGAAGGTAAACAAAGAAATTGATTATGCATAAAATATTTATGCACATACTAGGTTTTAAAATAAAGAAGTACAATTGTGTTTAATTGTTTGTGACTCTTATTTTTGTAAACTCACGGGCAAGAGAAACGCTGGTTTTGTAAACGTTGACACAGTTTTGATCAATACCTAAAACCATGATTCGATACCATATAAAAACATTCTCCCAGACGCACCAATTATTTCCTAGGGGTCGTGGCGAATCTGCAGTACGTGATTTTCAGAGAAATACGTTTTTTCCCTCTTTTTGTAAAAAATGCATAAGGAAAATTTCGTGCTAGATTGAGGTATAAATTGTGCACAGAAACCTTCTGTTGCATTGAATCGTTTAGATTTCACCTACAAGAATGCCACGTTTGACGTCTGAGCAGCGAGAGAGAGCAATAGGAATGTTGCAGATGGGTGAAACTCAGACCAGAGTTGCAGAAATCATGAACTGTCACAAAACCACCATCGTGAGACTGGTGAAACGTTTTAGAGATACTGGCCGGACATCAGACAAACCACGAAGTGGAAGACCACGAGTAACCACGCCCAACGAAGACCGCTATGTGTATGTTGCACCTACGTAACAGATTCCTCACTGTGACGTCATCAGCACAAAATTCTTTCCAACACACCGTCAGCAGAAGGACTGTAGCCCTACGTCTCCGCCATTTCGGTATGAGAGCTTATCGACCTTTGAGAGGAATGACCTTGATCCGACATGATAGACTCAACAGATTGAGGTGGGCTCGTACAGTGCAACGCTGGCAAAGACGACATTGGGACAGAGTGCTGTTTACCGATGAGAGTAGGTTCCAGGGTTTCTGTGCTGACGGCCGATTGCGAGTTTACCGGCGTAGAGGCGAACGTACGTCACGTTGCTGCGTTCAGGAAGTGCACCCCCATGGCGTTGGCAGTGTGATGATCTGGGGCGGTATTTGCGGTGACACCAAGACCGACCTGGTGGGTAAAAATGGCAACCTCAACGCTAACGGCTATATCAACTAGGTCCTTACATCAGCCGTACTTCCATTCCTGCAGAATAATCCCAGAACGCTGTTGCAACAGTATAACGCCACTCCACATTCTGCAAGTGTTACAAGAGACTTTTTGAATGCAAACAACATACAAGTTCTCCCGTGGCCAGCCCGATTCCCTGACATGAATCCAATAGAACACCTCTGGGACCATCTTGGGAGACGTATTCGGCAACGTCAGCATCCCCCACATGACAGAAAGACCTTGACGCAGGCACTGCAAGAAGAGTGGCGTCTCATCACTCCAGCTATTGTGGGGAGACTCGTAACATCAGTACGACGTCGTGTCATGGAGTGCATACGTGCTAGAGGTGGACACACTCGATATTGACGATTAATTGTGATTTTCAGGTGTGTTATTGTTTGACAACAAGAAAAAGAACATGATCGAATTATGGACATTCAAACACCTCTTCCAAAAATGCTCATAATTCCTGAACATATCATCATGTGGCTGTCAGAGTTCGTAAACCTGATGTCTATTGTTGTTTCTGTAAAATAAAATGATATATGTTGACATAATTTTTCATATGTCTTTATTAAATGCGAAAATTAGAAGCCAGCGTTTCTTTTGCCCGTGAGTTTACTTGTAGAAAAGTCCAAATACTGGAGTCGGACATGACTCTACTACAGAGTATGAAGGAATTTCTCCATTTCATACCTGACAGAGAAAAACAACAATCAGACACTTGACACACCAATGGGTTGTTGGATCAAGCCTTGGGCATCATGTAATTAACTTTAATCTTTATCCTGAATTAAATAAGGCATAAAATTGGCAAAGAAGCAACACACAAACCAAATCTGATCTACTTAGGAAAACAAACTTAAATACATTTTATTGTGAACAATTGTGAATTTTTTACCCTTCCAATGACATTTTCGACTGCTACTCTGTGTGTTGCAATTTTCAGTTTCTGTCACATCAGACACACTCATCGGACCTCACCTGGTGCAAATGTTGAGACGTAACCTAGTAGCATTGATTTCATTCTTGATATTAAACCCCTTGTCTGCCATCACCTCATCTCCTTCTTCAAGTTCCCCACACTTAACCATTTCTCTAAGGTGGTATAGATTACCACTTTTCTCAGTTATTTCTTTGGCTGGTACTGTCCATCAAAACAGCATTGATATAAATGTAGCGGAACCCCTTGGGGACACACCACTGAGACCTTTTTTTTATTTCTGTTCCATCAATGATAAAGAGAGTGTTTGGAAATTCTTGGCAAAATTATGAAGCCACATGTTTCTGTTTCATTGATGTTGATGTTTAGTGATTGATGTTGATGTGTAGTGATTGATGTCCATGTACAGTCATTGATGTTCATGTGTAGGCATTGATGTTCATGTGTAGGCATTGATGTTCATGTGTAGTCATTGATGTTCATGTGCAGTCATTGATGTGCATGTGTAGGCATTGATGTTCATGTGTAGGCATTGATGTTCATGTGTAGGCATTGATGTTCATGTGCAGTCATTGATGTGCATGTGTAGGCATTGATGTTCATGTGTAGGCATTGATGTTCATGTGTAGGCATTGATGTGCATGTGTAGGCATTGATGTGCATGTGTAGGCATTGATGTTCATGTGCAGGCATTGATGTTCATGTGCAGTCATTGATGTTCATGTGCAGTTATTGATGTTCATGTGCAATAATTGATGTTCATGTGTAGGCATTGATGTTCATGTGTAGGCATTGATGTTCATGTGCAGTCATTGATGTTCATGTGCAGTTATTGATGTTCATGTGTGGTCATTGATGTTCATGTGTGATTATTGATATTCACGTGCAGTCATTGATGTTCATGTGTGGTCATTGATGTTCATGTGCAGTCATTGATGTTCATGTGTGGTCATTGATGTTCATGTTTGGCTATTGATGTTCATGTGTAGTCATTGATAATCATATGTAGTAATTGATGTTCATGTGTGGTCATTGATGTTCATGTGTGATTATTGATGTTCACGTGCAGTCATTGATGTTCATGTGCAGTCATTGATGTTCATGTGTAGTCATTGATGTTCATGTGCAGTCATTGATGTTCATGTGCAGGCATTGATGTTCATGTGCAGTCATTGATGTTCATGTGCAGGCATTGATGTTCATGTGCAGTCATTGATGTTCATGTGCAGGCATTGATGTTCATGTGCAGTCATTGATGTTCATGTGCAGTCATTGATGTTCATGTGTGGTCATTGATGTTCATGTGTGGTCATTGATATCCATGTGTGGTCATTGATGTTTATGTGTGGTCATTGATGTTTATGTGTGGTTATTGATGTTCATGTGCTATTATTGTTGTTGATGAGTACTCATTGATGTTCATGTGTAGTCATTGATGTTCATGTGTACTCCTTGATGTTCATGTGTAGTCATTGATTTTCATTAGCGGTCATTGATGTTAATTTGTAGTTATTGATGTTCAAGGGCGGTCATTGATGTTCATGTGTAGTCGCGGATATTCATGTGTGGTGATTGATGTTCATGTGTAGTTATTGAAGTTCATAGGTAGTCATTGATGTTCATTTGTAGTTATTGATGTTCATGTGTAGTCATTGATGTTGATATGTAGTTATTGATGTTCATTGGTAGTCATTGATGTTCATATGTATTTATTGATGTTCATGTGTGGTGATTGATGTTCATAGGTAGTCATTGATGTTAATGGGCGGTCATTGATGTAGATGTACAGTCATTCATGTTCATGTGTAGTCATTCATGTTCATGTGCAGTCATTGATGTTCATGTGTAGTCATTGATGTTCATGTGTGGTCATTGATGTTCATGTGTAGTCATTGATGTTCATGTGTGGTCATTGATGTTCATGTGTAGTCATTGGTGTTCATGTGCAGTCATTGATGTCCATGTGTAGTCATTGATGTTCATGTGCAGTCATTCATGTTCATGTGCAGTCATTCATGTTCATGTGTAGGCATTGATGTTCATGTGTGGTCATTGATGATCATGTGTAGTCATTGATGTTCATGTGTGGTCATTGATGTTCATGTCGAGTCATTCATGTTCATGTGTAGGCATTGATGTTCATGTGTGGTCATTGATGTTCATGTGTAGTCATTGATATTCATGTGTGGTTATTGATGTTCATGTATAGTTATTGATGTTCATATTTGGCTATTGATGTTCATGTCTGGTCATTGATGTTCATGTTTGGCTATTGATGTTCATGTATAGTCATTTATGTTCATGTGCAGTCAATGATATTCATGTGTTGTCATTGATGTTCATTTGCAGTTATTGATGATGATTTGTGGTCGTTAATGTTCATTTTTTAGTCATTGATGTTCATATGTGGTTTATGATGTTTATGTGTGGTCATTGATGTTCATGTGTAGCCATTCATGTTCACGTGTAATCATTAATATTCACGTGTAGTCATTGATGTTCATGTGTGGTCATTGATGTTCATGTGCTGTCATTGACGTCGATGTGTAGTCATTGATGTTCATGTAGACATTGATGGTAATGTTTAGTCATTGATGTTAATGTTTAGTCGTTGATGTTCATGTGTAGTCATTGATGTTCATATGTAGTCATTGATGTTGATGTTCATTCATTGATGTTCATGTGTAGTCATTGATGACCATGTACATTCATTGATGTTCATTTGTAGTCGTTGATGTTCATGTGTGGTCATTGATATTCATGTGTAGTCATTGATGACCATGTACATTCATTGATGTTCATTTGTAGTCGTTGATGTTCATGTGTGGTCATTGATATTCATGTGTAGTCATTGATGACCATGTACATTCCTTGATATTCATGTGTAGTCATTGATATTCATGTGTAGTCATTGATATTCATGTGTATTCATTGATATTCATGTGTAGTCATTAATGTTCATGTGTAGACATTGATGACCATGTACATTCATTGATGTTCATTGGTGTGTAGTCGTTGATGTCCATGTACAATCATTGATGATGATGATCATTCATTGATGTTCATTTGTAGTCATTGAAAAATACTTTTTAAAGCAGCGTTAAACCCAACTCACTCACTCCTCATCACATATCAAGCTGATACGCCGTGATAGATGTGAAATACTGTTCAAAGCAAGGACAAACCCAACTCACTCACTCCTCTCACATCAAGCTGAGAAGCCGTGATGGTACTGAAACAGTGTTTAAAGCAGCGTTAAACCCAACTTACTCACTCCTCCCACATCAAGCTGACACGCCGTGATATAACTTACATACTGTTTAAAGCAGCGATAAACCCAATTCACTCACTCACTCCTTCCATATCAAGCTGACACGCCGTGACAGGTCAGAAAGACTGTTCAAAGCAGCGTTAAACCCAACTCACTCACTCCTCCCACATCAAGCTCAATTGCTGTGATAGAACTGAAAAACTGTTCAAAGCAGCGTTAAACCCAACTCACTCACTCACTCCTCCCACATCAAGCTGACACGCCGTGATATAACTGAAATACTGTTCAAAGCAGCGTTAAACCCAACTCACTCACTCACTCCTCCCACATCAACTGACACGCTGTGATAAAACTGACATACTGTTCAAAACAGCACTAAACGCAATTCATGATCACTCACTCACTCATTCACTCGTTCATTCACTCACTCACTCATATCACATAAAGCTGTCACGCCGTGGTAGAATTAAAACACTGATCAAAGGAGAGATAAACCCAACTCATTCACTCCCTCCCCCCACATCGCTCGTACACGACTGATAGTACTGAAATACTGTTCAAAGCAGCAATAAAACCCAACTCACTCATCCACTTCTTCAACATCAAGCTGACACGCGGCGATAGAATTGAAATACTGTTCAAAGGAGAGATAAACCCAACTCACTCACTCACTCCTCCCGTAACAAGCTGACACGCCCTGATAGTATTGAAATACTGTTCAAAGCAGCGTTAAACCCAACTCACTCACTCCTCCCACATCAAGCTGACACGCCGTGAACAGCGATAAACTCACTCACACACTCACTCACTGTACCTAATGGTAACCCTCCCTTTTTCAAGGTGAGGTGAGGTAAAATCGGGATTAACGTCGCTTCACAATTATTGCACTTATATAGGGACGTGCATGTTTCAGTCACTCACATTTGACTCACATTTGGCTCACATTAAGACCTTCCCTCGACCCTCATACAGCAAACTCCGTTATATATAACATTGGACGTCAAGAGAAATACATGTACGTCAAACTACTGATACTTATCAGAGGTTAGAAAACACTGTGAGGTATCAGAGGTGATAGATCTTACAAAAATACCTGAACCGGGATCTCTACACTGACCATTAACAATAGGTTCTTCACATCATCGTAGAACCTTTGTATGTGGCCACCCGCGTCAACGGACAGTTGACCGTTATGGTCAGGTCGATGTAATAATGAGGGTGGTGTTCTAGCGTTGTAGTACGTCCACTTTGATTTGCTGGGCAACAATATGAGGAAAAATACAACTCACTCACTCACTCGCTCACTCACTCACTCACTCGGGTTCGATTCCCGACATGGGTACAATGTGTGAAGTCCATTTCTGGTGTCCCCCGTCGTGATTTTGCTGGAATATGGCTTAAAGCGGCGTAAAACGATACTCACTATCTCACTCACTCACTCACTCAGGGGCGGTCGGGTAGCCTAGTGGTTAAAGCGTTCGCTCATCACGCTGAAGACCCGGGTTCGATTCCCGACATGGAAGCCCATTTCTGGTGTCCACCGCCGTGATATTGCTGGAATATTGCTAAAAGCGGCGTAAAACCATATTCACTCACTCACTCAGACACAGCCATCTATCTATCTATCTATCGGTAGTGGTTTCGGAGGCCATGCCACTGTGTACCTGGGTATATGGTCTGTGATTATTTCATACGTCGTTTATTAAGCCCTTCAATTTGATATTACCTACATAAAACACAAATTTTTAGTTATTAATTATTTGGATTATGCTTCAAAGAAACAATCCTCCACACATCTCTATGGATATTGCCACGTCTCCAAATCAGGACCAATTTCAGAAAATATCTATTATGTTAACCTACGGAAACACGCTCGTTAAAGTATACACATTTTGTGAACCGCACAAGGACACCCCCCTGTGAAGAGCCTCACAGTCGGTATGCATTCACAGTGTAACAGCCGACGAGCTTCATACAACAGCATTCCGATAATTGCCAGATCTCACCGCTTTAACATGGACATACGCGCGTCCACTGTCACCGAACAGAGCTTGGCCCTGATTCATACGAATTAGATCACAACCTGAGCGCTGGTGACATCACTTCACAACCAATCAATGACTTGAAGGATTGACGACACACGCGGACGGTGGTATAAGTTGCATTTGATTGGTCGGTGATATTTGCCACGCCCACGTCAGATCACTCGAGGTTCGGTCACAGGCTATATAAAGAAGCGTGGGTCCCGGTCTTAATCATTCAGAAGCGACATCCAACTACATACGGGACAATTTTGTCAGAGAAGGTAGCTGGCCCATCTACAGTTCTTCAAGATGTCTATTGTTCTGCCAGTCAGTTTGAAAATGGGAGATTTTACTGTTGATGAAGATTGCAGCGTTGTGCCATGCGCAGCTGCAGGTTGCCGGGATGTTGTTGAAACTCAGCTCGTTCGGAAAACAAGTGTTCAATTTGATGGACTTTACGAGAAAGCTGAAGACTTCACTCAGCCGAAATGAGTTGCATCGCATGAGCCCAGAACCACGTTCGATGTCCACGAACCCTAACTCCGCAAGCTGCACGTGCTTTCCGTGATTTGTTTCACGGAGACAGGCGAAACTCGATTCGACCGGATCGACGTTTGACATTCAACCTCGAGAAACTCGAATTTGCAAACTGAACACCTGACAGTGTTTTCTACGACAAATTCCACGGAAGAAACATCTGAAGAATTTCTGTGATTTCATATGTGACAATTCTCGGTTTCAAGGCAGACCCAGCGACAACAGTGCAATAATCAAACGACTTTAAATGAACCCTCCTTCAGAATCAATTCTGTTCAGACGTGTTGATTTCATGTGTTCCAGAACTTTTAGAATTGTTTTGTATTTTGATTTTAATGCCACATTTTAAAATCATCTTCTTTTGCATTTTAATGATGAATATATATATCTTAAATTAATAAATTCATTTTTACCTTATATGAATCTCTTTTTCTTGATATTGGATGTGGGGCGGTGTGATAGCCTTGTGGTTAAAGCGTTCGCTCGTCACACCGAAGACCCGGTTTCGAATCCCGACATGGGTACAATGTGTGAAGCCCATTTCTGGTGTCCCCCCGCCGTGATATTGCTGGAATATTGCTGAAAGCGGCGTAAAACCGAACACACTCACTGACATTGGATGTGGGGCGGTGTGGTAGCCTAGTGGTTAAAGCGTTCGATCGTCACGCCGAAGGCCCGGGTTCGATTTCCACCACCGCAACATGGGTACAATGTATGCAGCCCATTTCTGGTGTCCTCCGCCGTGATATTGCTGGAATATTGCTGAAAGCGGCGTAAAACAACACTCGCTCACTGATGTTGGACGTAATGGGGATATTGCTGGAATATTGCATTGTCGGCACATATGCTCACGAAGCACCGGTCTCGTAGTTATTCGATCGAGCTGGGAATGTATCCCGATGTACACTGATAGCGTTTCATTCAAACGGCTGCTTGATGGTCTAGAACCATGCCGTGATCGAAGGGAGCAGTCATTTGACTTTCAAAGGGGTGTTGGATTTTGGTTCAAGATCAGCATATTTCAACAGGTGTTAAATAATACTTTATGAATAATCAAAAACAACGAACTGTTTTCTTTGGACCATGATTATTTATTCTCCTACAATGCGAGGCACATGTTGTTATTTTAAGTGAAACGGGGCCTGATTGTGAAAAATCCCCCTCTAAAAATCAAACGGTTGCTCCCTTGCAGAAATATCGTTCAAAGCGCTGTTAAACCCATCCACACACTTCAGTCAATAAATAAATAAATAAGAAATTAACATTACGATTTGTTGACTATGGGTTTGAATCTTATAAATAATTTTAATTTATTTATTGACATTACTACGAAGGGACATTGAACTTATGAAATAATATGTTCAATTTGTAAATGAAATCCACGAACCCCTGGCCTGGGCCTAAAGCACGTGGAATTTGTAGCACGTGGAGCACGTGGAGTTTGCAGCACGTGCAACCCGAGCTCTACAGTGATCAGGATTGACAGTTCAATGATGTTTGAATTCATGACATTTCAAATTCAGAAGACACACAGATTAAAGGCTATACATAACAGCTGTCATGTTGTTACCCTGAAAAAAAAATTAAATTGCTTGCAAATCTCTGTCTATCTCTTTTTTCTCTCTCTCTCTCTGTTTCTCTCTACTCTCTCTCTCTCCTATGATTTTACGAAATATCAAACCTTTGATAATTATCAGCCATTTTATATATTAACACTAACGCACACACACATGCCAATCACATGCACCCCACACGCACCCCCCCCCCCCCCCACACACACACACACACGCACACATACACACACACCACACATGCACACTTAATAAGTTCTTAAATTAATTCAAATGATAAGTTTTGAAGAATATAACTTCATAAATGCAACCGGTTTTGAATCAAGTCTATCTTTTGAGAAAACCTAACATCAACATCATGCATCCTAAAAGTAAATCGAATACTTTTCATCTAATAACGCGTTAAACAACATACAAACCAATGCAAAACAAAAAAAACCAGGAAACATATAACTTGTCCTCAGATTTTTAAAATATTGTAACATTCGCTCGATTTGGCGAATGCCCTGTAAACAGTCGTTAGCCTTGTTCAAATCCATCACATACTGTTGGGATCATTTTAAATACACATTTTACCTCGACAGGGAGAATATTACTCTGTCCGTAACAGAACTTGTCTACTCTCTGTTTGTTATCTCCGGCGTACGAGGCACAAAATACAATATGCAATGTGAGATGGCGGATACAACATTAACTGCTAGATTTTAACATCTTCCATTGTGTGCTTATAGAGCTACAGATAAGCTACGTATTTGCGTAAAATACCTCCCAAAAATATTCAAAACCCAATTAAATTAAATAAACTTGCGGGCAGAAACGCAAATGTAGAAAAACAGCACGCGTAAATACCCAATGAAGCTTTTTCAGCATGCGTGCAAAGGAGCTAATTTCCGTAACACAATTACGAGCTAATTTACTTTCCGAGTCAAGCATATATATTTAGAACAGTTATATACATCAAAAACATTATTTCATTTTTTTAATCTTAAATGTTCACTAATTTCGGGGAAAAAACCCAATAGAGTGATGAATAGATGATTGAAAAAATATTGGTTACCCAATGAAAAATGTAATAACCCAATCAAAATAGAAACCCGAGAGCAAAAACTAAAAAAATTATATGGAGCTCGAGGCTTACAAAACATACAGCGTTTCTATACAACTGACAGTTTCGTGCAGCTCAAAAGAGCTTTGAATTTTACCATGTCTGGTATTTCGAAATATTCTTTTAGTATTACAAAGATGATGGAATTCGCAGCAATATTGTATAATAACTTACATTTCCTGAAATACGCCAAAACTTTATACGAATGTGACAAATACAAGTATTGTACACACATGGAAGATAATATTATGTACCTGCATGAATAGTGAAAAAAGCAATTCAGATATTTTAAGTCTGCAAAGAAATACGTTTTTTTGGTGTTTTTTTCTTGTTTAACGTCGCTCTCAACAATATTCCAGCTAAATGACGGCGGTCTGTAAATAATCGAGTCTGGACCAGTCAGTCCAGTGATTGACATCATGAACATCGATCTTCGCAAAGTTAGCGAGCCTGCCCACCCGATTCCGGTAAATAAATTAATCAATTTATTTCGTATAAGGCTATATGCTGACACACCAAGTGAAATTAACAGTAATTTTAACATCAAGTAGTCAAACATGCTAAAACATGGATTTGTCATAGGTACGAAGAACGAAATGCTAATCATCTCTAATATAGTCAGAACAGTTCGCTAGAGTTGAAAAATTATTACAATGCAATTTTTCAATAAAGTATTTTTTATGAAAGTACACAGGTCGTGATATGGTCGTGATATTGTGATATAGTGGGCATTCATATAGAAAACAAAATTCATCTTCAACAATGTTATTGCTACATTTTACACAAACCTACATCGCCTGAGTACCGAGTGATTCTGGGCCGTGACTCTTTGGATTTCATATTTAGCAGGTAACGTTCTATACAGAAGTAAAGCAGGTAACGTTCTATACAGAAGTAAAGCAGGTAACGTTCTATACAGAAGTAATGATTGATACCAGAACACATATCGAGAGAACAGCTTTGGATGTTCCAGAAAATAGACTGCACATAACAATAATTTAAAATATTTACTAAAAAACGCTTAAATTCTCTCTCTAATATTACCGAACTAAAAATAAATCTCTTACGCTTTATCATACGCAAAAATATGTCTCATACATGAAATGTGAATACGATAAATTTATGACCTTCTGGTCGTCATGCCACAATGTTTTCGCATAAACATTCTGTATTGACAAATTTGACATGTATTTAATATGTAGCACAATAGATTAACTTACTCATATTGAACAACGTAATGTGATATGTGATTGCAGTAGCTTGTCCTGTCCGTACCCAAGAAAAATGAAACTGATAAAAAAGTCGTTTAAGAAAACTGTATTGTTACCAACTCTCTGGAATTCCCAGACAAAACATAAACCCAAAACTAAAGCTAAAACTAAACAACTTAGGCGGTTCATACGACAAGGATGGGTTGCCGAAGACCCGTCCCCCCCATCGTAAAATACAGCGACAAAATGAACATGTTGGGTAATGTGTCGATCCTGTGTTTCTTATACACGAAACAACCCCACGAAGGATCACTATAATTTTAATGCCATATAGATTGCAAAACGATTATCCTTATATGTATTAAACAAATATATTTATATGCTATCCATAATACATTTTTTTAATTTAAGAAAATATCAGCATTTGAACACACACACACACACACACACACACACACACACACACACACACACACACACACACACACACACACACACACACACACACACACACACACACACACACACACACACACACACACACACACAAACACACACACACACACACATTACTGTTGTGTGTAGTCATTTTTATATTCCACTAATAAGTCCCACTGCACAATAAATTGCTGGGCAAAAGAAAGTTTACGCTTGAAAATTGAATTTGACAAAAAATTTACAAGCGTTATCTAATCAGTACCACTCTGAAAACAGTCGTCGAAACACTGCAAATATAAGTTCCAAAACTCAACTATGATACCCGTATCAAATACATCACCATCGAATGACCATTCCCTATTTGTTGCTTTTGAGGATATCATCACACATGTCCTTAAAAGGCATTTAGAAGTGGTGCACATATGGAAGTTAATTTAGTAATTATTTATTCTCCTTCTTATCAGAGATGTGTTAAGCGTCTTTTGCGCGGAATGTTTATAACTAGTCTAAGCTCAATCTGTATCATATTGACACTTTATCTATTATCTTGTATTTTCTCATTCGTGTGCATGGCAACCGAACATGTTTTAATTTGAACATTTCAAACGTGGGCAGAGCGAGAGTGCGTTGTAGAAATATATATATATTCATACGTTCACATGTATATCACTCGTGCAGATGGTGTACAAATTGACTGTTTTTCCAATTTTTTAATTGCAAATATAAAATATATTTACACATATACATGCCGCGTTAACAATAAAATTTTCCCTTTCTGTTAATTTCAAATAAAAAATCATTTTTCACATATGCGGGCTGCCTTTAGATTACTGTACTGAAACAGTGACGTGTATCAAGATGTAAAATGTAACTACTACTACTACTACTACTACTACTACTACTACTACTACTACAGTAACATTAATCCTAAAAACAATGAAATGCATTTACATGTGGATCATTTGGTAGAGGCGCGACCGTGATGAATCTCGCGACATGTCCATTGGAACACATGCTCGTTAAGTGTATGCATGTAGTCACGTGTATTACATGTAAGTCGTTTTGTAAAAATGTACCGTACACATAAATCCATACTTGTTTTGTTTAGTATTCGTGATTCTGACTGATTTTTGTTATCGTGTTAACCGTTAAATTGAGCAGTCTATGGCTGAATATATCCTTCTTTCTCATATCGCACAGATGCCGTGCAAAAGAAATTTAAACAAACGTTATCAAAACGATATTCGGCTGTCGCCGAAACACGGCAAACGTCAGGTCCTAAACACAAGTATGATATCCGAATGAAGCGCAACAGAATCGAATGAATATTTCCTGTTAGTGTCAATTGTGGCCACAATCAAACATGGAGTTTAACTTTTCCGCCATTATTCGATTGTTTTTTCGTCCGTGTTTCGTAATGTTCGGCAACCATTCAGTCATCAATGTTCACGGTTTTATTTTACATTACAGTAAACTACGGTTATAACGAACTCAAAGGGACCACTAATTTTAGTTCGTTATAATCGTAGTTCGTTATAAGCATATATACAGCATAACTAAAGCAAATAGTCGGGACCAAAAAAGTAAGTTCGTTATATCCGTCAGTTCGTTATAAGCGTGTTCGTTATAACCGTAGTTTACTGCACCTCGACATTATCATCTTCATACCACGTATGTTTCATGTCTTATAAACCAGAAGAAACCATTTTCAAATCACCCACCTTGCACATTTCAAAATTGATGGACACCGTCATGTGCGTCCTCGATGGATGCTAGGCCGTCTACATTCCTAACGTCAACGGGCAAGGTAAGATTTTTTTATATCTTGCCATAGATCCATCGCATTCGTTGAGAGCCACTCCTCCGATGTTATTGAATTCGAATAATTTGGCATTAAGGGTTGGGTTGGAACTTAGATAAAGTTCCCCTTGTCCTTAAAACCCATTTATCTCCTTGGGGGGTAGAGGATAGAATTGCGAACTCCACAACCTGTTCGCTTCAGCGCTCACATCTGTCACGATAAGAAAAGTTATGTGGGATGGAAACACAGAGGCAATTTCCATGTAAGAAAATCACATGTCATAATGCTCCCATTATGTTGAAGATGAATGTCATTTCTTAAGCGAATGTATCCTTGATGATGACTTGCGTTTTGATCTTTCACTAGACACTTTTGCTAGATTTAGGTTGTTCAGATAAATTGATATTTATTATGCAAGAGGAATCACTGCAACATATTTAAGCTAAATGGTAATATTATATGTTAAAAAGAAAACGAAACTGTAAAGTTATTATTATTATTATTATTATTATTATTAAAATTAAAAAAAAATGGGTGATCCTGGTACAGTCAGGCTGGTTAGGCTCATCATCAGCTCAGGGCCCTTCCCCCTCTACACGCAGCCCAGACAGTGAATGGGACTTCTCCCAGGAAGCGCTTGCCTAGTCAAACCCACCTTGAACTTTTCGAGAATGTGAAAATGATGAAAATTTATTTATTTATTTATTTATTTATTTATTTATTTATTTATTTATTTATACGTAGAATACGTGTGTTTTTTAATGTGTCTCATAATCCTTGTACGGCTGGCTGTATAAGCTTATATTTTGAACTTTTATCAAATGTGTTTACCATAACCGCTTGTGTCTGTGACGCAAAAATAATTTTCTCTCTCTCCCCTATAATCTCGTTAATTTGCGGGCTTGTCTCTAATCCCGTTTTATCAACATAAAACGTGAACGCCAGAGAATAGTCATCCTCGATTATCCGCCAAAACAGATTCCTTTGGACGTGATAGGCAAAATAGCGGTGAAAAGTATATGAATGGATAATTGAAAATCAGTTATGACATCGAAGGAACCCTTATTTATGAGAGAAATCTACAAAGATGCTGTTGTGTTTCGTTTGGTTGTGTAAAGTGGTCAAGTTCATTCTTAAATTACTAATTTCCGTTCGATGAGGATTACCACAGTTAGAGTGTTAAAGCTAGTTTACGATGGAAGTAAAGTAATTACAATATTTAAATGTAAGAGGAAAGATGCGAGTCGCTTGTTATCAAATTTAACACAGACACATTTCATGCTTGGATTGGTGGACGTCGATGAGAAAACAGTGAAATACACGAAGACTTCAATAAAAATATTATTATTCATTCATATGTATTATAATATGGAAACCCGAATAGATTGCAAAAATACATGTGATCTGAAATAGTTGGTTTAGATTCTTAGACCTAGGTATACAAGAAAGTTTAACATGTCTGTTAGGACATATGAGAACACACCCACTTATTTCGCGTCAGAATCAAGAATCTGCGCCTCAGAAGACGAAATTCAAAGCATTTATTATGAGTTCGTTCTTAGCATGTGAATACAGCTTTGTTATATCTTAGGTTTATAAACCTGCACCCACCAACCCTTTGTGATGGGCTTATGACCCGCAGGGTATTGGGAAGGGATTAGCTGAATCAGAGATTAGGTGCCACTATAGACAATTATTCAGTCAGTGAGTGCTTTGTAGGGACCGTTCCTTAAAAGTTGCTGTCACTCGCTGTCGCTCAAGTGGTCGGGACATATGTCGCAAATTACTTTAATTGTCAGAAATTCGGTGTTTTCGGGTCAGAATAGATCTCTAGCATCCAATACTGGTGGTATACGTAGCAGTGAGTGAGTGAGTGAGTGAGTGAGTGGGTGTGTGTGTGGGTTTGAGTGAGTGAGTGAGTGAGTGAGTGGGTGGGTGTGAGTGAGTGAATGAGAGTGGGTTTGAGTGAGTCAGTGAGTGAGTGATTCGCAGTTTTGCGTCCTTTAGAAAGATTCTCTCTCCCTCTCTCTCTGTGTGTCTCTCTCGCCCTCTCTCTGTGTCTCTTTCTATGTTTCTCTCTCCCCTTTCTATCTTTCTCTCTCTCCCTCTCTCTCTGTCTCTGTCTCCTCTCTCTCTCCCTCTCTCGCTTTCTCCCTGTCTCTCTCTCCCTCTCTTTCCGCTCTCTCTCCCTCTCTCCAACCCCACCCCACCCCCACCCCACCCCTCTCTCTCGTCCGTACTAATGCAGGTACCCCACTGAGACACATTATACTGACTCCGAGGCGGCCAGTCCTTATTATGGCCAATCACTTCAGAGCGCCACACAGGCCAACATGACGGTATGACGCACCAGCGATAGTCTAAAGTAGTTAAAATAACCGTGGAGTGTCATATATTGATTTGTTTTTGCCCTAAATACATTTTCAATATTTGAGGGAAGGTGTAGGTTTCGGTGGCGGAAGCATTCCGATTTTTCTCTTGCCTTGCCGTGACGTCAACTTACTACCGTAGCGAGGACTATAAAAAATCATCTCTAGTTAATTCGTAATGTAATAAAAAATTATGTCAATGTCTACTTTCAATGAAATATTATTTATCATCCAAAACTGGCTCCCACAGGAGCTTTCGCTTTGGTGAGATCAAGCGATATCTATACTGTAGATATCGCTGCAATGAAATTGCATCACACAATGCTTTGCAGACCAATGTAGGCAAGTCTCGGAGTTTTTCCACTTTTATCAACTCGTGATGATATCTGATATCAAAAGACACACGGGTGAGATTCACTATATCTCAAAACTGCAATCATTACATAAACAGTTTCAAGTATGAAAATGGGACTTTGCAGTAAATGAGTCCAAATGTTTGGTACCATGTGTCTCTGTAATATATATGACTTGAAGTTTATCACTTGTATTTTGCGGTCCGTGAAAGGTCCTTTATTTCATGGTTGGTCACATATTATCTTTCTCTGGGGCGCTGGGGTAGTCTTGTAGTAAACCGTTCGTTCGTCACGCCAAAGACCCGGGTTTGAATCCCGACATGGGAACAATATGTAAAGCCGTGATATTGCTGGAATATTGCTAAAAGCGGCGTAAAACCGTACTCACTCGCCCACTCGCTGTACGGGATTGTTTGATAATCACTGATCAGGGTGGTTCTGTTGAACGTCTAGGTGAATAACTGCTTGGTGCTCCGTGTGGGGCACCTAGTACCTAGTTCAAGGTTAGCCAGTGAGACAGTATGCAGTACGACAGTAGACAGTATACCATTAGGATGTACAACAGTAGACTGCAACAGCAGACAGTACTCCAGGAGACAGTACAACAGCAGACAGTACAAAAGGAGACAGTACAACAGTATATAGTTCAAAAGGAGACAGTACAACAGGAGACCGTACAACAGTAGGCAATACAACAGTAGCTAGTACAACAGCAGACAGTACACCACTAGGCAGTACAACAGTATATAGTTCAAAAGGAGACAGTACAACAGGAGACCGTACAACAGTAGGCAATACAACAGTAGCTAGTACAACAGCAGACAGTACACCACTAGGCAGTACAACAGTATATAGTTCAAAAGGAGACAGTACAACAGGAGACCGTACAACAGTAGGCAGTACAACAGGAGACCGTACAACAGTAGGCAGTACAACAGGAGACCGTACAACAGTAGGCAGTACAACAGGAGACCGTACAACAGTAGGCAGTACAACAGGAGACCGTACAACAGTAGGCAATATAACAGTAGGCAGTACACCCTTTGGCAATACAACAATAGACAGTACGACAGCAGACAGTACAACAGTAGACATTGCTACATTAGACACTTGGTTCACCCCGTGCCTACATTCACCCCTGTGCCTACATTCATACCCGTGCCTACATTCACCCCCGTGCCTACATTCACCCCGTGCCTACATTCACCCCTGTGCCTACATTCACCCCCGTGCCTACATTCACCTCTGTGCCTACATTCACCCCCGTGCCTACATTCACCCCTGTGCCTTCATTCATACCCGTGCCTACATTCACCCCTGTGCCTACATTCATACCCGTGCCTACATTCACCCCTGTGCCTACATTCATACCCGTGCCTACATTCACCCCTGTGCCTACATTCATACCCGTGCCTACATTCACACCCGTGCCTACATTCACCTCTGTGCCTACATTCACCCCCGTGCCTACAATCACCCCTGTGCCTACATTCATACCCGTGCCTACATTCATACCCGTGCCTAAATTCACACCCATGCCTACATTCAGACAGTGCAACAGTTGACATTGCTTCATTAGACACTTGGTTCACACCCGTGCCTACATTCACACCCGTGCCTTCATTCCCACCCGTGCCTACATTCACAACCATGCCTTCATTCACACCCGTGCCTACATTCATATCCGTGCCTACATTCATACCCGTGCCTACATTCATACCCGTGCCTACATTCACACCCGTGCCTACATTCACCTCTGTGCCTACATTCACCCCCGTGCCTACAATCACCCCTGTGCCTACATTAATACCCGTGCCTACATTCACACCCGTGCCTAAATTCACACCCATGCCTACATTCAGACAGTACAACAGTTGACATTGCTACATTAGACACTTGGTTCACACCCGTGCCCACATTCACAACCCGTGCCTACATTCCCACCCGTGCCTACATTCACAACCATGCCTACACTCACACCCGTGCCTACATTCATATCCGTGCCTACATTCATACCCGTGCTTACATTCACACCCGTGCTTACATTCACACCCGTGCCTACAATCACACCCGTGCCTACATTCATACCCGTGCCTACATTCACACATGTGCCTACATTCATACCCATGCCTACATTCACACCCGTGCCTACACTCATACCTGTGCCTACATTCATACCCGTGCCTACATTCACAATCATGCCTACATTCACACCTGTGCCTACATTCATACCCGTGCCTACATTCACCTCTGTGCCTACATTCATACCCGTGCCTACATTCATACCTGTGCCTACATTCACATCTGTGCCTACATTCATACCCGTGCCTACATTCATACCCGTGCCTACATTCATACCCGTGCCTACAATCACACCTGTGCCTACATTCATACCCGTGCCTACATTCATACCCGTGCCTACATTCATACCCGTGCCTACATTCATACCCGTACCTACAATCACACCTGTGCCTAAATTCATACCCGTGCCTACATTCATACCCGTGCCTACATACCCGTGCCTATACAAATGACATAACTATGATATTCACTAACTGGACTTTTGAGATGATAGGGCACCTTTAGGGCCTGACAGTCGACAAGATAAACACAGGTGTGTACAGGTGTGTATAGTCTCGCCATTATGTCAGTGCTACATGTCCCATCATTCTGTATGGATACACGACTTTGCGTGACTGTCAAAACATACCAGCACACTACGGGACATTGTACACTATATTATTTGTTGTTTAACGCCGCACTCAGCAGCGTTCCTGTTTTATAACGACGATTGTAAATAATCCAGTCTAGACCACACAAACCTCATCCTAACTAGGTTGAGGATGAAATCTATCTATTTTTCGTCTCTGGACCTAAGCATATAGTTATATATCCCAAGTCATCTGACACGGATTAAGTATAAATATAAACAATAGCAACCATCAGAAGTGACATCATTGCGGATGTCGTTTGCTTGGACACTTTGTTTTATGTTTGGTATCTCTAATGGAGGAATTATATCATCCTAAGGGGCTCTCACACTTTGCCGAGTTGCGTCCCGAGTATGGACCCGAGCTGACTCGGGGGTACTCGTGTGGAGCTCGTAGCGAGGTCGTACTTAGCTCGGGGTAACTCGGGATACCTCGTACTGATCTACGAGAGTTTTGGAACTGCTCAAAACACTCGGGCCGACAGCCAACTCGTAGTTAACTCGTACCACACTCGTAACACACTCGTCCTACTCGTAGTACCCTCGTGGCGATCTCGTGGTGCTCGTATGCAACTCTTAATAGACTCGCATTGGACTCCTATTGTACTCCTATTGGACTCCTATTGTACTCCTTTTGGACTCCTATTGGACTCCTATTGGATTCCTATTGTACTCCTATTGTACTCCTATTGGACACCTATTGTACTCCTATTGGACTCCTATTGTACTCCTATTGGACTCCTATTGGACTCCTATGGGGCTCGAAACACTCGTATGATACTCGTATATATGTAGTCTCTTCCCGAGTCCTAACCGAGTTAGGCTCGGGAGAGCTCGGCAACCACCTCGGCAAAGTGTGAGAGCTGCTTAAGTTGTGTCAGTTTTACTTGTTAACATGAACCTTTAGAACGGCCAGTGGATTCCCAGCTCAGACTCGACTGCAAAAATAATAGCGTGACGTCATCATAATATAAAAAATGTTATATTTGGTTTAACGCTTTCTTATTAAAAAAAGATACAATGTCCACCATCCCTGACCATGTCCACGTCCATCCATACATCCATTGGAATAACATCAGCGTACTCAACAGAAGTGACCCGTGACGATCCGGGGTAGAAAAGGTCTTCAGCAACCCATGATTGCCGTAAAAGGCGACTGTGCTTGTTGTAAGAGGCGACTAACGGGATCAGGTGGTCAGGCTCGCTGGCTTGGTTGATGCATGTCATCGTATCCCAATTACGTGGATCAATCACTGGATTGTCTGACCTGGTTGATGTTCGTACCAGAAATCATCCCAACTACAAGATCAGGAAACTGTAATTTGAATTGATGGAACGATGTTTTCATGCGCACGTTTTGTGTGTGAAAAGGCTGAATTTAAAATAGGTATCTATAATAGGAAAAACATGCCCCTTTTTAGGAAATTAGATGCATTTAGCATTCTTCAATGCCTTGGTAGACTTTCAGACACCTGTTAGAACTAATTACTCGTAGAAATATAAATACATATTGATCGTTAAATCGTGAAGGCGTGTCGTGTTTCAATCTATCTTCAAGCAACGTGTCAGGGATATATTCGTCTGTTGACATGTCAATGGAATGTCTAGGTGCAGGTTGCAACCCAACCTTGGTTGACCAAAGTAGCACATGCTCTCTGAAATACGTCATACTTCGGTTATTCTAACTTACACTGAATCCCTTGGGTGCGTTTCTTCCTTCCGATTCAAGCACCAGAACATTTGACTGAATACAATTAACGCGGTATTAATAGTACATATGTATTCTGATATGCCACCACACTCAGCAATATTCCAGCTACTCGTATATGACGGCGGTAATCCAGAGATTGACATCATGAGCATCAATCTCCGGTGTTGGGATACGATGACATGCATCAACCAATTCAGCGAGCATAACCACCCGATCTCGTTAGTGGCCTTTCAAGACAAGCATGGGTTGCTGAAGACGAATTCTAACCCGGAATCTTCACGGGACTATTCTGATATGCAGCAGAGAAACACACCTTTCCGTTATTGATAAAATGCTTCAGAATCAACAATGCAACTATAATGCTGATTTGGCATATGTTTGATTTCGTTTTTACACCAAATAAAAAAAAAGTACATTGGCAGTTTTGTTAGGCAATGAAACACTTCACATATATAGTTGGGTGTTGTAGAAACTGACACGGCTGTTGCATGTCTCCTTCTGACATCCATCGTGTATCATACATGAGTGAGTGAGTTGGGTTTTACGCTGCTTTTAACAGTATTCCAGTTATATCAGGGCGTGTCAGCTTAATGTGGGAGAAAAGCCCGAAGTGATGCAGGTCTCAGACGTTTACCGCTTCGGTGAAACCCACGAGCACGGGTATGGTGCTGACAAACCTAGAAACATAATTGGGGCGAACCGGGATTCGAACCCACAATCATAGGTTTCTGGCATGCCCAAGGGACGCAACTCTGGTATCATAGATGAATATAAGGCTGCTTTTTATGTGATGTTCTTCGGGTATTTCCCTAAGTTATCCTTCATTAAGACTAGTTAACTGAGGCTGAATTTAGTCGACCCTGTTTTCTTGAAATATGGTTTCCTAACAGACTCGAGACCCTTAACTTTTAATAATAGAACGCTGATCGAATGACGGTTCCTTTGAATGCTGAGTGAGTGAGTATGGTTTTACGCCGCTTTAAGCAATATTCCAGCAATATCACGAAGGGGGGACACTAGAAATGGGCTTCACACATTGTACCCATGTCGGGACCCAGGTCTTTGGCGTGACGAACGAACGGTTTACTACAAGACTACCCCAGCGCCCCAGAGAAAGATAATATGTGACCAACCATGAAATAAGGGACCTTATAGGTGAAATTTCACGGACCGCAAAATACAAGTGATAAACCACCAGGCTACCTCCGTCCTTTGAAAGTTCATCGTACAGCTAGTTATTTCGCATTTCTATGCAGGAGATGTAATACGAAATTAACAAGGCGTTTTTTAGGATTGTCTGGCCCGTCACTGGTTTATCTGGTCCAGTCTCGATCACTTACCGAATGCCGTCGTAAGGCAGGAAGGGGTACGAGGGTAATAATACATCATAGGACATACCAACACATGTTTGGAAGAACTCTTTGACTCTGTGAGTTTTCCGTCCGTCTGTAGCTGATATGTCATCCCCTTATGTGAGGTGAGGTGAGGTGAAATGGGGTTTTACGTCGCGTCCAAGATTATTGCACTTATATAGCGACGTGCATGCACGTGTATGTGTGTGTGAAGCTGCTTGTACTAGTCCGGACTTATGCCGATTTATAGTGCTAGCACACTGAGATACCATGCCGCAGTTTAACATGAATACCCCACTCAGACACAGTATACTGACCCCGAGCCGACCAGTCCTTGTTTTAGCCCCTAAATGCCGAGCGCCAGACAGGGTAACAACAAGTACCATCTTTTAACGTCTTTTGGTATGACGCGGCTAGGGATCGAACCCCGGACCTTCCGCTCTCCGGGCGGACGCTCTACCATTAGACCACGGAGGCGGTCATCACCTTATGTATTAGACAGTGTCAGAGACCAGGTTCCACCTGATATCAGTCTGATGTATAATTTGTTTGTTTGTTTATTGTTTAATGCCACATTCAGCAATATTCCAGCTATATGACGGCGGTCTATAAATAATCGAGTCTGGACCAGACAATCCAGTGATTGATATCATAAGAAACCGATCCACGCAATTGGGATCGATGACACGCATCAACCAAGTCAGCGAGCCTGACCACCCGTTCCCGTTAGTCGCCTTTTACGACAAGCATAGTCGCCTATTATGGCAAGCATGGGTTGCTGAAGACCTATTCTACCCCGGATCTTCACGGGTATAGCCGGCTGTTTCCTAGCGGGCATTTTAAGAGCACTATACAATACGAGACAAATCAGGACTACCCGTGAAACAAATACCATCATTGCGAGGCCGACGTTTACTGTTTGAATTTGTTTAATATTACATATAAAAAAATATCTTCATATATTTTCGATGTGTTTCATGATTATTGACAACTGATATGTCGAATCGGATGTGTCGAATTTTGGGTTGTCCGGAATATATTGGAAACCCAAGAAGACAAATGCATGTACATTAAAGTACGGTTATAACGAACTCAAAGGGACTACTAGTTTTAGTTCATTATAACCGTAGTTTACTGTACATGGACCCAATTGTTCACGTGTACCCTACACGTGAACTCACGCTGCATCACCGCCGACGTCGACAAACAACAATCAGGTGTGAACTGTTGAACGTGCGACATAACGTCAATAACAATCAGTAAGGTATTTTATTTATAACATTTGGAAACTTGAGTTTATATATTTGACATCGGTGCCGATACTTGTCGACTTTTAAAGACGTGTAGTAATTTTTGCCGGACTAGGATAGTAAGGAGTGGTTCGATGATGACTGTGTGAAATTAAAAACCTTAAGAGTAAAGTTGAATAAACTTGATTTTTTCCGAATCTCAGGAATATAGAAGTTTTAAAGGAATATTGTGCGATTAAGAAAAAATATAGAGAATTGTGTAGACAAAAGAGATAGGAGCATGAGAAAGATTGCATAACTGACTTGGTCCATTAACGCAAGAATGGTAAATCCATTGATTTGTTTGATAGGCATTACTTAGAAGTTACGGATTATAAAGTAGAGATACTTTATGGATAAACAACTTCTTGCTTTAAAAGGGTATAAGAATCTATACCGAAACGTCGGCTTTACAGTAAATAAGGATCGCCGCCGTGGTCTAGTGGTAGAGCGTCCGCCCGGAGAGCGGAAGGTCCGGGGTTCGATCCCCGGCCGCGTCATACCAAAAGACGTTAAAAGATCATACTTGTTGTTACCCTGTCTGGCGCTCGGCATTAAGGGGCTAAAACAAGGACTGGTCGGCTCGGAGTCAGTATACTGTGTCTGAGTGGGGTATTCATGTTAAACTGCGGCATGGTATCTCAGTGAGCTAGCACTATAAATCGGCATAAGTCCGGACTAGTACAAGCAGCCACACAAACACTAACACGTACATGCACGTCGCTACATAAGTGCAATAATCTTGGACGCGACGTTAAACCCCATTTCACATCACCTCACCTACAGTAAATAAAGAAGTTGTCATCAATACACTATTTCTACTTTGGTAAATCTATCAACAATATGTCGTCAACAATATTATTTCTTCACCTTCTGTGACAGGCAGCCCAGGTATTAGCAATATGCATTGGACCGAATACTTCCAGCATGTGTTTAATTTAAGTGATATAAATGTGGATGGGGACAATCTGGATGAGACAGACAATTTTATGAAGACCCATGATATTAAAGAGTCCAAATACTGTAATGATGACGTGAACATTCTCCTGAATCTTAATATAACTGATGGAAAGTATCATCAGCTATACATAGCTTGAAATTGGGTAAATCGGCTAACCCGGGCTGAACGTTTCCTGAAAGACGAAATATTGCAGCGCTTCAATCATACCATACTTAACTACATTTTTTAATAGGATTCTGCATAGCGATGTATCCAGAGGAAGCTCAATTGCTACATACAAAACCCAATATTATACCTAAGTATGGTTTTCAATGTAATTGGTTGGTTGGTTGGTTTGTTGTTTAACGCCGCACTCAGCAATATTCAAGCAATATGACGGCGGTCTGTAAAAAATCGAGTCTGGACCAGACAATCCAGTGATTGACATCATGAGCATCGATCCAAGCAATTGGGATCGATGACATGCATCAACCAAGTCAGCGAGCCTGACCACCCGATCCTGTTAGTCGCCTTTTACGACAAGCATAGTCACCTTTTACGGCAAGCATGGGTTGCTGAAGACCTATTCTACCCCGGAATCTTCACGGGTTTTCAGTGTAATTGACTCAATTGAGTGTTATTGTATGCAACTGAAATGTCCATGGGCCTGTGGCCTCCACACACAAATAAAACATTCTAAGTACAGGTGTACTGCGCAAGGCAGCAAAGAAACTCTACTTTAAATGGAAATGGTGTGAGTGGTGGTGCTACCGTAATCTATTTCAGATGATTGAGAGAAATTGTTTTACATTTATCATTATGGAAATATTTTTTGTCGCGTTTATCGCAAAGTTTGCTCAATGTTTCAGTCGTGTTTAGCACCATATGCTTTGAACAATAGTTCCGATATACGATAAATATTCTTTAGACCCGTTGTAAAACACACGGTACAGTTATAGCTGTTCTTTCATAACAAACTTTACTAACATGTAGTCTCTCAAGTGAATCTATTTTACAGAAAAAACAATTGCTAAAATATCTTCATACAAAATGCTAAAAAGGAGCCCAGCCGCACCCTTTAATTTTCAGATGTGGTAATTTGTAAGGATATATTTGTTTCAGGGTCTGTATGGCAGATTTGTGCGGAACGTTTACTAAATTCTAAAGCGTCAATCTACATCTAGAACATACTGTATCAAATAAGAGGTGGGAGCACGGGTGGCCCAGTCGTCTAAGGCGCTGCGATTCGCTGTGCAGAGTTGCGTCCCCTGGGCACGCCAGAAACCTATGATTGTGGCTTCGAATCCCGCTCGCCCCGATTATGATTCTAGGTTTGTCAGCACCATACCCGTGCTCGTGGGTTTCACCGAAGTGGTAAACATCTAAGACCTGCATCACTTCGGGCTTTCCTCCCACATTAAGCTGACACGCCCTGATATAACTGGAATACTGTTAAAAGCGGCGTTAAACCAAACTCACTCACTCACTCACTGAAATTATAAGTAGTCTGTTTTCTTTTGACACAACTACAACGCGTCACTCGTGGTCATTAGGGAGAAATTTAAGAAAATATCAATACCCAGCTGGTAGGCTAATAAAGGTTGGATGGACGACAGGACACCATCAACTGGACTGACCTCAAAACAATGCTGTTGCTTTTACGGTGATTCATGTTGACGAACCTAATATCCAGATGACCTCAAAATACCGAGTTAATCAACGTACGAGCACGGAAATATGCGTCACACAGCTGCACAATGTTCAACATTGAATGTAGTACACGTCCATGGTCAGTGAAACCTCTTACATGCAAGTCCCCATCATTCCGAGCGGACGGGAATAGAACCTATATACTAACTCTGTACCTAGTAGGGACGGTAGGGAAGCCTTGTGGTCAAAGCGGTCATGCCAAGGACCTGGGTTCGATTCCCGACCTGGGTACAATGTGTGAAGCCAATTTCTGGTGTCCCCCCCCTCCGTGATGTTCCTGGAATACTTCTAAAAGCGACGTGAAACGGTGAAACCTCACTCACTCACTCACTCACGTCGCTTCGAAATCATTGCACTTATATAGGGACGTGCATGTTTCAGTCACTCACATTTGACTCACATTTGACTATACATAACTTGAAATCGGGTAAATCGGCAAACCCGGCCTGAACGTTTCCTGAAATGGTGAAACCTTGCAGAGCTTTAATCATACCATACGTAACTACAGTTTTTAATAGGATTCTGCATAGCGATGTATCAAGAGGAATCTCAATTGCTACAAAACCCAATATTATACCTAAGTGTGGTTTTCAATGTAATTGACTCAATCGTGTGTTACTGTGTGCAACTGAAATGCACATGGGCCTATGGCCTCCGCTCACAAATACAACATTCTAAGTACAGGTGTACTGCGCCAGGCAGCAAAGAAACTCATTTGATTTTACAAAAATATCTCTACCGGGATCTCTACACCGACCATTAAGAATTGGTTCCTCACATCATCGTAGAACCTTTGTATGTGACCACCTTGCGTCAACGGACAGTTGACCGTAATAGTCAGGTCGATGTAATAATGAGGGTGTTGTTCTAGCGTTGTAGTACGTCCTCTTTGATTTGTTAGGCAACAATATGAGAAGAACTACAATGGATATTATCAAAATACTATAGGGGGGCGGGGGTGGCCCAGTCGTCACATTTCGCTGTGCAGAGTGGCGTCCCTTGGGCACGCCAGAATCCTATGATCATGAGTTTGAGACCCGGGGCGCCCCGATTATGTTTCTAGGTGTGTCAGCACCATACCGTGCTCGAGGTTTTCACTAAATTGGTAAACGTCGGAGACCTGCATTACTTAGGGCTTTCCTCCCACATCAAGCTGACACACCGTGATTGTCTGGAACGATTCAAAGTGGCGTAAAACCCAACCCAATTATTATTAAAGGTATGTGTGGTGATGGTATAAATGCCGATATAGTTTTGGCTTTATAAATTTAAGAGGAACATAATAGGGTTCTCGGCTTCCTTCTTATGAATAATCGTGTACAGTTCGTTCCCCTTTGCAATTTCGAAACACCGCCTTAAGTGCCCTCAATAGTACTTTGTTCTGACATATGGCATATCATCCTTGACATGGGATCATAGGGGCCCGTGGTTGTTATCTCTGACATGTTTTAGATTTATCTTTATGTTTAGTTTCTAACGTTCTAAACACGCCGCATGCTTACAGTGAAACAGGGATTGTCATTGTTAACTCATCCTAATACACTACCTTACGCACAACCTTACGCACAGCCTTACGCACAGCCTTACGGACAGCCTTACTCACAGCCTTACGCACAACCTTACTCACAGCCTTACGCACAGCCTTACACACAGCCTTACGCACAGCCTTATGCAAACCTTACACACAACCTTACAGACTATATTACGCACAAACTTACACACCATCTTACTACCTTACGCACAACCTTATACACTTTATTACGCACAAACTTACACACAATCATCCTACCTTACGGACAACCTTACGCACAAACATACACACAATCTTACTACCCTACGCGTAACCTAACACTCCTTCTTACGCACAACCTACGCACTACCTTACACACATCATTACGCACTAACTTACGGACTACCTTACGCTCTACCTTACGCACAACCTTACACACAATATTACGCACAACCTAACGCACTACCTTACGCACTACCTTACACACTATATTACGCACAACATAACGCACTACCTTACGCACTACCTTACACACTATATTACGCACAACCTAACGTACTACCTTACGCACAACCTTAAACACTATATTACTCACAACCTAACACACAATCTTACTACCTCACGCACACCCTTACACACTATATTACGCACAACACGTTAATCGTATCTTTATTACATGTTTAAATGTTTAAGAGTTTTCAATGCACAAGGAGGATTTGTCCTCGGGACCATCCAGTCGCTACTTTTACTACCATTACTAAAACTACTAAAACGTAATAGAAGCGTAACAACAACAACAGCAACAACAACAACAACAACAACAACAACAACAACTACTACTACTACTACTACCACCTCTTCTGCTGTTACTACTACTGCACTCACTACTACTACCATCACTACTATAACCGCTTCTGTTACTACTACTAATGCTGCTTATTGCTACTACTACTACTATTGCTGGTTCTACTGCTACTAATGCTGCTACCTCTGCTACTTAACTGCTAGTACTACCACTATTAAAACGTCTAATGTAATAGAATCGTAAATACTACTACTACCACTACTATTAATACAACAACTACTACTACTACTACTACCACTACTACTACTACAACTACTACTACTGTTACTGCTACGACTACGGCTGCCCCAACTTCTAATATAATACAATGTCAACCACTATAAATAGTACTACTACTGCTACCACTGCCACAGTCCACAATGCCACCAATATTGCTACTCTCTAAACCACCGCCACCACCACGACTACTTCTACAACTATCACTACTACTACTACTACTAATACTACCTCTACTACTACTACTACTACTTCTACTACTACTACTACTACTACTACTGCTGCTACTACTACTACTGCTACTGCTACTACTACTACTACTACTACTACTACTTCTACTACTACTACTGCTACTGCTACTGCTACTGCTACTACTACTACTACTACTACTACTACTACCACCACTGCTACTGCTTCCACCAGGCTACTGACACCACCACCACAGCTACTGACACCACCACCGCCACTGAGTGAGTGAGTGAGTGAGTGAGTGAGTTGGGTTTAACGCCGCTTTTAACAGTATTCAAGTTATATCGCGGCGTCAGCTTAATGTAGGAGGAAAGCCCGAAGTGATGCAGGTCTCAGATGTTTACCACTTCGGTGAAACCCACGAGCATGGGTATGGTGCTGACAAACCTAGAAACATAATTGGGGCGAACCGGGATTCGAACCCACAATCATAGGTTTCTGGCGTGCCCAAGGGACGCAACTCTGCATAGCGAATCGCGGCGCCTTAGACGACTGGGCCACCCGTGCCCCCCCTAAAATAAGCATACATAATTGGGTATGGATATAAGATCGCTGTTTGAACTTGCGGAAATAGCTTCTCTTTAATAAATTAAATTAATTTGAAGATGAACAGTTATGTTCCTAAAGGATTTATCAGGCCACTTGACAAGACACAACGATAACGAGCTCATATGCACGGGCCAGATTTGTCCACGTCTGTCAACACCAGCATCAAACACAAACATCGGGCACCTGCATTCGGTGTGTGACACTCACCTGTCAACACAATCCATTCCCTGAAACATTCCAGCCTTGCAATGCAGTGGTATGTATTAACTGACCTACATCATGTCGTAAATTTAGATTGTATACTCCCCATGAAGCTGAGAATGAAATCGATTGACACTTATCCTTTGATCAGTGTAATAATGTCAACTCTTGACCAAACACCGTGTATATGGAGGCTAGCGTAAGTACACACATTAATATTAAATGATCACGATGTAGATAAATAATAATATTAAAAAATAAATATAAAAAAAAAATTAAAAAAATAATCGAACATTCGGAACTAAACTATTTTCATTTATATTGTGCTAAAAGTCGGGTCACCGTGTTCGGCACCTAAGGCCACATTTTTAAAATTTTATGTTTCACGGATTTATTTAAGCTTTTCAACACAAGGTAGGAAGAAACAAACATAAAAATAAATGGCCATTTCATTTTATTTATTTATTTATTTATTTATTTATTTATTTATTTATTTATTTATTTATTTATTATTAAAAAAATCATTCTGCCTTGGAGTTTAAAGCTGGCTTCTTGAATCACTGATAGTGATGTAAACATGGACAGTATATATACCATGTTATTTTTTCTATGAGGGTGTGTATTGCTAACGGGAGACGATAAAAATAAACATATGTATGTTTCATTTATTTCTTTTCCAGGTGCTTTCAGAAGGGACGTCGGGCCCGTGAAACGAAAAAATAAAAATTGTGTAACCTTTCCTACATTAGAACACTAATGACCTGGAAACATTAAATTTGTACTACGATCACGAAAGGACTTATCGTATCGGAATGAGGCGACGTGAAAGTTTGTTCATTCGGAAGTTTGGAAATGATAAAAAGAATATTCAATGTTAGATATGTTAAATAAAAAAATAATAGCATCCTTAATGTTATTGATACATATGACGGTCCAATTATAATTATATCAGTCGGCGATATCGTTTGATATGATAGATTCCATTGAAGAATGTCCAATTATTGGTTGCTATTTTTGCACATATAAATATGGATTAAATACTGATCAGAACATCTTTGCCGAGCAGGTTTGTTTGTTTGTTTGTTTGTTTTTTAACGCCGCACTCAGCAATATTCCAGCTATATGACGGCGGTCTTTAAATAATTGAGTCTGTACCAGACATTCCAGTGATTGATATCATGAGCATCGATCCACGCAATTGGGATACGACGACATGCATCAACCAAGTCAGCGAGTTGCCAAGGAGGTATGCATATATATGTATACAGATTCACTGGGGCAATAATATATGTGAATTGAATAAGGAGAAAGTTGCTTGATATAAAGATGATCAAGATGTCCATTTGAGGTTAATGACAACGTTAAAGCGGCTCCACCCCTCTCGTCACCATCCCAAGAGGCACTCTTGTTATAAGGCACAAATTAGTTAGATTGATGGGGTCTTCCCATTTGTCAGCCACCCAGTTGTCAGACAGTGGAATATTTTTAACTGCCACACACCCTTTTACCCATAATGATATGACACAGACACTGGCAATCTCTTGTGTTCATAGTTTTCGGCCATGGGACCCGTGCCAATTTACACTTGTCAGAGGGGTATACAAAGTACTCGATCTAGACTATCAGTTGTCTGACTTCCATTTTTGTGGAGTGGATTAGATCGCTGACTTTGTCTGCTGGCGATTAAGTGCCTAACTCTGGCAGAAAATACGAAAATCTGTACTTTACTGAGAAAGTGTTATCCCAAATATAACTTTTGCTAAATCTCTTGGAAGTTTTGAATGGCTTGATTAAACTGTAAATATGTTTGTTTTTACTGAAGTTTGTGAGATGGGGCTTACTGCTTGTTTACACTGAGTATAATAGGCTTTGTGAACATTACCAGTTTATATTCGCAAGTTAGGCCTTAGTTCCTGCTAATGGCTGACTTCTTTCTTTGGATTTCAATAGTTTATTGAAGTTTTCTCTTTTTTCCCGATGACAGATGTGGTTTTGAGAATCTTGGTTCGTTGCCAGGGGATATGTGGTCAAGATTGTTCCGGTAATTTCAGATTTCATGTCAGTTATTCAACAGTGGTCGTGTGTTCTTGTATTTCAAGTCTACAGAGCGTGAAGTATCTCCAGTGTATTTGTCTCCAAATTTAAAAGTTACGTATAGAAGGTCGTCGAGTCTGTCAATATGTGCTCAAGATTAGTCACTAGCCTGCTATCATATTGAAGGTTTTGTCTGTCTTCTTTAAGCCTGTCGGGGGCTCGGGTGGCCCAGTCGTCTAAGGCGCCGCGATTCACTTTGCAGAGTTGCGTCCCTTGGGCACGCCAGAAACCTATGATTGTGGGTTCGAATCCAATTATGTTTCTAGGTTTGTCAGCACCATACCCGTGCTCGTGGGTTTCATCGAAGTGGTAAACGTCTGAGACCTGCATGACTTCGGGTTTACCTCCCACATTAAGCTGACACACCGTGATATAACTGGAATACTGTTAAAAGCGGCGTTAAACCCAACTCACTCACTCACTCTTAAGCCTGTCTCATTGACATACAAGGTCGATATTGTTCAGGTATATCTTTCCTAACCCATTTCCTCTACTTATAAAACAGAATTCAAGTTTTTGTATGATGTATTCAGATTGTAAAAAAATCCTCTTTTGACCCAAATACCTTGGTGTTTCGATATGTGACATTGCACCGACATGTTACGGTAACCTATTGTCTGCGTAACATATTCAGCGATCTGTCAGCGCATCCCCCCAACTTGTGCCCCAGTGCTATCTATAAATATCAATTAACACCCCCATACAACGCTGGACCTGACGTACAATGTATGTAAGCGCACGTGATTTCATCCGTTATCATCACTTTTTGCTAGTGATTCATACACACATGTTCATGGCATAGTCGACATCGTACAACAGACCTGGCTTCTGTAACAGAGACGTGGGACTCGTGAAGATCCGGGGTAGAATAGGTCTTCAGCAACCCATGCTTGCCGTAAAAGGCGACTATGCTTGTCGTGAGAGGCGACTGACGGGATCGGGTGGTCAGGCTCGCTGACTTGGTTGATGCATGTCATCTATCCCAATTGCGTTGATCGATGCTCATGATGTCAATCACTGGATTGTCCGGTGTTATTAGTATAGAAAGGATGTTGTAACTTTTATAAAAGCATGCTGGGCCGCATCCAACCGCTTTCTACCTAAGGCTTACTGTTACAGATTAGACAAACTATGATTTTAAAGGGCTGTTGTGATCATAGTTATTTTATTGAGGTTGGGTGATGTGGTCTCATGTTTTAATGAACCCTACGACAAAGTATATTTACAATACAGTGTTTTTTGCCAGCATCAAGTTTGTATACATTTGATAAAATCTCATCTCAAGTAAAAAGCGAAGGTAATACAAACATTTATTTTGCGAGAATACTTGTTTTTGTTGACAATAAGTATGTGTATAATATAAACTGCTCTACTGTATACACGCAGACAGGCACGGAATTTCACTTATTTAAGTTTATTTTGAAAATGCATCCTGAAGCTCCATCATGTCATTGTTTGTGTTTGTTTGTTTGATGTTTAACGCCGCACTCAGCAATATTCCAGCTATATGACGGCGGTCTGTAAATAATCGAGTAGGGACAAGACGACCCAGTGATTGACATCATGAGCATCGATCCACGCAAATGAGATCGTCAACAGGAGCAGTCGGATGGTACGACTAGTCGCTGCGTCTGCTACGGCTGCCACATCACCGTGGACTATAGATCATGCACTTGGAAAGGTGAGTGAAAGGCCGCTTTTAGCAATATTCCAGCAATATCACGGCGGGGAACACCAGAAATGGGCTTCACACATTGTACCCACGTGGGGAATCGAACCGGGTCTTCGGTGTGACGAGCGAACGCTTTAACCACTAGGCTACCCGACCGCCCCCTATGAGCTAAGACATATTCCGGTCAGGATATGGCTGAAGTAGTGCTCATATGACTTTACATTTAAACTCACTCACTCACTCCCTACACGGGGTCACTAGCGGTCACGTCACTTAAGGCGCCGCAGATTGCGTCCCTTTGACGTGCACGGATTCGATAATCTTAGGTTTGCATCACGGTTCGCGTTTACCCAAAGTGGCAGAAGTCCGAAACCTACATCTCCTCCAGTTTTCCTCCCACATAATAATGGAAGTACTGATGGGACAAAAAACACTATAAAAAAATATCCTGTGCTCCCATCTCAACCGCTTCTTATCTTTATCTGCGTTCATCTCATGTACAAGTTATTCATGCACTTGGACAAATATTTCATGCACTTGGACAAATATTTCATGCACTTGGACAATTATGTCATGCTTGTGACAAATATATCATGCACTAAGAGAAGTATTTCATGCTAAGCCAAGCCAATTACATATTTATCGGATCGTGATGCTAAGTTTATAGGATTGATAACTCTATCCAGTGTATGATTTTCAATATAAAATATAATTTAGAGCCAAACTTTAATTTTCGCCAGATGTTTGTATTGTCTTTAGTTAAATGGCGTCACAATATATCATAACTTTCCGTCTAATACGCATGCGCTGGGAGCGGATGTGTGTCACGATATGCCGCTGCATATGATAACAGCCACCAGTGTGACTTGTCCGTGATGTTTTATCCTTAGAACGGGGAGACATAGCTGGAATATTGGTGGCTCCGGCTAGACAGAAATAACTCACTCAATCTATATGCCACAGATCTAAAATTTTGTTTGTTTGTTGTTTAACGCCGCACACGGGAATATTCCAGCTATATAACGGCGGTCTGTAAATAATCGAGTCTGTACCAGACAATCCAGTGATTAATATCATGAGCATCGATCCACGTAATTGGGATACGATGACATGCATCAACCAAGTCAGCGAGCCTGACCACCCGATCCCGTGAGTCGTCTCTTACAACTAGCACAGTCAAGCATGGATTGCTGAGGACCTATTCTACCCCGAACATACATGATGCTATAACGGTCACATATTTACTTTATTAATATTTTTGTCAATGGAACATTGAATAATAAATATAGATGAACAGAATCAACAGTATGTCAGGGTTTGAACGGTTTGTTTTGCTTTTCTTTTCTGGGACAATGTATTTTTTCGATAAAATCTCAGGCCATTCAAATCCCTCAACGATGTTTTCTCAGGTTGAACCTACGCTTTGGACGAAACTTCCGCCATACAACTCAACCAGACTGGGATTGGCCTTGATTAGAAGCCCCAGAGACGAGTGAGTAATCAGTTTAGTACCTCTTCCCTATCATCTTGATGACAGTATTATTCTGTGAACTGGGAGTGTCAGCCGAATTGTGTAGGCGTTGCCAAGATACCATGAGTCCCAACTATGATCCTACATTTATCACCCGTGAAGATCCGGGGTAGAATAGGTCTTCAGCAACCCATGCTTGTCTCCTGTGAAGATCCGGGGTAGAATAGGTCTTCAGCAACCCATGCTTGTCTCCTGTGAAGATCCGGGGTAGAATAGGTCTTCAGCAACCCATGCTTGTCGTAAGAGGCGACTAACGGGATCGGGTGGTCAGGGGCGCTGACTTGGTTGATGCATGTCATCGTGTCCCAATTGCGTGGATAGATGCTCATGATATTAATCACTGGATTGTCTGGTCCAGACTCGATTATTTACAGACCGCCGTCCTATCGCTGGAATATTGCTAAGTGCGGCGTTAACAAACAAACAAACAAACAAACAGGCAAAACAAAACGAAGGCAGAGTTCTGAAATGAAATAAATCATAAAAAAACAACTGTTACATATCACGCATGTACATGAGGGGATTTTAATATTAGTATACCAATATTTCTAAAACCTTTTAATCATATCAACCCCAATTTATAGATATTGTTTCACATGCATTCTCGATGCCGGTACCGCTTTAAAATTAAATTAAATTCAGAAGTTGCGATTATTTATGTTATTTAATTAACAGTATTGATACTCGGTACTTTTATACAGTATTAATACTCTATTCCTTTTATAGTATTGATTAAATGTGGTACAATTTGTGAATGTCGTTTGAGGTAGTTGGGAAATTGATTAAGATTAAATAGATTAATGAATTTAAATTTAAATGAGAAACAATAGTCCTTTAGGTGACACAATATTTACAAAATTGAGTGAGTGAGTATGGTTTTACGCCGCTTTTAGCAATATTCCAGCAATATCACGGCGGGGAACACAGGAAATGGGCTTCACGCATTGTACCCATGTCGGGAATCGAACCCGGGTCTTCGGCGTGACGAGCAAACGCTTTAACCACTAGGCTACCCCGACCTGCAAAATTGAATTCAATCAGAGACCATTGATTCGACAATAACTTTGATATACATCAACAGACTATTTATCAATTTAAAATTGGACCAAAGCAAGACCACTAACAAACCTTAAAATGACATTTAAGTTACATACGTGTATATTAATTGCAATAATCGCGTGACATATTGTGACGTCATCTTATCAGCGCCGTACGAATTTATAGTCGACTTTGGCCCACATCTATTCAACGCCATAGCAATGCATGTGTTCCTAATAGTTAAATAGTACTGTATTAGCGATTGAGCCTACGCTTAGAAATCAATGTTTGTATCGACCCATCACAAAAACCACTTCCATTCATATATATCACCTATTCAGAAGGCCGCTTGGTAATAAAGTCTAGCGCTATATTTAGCCAGGTTTGCTTCGTCACAGTGTCTATTTCGCGACCGACCAGTCAATGGCAATTAATCAAAGCGGGACACGCTCAGAACATGGCGTCAGAGGGCGTTGGTGCCTTTGGGTGAATAGGCTACACATGGTAAACACGTTGTTTTGGGACTGGGGTGATGAAATTGTAGTTCCATTTTCCTGAAATATGTGGTACTGGTTTAATTCGCAATGGACATATTGTCAGAAATCGATGCTGTTTCATTGTGTCCGACGCCAGTTGTTCGCCTACGCCCGAGCACCGTATGGTGAGACGGTTCTACCTAAGATCTACGTTTCCAACCACGTTGCATGCCCGGGAATTAATACATTTAGTACATATACACGGTCGAAGTGTCGTTGAGAAACTAGAAACAGAGAAACGTCCCAAAAACGACTGCCGGAGTATATAATGATAAGGTGGTGAGGTGAGGTGAGGTGAGGTGAGGTGAGGTGAGGTGAAATGGGGTTTAACGTCGCGTCAAAGATTATTGCACTTATATAGCGACGTGCATGTACGTGTGTGTGTTTGTGTGGCCTCTTGTACTAGTCCGGACTGATGCCGATTTATAGTGCTAGCTCACTGAGATACCATGCCGCAGTTTAACATGAATACCCCACTCAGACACAGTATACTGACTCCGAGCCGACCGGTCCTTGTTTTAGCCCCATAATGCCGAGCGCCAGACAGGGTAACAACAAGTACCATATTTTAACGTCTTTTGGTATGACGCGGCCGGGGATCGACGCTCTACCACTAGACCACGGAGGCGGTCTGATTTCTTATTAATACGGGGGCATGTCTAAAGCAATAATTTAAAACATAAAAACCAGAGAATAACTATTTCAGTAAGAGTAAAAGGCAAAATAGCCGTGACAAATATAAGGGTGGATCAATGAAAATTAGTGTTCATATGCCTGTGCCAATTATAATAAGGCATACCCAGGTAGAGTAGAATTTATTCTTCAGCATACATCACTGACTCTATCTACATACATCACTGACTATATCTACATACATCACAGACTCTATCTACTTACATCACTGGCTCTATCTACTTACATCACTGACTCTATCTACATACATCACTGACTCTATCTACTTACATCACTGACTCTATCTACATACATCACTGACTCTATCTACATACATAACTGACTCTATCTACAAACATCACTGACTCTATCTACATACATCACTGACTCTATCTACATACATCACTGACTCTATCTACATACATCACTGACTCTATCTACTGACATCACTGACTCAATCTACTTACATCACTGACTCTATCTACTTATATCACTGACTATATCTACTTACATCACTGACTCTATCTACTGACATCACTGACTCAATCTACTTACATCACTGACTCTATCTACATACATCACTGACTCTATCTACTTACATCACTTACTCTATCTACATACATCACTGACTCTATCTACATACATCACTGACTATCTACTTACATCACTGACTCTATCTACTTACATCACTGACTCTATCTACATACATCACTGACTCTATCTACATACATCACTGACTCTATCTACTTACATCACTGACTATCTACTTACATCACTGACTCTATCTACATACATCACAGACTCTATCTACTTACATCACTGGCTCTATATACATACATCACTGACTCTATCTACTTACATCACTGACTCTATCTACATACATCACTGACTCTATATACATACATCACTGACTCTATCTACATACATCACTGACTCTATCTACACACACCACTGACTCTATCTACATACATCACTGACTCTATCTACATACATCACTGACTCTATCTACATACATCACTGACTCTATCTACTGACATCACTGACTCAATCTACTTACATCACTGACTCTATCTACTTATATCACTGACTATATCTACTTACATCACTGACTCTATCTACTTACATCACTGACTCTATCTACATACATCACTAAATCTATCTACATACATCACTGACTCTATCTACTTACATCACTGACTATCTACTTACATCACTGACTCTATCTACATACATCACAGACTCTATCTACTTACATCACTGGCTCTATATACATACATCACTGACTCTATCTACATACATCACTGACTCTATCTACATACATCACTGACTCTATCTACTGACATCACTGACTCTATCTACATACATCACTGACTCTATCTACATACATCACTGACTCTATCTACTTACATCACTGACTCTATCTACACACACCACTGACTCTATCTACTTACATCACTGACTCTATCTACATACATCACTGACTCTATCTACATACATCAATGACTCTATCTACATACATCACTGACTCTATCTACTTACATCACTGACTCTATCTACTTACATCACTGACTCTATCTACTTACATCACTGACTCTATCTACATACATAAATGACTCTATCTACATACATCACTGACTCTATCTACTTACATCACTGACTCTATCTACTTACATCACTGTCTCTATCTACATACATCACTGACTCTATCTACATACATCACTGACTCTATCTACATACATCACTGACTCTATCTACTTACATCACTGACTCTATCTACATACATCAATGACTCTATCTACTTACATCACTGTCACTATCTACATACATCACTGATTCTATCTACATACATCAATGACTCTATCTACTTATATCACTGTCTCTATCTACATACATCACTGACTCTATCTACATACATCACTGACTGGTCTGTGTGTAGTGAGTGGAGACAATGTCCTGTGTGAAGTGTTTGGAGACAATGTCCTGTGTGTATTGAGTGGAGACAATGTCCTGTGTGTAGTGAGTGGAGAAACTGTCCTGTGAAGTGTTTGGAGACAATGTCCAGTGTGAATTGAGTGGAGACAATGTCCTGTGTGTAGTGAGTGGAGACAATGTCCTGTGTGTAGTGAGTGGAGACAATGTCCTGTGTGTAGTGAGTGGAGACAATGTCCTGTGTGTAGTGAGTGGAGACAATATCCTGTGTGTAGTGAGTGGAGACAATGTCCTGTGTGTAGTGAGTGGAGACAATGTCCTGTGTGTAGTGAGTGGAGACAATGTCCTGTGTGTAGTGAGTGGAGACAATGTCCTGTGTGTAATGAGTGGAGACAATGTCCTGTGTGTATTGAGTGGAGACAATGTCCTGTGTGTAGTGAGTGGAGACAATGTCCTGTGTGTAGTGAGTGGAGACAATGTCCTGTGTGTAGTGAGTGGAGACAATATCCTGTGTGTAGTGAGTGGAGACAATGTCCTGTGTGTAGTGAGTGGAGACAATGTCCTGTGTGAAGTGTTTGGAGACAATGTCCTGTGTGTATGTGAGTGGAGACAATGTCCTGTGTGTAGTGAGTGGAGACAATGTCCTGTGTGTTCTGTGTGGAGACAATGTCCTGTGTGAAGTGTTTGGAGAAAATGTCCTGTGTGTATTGAGTGGAGACAATGCCCTGTGTGTAGTGAGTGGAGACAATGTCCTGTGTGTACTGAGTGGAGACAATGTCCTGTGTGTAGTGAGTGAAGACAATGTCCTGTGTGTACTGAGTGGAGACAATGTCCTGTGTGTAGTGAGTGGAGACAATGTTCTGTGTGTACTGAGTGGAGACAATGTCATGTGTGAAGTGTTTGGAGACAATGTCCTGTGTGTATTGAGTGGAGACAATGTCCTTAGTGTATTGAGTGGAGACAATGTCCTTAGTGTATTGAGTGGAGACAATGTCCTGTGTGAAGTGTTTGGAGACAATGTCCTGTGTGTAGTGAGTGGAGACAATGTCCTGTGTGAAGTGTTTGGAGACAATGTCCTGTGTGTATGTGAGTGGAGACAATGTCCTGTGTGTAGTGAGTGGAGACAATGTCCTGTGTGTTCTGTGTGGAGACAATGTCCTGTGTGAAGTGTTTGGAGAAAATGTCCAGTGTGTATTGTGTGGAGACAATGCCCTGTGTGTAGTGAGTGGAGACAATGTCCTGTGTGTACTGAGTGAAGACAATGTCCTGTGTGTAGTGAGTGGAGACAATGTGCTGTGTGTACTGAGTGGAGACAATGTCATGTGTGAAGTTTGGAGACAATGCCATCTCTCAGAATTTTACACGCCCACACACACTTCCTACGCACACCCACACACCCACCTGCAATCCACACCCCCACCCCCAATCCACACACACACCCCACCTCCATTCCCACACACACCTACATGTTCATAAACTGGGCGGCAAAAAAGAAAGTAATGGAAGAGTTCCATGATCGATAAAAAAATAACAAGAAGAGGTTTTGTTATAAATTATATTACAATCTAGGGAGGGGAAACAAATGATTGATCAACCACAGTTTGAATGAAATTGTGCAATCACAGGTTATGTAAGCTCGAGGTAAACAATGGTGGGGTAAGAAATTTAATTTTCAAAAGTTGTCTGAAATGTGACCCAAAAATTGTCAGACACACTACAAGTTAATTGTCGACACATTTGCCTTCCATAGCGTGTATGACCTCCAGCTGCCTCAATGCATGCTGCGATACGCCGCCTGATGGATGACGTCAGTCTTCTGATGACGTGGACTGGAATCCGTTGCCACTCGTCTCTCAGGGCCTGCTGCAATTCTTGTCTGTTGACGGCAGGCTGATGGCGTGCTCTAATCTGTCTGTGAAGATGGTCCCACAGATGTTCAATAGGATTCATATCCGGTGAGTGGGCAGGCCAGGGCAAAACGTAATTGTTCTGTTGGTTTAGAAAGTTCCGAGTCAGTCTTGCAGTATGGGGCTTGCCTTTGTCGTGTTGAAACAATGTCCCCTGCTGTTGGTTTTGTAAGAACGGAAGCCCAACTGGCTGCAACACTTGGTCTCTGTACTGCACAGCGTTCAGGTTTCCCTGTATAAACGCCAAATCAGTCTTCTGATCTCAACAAGTACCGCCCAACACCATGACACCTTCCCCGCCGAATGGATGGACCACTCGAATACACGCCGGAGCCAAACGTTTCCCTCTGCGTCGATAAACCCGTTCTCTGCCGTCATTTCGAAACAAGTTGAACTGACTTTCATCAGTAAACAGCACTCGACGCCAATTTCTCACTTGCCAGCGTCGAACCTGCCTTGCCAATCGCAGTCTCAGGCGTCGATGTTGAGCAGTCAGTACTCGGAAAGGACGATACGCTCGGATTCCAGCAGCACGAAGTCGTCGTAGTACTGAACGTTGGCTAACGGGATGTCCCAAAGCTGTTGCTGCCGTCGCCGTCGCCGTCGCCGTTACGAATCGGTTTCGCGGGTGAATGAGCCGTATCTGACCATCTCCGGCGTCGTCCGGTTCTAGGCCTGTCCTGTGTCCACCCTGTCTGCCTGTACCGTTGAATCAGCCTGGCTACTGTCAATGGTGTACAACCAAACCTTCTGACAAATTTGGACCTGTGTTGCCCATATTTCGGCCATCTATCTATCTCTCTCTCTCTCTCTCTCTCTCTCTCTCTCTGTCTCTGTCTCTGTCTCTCTCTCTCTCTCTCTCTGCTCCTGTGACAGTCGTGGCATTTCTTTTGTGTGCTTTCATCACGTGTGGTTATACCCTGCAGACGAACACTTTAATACAGCTAACATGCACGTGCAGTTTATGCCATAGGCGGGAAACCTGTTTCACCATTTCTTTGTCACCGCACGAGTGCCGTCAAAGGTGGCGCGTTCGGGTGAGGCGTTTTTGGTACCTGCTCCTGGGCAGTCACATCCCCAATACCCACTTTCCACCAGTTATCGCTGTTTATAAGAAAATTACAAACTGCCAGCCTATAATTTCTTTTGCCGCTTAGTTTATACTATTTTCGTCCTTTTTATAACCAATCGACCTTCTTCGCATCAAGCATCGATCAGATTCACTAGATGTTGGTACATTGCATCAGGACCCGTGAAGATCCGGGGTAGAATAGGTCTTCAGCAACCCATGCTTGCCGTAAAAGGTGACTATGCTTGTCGTAAAAGGCGACTAACGGGATCGGGTGGTCAGGCTCGCTGACTTAGTTGATGCATGTCATCGGTCCCAATTGCGTGGATCGATGCTCATGATATTAATCACTGTATTGTCTTGTCCAGACTCGATTATTTTCAGACCGCCGTCATATAGCTGGAATATTGCTGAGTGCGGCGTAAAAAAACAAACCAACCAACCAACATCGCATCAGTCAATTCTACATTCTACTTCAAGGCTTTGATGTCTGATATTTGACATGCTTGAATGCTTGAATGTACTAATAGCGTCGTACCGTAAATGTTAGACCTTTGTTAGGCCAGACTTCTTTTCACTTCATGGATTTTGATAGTGAAACATTTGGTTGATATGTCGACAAGAAATTAAAATGAAATGCACAGTGCATGATGTGCATGAAAAATAAGATATGTATTGTCCGTTTATAATTAGAAGAAAGAAATTTGTACAAACAATATATTCCGCCCACGACATCCCTCTCTCCCGCGTTGTTCTCCGGACCTGACCATCCTGAAGTTGAATGTCATATTCTGTGGTACACATAACAGTACCTAGACAGGATTTATGTTTCTAAAATGAGATTGATTTGTTACAAACAGCTTTAAAAAGACATATGCATGTAAACTCGGGTGATCAAGTTACCCCTACAACGCGTGCGTGGGAGCGTTGCCTTGGAGTCGTGCTTGGAGTTTAGACGGTTCACAGGTGACAACTGTTTGTTGTCGAAGGTACATGAGACGAATGCAGATAAAGAAAAGAATTGGTTGAGATGGGAGCACATGATATTTTTTTATAGTGTTTTTTGTCCGAACCGTACTTCCATTATTATGTGTGGGGAAAACTGGAGGAGATGTAGGTTTCGGACTTCTGCCGCTTTGGGTTAACGCGAACCGTGATGCGAACCTAAGATTATAGAATCCGTGCACGTCAAAGGGACGCAATCTGCGGCGCCTTAAGTGACGTGACCGCTAGTGACCCCGTGTAGTGAGTGAAGGAGTGAGTTTAAATGTAAAGTCATATGAGCACTACTTCAGCCATATCCTGACCGGAATATGTCTTAGCTCATAGGGGGCGGTCGGGTAGCCTAGTGGTTAAAGCGTTCGCTCGTCACGCCGAAGACCCGGGTTCGATTCCCGACATGGGTATAATGTGTGAAGCCCATTTCTGGTGTCCCCCGCCGTGATATTGCCGGAATATTGCTAAAAGCGGCGTAAAACCACACTCACTCACTCACTTAGCTCATAACATATGCAAGCTTTCATCGATGGACAGTATAGCAACTAGACTATGACAGATTGGTATTTCAAACTTAGAATGAGAACATCAGAGTGGCTTTAAATAGGATCAATGATGCGGTCCTGCATACCCTCTGACGGGTACATTCATTATCACCCACCTTTAGGAAACAACTAACAATTTCAGTTACCGGTTACATACAAGATGTTTATTTTGCTCAATATCTCAAAATGTATCAATTACACCAATTTCTTCTCAAAAGAAAATCAATATGAAGCGCAGACAGTGCTTTGAAATATTTATTCCAACGACAAAAATATATATTTCACATCGCTGAATTTATGTTCTTAATGACATGTTGAATTTTAGGTTACACTTCAAGGTTGAAATAAACTCAGATTTCAACATATTTTCAATATCGAAAGACCAATGTTGAAGCAATGTTGATGCAATGTTTTTCAACATGAAAATATCTGTTGACGCCCAGTTAACGGTACAAATGTTTTGAAAATCCTGCAGTCGACATTCATATTGTTTAAGAAGTGGATGTCTAGTTTAAGATTAGACTATGCATAGACTCGTTAGTCCAGCCAAAATGTAACTCAGGAATTCCAGCCCAGTAGGGCAAGGGTGGAAACTGGACTTTTATAGTCAGTTAACTCCCTTGCCTCGGGAAGATGATCTCGGGGGGTCGTAAGAAGCGACATAATGATTGGGTGGTCATGCTGGGTGGTTTGCGACGTCGTGTGTTGTTGATAATATTAGTCACTGGCTTCGTTCAATCTTAAAATGCCATGATCATATAGCATACGGGTATTTTAAACTGGTCCACAACATTTAACCAGTAGACCGGGGTGCAGTTGTACAAAACAACCTTAGCGCAACGACTGTTGTAAGTCTATGCTAAGGTATGGGAGTTACGATCACCTTAGCGCTAAGATTGCTTTGTACAATGGCCGCCAGAGCTGTCACGTTCATGTGACATCCTTTCGTCTTCATATTTTATAAGGACCGCCTCCGTGGTCTAGTGGTAGAGCGTCCGCCGGGAGAACGGAAGGCCCGGGATTCGATCCCCGGCCGCGTCATACCAAAAGACGTTAAAAATGGTACTTGTTGTTACCCTGTCTGGCGCTCGGCATTAAGGGGCTAAAACAAGGACTGGTCGGCTCGGAGTCAGTATACTGTGTCTGAGTGGGGTATTCATGTTAAACTGCGACATGGTATCTTAGTGGGCTAGCACTATAAATCGGCATCAGTCCGGACTAGTACAAGCAGCCACACACACACACACACACGTGCATGCACGTCACTATAAAAGTGCAATAATATTGGACGCGACATTAAACCCCATTTCACATCACCTCACCCATGTTTTTATAGAGATGGAGGATGGGAAATTGTGGTATTATAACTAAAGTAAGGAAGAGAATTGATGGATGTCAACTCCTTTATTATGAGGAACACAACCTTTCGGAGTATACGATTACTCCTTCATCAGGTGAATGAATGCCATGAGGCAGAGAGCATGTATATGTACATGTAAGGACAACAAAATTAATAAGATAACAAAACTGGAAAATAACAAAGGGTAGAACTAACAAGGGAAGCCAACAGATGATTGGCACTGATAGGTGATTAGCAATAGACAATGGAAGCCAACATTTTACAGTACCTAGCGCTGAAGTTATGGAAGCCAGTACTTAGAAGTGATACACAGGAAGAGAATTTATGGATGGCAACTTCTAAATGCCTTTGACCGCCTCCGTGGTCTTGTGGTAGAGCGTCCGCCCGGAGAGCGGAAGGTCCAGGGTTCGATCCCGGGCTGCGTCATACAAAAAGACGTTAAAAGATGGTACTTGTTGTTACCCTGTCTGGCGCTCGGCATTAAGGGGCTAAAACAAGGACTGGTCGGCTCGGAGTCAGTATTATGTGTCTGAGTGGGGTATTCATGTTAAACTGCGGCATGGTATCTCAGTGAGCTAGCACTATCAAACGGCATCAGTCCGGACTAGTACAAGCAGCCACACACACACATACACGTGCATGCACGTCGCTAAATAAGTGCAATAATCTTGGACGCGACGTTAAACCCAATTTCACCTCACCTCTAAATGCCTTTCAAAGACGTGTATTATGAATAACATTTAATAAATTAGAATTTAAAATAAGGCGGCTTCATAATAGTAGAAGTTATGTATTTCATAAATAATATTTTCTGTATATAAATCGCCTATAGCATATTTATCAATCCAGCAAACGACCTTGCGTCGACAACCATCATAGGTGTTTTTTTTGTCTGTTATATCAACCTTTTCAATTTGGACGGATAGATTTTGAGATAGACCTTTTTTGTGATTAACACATCGACATGCTTCCACGACACAAAGACATCGTCCTCCTAACGCACCCACGTAACCTTAAGCTTAATAAAACAAACATATCCCGTATATCAATCACGCACCTGTTGACATCATAAGTTCCAAATGATCTTTCTGTTGAATTGTGAGTAAGCGTCACAAATAAATACTGAAAACAGGTCCTTTAATGTTAACAACTTCACTAAACTCCTAAAAAAATGTTAGCCCTTGATTACAATTTCAAATGTACTGTGCGCCCTTTTAAGAGTAACTCCCAGTTTGTCATCTTGACAGGAAAGGTTTTGATTGAAATTACTGAATGGTTACAAGTTTGTGGGCGAAGGTATCTGAACACGAGCTTCACGGTGTATCTTGCTCTCTTTGTTTACATGTTGCTAATGAACGGGAACCTAGTAACATACACAGATAAACAAATTACTGATCACCCGACGCATTTAATGGAAATTGATTAGGGACACTGACACGTCAGAAATAAACACCTGTCAATAAAACAGCCACGCGTCAGGAAGCACGATTTGTCTAGTTCCCCGGCGAGGCGACCGTGTGAGGCTGCACTTTGTGACAGCGAGGCTCTACATCGATGGGTATGAGTCAACGATTTCATTTTTATATTTCTCCCGTTGAGTTTTGGCATGGGCAAGGGGTATCAAAGTATATATATATATGTGTGTGTGTTAGTGTTAGTGTGTGTTATAATTAGTGTGTGTGTGTGTGTGTGTGTGTGTGTGTGTGTGTGTGTGTGTGTGTGTGTGTGTGTGTGTGTGCGAGAGTGTGTGTGAGTGTGTGTGAGTGTGTGTGTGTGTGCGTGCGCGTAATATGAAGTAATAACGATTATTGCTGATATATTAACACGGGCTACTGCAGAATTTCTGTTTGGTGTTTGGTCAAGATTGTATTTTAATAAGTGGTTTAATAAATGAAAAATAAAAGTCTTCTGTTGAAATGACTATAATTCTAACGTCGCATCGGTATTGTTTAAGCTATGTCGACGATACGTTATAGTTTAAAGTCAGGTAATGCATTGTATACTCCCCAGGGAGCTGAGTTTAAAATCAAAGTGCATAGCGATCCTTTCATTACTACTGTGGCGCAATGATCACATTATTATTGTTGTTGTTGATTATACATTATAATGCACATTATACTGCATGTCAATTGCCCCGATAAGTAATTAAATTTTATTTAATTTCCTCCTGTCGGAAAATATTATCGTCTCTATCAGGAAACCGGAAACTTGTAAGCCAATAAGTTTCGGCCAGAAGGTAGGATTCCCCGGGATCTCCCTCATTGTTTGTTTGTTTGTTTGTTTATTTGTTGTTTAACGCCGCACTCAGCAATATTCCAGCTATATGAAGCCGGTCTGTAAATAATCGAGTCTGGACCAGACAATCCAGTGATTGACACATGAGCATCGATCCACGCAATTGGGATCGATGACATGCATCAACCAAGTCAGCGAGTCTGACCACCCGATCCCGTTAGTCACCTCTTAGGAAGCATAGTCGCCTTTTACGGCAAGCATGGGTTGCTGATGACCTATTCTACCCCGGATCTTCACGGGGCACCTGCTTCATCTCCCTCAATGAAACGTGTGGGTATTTTTAAACCTTTAAGGGGGTCAAACCCCGAGAGGTACTGATGTAGCCATGAAGCCCACGAGGCGTTAATTTAAAAACGTAAGTAGGTAAATTTCACCGTACATTAATATCAGTTTTATTTGCAGGTTCAAAAATAACAATCTCAGATTGCTGAACAATTCATGAATCATCTGACTGTAATCCACACCCGGGAAGTCGGAAGAACACATTTATAAACTCACTCTGCTCCTTACAGTGAACTGTGAAACGGCGAAACCGATTTTCTTTCGAATAAACTTTTCTTGTTTGTGTCTTTTGTAACCGTCGTCAACTTTTATTAACATGGAAGTGTACTTTCCTTATGACAATTTAAAAATCAAACCTGTTTGACGTTGTTTGTTTGTTTGTTTGTTTGTTTGTCATGTAACGCCGCACTCAGCCATATTCCAGCAATATGACGGCGGTCTGTAAATCATCGAGTTTGGACCAGACAATCCAGTGCTTAACATCATGAACATCGATCCACGCAAGAGGGATACGATGACATTCATCAACCGAGTCAGCGAGCCTGTCCCCCCGATCCCGTTAGTCGTCTCTTACGACAACATAGTCGCCTGTTACGGCAAGCATGGGTTGCTGAAGACCTATTCTACCCCGGATCTTCACGGGTCGCTGTTTGACCTAAATGCTGTCTGGCGTTGCCACTTTGAAGGTTTAAGATCGATGACATTATAATTACATCTGCAATGTCCGATCAGAATTCTTCGGAAACAAGCTGTTCCATATATAAGCAGGTATCATTTGACCAATTTAACTGTGATTAATAAAAAAAAGTAATGTTTCTTTCAGTGTCTGCATAAAAGAAACAGTCAGCTCGATGTATCATTGTTTCGGTGAAATTGTAATGCTTGAATTGTCCACCATATGTCAACCGTGTGACAGCACCATACTTAAAGAAGGTCGAGCTAGTTGCCTCGGGGTTGTTAAAAATGTTAATTTGGAAAGATCAGTTAATGTAGATACTCCTGACAACGTTATACACACAAAACAACCATGACTTTATAACATATTCAATTTGCCAGTATGACTTACCAAAGCGGTAAAATCGTTCGTTGTACCGAAAACGTTATTTCGCATCAAAATATATGTCGCGATGGTCCGATACATCGATGTTATAATTGTCACAAAAATGTAGTCCTGTGCAATTCTCAGCTATTTCAGGTGAACAATTAACTTGCCTTTGCCTGCGTTTTTGACCGCATGGGTCAGATGGGTCAGAATAAGCTCACCTTTTCGCGAACACCTGGCATCATAACTATTTGATAGTGATTCATAAGCATATGTTCATGATATAGATGGACCGTAGACTGTAGTGATTTCTTAAGAATACGGATGGGGTTTTATTTAGGGTTCTATGGTAATATATCACTCTTCAGTAGTGTTTGAAGCTTATATCACTCATTATTCTTTAAATTGTGTACAGTCCATTGACTAGAGAATGATCCAAGTGAGGACATTTGACATATTACATCCCGTGTGACCCATGGTTGTCATAAAAGCGAGGATAAAAAAGGGGATTGAATGGTCACAATGAGTAGCATAGAGGACTATGTGTTATAGTACCCCGACGGCGTGGGTTGGTTGGTTGGTTTGTTGTTTAACGCCGCACTCAGCAATATTCCAGCTTTATGACACTGGTCTGTAAATAATCCAGTCTGGACCAGACAATCCAGTGATTGGCATCATGAACATCGATCCATCAATTGACATTCGACGTGGTGAATGCACGCTTTAAATAAGGCTACCCCGTCCCTTTTGGTAATTCACACAGTTCCAGTTAGCTAAAACACACACACACACACACACACACACACACACACACACACACACACACACACACACACACACACACACACACACACACAAACACACACACACACACACACACACACACACACACACACACACACACACACACACACCTTAGGGTTAATTATGAAGCTATAAACTTAGTACATATTTATCGTTTCAAAGTATTTGTTGATTAACGTCAACAGTATTACCACCATCGGGCATGTGTGTGATTGCTGTCATTGTACTCCAACGCCGTGATACTTTGCTCATGACATCAACCCCTAGTTTGTCTGGCCCAGGTTCGATGTTTACTCGCGTAAGTGGTGCAGCTGAAATATCTCTGAATGCGGCATAAAACAACACATGGCGCTAAGTGTACCTTAAGTACTACTTATTCATATCTCAGTGTAACTTTGGTGAAACCCACGAACACGGGTATGGTGCTGACAGCGAGAGCGACAGACATTCAGAGAGAGAGAGAGAGAGAGAGAGAGAGAGAGAGAGAGACAGAGACAGAGAGAGCGAGAGTGAGAGACGGTGAGAGAGGGCGAGAGCGAGAGAGACAGACAGATAGGGAGAGAGAGCGAGAGAGAGGCACAGAGAGAGCGAGAGAGACGTTGAGAGAGAGAGAATGAGAGAGTGAGAGCGAGAGAGTTAGCCGATGAGATGCAGGTGTCGGGCGTGATTGACTTCATGACCATTGGTTGACATGCATCAACCAAGTCAGCGAGCCTGACCACCCGATCCCGTTAGTCACCTTTTACGGCAAGCAAGTCACCTTTTATTCGCATCTCGGTGTAAGTTGGGATATTGTAGTAAAGTGCAGTTTCTGGGATTCAAAAAAGTGCCGGATCCTGTGAGTGCGCCATACAACGTTCAGTCACTCGTATACATACAAGGGATGCTGGGTAGGTATCGGTAGTTAGGATGATTTTATTAACGCTTCACTTAATCCTATTGACGTGATACTGTCGGTGTCACATGAACGAGTATCCGCCGGAAAGATTGAGTGAGTGAGTTGGGTTTAACGCCGTTTTTAGCAGTATTCCAGTTATATCACGGCGTGTCAGCTTAATGTGGGAGGAAAGCTCGAAGTGATGCAGGTCTCGAACGTTGATCACTTTGGTGAAACCCACGAGCACGGGTATGGTGCTGAGAGAGAGAGAGAGAGAGAGAGAGAGAGAGAGAGAGAGAGAGAGAGAGAGAGAGAGAGAGAGAGAGACACACACACACACACACACACACACACACAGAGCCAGAGAGAGAGAGGCACACCCACAGATAAGTTGGGCTCAGACGTTTACCACTTTGGTGAAACCCATGAGCACGGGTATGGTGCTGACAGGGAGAGAGGCAGACATTCAGAGAGAGAGAGAGGCAGACAGAGAGACAGAGAGAGCGAGAGTAAGAGGGGCGATGAGAGAGAGAGAGCGAGAGACACACACACACACACACACACACACACACACACACACACACACACACACACACACACACACACACACATACATTAGGGTTAATTATGAAGCTATAAACTTAGTACATATTTATCGTTTCAAAGTATTTGTTGATTAACGTCAACAGTATTACTACCATCGGGCATGTGTGTGATTGCTGTCATTGTACTCCAACGCCGTGATACTTTGCTCATGACATCAACCCCTAGTTTGTCTGGCCCAGGTTCGATGTTTACTCGCGTAAGTGGTGCAGCTGAAATATCTCTGAATGCGGCATAAAACAACACATGGCGCTAAGTGTACCTTAAGTACTACTTATTCATATCTCAGTGTAACTTTGGTGAAACCCACGAGCACAGGTATGGTGCTGACAGCGAGAGCGACAGACATTCAGAGAGAAAGAGAGAGAGAGACCGAGAGAGAGACAGAGAGAGCGAGAGTGAGAGACGGTGAGAGAGAGCGAGAGAGACAGACAGATAGGGAGAGAAAGCGAGAGAGAGGCACAGAGAGAGCGAGAAGAGACGATGAGAGAGAGAGAATGAGAGAGTGAGGGCGAGAGAGTTAGCCGATGAGATGCAGGTGTCGGGCGTGATTGACTTCATGACCATTGGTTGACATGCATCAACCAAGTCAGCGAGCCTGACCACCCGATCCCGTTAGTCACCTTTTACGGCAAGCAAGTCGCCTTTTATTCGCATCTCGGTGTAAGTTGGGATATTGTAGTAAAGTGCAGTTTCTGGGATTCAAAAAAGTGCCGGATCCTGTGAGTGCGCCATACAACGTTCAGTCACTCGTATACATACAAGGGATGCTGGGTAGGTATCGGTAGTTAGGATGATTTTATTAACGCTTCACTTAATCCTATTGACGTGATACTGTCGGTGTCACATAAACGAGTATCCGCCGGAAAGATTGAGTGAGTTGGGTTTAACGCCGTTTTTAGCAGTATTCTTGTTATATCACGGTGTGTCAGCTTAATGTGGAGGAAGGCCCGAAGTGATGCGGGTCTCGAACGTTGACCACTCTGGTGAAACCCACGAGCACGGGTATGGTGCTGAGAGAGAGAGAGAGAGAGAGAGAGAGAGAGAGAGAGAGAGAGAGAGAGAGAGAGGAGAGAGAGAGAGAGAGAGAGAGAGAGAGAGAGAGAGAGAGAGAGAGAGAGAGAGGCACACACACAGACAGATAAGCAGGACTCAGACGTTTACCACTTTGGTGAAACCCACGAGCATGGGTATGGTGCTGACAGAGAGAGAGGCAGACATTCAGAGAGAGAGAGAGGCAGACAGAGAGACAGAGAGAGCGAGAGCAATAGGGACGATGAGAGTGAGAGCGAGAGAGAGACAGATAGATAGAGAGACAGAGAGCGAGAGGGAGCGAGAGAGAGAGAGCGAGAGAACGAGAGAGCGAGAGCGAGAGCGAGAGAGTGAGCCGATGAGATGCAGGTGTCGGACGTGATTGATTTCATGACCATCGATCCATGCAATGGGGATCGATGACATGCTTCCTCCAAGTCATCGAGCCTGACCATCCGATCCCGTTAGTTGCCTTTTACGGCAAGCATGGGTTTTATCCAGGATCTTCACGGGTCGGCTAACTGATGGATTCACCGTATGCGTAATTCCGTGGTCTGGTGAATGATTCGCAAAAAAACATAAATTGACAAGTTTAAGCTCATATGGCCCAGACATTTTAAGGCATGGACGATTTACGGCAAATGCTAGTCAACAATATAAACGATCATGAAACGCTGCGGGGCTTTGGAATGTGACTTCGTTCATTTCGAAAAATCCCAAATACGCCCAATATCAAGAACAAGAAAAAGATTCATATAAGGTGAACATGAATTTATTAATTTAAGATATAGATTCATCATTAAAATGCGAAAATAAGATGATTTTATAATGTGACATTAAAATCCAAATCCAAAACAATTCTAAAAGAATTGAAGAAGGACATATTGCTACATGCGCGTGTTTGTAGTTTTATTAAAAGTCGTTTGATTATTGCACTGTTGTCGCTGGGTCTGCCTTGAAACCGAGAATTGTCACATATGAAATCACAGAAGTTCTTCAGAGTTGTTTCTTCCGTGGAATTTGTCGTAGAAAACACTGTCAGGTGTTCAGTTTGCAAATTCTTCAGTTTCTCGAGGTTGAATGTCAAACGTCGATCCGGTCGAATCGAGTTTCGCCTGTCTCCGTGAAACAAATCACGGAAAGCACGTGCAGCTTGCGGTGTTGAGGTTCGTGGACATCGAACGTGGTTCGGGCTCATGCGATGCAACTCATTTCGGCTGAGTGAAGTCTTCAGCTTTCTCGTAAAGTCCATCAAAATGAACACTTGTTTTCCGAACGGGTTGAATTTCAACAACATCCCGGCAACTTGCAGCTGCACACAGCACAACGCTGCAATCTTCATCAACAGTAAAATCTCCCATTTTCAAATCGGCTGGTAGAACAAATGACATCTTGAGAACTGTAGGCTCCCGCGCTACCTTCTCTGGTCGAAATGTCTGTATGAAGAAGGATTTCACTTCTGAACGATAGAATTGAAGACACACGCTTCTTTATAGAGTCTGTGACGGAAGCTCGGGTAATCCGACGCGGGCTTGGACGAGGGCGAGGGCGTGGCCAATATCATTGACCAATCGAATGCAGTTCACACATCCGGCCGCGTGTGTCGTCAATCCTTCAAGTCATTGCAGCTGTGAAAATAATATGTCGCATTGATTTACCTAAGTACTGTCGGAAATGCTAGAAAACTGCTTTTTGCCTGCTAAAAAAGGATATAATTTTCTACAGACTGTTGTTATTGAAATATCAAGTAACTACCGATCGGCCTACCTGCGGTTTGAAATATTTCAGTCACAAGGAGTCCTATCGACAAATTTAGAGGAGACAAATTCGAACGAAAACAGGAAGTTTACATTTATTCAAGTCCAATGATGGCAGTCTGAAACGGACTATTGAAATATGCGCACGTGACTCCGTTGAAATGATAATAATGTTATCTTCATAAAACATCTAATCCACACACAAAAATCATTTTGAGAAAATTCTAGATATGCATCTTCTAAAATGACAAAATGAGGCTGCGTTTGTTTTGTTAACATTGGTCCCATGATGCATGTTACATAATACTTGCACGTATTCTTTATTGGAAATGTATACAAGTTCTTTACACTTTAGAGAGATAGAGGAAAACCATTTATTAATTTAGATAGGGTGAATTACCGAACTGCCCAAATTATTGGGTTTTCAATTCATACCATCAAGTCAAGGGACGTAAAAGGATATTGGACAGCTTTGATACAGTTTAATTAGGCATATACGGTACAAGCTTTATGAGCAGAAGGTAACCCTGACTTGTAGTAGAATTTGGGAGGAATTGAAGATACAAGTAATGTCAACTGCACTAACTATTGCTTTTCAAAAGATGGGATTTCGATACACTGCGCGTGGCGATGACCCAGCACTTTTCAGGGGAAAATATTCCATCCTGTCTACGAGGCCACATTATCCCCGAACCATTCATAACTATCACAGTCAGGGCATCCAGATAATTTACCTTGATGAATCATTCCACTGACTACATGTGGCTATCGGCAGATGGACAAAAAACACCCATAGACCATCAGGTAAAGGTAATCGTGTCATTGTTTTGCACGCTGCAACCCATGATATGGAACTTATTGATGGATGTGTGCTAGCTTTCGAGGCGAAAAAGAAAAACTTGTGATTTTCATTGGGAAATTATAGGAGGTGATGTGTTCATAGACTGGTTTGAACTTCAGCTCTTGCCCATTTTAAACAACGTCAGCGTCATTGTCATGGATAACGCCAGTTAATATAACGTATCTGATACTGTCGCCCAAACCATGGGTAGTCTGAAGGCGACCATACAGGCATATATGACATTGTCGACTTCAGACCATATGAGACGAAATTTCAACTCATGGAGAAAATTCGGCTGAATAAGAACCCTGTAAAGTACAAGATATATGTGCTAGCGGCACAACATGGTCACGTTGTCTTACGTATGCCAGGGCCGCGTTCCACAAAGCGATCTTAGCGCTACGACTATCGTAAGCCAGTGTTAAAGTATGGGAGTTACGATCACCTTAGCGCTAAGATGGCTTTGTGGAACGGGGCCCAGATGTTTATACCTATAATCGGGTGGAATCTGGCATAGTCCCAGGTTTCTAGCACACCTAAAGGACGTATCGGTGCACCGCAAATTGCGGCGTCTTTGAAAACTGATCCACCGTCCATTTAACGCGATACAGCGTTGGGGGGTATATAGGAGTTGTGTTCAAATATATCACCACCACAACACAACGCTATGTAAAACCCATGTTAAATGTCGACTCCTGAATGAAAATGACTTCAGTCAATAATTGCCGTAATGAGCATGCGGCTTTACACCACCACGTCTCCTGACTCACAGTGCTCGTAGGGCCACTATTCTCCTGCTATGTGCGAACTTTCACGTTCTAACTATGTACGTTAACGACGTCTAAATTAGGGTAATTAGCGTATTATGCCATTGCTTCCCGCATTAAGCTTCCAGCAGATATGTTGTCGTGACATTGTGTTTGTGCCGTTCTCAGAATGTCGTATGTCAGCTTGTATGCCGGACCATGATCGCAATGTTTTGGAGACATTACTTGGCCACTTTGTTCGTGGTGTGTTGTGGTGGCGTCATTCAATGCACGGAAGGTAGGTCACATCTTCAACCGTTTAATTCACTGTAACTATGCGTTCATTATCCTCAACTTTGCCTTGATATTCAGAGCACGCAGGTTCAAGTCAGATCTGGTGTGGATTCTCAGATCTAAGGTGGGTTATTGTATCTGTTGTGGAATCTAAGATCTGTGGTGGATTCTCAGATCTGTTGTGGATTCTCAGATCTGTGGTGGAATATCGGATCTGTTGTGGAATCTCAGTTCTGTGGTGTATTCTCAGATCTGTTATGGTTTATCAGATCTGTGTTGAATTATCGGATCTGTTGTGGAATCTCAGATCTGTGGTGGATTCTCAGATCTGTTGTGGAATCTCAGATCCGTGGTGGATTATCGGATCTGTTGTGGAATCTCTGATCTGTGGTGGATTATCGGATCTGTTGTGGATTCTCAGATCTGTGGTGGATTCTCAGATCTGTTGTGGAATCTCAGATCTGTGGTGGAATCTCAGATCTGTTGTAGATTCTCAGATCTGTGGTGGATTATCGGATTTGTTGTGGAATCTCAAATCCGTGGTGGAATCTCAGATCTGTGATGGATTCTTAACTACATTTTGGAATCTCTTATCTGTTTTTGGCTTCTCAAATGTGTGGTGAATTTTAAAATCCGTATTGGATTCTGAAATCGGTGGATGGTTCTCCAGATCTCTGTGGATTCTCAGATCTATTTCCTATCCATGGTTGTATTAAGTGAGTGAGGATTTTACGCTGATTTTAGCAGTATTCCAACAATATCACGATCGTGGACACAAGAAACTTGCTCGTATTAAGTATTGAATAAGTTCAGTAGTGTGTAACCTTCAACACTGACAATAAGAGAGAGAAGGACAAATCACAATTGATTTCGAGTAGCCTCCCTTGATGACTTCACGATATTGCGTCATAGCGCGACTGACATAATGTTAGTTCTACTTATGTATTATGAACAGCAGTGTAGTATCTCAGTGGGTTAGCACTATGGTTGGTTCGTTGGTTTGTTGTGTTACGACGCACTCAGCAATATTCAAGCTATATGACGGCGGTCTGTAAATAATCGAGTCTGGACCAGACAATCCAGTGATTGATATCATGAGCATCGATCCACGCAATTGGGGTCGATGACATGCTTCAACCAAGTCAGCGAGCTTGACCACCCGATAGCATGATGGTGCCGTACTGTGTTGTGCAGACTGGAGTCAAATAGCTCCAGGGACGCAGAAAGTCTGATGTGAAAGTGGTTTGTATCTTAGGTGAATATATTGATACAATCTATAGCTATCAGTCTGTGATTCCCCTAGACATGGTATCGAAATTCATAAAATTAGTCTGTGTCAGGAATAGTCCAGTTTTGAATGACGCGTTGTCTAACTCATTTTAATGTTTAAATTAAAATTTAAGTTCTGTGACCAGTCTGTTTATATAGGGAGTGACCATGGTATCAACCTTTTGAAGGCGTCTCCTGCCGTATGAATCAGATACAGTAAACTACGGTTATAGCGAACTACGGTTATAGCGAACTACGGTTATAACGAACTACGGTTATAACGAACTCAAAGGGGCTACTAATTTAGTTCGTTATAACCGTAGTTCGTTATAAGCATATATACAGTGTAACTGCAGCAAATAGTCGGGACCAAAAAGTAAGGTCATTATGTCCGTCGGTTCGTTATAAGCGAGTTCGTTATAACCGTAGTTTACTGTAGGTGTGTTTGACGCTTCCAACTATAGGATTTTCTTATTTGATTTGATACTGGAGCGCGGACTAAAACATTGTCATCAGCGAGCATAGCAGCTGAAATGTTTATCTTTATACAATAATATCACTTATATAAACAAGAAAGAGCCACGAAGAGTACCCAACTCTATCTATCGTTGTAAAATTACTTTTTCAAATAGTGTTTCTAGACATGATGTTATAATGACGACCCTGTCGTTTTTAGGATCTAACTGATCTCCTTACCCTTATAAATAGAGATTACCGTCCCATAGGTGTTTGGGAGATATTCCTTTTTGAGAAATGTTAAGAAAACCGGAAAGTTTCGCGAGAAGATAACTGCTTGCAAACAACAAAGCTGCATTTCATACGTTAACTGGACCCAGACTTTTATTTTTCCACAGATTGTATGTAAGGGTATTTCTCTAGGATCTAATCTTGTGTGTAACTCTTCATCTATATCAGTTTGATCATCATTCTGATTGCCCTTGATCCCCTGGGCCTGTGACATATGAAATTGTTATTATAACTATCAGATGAGGATCGCTGGGATAGGTCAGCGTAGAAGTTCACCAATAGATTGCATAAGCCATGGAATAGAGGATTTTGGTTGATCACGGTGACGCACCTTAGTTCTATATCGATATTGCCGTTTTCGTTCCTCACAGTTTTATCAAAAAATAGATTTACATCTGCGTCACGAGTATGTGCACGTGCTGACTCATTTCTCACCTCGTTACTATATTTCCTTTTGGCGATCATAAATAACATCCTTGTCAAATAGTCCTTGTCTACCTGCAGAAAACTTATTGAATGTTTTCATAAATAAGTTTTTTTTAAAGAAAAAGCTACTTAGAGTTCAATAAAAGAAAAAAAAGAAAAAATATTTATATCTGTTTCACAGTGCTGCTGATTCATTTCTCACCTCGTTACTATACACTCTACACTCGCTACACTCGCTTTTAGTGATTTTATATTTCACATATGTAGTAGATTTACTTACTATCAGAAGACAAAAGTCTTCTGGCAACTCTCATTTCATAGTGATTATTATGTAAGCCATTGTGGTCCTACGGTTTCTTAATGACAACAGGAGTACGAGATTCCGTACAGAAGAGTGGCACGTGGCAAGGCACGTGATCTCCAACATAAGTACAACTATCTAACACATCACATCTAACAACTGAGGTTTTCAGGTGAGATGGTAGCAGTGCGTACTCAATCAGGGACTTATGTAAGTTGTCTGTACTCCTACAAGTAAAACCTGGTCCACATGTTTACGAAGGTAACTTGGACACTCCACTAAGCAGACAATGCTGATTGATAGCGTCTAAAGAACTTGTCACGTTGCATTAGAATATCTTTGTTTTCTTTGTTCGTTTGATGTTTATGACGGCGGTCCGTAAATAATCGAGTCTGGACCAGACAATCCAGTCATTAACATCATAAGCACAAATCCACGCAATTCGGATACGATGACATGCATCAACCAAGTTAGCGAGCCCGACCATCCGATCCCGTTAGTCGCCTCTTACGACAAGCATAGTAGCCTTTTACGACAAGAATGGGTTGCTGAAGACCCATTCTAACCGGGATCTTCACTTATATCTGAATTTAGATGTCCTAGAATAATAACATTCCCGGTTCCAATGGGCGCTAGAATAACATTTTCACCAGATCCTCTTATGTCGTTATTATTTTCATATTTATAATGAACTAGCTTATAGGATGACAATACATCAAAGCTATCCTTAATAGTGTTGTAAAGCCAATGTTCTTGTAGAGGTAACACATCTGTATCGTTAGGGGTTGAGGCACAGGTCTAGCAACGGATACATGGTGACGGTTAGTTCCATTTCACAGTGGGCGGTGGGGTAGCCTAGTGGTTAAAGCGTTCGCTCGTCACGCCGAAGACCCGGGCTCTATTCTCCACATGGGTACAATGTGTAAAGCCCATTTCTGATTTCCCCCTGCCGTGATATTGCTGGAATATTGCTAAAAGCGGCGTAAAAACATACTCACTCACTCCATTGCACAGTCACAGGATGGTGACTACTGCCTCCCGCATCATTGTCACCTGTGTCAGCATAATGTCTATTTAATTGTATGAGGGGGCGTTGGGCCTTGTGGTTAAAGCGTTCGGTCGTCACGCCGAAGGCCCGGGCTCGATTCCCGACATGGGTACAATGTGTAAAGCCAATTTCTGGTGTCCCCCGCCGTGATATTGGTGGAATATTGCTAAAAGCGGCGTAAAACCATACTCACTCACTCCAATGCACAGTCACAGGATGGTGACTACTGCCACCTGCATCATTGTCACCTGTGTCAGCATAATGTCTATTCCATGGTATGAGGGGGGGTTGGGCCTTGTGGTTAAAGCGTTCGCTCGTCACGCCGAAGACCCGGGTTCGATTCCCGACATGGGTACAATGTGTAAAGCCCATTTCTAGTGTCCCCCGCCGTGATATTGCTGGAATATTGCTAAAAGCGGCGTAAAACCATAAAGGTGAGGTGAAATGAAGATAAACGCTGCGTCCAAGATGATGTAAGTCATATAGCGAGTGTGTCCACGCGAGTGTGGCTGCTTGTGCTGGTCTGTACTCATGCCAGTTTTATTGTGCTAAGCCACTGGAATACACTGCTGGCCGAACGAAAGTGACCACGCGCACTGTTTTCCTCTGTCACTGTTGCAATATGTCACCATTCATCACGTATTCCAGTGTGCAATAAATGCGTGTTCATGCAAACGTATTACCCATTTCTGTTAGCGAGGAGAAAATGTTATAAGTTGTAGAAGGATTTCGAGCGGTACATGAGGGTGTATGCTCCCCGCGTTAAGTTTTACACCACGAGGTCACCTAGATCCTAACGAGGGACAAAGAAAAACCCATGTACCCTGCTACAACGAATTCACCCTACCGACATGTTTGAATTTGACTTGGTAACAAAAAATTAAACATCATCCTTCTGACATGAAGATATGCATTTCCCGAGGCAATCGTGTCCACTAGCCTATACCAAAGCCTAGTTTCTACCCTTGCCTCATCAAGGCCACTTTTCTTGGCTCGACCCTGTCGCCACCTCGTGCAGATCACGAGTTGTGTCCCTTGTAATGAAAACGCGATATCCAATCAGATCGCTGTTCTATTCTGGTATAGCTTCACAAAGATGGCGACTACGATATGGAACGACCTAGTCGATCAGATAACGAAAACATTCGCCATTTCATCCCTGAAACATAGGCAATCGTTGGGGGTTTAAAAGAACAGGCAGCGGTAAATCAATTTCAAACGAAGGCGTACCAGTCGTGTATGTTGATTTTGTGAAAATCTGTGTGATAGTCCAATTACAGTAAACTACGGTTATAACGAACTCGCTTATAACGAACTGACGGATATAACGAACTACTTTTTTGGTCCCGATAATTTGCTGTATTATGCTGTATATATGCTTATAACGAACTACGGTTATCACGAACTAAAATTAGTAGTCCCTTTGAGTTCGTTATAACCGTAGTTCGTTATAACCGTACTTTACTGTATATATAGAACAGGAAAGTGGGCATTATATGGCAAGGGTGGAAACAAGACTTTGATAAATCGGCTAGTGGACGCACTTGCCTCAGGAACATTTGAGAGCGTTGTTAATTAAGTTATGGCTTTACATCGCTATGACTATACCATTCTTCCTGAATCTTTGTTTCGAATATCCTCACATATATTGTTTGTTAAAGTACGTGTTGTTTTGACACATATTGCTTGATATAAGAAGTGTTGTTCTGACACATATTGATTGCTACAGGGCGGGTTCCGACACATAATACTTGATACAGGGCGGGTTCCGACACATAATGCTTGCTACAGGACATGTTCTGACACATATTGCTTGATACAGGGCGGGTTCCGACACATAATACTTGATACAGGACATGTTCTGACACATATTGCTTGATACAGGGCGGGTTCACACACATAATACTTGATACAGGGCGGGTTCCGACACATAATGCTTGATACAGGACATGTTCTGACACATATTGCTTGATACAGGACGGGTTCTGACACATAATGCTTGATACAGGACGGGTTCCGACACATAATGCTTGATACAGGACGTGTTCTGACACATATTGCTTGATACAGGACGGGCTTTGACACACAATGCTTGATACAGGTTGGGTTCTGACACTTATTGCTTGATACAGGACGTGTTCTGACACATAATACTTGATACAGGACGGGTTCTGACACTTATTGCTTGATACAGGACGGGTTCTGACACATAATGCTTGATACAGGACGGGTTCCGACACTCATTGCTTGATACAGGACGGGTTCTGACACAGAATACTTGATACAGGACGTGTTCTGACAAATAATGCTTGGTACAGGACATGCTCTGACACATAATGCTTGATACAGGACATGCTCTGACACATAATGCTTGATACAGGACATGCTCTGACACATATTGCTTGATAAAGGACGTGTTCTGACACATAATGCTTGATACAGGACGTGTTCAGACACATATTGATTGATGCAGGACGTGTTTGACACATAATGCTTGATACATGACGTGTTCTGACACATAATGCTTGATACAGGACGTGTTCTGACACATATTGACTGCTACAGGACGTGCTCTGACACAAAATGCTTGATACAGGACGGGTTCTGACACATAATGCTTGATACAGGACGGGTTCTGACACATAATGCTTGATACAGGACGTGTTCTGACACATAATGCTTGATACAGGACGTGTTCTGACACATAATGCTTGATACAGGACGTGTTCTGACACATATTGCTTGATACAGGACGTGTTCTGACACATAATGCTTGATACATGACGTGTCCTGACACATAATGCTTGATACAGGACGTGTTCTGACACATAATGCTTGATACATGACGTGTTCTGACACATAATGTTTGATACAGGACGTGTTCTGACACATAATGCTTGATACAGGACGTGTTCTGACACATAATGTTTGATACAGGACGTGCTCTGACACATAATGCTTGATACAGGAAGTGTTCTGACGCTTGGTGATTGATATAGGACGTAAATCGGGGTGTGTCATTTTCTATGTTTAATTAACCTTCAAGTCAAGCCTACTTTTGGATCAAACGTAGCAACTAACTGGCCATTTTAACAAACGGTTTGCGTGTTGACTTTTCGTAATAGAACCGCGAAGTTGCAGGGTAGAATAGGTCTTCAGCAACCCATGCTTGCCGTAAAAAGTCGACTATGCTTGTCGTTAGAGGCGACTAACAGGATCGGGTGGTCAGGTTCGCTGACTTGGTTGATGCATGTCATCGTTTACCAATTGGTTAGATCGATACTCATGATGCCAATCACTGTATTGTCTGGTCCAGACTCGATTATTTACAGACCGCCATCATATAGCTGGAATATTGCTGTGTGCAGCGTTAAACAAGAAACAAAGAAACAAACAAACTGTTTGTAATAAAATATGTCGGGCAATAAGCAATGTCTGCTAGAACCCATTGGCTGCAAAACTCGTTTAATCAAGACGTTACACGAAAGACATTGCCATCGGATCGTATTTAGAAAGAAATAGGTCTGCAAGCTTGATACCTGTGCGGCAGGATACACTCACCTTTTCGCGAGGGGGCACGGGTGGCCCAGTCGTATAAGGCGCCGCGATTCGCTGTGCAGAGTTGCGTCCCTTGGGCACGCCAGAAACCTATGATTGTGGGTTCGAATCCCGGTTCGCCCCGATTATGTTTCTAGGTTTGTCAGCACCATACCCGTGCTCGTGGGTTTCACCGAAGTGGTAAACGTCTAAGACCTGCATCACTTTGGGCTTTCCTCCCACATTAAGCTGACACGCAGTGATATAACTTGAATACTGTTAAAAGCGGCGTTAAACCCAACTCACTCACTCACTCACTCACCTTTTCGCGATTGTACAATCAACTCTGCTTTATGCAGATATTTTATTAGAGATGGAAAGGGCTTTGTCGTTTTACTATATATTTATTGATTACTATTTTTAATTCATGTTGTTGATTTCACACAGTTAATGTTAATACTCTATCAATAGAGTCGTCAAAGTTACGCTCATCCTCGCGGAAGTACTTCTAAAGACTTCTATTTCTGTTCTCTGATCGTGACTTTCTCTTCCTCTTGCAGTACAGGTCATCAAGGGAGATAATCTTACCCTGAGATGTTCCTTGGAAACTGGCGACCAAGAAGTCACGTGGTACAAAGATGGCGGTATCGCTGCTTCCGTTCAGATATACGAGGGCGGAAGTTGTGACTGGGTTTTAACAGAAAATCATCAGGGTAATATTTGGATCTCTTGCTCAAAGAGCTCGGTGGATCTGACAGAATTACAATCTACGACTGCAAACTGGTTATGTACCGAGACACGTAAAAGAAAATCCAGCGCTCAGATCAAGGTCACATTCCAATACGGCCAAGGTGAGTGTTCTGTTCTGCAACGAGAGTGAAGGTTGCTTGACGATATAGATCGATGGTAGTTATTATGATCAGGACCGCCTCCGTGGCCTAGTGGTAGAGCGTCCGCCGGGAGAGCGGAAGGTCCGGGGTTCGATCCCAAGCCGCGTCATACCAAAAGACGTTAAAAGATCGAACTTGTTGTTACCCTGTCTAGCGCTCGGCATGAAGGGGCTAAAACAAGGACTGGTCGGCTCGGAGTCAGTATACTGTGTCTGAGTGGGGTATTCATGTTAAACTGCGGCATGGTATCTCAGTGAGCTAGCACTATAAATCGGCATCAGTCCGGACTAGTACAAGCAGCCACACACACACACACACACACGTGCATGCACGTCGCTATATAAGTGCAATAATCTTGGACGCGACGTTAAACCCAATTTCACCTCACCTATTATGATCAGGTTCTTTGCCAGATGTGGTGATATACACTTGCGTAGTACCCCCCGCCTTCCGATAGTAGATCTCTTTGGAATTCAGAGGATGAACCCCTAGGGGTTCGGGCAGGACGTGTTCGGACATTTGCAAATCGATAGGGCAAAATCTGTGACGCTCTCCCGGTTCATTGATAACAAGATGGCACTTTCAAATACTTCGGCGCGAGTTGGTGAGTGAGTGAGTGAGTATGGTTTTACGCCGCTTTTAGCAATATTCCAGCAAAATCACGGCGGGGGACACCAGAAATGGGCTTCACACATTGTACCCATGTCGGAAATCGAACCCGGGTTTTCGGCGTGACGATCTAACGCTCTAACCACTAGGCTACCCGACCGCCCCCTTCAAAATTGGATGTCGGGTCTTGTTTGAAGTCGTGGTACGTGATTAATAATGTTATTTACAGGCAAGGTATGACGCAAAATGTTGTTAAAAAAAACCTGGTGTTGCCTGATTCTAAGCATCATGGGGAAGTTGTGTTTCGGTGGTGTTTAGGCTGTGAGACGATAGCTCATTTCATGTGTTCAGACCCTAAAAGTGTTTAGATGGAACACATCAAATGTGTATTCCGTTTGTATCTTTTTACATTCTAAACACCTTTTGTACAGTATACTCCGGGTATAAGGGAATGGATTTGTCAAATCTCATATTTTACTCAATGTGTTTATTGTGGACAGAAATGGTTGTTTGTGAAAAAGACACACCATCTCTTTGTTTTCATCACATCTGCAGGTTTTTGTGATCCAACCCACGTTATAAATGTTTACAGTGAGTCAGTGAGTGAGTTAGGTTTAACGTCGCTTTTAACAGTATTCCAGTTATATCACGGCGTGTCAGCTTAATGTGGGAGGAAAGCCCGAAGTAATGCAGGTCTCAGACATTTACCACTTCGGTGAAACCCACGAGCACGGGTATGGTGCTGACAAGCCTAGGATCATAATCGGGGCGAACCGGGATTTGAACCCACAATCATAGGTTTCTGGCAAGGGACACAGCTCTGCATAGCGTATCGCAGCGTCTTAGACGACTGGGCATTGTACACATTGTACCCATGTCGGGAATTGAACCGGCGGAATTTCGGCGTGATGAGCGAACGCTTTAACTACGTGGCTATCCGACTGCCCCACATGACGTGTGTGTTGGGAGACGACACACAGGACAGGATGTCACAATAGTTTATTGGCATCTAACCCAGGCGGTACATCTCAGCCATCCAAACGCTACCGGGTAGACAACATTAGCTCACTCACTTAAGAATTCACTTTTTTGTGTGGTGTGGTGTGGTGTGGTGTGGTGTGTGTGTGTGTGTGTGTGTGTGTGTGTGTGTGTGTGTGTGTGTGTGTGTGTGGTGTGGTGTGGTGTGGTGTGGTGTGGTGTGGTGTGGTGTGTGGTGTGGTGTGGTGTGGTGTGGTGTGGTGTGGTGTGTTGTGGTGTGGTGTGGTGTGTGGTGTGTTGTGGTGTGTTGTGGTGTGGTGTGGTGTGGTGTGGTGTGGTGTGGTGTGTGTGTGTGTGTGTGTGTGTGTGTGTCTTATGACGATATATACGTAATAACCGGTATCCACACTGTGCTATGATATTCGTAAAGTGTGCACACCGAGATTTACGTTTAAACCTCCAGAAACTCAAAACGATATTGAAGTCGATTCTTATTGATAAAAAAAGTTAACAGTACCTTCACAAATTACGGCGTTAAACACCAAACAGAACAACATTTTACGAAGTATATTGGCCATACAGTCGTTACATTTTCAGAAATTCCTGTACTTGTGACGTCACAGAAGGTCGCCTGTTTGGGCAGCCATTTAAACCCTGACCAGGCTCCCTGATTGGTTAATGCATGTCATCGTATCCCAATGCGTGGCTCGATGCTCAAGATGTCAATCACTGATCCGTCTGGTCCGGACTCGATTATTGACAGACCGACGTTTAATAGCTGGAATATTGCTCAGTGCGCCGTTAAACAACAAACAAAAACGAACAAACAAACAAAGAAACAAAATTTACAGACTCTTAGTGACATCATGAAATGAGAGAGTATACTAACTCCGAGCCGACCAGTCCTTGTTTTAGCCCCTTAATGCCGAGCGCCAGACAGGGTAACAACAAGTGCCATCTTTTAACGTCTTTTGGTATGACGCGGCCTGGGATCTAACCCCGGACCTTCCGCTCTCCCGGCGGACGCTCTACCACTAGACCACGGAGGCGGTCTGAATATAATCTACTTGGCAAAACAAAGTATACATGTTGATGAAATTAATAATTAAAATAACTGTTGTTTTAATGTGATGATATCGATTTAACCATCGCTAATTTATGGCACAGTTTGTAAAAGGTAACCTTTGGCTGGAGAAGTTAGTTTAGAAATGAAATGTTTCAATTAGGATTGGGGTAAGAAATGAATTTACAACCACGTGACCCCTACCGTGTTTAAAATTTAAATCTAATTATATTTCACAAAATAGAACCATGTAGAAATAGTCTTGTCAGAGCGCTTGTTTTATACAATAGCGCCATCTTAAACTGTTTTCAATTGAAATTCGAAGATATGTTAAAATCAACAGAGAGAAACAGTTCATATAAAGTAAACTACGGTTATAACGAACTCAAAGGGATCACTAATTTTAATTCGTTATAACCGTAGTTCGTTATAAGCATATATACAGCTTATATACATCAAATAAAAAATACTTAAAAATAAGTTCCTTATATCGGTCAGTTCGTTATAAGCGTGTTCGTTATTACCGTAGTCTACTATAGTTTCGTGTGCTCCGCACTTAATACTTGGGATTCATCGATATCACAAATTCTATTCGAGTGACATGGAAACCGGAAATGCAGCAGTAATACGGTGCCTCATGCTAAGCTCACTGTATAATGGCTTTTAGGCTTTTGGAATCCTAAAAGATACTGTAAATAATTTAACCTAAGCGAGCCGTATTACACAGTACACACACATACAGTAAACTACGGTTATAACGAACTCAAGGTACGACTAATTTTAATTCGTTATAACCGTAGTTCATTATAAGCATGTATACAGCATATATACAACAAATGGCCGGGACTAAAAAATAAGTTCGTTATATCGGTCAGTTAGTTATGATCGTGTTCGTTATAACCGTAGTTTACTGTACTGGGAAGAAGTAAATACGACGCGAAGAGTTGCGTCCCCTGAGGGGGTGCAGGACTAACTGACAGGTCTTGCCCTGATTATGATCTGCGGTCTGTCGTAATGGTACCGTGCCCGTGGATACCATCCATACGAGTCTTCCTCAGTGGTTGGGTGATCATGGTTACGACATTCAAGGCCTGAGTAAGACTTTCAAAAAAATCTATGGAAGACAGGTGGAGAACAATTCTACATTTGACGCATAAGTGACCAGAATTGTGTCTAATTTGATTAGTACCATACGTCCCGTGCTTGTCCGGGTTAACACTTGACTTGTCTTTGCATGTGTTTGTGACGAGTGCCAATGGTGGGGCAGAATTCGTTTATCTATTCGCGAACACCTGGTATCATCACTATTTGATGGTGATTCATGAACACATGCTTATTATATGTAGTGCCTCAGTGGGAACTCGGGTACCTCAGAAATTGAGTCGGGGCACAGGTGGCCAGTCGTCTAAGGCGCCGGGATTCGCTGTGCGGAGTTGCGTCCCTTGTGCACGTTAGAAACATATGATTGTGGGCTCGAATCCCGGTTCGCCCCAATTATGTTTCTAGGTTTGTCAGCACCATACCCGTGCTCGTGGGTTTCACGGTTGTTGTAAACGTCTGACACCTGCATCATTTCGGGCTTTCCTCCCACATTAACTCACTCACTCACTTAATAGCCTGAAAGATATTTGACGAGTTTATGTACGTTATGCAATGTGCGTGTATGATATTATTACACAATATATATGAATTTGAAACTCTGAATCCTATATCCTTTATGCACAGCGTTTAACCTTAATCGTATACAGTAAACTACGGTTATAACGAACTCAAAGGGACTACTAATTTTAGTTCGTTATAACCGTAGTTCTTTATTAGCATATATACATCAAATGGCCGGGACTAAAAAATAAGTTCATTATATCGGTCAGTTCGTTATAAGCGTGTTCGTTATAACCGTTACGGTAGTTTACTGTATATCATGTCTTTGTGAAATTGAATTTATAAATGCCTATCAAAGACATGTTCCATGTTGAGATATCCTGATGCCGGACCTAAAGGTTGACCTCGAAACAGTGGTCCCCGGCACGACCTTGGCCTTAGACTGCACCGTCAACGTCAACGTTGACCGCGTCATCTGGTACCACAACGAGGTGAGCGTTGCAGACATACGACGGAACATTAAAGGCGAATGCAAGGTGGTCTGGCACAAGGATCAACGTTTCTCAACTAGTTGTGAGGGGAACAGGACTAGTCTCCTCATCAGTGATGCCATGACCTCGGACGCACGGAAGTGGTACTGCTACGACTCAACACATCACATCAAGAGCAAGAAGGTCAACATTAACGTTGTCACGGCAACGGGTAGGTCATTATTAACGTTGTCACGGCAACGGGTAGGTCATTATTAACGTTATGCAAGGGTGGGTCGATATTAACATGAAAAATGTGAGGTGAGGTGAAATTGGGTTTAACGTCGCGTCCAAGATTATCGCACTTATATAGCGACGTGCATGTATGTTTGTGTGGCTGCTTGTACTAGTCCGGACTGATGCCGATTTATAGTGCTAGCTCACTGAGATACTATGCCGCAGTTTAACATGAATATCCCACTCAGACACAGTCTACTGACTCCGCACCGACCGGTCCTTGTTCTAGCCCCTTTATGCCGAGCGCCAGACAGGGTAACAACAAGTACCATCTTTTAACGTCTTTTGGTATGACGCGGCTGGGGATCTAACCCCGGACTTTCAGCTCTCCGGGCGGTCGCTCTACCACTAGACCACGGAGGCGGTCACTCGTAAAAAATGTACAACATTAACGACGTCAACGAGACGCCACTGGTAGGTACGAGGTTAACTTTGCAATAACGAGGACATTTACAATGTAACATTAATCGTGCAATAACGAGGTCATTTACAATGTTACATTAATCGTGCAATAACGAGGTCATTTACAATGTAACATTAATCGTGCAATAACGAGGTCATTTACAATGAAACATTAATCGCGCAATAACGAGGTCATTTACAATATAACATGAATCGTGCAATAACGAAGTCATTTACAAGGTTAGCGTTAACCAGACACTGTTACTTATATACTGAACAACAAAAGTTCCTGTGACATTGAACAAGATTTAATGCAAAGTTATGTCTTTTACCAAATCTGAAACAATTTCGGTTTGCAACAGATAAAAGAGTCCTGTAAGTGTTTAAATGGTTTAATTTGCCATACTGACTTCAGAAAATGCATGATTTCATAAAAAAAACAACTGAACATGCCAAAATGTCAATTTACAAATCAATAGCGTGTGTGTCCACCTCTGGTTGCGATGCAAGCAACACATCTTCGTCTCATGGAATGGGCCAGGCGTCGCACAAAGTCCTGTGGGATATCTGTCCGTATCTGCTGGAGCATGTTTCGAAGTTCCTGGAGTGTCTGTGGAACACGTGGTTGACGTCGAAGGCGCATCCCACATGTGCTCGATTGGTGAGAGATCACGGGGGCGAGCCGGCCAGGGGATGACATTCACGTTGTTTTGTTGAAGAGAACCCTGAACAAGTCGAGAAATATGAGGCCGGGGGTTGTCATGTTGAAAGCTAATGCCTTGGCCATGACGACGCAAAAACGGTATGGCCGATGATCTCGTCGCGGTAGCGCTGTCCATTGAGATTTCCCTCTACCACCATCAAACGGGTCCTCTGTCTTGCTGTAATCCCACCCCATACCATAACGCTGCCGCCCCCGAACCGATCTTCTTAAATGACACAATGATTGACGTAACGTTCACCTCGATGTTGGTACACTCGAATCCGCCAATCGCTGTGGCTGAGGTGAAAACGAGAATCGTCAGTGATATAACTTGTCCCCACTGCATGGCCGTCCAGCGTAGACGTTGTCTGCACTGATATTCGTCGAAGGCCAGGGATGCTTCTTGCAGTCACTGTTGCTGGCTGGAATCGATTTCGTAGGTGTGTTGTTCGAATCCAGTTGTCTTGTCGATTATTGGTTACGCGTGGCCTGCCACTCCGAGAATGGTCTCACAGGCGTGGCATTTCGTAATGTTGAATAATTGCGTAATTTTGTTGTTCTTCTGAGTAGTTGTTGTCAGCACGATGCTAAACAAATGAATTGAATGCATATGGAATCCCGTTAACGAACATGTTTTATACCCATTCGTGGGTAGTGAAATGCATGGGCTTGCAAAGTAAAAGCCCAGTTGCGTTTTTGTGATTTGATTCCATACATGTACTTCAATATTGAAAACCAAACTTTACTTGTTTGAAAAAAACACTAAAATATTGGTGTCACAGGAACTTTTGTTGTTGAGTATTGCTCACATTGACGTTGTAAGGAGATTAAAGAAATTTATTATATAAACTAGCAGATAAAATGAAACGTAAATAAGTAACGAATTTATGGCGAAAAAATAAAGTTTCTTTAACTGTATGAAACTGTTATAAGAAATGAACCGGAACAAGTTTTATGTTTTTTTTAAGTTCAATAGCGTCTTGTAGGTCAACCTTCAAGATGAGCTCTATGGATTTAAACAAGACACTAAACGAAAGTATATACCAGCAGATATAAATCTAAGGGGTATAAGGCTAACTCTGACTAATATAAGTTATTAAATAAGATAAACTTACTTTTTACAATACTTTATTTAATAATATTGATGTTTTGAAAATTAATCTCTGCAGATATTGTAACATGATTGCTACTCTAAAGTTGCACACGCCTTTAGTGTTGTTTTTTAAAACGCCGTCGAGTCAAAATAGAGGACCAGTGAACATCCGGGGTAGAATTGGTCTTCAGCAACCCATGCTTGTCGTAAGGGGCGAGTATGCGTGTCGTAAGAGGCGACTAAAAGGATCGGGGGTTCAGGCTCGCTGACTTGGTTGACACATGTCATTGTATCCCAATTGCGTGGATCGACGCTTATGGTGTCAATCACTGGATTGTCTGGTCAAGACTCGATTACTTACAGACCGCGCGCCGTCAAAATGGCTGGAATATTGCGGAGTGCGGCGTTAAACAACAAACAAACAAACAAACAAACAAACAAACAAACAAACAAACAAAGTCCTTGGCCCGGTGCTATGGTTCTATGTCATAGTATCCCAAAGTTAGGTGAGGGCTCGTTTGCTGTTAGTCCGCCATGTTATATAGCTTGAATATTGACCACGGCGTTAAACACCAAACAGAACAACAGTTTACTAACAGTTTATTGATCATACAATCGTTACATTTTCAGAAGTTCCTGTACTTGTGGCGTCACAGAAGGTCGCCAGTTTTGGCAGCCATTTAAACCTGACATGTCTACTGCCCTACATCTCCCCACTGGTCCGCTGGACCTCGGATGACCACGACTTCGGGGATGCAACCGTCCAGTATATCGGGGGTTGCAAATTCACAAGCCAACAGGACCCACCCAGGGGTTTTAATTACACCTGTGACAAAAAAACGGTGTCAATTGCATTCACAGCTCTACCCGCACTCAATAGAACAAAATGGCGATGCCAAGATCCGTACCGGAAGTTACGAAGTCCGGAAGTGGAAGTTAAGATCACCCTCCCTTCCGGTTTGTTATAACACTGTTGTGTCTTTAAACTTCCCGCCATCCTTTGCTATCATTTATATGAGTTTTATACCCAGCGTCACTATTAAGGGGTCACGCAGATAATAAGATATAAAACGTCGCATTTTCAACTTCAAAGAGTGCAGTTCAATTACATCTGAATGAAACGGGGGCACGGGTGGCCCAGTTGTCTTAGGCGCCGCGATTCGCTGTGCAGAGTTGCGTCCCTTGGGCACGCCAGAAACCTATGATTGTGGGTTCGAATCCCGCTTCGTCCCGATTATGTTTCTAGGTTTTTCAGCACCATTACCGTGCTCGTGGGTTTCACCGAAGTGGTAAACGTCTGAGACCTGCATCACTTCGGGCTTTCCTCCCACATTAAGCTGACACGCCGCGATATAACTGGAATACTGTTCAAAGCGGCAATAAACCCAACTCACTCACTCACTCTGAATGAAACATTGTATACCCACTTTGGCTGCTACATGTCATGTATTGTACCTATGGGCTAAACCATTGCGTTTCAATCTTACACTTTCCATTGTTTTCAAAGTCGTTATCCATTTTCCAATCAGTGAGACATAGGCATTAACATCGTGCTCTTCGACTGTTAATCACATCGTCAACATTCTCATTCTGTATGCGGAGTATATGTAACTTTGTTTGTTTCTTTGTTGTTTATCGCCTCGCTCAGCAATATTCCAGCTATATGGGCGGCCTGTAAATTATCGTCTGGACCAAACAATCCAGTGATTGACATCATGAGCAATTGGGATACGATGACATGCATCAACCAAGTCATCGAGTCTGACCACCTGATTCCGTTCTGCCGTTCTGAAAAAGTTATCTTAATCTTCCCAAGTATGCTTTAATAACAGTGGTGGTCACGACATGCTAAATGGTTATTCACACGCCACTTCACTCCAAGGTGAACTGACTCAGAAAACTAAACTGGTCAGTACACTGTGTTTGAGTGGGGTGTTCATGTTAAACTGCGGCGTTTGGTGTCTCAGTGAGCTAGCACTATGAAACCGAAATCAGGCTGGACCAGTACAAGCAGCCACGCACGCACACGCACGCACGCACGCACGCACGCACGCACGCACGCACACATACACTCACAAATATACACACGCGCTATATAGGTGCAATAATCTTGAACGCAACGTTAAACTTCATTTCAAGGCGCCATTAGGTTTCTGAAAGCTTTGGCCATTATGTAACTACAACGTTAGACCTGGTGACGTGTACAATATTTTATTTATGGAATATGTAGTTCTCACTCAAACATTCTGACTCACTCACTCACTCACTCACTCACTCACTCACTCACTCACTCACTTACTCACTCACTCACTCACTCACTCACTCACTCACTCTTTCACCCATCCCCCCACTAACCTACATCCACCCTCAGTTACTCACGCATACCCTCACTCACTCTCCCGTCCACACAATAACCCACTCCCACCTTCCCTCCCTCACTCACTCATTAGGGCGGTCGGGTAGCCTAGTGGTTAAAGCGTTCGCTCGTCACGCCGAAGACCCAGGTTCGATTCCCGACATGGGTACAATGTGTGAAGTCCGCCGTGATATTGCTGGAACATTGCTAAAAGCGGCGTAAAATCAAACTCACTCACTCACTCACACTCACTCATTCATTCCTCTAATGCATATTAACTGTCTTCATTGCAGTCTGGCCGACTGACGTTGACCTCAGTGGTAACCGAGGCTCCACGACTGACCACGCCGAGATGACCATCACTTGCATGTGTCACTGCGACCATTTGTTCGACTTTCAATGGCACTACGGGAACTTGACAGCAACAATCTCGCATTCCGAGTTCGACTCCACGCAATATAGATGCAGACAGTCGCTGAGGCTGAGGCCTGACTGGACCTATGACGGCCGGACCGTCCGATGCTTAGTGACCAACACAAACACAGTGAAAGCCAGATTTGGACAGGTCCAGTTGGAAGTAGAATGTAAGTACTCATCTCTGGATCCCGTACAAACTTTTACAATTTGCATGTTGACTTCATAAGTCGATGGCGGCACGGGTGGCCCAGTCGTCTAAGGCGCCGCGATTCGCTGTGCAGAGTTGCGTCCCTTGGGTACGCCAGAAACCTATGATTGTGGGTTCGAATCCCGCTTCGCCCCGATTATGTTTCTAGGTTTGTCAGCACCATACCCGTGCTCGTGGGTTTCACCGAAGTGGTAAACGTCTGAGACCTGCATCACTTCGGGCTTTCCTCCAACATTAAGTTGACACACCGTGATATAACTGTGATACTATTAAAAGCGGCGTCAAACCCAACTTACCCACTCACTCTCTCATATGTCGATGAACCTTATACAAGCAACACTATTCCTTATCAATGTCAGTTTCATTGGAAGTATATTGGAAATAATTATTTAAATCTGCTGAAAATCCTCTTTAACGGATGAAAACTTGGAAAGGATTCCATAGATCCCGTCATCAACAGAATGGCAGTCATACCTCCATGAGATGACCCTAATCTAATTTAACCAATTAAAGTCGCGTAATCAACCTGACATGTCAATAAACAGTTGACCCAACTGATGACATGCTGTAAGTGCATCGTTGAGATTGACGGTCATTGTGGATGATGAAATAACCAAATTGTATTCGGTTCTTCATCTTAATGTAAAATGTAAAAGTGAAATTTCACATGTAAAATGTAAAAGTGAAATGTGACACGTAAAAGTAAAATGTGATATGTAAAAGTGAAATGTGACATGTAAAAGTAAAATGTGACAAGTGAAAGTAAAATGTGACAAGTGAAAGTGAAAGTGACGTGTAAAAGTAAAATGTGACAAGTGAGATGTAACATGTCAAAGTGAAATGTGACATGTAAAAGTGAAATGTCAGATGTAAAAGTAAAATGTGACATGTTAAAGTATAATGTGACACTTGAATGTAAAATGTGACAAGTGAAAGTAAAATGTGACATGTAAAAGTAAAATGTGACAAGTGAAAGTATAATGTGGCACGTGAAAGTAAAATGTGAGATGCAAAAGTGAAATGTGACACGTGAAAGTAAAATGTGACACGTGAAAGTAAAATGTGACAAGTGAAAGTAAAATGTGACATGTAAAAGTGAAATGTGACACGTGAAAGTAAAATGTGACAAAGTGAAATGTGACATGTAAAAGTAAAGGTGACAAGTAAAATGTGACATGTAAAAGTAAAATGTGACATGTAAACGTAAAATGTGACAAGTGAAAGTAAAATGTGACATGTGAAAGTAAAATGTGACACGTGAAAGTAAAATGTGACAAGTGAAAGTAAAACGGGACAAGTGAGATATGATATGTCAAAGTGAAATGTGACATGTAAAACTGAAATGTCAGATGTAAAAGTAAAATGTGACAAGTGAAAGTACTATGTGGCACTTGAAAGTAAAATGTGACATGTAAAAGTGAAATGTGACACGTGAAAGTAAAATGTGACACGTGAAAGTAAAATGTGACAAGTGAAAGTAAAATGTGACACGTGAAAGTAAAATGTGACAAGTGAAAGTAAAACGGGACAAGTGAGATATGAGATGTCAAAGTGAAATGTGACATGTAAAACTGAAATGTCAGATGTAAAAGTAAAATGTGACAATTGAAAGTACTATGTGGCACTTGAAAGTAAAATGTGACATGTAAATGTGAAATGTGACACGTGAAAGTAAAATGTAACACGTAAAAGTAAAATGTGACAAGTGAAAGTATAATGTGACACATGAGAGTAAAATATGACATGTAAAAGTGAAATGTGACACGTGAAAGTAAAATGTGACAAGTGAAATGTGACATGTAAAATTAAAAAGTGACAAGTAAAATGTGACATGTATAAGTAAAATGTGACATGTAAAGTAAAATGTGACATGTGAAAGTAAAATGTGACATGTAAAAGTAAAATGTGACACGTGAAAGTAAAATGTGACATGTAAAAGTAAAATGTGACAAGTGAAAGTATAACAAGTGTCAGATGTAAAAGTGAAATGTGACAAATGAAAGTATAAGGTGACACGTGAAAGTAAAATGTGACAAGTGAAAGTGAAATGTGACATGTAAAAGTAAAATGTGACAAGTGAAAGTATAATGTGACACTTTGAAGTAAAATGTGACATGTAAAAGTAAAATGTGACACGTGAAAGTAAATGTGACAAATGAAATGTGACATGTAAAAGTAAAATGTGACATGTAAAAGTGAAATGTGACACGTGAAAGTAAAGAGTGACAAGTGAAATGTGACATGTATAGTGAAATGTGGGAAGTAAAAGTAAAATGTGACATTTTAAAGTGAAATGTGACAAGTGAAAGTAAAATGTGACAAGTGAAAGTGAAATGTGACAAGTGAAAGTATGTCAGGAAATAAACGTACAACTATATGGATAACAATTTCTGGTTTACGGCATATCGCTATATTCTATATAATATATGCCATAAACCTGGAGTTGTTATCCATAACGTTGAACGTTTATTTCCTGACATATGTGTTTTGTTTTCAAAGACAGCAACTGTCTTAACAACTTTGGACAATAATTTGGTTCGCTGTGCAGAGTTGCGTCCCTAGGACACACTAGGAACCTATGATTGTGAGTTCCATTCCAGGTTCACCCCGATTATGTTTCTAGGTTTGTCAGTTGGTTTCCCCAAAGCGGTAAACGTCTGAGATCTTTCCTCCCTAATTAAGCTGACACATCGTGATACGACTGGAATACTGATAAAAGCTGCGTTAAACACAACTCACTCACTCACTCAACCAATTCGTGTGTGGTGTTCTTTTCAATAGCAAACTAGGTTAACACAGTGCCCCAGTACCTGAGAGACATATGCCATTGTTCGATCTCTATCGCATCGATCATCGATGCGTTATCGTCTTTCATTTTACCTGTATTATCATTTATCCGACAGAGACAAATGATCCGGGGTAGAATAGGTCTTCAGCAACCCATGCTTGTCCCCCGTGAAGATCCGGGGTAGAATAGGTCTTCAGCAACCTTTGCTTGTCGTAAGAGGCGACTAACGGGATCGTGTGGTCAGGCTCGCTGACGTAGTTGGTGCATGTCATCGTATCCACATTGCATGGGGGCGGTGAGGTAGCCTATTGGTTAAAGCGTTTGCTCGTCACGCCGAAGACCCGGGTTCGATTTCCGACATGGGTGCAATGTGCGAAGCCCATTTCTGGTGTCCCCGCCGTGATACTGCTGGAATATTGCTAAAAGCGGCGTTAAACCATACTCACTCACTCACTCAATTGCATGGATCGATGCTCATGATGTCAATCACCGGATTCTCTGGCCCAGGTTCGATTATGTACAGACCGCTGACTAACAGACATATTACTGAGTTCGGGGTTAAACAACAAACAAACAAACAAACATCATTTTGAAGGCTTTCGTCTCATCTACGCATCGTCTCTCCGTCATGTGTGCCAATATACTCACTGGCTTTCCTTGAAAGTAAAAAAAGTAGCATTCATTAAACAGAAATAGATGTTCAATAAATAAAATATTGTTTCTGAACTATTGCACTTATGCAGCTTGATTGTTGGTTTAAAAAAAAGAAGTTAAAAATGACCATCGTCTCAAAACTACTGTCACGATTCACACATATGATACGTTCGAAAATAGCCGCGACACGCACTCCAACTCAAGATTTAATCAAACTATCACATTTCATCACAAAATCTTATTTCGAAAGTATTAATTATAGCTGGCTATTTAAGAAAAAAACTAATATTGATACGAGAGATCGACCTGAACTGACGAGAGAGGGCCATTTATAACGTTGTAAACAAACAATCAGATCGCTATGAGTCATCACAATTTGCTAACTTGCAAAATAGAAAATAGCTGTTGATTTCTTGTTATGTGGTACTTGGTGACCAACAGTGCGTGAGTGAGCGAGAGTATATAGTTTTACGCCACTTTTAACAATATTCGAGCAATATCATGGCGGGGACACCAGAAATGGGCTTCACACATTGTACCCATGTCGGGAATCGAACCCGGGTCTTCGGCGTGACGAGCGAACGCTTTAACCACTAGGCTACCCGACCGCCCCCATAAAGTTGAACAATTATTGTGCAGTGTAGCTTGTGAACATAAGTCGTGTGAATCTTTTGTATGTCATATTTGTTAACGTTGCCAGGTCTGGGGGTTGGGGGTGTGGTGTGGTGTGGTGTGGTGTGTGTGTGTGTGTGTGTGGGGGGGGGGGGGGGGGGGGGGGGGGGGTGTAGCCTGGTGATTAAAGCGTTCGCTCGTCACGCCGATCCAGACACGGGTACAATGTGTGAAGCCCAATTCTGGTGTACCCCGCCGTGATATTGCTGGAATATTGCTAAAAGCGGCGTAAAACCCTAATCACTCACTTCCGATCTTGGTAACGTATTAATAAGAACAAACCAGTCAGATGACTATCGGTTCTGGCGTCAAAGACATATCACCGTTCTTTTATTCATTGGCCTCATTATAGCACCATGACTTTACGCAGGGGGTACGAATGGTAAGGTCGTCTTCAGTTCACCTATTATCGCGCCATGGTCCTCGTGAGTAGATCCTCAGAATCGATTCCCACCGCCATAACGTTATACGCCTAGAGTGTACTGAACAATTGCTCAATGTGGCGTCAAACCCACCTCTGACACTCGTTCACAAAGGCCTCTGACTGAAGAAATAATTACGTGAATTGGACCACATTCAGATTTCAAAGTAATTGAACAAGTGACAAGAATAGAACACTGATTTCAATGCGTACAGTTGTGTCATTAATCGCACTGCTGTCAGGCAGCCGCACTGATATACCGTTTAGAAAACGTCGATTTCAATCAATCAGTTTTTGATGGACGTCAATTTACGCTGCACGTTCATTTCCCATTGTTTGCTTAACAGAGGATGCATAATAGCCTAGGGTTTTAAGCAATGTCAAATGTAGACTACCTACAGCTGTCTGTATGTAGTGTTGTAGTTTAACTACGCACTCAGCAATATATCAGCCATACACGGCCTGTGGGGGCACGGGGGGCCCAGTCGTCTAAGGCGCCGCGATTCGCTGTGCAGAGTTGCGTCCCGTCGGCACGCCAGATACCTATGATTGTGGGTTCGAATCCCGGTTCGCCCTGATTATGTTTCTAGGTTTGTCAGCACCACACCCGTGCTCGTGGGTTTCACCGGAGTGGTAAACGTCTGATACCTGCATCACTCCGGGCTTTCCTCCTACATTAAGCTGACACACCGTGATATGACTGGAATAATGTTAAAGCGGCGTTAAACCCAACTCACTCACTCCTCTCACTCACTCAATATACGGCCTGTAAATAATCGAATCTGAACCAGAAAATCCAGTGATTGATATTGTGAACAACGACCATCGCCTTCGGGGTACGGTGAGACGCAATCAGCCAAAGTCCATGCGTGCTCTATCATTCTGAACATTAAGTCATTGGTCAGCAACGCAAACGCGGTACTTTCTGGTTTGGTTATGTTTTACAGCATGGCGGACCCGTGAAGATTCCGGGGTAGAATAGGTCTTCAGCAACCCATTCTTGCCGTAAAAGGCGACTATGCTTGTCGTAAGAGGCGACTAACGGGATCGGGTGGTCAGGCTCGCTGACTTGGTTGATACATGTCATCGATCTCAATTGCGTGGATCGATGTTCATGATGTCAATCACTGGATTGTCTTGTCCAGACTCGATTATGTACAGACCGCCGTCATATAGCTGGAATATTGCTGAGTGCGGCGATAAACAACAGACAAACAAAAAAACAAAACAAATACAGTATGGCGATGTCCACTTGCAGTTTTCGGAGTTTGTTGGTGATAATAGCACTCTTGCGTACATCACACATTTCAAAAGAGGTCCGCTGACAAGCCGGTCGCCATGGCGCGAACATTATTGCATCCAAACCTAAGAGCTGGCTTCTTGAGTTTCCTTCTTCCTTCTTGGTTGGCTAACTGGTGCAGTGTCTACAGTCCGTGGGTCAGGATGGTCAGAACACAATGCATTGATCCCTCCCGCCATCGGAGGCAACCCCTGGTGCTATAGTCTACGCCAATCATGGGCGGTGAAGTAGCCTAGTGGCTAAAGTGTTCCCTCGTCACGCCGAAGACCTGGGTTTGATTCCCGACATGGGTACAATGTGTGAAGCCCATTTCTGGTGTCCCCCGCCGTGATATTGCTGCATATTGCTAAACGCGGCGTAAAACCATACTCACTCACTCACTCACTTACTATGTAAACAAATGTGAGAATGTAATAAACAATCTGTCTGTCTATCCTTCTAGTGTGTCAGATAATCCCAATGCACTAATCCACTGTCAAACAGATTACTTAAATCTGGGGATTAAGTGGTCGGTCTCCTGGGAAGACACGGCGTATCACTGGCAGTCAGTTAGTCTGTCTTACAGACCCTGATACAAATGTATATCAAATACAGCCCATGCAAGTCTATAATGTTTGGCAAGTCTAGATTACTGCAGTATCTAAAAAAATAAAGAGAGTCACTGGGCTCCCTCTTATTATATTTTTATTAAGATAACTGAACAACTGTTTTTTTCTGTACGATATGTTCATTTCAGAGACCAGATGTTAGTCTAGTAGTGAGTGAGTGTTTCAGTTGGTTTAACGTTGATTTGAACAGTATTCCAGTTATATCACGGCGTCTACGCTGAAATAACAATGCTATGGAGTTTTTTTTTGCTAGATTACACATGTAACAAATGTTATATTTGGGATAACACTTTCTTAGTAAAGTACAGATTCTCGTACTTTTTTGGGTTTAGTCCCGTCCGGGATTCACTGGATTGTTTGGTCCAGAGTGAGTATGGTTTTACGCCGTTTTTAGCAATATTCCAGCAATATCACGGCGGGGGACAGCAGAATGGGCTTCACATATTGTACCCATGTCGGGAATCGAACCAGGGTCTTCGTCGTGACGATCGAACGCTTTAACCACTAGGCTACCCGACCGCCCCCTAACGTATAGTGAGGTGGAACTAATATCTAAATTGAATTAGTCGAACTATTTCCGTACCGAAATGAAATAAATCACCTAGAAATAGAATCAAAATATCTAGCCACGTCACCTTTGGTTTACAGATCCTCCAATTCCCTCGGTGTCGCTGGAATTTCTGGCAGACGGTGGCGGAACCGCTGAACCCGTTTTGATATGCAGAGTTAGGGCCAATCCAGGTCACGTGACGTTCAGCGACTGGAAACACATGTACAATGGGGAGCTGGTGCGAGAACTTGAAGGTGAACAGCGACGGATGGAGTCAAGGTTACGTATCCCCCGACCTTCCTTCAAGGACGAGGGCGTGTATGTCTGTAGTGTGACTAACAACGCCCTTCACAAGCTTGGCAGGGATCCAATACCTAGCGATATTACGTTTGAGCCAAGGGGTAGGTATCAATTAAATTAGTGAGTTCGGTTAAACTTCGAAAACCTAATGGTGCCACTTTGGTAGCATATATATATTTTTTAAAATCTAAATTTCCACGTAATTTCGATTATTTTCTCATTGTTGACTCGTTATTTCAATGAGGTTTTTTTTCACGTAATTTCGATTATTTTCTCATTGTTGACTCGTTATTTCAATGAGGGTTTTTTTCACGTAATTTCGATTATTTTTTTATTGTTGAAACAATGAGAAAATAATCGAAATTACGTGAAAAAAACCCTCATTGAAATAACGAGAAATTTATTTCAAAAACTCAATTTATTTACTTTTTATTTCAATCATTTTCTCGAAATTACGAGTTATTTCTCGCTACTTCGGTTATTTTCTCGTAAATTCAAGTTTATTTCAAAAACTCGAAATTTCGAGAAAATACTTGAAATAACGAGAAAATAATCCAAGTAACGAGAAACAAATCGAAGTAACGAGAAAGAACGAGAGATTTCGAGAAAATGATTGTAGAAAGAGAAATTTTGATTAAAAAAAAGAAAAATAATGCTACCAAAGTGGCACCATTAGGCTTTCATACTTGAGACTTGAGTTGTTGTCACGGCGTGTCAAGGGGAGAATAGGGACACAGGTGTTAGACCACACCGATCCACGAGCACTGGACTGAAGCCATGAATCTTGATTACCATAAATCTATGGCGCTACCTTTGGCAAAGCGAGTTACGGCTGAAGATGACGCGAAATGGGGTGTCAACGTCGCGTCCAAGATTATTGCACTTGTATCCCGACGTGCAAACACGTTTGTGTGCGTGAGTGAGAGCGTGCGTGCGTGCGTGCGTGCGTGCGTGCGGACTTATGCCTCTGAGATACCATGCTGCAGTTTAACATGAATACCCCCCTCAAGATTGTTGCAGTATACAATACACTCCGAGCCGACTAGTCCTTGTTCTTAATGCAGACTGTCAAGCAGGCTAACAACATGTAAATGTTTTTTTACATGAGCGGACGCTCTGTTCGGAAAATAATTGCGTTTGTTAGTCGTGTTATTTGTATTGAAAAATATTATCTTTTGGTTTTGTCTTTTTATTCTTTTCTACATTCAGTCTGCTTTAAAACGGCGTGAGTGTGGTCGAGTGGGTTCTTTACAAAACGGAATAACATATTTGCTTATTTATATTAAAAAATCGTTTCAGGAGCTCCGGTATTTTTGCAAACCAACGCGTTGTCCAAACAAAGGATAGCAGCATCAGTGACCTTGACCCAACGTGTAATTTCGCCGTCGCCGACGTTACGCGTGACGTGGCTTTACAAAGAGGCCAGATTACTGCTTCCCTACACCGGCTACAGACAAGCAATTAACAGGTCTATCGACACGCTTTTGATTTACACGAAGAGCGTTGAGAAGGAAGTGTTTGATATTCAACTGATCATTGAGGAAATTAACAAGAGGACGTTCGGAGTTTATGCCTTAGAGGTCTGCAATGAGCTCGGATGTATTAAATCGGAGGAAATCTATATCAGTAAGTAGAAGCGATGATTTTGGTGAAGGGAGTTCGATTTTGACTGTGACGGGGGTTGATGATGGGTTGTGACGGGGATTTGGGATGGGTTGTGTCGGGGGTTTGGGATGGGTTGTGTCGGGGGTTTGGTATGGGTTGTGTCGGGGTTTGGGATGGGTTGTGTCGGGGGTTAGGGATAGGTTGTGACTGGGGTTTGGGATGGGTTGTGTCGGGGGTTTGCGATGGGTTGTGTCGGGGGTTGGGGACAGGATGTTACGGGGGTTTGGGATGGGTTGTGTCGGGGGTTTGGGATAGGTTGTGACGGGGGTTTGGGATGGGTTGTGTCGGGGGTTGGGATGGGTTGTGTCGGGGTTCGGGATAGGATGTGGCGGGGGTTTGGGATGGGTTGTGTCGGGGATAAGGGATAGGTTGTGACGGGGGTTTGGGATGGGTTGTGTCGGGGGTTGGGGATAGGATGTGTCGGGGGTTTGGGATGGGTTGTGTCGGGGGTTAGGGATGAGGATGTGTCGGGGGTTTGGGATGGGTTGTGTCAGGGGTTGGGATGGGTTGTGTCGGGGGTTGGGGATAGGATGTGACGGGGGTTTGGGATGGGTTGTGTCGGGGGTTGGGATGGGTTGTGTCGGGGGTTGGGGGTAGGATGTGACGGGGGTTTGGGATGGGTTGTGTCGGGGGTTGAGATAGGATGTGACGGGGGTTTGGGATGGGTTGTGTCGGGGGTTGGGGATAGGATGTGACGGGGGTTTGGGATGGGCAGTCTATAGGGGTTGAGGATAGGATGTGACGGGGGTTTGGGATGGGTAGTCTATAGGGGTTGAGAATAGGTTGTGTCGGGGGTTGAGGATGATTTAGGTGGGAAAAGGTTGTGCAGCTGGATGGGTTGCAAAATTGAACAAGGAGTTCGGGATGAGGTTGTGAAGGTAGTTCGGGATGAGGTTGTGAAGGTAGTTCGGGATGAGGTTCTAAAGGTAGTTCGGGATGAGGTTGTGAAGGTAGTTCGGGATGAGGTTGTGAAGGTAGTTCGGGATGAGGTTGTGAAGGTAGTTCGGGATGAGGTTGTGAAGGTAGTTCGGGATGAGGTTGTGAAGATAGTTCGGGATGAGGTTGTAAAGGTAGTTCGGGATGAGGTTGTGAAGATAGTTCGGGATGAGGTTGTAAAGGTAGTTCGGGATGAGGTTGTAAAGATAGTTCGGGATGAGGTTGTAAAGGTAGTTCGGGATGGGGTTGTAAAGATAGTTCGGGATGAGGTTGTGAAGGTAGTTCGGGATGAGGTTGTAAAGGTAGTTCGGGATGAGGTTGTGAAGGTAGTTCGGGATGAGGTTGTGAAGGTAGTTCGGGATGGGATATTAAAGGGAGATCAGGTTTAAACACTCGAGTCATCACCAGACATGAGCGCGCATTTACTGAATCTGTTGAAATAATACATTATTTTGAATTACCTCTGTGCAGAGATTCTACTACGTAGAAGCCGACCATTTGATCTTCTGGCGGGAGAGGGCACTGGGGATTTTATCGTACAAAATAGAATACTCTCGAAAGTTCTTGAATAAAATAGTAATGCTTCATATTGTTGGACAAAACTAAATTGTCTGCCAAAAAGCTACATTGTAGAAATGTGTTTTTTGGAGAAAATAGTTTTTTCGCTTATAGTTTTAAAGAAAAAAATATCTGGTCTATATGCTAAATGTATGCTGAAACAGCCTCATTGTACCGTGAAACCAATTGTATTGCACCATCAATTCCACTGTACTGTACCATGAAACACCCATAATTGTAATAAGACGTGCTGTAATTAACCACATGTGCAATGACAAAGTAGTCTACACTAATATTCTATGAATATGTGTCAAAGGTTCAGCATAGGCATGTACGAGCTCGTATATAGATATATTAAGTTCCAAAACGATTTCACTGTCGATGGGCCACGTTCTATTGACGTCATGTTATCTAATACAGCGGCAGCTATTCCTGTAACCGCCCACGAGAGTACAGCTGAACGCAGCTATATATACTATCGTCAATAAATAAGGGAACTGATGATTTCAATGTTGCTTTCGTTGGGGTGTACATTTACAATACCGTTGCGTTGCTGCTGAAATTTCCCCTCATGCATGAAACAGCACGTGATGCACGTGAGTGCGCCTTTTGGAGAACTCATAATCACTCATGCAACTGAGAAAAGCACATGCTTAAAATGCCTGCGAAACAGTATTTCTATGATTGGTTGTTGTTTAACGCCGTACTCGGCAATATTCCAGCTACTTGACGTCGGTTTGTACATAATCGAGTCTGGACCAGACAATCCAGTGATTGAGACCATGAGCATCAATCCACGCAATTTGGACACGATGACATGCATCAGTCGAGTCAGAGAGCTTGACCACCCGATCCCGTTAGACGCCTCTTCCGACAAGCATAGTCGCATTTTACAGCAAGCATGGGTTGCTGAAGACCTATTCTACCGGGATCTTCACGGTTCGTATCTCAAGGAACAGACTAACGAGCGAATTGTGGGTACGATGGGCGTGAGCATCCCATGTTGCAAGAATGTTGGCAAATCAGACAGTGTAATTTCTCGACTGTGGGTCAAGTACCGCCAAACGTGTGGGGCTGCAATGAGGCGTGGGCGTGGCCAGGCAAACGACACCTGACAAAAAGTGAGGGGGTGGGCTAAGCAACACCAGGGACGGGATGGCTTTACGCCATGTTCACAGACGAATCAAGGTTTTGCCTCCGATTCACTGATGTCAGAAAACGTTGTTGGCGACGTAGCGGCGAGCTGTATGCCAGGGCAACAATTCTTGACCATGATCGCTTTTGGGGCGGCAGTGTCATGGTGCGGGGCGTATCACACATGACAGTCGATCTCATTTGGTTATTGTGAGTGAATGTTTGACTGGCTAGGGATATGTTGACGACATGCGTCCTGCCGCTGTTTCCTACGCAAGAATTTTAGTCCGTAATGTTGAACTGCAAGATGCCAATGCCAGATCACATCGTGCCCAGGTCGTCACCGATTAGCTCAGACTAGAAGGCACACGAACATTTGACTGCCCCGCAAGGTCCCCTGACATGTTGGTTGGTTTGTTGTTTTACGCCGCACTTAGCAATATTCCAGCTATGTGACGGCGGTCTGTAAATAATCGAGTCTGGACCAGACAATCCAGTGATTGACACCATGATCATCGATCCACGAATCGGGACCGATGACATGCATCAACCAAGTCAGCGAGCCTGACCACCCGATCCCGTTAGTCGCCTCTTACGACCAGCAGAGTCGCCTTTTACGGCAAGCATGGGTTGCTGAAGACATATTCTACTCCGGATCCCCTGACAAGTCCCCAATAGAGTATCTGCCAACGCTTGGGTAGTTCTTTAGGCCTTACCAAGAGCAACGATACACAAGTTCATCAACAGTATGCCATCAAGGTGGCGTGCATGTATCACCCAACATGGTGGACACGCCATACATTGATCTACACGCCCGAGACATTAATAATCTTTACACCTTCACCATCATTTCATCTGTTCCGTTTTTTTGTCGGTAATATATTTTGCGTCAACAGCTGTGCTAGTGAGATTCGGTGTCAAGGGTGTTTTTCAGGATTTCTTCTCGTGTAATTTAACACGGGATCATGGAAGTACACTAAAGTTAAAATTTTCAGTGACTTCGCTCAGAGTATCTGCAACCATACCTCGGCCTAAGCATTAAACAATGCATTTGTGAGGTCATTGGTAACGACGTTCCTTTTATTGTTTAGATGAATTTGTGTTGCTTTCAAAGATAGAAATAGTCAGTTTATGTCACTTTTTCATCACGATGCTCATAAACTAATGTCATAAAAACCATTATTTGCTATAATTTTAAAAAAGTTCAAGTTTCGTGTAATGTCAAGAACGTGATATAACTGCAGTACTGTTTAAAGCGGAATGAAACCAAATATAATCACTCACTCACTCACTGTTTGTGTTATGAGTGAGTGAGTGAGTTGGGTTTAACGTCGCTTATAACAGTATTCCAGTTATATCACAGCGTGTCAGCTTAATGTGGGAGGAAAGCCCGAAGTGATGCAGGTCTTAGACGTTTACTACTTCGGTGAAACCCACGAGCATGGGTATGGTGCTGACAAACCTAGAAACATGATCGGGGCGAACCGGGATTCGAACCCATAATCATTGCGCACCAGGGGACGAATACTTTTTTCTGGATTCTTTTGTCTGAATACTTGTCAAACAATTTCTTCTAGATCGCACATTAAAATCGAAAACACCTTTACTGCAAAATGCACACATGATCTCCTTGGGCCTTGGGTTTCAGATTGTGTATGTGAGTATTAGTTTATGGCGTGGAATAATTGGTGTTGTAATAGGGATGCGTTATGGTGCAGTGCTATTTTTTTTTGTTACATTAGCGTTATGTAGTGTTGTTACAGTATTATGTTACAGTTATTTGCATTCTCAGCACAGTGATTGCATTGATAAAACGTGCTACTTTGGATAATAATAATTTAGAAACATAACATTGTGCCCAAAAAAAATTTTTTCAAACATTTATCCACTTAAGAAAGATGTTTGAAGTATGTTTCGTGCAGGTAAGATGATACGTGCAGGAATGATCATTTGAGACTTTTTATCTTTTATTTGACGTCAGATGTATGAAAATAGATGGTAATGTACCTTTAATGCGCAGATATACTAGAAGTAGGTTAGAAACAAAACACGATGGTACACTTCCAGGAATCAGCTCTCGTGCAGGGGTCACTCACTGATGACCGGTGGGAATATCACTGGATGCAGGGGGATCACAGATGCAGATCACAGATCACACATCAGGGGCAGATCAGATGAACTCATAACTAGATTTACTATCTATATATTCTACATCTATCACATATCCCGCAGCTTCCATGCATCGAAATGAACATAAAGAGGATTAGTGAGTGAGTGAGTGAGTTTGGTTTTACGCCGCTTTTAGCAATATTCTATCAATATCAAGGCGGGGGACACCAGAAATGGGCTTCACACATTGTACCCATTTCGGGAATCGAACCCGGGTCTTCGGCGAGCAAATGCTTTAACCACTAGGCTACCCGACGCCCATAAAGAGGATTAGAAATTGTTAACGGAAATCCGTTTCGGTTGATAAAGACAGCGGCCTATAGGAAGCCACAACTGTATTTCTTCAATTTTCGGTACTGTTTTCAAACCCCATGAAACTCCCCACCCCCAACCCCTGGGTATGGTAATGAGAGTGAGTGATGTTTTTAACGCCGTTTTGAACAGAATAGCATTTAAGTTATCTCAGTTTGATATGGGAGGAAATCCCGAAGTGATGCAGATCGTGGACGTTATCATGTCGATGAAACAGACGAGCACGCATGGTGCAGACACTCCGGGAAAGAGTCGTGGGTTCGATTCTGGTGCGGCAGAGTTCCTTCCCTTAGGCGTGTCAGGCACCTATGATCGTAGGTTCGAATATGTTTCTAGGTTTGTCAGCACCATACCAGTGCTTGACGATTTCAACAAGGTTGAAAACTTCTGAACCTTTTTACCTGGCTTTCTTCCACACAGTATGGTCAGACTGTTCAAGGGCACGTGGACACTTTCAAGGACACTTTCAAGGACACATTCGTACCTTCTAGATTCCCTCTGGTGTTGAAATAGATTATGCTCTACTCTCGGTCTGTCATTCGTGACTTATTGTTCTGTTGAATGATACGCGAATCTTTGTGGGTCATTGTAGGGTACACACTAATTGTACACTGATATTTAGCCGTACACTTTCTGGAAAGGGCGTCATAAATCTTCACTTGCATGCCGCTGAAATTAAAACCTGACCTCTGTTTACCCCTCTTCCGGTCTTCCCTGTGTACCCCTCTTCCGGTCTTAACTCTATCCCTCTTCCGGTCTTCCCTGTGTACCCCTCTTCCGGTCTTCCCTGTATACCCCTCTTCCGGTCTTAACTCTATCCCTCTCCCGGTCTTCCCTGTGTACCCCTCTTCCGGTCTTCCCTGTGTACCCCTCTTCCGGTCTTAACTCTATCCCTCTCCCGGTCTTCCCTGTGTACCCCTCTTCCGATCTTCCCTGTGTACACCTCTTCCGGTCTTCCCTGTGTACACCTCTTCCGGTCTTAACTCTATCCCTCTTCCGGTCTTCCCTGTGTACCCCTCTTCCGGTCTTCCCTGTGTACCCCTCTTCCGGTCTTCCCTGTATACCCCTCTTCCGGTCTTAACTCTATCCCTCTCCCGGTCTTCCCTGTGTACCCCTCTTCCGATCTTCCCTATGTACCCCTCTTCCGGTCTTAACTCCATCCCTCTTCCGGTTTTAACTCTATCCCTCTTCCGGTCTTCCCTATGTATCCCACTTCCGGTCTTAACTCTATCCCTCTTCCGATCTTCCCTGTATTCACCTCTTCCGGTCTTCCCATTGTACCCCTCTTCCAGTCTCAACTCTATCCCTTTTCCGGGGGCACGGGTGGCCCAGTCGTCTAAGGCGCCGCGATTCGCTGTGCAGAGTTGCGTCCCTTGGGCACGCCAGAAACCTATGATTGTGGGTTCGAATCCCGGTTCGCCCCGATTATGTTTCTAGGTTTGTCAGCACCATACCCGTGCTCGTGGGTTTCACCGAAGTGGTAAACGTCTGAGACCTGCATCACTTCGGGCTTTCCTCCCACATTAAGCTGACACGCCGTGATATGACTGGAATATTGTTAAAAGCGGCGTTAAACCTAACTCACTCACTCACTCACTATCCCTTTTCCGGTCTTCCCTGTGTACCCCTCTTCCGGTCTTCCCTGTGTACCCCTCTTCCGGTCTTCCCTGTGTACCCCTCTTCCGGTCTTCCCTGTATACCCCTCTTCCGATCTTCCCTGTGTACCCCTCTTCTGGTCTTCCCTGTGTACCCGTCTTCCGGTCTTCCCATTGTACCCCTCTTCCAGTCTCAACTCTATCCCTTTTCCGGTCTTCCCTGTGTACCCCTCTTCCGGTCTTCCCTGTGTACCCCTCTTCCGGTCTTCCCTGTGTACCCCTCTTCTGGTCTTCCCTGTGTACCCCTCTTCTGGTCTTCCCTGTGTACCCGTCTTCCGGTCTTCCCATTGTACCCCTTTCCAGTCTTAACTCTATCCCTTTTCCGGTCTTCCCTGTGTACCCCTCTTCCGGTCTTCCCTGTGTACACCTCTTCCGGTCTTAACTCTATCCCTCTTCTGGGCTTACCTGTGAACCCCTCCTTCGGTCTTAACTCTATTCCTCTTCCGGTCTTCCCTGTATACCCCTCTCCCGGTCTTTCCTGTATACCCCTCTTCCGGTCTTCAGTGAAATGTATACACGGGGTAGGTTGTTCGTCATGGTATCAACCACCCGTTTGCCTGGTGCAGATCCGATCATTTAGAGGTGGCCGTGATATGGTTGGAAGGTTGCTGACTGGATAAAATATGGAATTACATACTCACAAAAGTTTTAATAAGAGTTGTACATGTTGCAGATTACATCGAACCGGAGAAACCAGAGGAAGAACCAGAGGAAGTAGAGGAAGATTCAGGGCCAAGTTTGGGGTATGGTCAGATCCTCGCCTTCTGCCTGGGCATCACAGCGCTGCTTCTCTCTATACTGCTACTTGTATGTGTGGTCCGGAGACGGCGGACATTGGCCAGGCGAGTCAGCATTACACAAGGTACGTCACAAACAATGTCTTCGTCATAGCATGATAGGTACGTCATAAACAATATCTTCTTCGCGAATATTGTAGGATCGTCACTTACAGCATCTACGTCACCAACATTGCATGATAGGTGCGTCATAAACAATGTCTTCGTCATAGCACGATAGGTACGTCATAAACATTGTCTTTGTCAGAGCACCAACATCGAAGGTGCGTAACAACCAATATCTACGTCACGAGCATTGTTGGCACGTCACAACCAATATCTACGTCATGAACATATTTGCGCGTCACAACCCATATCTACGTCACGAACATTTTTGGCACGTCACAACCAAGTGGCAGGAAGACTAGGTACAACATAAAATACTCCCTTTGTGATAAAAATACTGTGAACGTCACAAAACAATATCTACGTCACGACAGTAATTGGCACGTCACACTATAGTGAGTGAGGAGTGTTTTACGCCGCTTTTAGCAATATTCCAGCAATATCACGGCGGGGGACACCAGAAATGGGCTTCACACACTGTGCCCATGTCTTGAATCGAACCCGGGTCTTCGGCGTGACGATCGAAAGCTCTAACCACCTGGCTACCCGACCGCCCCCACACTATAGTGGTGACATACAATAGCAATGTCAAGTAATGAAGCTACAGTTTGTAGCGGTTGTAGCGATACAACTAGTCATACAGACCCTGAAACAAATATCTCCAATACAGCCCATGCAAGTCTATAAGGTTTGGCAAGTCTAAATTACTGCAGTGTCAGGAAATGAAAACGAAGGAAGTCTCTGGGCTCCTTTTTATTATAAATTCATTTTATTACTATAATTCAACAACTGTTTTTTTCTGTAAAATATGTTCATTTCAGAGACTAGATGTTAGTCTACGATACAACTGTAGCAGGAGGTTATAAGCCGTGTTACTGACAAACTGACCAATAGTACATTAAAACTTCGTCTACTTTAAGGCACTCGGCATGATTGGTTGCAAGCACGCTGCCTCGCTCATGACTGAAACGTCAGTGTGGATGAAACTGTAATTTGAAAACAAACATGGCTCAATAAGAGCTACAGATAAGCAGCTTATTTGCGTCACGTACCCCCCAAAATATTCAAAACCCAATTACTTTCAATTAACTTGCGTACAGAAACGCATGCATTAAATGAAAAACTCAAATGTATAAGAACAGCACGCGTAAATATCCAATGAAGCTTTTTCAGCATGCATACAAAGGAGCTAATTTCAGAAAAACGATGACAAGCAAATTTACTTTACTAGTCAAGCCTATATATTTAGAACAGTTATACTCTTCTAAAACATTATTTCATTTTTTTAAATCTAAAAATGTTCACTAATTTTGGGAAAAACCCAACAGAGCATGCGTACAAAGGAGCTAATTTACTTTCCGAGTCAAGCCTATATTTAGAATAGTTATATACATCTAAAAAATTATTTCATTTTTTTAAATCCTAAAATGTTCACTAATTTAGGGAAAACCCAAATAGAGTGATGAATATATGAGTGAAAAAATATTGGTTACCCAATGAAAAATGTAATAACCCAATTAAAATAGAAACCCTAGAGTAAAAACTCAATTGCTCAAAAAGTTATCTGGAGCTCTGAATTATTCTTTTGATTAATATTTTCAATAGATGCACTTTTTAGTATAATTCTCTGCGTAATCATGAACTATATGGGCTTTGGAAGCCTCGTTCATGATAATATTTAGGTTTTCTGTGTCCCAATCAGATGAATTGTGTTTCATACGTTGGTTTTTCTCTTGCAGTGAACCCAGACATAGTGACTGAGTGAGTATAAAACAGCTTCTCCTCACGCAAACATACTCAATATGTTACCAAGCTGACCTGGCATAGACATGGGATATAGGGTTATAAACCCTAACCCTAACCCAGCCCTAACCTTAACCCTAACCCTAACACAACCCTAACCCGACCCTAAACTAAACCCTAACCTAAACCCTAATCCTAACCCTAACCCTAACCCTAACACAACCCTAACCCTAACCCAACCCTAACCCTAACACTATCCCTAACCCTAACCCTAACCCTAACACAGCCCTGACCCTAACCTTAACCCAACCCTAACCCTAACCCTAACCCATCCCTAACCCTAACCTAACCCTACCCTAATCCCTAACCCTAACTCTAACGCTATCCCTAACCCTAACCTAACCCTAACCCTAACCCTAACCCTAACCTAACCTAACCTAACCTAACCCAACCCTAACCCCAACCCCTACCCCAACCCAACCCTAACACAAACCCTACCCTAACCCTAACTCTATAGAACCTGTTTAAGCATCATATCATGTAGAATATAATTTATTTGCCATTACAATTATGTCTATTTCAGTCCTACTGTAGGGCTAAAGGCCCATGGTACATATTTAGAGCACTGAAACATTTCCATTATCATATGAAATCTCTGCAACTTTTGTGAAATGGCCGTCTGATTCTGTTTGTTATGACGACACCCGTGGGTCTTCAGCAACCCATGCTTGCCGTAAAAGGTGACTGCTTGTCGTAAGAGGCGACTAACAGGATCGGGTGGTCAGGCTCGCTGACTTGGTTGAAGTATATCATCGATCCCAATTGCGTGGATCGATGCTCATGATATCAATCACTGGACTGTTTGGTCCAGACTCGTTTATTTACAGACCGCCGTCATATAGCTGGAATATTGCTGAGAGCGGCGTAAAACAATAAACCAACCAACCAATCGAATCTTAATGATAGAATGTTTTACTAGACTTGTGTTGCCATGTGTTTGGCGGATTCGGTAAAATATTATTAAACAAATATTACTTTTTACAATTGTCTGTGATATCCAATATATTACCTGAACAGTTCTAGTTCATCATCTTATGAGGCAGTAAAACATGTCTTTATAGATGCATAGAACACATATGTTCAATGTACTCCTGCCAATGTATTTCTTTAACTTTTCATAAAAAAGGTACGTCAACACAGTTACAAATTTTCAAAATGTATGAAATGAAATTATGTGATCAACTGTACTTCCATCTTCATCTTTCAGAGCAGCCCAGGTCGAGTCTGCAGTAGACAGCCAGAAAGGTGGGTGGTAGCTCAACTGTAAATGTCAATACGAGATGTATATGTATATTGTGCAACATTATATTTATTGTGTCTGTATATATCCGTGAATATAAGTCCATATCTGTGTTCAAAATGATATTGATAATGTGGCAGATAATCTGTCTGGTAAAAATATTTTAAGAAATATAGTTTCACTGCACAAAGCCCATAAGATAGCATATGTGACTGCCGAGCGTAATGAACACGTACATGCTACAGCTTTGTGAGGGTGGTTGGTTGTTTTACGCTGCACTCGGCAATATTCCAGCTATATGACGGCGGTCTGGAAAAAATCGAATCAGGACCAGACAATCCAGTGATTAATATCATGAGCATCGATCCACGCATTTGGGATCGATGACATACTTCAACCATGTCAGCGAGCCTGACCACCCGATCCCGTTAGTCGCCTCTTACGACAAGCATAGTGGTCTTTTACGGCAAGCATGGGTTGCTGAAGACCTATTCTACCAATGATCTTCACGGGTCGCTTTCTAAGGTAATACCGTTACATCAACATGATGGTTTATGAATACGTACATGCAACAAGCTTTTTAAGTCTGTACTGTTATATCAACAGTGTTATTGATATAACTAAACGATTGTAATTCACTTTGGAACATGTACAGCATTTGTCCCCGGCAACATGTGCTAGTTGCTTAATGGATCGGTTAGTCAATCTTGGTAATCGGTTTGCGACGTGTGACGTTGCTCTTAAAATCAACCGCAGATTTATAGCTGGAATATTTGCCAAGATTTCATCATGAAACAAATAAAAAATACAATTCATAGAGGGATACGATATATTGTATGGGCGCTTCATTAAATATTTCCAGATTATATCTCAAAACGTCAACGCAAGTGCGGTGAGGTGAGGTGAAATTGGGTTTAACGTCGCGTCCAAGATTATTGCACTTATATAGCGACGTGCATGCACGTGTGTGTGTGGCTGCTTCTACTAGTCCGGACTGATGCCGATTTAACTGATACCATGCCGCAGTTTAACATGAATACCCCACTCAGACACAGTATACTGACTCCGAGCCGACCAGTCCTTGTTTTAGCCCCTTAATACCGAGCGCCAGACAGGGTAACAACAAGTACCATCTTTTAACGTCTTTTGGTACGACGCGGTCGGGGATGGAACCCCGGACCTTCCGCTCTCCGGGCGTACGAATAATCAGTGTCGATGATCCATGAGGCGTATAGGGCAAAGCAGTGTTGACTACAGTAAACTACGGTTAGAACGAACACGCTTATAACGAACTGACGGATATAACGAACTTACTTTTTTGGTCCCGACTATTTGCTGTAGTTATGCTGTATATATGCTTATACCGAACTACTGTTATAACAAACTAAAATTAGTAGTCCCTTTGAGTTCGTTATAACCGTACTTTACTGTCTATGAATGTATCACTGTATATCAATGGTGACAACAGGAGCGAGCTATAAGCGTGAACATGCCCCGCTTTAAATGTAGCTCTAACGACTCGCACAATTTAAATTTTAAAAATAAATAAATAAATCGTATATATTTTATTTCCGCTTCGCTGTATATATCAAACGTCAAAGACACTCATTCCGTTCTAGTCGACCCGTGAAGACCCGGGGTAGAATAGCTCTTCAGCAACCCATTCTTGTCGTAAAAGGCGACTATGCTTGTCGTAAGAGGCGACTAACGGGATCGGGTGGTCAGGCTCGCTGACTTGGTTGATGCATGTCATTGTATCCCAATTGGGTGGATCGATGCTCATGATATCTATCACTGGGTTGTCTAGACAGACTCGAATATTTACAGACCGCCGTCATATAGCTGGAATATTGCTGAGAGCGGCGTAAAACAATAAACCAACCAACCGAATCTTAATGATAGAATGTTTTACTAGACTTGTGTTGCCATGTGTTTGGCGGATTCGGTAAAATATTATTAAGCAAATATTACTTTTTCCAATTGTCTGTGATGTCCAATATATTACCTGAACAGTTCTAGTTCATCATCTTATAGGGGAGGTGAAATGGAGTTTAACGTCGTGTTCAAGATTATTGCAGTAACAGAGCGAAGTGCATATGTGTGGCTGCTTGTACTGGTTAGGACTAATGCCGATTTGATAGAGCTGGCTCACTGAGAACCATGCTGCAGTTTAACATGAATACCCCACTCAGACACAGTATACTGACTCCGAGCCGACCAGTCCTTGTTTTAGCCCCTTAATGCCGAGCGCCAGACAGGGTAACAACCAGTACGATCGTTTAACATCTTTTGGTACGCCCGGCTGGGCATCAACCCCTCTTCCCGCTATTCGGGAAGTCGCTCTGCCACAGGACCACGGTCCCGAGAACACATTGTAATCTGTCACCAAAAACAGTAAACATTCTTTAAAAAAACACGCATAAAAAACAACATAAAAACATTTTCGCTGCAAAACAATTTGTTTTTATTTCAGAAATAATTCCTTTTTTGTTCACATGTTTTTTTCACAGATCTGAGTTGTCGACAACCAGACCAAACAGCGGAAATAGCAGCAGCGTGACGTCGAGGTTGACGTCGAGAGCTCTTTATTTCAATCCTTGTAGATGTTTCTGAAACGTGCTACGAAGTGTTGGTTCAACACGTGTCCATTGTCCTACTTCAAAGCACGCTGATACCATCAACACATGGAACGAGACTTAAGAAAAATTACATATTAGCAAAAAATTGTGGTATATTTCTTCGTTGATGGAAGACTTTCTTTCAAGGACATATTTGTTCCATGCAGCGAGAACACGTGCAGGTTTGTAAAGCACGTGTTTCACGTGATGCACGCGCAGATGTCAATGCGTTCCTGTGACATTGATTTATCTCCCAGGCACGAAATCTACTCGGCGTCGTACGGGGATTGGAGTAAGTGAGTTAAAATTTAACGTCGCCTCGGCATTTTTTCAGCCATATAGCGACACGGGGCTGTGTGATACAACAAGATGGTCAAAGTTTCACGAAACTAAACACAACCATATGTAGCAGGGCGTGGAGTCATCCTACAGATGACATCCTTACCTTGTCAGCTTGCTGACGGGGTTAACCTCTTTGGTCATGTGGACAAGGCGTCCGACCTCGGATCAGAAGGTCCATGGTTCGAATCCCATGACGTACATGATCACAATCATAAGTACATTCAATTCTCACCTTACCTGGTCTGTCTTCCGTCGTCTCTGCGTTGTTTTTTTTGTTGTTTAACGCCGCACTCGGCAATAGTCTCGCTATATGACGGCGGTCTGTAATGAATCGAGCCTTGACCAGACAATTCAGTGGCTGGTATTGTGAGGAACGATCCACGGTAGGTTACGAGGACAAGTAGCATACAGCCACCGAACAGAACCCCCGATACATGTACTCGCCCCAAACGACCAAGGACCCGATAGAATAGGTCTTCAGCAACCCATGCTTGCCGTAAAAGGCGACTAACGGGGTCGGGTGGTCAGGCTCGCTGACTTGGTTGATGCATGTCATCGATCCCAATTGCGTGGATCGATGCTCATGATGTCAATCACTGGATTGTCTGGTCCAAATTCGATTATTTACAGACCGCCGTCATATAGCTGGAATATTGCAGAGTGCGGCGTTAAACAACAAACCAACCAAACCAACCCAACGACCAAGATATTGGACCAGCTGCGGACCTGTGCTGATCCGGAATGCTCGCGTAGCGACCTCTCCATGAAGTTTCCCGTATCAAATAACATCGAATTACCATTTTTTGTTAGTTTCATTTTTAGCCCCAATCAAACATGAGTGTGTACTTTTTTTTACGTGCATATAATAAAATCCAAGGGGCACGGAAACAGTTTGTTGTATTTATAGTTCGTTACTCAAGACACTAAAAAAAATGAACTGTCGGAAATGCTGGAAAAATGCTTTTTGTCCGTTAAAAAAGGATAGATATTTTCACAGACTGTTGCTATTGAAATATCAAATAACTACCGATCGACCAACCTATGGTTGGAAGTATTTCGGTCTCAAGGATTCCTATCGACAGGAGAAAACTTCGAACGAAAACATTAAGTTGACATTTAATCCAATGATGGCAGTCTAAAACGGACTATAGAAATATGCGCACGTGACTCCGTTATAATGATAATAATGTAGTCTTCCAAAAACCTGTAATCAACACAAAAAAAAACATGGAGAAAATTCTAGATGTGCATCTTCTAAAATAACAAAATGACGCTGCGTTTGTTTTATCAACATTGCTGCAATGATGCATGTTACATTACACTTGCATGGCCATGGCCACGGTGCACGACATGGAGTCTGTACTGGGAAATTTATACGAGTTCTTTACACTTTAGAGAACTAGACGGAACTATTTATTAGTTTAGATAGCGTGAACTGCCAAAGCTATGGGGTTTTCAATCCATAACATCAAGTCTACGGTATGATAAATGAAACCAAAAAAGTGTGTGTGTGTGTGTGTGTGTGTGGGAGGGGGGGGGGGGGGGGTTCTCAAAAACACAACCGCGACGTAAAGGATATCAAACGGCTTTGATACAGGATGACGAGGTGTATAGTGTACAAGCTTTTGAGCAGAATGTACCCCCAATCACCGGGCAGTCTTCAAGGGAAAATATTCCATCCCGTCTATGAGGTCACATTATCTCCGCACCATTCATACCTATTACAGTCAGGGCTTACAGATCATTTGCCTTGAGGAATCATTCCACTGACTACATGTGGCTTTCGACAGATGGACAAAAAACACCCATGGTACCATCAGGAAAAGGTAATCGCAAGCCGTGATCTGGGGCGTATTGATGGATGTGTGCCATTAGGAAATTAAAGTAGGAGATGTGTTCAGAGACTGGTTGGAACATCAGCTATTGCCCATTTTACGCAACCACAGTGTCATTGTCATGGACAACGCGAGTTAAAACAACGTCAGGGGCGGTCGGGTAGCCTAGTGGTTAAAGCGTTCGCTCGTCACGCCGAAGACCTGGGTTCGATTCCCGACATGTGTACAATGTGTGAAGCCCATTTCAGGTGTCCCCCGCCGTGATATTGCTGGAATATTGCTAAAGGCGGCGTAAAACCATACTCACTCACTCACTCACTAATACAACGTCAGGGAAAAAGATACAGTCGCGGCAAACATGAGTAGTCTGAAGGCGACCATACAGGAATATATGACATTGTCGACTTCAGACCATCTGAAACGAAAGTTCATGGAGAAAATTCGGCTGAATAAGAAACCAGTAAAGTTCAAGACATACGTGCTGGCGGCACAACACGTCCACGTTGTCTTACGTACGCCAGTCAGACGTTGGGAGCTCAACCCTGTTGAGCCTTTCTTGGCTAACTGTGCAAGGTTCGAGGCAAGACATAATATGACATTCAAACTCACACATGTCAAAGGGAGGATCAACGCATTCGTTGATAGCTATGAGCCTTGTTGAGCCAGTTAGCATACCTTTTCGCAAAGACCTCGGTATCGAGAGTTTATGTGTGTGAGTGTGTATGTGTGTATCCGTGCGTGTGTGTTGTCAACTCAGTACAGGGTATTACGAACACTGACACCACAAGAATATTGCCTCGCTAGCCTGTGTCAAACGTGAGCATGAAACATTTCGCAAAGCTCTCGGTATATACAAATTAACCAATGTGTGTCGGTGACAACCGGACAGTCTTGCTGACAAAAGCTGTAACACAAGCAATGTTCATCCTACACCCACCAGCTTATCCAAACAAAATATTATTTTAGTTTAATCCGTCTCCCAGTCTGGTTCATTAAATCTCCCAAACAACCTGTTTGTCGTAATTACTCTAAAACAATGCACTAAAACATTGTTCCCTAATCTCTTCTTGATAATTATAATTATGTGTTTATTTTCAATCGAAAATTACGCCGTACACACTTTATAAAGAACATTTATGAAATATATTTTGTCAATGCGACTGAATAACCAGTCCAGATTATCTGCCGAAACAGATTCCCCTTTTACGTAAAGGGTAAAATATAATTACTGTTACGCAGTGAAAGACTTAAAAAACTAACTCAACAAAACATAAAGTGTCTGTTTGATAACTGAAACTCAAATTTACACCATATTTGAATTAACCCACGATTTCAGAAACAATTTCTAAAATCACTACTTACCACGATTTGTCCTTATTTGACAATGTTTTAGTCCTTATTTGACTATGAAAATCCCTTATTTGGTTTTATTAAAGACCTCATTTGACTTTAATTACGACCATTGTGCCCTGATTTGACACTGTCAGAGGCAGCCACCGTCAACATTGCTGCTCTCTACCAAGCATTACTGTACAGTGAAAAGCCATGGGGGCAGTTCCCCTCCGCACACTTTTGCGCGTGCCGCCCGTGCGCCACGTGCTGCTGTTCCGAACCCCACACTTTAACAAGTGGTGCGTTCGCGCGAATGTTTTTGAAGGACTTGTCATCCTTCTGTTCAGTAACTATGTAAAGTATATGAAAGGACAACTGAAAATCAGTCAAGACACCAGGTGTTCGCGATATATTGGATCAATAATGGATCAATGACAGTAGTGTGGATAGTGAGTGAGTATGGTTTTACGCCGCTTTTAGCAATATTCCAGCAATATCACGGCGGGGGACACCAGAAATGGGCTTCACACATTGTACCCATGTCGGGAATCGAACCCGGGTCTTCGGCGTGACGTGCGAACGCTTTAACCACTAGGCTACCCGACCGCCCCTAGTGTGGATAGACCATGTCAGCCCCTCGTGAGAATTGCAATACAACTTCCACGTTGTATTTTAAGGTTTAGGAAAAGCGATGTTTCTAAATGGTGGGCTCGTCACGTGACCCATTGATTGCACTGAAGACTATTCAGTGCATCCCTGGTCGTGATACTGATACTGGTGGATGGTGATGCAGTGCAAACCCATTCATGAATAGGTCATCATCTGTTAACTACCGGATGTCCGCCGGTCGGTATTCCAATTATTTAATTATTTCTTTTCAAATACAAATGGTTGACTATGATATATTCACAACTATTTATATTCCTAATGATTCTAGAGGATTTGTATCTTATGTGGAACTAAAGGGGCATTAATACGGTACAACTAGTTGTATACAATTTGTTGCATGCAACACATTGCATCGTGTGAACAGGCAAGCCGGTCCAACTTTTGACGTATGCAACTTGTTGGACGTGAGTTGTACGAAATAGGACATGCTCTATTTTCATGCGACAAGTTGTATGAACGCAGCCAATCAATTCGCGTTTGAAAATCACGTGATATTTACACGTCATTTTGTAAACAAAGATGGCGACTCCGATTCACTTCGGTAACTTCTGCTTTTCGGTATCCTAAGTGTCACCACCCAATAAAAGACCTATGAAAATATATTACAAAAGCAATAAGCAATTTTCTTCAAAATTTCTTTTTGGGGGGTGGGGTAACATTGTATACAATATCGCAGCCCCTATTTAATATATTTTCATTTTGTTTTTTGTATAGGATATCACAATGGTTAAGGCAGATTTTGATATTAGTCATAGTGGTTTTATTGCCAAAATTCAATGGAATTAGTGTTTTACCTAATCACAAGATTTGAAAAAGAAGGAAAAATACCATGATTTTTATCAATGTATTCACCAAAAGACGTTAAAAGATGGTACTTGTTGTTACACTGCCTGGCGCTCGGCATAAAGGGGCTAAAACAAGGACTGGTGGGCTCGGAGTCAGTATACTGTGTCTGAGTGGGGTATTCATGTTAAACTGCGGCATGGTATCTCAGTGTGCTAGCACTATAAATCGGCATCAGTCCGGACTAGTACAAGCAGCCACACAAACACACACATGTACATGCACGTGGCTATATAAGTGCAATAATCTTGGACGCGACGTTAAACCCCATTTCACCTCACCTATCAATGTTTTCACTGAGAATTAGAATAACAGTTAAATGAAACAAATTGCTTGCCATATTCATATAACCAAATATATTACGTGTAATCAAAGACATAACTTGGATAGACTAATGACTTAATAAAAATGTTACGGCCAATTTTGTCAAATTATGCATTTTTCCTTCTATTTCTGCAATTGTGACCCTGTGAAAATTTACGCACACACTTGCAATCTTACTACCCAATGAAAATTGTGTACAGATACCTCCTTTATGCAATAGAAAATGTTTAAAGTATACAGGAAAATGTGGGAACGAAAATCTTGTTTTCCACCCCTGGCCAACTAATTAATATATCCTTTGGAGAAAGACCGCCTCCGTGGTCTCGTGGTAGAGCGTCTGCCCAGAGAGCGGAAGGTCCGGGGTTCGATCCCCAGCCGCGTCATACCAAAAGACGTTAAAAGATGGTACTTGTTGTTACCCTGTCTAGCACTCGGCATTAAGGGGCTGAAACAAGGCCTGGTCGGCTCGGGGTCAGTATACTGTGTCTGAGTGGGGTATTCATGTTAAACTGCGGCATGGTATCTTAGTGTGCTAGTCCTATAAATCGGCATCAGTCCGGACTAGTACAAGCAGCCACACAAACACACACATGTACATGCACGTGGCTATATAAGTGCAATAATATTGGACCCGACGTTAAACCCCATTTCACCTCACCTCACCTTTGGAGAATCGTCAAATATTCATTATTCGTTATAAAAAGGTTAATATAAACAAAATAACCACTTCGGTCATTTCTTAAATTAAAAGGAAATGTTTTCCTGAAGGAAATTCGTCACATTATATTTTTATTGATGTATACACAAGTGCATTGTTTGATTGGCGGAACAAGATATCTAAAGATTGAATTAGGCGCGCCTTTAAAAGCAGGGACTGACCATTTGAGATTCATGCGTGGAGGCGGGTCAAGGTCATTTGGGGTTTGGGGGTGCGTTGGTAGATGTGGCTGGGGTGTGATGCTGTGGAGGTATTATATTGATAAAGCCAAGCTTTCTGTTCTTTTTATCGAAATTGCCTATACTGATATTAGAATATTTGTGGTAATATACTTTTTTGTGGTACCTATTTTAATATTTCCTATAACTTGGGCAAAACCTTAAAGTGTAAGGTTTCAACTTGCCAAAGGGCACTTTCAGGAATGTTATAGGTCATTCTTCTATATTATCACAAAATCTGAAACATGTCCTCAGGGCATTTTAGATGACAATCATTCAATGTCCCAGAAAAGAAACCGATGTGATTATTAAAATCGATAGCTGTGGGGGAACTTTGTAGGTACACTTATTCAAAAATAGTCGGAGGCACGGGTGGCCCAGTCGTCTAAGGCGCCGCGATTCGCTGTGCAGAGTTGCGTCCCTTGGGCACGCCAGAAACCTATGATTGTGGGTTCGAATCCCGGTTCGCCATGATTATGTTTCTAGGTTTGTCAGCACCATACCCGTGCTCGTGGGTTTCACCGAAGTGGTAAACGTCTGAGACCTGCATCACTTCGGGCTTTCCTCCCACATTAAGCTGACACGCCGCGATATAACTGGAATATTGTTAAAAGCGGCGTTAAACCCAACTCACTCACTCACTCAAAAATAGTCTAGAATATATGGTGCTGGGCCATAGCAAATGTTCACCACGGGCACGAAGGAAACCGATGTACAGGCTTACAGTTTAGCATTATGGAGTTATGCCCCTTTGTACATGGAGACCTCTCCCTTGTGTCTGACGTCATAGTGGAAACTTTATTTTCCCTACATAAAACGAAGTACGATTTTGCATCGAATGTATCACCTCATACATAATCGTACAATTCTAATATATCTGTCACGATGTACAGTATTTTGCTTACACACAGCTTACAAATAAACCATTCCGTCGCACTGTACTTAAACTATGAACGGTCAAATGTGATTACATGTTTTGGAGGCTTTTTCGTTAGCAAAAATTAACTTGGCAATCAGGATTCGAGCGGTAATTTAGTGAATCACAAGCTTTTGGCAAGAGACCTCGCGAGATCCGTGTTGTATGCAACTCGCCGCTGTGTGAATGCCGAGCTGTTTACAACTTTAGTTCGTACAACTAATTGCATATAACAAATTGTATACAACTAGTTGTACCGTGTGAATACCCCTTAAGAATCAAATCATTGTCATAAAACCTTGGATAACTGTCCCGAATCTGTTTTCCTTTGAAGTCATCTGTCCTGCTGGGCCCCGTTCCACAAAGCGAACGTCGCGGTAAGATGATCGTAACTCCCTTCTTTAGCATAGGCTTACGACAGTCATAGCTCTACGATCGCCTTGTGGAACGGGGCCCTGAACGTTTGTCTTTGACATTTAACAGTGGAGGTCAGTTGCCTCATTTCACAATCAGCTGACCTAAAACAGTCACCCCGACAGCGTTGTTTCATTTAGACTTCGAAACTTGCCAACACATTGAGCGAGAGTTCCGACTGTCAACATAGCCAGCTTACAAGTCTATCTTGCTTCGTAACAATGGGGTTACACGTTGTAGCTATTTGTGGTCTGGTGTGGTGTTTTGGTGATACTGCTGCATGGGGAGACGCCGCCGCCGTTACATCCTCCAGAGAACAACTGAAAAGAATGGATGGGGAGCTTCATCTTATAACACCTTCTGCGACGTTCGCACAGGAGGAGAGGTCTCGCTTGCTTGTCGTGCCACACAGAATCAGGAAGACACCGGCAAAGGAAATCCAGCTTGACAGTAACTCACTTCGGAATTTCTCGTCTATTGACTTGAAAGATGTTTGGAGTATAGCTTATGTCTCCCAGCTGAGACAGGTCCTATTGGCTACACACTCCTTGGCAAGAATAGTGTCTTATCAGTTAGACACAAAGGATACGAGAAGCGTTAAAACTGGTGTTATAGTTAACGGGATGGGAGTAGACGAGGGGAGACAACTCGTATTTCTCAGTACACGCAGGCCCAACGTGACTGTGAGCCGGATGTCAACCAATGGCCGCCACTTCCGGAATATTGCGAGAGTGGAATGGCTGCCATACAGTGTTGCTGTTGATGCACAGAGGACAGTGATCTATGTGGCGTGCACCACTCGTCTCGTGTCTATGGACTATGAAGGCCAACGCCTGCAGGTTGTCTACATAGGAGATTATATGTACTCGGCCAGCTGGGATTCAATAGCCAGCGCTGTGTATTTTAATGACTTCAAAAGTGTGATGAAAATGACGCCTGGAGATACTGAGGCCACTGAGGTGTACGAGTTGAGTTATATAGCTTCCAACGTGGTGTTCTACAACAGAACTATTTACATTGGAAGTTACTGTGGTCACTTTGTAGATGCTCTCCACTTGGATGAAGACAACACTACTCATTACAACAGCCTGCAAACGCTGCCATTTACATACTTCATGAATATCTGCTTGCTTCCCTAGATCGGAGTCAAGACGAAGGCCCGGGTTCGATTCCCACATTTGGACAATGTGTGACGCCAATTTCTGTTGTGCCCCGCCGAAAATTTGTTGGAATATTGCGAGAGGCGGCGTAAAACAATACTCACTCATTCATCCTTTGTGTGGACCCACGGAGTCACCTTTGTACGTGAATTGTGATTTTGGATTTCAGTTTGTCATCCCGAGCCTCAGGGAGTTTTAATTAAATTGAAGTTATTAATCCTATAAGGATAAAATTTTTGTTATTTCATTTATTCTTGTTTTGAAAATGATGTATCTTATTACATTTTCTAGCAAATACATAATCAGTGAATATCCTGTTAGAATTGATTCTTAACAACCCATGCTTGTCGGAAGAGGCGACTAACGGGATCGGGTAGTCGGGCTCACAGGCGTGGTTGAATTATGTCATCTTGTACCATTTGCGTTGATAGATGCTCATAATGTCAATCACTGGATTGTCTGGTCAAGACATGTTTATCTTACAGACCGCCACCGAGTGTATGTATGGGGGATACTCTCCCTACCGCTAGACCTGGTTGAAAGCTGCTTTGAACGCTATGTAAGTTACATTGACCAGGACGTTTCTGTACCCCTCCCCAATCTCAAACCTTCTCATAACGGAGACTTTGGTGTATATTGAAATTTCACATATACATTGAGGGGGCACGGGTGGCCCAGTCGTTTAAGGCGCCGCGAGTCGCTGTGCAGAGTTGGGCACGCCAGAAACCTATGATTGTGGGTTCGAATCCCGGTTCACCCCGATTATGTTTCTAGGTTTGTCAGCACCATACCCGTGCTCGTGGGTTACACCGAGGTGGTAAACGTCTATGACCTGCATCACTTCGGGCTTTCCTCCCACATTAAGCTGACACGCCGTGATATAACTGGAATACTGTTTAAAGCGGCGTTAAACCCAACTCGCTCACTCACTCGCTCACATATACATTGATTCAGTGACTCTTGCAATGGAGGTACATCACTTACGTGTATAATAGACAGGTCATTCGACACTCAGGAATTATTTGGACACGAATATGCTTGTTTCTGGTTGGAGATCAATCAAACACCTATGTCTTGAAACTGAGGAATGGGACGAGTCTTGCTTTGACAAGGGAGACAACTCGTGTAAGCCTAAGGCCTAACCCGATACACTGAACAGTGAATATGGGATATATTTTGAGGCGTTTTTAAACATAGATTTGGCGATAAGCGCATTTTAACCTTGAAAACTGTTCTGATGTGGTATTGTTGCTTTTAGGTAAAATACCATAATATTCTTGAACGCGAGACAATGTCAAAGTGTGGTGTCACTGTGTAACATTTGGCACTGTCCTGTGCGTCCTCCGAGTTAGGGGGCGGTCGGGTAGCCTAGTGGTTAAAGCGTTCGCTCGTCACGCCGAAGACCCGGGTTCGATTCCTGACATGGGTACAATGTGTGAAGCCCATTTCTGGTGTCCCCCGCCGTGATATTGCTGTAATATTGCTAAAAGCGGCGTAAAACCTCACTCACTCACTCACTCCTCCGAGTTAGAGAAGTTTAACTCGGAGGACGCACACGACAGTGTTCCTTCCCGAATCCGTTCAATGTTAAAGCTGATGCTATCGGGGTTAGTATTTGATATTCAGCATGGTAGGAAATTAATACAAAAGTGTTGTAATGTCGCGTAGCACGAGGTAGTCCTATGTAAGGTATATCATGGCGTTGTGTGATAAGGTTAGGTGAGGTGAAATTGGGTTTAACGTCGCGTTTGACAAAATTGGCTGTAACATTTTTATGAAGTCATTAAACTATCCAAGTTATGTCTTTGATTACAGGTAATATATTTTGTTATACGAATACGGCAAGCAGTTTGTTTCATTTAACTGTTATTCTAATTCTCAGTGAAAATATTGATAGGTGAGGTGAAATGGGGTTTAACGTCTCGTCCAAGATTATTGCACTTATATAGCGACGTGCATGCACGTGTGTGTGTGGCTGCTTGTACTAGTCCGGACTGATGCCGATTTATAGTGCTAGCTCACTGAGATACCATGCCGTAGTTTAACATGAATACCCCACTCAGACACAGTATACTGACTCCGAGTCGACCAGTCCTTGTTTTAGCCCTTAATGCCGAGCGCCAGACAGGGTAACAACAAGTACCATCTTTTAACGTATTTTGGTATGACGCGGCCGGGGATCGAATTCCGGACTTTCCGCTCTCCGGGCGGACGCTCTACCACTAGACCACGGAGGCGGTCAGAATTGACAGGAATGCTTGATAACGGTATAACCACATGTACTTGAAACATCCTTCACCTGATATATTCAATAAAATTCCTACCTTCTGTTTCTTCTCCGGGTTGAAGCTCTACCACAAGACTACGGAGGCGGTCTGTTGTGTGATAAAGAATTATCATATGATGATATCGTACTTCAGATATATCGTGAAAGCTTGAAATACAGCCATGTATCAGCACAGGGGGAGAGCGGTGCGCCTTTTTGGTACGGATGCCCTACTATGTGGTGGTCTAGATGTTGCAGTGGTTGGATGCCATGAAATGTATATCTGGGGATGCCAATATTTCAATGTCAAAATTTATTTTTCGTCTTGTTTTTCTTGCAAAGATTGACGAATCACTATGATATTTAGCCGTGGGCTTTGTGTGTGAGTGTGTGAGTTGGGTTTTACGCCGCTTTTAGCAATATTCCAGCAATATCACGGCGGGGGACACCAGAAATGGGCTTCACATGTTGTGCCCATGTCGGGATTCGAACCCGGGTCTTCGGCGTGACGAGCGAGCGCTTTTACCACTAGGCTACCCGACCGCCCCGTACTGTATGTGAATGTCCCAGTCTAATTTACTTTACCAGATGTTTACACAGATATTACTCAAGAGTTCTTACATTGGATGTCAAGACAATTGAAGTGGTAGGTCGGATGTTAGTTAGTGAGTGAGTGAGTGAGTGAGTTTAGGCTAAAGTATGTGTGTGTGTGTATGTGTGTATGTACACTCCTCAAAAAAAGAAATGCACAGATAGACTTTTAGTATATTTATAAATATAAATTCGATATATTTAATTTAATATCATAGATACAAATATGAAATCTTGGACCTCGATACTCGCATGTTGTCGTTGTACAGAGGCTTTGAAAACTGTTCATTGTCATGTCACATAAGGCCACAAGCTGGCGCTGAACTCAGTATCTCGTGTGACCGCCCCGGGCAACAATCACGGCTCCGCCCCTCCTCGGCACTGACTGGATAAGTATACGAATTGTGTCCCGCGGAATTCTGCGCCATTCTGCTTGTAACGCGTTGGCAAGTTGTGGGAGTCGATCGAGTTCATCCCAGAGGTGTTCGATTAGACCTGGAGATCTCGACGGCCAGGGCAGGACGTTGATGTTGGCATTATGAAGGTAGTCTACCGTGACACGAGCTGAGTGCGGTGGAGCGTTGTCCTGTTGAAACAGCTCCCTCAGGCGGTCAATGATTGGAAGAATTTGAGGGTGAAGAATTTGAAGAGCACTTTGGCCCTTTTTGCATAATATTGCAAAAATAACATCTATGTGTCCTTATCTACCTGTAGAAAAATTATTGTATTTTTTTCATAAATAGTTTAAAAAAAACAAAAAAACAGCTGCTAAAAGGGCTAAAGTCACTTTGCTCGATTTGGGCCCTTTAAGCTCTCATTTAGCTCTCTCAGTGTGTGGTTGAGACTGGCAGTCCAAAAGATTGTGAAAGTTTGGACACATTATTCAGTTTCAACTATTTCAACAAAGTTAGCATTAGTTTAAATCATTTAAAAGTCCTTCAATACCATGTGTTTGTACTTTGAGTAGTAGTTTATAAATCTTACATGTTAAATCCCATGCAAATTCCTTGGGTAAAAAGGGCCAAAATACAGACATTGGCCCTTTTCACCCTTACACAAATTAAAAAAACGTAAGTTTATGTCCTTTTGTGAATGTTTTTGTAACAACATTTATAGCTCTGCTGTCAGAATGCGTTAAAGTTTAGGAATTTATCGGTGAATGTGAAATGTTCATTGGCATGCATATTGTTATGGTTTTCATTACTTTTCTCAAAACGAAGTCCACATGGTATTTGCCGCTTCATTTGCTGTTAAATTTCTCTGAAACACAACCAAGTCAGATGTCGTGGTGTAGGATATAGCCCCCTACACCACGACACTACCGCCACCGATATTGTCGAATTCACGTACACAATGTGGGTCAAAACGCTCATTTCGTCAACGATAAACACGTTGTCGTCCATCTCGCCGGTGAAGAAGAAATCGTGATTCATCACTAAACCACACTTGTCTCCAGTTTCTCAAATTCCAAGGCTGTAAGGTTTGGCACCAACGCAAGCGTCGCTGTCGATGGATCTGTTGCAAAACAGGGACGATAACTGGTCTTCTGGGTCGGATTCCAGCCTCGCGAAGATGGTCCCTGACAGTCTGATCCGAGATCCTCCTCAAACCAGGGATGTGTCCTGCAGTCTCCGTAGCTGTGGCATTGCGATGACGAAGGTAGAACAGTCAAATGTAGCGATCCTGTGCAGGGGTGGTAACTCTTGGTCGGCCGGTTCTCGGACGGTCTGCAGTGGAATTGAACTGTGTGTATTGGTCCCAAAGGCGGCAAATGGTGCTGTGGTGGACGTTGAAGTGGCGTGCAACTGAAGACTGCGATTCCCCTCTATGGATACGTCCTATGGCGATGTCCCGATCGGCAGCGCTGAGTCTCGGCATTTTCGAACTTGAAAAATGTTGACAATTGAATGTCTGACAAATTATTGGCTTATGCTTGCCTTTTTAAAGGCACTACCACGAGTTACGAATGCCATAACTTGCACGTGCATTTTGCTTTACAGTTTTCCTCCATGACATTTTTTAACAAGTGTGAAAACAATGCCGTTTTTGACATTGCAAATCGACAATGGCTGCGTTTTGACGCACCGTTTGCCGAATATCAGGCCACCAACATTTTTCAATAACATATATCCAATTTATATGCCGGATTTTTTGGTGTACTCATGTTCAATGAACTCCATACTACCTGTGCGTTTTTTTTAAGAGTGTATGTTTGTTTTTGTGTGCTTGTGTGTGTTTGTGTATAATGTGTATGTGTGTGCGTATGTGTGTGTATATATATGTGTGTGTGCGCTAGTATGCGTATGTGTGTGTTTATATATGTGTGTATGTCTGCGTGTGTGCGTGCGTGTGAGTATGTGTGCATGTGTATATGCGTGCGTCCGTGTGTGTGTGCGTATGTGCGTTTGTGTGTATGTGTGTGTGTGCGTGCGTGCGTGCGTGCGTGCGTTTGTGTGTATGTGTGCGTTTGTGTGCGTGTGGTCAAATCTGCACGGTTAATAACGGAGACTGACACCACTAGCAAACCCTCAATACCTGTGTCAATTCCCACAATTAACTGGCATCTACAAATAAGGTGTGTCGGCTACACCAAAGCGATCTGGGTATGACTAACATATAAGCTATAACACAAACAATGATCAGCCTACAAAACCCACCAGCTTATCTAAGCAAAATATTAACTTAGCTTATTCCTTCTCCCAGGCTGGCTAAGTAAATCTCCCAAACAAGCTACTTGTCGTTGTTACTCAATAATCATGCGCTAAAACATTGTTATGTAATCTTCTCTTGACAAGGATAATTATGTGTTTATTTTCAAAGTACATACGCCCTCCACACTGAGTCTTTATAAAGAATAGTTTTGAAAATAATGAATCAATTACAATGGTGTAGATAAACCCTGGTGGCCCCTTTGAGAACTAACTTGCAACCTCCATTATGAACAAGGGAGATAATTCTATGGATATCCAACTTCTTTGTTCCAATGAACTAGACGTTTCGGGTAAATACTTACACCGTTATCAATCAAGGAATAAAGAATATACAAAGCGTTAGCTTTCGGGTCTCGAGATGAATTTCCAAGATGCAAATACTCGATAAAATCCCGGAAATAGACACACACGTGGTATTTATCGATATTGTAAACCTATTCTTTTATTTAGAAAAAACATGCGCACTCTTTAACACCTCGTACTTACTCGGTTGTGAGGCGTCAACATCGAACGTTCTGTCGCTGCTATGGTGATTGTGATTTTGGTAATAACGTACACCGGTAATGAGAAGCAAATACCATCACGTATATTTCAGCTGCGATACCTACATCCTTGAATTCCTCATAAATTTTAGAATCAAATGCCAAATGGTCTTTGTCACCAATACAAATTGTCTAGTGTTAATGAAGCAAAATAAATGAGGTGTGAAAACGAACGCTGAAAATACTGCACTTGTTGGAAATGTAAACAAAGCCATTCGTCTATTCGTTGAGTACATTGGTTCGAGATCTGCATTTTCAGAATATACACGGGAAGAGAATCGTATGAAGAATTAGGGAATTAAACATATATACATTGCAATAATTTGATATTTTCAACAGAACTTGTCGAAGTTCCCGTCCTGTGTGACGCCATGACTGACGCAAAATCACGCACAACGACAACGGTATTTATCAGAATTTCTGACTATTTTCGTTGGTTTCAATGAAAAATACAACAACATAAAAACAGTACACAGATTGTCAGAATGTTTCTGATTACTTACATGTCACATTTATGTACATACGAACCATGAATCAACGAAAGTCCCCTCGTAAAATCCCGCGCACTGTTGACAGTCATTTTGTAAAATTCGGTCACCGGTAGTGATGTCAAACTTAATTAGTATGCAAAAAATGCTGAGTAATTATGTATTCCTACACAGTGATTCGGTCGCTTGCTTCAGGTAATTCAAATCATATTTTCACCCTCTGACATTTGGTCATGTGACCCAAATTAGCCAATCACAACACAGAACACACTTTCTATAGGTTTACAATTGTGAATAAACTGATTTATTATCCAAAAATGGATTCCACAGGATATGTGGCTTGAGTGAGATCAAGTGATGTCACCTTGGAGTGGCTTCAAAGAAATTTCATCACAATTCTTTGCAGACCATTGTGATGTCATCGGCTACCATGACGTCACAATCAAAGGACGCCACTGAAGCTGGTCAGCTGTGCTGTTTACATTCAATACACTGATTTCCGCTGTTTATAAACTGAAAAGTTGGACAAAAATAGTTCGGAAGATAAATAGAGACACTCGGTAGAGAGTTTCTGTATATACTAGTTTATTAATTATGTATTTTCCTCAATTTTAGCGTTATTCCATTGATTACGTCATAATATTATGACATCACGTAAATAAGTGATAGTGCAGAGGCGTCAAAGTTTTAAGAATGTTGCTGCGTAATGTTGCTAGCAGACACGAAGTCATACCAGTAGACACGAAGTCACTCGAAGTCATACCAGCAGACACGAAATCATACCAGCAGACATGAAGTCATACCAGTAGACACGAAGTCATACCAGTAGACACGAAGTCATACCAGTAGACACGAAGTCATACCAGCAGACACGAAGTCACACGAAGTCATACCAGTAGACACGAAGTCATACCAGCAGACATGAAATCATACCAGTAGACACGAAGTCATACCAGCAGACACGAAGTCACACGAAGTCATACCAGCAGACACGAAGTCATACCAGCAGACATGAAGTCATACCAGTAGACACGAAGTCATACCAGTAGACACGAAGTCATACCAGCAGACACGAAGTCATACCAGTAGACACGAAGTCATACCAGCAGACACGAAGTCATACCAGTAGACACTAAGTCATACCAGCAGACACGAAGTCATACCAGCAGACACGAAGTCATACCAGTAGACACGAAGTCATACCAGTAGACACGAAGTCATACCAGTAGACACGAAGTCATACCAGCAGACACGAAGTCACACGAAGTCATACCAGTAGACACGAAGTCATACCAGCAGACATGAAATCATACCAGTAGACACGAAGTCATACCAGCAGACACGAAGTCACACGAAGTCATACCAGCAGACACGAAGTCATACCAGCAGACATGAAGTCATACCAGTAGACACGAAGTCATACCAGTAGACACGAAGTCATACCAGCAGACACGAAGTCATACCAGCAGACACGAAGTCATACCAGTAGACACGAAGTCATACCAGCAGACACGAAGTCATACCAGTAGACACTAAGTCATACCAGCAGACACGAAGTCATACCAGCAGACACGAAGTCATACCAGCAGACACGAAGTCATACCAGTAGACACGAAGTCATACCAGTAGACACGAAGTCATACCAGCAGACACGAAGTCATACCAGTAGACACGAAGTCATACCAGCAGACACGAAGTCATACCAACAGACAGCAGTCAGCGTAGCCTGAAGGCTCTTGATCAGTCGACCGTAACAGATGTGTCAAGGGTCACTATAAACTGTTATTCAACGGTATTGGGGATCCGAGACACGCTGTATAACTCGCCTGTAGGCGTTGTCAATAGCTGCCATGGTCAACTGCACAATGGGGGAATGTGAAACTTGATCTCTTCAAATGCATGAGAAATGGCTAGCAACAGAGCCGATTGGTTGTAGCATACCGCCGCCAAACCGGAGGCCCGGGTTCGATTCCCTAAATAGGTACAGTGTCTGAATCCTATTTCTGGAGCAGTTTTACTGCTTAGATATTACATAAAGCGACTCACTCTCTGTTGTATATTGAAAATTATATTTAACACAAACATTCCGGTGACGAAGGCTTGTTATAAACAGAAGCATGAACTGTAAGGTTAACAGAAAGAGTTCGTATTTTGATCAACACAGACACAAATATGCCCAGTGGTACAATTGATACATACACAGTAAACTGCGGTTATAACGAACACGCTTATAACGAACTGATGGATATAACGAACTAATTTTTAGTCCCGACTATTTGCTGTAGTTATGCTGTATATATGCTTATAACGAATTACGGTTATAACGAACTCAAGTTAGTAGTCCCTTTGAGTTCGTTGTAACCGTAGTTTACTGTATATTTTGTCTAAATTTTAGACTTGGCATAAAATTTGAATACTTTCAAATATATCTTATATGTCCTAAATATACTGTGTTTCTTTAAAATATGCTCAGATAACATTTTGAAGTCAATACTTTATAACCCCTCAATTCTAGTACACGTATAAATAAACCCATTTCTGGTGTCCCCAGTCGTGATATTGCTGGGGTATTGCTCAAAGCGGCGTAAAACCATACTCACTCACTACACGCTTAGTATATTAGAAAAATGTGATGATTCGGGGCTAGAATTGGTCCAAAGAAAGAAAGCTTGTTAGAGGTAACTAGAACGATCATGATGTCAGTCACTTGATTGCCTGTCCAGACTATATTATTTTCTCACCTCCGTCATATAGCTGGGGCATTGCAGAGTGCGTTAACAACAAACAAACAAAACATAAAATTGAAAACATAAATTTTATTACTTATTATTATTGCTATTGCTGTCATTTTGTACCTCCTATGCCGAGGATCTCGGCCTGAGCGTAATAAAGTTCTGTTCTGACGCGACGCAAAATTTCTGCGTAATAATCCTTTAAGGCAGATTACCATTCCCGACCTAAACCTACCCTTCCTTCCTCAAACACAATCACAACGCAAAAGCAATTGATCGCAATTCACGCTGTTGGTTTTATCCACCCGGTCGCTAAACAATACCACGGCCGGATAATGAGAGAATATATCCCGCCAACATTCCACGCAGAGCAGAAACTCGTTCAACCAGTATTGCGTTGTCATATGGCCGGCTGTCCGCAAAACACTGAACAGGCTGAGACAGGGCGACTGTTTGCCTGGAGACTTCTTTGCCCTGGATTAACATAGGATAAGCCGGGACTTTCCTCTACGATCAGGAGTCGCCGTTTTCGAAGACACAGGAGCAAGATACTAGGTGTCTGTGGATATTTCGTTGGGATAGTTCAGTTGTGATCGATTTCAGGAATTGTGCGATCTGTTCGTCAGCACGTGAGGACAGAGCATTACCAGGTAGGTTGTCGTCACGGCTTGGTGATTGTAGCGCGATGTGCGTCGTGATTAGTAGCACCTTGTCTTATAGTGTGTAGGGGATTTTTACTTCGAATCATTTCTATACTGTAGTCATGATTTGAAATAAAAACATTATATATTATTTAAAGTGAAAACGTGAAATAACAGCTAGTTTTGACTAACTATTATTATTTATTTGTAGTGTGAACATTTAATAATGAAAAATATTAATAGGATATTCTAGTAGGACATTAATTTTGATATAACAATGAATCTCTCAGATAATAACCTATTGTGAATACATGCATTGTCTTGTGCTTGGTAAGGTGAGTATATAAACAGCATTTTCTAATCGTATCCCGTATTTATCCCATTGTGTAAAAAGTGAGAAACATCAAACTACGGTTATAACGAACTCAAAGGGACCATTCATTCTTGTTCGATATAACCGTAGTTCGTTATGAGCATAGATATAGCATATATACAGCAAATGGACAGGACAAAAAACAGTTCGTTATATCCACCAGTTCGTTATAAGCGTGTTCCTTATAAACGTAGTTTACTGTATTCCATTCAAATTGGAGTAGTTATTGGACTACCATTTCAACTGATTATCTTAACGTCAGCGTATCGATGGGAGGTGGAATCTATGTATGTATGTACACAAGGGAGTGGCGCTCAAAGGGACCAATAATTTTGTTCGTAATTTCCATAGTTCGTTATAAGCGTTTCAAATTGCCGGGACCAAAAACAACAGTTTCTTCGTCATAAGCGTGTTCGTTATAAACGTAGTTTACTGTAGATATATCTGGAAATGTATATGAAATAAAATAACAAATGAAACGTCTAGATACAGTTAATTATTCTCAGGTGTATTTAATCACATTAACATTCAAACAATTATACAGTAAACTACGGTTATAACGAACACGCTTATAATGAAATAACGGATATAACGAACTAACTTTTTAGTCCCGACTATATGCTGTAGTTATGCTGTATATATGCTTATAACGAATTACGGTTATAACGAACTAAAATTAGTTTTCCTTTGAGTTCGTTATAATCGTAGTTTACTGTACATGATTTGTCAGTGGTCATAATCTGCGAGATTCTCAGTTAAGTCTGAATTTCTAGAATATTCTATTAATGTAATTCTTCATTAATTGTTTATGTTATTAATATATTCACACTTTTATCATCTGTATCTAAGTGGATCTTTTTCTACAGCAACACATGGCGACTATGACTCCGGTATCCACAAATATTATTAGGGGAGATTAAATACAGAGGTACCTTTTGTTGGATGGCTTTAATAGGCAACTATCAAACTGAGACTTTAATATTGCTTATCACATTTTCAGTGATCCATCCATATGATAATTATTGTTTTGGAAGCTCTAGTTATTTAATGACGTTGATGTTGTATGCTTACACTTGCATTTCAGTCTTGTCCAGAGTGACAGGTATAATAAGCCTGTGTTGTCTGAAAGATCTGCATTCTTTAAACATGGAGTGGAAGAATCCACGTTCTAGTAAATGAGAATTTAACTTTATTCATTGCAACACTTGTGTGTTTTGAACTTATAACGAACCAAAACTTTGGCCTACAGTGAGACCAAAAGACTGTTCGATTGATTTTAAGTGAGCATTCTAGTCTATTACCAGGAGCAAGTCTTGATCAAAGTTGGTTTTGGTACATATTGTCTAAGATATAAATAACATATAGGGTAAAACCTCACCGTCAGATTTTCTATTGATGTTCGAAATATCTGATTTTTAATTAGTTCATAACTTGTAATTTAAAGAATACAAACTAGATCACAGTTTTATCACCATGGCTTGTAATTTAAAATTTGTATGTTAATATTTCAAGTTTTTTCAGTTTACTTTAAATTTGATATTTCCACTTAGGTTGAAGTGACCCAAATTATACATGTTTGATTCAATCTAATAATACTATTTTCCCCAAAGTATATAAACATGTCAGGCCTTATTCTGTCTGGGTAACATGTACGTATAATTATAGAAATACTACAAATTACATACTGTCCACATTACTAGTCAGGGTTGATCCCTTGTTTGGTTGCTATCGTAAATACTACAAAGATGCGATTGAAAGATTTTGCATAACAACACCATAGCGACGCCGAAGACACCTACAAACACTCACTCAAATTTAGATTGTATGTAAAAGGCATTCAAAGCCAGATTCGTAATAACACGCTTGATTGGTTAAGTTGAATTTCATTGACGTGAATCAGTGAACGTTCGCTGAGCCAGTTTTGCTCTCGGCGAGGTAGCTTTGTGCAGAGTGTCGTCCCTTAGTTGTTCCAGGAGCCGATCTTCGTGGGTTCCAATGATTATAGTTTAGGTTTGTCAGCATACCTGTACTTCCGTATTAAGCTGACAAACCGTGAAATGACTGAAATACTCTTCAAATATTCTTTTAACCCAACTCACTCACTCACTCTATGTCTAGAAGCATCTGGCCATATACTGAAACACGGAGAGGTTTGTAGTGTTAATAGTTCTCTATATAAATGTAGAGTGAAGTTTGGGGTATTAAGGGTAGGACGCTGAGCTGAAGTCATCGGATGAGGTGGTGAGGTGTGGTGAAATGGGGCATAACGTGGCGTTCAAGACGTTTGCACTTATATAGCGACGTGCATGCACGTGTGTGTGATTGAGTTTGATTTTACGCCGCTTTTAGCAATATTCCAGCAATATCACGGCGGTGGACACCAGAAATAGGCTTCACACATTGTACCCATGTCGGGAATCGAACCCGGGTTTTCGGCGTGACGAGCGAACGCTTTAACCACTCGACTACCCGATCGCCCCCATGTATGGGGGACTGTTTGTACTAGTCCGGACTAATGTCGGTTTTATCGTGCTAGCCGCAGTTTAACATAGATACCCCACTCAGACACAGTATATTTACCAGACGACCAGTTCTTGCTTTATCACCTTAATGCCGAGCTCCGGGCAGGGTAACAACAAGTACCATATTTTAACGTCTTTTGGTATGGTCGCGTCCGCCCTACCCGCTAGACAACATCAGTCACGTTCAGAACGAACGGCTTAAGGCTAAACTAAACTTCTCAGTGAGTGAATGTTGTTGATAGCCGCAGTCAACTATATACCAGCTTCAGATGACCTGGAGATAGTAGAATCTGGTCAGATCAAACCCACGCTACCTTGGTCCTGATTTTAAGACGTTTGACGTCAGTGAGTACGGTTTGTCGCCACTTTTAGCAATATTCCAGCAATATTACGGCGGAGGACACCAGAAATGGGCTTCACACATTGAACCCACGTCGGGAATCGAACCCGGGTCTTCGGCGTAACCAGCGAACGCTTTAACCACTAGGCTACCCGACCGCCTTACGTTTGTGTCAACTTACTTCAGTGACGTGTGATGTCGTGTTTATCATCCAAAACTGTCTACCCCAGGTGATATCGCTTCGGTGAGATCAAGCGATATCTACATTGTAGATGCAATGAAAAAGACACTCGGGTGAGATTCTCTATATCTCTGTAATAAATATGAATTGAGGCTTGGAAATTGCATATTTGTGTTCCGAAAATACTATAGTTTTAAAATATTATGGAAAGTCAAAATTTGTTTTTTTACCCATAAGTTCCCTTTTGTCATGGTTGGTCACACTTGTTTATTTGCCTATATGATTTAAATTCATTCTGACGTCACGAAACTGTCTCGAGAGAGCACCGCACTGTAAATAGACAATATAATGTTTCCATGATGTGTTTTGCGGAAAGCATTACATCATGAATTGTACTTACTCAAGTACAGATGTCACATGACATTACAACATGATCATGCATATACATAATCTGGGCTTCATGCAAATACAAACTAGCCCTTATCTAGAGTACCTATCACGCCAGTATTGACGCTATAAACTGTAGTTCTTTAAAATCATTCATCCATCAACATGGCTGGATAATTAATCTGCTCGGCCCTTATCGAGGTTATTCATCACAACGTGTCTGTGGTATCGGTGTAAGCGGATCATAGCTTCCATAAGCTCTATTGATTGTCGTCGTGATCACATCCATGACAGCGGCGAGTCTTGTTGGCAATCATTCCCGCGGGGATTCCAGGCAGGATACGTGTTTAGATATGTGTCCTATGCTTGAATGGGCTGACCGAGGAGGATTGACGGATGTGTTCTGTGATATAGCTGATTGTTGATCGATGCTCATCATGTCGATCACTGGTTTGTTCGTCAAGACAGGTATTTGCAGGTGCGAGTGAGTGAGTGATGTGTTGAATAGTATTTCAGTTACATCACGGCGTGTCAGCTTGATGTGGGAGCTCACTCACTCACTCACTCACTCACTCACTCACTCACTCACTCACTCACTCACTCACTCACTGTAACCTGCAAATACCTGTCTTGACGAACAAACGAGTGATCGAAATGACAAACCTAGAAGCATAATCGGGGCGAACCGGGATTCAAACCCACAATCATAGGTTCCTGGCATGCCCAAGGGACGCAACTCTGAAACTGATAATTACTGGCCGCAGTTACCTGGAGGTATTTCATTCATTTGTTGTTTTCCTTCCAAAGAAATGCCAAAGAAATTTAAATGGTGGGCTGCGAGTCTTTTCCTGATCCCATATCAAACAGATTTAGAATAGCATGATCTCATCTGTTCATTAATTCCATTCAGCAGTATGCATGTTCTGAAATACTGCCATGACTGAAGTTGCCGGGGTTTGCCATATAGCAACCTGTTTGGCGCATTGGAAAATGGACACCTCCTGACTTCAAATCCGTTAGGTCCAGTCGTCTAAGGCCCTGCGCTTCGCTGTGCAGAGTTACTTCCCTTGGGCACGCCAGAAACCTATGATTGTGGGTTCGAATCCCGGTTCACCCCGATTATGTTTCTAGGTTTGTCAGCACCATACCCGTGCTCGTGGGTTTCACCGAAGTGGTAAACGTCTGAGACCTGCATCACTTCGGGCTTTCCTCCCAGATGATATCACTGGAATACTGTTAAAAGCGGCGCGAAACCCAACTCACTCACTCACTCAAATCCGTTAATATCCATTTTGGCAAGGGTACATAAAGCAAACTGGGTTACTTTTCAGTAGCACCCGTGCTAGTTATGACCCCAACACCCGTATGTTTTTATGTCAACTCCATGTACCACCCACAAGCACCCATTTTGTCAAGTACCGCCTCCGTGGTCTAGTGGTAGAGCGTCCGCCCGGAGAGCGGAAGGTCCAGGGTTCGATCCCGGGCCGCGTCATACAAAAAGACATTAAAAGATTGTACTTGTTGTTACCCTGTCTGGCGCTCGGCTTTAAGGGTCTAAAACAAGGACTGGTCGGCTCGGAGTCAGTATACTGTGTCTGAGTGGGGTATTCATGTTAAACTGCGGCATGTATCTCAGTGAGCTAGCACTATAAATCAGCATCAGTCCGGACTAGTACGAGCAGCCACACACACACATACACGTGCATGCACGTCGCTATATAAGTGCAATAATCTTGGACGCGACGTTAAACCCCATTTCACCTCACCTCATTTTGTCAAGTAGCTTCATTACATGTTGGGTCAAAACAGATATTTTTAAATACTTAAAGGAACGTATTTGGTAAGTACTGTATAGGATAAACCTTTTATTAATGGTGTCAGCGGGGCGGTGGGGTAGCCTTGTGGTTAAAGCGTTCGCTCGTCACGCCGAAGACCCGGGTTCGATTCCCGACATGGGTACAATGTGTAAAGCCCATTTCTGGTGTCCCCCGCCGTGATATTGCTTGAATATTGATAAGAGCGGCGTAAAACCATACTCACTCACTCACTCATGGTGTCAGCGTCCTTGTTTCTGTCGGTATATATTTCCCAAGCTATTGTTGTTGGTTTAATTACTATGTATGTTTAAGTTTCATTTTAAAATACTCAAACTTTCCTCATACACATTTATGATTAACGTAACAAGCGAGCTTGTGTTTACGTGTTACGGAAGCGTTAGGTTTGGTCACGAGGTTGAACACATGTATAGGAGATATATGCAGCTTGATAAATCAACGAATATCGTTTTATGTATCAGCACACGAAATTAACAGGCGAGGTTTAAGAGAAATCTTATCGGGTTACATTTGCGGGGTACACGAGGTGGTTTTACCTGTGCTGCGTAGTGAGGTCATCCACGTGGGTGAGTGAGTGAGTGAGTGAGGGGCGGTGAGTGAGTGAGTCTGTGATTGAGTGAGTGAGTGAGTCAGTGAGTGAGTGAGTGAATGAGGGCGGTGAGCAAGTGAGCGAGTGAGTGAGTGAGTGAGTTCTGCGTCACATAAAGTTCACGCTATCACAAACTGGTTAGTGTTAGCTCAACACCAAGGGGTAATATGTCTGCCAGAGCAGTCACAGATGATGTTCTTACATACAGCCTCGGGGTGTCCATCGGTGGAATACCCTATTGACTTTGCTTGCAATACAAATGGACAGTAGATAATGACCTCAAGACAGTTACCGTTATATGGTATCTGATGATCAGGTGACCCCGTCCGTGAAGACCCGGCTCCTTAGGGGGGGGGGGGGGGGGGGGGGGGGGGGTGGGGGGAGGAGTGAAGGGGCTAGACCTCTGTGTGTAGAAAAAAATATACACACACCCCCCCTCCCCAACTCCAGAACCACATCCCCCCCCCCCCCTTCCCCATCGTCCCTCTCTCGTTATGTCTGTGTTAAAATTATTGTACTTCCACCCCACTCAAACCCACCTCTAAACCACCTTCACACACGCAGACCTGTCCACAACACCCACCAACCCACCCATCCCGCCACACACACACACACATACACACACACCTAACACACACACACATACACACACACCTCACACACACCTCACACACACACACATACACACACCTCACACACACACATACACACACACCTCACACACACACATACACACACACCTCACACACACACATACACACACACCTCACACACACATACACACACACCTCACACACACATACACACACCTCTCTCACACACACACATACACACACACCTCACACACACATACACACACACCATACACACACACCTCACACACACACATACACACACCTCTCACACACATACACACACCTCACACACACACATACACACACACCTCACACACACATACACACACACCTCACACACACACACATACACACACACCTCACACACACACATACACACACACACCTCACACACACACATACACACACCTCACACACACACACATACACACACACCTCACACACACATACACACACACTTCACACACACACATACACACACACCTCACACACACACACACCTGCAGTCAAGCCACGTGTTTTCTAAATCCACCAATTCCACAGACATATATCACCTGTATGCCAGGTGTCCTACCATAACGTGTTTGTTTTCTTCTGTCTCTTTACCCAACAGACACCGCGGTCCCACGGAACACTCAACCGTAACATACAGTCATACAAACACACAATACTACCGTTGCCCTTGGAGACGTAGACGCCGAGTTGCAGCGTCGACAAAGAAGGTTAGACGACTGTTGTTTCCTGTTAAATATAAGCTTTTATCCCCACCCGTCTCACACAACATGTACTTACAGCTCCGTGGCCTTAGGAGTCTTTTGTGGAAGTAGTTCCTTAGAATCGCTATAACACTGTATATATATATTGACAGACAGATCTCCAAGGTGTATATAACACCGTGGTTAAACGTGCTTTTTTTAACGTGACTTATACAATGGAGTGTTAATTCAATACAAATCGCAAACGACGATAAAGATGTTGAATATGATAATACAATTATTTACACAATCATAGATTGTTTGACTTTATTAAATCACGTGTTTAATATAGAGTGTTCCCTGATCTCTAATGTACATATTTGCTTATTTGAAGCACACCTGATTATATTATATGTTTATGTGTATAGTAAAGCAACGATTGGTTTGGGTGGAACAAAACCTGAGGGTTTGGGGGTGGGGAGTGGAGGGTGGGGTGGGGGGATGGGTATAATATGGGCGTGGCTGGTTATGGTGGTTCCCTGGAGACGCCGCCCAACCTACATAAAAATGCGTATAGAACTACATAACAATTCGTACAGAACTACATACAATTTTGTACAGAACTACCTAAAAGTAGCCATGGATCCGCCATTACACAACCCAGGTATAGATTTTGTTTGACTTAATGGGCATTCACACGGTACAACTAGTTGTATACAATTTGTTGCATGCAACTAGTTGCACGAACTGAAGTTGTATACAACTCAGCATTCACACGGCGGCGAGTTGCATACAACTCGGATCTCGCAAGATCTCAATTTTTAAGATGATGTTTACATTACGTCATTGCGTCTGCGTATGACTATGATAGCAATCACGATATACTTGAGCTTGCCACAGATGCGTTGCTTGCGGATTGTTCACAAGTTAGAGTGAGTGAATGAGTATGGTTTTACGCCGCTTTTAGCAATATTCAAGCAATATCACGGCAGGGGACACCAGAAATGGGCTTCACATATTGTACCCATGTCAGGAATCGAACCCAGTTTTTCGGCGTGACGAGCGAACGCTTTAACCACTAGGCTACCCGACCGCCCCTCACAAGTTAGGTCAGGCACAATAATGTTAATTCGAATAAAACGTATCTTTCCCATGATAGGTTTAATCAAGAAGTGCTGAAGAGTTCAGAAATGAATTTTCACTTTGGCTTATTTAGGCCACGTGGTATAATTGTGTCTTCCAGCCTTTTATAATCACTCGATGAATATCTTTAGAACGATGGCGTGACCTGGCGTAGTCGTCTTTTTTATGGCGGTTGTGTTATTCTATTCCACCTGTAAACTAAAAATCAATATTGACTGTTGGATTGACTGATATCGAACACGACAAGGAGGTTTAATTCCTCAGCCTCGACAGGTGACATGTAAACGACAATGGCTGATTGATTTCATCTGAACATCACCACCCTGAGTGGTCTTGCGTAATGAGGTTGGCATTGTTAACTCTCTCCATAAAGAACATTTGCATTTCAAATTTTTATTTCACGTCGACGACTTTATGGGGTAGTTAAAGGCCGATGGAAAACACTTCTCACCACCCCAAACCTCTCCTCAACAATTATAGGCCTGACTGGCAAGGTATGCTTGAATGATATCGATATATCGATAAGTGCCGCCCTTCTGAATTTTGTCGAGCCATTCAATATTAGATATTGTCAGAGCGCATGTTTCATTAAGAGTGTGGGAGCGAGTATTGGGCGGGGGCGAGTGTTATTTTCCACCGCTTGTGATACAATTTCCAGCATTATCCGACTTGGGGAACCAAGTATAGTAGTAGGTATGTGAAGAATAGTATTTTTTATATAACAATTGTTTTTCATTTCGTAATAATTAAGAAAGTTAGCGACTGTAGACGCAGCGGCTGCAAATGATCAGGATGAGACAAACCAGTGGATGATATCATGAGCAGGTAAATATCACGAGGCAAATCAGCTTAGTAAGACATTGTGACCATCCGACCCACCGTGGTCTGGTGGATATAGCGTCTGTCCGGAGAGCGGGAGGTCGGTGTTCTCTCCCCTGGCCGCGTCATACCAAAATACATTAAAAGATGCTACTTATTGTTACCCTGCCTGGTTCTCGGCATTAAGAGGCTAAAACAAGGACTGGTCGGCTCGGAGTCAGTATACTGTGTCTGAGTGGGGTATTCATGTTAAACTGTGGCATGGTATTGCAATGATCCCAATTCATTTCACCATACTTAAAACATTTCGGGGCGGTCGGGTAGCCTAGTGGTTAAAGCGTTCGCTCGTCTCGCCGAAGACCCCGGTTCGAGTGTGAAGCCAATTTCTGGTGTCCCCCGCCGTGATATTGCTTGAATATTGCTAAAAGCGGCGTAAAAACAATACTCACTCACTCACACGTCATGTATTACATCGTCTAGTCGTGATTGGAACTAGACGCCCGACCCTAGCCCTCGGTCTCCATCAACGCATTGCTGAATAATGTCTGGATGGTTTCAGTCACTGTGTTCACTACACATTCACTGTCACCACTCCGTCAGCGTTGAAGTCAGACCGCGGCTATTTCCTGCGCACACCACAGTACAATACGGCCGTTACTGACCTACTCTGGTATTCGGGGTCATGGCAAATCTCTTCAAATGTATGAATTACTTACCAGCATGGCGCGGGGATCAATACAATTCCTATATCCAGTTTCTGTTTGAGAATGAAAACGCAGAGGGCCGTTCGTCGTTCAATGTACGGAATAAGCGCATCAATAGCGAGGTCATGCTATCAATGTGAAGGTCATGCTATCAATGTCAAGGTCATGAGGTATTCGTGGCAACTGTTAGATCGTGTCCATAACTCAATGAGCATAAAGGGTAACGCGATATTGCTGAAATAGTAAAGAAACGTTTTCACACATATTTTGGAATGCCAAAAGGTACGCCCCCAACTGATCCAAAATTTTCTTTGTTTTACATTTTTTTAAAATGGGAGGGGGGAGGGGGTCCTATCCCGGTGTCACAGAAGGCATCCTGCAAGACGCATCGATATAACAGTTAAAGCGATGTCTTTAAATGACCAATTGTTTTTGAATAATTTAGAGAAATTGAATAATGTATGAGATCTAATGTTTAATTTAAAGTCTTAAGAAAAAAAATGAAGAAATGGTTAAGAGTGAGTGAGTGAGTGAGTGAGTGAGGTTTTCAGCAATATTCCCGCAATATCACTGCAGGTGGCACAAGAATTAGGGCTTCACATATTGTACCAATGTAGGAATCGAACCCGGGACTTCGGTGTGATAAGCGAACGCGAACCACGAGGCGACCCAAGGAATATGTCGAAAACATATCAAGTTTCCTGTTGTTCGAAACAAATTACCATATGTTTCTATTTTGTAAAATAAATAATAATGGGATTTAAAACTAAAAATGTAAAGAAATATAGCTATGTTAGACATCCTATCCTTGAAAATCAGTAAATTTGCTTTCGACGAAAATTATTACAACATTTCTAACATGGTTGGTTGCGGGTCATTTGGTTGTAAAATTCATTTCGTGCCCAGTCTTCATTAATCCAATATATTTCCCCACAAAATTACCCAGCTACAGTTTCTGTTTACAAACTCTTGCAGGAATAGGAGTGATGGTATTCAAAATTAACAACGTTTTTTCAATTTATAACAAAGACAAAAGGTTTGTGACGGCGGACGTCACCCCCCAAAAAACTCTCAGAAGCTGTAGAAATCCTCCGTCACAAACATTTGATCATAGACATCTGACATTTGACATCTCGTATGCCTATCAAGATCTAGCAGCAATTAGGGTCCAATCAGCTTCTCACAACTGTTTAATCCTTTTAATCCTTAACCCTACTGTACATCTGGCTTCATTACCCGTGTGCTTCATGACCTGTGTGCTATTTGTCATCCTTACTGTACATCTGGCTTCACTATCTGTGTGCTACTTGTTATCCTTACTGTACATCTGGCTTCATTACCTGTGTGCTTCATGACCTGTCTGCCATTTGTCATCCTTACTGTACATCTGGCTTCACTATCTACGTGCTACTTGTTATCCTTACTGTACATCTGGCTTCATTACCTGTGCGCTTCATGACCTGTGTGCTATTGCCATCCTTACTGTACATCTGGCTTCATTACCTGTCTGCTTCATTACCTGTGTGCTATTTGTCATCCTTACTGTACATCTGGCTTCATGACCTGTGTGCTATTTGTCATCCTTACTGTACATCTGGCTTCATGTCATGACCTGTGTGCTATTTGTCATCCTTACTGTACATCTGGCTTCATGACCTGTGTGCTATTTGTCATCCTTACTGTACATCTGGCTTCATGACCTGTTTGCTATTTGTCATCCTTACTGTACATCTGGCTTCATGACCTGTGTGCTATTTGTCATCCTTACTGTACATCTGGCTTCATGACCTGTGTGCTATTGTTATCCTTACTGTACACCTGGCTTCATGACCTGTGTGCTATTTGTCATCCTTACTGTACATCTGGATTCATTACCCGTGTGCTATTTGTCATCCTTACTCTACATCTGGCTTCGTTACCTGTGTGCTATTTGTTATTCTTACTGTACATCTGGCTTCATTACCCGTGTGCTATTTGTCATCCTTACTCTACATCTGGCTTCATTACCTGTGTGCTATTTGTCATCCTTACTGTACATATGGCTTCATTACCTGTGTACTATTTGTCATCCTTACTGTACATCTGGCTTCATTACCTGTGTGCTATTTGTCATCCTTACTGTACATCTGGCTTCGTTACCTGTGTGCTATTTGTTATTCTTACTGTACATATGGCTTCGTTACCCGTGTGCTATTTGTTATTCTTACTGTACATCTGGCTTCATGACCGTGTGCTATTTGTAATTCTTACTGTACATCTGGCTTCATGACCGTGTGCTATTTGTCATCCTTACTGTACATCTGACTTCATTATCCGTGTGCTATTTGTCATCGTTACTGTATATCTGGCTTCATTACCTGTGTGTTATTTGTTATCCTTACTGTACATCTGGCTTCATTACCTGTGTGCTATTTGTCATCCTTACTGTACATCTGGCTTCATTACCTGTGTGCTATCTGTCATCCTTACTGTACATCTGGCTTTATTACCTCTGTGCTATTATTTGTCATCCTTACTGTACATCTGGCTTCATTACCTGTGTGCTATTTGTCATCCTTACTGTACATCTGGCTTCATTACCTGTGTGCTATTTGTTATCCTTACTGTACATCTGGCTTCATTACCTGTGTGCTATTTGTCATCCTTACTGTACATCTGGCTTCATGACCTGTGTGCTATCTGTCATCCTTACTGTACATCTGGCTTTATTACCTCTGTGCTATTATTTGTCATCCTTACTGTACATCTGGCTTCATTACCTGTGTGCTATTTGTCATCCTTACTGTACATCTGGCTTCATTACCTGTGTGCTATTTGTTATTCTTACTGTACATCTGGCTTCATTACCTGTGTGCTATTTGTTATTCTTACTGTACATCTGGCTTCATGACCGTGTGCTATTTGTCATCCTTACTGTACATCTGGCTTCATTATCCGTGTGCTATTTGTCATCGTTACTGTACATCTGGCTTCATTACCTGTGTGTTATTTGTCATCCTTACTGTACATCTGGCTTCATGACCTGTGTGCTATTTGTCATCCTTACTGTACATCTGGCTTCATTACCTGTGTGCTATCTGTCATCCTTACTGTACATCTGGCTTTATTACCTCTGTGCTATTATTTGTCATCCTTACTGTACATCTGGCTTCGTTACCTGTGTGCTATTTGTTATTCTTACTGTACATCTGGCTTCATGACCGTGTGCTATTTGTCATCCTTACTGTACATCTGCCTTCATGACCGTGTGCTATTTGTCATCCTTACTGTACATCTGGCTTCATTCCCTGTGTACTATTTGTCATCCTTACTGTACATCTGGCTTCGTTACCTGTGTGCTATTTGTCATCCTTACTGTACATCTGGCTTCATTACCTGTGTGCTATCTGTCATCCTTATTGTACTTCTGGCTTCATTACCCGTGTGCTATTTGTCATCCTTACTGTACATCTGGCTTCGTTACCTGTGTGTATTTGTTATCTATTACCTGTTGTTGCCAGTGTTAATCTGCTGCCTATCACAATATGACATGCATATACACCTCTCATCACTTGGTTGTCACTCCAGCTTGATGACGGTGTAAAAATATCCACCGAAACCGTTTATATGCAATAAACCAGAAATTGTCACCCATAATCTTGTACGTTTTCATATGTCAAAGACTTTACCCTAGATTTCGTTCAGATTAATATTTCAAGCAGTTGTTAGTGGCATTAACGGACCTATAACATGTTCGTCACGTGTTAATTATTAACAATACAAGCCATATCCTCAATGGGCAACCGTTACCGCAGATGTAATTTGAGACGCTGGAATCTGTGACATTAGCGTGACAACGTGAACTGAGGTTAGGACGACCTTCGCCTTGCTGTTATGGGCGGTCTCAGAAGAATTACACTAATGTGTTGGGTTGAATCAATGCTGAGGTTAAGATGATGCATTGTACTCCAAACAATTAACTAGACGCAAAACAACATTCACTCATTCAATGAGCGAGGACATGTCATGTATTTGAGGGTACCTGTTTACGGCTTCGAGAATCAGTGAGAGAGGACATGTCATGTATTTGGGGGTACCTGTTCACGGCTTCGAGAATCAGTGAGAGAGGTCATGTCATGTATTTGAGGGTACCTGTTTACGGCTTCGAGAGTTAGTGAGAGAGGACATGTCATGTATTTGAGGGTACCTGTTCACGGCTTCGAGAGTCAGTGAGAGAGGACATATCATGTATTTGGGGGTACCTGTTCACGGCTTCGAGAGTCAGTGAGAGAGGTCATGTCATGTATTTGGGGGTACCTGTTCACGGCTTCGAGAGTCAGTGAAAGAGGACATGTCATGTATTCGAGGGTTCCTGTTCACGGCTTCGAATTTACACAAAACATTTTTCTACAGTAATTATCTATCACGACAATCAGCTCCCCCAGCAACCCGGTTCATGAAGAATTCAATATATCATTTCCAGTAATAGTCCTCACGCTTGGTCGTGTTGTGAAGACGGAAATGACAGCAGTTAAAATCCATTATTCATGGCACTGAAGCCACATTTCTGTATATTCCGAACGACAGTGAAATGTGATGCCCTGTTTTTGAAAATTACTCACCAGTGGTACCTAGTATTTTTATCTATTTGTAAATCCAAATATATTTCAAACTACAGAGTCCGAATTAATGCTAAATACACGTCAAGTACTACCATGCAATGAAACAGAATAATATACTGGTTGTGAGAAGTTACGGATCTTCGCACATTCTTCCCATAAGGTAATCAAACCAGGGTTACCGAGGTGGTGCGCGAACGCTGCAGCCAATTTGCTACATCACAGGGAATATAGTCCTGTAGAGAAGTGGCTATATATGTTGTTTGGGGATGTTTAATAGGAAATTGCGACATCCTTGTGAATCAGCTGAAGACCCCACTCCATGTTCACTTGAGAGAAAATCAAGCACGCTGTTAAGACTGTCGTCAATTAGCTATGGCTGCTTCGTCAACGTTTTTCCTATCGGCAAACACGTAAAGTTCCATGCGTTTACATGTTAGGATTATTCAATAACCTAAGCACACCCGAGCTGAGTCTCCGACGCGCTAATTACAGATCGATATATGCCCTGTTCGATTAGAGGTTTAGGTGGAGATGTCGCATCCGTCTTCACATGTCTTATTTCTGTAATAATTCGCTAGTCCTCTTGGATCGATCAATTGTTTCGGGTGCAACACCAGTGACAGCCATGAGCACGGTTGGTTTGTTTGTTTGTTGTTTAACGTCGCACTCAGAAATATTCCAGGCTTCTCTGTAGAGAAATGTCTTCAAAGAAGAAAGGAAGGTGTCAGAGTTAGTGGAAGATCTGATGGAGAGAGGTAGTTAGTTCCACAGTTGGAGAAGAGACTGAGTCGATCGTTCACCTAATTTGGTTTTGGTGTCAGGTGCAATTAAATACATTTGATCGACAGAGCGCCCGTTGATACTGGGGTTTTGAAGTGAAATTAGAGTTTGAAGATATTGTGGGTACTGTGGATCATAAATGGCGTCGTTGGTAACGCTAGGCAGCTTGAACTTTATCCGTTGGTTAACTAGCAGCCAATGAAGACTGCAGTATGAGTTTTGTTTGTTTGTTTATTGTTTAACGCCGCACTCAGCAATATTCCAGCTATATGACGGCGGTCTGTAAATAATCGAGTCTGGACCAGATAATCCAGTGATTAGTATCATGAGCATCGATCCACGCAGTTGACCAAGTCAGCGAGCCATGAGCACGGATATGGCGCTGACAAACTTAGAAACATAAATTATATGGTCTCTCAGAGGAATTCGGGCGTCGGTTCCATCGTCTTAGGTGTCTGGCTCGCCAACGTGACGCAACTCTGCACCGAGCAGATGCGACCTTGACCTTACCTAGTGGCAGAACAAACACGTACATTGGAGTTTAAACGACCGCGGCGGGCGGCCCAGCTCTCATTGTTTTTTTTAATTTTGAGGCTTTTTTCGTTGAGATTTATCATAACTACAGGTGTGGCTGGAATAACTGTTGATAACCATTATAACTAAACTGTATACAACTTTCCTTGTACACTGTGTCTATTTTCATACCTGTAAGTAGCAGTAGTAGTAGCAGTAGTAGTTGTAGTAGCAGTAGTAGTAGCAGTAGTAGTTGTAGTAGCAGCAGTAGTTGTGGTAGTAGTAGCACCAGTAGTAGCAATAGTAGGAGATGCGGTATTAGTAGTAGCAGCAGTAGCAGCAGCAGTAGCAGTAACAGTATCTGTAGCAGTAGTAGTGATAGCAGTAGCAGCATTAGCAGTTGCAGTACTTTTAATAGTTGTAGTACTAGTAGCAGTGTCTGTGACAGTAACTGTAGCAGTAGCAACAACAGTAGCAATAGCAGGAGTAGTGCCAGCAGTAGCAGTAGCAGCAACAGTAGCAGCAATAGCAGCAGTAGCAGTAACAGTAGCAGCAGTAGTACCAGCAGTAGCAGTAGCAGTATCTGTAGCAGTAGTAGTGATAGTAATAGCAGCATTAGCAGTTGCAGTACTTTTAATAGTTGTAGTAGTAGTAGCAGTGTCTGTGACAGTAACAGCAGCAGCAATAGCAGCAGTAGCAGCAGTAGTAACTACAACAGTAGCAGCAGTAGTAGTAGGTGTAGCAGTAGTAGTAGGTGTAGTAGCAGTAGCAGCAGTAGTTGCAGGTGTAGCAGTAGGTGTAGCAGCAGTAGTAGCAGTAGGTGTAGCAGCAGTAGTAGTAGGTGTAGTAGCAGTAGCAGCAGTAGTTGCAGGTGTAGCAGCAGCAGTAGTAGTAGGTGTAGCAGCAGTAGCAGCAGTAGTAGTAGGTGATTCGCTTTTCATTTCTCTCTCTTTATATTTGCTTTTTATAACTATCATTCATACGTCAGTTTGCCCATTGTCGACGAAAGGCGTTTGCGACAGAAAGCTGTTCCCTGTGTCCTGCTTAGTAGGTGTCAAGGCATATGGTGTGTCCTCACCCATATCAATGCGAGTATTGATTGCAATGTGGACAGCTGCTGGCGGCTGTATTACCTACATTGTGTGGCCAGCAGATGGCTGCAGTGTTTACGGTTACGAACACTGTAGGTGTTCAATCTGCCAGCACCTATTGTAAGTGCTCCCATTAGCATGGAGCTGTGTCGTGAAATCACAGCAGGGTTTCAGTATTGGGAGCATTTAACGAGGAACTTCCCATACTATTGTCTCCGGAGTGGAGCTGGGTCCTATCAATGGTGATGACGACAATGACGACGACGACGACGATGATGATGATGATGATGATGATGATGATGATACTTATTATCATGATAATGAAGTACATGCACATGACCTGACAATGAACTTTCGATATATGGCTTAGTGCTTGGTGTGTACTGCAAAAGCGGTAATTATGATAGCCATAAATATAATGACAATATCAACCGTGAAGAAATGATCAGGCCTGAATCAAAACGAACATGCACCCAGTAGGAATGCGTCCATAATCGATAGATTAATACATCTATGTAGTTCAACATGAAATCTAAGCCCTTTCAATCTGAAACCCACAATAAAACACGACACAGATCGACCAGGTGGTCGTCATTACCTCCATGTCAAATAGTCTCAATGATTTCACACCGGTGCCCATGCGGAAGGGTTCCTGCTTGTGAGGTGGTTATTGATTCTGACACCTACAATAGGCTAATAATAACGGGCCGTTTGTCGTCAGTCTTTAGTAGTGATATGCTGTCTCTGCTGTGCTGTCTTTGTTGGCCACATATCGTATGATGGTTGACCAATATGTGCTGTGCCGGTTTACCACATGAGCTGTGTCGATTGACCATATGTGCTCTGTTACTTGATCAGATGTGCAGTGTTCGTGGACCATATGTGCTGTGTTTATTACTTGATGATATGAGCTGTGTCGATTGACCACAAGTGCTGTGTTATTCGATCATTTGTGCTGGGGTAGTTGATGATGTGTACTATACTTTCAACTGACCATATGATCTATGGTACTTGACCACATGTACGGTTAATTGACCGTATGTGTTGTGTTAGTTGACCATTAACCAGGTGACTCATAACTGAGTAATGTTCCTGTTTAATTTGAGTCGAAGCAAGTACTCAAGACAGTTATTCAATGAGCGGATATAACCAGGGCCATGTAGAGAACGTTTTGATGAGAATTCCCTCACATTGTATCATTTGGCTTCAAGAATGTGAAAAGTGGTTCAAAGAATAATGTCCAAGGACAACGTTGCAATGGGCTGGGTAGCTACGAGTATAATGGCTTTCTGGGGAGTAATGGCTTACCCCTGATTCTCCTAACGTTGACACTCTCCGATAGTCACTTGTGAATGTACACGTTGGTCATATATTAACAAAGGATATTTTTTGGAGTACGTTGATGAATAGATCGGATCACAAGGAAGTCGATTGGAAGGACGACTACAGCCAGTGTGCCGTGAATCAAGACACACGACTTCATATGTCTATTGTATTCCTCCCATTGTGCTGCTGTGTTTGTGTGTCTCCTTACAACCCGGTGTTGAGTGGATATTGTCCTACACTGGATTACACTTGTTAAAACTTGTACAAAGATTTGGGTGGTGTTTCGGTGTTTATTTAAAGACGCGTGATAAGCAGGCAGCAGCAAGGATTATCATGTGATGGTAAGTAATGTTGTGTACGACTGGGGGCGATGGAAAATAAGAGAGTTAGGAAGTGAAAATTGAGACTCCCATATTCATAGACAGATAGATACTAGTAGATGTATACGGGTAGATAGATTGATGATGGATAGGAGGATGGATGTAAAGATAGATAGAAAGATATTAGTATGTATTATATATATATATACACACAGACATATATATAGTTACTTATAGAGTAATCAGTGATAAATAGTACGCAATTAACAATTGTATTATAAAAAATAACTAGGTTTACACATCATTACATACTACAACATTCAATGACAAGACACAATAGAGGGACAGTACAACATTCAATGGCAGTACACAATAGAGGGACAGTACAACATTCAATGACAAGACACAATAGAGGGACAGTACAACATTCAATGGCAAGACACAATAGAGGGACAGTACAACATTCAATGACAAGACACAATAGAGGGACAGTACAACATTCAATGACAAGACACAATAGAGGGACAGTACAACATTCAATGACAAGACACAACAGAGGGACAGTACAACATTCAATGGCAAGACACAATAGAGGGACAGTACAACATTCAATGGCAAGACACAATAGAGGGACAGTACAACATTCAATGGCAAGACACAATAGAGGGACAGTACAACATTCAATGGCAGTACACAACAGAGTGACAGTACAAAATTCAATGGCAGTACATAATAAAGTGGCAGTACAAAATTCAATGGCAGTACAATGACAATGACTGTATAAAATATAAAAGCAGTGGTAATAATATTTACCTAGCAACAACAGTGGTCAAGCTTCCAAAATAGGCCCAGGCTGGATATCCAGGGTGAAACGTGTTCTTAACACAAAAGCTGGTCTTGATGTAATGTGAGATGAGATAGGCATGCGCTTGTCCCACTTAGAAAGTATAAATACTTTACAGAAGTTAATATACAGTGTTGGATTATTCCAGCTATACTAGAACATCTCAGAAGATTATAGATTACACTTGACTACACAAGCACCTTAATATAGTAACTTCCACACTACTGCTTACATTAGATAGTAATACATTTACTCACAACTAATTATTGTCAAAACACAATGCTATGAACTTCTACCGAATCTCATCAAAAACTATGAAATACAATTACAGGGAGTGAGTATGGATTTTTGCCGCTTTTAGCAACATTCCAGCAATATCACTGCGGGAACACAATCACAACATTGTTCAACAATAAATAGCAATATACTCACATACACTCAAATATATAAACAGACGCTCGAAGATGTGTGACCAACTATGATATAAGGAACCTGATGGGTGAAAAATCACATATTGACTTATCATTATATTTTGAACCTTGGACCTTGGGAACACAAAAAATACAATTCACAAGCTTCTCATTATTCAAATTTATTATCTAGATTCATGAAATCAAACATTTGGATTCATTTTTTTTGCAAAATCCCATTTTCAGACTTTTAACTGTTTATGTAATAATTGTTTTTTTAGAAATAATGTCGGATTAAGTGAAAGTAGACATGTATTGATATGTTTTGAAATGATTATTATTATTTTTATTACATTACGAACTTACGAGAGAAAAATATGGTTTTTTGTACAGCCCGCTCACATGGTGATGTTTATGGAAGTTGACTCCAAGAGTCTAGTTTATGACGTCACTGCACAATTATCATAACACCCATATGGTCGCGTTTCTCCTGATGGGTCGCAAAAACCGACAGACATTCCAATTATAGTGAGTGAGTGAGTATGGTTTTACGCCGCTTTTAGCAATATTCCCGCAACATCACGGTGGGGGGCACCACAAATGGGCTTCACACATTGTACCCATGTCGGGAATCGAACCCTGGTCTTCGGCGTGACGTGCGAACACTTTAACCACAAGGCTACCCGACCGCTCCTCCAATTATAGTAAAAGACACTGCCATAGATGACAGAGACATTCAAAGACATGCAGTTGATAGGAAGTGAGAGCCTCCGAAGGCACTCCGAAGTACAACAAAAAATAGTGTAGGTTTCCGTCATCCGGATACCTTCCGGACACCTTAAAAAATGTCAAAATGTCGTTCACTTAAGTGTGAAACACATTAAAAAAAGTATCTGAAAAAACCCCAAGAAATTTGAAGGTTGCTGAAGGTATCTGGAAGGTTTCCGGAAGGTTTCCTGAAGGGATTCGGGCCGGATCCAAAGTGGGAATGTATCCGGAAGGTTTCCGGACAACGGAAACCTACACTTTTTTTGCTTTGAGAGAGAGACACCTGAGAACACGGAAGCCAAAGTGCTGACAGGTAGCTTGAGACGCTTTGCTGGTTCACGTAGGTGGGACTATTTCTGTATACCAATAATATCTCATCATGCCATGAATTTCTAATCAATTCCCGCGACCACACCTGTCGTTGTCAAACACTCTGCTAGCGACAGCTATGTCAACATGGTCCGTGTCTTGTGTTTGTTGACAGACTGAGACAAGTCATATCTACCATTAACTCTGACTATGGTTTTGGAAGGTGTGTGTCACAACTATGTTTGTTGTGGTGACTGAGGTCTTATGTTCCCTGACAAATTATTCATTGAAGCGAGTTTATAGCCGGTAGCTCAACTGTGGTTTCACAATAGACAAACGTTTTGTCAGTTTAAGTGATAAATGATATTGGGAAAATTCCCGACAGAGTGAGAAATCGTTTGAGAAACTTTGCATAATATTGATTGATTTCACCATATAACCGCTCAGCCGTAAGATGTGATCTGTTTCATAGGTAAGGTCTACTAATGCCTACAGTGACAAATGCCTGGAGTGACTAATGCCTACAAAAGTTGTTGTTTTAGTGAACACACTGTTTCACGCACCCCTGCACTCAAGTGGTCTACTCTACTTAGTGTTCACTAATGCCTACACAGTAAAGACAGACTGATTAATGCCTTCGAAATTTTACTGAGATTGTGAAAATATTTGACCTTTGTATAAATTTATTTTCTTAGATGGTATTGTACTTTGATAACCAGAGCAGTAAATTGTATTTTCTGTAAAATAAGAGTAGAAGAATAATGTTTTAAAGTTATTGATGATAAACATTGAGAAGGAAATTTTCCAGTATAAAATATAAATTTTGTTATCGAAGATTGGCATGTTAGAGATCTAGAAGGGTGGCATTGTCATCTTAACAAGGTCATCCAGAGAGCCTGTCCGAACATTTTTACCTTCATCAAAGTGATCCTGAGACTAGAGAAAACGGAAAGAAACAAGCTTGCTTGATTGTTTCAATGAACGTGTTACCATTAATAGTATTATGTTAAAGAAAAATGCTCTGAATCTAGAAAAGGCCTAGCCTCAAAGTGATGACTAAATGGCCTGTCTCTAACAAATGACATCTACGTACGTTTGCAAATAGTCATGTATACACATCGTTGATAGACATGAGTGAGGTTTAACTTGGAATTCAAACGTGTAAAACTGTTTAATAATCTCACACTGTGTCAGCTTAATGTGGGAGGAAGGCCTGAAATGATGCAGGTCTCGGACGTTTACCACTTCGGTGAAACCCACTAGCATGGGTATGGTTCTGACAAACCTAGAAACATAATCGGGGCGAACCGGGATTCGAACCCACAATCATAGGTTTCTGGCGTTCCCAAGGGACGCAACTCTGCACAGCGAATCGCAAGGCCTTAGACGACTGGACCTAACGGATTTAAAGTCAGGAGGTGTCCAGGTTGCATTATATTCGAAACCCCGGCAACTTCAGTCATGGCAGTATTTCAGAACATGCATACTGCTGAATGGAATTAATGAACAGATGAGGTCATGCTATTCTAAATCTGTTTGATATGGGATCAGGAAAAGACTCGCGGCCCACCATTTAAATTTCTTTTGCATTTCTTTGGAAGGAAAACAACAAATGAATGAAATACCTCCATAAAGGTAGAGCCAGCTCGGATATGGGATTCTTCATATTAATGACAACTCTTTCATTCAGTCGTAATATAATTCATTGAGTAAACTTTTTAAATTAAAATTATTTTAAGAAACAAGCCTTATAATCATTTCAAAGCAATGTGAAGGTATTCTCTGCGGAAATAATGTTATGCAATCCTCATGCAGTGTTCTCACACAACAAAGGACGTTGTTTTCGCATCTGAGTTTCCGCACTGGTACGTATACACTCATTGACAAAACACAATGAGTCTCGATGCAATACAAATCAATAATCAATTATTCCTTCTGGCAAAAATAAGACACAATTCTCGTGTCGTGGTCCCATTGTAAGAAAGGGCGTTCTTTACTCATTTGAATCGCAGACCTGATATTCTGACATCAGCTATTGTAACGTTTGCTTATACATTATACAAACCTCTCCTAATCTCCCAACCCCACAACACCACCCTCAACCCCACAACTCCATCCTCAGAGGGGGTTCCGGGTCAGAATAGGCCCAGGGACCTATGCTGATCCTCAGAGGTGATCCAAAGGATCGGGTGGTCAGGCTCGGTGGGGTAGGTGATAATGTTGTTCTCGAACACCGATGGCGAATTGCTGGTCCAAACTCGAAAATTTACATACCGCCGTCATGTACCTGGAATATTGATGAGTATGACGATAAACAACAAACAAACAAATACATTGTACATCCGATAAAATGTCTGACCCAATTCAGCGCCTGTTGCCATCTTGCATCGTTGTAAACAAACGATCGCGTAAACAGGGCAACCAGATGCTGCTCAGACTCACGCATCATCAACCTGCTTTTCAGATAAAAAAGGAATAAAACAAAACTACTCATGCATGGCATATTTAAAAGATGCATTAATTCCGTCGTGATATTGTTGACGTTGTTGCTGGGAAGTAGTGTTAAACAAGCACTCAAATGTACTAATAGAAATTTAATTTTACAGACGAGGACGGAATTCCTGATGGATTAACGTGTCAAGTGAAGAGTCTGGAAGAAACAGAAGGTAGGAATTTTATTGAATATATCAGGTGAAGGGATGTTTCAAGTACATGTGGTTATACCGTTATCAAGCATGTCAATTATCAAGCATTCCTGTCAATTCTGACCGCCTCCGTGGTCTAGTGGTAGAGCGTCCGCCCGGAGAGCGGAAGGTCCGGGGTTCGATCCCCGGCCGCGTCCTACCAAAAGACTTTAAAAGAAGGTACTTGTTGTTACCCTGTCTGGTGTTCGGCATAAAAGGGCTAAAACAAGGACTGGTCGGCTCGGAGTCAGGATACTGTGTCTGGGTGGGGTATTCATGTTAAACTGCGGCATGGTATCTCAGTGAGCTGGCACTATAAATCGGCATCAGTCCGGACTAGTACAAGCACACACACACACACACACACACACACACACACACACACACACACACACACACACACACACACACACACACAGAGACACACACACACACACACACACACACACACACCTCACCTCACCAATTCTGTCTTAATTGTCACTACAGCTTCAAAAATGGCACTTACAAATACAATATTATCTTACCCCCTTTTAATGATGATTACGATTTTGTAGATTCCCTGAATTAAGTTTGTTGTATTGATATGGTGTATAAACGTTTATGGGTAGTGAAGGCTGGTATGGGAACTGAACGTGAGGTTTAAAGTCGGTTTAACACATTATGATTCAGCATGCAGGGTCTAAGGCTAAAAGACCAAATGGATCGGGTGGTCAGGTTCGATAACTCAGAGGTCAGGTTCGATAACTCGGTATTTCCTTGTCCCCGTGCCCCAACGGGGTTTGGCGTCGCTCATGATATCATCACTGGTTTGTCCGGTCCAGATTCGATTTTACACTAGCTGACATGATAGAGCTGGGCTATTGCTAAACAAGAAACACAGAAAAACAACTGTTACGATTTAGCGCAGTTGAGGGACTCCACCATAGCTCATCAGTATAAAATGAGTGAATGTTGTTTAATACCGCAAACAGCTGCAAGATTGCTAATACGGCTTTAAGCAATAATTGCTCACTCATTCAACAATATTTCAGATATACTTCAAACATTTGGATAAACTCTAGTCGGGGAGCGGAAACCAGTGATTGATATCATGAACATGAAAACGCCATGTTCCTCATTGAAATCATATACATTTGTAACAGATTAATCACGTTCAAAAAATGATTATTATTAATATCGCTCATTTTGACCTACACATAAATACATTTGTGTGATAGCATAAGTCGATGGCAAAATGATGTCCATCCCTAAATAGGTTGTGTCACGAACAGTCGCGTGCATCAGTCACATGGCATCAGCCAGTCTTGATTTGTTTAGAGTCAGATTGCATGACAAAGGCATCCTCTGAAAAAAAGAGTACTGACCCATCCTCGGGAAACGCGCATTGAGCACCTTTAGTTCATGGTTAGCAATCGTCCCAAGTTATAATGAACTAACACATGACGTACTGACCGCTTGTAGCTGGTGCAAGTTTCCAGAACACAATTGTTGCCTAAAGGTGAGTGGAAATGGCGTTCAGTGTGCCGTTTAGGATTATTGCACTTAAATAGCGATGAACATGGATGGATGTATGTATGTATGTGTTTGTCTGTGTGTGTGTGTTTGTGTGTGTATGTGTGTGTGTGTGTGCCTGCCTGTCTACGTACATGCGCACGTTTGTATGTGGTTCTGTGTGTGTGCATATGCGTTTGTATATGGTTGTGTGTGTATGTGTGTGTGTGTGTGTGTGTGTGCCTGTCTGCCTGCCTGTCTGCGTACATACGCGCGTTTGTATGTGGTTGTGTGTGTGTGTGTGTGTATGTGTGTGTGTTTGTGTGTGTATGTGTGTGTGTGTATGTGTGGTGGGTTTTGTGTGCGTGAATGTGTGGTGGGTTGTGTGTGCGCGTGTATGTGCGTGCGTGCGTGCGTGCGTGCGTGCGTGCGTGCGTGCGTGTGTGTGTGTGTGTGTGTGTGTGTGTGTGTGAGCTAGTTAAGACTATTGCAGGGTAACAGCAAATAACATTTTTCAACGTATTTTGGGGTATGACGCTATCAGGAATAGAACCACTAGCCTTCCGCTCTCCAGACAAACGCCCTTTGTATACTGAACCATTGTTTCTGTTGCCTTAAAAGCCTCATAACGAGGATCATGTGGTCTTTTTGATGCGTCAGTTGGCTGATTGTGTATCATCGCTCCCCTGTACTGTGATCTACAAACTATGAAATATGAACCGAGTTGTACCAAACTATAAAAAACACACGTTAGAGTCAAAGAGTTTTAGCGTCCGTCCGAATGTGGTTTATATGGCCTTGAATGTGAAATTACTCAAACAAACTATAATGTATGGAGGTCGACCAAACACTCTATTTCCATTTTATCTACAGTAGCAACAGCATACAGTCCTTAGAGCAAGTATTGTTTTACGCCGCTTTTAGCAATATTCCAGCAATATCACGGCCGGGGACACCAGAAATGGGCTTCACACATTGTACCCATGTCGGGAATCGAACCCGGGTCTTCGGCGTGACGAGCGAACGCTTTAACCACTAGGCTACCCGACCGCCCCTACAGTCCTTAGAAGATAAGACGGAATATGTTCACAATACCGTATTCCTAAAAGGAGGCGACTCTTGTCAGTGGCGGTTGTTTCTAACGCTCTATTAAAGTTGGCGTTTAGATTTAACAATAATCCATTTCAATGTGGTGATCGTTTCTAACGCGACCCCGATCTCAAACATATATTAATTTGCCCGTGTATAAGTTTTGCCAATGTTTGTTGGAACAAATAGAGATTGCAAAATGTAGACACAGGGGGATTGTTTGGCAACTGTGTTTGGCTTTCTGTACGTATCTAGACAGACCCAGCCCTCACAGGAACGGAGATTGGGGATTGTGGGAGTGTTCCTTGCGACATATTTTGAACGACCGTAGCGAAGGGAGTCAGCGTTGTTGAAATCATAGTAAACGTATTATGAATGGACCTAGTTTTCATGTTGCTATTTGCGGCTCCCTTTCGGTGTTAATGTATTCTCGATGTGCAGAGTTGTGATTTGTGTATGTGACATTGACGGACGAAGGCACTCACTACAATCTTGATATGTCTCTAGGAATACGTATGTAGATCCATTGGATCTATCAGCCTAAACGCTACATAGATATATACTTCCAGATGCAAGGTGAGAGTTGTTCCGGTCCATCTTGTTCTATTAAGTTTATATATCTGTAAAATGATTTTGTCAACGTCGCACTCAGCAGTGTTCCAGCTGTGTGGTGGCGCTCTGTACATAGTCGAGACTGTGCCAGACAATCCTGTGATTGCGATCCACGCAGTTTGGATACGATGACCCGAGATCGGCCCAGTGACCAGCTTGACCATTCGATCCATTTTGTCGCTTTTTACGACATGCATAGGTTGCTGTGAAACCCGGAATGAATGAGCTGTGTGCTGCAATCTGAGTGGTGAAACCAGTGATTGACATCATGAGCATCGACTTACGCGATTCTGTTACGACGACAGGCATCAACCAACACCCGATCTCGTTAGCCGCCAGTTACGACAAGCATGCGTTGCTTAAGGTCATACCCCATTGGTCAGAGAGAGAGCGAGAGGGCGAGCGAGAGAGAGAGAGAGAGAGAGAGAGAGAGAGAGAGAGAGAGAGAGAGAGAGAGAGAGAGACAGAGACGCAGAGAGAGAGAGAGGGAGAGAGAGAGAACGAGAGAGAGCGGGGGAGAGCGAGAGAGACACAGAGAGAGCGAGCGAGAGAGAGAGAGCAAGAGAGAAGGCAAGAGAGAGACAGAGCGAGAGACAGACGCAGAGAGCGAGAGAGAGGGAGAGAGAGAGAACGAGAGAGCGAGGGAGAGCGAGAGAACGAGAGAGAGCGAGAGGGAGAGAGCGAGGGAGAGCGAGAGAGAGAGACACAGAGAGAACCACAGAGAGAGAGCAAGAGAGAAGGCGAGAGAAAGAGAGCGAGCGAGAGAGAGAGAGACACACGCTGAGAGCGAGAGAGAGGGAGAGAGAGCGAGAGAGAGGCAGAGAGAGAGACAGAGAGAGAGAGCGAGAGAGAGAGCAAAGAGAGAAGGCGAGAGAGAGAGCGAGCGAGAGAGAGACAAGAGAGAGAGAGAGAGAGAGAGAGAGAGAGTGAGAGTTAAGCGAATACATATTCAACTTTGGCGGCTTGAAGTGTTATATATAAGCAGAGTAGCTGAAAGAGTGAGTGAGTGAGTGAGTTATGGTTTTACGCCGCTTTTAGCAATATTCCAGCAATATCACGGCGGGGGACACCAGAAATGGGCTTCACACATTGTACCCATGTCGGGAATCGAACCCGGGTCTTCGGCGTGACGAGCGAACGCTTTAACCACTAGGCTACCCGACCGCGCCAGTAGCTGAAAGAACACACAAACGACATCGGCACTAAATAAGAAGTAATAAGAATTCCTTACCGCTTGAACTTTTTCATTGTGCGTGACATACCTCTCTGAAACAAAAACTGTTCTAATCAGAAGCCGCGACAGCAGCTACACAGGGATGTTTGGGGAGTCACTATTTGATTGACAGGTGGTCTATTGCAACACGTGGTGCGGTGTCCGATACAACCTGTCAAGTAGCTTTTAACAGTATTCCCTTTATATCACGTGTCAGCTTCATGTCGGAGGAAAGTCCAGAGTAGTGAAGGTCTTAGACGTTTACCACAGCCCATCAATCAGCACTTAATTAGTTGTGTGGTTTAATCAGTAATACGTTTATGGATACTACCAACGTATTCACATCTTAAATATCATGTTATTGTTATTATTTAAAAAATAAATTAATAATAATAATAATAATAATAATAATAATAATAATAATAATAATAATACCTTCTGTAACCAATCATATGCATTTAAAATTTGAAATTATTGTTACGCAACTTTTAGCAATATTCCAGCAACATCACGGCGGGAGGCACCAGAAATGGGCTTCACTCATTATACGCATGTGGGGAATTGAACCCGGGTCTTCGGCGTGACGAGCGAACGCTTTAACCACCATGCTATCTCACCGCCCCCTGAAAACTAAGAGATACTATGTCTCTGTATAGTACAACAATACTGACAGACTTCTAGTGAATATCACCGTTTACGTGGTCTAGTGGATAGAGCGAAGGTCGGGGTTCGATCCCCTGGCTGCGATATACCAAAAGACGTTAGCAGATGGTACTTGTTGTTACCCTGCCTGGCGCTCAGCATTAAGGGGCTAAAACAAGGAGTGATCGGCTCAGAGTCAATATACTGTGTCTGAGTGGGGTATTCATGTTATGCTGTCTTCATAAACGTTACTAGAGTTTGAATACCTCAGTCACCGACCAAATGTGGGGAATATTTACATTAATGTAATCTAACGTGAAAGGGCTGTTTGTGGTGACAAGTACCCCCTCCTTGTCTGTGTGTCCCTAGATAGAAGATTTCACCTCTGTCAATGCTAGCCAGGCGTGACGGTGTATAGCGCGGCTGTATTTAGACGCATCACCATGTAGGCGTCCGTTGCTATTATGCGTTCACGCGTACCTTTGTATACCACTCGGGACAAGTTGGGACCGAGCAACAAAGCCCTGTTGTCATGTTTATAGATCAACTATCACCGTTACTAATGTTCACTGAAGAGCGTCAAAGGAGGGAGAGAGAGAAATAGAAAGAATGAGAAAGACGCTGAAGAGAGAGAGAGAGAGAGAGAGAGATAGATAGAGAGAGAGGGAGAGAGAGATAGAGAAAGAGAGTGAGAGAGAGAGACAGAGAGAGTGAGAAAGAGAGAGAGATAGAGAGTGAGAGAGAGAGTGAGAGAGATAGATAGAGAGAGTGAGAGAGAGAGAGTGAGAGAGAGAGAGTGAGAGAGATAGAGAGAGTGAGAGAGAGTGAGAGAGATAGATAGAGAGAGAGGGAGAGAGAAAGAGAGGGAGAGAGATAGAGAGAGGTAGAGAGATAGAGAGAGAGGGGGAGAGAGAAAGATAGAGAAAGATAGAGAGAGAGAGATAGAGGGAGAGGGAGAGAGAGATAGAGAGAGATAGATAGAGAGAGTTAGAGAGAGGGAGAGAGAGATTGTCGCGTGACTAATATTACAAGCTGTGCCTTTCGTTATTATTTCGAAAATTAAAAATATAAGATAATTCATTTTGCCTAATATTTTACTAATTTTACGATTTATGAATAATATCTGCACCCCTTGTCTCGGTTTCACATTCAATAGCATAATTCTCAGGTTGATTACATTCACGTGACAACAGTCGACATTTGATGTAGTTGTTGTCATGTAGTCAAAATAAACATGTTGAGTATATTTCGTAAATATTCACTCTTTCTGATCGAAACAAATTAAAAGGGCGAAAACTCTCGATATTCACCCAAAGTGAATATCACTATTCACCAGGCAAAGCTCTCGTGCATTAGGAAGACAGTGATGAACAACAAAAACAATTCAAGACAATTGAATGTCATCATAAAAAAGTAACAAATCCCAAGTGTCTAAACCTGAAACTGAATCAAAGACTACGGCAAACTCATTTGCATCTTTTCTCATCACAAAAGTAGAGAGTTTGAAAAAAACATTATCACTGAATCGGAGGAAGACATTTGATATTCAATTTTCTGGGAAATTTCTACTATCGTTACAAGCAACTGTAGTAAATTACGTTTATTACGAGCCCTCACGTTATACGTTATAACGAACTGACGGATATAACGAACTGTTTTTTTGTCCCGTCATTTTGATGTATATAGACTGTACATATTCTTATAACGAACTACGGTTATAACGAATTAAAACTAGTGGTCCCATTGAGTTCGTTATAACCGTAATTTATTGTACTTCCAAGGAGGTGAATTCATTAATGGGTGCTGCGGCTAGCAATTCGTCTTGCCTGGATCCTATTCTTGCGTGGATTCTGACAGATTGCCTGGAACCTGTAGTCACGCAACCTCATCCTTGTTGAACACTAACGAAAGGATCAGTCCCGACTACCTTGAAGCAGACCCGTGAAGATCCGGGGTAGACTAGGTCTTCTGCGACCCACACTTGCCATAAAAGGCGACTATGCTTGTCGTAAAAGGCGACTAACGGGATCGGGTGGTCAGGCTCGCTGACTTGGTTGATGCATGTCATGAGGTCAATCACTGGAATGTCTGGTCCAGACTCGATTATTTACAGACCGCCGTCATATAGTTTGAATATTGCTGAGTGTGGCGTTAAATAACAAACAGACAAACAAACATTAGCTGTCAATTAAACAACGGATAAAGTACAAGCTGCCTAACGTTATCTACGACGCCACTCATAACCCACAGCACCCACAGGGTGGTAAATGTCTGACACCTGCATCACTTCGGGCTTTCCTCCCACATTAAGCTGACACGCCGCGATATAACTGGAATACTGTTAAAAGCGGCGTTAGACCTAACTCACTCACTCACTCACTGGTAAACAAGGAGACAGACGTACTGTCTTTTCAATGTACAGCAGACTACGGTTATAACGAACACGCTTATAACGAACTAACTTTTTAGTCCCGACTATATACTGTAGTTATGCTGTATATATGCTTATAACGAATTACGGTTATAACAAACTAAAATTAGTAGTCCGTTTGAGTTCGTTATAACCGTAGTTTACTGTATAACAAGGCTACCTGTTGATTTAACCGCGTTAATATGACCAGAACGCGCAGCGTGAGGTTTCAAATGTTAAATTTAGCGCTAAACTAAACACAGTATGTTTATCTCCTAATTTTTCAGACTTGATAAATCTCAGTGTGTTTTCAGATCAGTTTGTATATTTTAAAACCACAATCGCAATCAAACAGACATGATGTCACGAGTTTGTTTTCTTCTGAATGTGCGTGTGTTTAGTTCAATCAATTGCATTTCCTCTTTTCATAACGAGTCCTTTGAAAACTTCACAGCAAACACGGGAGTATGTTAGATCCATCTTTTTTCATACTCTCCAAACCCTTACATATCAATTTCTAGATCGGGCCGTGTTCACTTAGAAGTGATCAAATATTTATACAGTGCTGTAGTCGATTCTGCTGGGACTTCAGAGTACGGGAATCGATTGTGTCTCTGTCAGTTGGTTGTTGCCGAGTTGGTTTACATGGACAATCGAGAATTTTCAAAGCGACAGTCGTACGCAGACAAACATATGGCCATACGAAAATGCTGTCATAAATTGATGAGTTACAAACACTTCAGGACTAAATTGCCACAGGCACATGGTTTAGTTATATCACGGTGAAGGAATTGAGACGATGTCTCTTCCTTGAATATTTTTTTTTATAATATTATCTGATTCTTATTCTTGGATTCGTAACGTTTGTGGGGAAAACCACGGTTGCAAACAATACGGCATTTTAATCTGTTAACTACAGCTGAACATGTTATTTTTTAGGAATATTTAATTATTTCTGTGTTTGGCCAAGTTGATCTGTATGCAGAGTTCGGAAGGATTCCAGGACCTATGTTTGTGGTTCATAGTGAGTGAGTGAGCCTTTAAAGCCTCGTATAACAATATTTCAGTCATATAGCGGCGTTCATTCACGTTTATGTGTGTATGTTTGCGTGTGTGTGTTTGTTTGTATGTGTGTGTGTGTGTGTGTGTGTGTGTGTGTGTGTGTGTTGTGTGTGTGTGTGTGTGTGTGTGTGTGTGTGTGTGTGTGTGTGTGTGTGTGTGTGTGTGTGTGTGTGTGTGTGTGTGTGTGTATGTGTGTGTGTGTACGAGTTAAAACTATAACAGGGTAACAGCAAATACCATCTTTCAACGTATTTTTGTGTATGACGCTGCCAGGGATAGAACCACTAGTCTTCCGCTCTCCAGACAAACGCCCTTTGTGTACTGAACTATTGTGTCTGTTGCCTTAAAAGCCTCATAACGAGGATCATGTGGTCTTTATAATGTTTTTGTGTGTGTGAGAGTGAATGACTGAGTGAGTGAGTATGTGTGTTTGCGTGTGTGTGTGTGCGTGTGTGAGTATGTATGTGTGAGTGTGAGTGTGTTTGAGTGTGTGTGTGTGTGTGTGTGTGTGTGTGTGTGTGTGTGTGTGTGTGTGTGTGTGTGTGTGTGTGTGTGTGTGTGTGTGTGTGTGTGTGTGTGTGTGTGTGTGTGTGTCGTATTAATCGGGACGAATGGCGGTTTTTATGCCATGCCGCAGTTTAACATGGATACCCTACTCAGACACAGTAAAACTCCGAGTCGACCAGTCAATGTTTTATTACATTAAAAATGTCACATGACAGGCACGGTAACAACAAGTACGATCTTTTAACGTCATTTGGTTTGAATCGACCAGGGATCGAACAACCGACCTTCAGTTCTCCGGACAGACGCTCCAGCCACGAGACAACGTATATACACACATATATATGTATATAATGGAACTTCTTTAGTGGCCATCTTGAATTTTTTAGGTGTGTTCAGTTAAATTAAAATCAGAGTTTGTTTTCAAAACTAAAATGATTATTATTCCGTTGATCGTGTGAGTTCTGTTTACGTATGGTCTATGTAAACACTCACATTAATGATTCATAACGTTATCATCAGTGTTCAAATACCACTTCATGAACGATTAATTTTCAACGTTACGCAAATCAATCTGCCTTGAATCTGACAACAAATACTGAACTAACCGACCGAAATCCGATATCACTTTGTAAATATAATCGACAACGTTCAAGGTACAGTCACGTAATATATATATATACATTTATTCATAATGTGTTGCGCCGAAGCTAAAAATACATATATACTGACGGAAAAAAGTAACTGCGTCATACAAAGTGGTGTAAATTTATGTTTGTAAAAAATACAACAAAATAATTGGTCTGTCGTCTGATCAATGTTCTATCATAACACATTCCTTTACAAAGCCCATGTCTGGTAACAGGTGACCGAGAGATACGCCCTAAAAGAGGAGTTAATCAATTTTAATTTCTAGATCTGTGTTCACTTAAAAGGGATCAAATATTTATACAGCGCTGTTGTCGATTCTGCTGGATTCAGAGCACGTGCATCGATTGTATCTCTGTTGGCTGGTTGTTTTCGAGTTGCTTTAAAATGTTTAGAGAGCTGTGTTGATTAACAGTGTCAATATCGGGTTTAACCAACATCTGCGTTGACACAGGCGAGGTACAAGCGGTGCACTGTAAAGACACCAGATGATTGAGAGCAGCCTGGGGGATGTTGTTCCAAACCTCAACCAAGAATTTGTCCAACTGAGCTTGCGTTACCGCTGGTTTTGGTCCTGTCGTAGGCGTTCGTCCCTCCCATCCCAGACATGTTCTGTGGGAAAGGGGTCTGGAATGACATCAGTCCATGGTTACCCGTCCCTGCTACGTGACGTTCCGTCCCTGCATTTGCACAAATGGTACAGGGGCGGTCGGGTAGCCTAGTGGTTAAAGCGTTCGCTCGTCACACCGAAGACCCGGGTTCGAATCCCGACATGGGTACAATGTGTGAAGCCCATTTCCGTGTATACGGTTCTGCCACTAACTGGTCTCGATCGAGGAATTGTCCGAGGTGTTAATGTGGCAGTTTGGTATCGATTCCGTAGATGCACCAACTGAATATGGTTGACTGTTGACATGACGTCATACGTGGACGACAAACCCATGGGATGTCATTAGAGTTGCCTTGCTGTAGATAACGTCTCTAAAGAGATGATATTGTGTTTCGATGAATATTTAACTGTCTCGCAACTACATTTTGCGTAATTCATGTTTGCAGCATACTCACGGCGCGTGGATGCTTTTCAGCAAGCTGTAAGCGCTATTTACGGTTAAGTGTTTTATGAGCACCTAACAGCTAAACAATTATTGTGTGCTCTTCGCACAAACAAAATACACGTATCTTTCTCCCAACAAACACGCAGACATACAAATTTTGCGCTGTGCATTAACATGCACGAGCAAATTGTGAATCACGACCTTAAAGTCGAGGAGATGTCTTCAAGAACATGTATTGAAAGATTCATTATTTAATTTCAGAATAATTATGTTTGTTCTAAACATTATATAAAACACAGTTACTTTTTTCCATAGCTATATGTTCACATTAGTAATATTTCCTCAGGGGGCACGGGTGTCCAATTCATGTTAGATGACGTAATTTGCTGTGCAGAGTTGTGTCCCTTGGGCAGGCCAGAAACTATGATTGTGGGTTCGAATCCCGGTTCGCCCTGATTATGTTTCTTGTTGGTCAGCACCAAAGGTAAAGTCTTGACACAGTCAAAAATGCAGTTTCCGGTATCCGGGTACCTTCCGGATACCTCCGGACACTTACCCAAAACGCGTCCGGGTATCCGGTGGCAGATACCTTGCCGGATACCAGATCCGTGGTATCCGGCATGGACGCCTCACCGGAAAGTTTGCCACCTGGAATCCGGGTATCCAGGTATCCGGTACCGGATACATCACCGGATACCTCAATCTGAGTTTTAAAAAAAAAATATCACAAATTGGGGGGTGCATTTTGTTCAAATAAGTGTGAAACACCTAAAAATATATTGGAAACTAACCAAGAAAATTTAACATTGCTGAAGGTATCCGGCAGGTATCCGGATGCAATTTTTCGAGATGTCTTATTTCTGGTAAAATGAGGTCTCCATCACCCCTGCTTTCCTCCGACATCAAGCTGGCACGGCTTTATAGCCAAGAAACTGACTTACGTATGTCCATAGCTGAAACCTGAATAAAGTGATTAGGTGATTAGGTTATATCATAAAAGGAGAGGTGTTTTTAAAGATGATTAGGTAATGTCATTGATTTAATTTGATTAATCTGTTGTTTAACTCAGCAATATTCCAGCTATATGACAGCGGTCTGTACATAATCGAGTCTGGACCAGACAATCTAGTGACTGACATCAAGAGCATCGATCCACGCAATTGGGATACGATGACATGCTTCAGCCAAGTCAGCGAGCCTGACCACCCGATCCCGTTAGTCGCCTCTCACGACAAGCATTTGCAGCAAGCATGGGTTGCTGAATACCTATTCTCTACACGGATCTTCATTGACGGATATGACTTAGTTGTGTGGTTAGATAGTTTTGTGGGTGGATCGTTGTCTTTGGGTGGAGTTTGGGGTGGATTTTTCCAAATGTAGATGGATGGTATTTTGACTGACAGGGTGTCAGCTTGATGTGGGGGGAAAGCCCGAAGTAATGCAGGTCTCGGACGTTTACCACTTTGGTGAAACCCACGAGCATGGGTATGGTGCTGACAAACCTAGAAACATAATCGGGGTTAATCGGGATTCAAACAGATTTCCAGCATGCCCAAGGGACGAAACTCTGGACACAAGACGAAGATGTGTGTGGCAGGAATTGAATCGGGGATATGTATGGTAACGTTATAGATTAATAACACACTAGATGTTCGAAAATACCAAAAAAAGGGAAATGACTAAATATTATGAATGAAAAACTAATACGTATACATACTGTTTCCACGCGCTATGTTACAATGGTACATGCAATACAATGATCTTGGTAGTCGATCAATTCCTTTTGTTCCGCTTGGTTGCCTAGGAAACACAATAATAGGAGGAAGCTTTGAAATTGTTACAAACTTAGACCTAATTCGGACATTAATGATTAGTAATTGTATCAAGACCATGTATTGTTCATTCTTATCCCGATGGGGACAATCATATGTTCTGTGTGTCAATAAATCGATGAAATTGCCAGACACGCACGGAGACATCATGTCATCGACGAAACCCGATTATCATCTGACTTCTTTACGACAAATGACGAAACAATCATGAACATAAAATCGCAACTTCTATCAGCACAAATCAATGAATCTAGTAAACCTAGGGCACGCGACTCTACTTACAAATTCAACAGTCACATGGACTATATTGAACTGCCTTTGTTGTGGTTGGTCTCCATGGTAACCGCAATAAAGAATGGCGGATTGGGATTCATGTCTATCGTACAAGTAGCTAGCATTGGCGATACACCAAAAGCCCCTGGTGCTCAGTATGTGCGAGATTCACAGCTTTGTTGTTGTTTTAAAGTGCAAGGTTAGTCCAGGTGTGATGTGATGTGTTTATTTGTTTATCGGTGTTTGTAAACAGTTAGAACACTTCTTGACGTGCGTTGCTCTGTGGTTGTCTAATGTACTTCCGGGATGATGCTGCTGTGATGTCAAACGAAAATGTCATACTGTGTAATTTTATCTATTTCTCGACATGTAACTCACACATTGTCCTGTGACAAACACCAAGTATCTACCATTTTGTCTATTAGAATATTATTGATATGTCCCAATATTTGATATAATATTTATTACATAAATTTCTGCTTGAAGAAACTTTCATATATATTATGAAAAAATGTAATCGCTATTTGTATCAATGTATTATGAAATGAAATTTGTCACTAGTTTGAATTGCAGGGACCAAATATATAGTTGGGGTTCTTTTCTACCCATGGGATCTGTAAAATAATTTATCAGCAATTTATCATTTTGACAGTTATAATATATGTTCATATGAATGAGAATTACTTTGATATAGTTTGCAGCTTCGATGAATAAAAACATTTAATGTATTTTAAGGATAATTGTGTCGAAAAGGCTGATTTTAAGTTTATTATAGAAAGATATAAATATTTGAACATGAGTATGTCTTTGACCTAAACGGATTTTCTCAGAAGATTTAGATAAAGACAGAGAAACATAGGATAAAAACATTAGAGGCCGCCGCCGTTTGTCAGGAGTAGTGATGGGTGTGACTTTGGGAAACAAACACTTATTTTTTATGCAAATTGTATGATGTTTGTTTGTTTGTTGTTTAATGCCGCACTCAGCAATATTCCAGCTATATAACGGCGGTCTGTAAATAATCGAATCTGGACCAGACAATGCAGTGATTGACATTATGAGCATCGATCCACGTAATTGGGATACGATGACATGCATCAACCAAGTCAGCGAGCCTGACCACCCGATGCCGTCAGTCGCCTCTCACGACAAGCATAGTCACCTTTTACGGCAAGCATGGGATATTGAAGACCTGTTCTACCCCGGACCTTCACGGGTCGCAAACTGTATAAGTGATGTGCTACTGATAGAGCAGGACATGCTTACCCCTTTCGCGAACACCTGTGTCATTAATATTTTTTAGTAATCCATTCGTATAATTTTCATTTTGCTTTTTTCTCCATTTCTCTGTGACTGATAAATTTCTCGTCAATATTTCAGTTTTATGTCTAATATTTTCAGGGGGACAAAATATTCCTTTATTCAACTAACGTCGTCCTTTCTTTCGCAAATATCTTTACAATGCCTACGTTGGCGTTCGTCGTTAAATAAAACTAAATAAATCTTTTAACACGAATACGACTACGTTTGTCTCCGAGTACATGATTAATATATGTATTTATCATAAAATATTGTTTCCCGCACATTGTTGTAAATGGTAAAATTCCCAGTGGTATTTGTTGATATGTGCATTGTGTTAATATCGGAAGGGAGAACAATCCTCATGTATGACAAAAATATACTCCACGTTTGAATGAGCAATCAATGCTCTCTGTCATATAGGTCAAATGGCCGATCGAAGTGTGTTTATCCACACGAGACGCCGCAAATTTGTTCGTTTACATTCCTTGATTTTCGATAAAAGCGTGACCCCGTGGATAAGATTTGCGCACATCTGGCAATATACCACACTGGTATAGTTGGTATATGTTGATGGGATATCAAATTGATAAAATGTTACGCTCAACTGACACACATTTTCAAGTATGCTGCAACAAAGCCCCGGGGATCTTGTGCAAGCGCTGTAATTATAATCACGAGAAGCGTGCAGCGCAAGTTATTGTTGCAGATTACACTTTAGGGTCGCTACGCCCGAGAGGGTTTGTTTGTTTGTTTGTTTGTTTGTTGTTTAACGCCGCACTCAGCAATATTCCAGCTGTATGACGTCGGTCTGTAAATAATCGAGTCTGAACCTGACAATCCAGTGATTGACATCATGAGCATCGATCTAGACCATCGGGATACGATGACATGCATCAACCAAGTCAGCGAGCCTGACCACCCGATCCCGTTAGTCGCTTTTTAGGACAAGCATAGTCGCCTCTTACGTGAAACATGGGTTGCTGAAGGCCTATTCTACCCGCATCTTCAAAGGAGGCCCCAATAAGTACATCCTCCGTTACGATGAATTATCGGTATTGATAAAGTTTGATTTTACGTTGTACTTGACTGTGTAGAGTGACGTCCCTTTGGCGTACAAGGATCTCGGTTCTAGGTTTGGCAGCAACATACCCATCATCTTTGGGTTCTCCAAGCAGATATTTGGTGAGTGAGTTGGATATTACGCCGCTTTTAACATTGTGCAGAGTTGCGTTCCTTGGGCACGCCAGAAACCTATGATTGTGGGTTCGAATCCCGGTTCGCCCCTATTATGTTTCTAGGTTTGTCAGCACCATACCCGTGCTCGTGGATTTCACCGACGTGGTAAACGTCTGAGACCTACATCACTTCGGGCTTTCCTCCTAAATTAAGATGACACGCCGTGATATAACTGGAATACAGTTAAAAGCGGCGTTAAACCAACTCACTCACTCACCGACGCGCTTTTTGAGCCATGTGGTTTCAGATAGCGATTCTCTCTCGGATCTAAGAATCATTTGCTTCTGGAAACTATATCTATTTTAACCATCTATTGTTACTTTCAGCGTCATGGTTTGATATCTGCCCGTCAGCGTAATCGAGAAACCTTCACCTTACACCGACGCTAGCAACAGCAGTGTGCAGAGCTTCCACAACATGACGTCACAAACAAATGTCCCTTCCAAACTGCTATGTCTTGCACTGGTGCTATCTGTCTGTAAACTATGCACAGCTCAAAGTAAGTACAACGAATATAAAAGTGCACCTTTATTTGTAAAACAGAGTAACTTTCTTCTTTAGATAGTTTAGAAAACTTGATGCAGGTTCTCACGTTGTCATGACAACTCGTTTATGAATAATTTAGAAACTTCGCACAGTGTGTTGGTAACTGTAGCCAAATAGTCAGTTTGATTTATTCATGAGTGAAATACGAGAATTAATCCTCGGCATCATAACCCATTGTGTAGGAAATGTTTAAATTCTATAAACTGTATGCCGCAGTTCAGCATTTAAAATTTATGCGAAGCCAAAGTCAAAGAATCAATAGCGATACAATTTTGTTTTAAAGAGTTAGTGCTCGAAATAAGACATATTTGATATCTTACTTTAAAAATATAATGTCTCGACTGAAACAGTTTTTTGAATCTACAATAAAACAAACCGTGAAAGCAAACGCTGAACGTTAACAGTCAAATATTTCCTATAACGTGGTTCTGATCTAACATTAGACATTGCACTGTGCTGTACTTATTAATCTGATGATTATATAGTCTTAGCTATTAGTATAGAAAAGCTTGTATTATTGTGTTGAATTAACAACCCATCATCATCATCATCAGCAGCATCATCCATCACTATATTCATTGCCACAGACCGCCTCCGTGGTCTAGTGGTAGAGCGTCTGCCAGGAGAGCGGAAGGTCGGGGTTTGATCCCCTGCTGCGTCATATCAAAAGACACTAAAAGACGGTACTTGTTGTTACCCTACCTGGTTCTCGGCATTGAGGGATAGAACAAGGACTGGTCGACTCGGAGTCAGCATACTGTGTCTGAGTCGGATATTCATGTTAAACTGCTACATGATATCGTAATGGGCTAGCACTATAGAACCGGTATCATGTCGGAATAGTACAAGCAGCCACGCACGCACGCAGACAAACGTGCATGCACGTCGCATTATAAATGCAATAATCTATAACGCGACTTTAAATCCCAATTCATCTCACCATACTTCAAATAATTCGGGGCGGTGGCGTAGCCTAGTGGTTAAAGCGTTCGCTCGTCACACCGAAGACTCGGGTTCGATTCCCAACATGGGTACAATGTGTGAAGCCCATTTTGGGGGTTCCCCGCCGTGATATTGCTGGAATATTGCTAAATGCGGCTTTAAACCATACTCACTCACTCACTCATTAGCTATCATCATCATCATCGCCATCCTCATCATCATCATAAGTATCATGACATCCATTCTCATTATAGTACTAACTTTTTCCAGTTTTTACAAAACCGTTCCTCTCCATGCAAACCCCCATGAACGCGGGTACCAGTTATACTCTGAGCTGTAGCTCCATCGCCAATGGTGCCCAGATAACCTATGTCTGGCGGAGAGGGGACCAGTTGAGCCCCTTCACCAGGAGCACGACTTGCACCATCATTTCCACGTCAGCCCAAGGTATCGTATCTTATGAGTGTGTCAGCGCCTATCAGCTGACGGTCAGGAAGGAGGATAATGGCGTCAATATCACCTGCATTGCCACCTCGGTAAATGGGAGAACGAACAGCGATACCGGCACTTTCTACATTCAGAGTACGTATGTTGTCCGTCCTTTCATCCCTCCGTATGTCTTCACTTCTCACTTTCTTCCTTTGTACTTAACGGCGTACAAGGCGCCGCACATTGATGTGCAGAGTTGCTTCCCTTTTGCGTCCCAGGAACCTATGACCCTCAGTTCGAATCCAATCTTCCCGAGGCAAGAGAGTTAACTTACTATTAAAGTCCAGTTTTCAGTCTAGTTCGGCAAGGGTTCACGGGCTTGATCATACCGTCACCTGTGGCTATTACGAGTTATGTCCCTCTATGCCTCTCCTCTGGACCAATCAGATTCCACCTCTCGTATCACTTGAATTGCTTCAAACAAAATGGTGGTGCCCAGTCAAGACGATCTGATCGATAATCAAGATCTATTTTGTGATAAAACAAGTCATCCATCGCGAAGTGCATCAAATCACGTGAGCAGCTAGATTAAAAAACTAAAAAGATTTAGAAAATATCTGTTGACAACGAGTTGGCTGTCCTGCAATCGACCGAAATCTGCATGACAGTTTACGAACCAGATTTCGATTTCGTCTCTTGATATGGATTGGACAATGCATAGACTCGTTAGTCCAGCCAAAATGTAACTCTATAATACCAGTCAGTTAACTCACTTGCCTCTGAGAAAATGCTTTTAGTCAACACAAGTAAGATCAGACAGTGGGTATACACTCGTTGTTCTTGTATGATCACATACCTCCAGTACAGTTCACCAAACATCGGGCTCCTAAATCAAGCCTCCAATCCCAACCAGTGCATTTTATTTCACATCATCCTAAATAATCAAATCACTGGGGCAGCCATTGTCACCCCTGTCTCACTGGTAATATTCAACAATATTCTTTAAAATCCTTAAATTGATTTTGCCAAACTAAAGGAGACCAACCAGATCTCCCTGACTTGGAAGAGTGTCATCGATCCCAAGATCGATGGTCATGGTATCAATCACTGGATTGTCTGGCCCACGTTCGTTAATTTACAGATCGCCATATTGCTGGAATATTGCTCTGTTTAACGTCTAACAAACAAACTGCAAGCGCTGATCATTGGGTATGAGATATTGCCATGCATGGCCTCGCTGATCATGTATCATCGTACCCAGACGATTCCTTGCTCATACTGTCAACCACTGGTTTAACTCCAAAATATTTGAAAGTAACAGGGCATGGTAAACCAACAGTACAGTATCACAATACAGCTGAAGAAATTACTGACACAGCATAAAATTGATAACGCAATCTTTTGCTAAGCGCCCTTTCGTGCCAGCGTAAGCATATGATCTCGGTACATCGTTGCCCTTTTTTTATCTGATCAAATCCCATCCACAAGCGCAATGTTCAACATATTTCTTGTTAGAATTGTATCATATCATACTATTTCTGCGATACTGTAGACAGTGACATTGAGGCTTGGTAGCCTAGTGGTTAAAGTGTTCGCTCGTCATGACTAACCCCAGGTTTGATTCCCCTGATTTCAATGGGTACATTGTGTGAAACCAATTTCTTGTGTCACCCGCCATGCTTTGCTAGAATATTGCTAAGCGTGGCGTAAAGCAATACTCATTCACTCCTCCCACATCCCGCAGAAACACGCGAGATCACTGAAATAATGTTCAAAATGGCGTTAAATCAAACTCACTCACTCATAGTCACCCTCATTTTGTCTCTCCTTGCTTTATTGTCCCCCATTGCTTCATTTTCTCTCATTGCGTCATTCTCGCTCTGCTTGCTTCATTGTCTAATTCTCTATCTTGTCCTCTTCGTGTTGCCATGACTACCAGGTCACACTGACGTCTGAGCAGCGTGCCTATCAGAAGCAAGGTGTAACAGAAAGCGGGGATACGCAGCGAATATTATTGATGGATAACGAGTAGCACTGATCAACTTCGAATAACTTTGATCAACATTGAATAGCTTTGATCATCATGGATCAGCTTTGATCAGCATCGAATAGCTTTGATCAACATTGAATAGCTTTGATCAACATGGATCAGCTTTGATCAACATCGAACAACTTAGATCAACATCGAACAGCTTTGATCAACATCGAACAGCTTTAATAAACATCGAACAGCCTTGATCAACATAGTGTTTAGATGCATGCCTCGATGTAGGAACTATCCATTTGAGATATGGATAGATGCTCAGATAGAAAATAGATAGAAGATGCACAGATAGACGAATAGATGTACAGATTGTTAACAGATAGAAAACGGATAGATGCACATGTAGAAAAGCATAGATGCACATATAGAAAAGGGATAGAAGGATAGATGTACATATAGTTAACAGATAGAAAAGGGATAGTTGCAAATACAGAAAAGGGATAGTTGCACGTATAGAAAAGGGATAGATGCACAGACAGATCGATAGGTGTACAGATAGTTAACATAAAGAAAACGGATCTAAGCACATATAGGAAACGGATCTATGCACATATAGAAAACGGATCTATGCACATATAGAAAACGGATCTATGCACATATAGAAAACGGATCAATGCACATATAGAAAACGGATCTATGCACATTTAGAAAACGGATCTATGCACATATAGAAAACGGATCTAAACCTGACCCAATTATCAAACACGTACCCTGCCGGAATGGTGCTTCGGATAACCATCACACGTTTGTCCGGCCCAAACAGTGGTATTTTCAGACTGCTGTGATATAGCTGGAATATTGCTAACTGCGGTGTAGAAACACACACATCAGAAAGACTACGATTGTTTTGTGGTTATGAAATAATACTTCATGATATGAACATTATCATTAATATTCGTGATTATGAAAACATTCAGAGCGCCAGATAACTTTTTGAGGAACTGAGTTTTTACCCTAGGATTTCTATTTTAATTGTTTTTTTTCATTCGGTATCTATTCATTACTCTATTGGTTTTTTTTCAAAAATTAGTGAACATTTAAAAATAAAATAAAACATGTTTTAGATCTATATAACTGTTCTAAATATATAGGCTTGACTCAGAAAGTAAATTAGCTCGTAATTGTGTTTCGGAAACTAGCTCCTTTGTAAGCATGGTGAAAAAGCTTCATTGGGTATTTACACGTGCTGTTTTTATACATTTCAGTTTTTCATTTAATGCATGCGTTTCTGTACCCAAGTTAATACAAAGTACGGTAAACTACGTTTATAACGAACACGCCTATAACGAACTGTCGGATAAAACAACCTTTTTTTTGGTGAAGTCCATTTTCTGTATAGATGATGTACATATGTGTAAAACGATATACGGTTATAACGAATTAAAATTAGTGGTCACTTTGAGTTCGTTATAACCGAAGTTTACCGTAATTGGGCTTTTAATATTTTGGGGGGAATTTTACGCAAATATGCTGCTTATCTGTAGCTCTGAAACATCATGTCTATCACTGCAGTTCCCCCGCCTAGTCAGTACCCAGAGATTATTGGGAACGACACCATCAACGAGGGCCAGAACGTCACGTATTTGTGTGTGGCGGACGGTGCAGTGCCCCAGGCCACGTTGAGGTGGCGTGTTGGGTCGACGTCGATTGTAACTGATGGGTATAGTCCTCCAGCCACCACCAACGCTGACGGCACTTACAGGACCGTGAACTACCTCTACCGTACCTTCTCCGCCGCCGACGACGGCATCCAGATACGCTGCGACATGTCTCATCCAGCATCGTCGGGGAAAAGGGCAACAAAGACTGTCACAGTTCAATGTGAGTTGGTTAGAATGAATGTTTGTTTGTTGTTTGTTTGTTTGTTGTTTGTTTGTTTGTTGTTTAACGCCGCACTCAGCAATAATCCAGCTATATGACGGCGGTATGTAAATAGTCGAGTCTGGACCAGACAATCCAGTGATTGACATCATGAGCATCGATCCACGCAATTGGGATACGATTACATGCATCAACCAAGTCAGCGAGCCTGACCACCCGATCCCATTAGTCGGCTCCTAGGACGCCTTTTACGACAAGCATGGATCTATTCTACCCCGGGTCGGTTAGAATGAATGAGTGATACTGATACAATAAGCTGGTTGTTTAAAACTAAAAGCTAGTGGTCGACAGCTGGAGCATCGGTTATTCAATCGTCAAACAGGACACGGGCGTCTAAGGCGCCGCAATTTGCTGTGTTGAGTTTCGTCCCTTGGACACGCCAGAATCCTATGATCGTTCGCCACGATTATGTTTCTAGGTTTGTCAGCACCATTCCTGTGCTCGTGGGTTTCACCAAAGTGGTAAACTCCTAAAACCTGCATCACTCACTACTGTTCAAAGCAGCGTTAAACCCAACTCACTCTTCCCACATTAAGCTGACACGCCGTGATAGTACTGAAATACTGTTCAAAGCAGCGTTAAACCCAACTCACTCACTCCTCCCACATCAACCTGACACGCCGTGATAGAACTGAAATACTGTTCAAAGCAGAGTTAAACCCAACTCACTCTTCCCACATTAAGCTGACACGCCGTGATATAACTGAAGTACTGTTCAAAGCAGCGTTAAACCCAACTCACTCACTCCTCCCACATCAAGCTGACATACAATGAAATAACTGGATACTGTCCAAAGCGGCGTTAAACACAACGCACTCACTCACTCACGCATTCGCCAAAATATCTTAATTAACACTGTAAACATACACGACATATTCATTGTTAAAGTTTTCAATGCTTATATTGATGATGCATCAAACATGTTACAATATTGCACTCTATGACTTGTTATGTGCAGTTAACAATCTGTCAATGTCTTTAGTTACCAATAGGACCCGTGAAGATCCGGGGTAGAACAGGTCTTCAACAACCCATGCTTGTCGTAAGAGGCGACTAATGGAATCGGGTGGTAAGGCTCGCTGCCTTGGTTGATCCATGTCATCGCATCTCAATTGCGTAGATCGATGCTCATGATGTCATCGGTTATTTTATGACATGTATTGATGGTCCAGACTAGATTATTTACAGACCGCCGTCATATAGCTGGAACATTGCTGAGTGCGGCGTTAACAAACAAACAAACACACACGAGTTACCAATAGCCACTGGAGTGGGTGAGTTGGGTCTTCACGTCGCTTTGAAAAGTCGACCAGTTGCCTTACTTACTTACTTACTTTGGAGATTTAACGTGCGCTTTCCGACTGATGCGTATTTCGCACACGGGCCCGGCCAGGCCATTAAATGTGTTTCCGAAAGGGGCGAGGGTGGTCTGTGCAACCCAAGAGGGGGCTTTAGGGGTTGCTTATATAGAATTTGGGAATTTTGAGATTTGGAATAGATGCCGATGGGGTTGGGGAGGAGAACTAAGGGAGCTGGGTATGGTGGATGATTGTTTGTTTATGTGATTTTGATTTGGTAGGTTATTATGGTTTTAGATGCGTTTTATTAGTTCCGTTTTTATTAAGAATACGCCTAAGGCCTTGAAGTTTTCTAGTTTATTTTGTGGGTTTAGTATTGCTTCTAGAGTGAGAGCCTTGTTTAGATTGAGGGTGGTTTGTAATGCGGTTCGATGTGTTAGGTAGTGTGTGCAGTGGATGAGTGCGTGTTCTGGGGTTTCTGGTTGTTTGCAGTGTTAAATTTCTTTAGGTGGTTATTTAGGTTGGTGTGTCCTGTTTGGAGTTTAGTGATTACTCTGTCGATTTTTTTTGATGGATGGAGAATTTTTGGTTTGGTTAGTGGTTTGCTGAGCACTCTTTTGATTTGGCTATTTGAGTTTAGATATAGGTTATGCCATTTTTTTGTGATTTTGTGTTTGTTTACACTTTTAATTTCTGATTTTGAGATGGGTAAGTTTAAGCTTATTTCTGGGATTTTGAGGGATAGTTTAGCTGCTTTATCGGCGTTTTCATTACCGTATATTCCTACGTGGGCTGGTATCCACAAGAAGGTTATTTGTTTGCCTGCTTTTGTTAGGTCGTTGGAGCTTTTAAGTATTTGATTTATTAATTTAGGTCGGTTTTTGGTATTTTTGTTTTGGAGGGCTTGTAGTCCACTTAGGGAGTCAGTAAGTATTAGGATTTTTTGGTGGTTTTTGGATTCTTGATTGTGGAGGGCTGAGGCCATGCCCATTAGTTCTGCCGTGAATATTGATTAGTTATTTGGGAGTCGGAAGGATTGTGTGGTTTTAGTTGGTTGTGTGGTATGGACTCCGAAACCCGTGTGTTTGGAGGTCGGATCTGAGGATCCGTCCGTGTAAATGTGACACCAATTTGGCCAATTTTTGTGTATGTATGCTAGTGTGGTAGTTTTAGCTATGTTTGGGTCGGTTTGTTTATTTATTTGGCTAGCTAGTGTTGTGTCTATTTTGGGTATTTTAAGTTTAGGGGTGAAGATATTTGATTGTTTGCAGTTTTGTTTAAGATTTTTAATTTGGTGTTCATTTAGGTAGTTTGTTATTCTTTGGGATATTGGGGTAAGTAAGGGGTGTTTACGAGCTAGAGCTTGGTTTTTAGGGCTGATGTTTTGGTTTATTAAGTTTTGGATGAGAGGGTTTGATTGGGACGCGGCCCAGAAATTTAAGCTTAGCTGTTCCCTGCGTAGACTTAGTGGCATTTCTCCTGTTAAGGCCTTAAGTGAGGTGTAGGAGGTGCCATGTTGGGTGCGTGTAATTAGTTTGAGAGCCTGATATTGTATTGAGTCAAGTTTTTTAGATAGAGAGTTGTTTAGGGTGTTGTATATGGCGCAGCCGTAGTCTAGTTTTGATCTAATTAGGGATATGTAGAGAGAGAGGAGAGTTGCCGACCGGTGTGTCAAATATATATCTCAAACGTAACTCAGTGTCACTTGGTTAATTGACTTCTCACGAATCAAAGGATTACCACCAGCGGAATGATTACCACCAGCGGAAGTGTATTGTCCGGATAAGTGAGACAATTTTGTGTGCATTTCAGTGTTTTGTGTATGAAAATGACCGTCCGGTTCCGGAAACTGAATTTCCGTATATACGGATAAAGTTATATAGTAATTATTTCGTTTTGAATGAAAATCGTCCGGGAACCGAGGTTTCCGGATATCTGAAGTCCGTATAAGCGGGCCACGACTGTAGTGGAAACCATGTTGATTAAACTGAGATTTGAGATTCAAACCCACGAGCGGGGTATCCTGACCTGTGCCAAGGACAATCATTGCTTCTTGGGCTTTAGAAAGATATCTCATCATGGTGTCTGTTTTCAGATAAGCCAACAATTACCTCCTCTCCTACGAGTTATACTTTAACGGAGGGGGTAACTGGCTTTCTGCACTGCTCGTTTGCCGCAAAGCCGGTTCCGACCATTATCCGGTGGCTCAAGGACAATCAAGTGCTGGACAGGTCATCTGGGCGGTTCATCAATGGCGAAGCTCCCGCCTCACCCAGTCTAACTATCAATGACCCCCAGTCGCAGGACGCGGGGACCTACGTCTGCACGGCCTCCAACATTGTCGGCAAAGGCTCCGGCCCTGACGTCACAGTCGTCGTTAAATGTGAGTAGACGTGAGTGAGTGAGTGGCTGAGATGGTGAGTGAGTGAGTGTATTGGTAAGTGAGTGAGTGAGTGGGTGGCTGACTTGGTGAGTGAGTGAGGTTGAGTGAGTAAAGTGAGCGACTGAGTGAGCGATCTTGAGTGAGTGAGCGTGTGAGTGAGTGAGTGAGTGAGTGAGTGAATGTCTGCGTGAGTGAATGTCTGCGTGAGTGAGTGAGAGAAAGGGTGAGTTGGTGAATGGGTGTGTGTTGTGTGTGAGTGACTGAGTGAGAGAGTGGTGGTGGTTAACTTTGCGAATTACTCCACGATCAATTGGCTTTTTTTCACAGCGTGGCTTTGTAAAATGAGACAAAGATTGTCTCACACACTGAATTACCATAACAACAAAAACAACAAATATTAATGACAATAATACCAGTACCGTACTACTGTCAATAATAATAATAATGATATTAATAATAATGATGATGAAGATGATGATGATGATGATGATGATGATGATGATGATGATGACGATGATTTCACCCAGATAAACCAAAGGTCTCAATTCCCAACGCAACGTATGGCGCCGACATCAGCGAGTCCCTCACCATCCCGTGCAACATCGACGCTGACCCTAGTGTGACGTCAGTCACGTGGTACAGGAACTCAACGGGCTCGGCTCTACCGATCTCCATCCCCTCGGGGTCGAAGTACAGCGGAGGAACTCTCGCAACGCCTTCGTTGTTTATATCCAACCTCCAGCCGTCTGATGCCGCATCGTACCAGTGTGAGGCTGGAAACATACTCGGCACCACTCGAAGTAATGCGGTGACAGTTTCAATAAGCTGTAAGTTGTATAAGTGGGTACCCGGTAGAAATGAATTTGAATTATAATAAGACATGTTGTTTGTCAGCTTCTCAGCATCATCATTTCGCATGGGTATTCCTGGTAAGAATTGGTTGCGAGCATGTGATACTAGTCTTTGAAGGCAATTCATGGATAGGTTGGGAAGCTCGGTGCCATAGTGGATTGATTGCATCGTACCCCTACGGACACCTTCCCGAGGCAAGGGAGTTAACTCACCTTGCCGAACTGGCCTGGAATTCCTGGGCTCCTGAGTTATGTCCCTTCTTTGCCTCTCCTATGGACCAATCAGATTCCACCTATCGTATCATTTGCATTTGCTTCAAACATCATAGCGGCGTCTATTCAAGAAGATCTGATTGATAGTCAAGATCTATATTGTGATAAAACGGGTCTTACATCGCAAAGTGCATCAAATTAAAAATATGAAAAGATTAGGAAAATATGTTGACAACGAGTTGGGGGTGAGGTTTGCAAATCCTGCAATCGACCGAAAGTTGCATGACAGTTTACGAACCGGATTTCGATTTCATTACGCGATTTTGATTGGACTATGCATAGACTCGTTAGTCCAGCCGACATCTAACTCCATAATACCAGCCTAGGTCGGCAAGGGTGGAAACTGGACTTTTAGTCAGTTAACTTTCTGGCCTCGGGATGCTCACAATATTAGTCACTGGATTGTCTGATCCAGATCGATTATTTTCAGGCTGTCGTCATGTAGCTGAGTGAGGCGTTATAAACAACAGCAAGAAAACAAAACACATTGATACTCATTACATGCCAATTGGAATACTATTGCGGCGTTAAACATCAAACACATTCTTCATGGATGAATTAAATATCAAATGTTCACTTTATACTTCAATGCGTTTCAAGAACTTTAGATGGCACAGACATGATTGTTTTACTTTTTTATAAGAGGTGTGTGTTTACATGCTTCATATGTATTTGTTCAGATGCTCCCACGAATATCCGGACTGTCCCCAATTCCTTCGAAGTTGATGCTGGAGGAGACGTTCTGGTTACGTGTTTTGCCGACGCCGTGCCGTCCCCAACCTACGCCTGGTTCTTCCAAACGGACAGTACCAACCCTGTCTCCAACAGCGCCGTCCTCAACATCACTTCGTCGACGCCATCGGACGACGGCAGGTACACCTGCAAGGCAACAAATGAAAAGGGAGAAGCATCGATCATAGTCGGCATAAGCGTCAGATGTGAGTTCAGATGAGTGAGTGAGTGAGTGAGTTGGGTGTAAGGTCACTTTGAACAGTATTTACTTATATCTCGGCGTGTCAGGTCTTAGACGTTTACCACGTTCATTAAGCCCACGAGCCGTGCATGTTGGTGACAAACCTAGAAACAATATTAGGACGAACCGGAATTCGAACCCATTTCTGGAACACCCAAGGGACACAACTCTGCAAAGCAAATGACGGCGCAGTAGGTCGTTTGGTGATCAAGTCTACTGCGTCTACAGACTTGCGTCCCTTAGTTGCTTCAGTATACGATGGTCGTACGTGCCTGTTGGCATCCAAAATTGGTACTTATTATGATTTTATTGATTATGATTCTTGATTTTCCGACCCTTGAAGGTCCAGGTTAGAACGGATCTTTAGCAACCCATACTTGCCGTAAAAAGGCGACTATGCTTGTCGTAAGAGGCGACTAACGGGATCGGGCGGTCAGGTTCGCTGACTTGGTTGATGCATGTCATTGTATCCCAATTGCGTTCGTCGATGCTGATGATGTCAAACACTGGATTGTCTGGTCCAGACTCGATTATTTACAGACCGCCGTCATATATCTGGAATATTGCTGAATGCGGCGTTAAACAACAAACAAACAAAACAAATAAACAATCTTGATTTGCCACCTTCTTGCCCGAGTATTTCGGACCACACCTGTAGATGGCGAAGTAAACGCGAGTGATGTTTTTCACAGATCCTCCCATCATCAACTCAAGTACCTCCCCCCAAGACGTGGACGAAGGTGCTTCAGTGACGCTGTTGTGTTCTGTTACCGCGAACCCCATCCCTTTCGGGGTTTTCTGGTACAAGAGCTCTCAGTTCCTCGACAGGACGAACCCTGCCTACTCAGGGGGGGACAGCGTCGCCTCACCCCATCTCACCATCTCCAACATTCAGAAGTCCGATGCGGGGAGCTACCATTGTGAGGTTCCTAATCAAAGGGGACGCACTACCAGCGATAGCGTCTTCGTCAGGGTTGTCTGTAAGTATCGACATACGAGGGCGTCCAATAAGGTTTGCAACGTCAATATAAGACCAAGTCGCAGAATATTTTTTACACTTCTGTTTTTCAATATTATCTCCATTCCCCTCAATACACTTATTCCATTTGTCCTTCAAGCTTTTAATACCACTTTTATAAAAATCCGCAGATTGGCCCTCTAACCACGCCTCTGTGGCAGCCTTTATGTCCTCGTCATCATGGAAGCGTCTTCCACGTAGGGCAGATTTCATTTTCCGGAACAGGAAATAGTCACTGGGGGCTTTTGGTTCTACGTTGGTCCTACGTTGGTCCTACATTGGTCTTACACTGGTCCTTACATTGGTCCTACGTTGGTCTTACATTGGTCCTACATAGGTCCTGCGTTGGTCCTACATTGGTCCTACATTGGTCCTACATTGGTCCTACGTTGGTCCTACATTGGTCCTACGTTGGTCCTACATTGGTCCTGCGTTGGTCCTACATTGGTCCTACATTGGTCCTACATTGATCCTACATTTGTCCTACATTGTTCCCACATTGGTCCTACATTGGTCCTGTGTTGGTCCTACATTGGTCCTACATTGGTCCTGCGTTGGTCCTACATTGTTCCTACATTGGTCCTACGTTGGTCCTACATTGGTCCTACATTGGTCCTTGCACTGGTCCCACATTGGTCCTACGTTGGTCCTACATTGGTCCTGCGTTGGTCTTACATTGGTTCTACATTGGTCCTACATTGGTCCTGCGTTGGTCCTACATTGGTCCTACATTGGTGCTACATTTGTCCTGCTTTAGTCCTACATTGGTCCTACATTGGTCCTACGTTGGTCCTACGTTGGTCCTACATTGGTCCTACATTGGTCCTACATTGGTCCAACATTGGTCCTGCGTTGGTCCTACATTGGTCCTGCGTTGGTCCTACATTGGTCCTATATAGGTCCTACATTGGTCCTACGTTGGTCCTACATTGTTCCCACATTGGTCCTACATTGGTCCTACATAGGTCCTACATTGGTCCTACATTGGTCCTACATTGGTCCCACATTGGTCCTTGCGCTGGTCCTACATTGGTCCTACATTGGTCCTACATTAGTCTCACGTTGGTTTTATATTGGTCCTACATTGGTCCTACATTGGTCCTGCGTTGGTCCTACATTGGTCCTACATTGGTCCTACATAGGTCCTACATTGGTCCTACATTGGTCCTACATAGGTCCTACATAGGTCCAACATTGGTCCTACATAGGTCATTGATGCTACATTGGTCCTTCCCTGATCGTACTGTGGCCTCTAGTGGGCCTACATCGGGTCTACATTGATCCTACATTGATCTTACATTTGGCCTACATTCATCATACTTTGATCTTACATTTGGCCTACTCTCATCATACTTTGATGTTACATTGACCTAAATTGGGCCTACATTGATTCTACATTGGGCCTGTAGTGATTTTAGATTGGGCCTACAATAATTTTAGATGGGGCCAACATTGATTTTGCATTGGGCCTACATTAGTTTTACATTGGGCCTACATTTATCCTACATTCATGTTATATCCATTTATCATGGATCCTACATTAATCCTAGTTTGGGCCATTATACACCTGAAGAGTTATATGAATCAATAAGTCCTATTAATTATGATTCAGATCCCCCTGGGAGTATCGCCATCACTCCCCCTGGTGACACGCACACCCTCAACGAAGGTGACAGTCTGACCCTCGTCTGCGTCGTCAACGCCGTGCCAAGCCCCATCTACCAGTGGAGAGCCGGAAGTCAAGTTATAGCGTCCCTTCCGTTACTCACTGTCAATCAAGCTGGACCGGAAGACAACCGAGATGTCACGTGTGTCGGCTCCAACACCAAAGGAAACATCTCCAAGACGGTCCGGGTTAACGTTGAATGTAATTTTCTTGTGACGATCATACTTTCATATTATTCAAAAGATGAAATTTGAAATCTAACAATTATCGTTAGAAACACTAGCATCGTGACAGGTTGATGATTTTCCGAAACAAACAGCATGACAATTTGATGGTACCCTGACATTAACAGCATGACTATTTGATGATCTATTGACATTAACATCATGACTATTTGATGATATATTGACATTAACATCATGACTATTTGATGATATACTGACATTAACATTATGACTATTTGATGATATACTGACATTAACATCATGACTATTGATGATATACCGACATTAACAGCATGACAACTTGATTGTATACCGAAACCAACAGCATGACAATTTTATGGTTTACTGACGTTAACATCATGACTATTTGATGGTATACTGACGTTAACAGCATGATTATTTGATTATATACTGACATTAACAGCATGACAACTTGATTGTGTACCGAAACTAACAGCATGACATATGATGGTATACTGGCGTTAACAGCATGACTATTTGATGGTATACTGAATTTAACAGCATGACAAATTGATATTATACCGAAGCTAACATCATGACAATTTGGTGGTATACTGACGTTAACAGCATGACTATTTGGTGGTATACATACATTAACAGCGTGATAATTTGATGGTATACTGACGTTAACACCATGTGTAATTGATTGGATAATGAATTTAACATCATGACAAATTGATGCTATACCGAAACTAACAGCCTGACAATTTGATATTATACCGAAACTAACAGTTTGACTATTTGGTGGTATACAGACGTTAACAGCTTAATACTTTGATGGTATACTGACACAAACAGCATGACAAATGTTTAGTATACCGACACTCACAGCAGGAATATTGATGGTATACAGCATAATAGGTTAGTCGTATACCGACATTAACAGCATGACAAATGTATAGCATACCGACACAGACGACCAGATGTACAATGTCAGTGCGGACATCAGTTCAGGAACGCGGAATCCCACCGTTCAGTCTGTATTCGCCAGGTGTTTCATTATCATAAATCGTTTGTGTCAAAGGTGTATCGATTCAACATTGAATAAGCTTTCTGAGTTCTATGTATTTAGCACACTACGAAGTATGGATCCTTTGGTAAATGAGATGGTTGGGAACTATTTCGGTAGTTTCCTAATGTCCCAGAAGAGAAGGAAATAGTGTAATTATAAAATCACGGAGATCATAATTATTGACAGCATATTGATGGATGTTAGATGACAGTAAGAACTTTACATTAGTCAGCGTTTTTTTGTGGCAGTGATGGTGTTCATAGTTTGCATCGACATGAGTCTGATATCATCACGTTTTTAAACAATTGTTCAAACCTTTTTGTACTTTAAACACCTAGGGTATTCCTTTAACATAGCGTCAGGTGCGCTTTTGTGAAATGTCAGCGTATATCAAATACATTAACCATGTCGTATACCCAAAAATAATTATACCTTAATTAATTCCAGGTAACAGTTTGATAATAGGAATGTCGGTGGGTCTTTCCAAATGTAAGGAGTGTGAGTGAATGAGTTTGGTTAAACGCCACTTTTAACAGTATTCCAGTTATATCACGGCGTCTCAGCTTAATGTGGGAGGAAAGCCCGAAGTGATGCAGGTCTCAGACGTTTACCACTACGGTGGAAGCCACGAGAACGGGTATGGTGCTGACAAACCTAGAAACATAATCGGGGCGAACCGGGATTCGAACCCACGATAATAGGTTTCTAGCGTGCCCAAGGGTCGAAACTCTGCACAGCGAATCGCGGCGCCTTAGACGACTGGGCCACCCGTGCCCCCGTAAGGAATGTGGTTTGTCTGATTAACTCGTTCTATTCAGTGTTCCTTATACCATACCAGACTATACGTAAGTCAAAATTAACATATTGTGTTTTTTAGTGTCGACAAAATTAGTAAAGGTACTATCGTGTCGAAGGATTGTCTAGTTTGTTTACAGGATGACGTCACATGGCAGGAGTACTGCTGTGCTGAGTCAGGCAATAAATAATTACTGTTTTTATTCAAATTGAGAGAGTGGCGGGTGCTACCGGTAGTGCAGGACATGCTCCCCCTTTTCGCAAGCACCTGGTGTCATCATTAATTTTTCAGTGGTCAATTCTTAGAATTTCCACAGCTATTTTGCCATTTACGCCAAATGGAATGTTTCGGCAGAAAGTCTAGGTTAGTTATTAATTTGTATTGACAATTAATATTTACATATATACACTATAGATTCCCCTCGAGTCACAATACCCGGTGGAGATGCATTCGGCGCCGACGAAGGCAATAGTCTCACCATCCCTTGCGTCGTTGACGCCAACCCAGCAGATGACACGTTTCATTGGCTCAAAGATTCCGCCGTCCTTGACCTTTCGGATATCAGCAAGTATGGCGGCGGGACCAACACATCCCGCGACCTCACGATATTCACGTTGTCCTCCGCTGATTCTGGGAACTACAGCTGCAGAGCTGTGAACCCAAGAGGTCAGACCACGAGCAGAGCTGTATTAGTGACGATCAGCTGTAAGTTGCAACGGTGTTGTCTACTGCACGGTGGGGGTCCTTGCTCCTGGGACCAGGAACCCTCTTTTTTAACGTTCACTTGCCGTTATGGTCAACCTTATGCATGTTCGCATGTGTTCACTTTAACATGACGTCTCTTGCATGGTTTTCTTGTCATGTATGTGTATTCACTTGCACTCTCGGCTTCTCTTTTGCACGGTTTCCATGACGACGCGACGTCATATGTTCACGTCTTTATCGCACGAACGCTACTTAACAATTTGGATTCTGTTTCTAGACGTGTTCTTCATTCTTGTAGCTTTGGTGGGTTTTATCAGTTTGCATTTTTACAAAAGTTCTCTAATGTATTTCAATATTATTTTCAGTTTTACCATTCGTGGTTCCTGTTTTCGTTCCAAACTCCTTTATCATTCGGTTGCTTCAGAAGATTGTCATCCCTCTATGATTTGCACGCTTCTGTTTCTGAATGTTGTGGAGTCATCCGCAGATCCTTGCCATGTCCGACCTTGTGGTGTTGAAACTGCAATGATTGTTGTTGTGCTTGTATTGTAACTGATGATGTATCACGATCAACAATTTAGTTCGCGTTCAAACAGTAGTCGGCGTATATTATGTACTGAATTAACTTTACATATGAAATATATTATAAAATTATTCAAATAGTTTGTGAAAATGAGCCAGGATCAACGTAATGTACGAAGCCAGCGATCCGACATTTGACGTTCACGTTTTGTAATGTTTCAAGATTCAAGATTCTTTATTCAGTATTTTGGGCCATGTGGCCTAGAGTACAATTACAATTACAATAATTGCTGCGTCACGTGGTGTCAGGCAAATAAATACAGGTAGTCTTATTTCACATTAAATACATGATTTAAGTATAAGGACAAAGCCTTTACAATGTTCATATTTTTGGAGTTACTAATCGTAGACACATATACATATACAATTCATATTTTGATGAGGTGCCGTGATTATTTGTGTATCAAGTCTATATCAGGTTATGATAATATTCGATCAATAACCCAACCAGTTAAGCCATTTGATTTTAATAACTTACCAGACGAGCCAGAAAACGTCACAGTGAGCCAAACGTCAGTGACGGTAATCGAGAACGAGGCTATACTGGTCACGTGCTCAGCAAACGCTGTACCTTCTCCCAGTTTTAATTGGCTGAAGGGAAGTGTCGAATACCAGGATGGCGCCAACCTAAACATCACTTCCGCAACACCAAAGGATTCTGGGACATACACTTGCAAGGCTAACAACACGAAGGGAGAGACCGGTGTTTCAGTGATAGTTGACGTTCAATGTAAGTATTGATTCATGTATAAGGATTTGATAGTGATAATGACCTGCATTTCTAATCATTTCTTTTGTTACATAAAATCCTATATTATCATCATCATCATTGTCATCATCATCATCATCATCATCATCATCATCATCATCATTATTATTATTATTATTATTATTATTAATCTGAAATATTTCGTTTACAGTGGTAACAATTCTTTGATTTCCAAAAAGATTATTTAAACAATAGAAATACTTTACTAAATTTGATTTAACTAACCAAACATTCCTGATCGATTAACAAACCTTATACTGCTAAACGGACGATTAGTGGTGAAAGTTCGTAACGATACAGATTCAGGTCTTATCCCAACGTACATTTTTTCAAGTTTTTCTTTGGTGTCCAAAGCCAGTATATCGCCTGTATGTTGGTAAACGTGCCGTAAAATCATATTTACTCACTGAAGCAGTGTTTGATCAATCTCACTCACTCAAGCGGTGTTTGATCATATTCACTCACTGAAGCGACGTTTGATCATATGCACTTCCTGAAGCGACGTTTGGTCATAGTCACTGAAGGGGTGTTTGATCATATTCTCTCACTGAAGCAACGTTTGATCATATTCACGGAAGTGGTGTTTGATCATACTCACTCAAGCGGTTTTTGATCATACTCACTCACTCAAACGGTGTTTGATCATACTCACTCAATTGGTGTTTGCTGAGTGTAAACAATACTTGGTTTGCCGCACCAACTTGAAATACTTCTCCAGTTAGGATCTTCCTATATAATTGAATGTTAATACAACCCATGCCACGACGCAGGGGCGACCGGGTAGCCTAGTGTTTAAAGCGTTCGCTTAACACGCTGAAAACGCGGGTTCGATTCCCCACATGGGTACAATGTGTGAAGCCCATTTCTGGCATACCCCGCCGCGATATTTCTGAAATATTGCTGAAAGCGGCGCAAAAACACCCACTCACTATACGATGACAGTGATGAATTCACCCCGAGCAAAGAAACCAAAATGTATTCATTCAGAGGTCACATGTCTTTCCAGATTCCCCACGCATCTCTTCCCCGGATGAAGAGCTGATTGCCGATACCGGAGATGACGTCACCATCTCATGCATAATCAATGCCAACCCAAACGTCACGTCAGTTACTTGGAACATGCTAAACGGTTCGTTCCAACAACCTGTAAATATGGCAGACGTAAGGTACACCGGCAGTTCTCCGGCAAGTCCTTCTTTGTCCATTGTCAATCTGACGGCCGAAGATGCAGGACGCTATCAGTGTAAAGGTGACAACGCTATTGGACCCGGAAGTGGCTCGTACGTCACGCTGACGATCAGTTGTAAGTAGTGCCCTGTAGTGTTGTGTGCTGTGGTTGATGTTGTATATTTCTCACAATCTCCCGATCCCTCTGATTTTGAAATCATTCCGAGTGATCTAACACATTCCTTGTTTGACCACACAAAAATAACAATTTTGTTTTGTTTCTTTTTTCGTATATTTTATTTAATAAAACACGTGTTATTTTATTGACTTTGTTGTGATTTTGATTTTAGCTATGCACCTCGTTGAACTATGACATTTATTATTTCCCTTTAACCCTCATTTTGTTGCGTCTTGCAATTCGTTTCAATAACTATCAGTCTACCCTGGGGTATTGTGCGAGTTGCGTCCCCTGGTCATGTCAGGATCCGAGACTGGTGGGTTCGATTCCAAAAGTCACTGATCCGTGGTCACCTTCGTACATAGACCTGGCTTTCTGCACCTTCCTCCCAGTTAAGATTAAACCACTGATATTGCTGATATTATTAGTTATGGTGTCTTTATTTGCCGTATACGGTGTTCATATTAGGTAACCAGAAAAATATTTTCTGCTAACCTACTACGACACCGTATACGGCAACTAAAGACACCATAACGAATTTATTGTGCCGAAAAGTTAACACTAATTGGTATCTTTGTCGCACATGAAATGTCAAACTTAAAACTCAAAATTTAACACTTACAACCTAAGACGTTAAGGGTCAAAGGGAGACTACTCTTCGAACCTCAGAGGCCAGAAAATCCAAAATGACTGTTACTGACGGTATACGGTCTCATATTAGGTCAGTGACAACCATCTTGGATTTTAACTGACGGTATACGGACTCATGGGGGGTGAGTAGTTCTGTTCTCTGATTGGTCAATCTCACTTTGAGGCATAATAAACTGTGCTATGCGATTGTTACAGAGTTAGACATATACCAGGTAATTGATTGTTACAGAGCTAGCCGTGTAACAGGGTGACTGATTGTTACAGCATTAGCCATATACCAGGTAACTGATTGTTACAGCATAAGCCATATACCAGGGTAACTGATTGTAACAGAGTTAGCCATATACCAGGTAGCTGATTGTTATAGAGTTAGCCATACACCAGGTGACTGATTGTTACAGCATAAGCCATATACCAGGGTAACTGATTGTTACAGAGTTAGCCATATACCAGTTTACTGATTGTTACAGAGTTAGCCATATACCAGGTAACTGATTGTTACAGAGTTAGCCATATACAAGGTAGCTGATTGTTACAGAGTTAGCCATACACCAGCTGACTGATTGTTACACAGTTAGCCATACACCAGGTAACTGATTGTTATAGAGTTAGCCATATACCAGGTAACTGATTGTTACAGAATAAGCCATGTAACAGGGTAACTGATTGTTACAGAGTTAGCCATATACCAGGTAGCTGAATGTTATAGAGTTAGCCATACACCAGGTGACTGATTGTTACAGAGTTAGCCATATACCAGGTAACTAATTGTTACAGAGTTAGCCATACACCAGGTGACTGGTTGTTACAGAGTTAGCCATATACCAATGGCACATTCCGTTCAGTCTGTTCTGCCCAGACTTAATCTTATTCTTTGGTCATATAATGTTCTTTTGGAAGTGTAAATTCTCTCACTAGTGACATTCATGGAAAGTTTTGATGAGGTCGCCGTGGGGGATGCTGCTACGGAAACAGCTACGTCCCCATCCCTTGGTTCTGCACTTAATGTTCTGCACTTTTTTCTCATCCTCTTAACATCCTCTTTACGTCCTCTTTACATCCCTTCACGAGGTTGTGGTCTTTTAACATCCCATCCCAACTGCTGATACCTGCGTTTATATGCATATATATCATTGATAACTACAATAGTTGTCCAATATACATTATAAATGCAAGCAAGATTAATTTGGTTGGATAAGACGTATTTTGTCATCCTTTAACAGAGATGAAGCGGATATGTTGTTTCTTTAATTGTCTCCATTTTGCTCCGCCGTTTTTTCGATCAGCATTCACAAAGAACATTGTCTCAGTTGCAACGTAGTTCATTGGTTTTGAAATTTCAACTTGCGAATGAATTTCTTGTCACCGTGTCATGTTCCATGCTTTCTCTCAGTTGTTCCTAAAGAGGTCTCGCTGACACCATCTAAGGTCAATGTCACGGAAGGGGAGACAATTTCAGTGACTTGCTCATCTAGCGCAGCGCCCTCTGCCACCTACGTCTGGCTGCGTAATGGAGATTTCTATCAAAATGGCGCCACGTTGTCAATATCGTCAGCCTCGACTGAAGACAATGCCGCTTTCGTTTGTCAAGCAAAGAACGAAAAGGGGACGACTGAATCCAGCATTGACGTGAATGTGTCTTGTAAGTATTGATGTTTGAGAGGGGAAGGGGTCATTGTACCTTCGTTATCAAAGATGTGACGTGCTTTATAAAGGGGCTCGCTTCAGACAAGCATCACCAATATTGTATACACTGCACCCGTGAATGCATACGGGTTGTAGTGATGACGCGTGTCTGTATTAATCAAGTATCTGTCTATTTGTTGGTTTGTATTTTAACACCACACTCAGCAATATTCCAGCTATATGACGGCGGTCTATAAATAATCGAGCCTGGACAAGACATAGAGAATCTCACCCGAGTGTCTTTTGATATCAAATATATCAACAAGAGTTGATAAAAATGGAAAAATTCCGAGGCCTGCCACTATAATCTTCCACTTTTTATTCTTCCAACTTTTTTCAATTTGTAGACAGTAATAAGCAGTGTCTTCAGTGTAAAAAGTACGGCTAACGGCTTCATTAGAAGAGCCATTCGTGATGTCATTTGATTGTGACGTCATGGTAACCAGTGACGTCACAATGGTCTGCAAAGCATTGTGATGTAATTTCATTGCAGCGATATCTACAGTGTAGATATCGCTTGATCTCACCCAAGTGATATCTCCTGTGGGAGCCAGTTTTGGATGATGAAATACAGTGATCAAGTGCATCGAGCCACGCAATTGGAATTCGATGACATGCATCAACCAAGTCAGCGAGCCTGACCACCCGATCCCGTTAGTTGCCTCTTACGACAAGTATATTCGCCTTTTACGGCAAGCATGGGTTGCTGAAGACCTATTCTACCCCGGATCGTCACGGGTCTTTTGATCAAATAAAGCACGGAACTCAAATGGTTATAAGTGTTTGTATATGTGTAGTGTGAAGCAGTGAGTAGAATAGAGTAGATCGAGAGTAGAATAGAGTACATCAAGGGTACGGCACATGGTCCGCGAGAAATATCGCTGATGTATCCAGGCCATGGCTTGGTTAAAATACGTTAAAAATGTCTTTCAAACAGTTTGTGCAGATAACATCCATCAATATGTCGCAATTATGTTGACAATACGTCGAACGTATGCTTTTTTGTATACTGAGTGATCAAATAATTAAATTTTTTACCAAGCATAACTATAGCCCGAAATTTTAGTTTTTAATAATTGTTTTCTTCTACGATTTTGATAGATCGCCCTCGTGGTATTTTAAAGAACCCTGTTATCAAAACAACGATTGGCAAGAGCGCGACCTTGACCTGTCAAACCAAGGCTAACCCGGCTACTTCCTCGTACACATGGTCATTTGGTAGCCAGCAGCTAGCAGAGACTGGGGCTAGTCTTGAAATCACCCCTACAACTGTGGATGATTTTGGCCTGTACACCTGTGTCGCTACAAACACCATTGGGTCATCTGACCCAATCAACTTGACCTTGGAGGAGGGTACCACGGCTGATCTTCCAAGTAAGTTGCAAGTTTAAATAGATATCAATGATTTAAATGAGAGCAATTAAACATGTACTTGCCAAATTGACGTCAAAGAGAGGGCACGGACGTCAGAGAGAAAGGCGCGGACGTCAGAGAGAAGGGCGCGGACGTCAGAGAGAAAGGCGCGGACGTCAGAGAGAAGGGCGCGGACGTCAGAGAGAAAGGCGCGGACGTCAGAGAGAAGGGCGCGGACGTCAGAGAGAAAGGTGCGGACGTCGGAGAAAAGACGGGGCATGCACAGCTTTGATCAAGCAATGCGGCAAAGGAATTGTTTGTTTCTCATTTGGTTTCTTATTAACTGTACTTATTCACTAAGATGCTGAATCAAATTTCAAACAGAGAGGAGCAATGGTAACATCTCTGACGAAAGGATACCTCTGAAATATTACGTCAGTAATGTCTATCGGTTAAGAAACAAGCCATGAAGACATTTTGATGTCAAGGTTTAAATACAGAGAATTCATTTGCTATTACCGAATATCCTGAATGTTTTTTGCGGGTCTCACGTTCTGAAGTGAAATAATTGTTTGGCTCAATCATTCAGGCATATATATTGTATATCCTGAAGCCCTGATCGAAAGAAATATGGCGCAGTCGTCTGAGGCACCGGAATTCTCGGGTCAGAGTTGCGTCCTTTAGGCATGCCAGAAACCAATGGTTTCGCGTTCGAATCGCGGATTCGCCTTGATTATGATTCAAGTTTAGTCAGCACCGTCCTTGTGGGTGTCACCATAGTGTCAAACTTCTGAAACTTGCATCACTTCAGACGCCGTGTTATAGCTGAAATAGGGGGCACGGGTGGCCCAGTTGTCTAAGGCGCCTATGTTTCTAGGTTTGTCAGCACCATACCCGTGATCGTGGGTTTCACCGAAGTGGTAAACGTCTAAGACCTGCATCACTTCGGGCTTTCCTCTCACATTAAACTGACACGCCGTGATAACTGGAATACTGTTAAAAGCGGCGTTAAACCCAACACACTCACTCACTCGTCCCACATCAAGCTGACGCGCCGTTATATAACTGGAATACTGTTCAAAGCAGCGTTAAACCCAACCCACTCACTAACTCTATACATTGCTTCCTTGTTGCAGAGACTGGGGCATCAACGGCGTCACTAGGCACGGAGATAATTGTTCTAATTGTACTGCTCTTCCTTATCCTCATCATCATAATAATAGTCATCATAATAGTCTGCTACAAGAAAGGTAATTATACCAGTTTTCATTCGTGTTTTTCGCTCTTTTAATATACATATCTATATACGATACTGCCACTATTGCACATATACAGCAGTGAGTCGTTAGGGTATGTCAAGGCTCAATTATTATTTTTGACTATAGTATATGCCTACATTCTATTATAATAAATATCCCGGAGGCATCCATTCAAATTACTGAGAGAAATTCTGTGCGAAGTGATCGTTAATTATACAGAATGGCGATAATATACACTGGTTTGCCGAGGATGGTACAAACTTCATCACAAGATTCTAAAATGATCAAAAGAGCATTTTAATGGAATTGTTAAAGATATCATATGTATTATTTTTTACGCTCCTACTGTGACAGGACATACTAAAACAATGTATTCATGTCTTCAATGTATTATTTCTTCACATTCCATTTCTCTGCGGCTTCCGTTTCATATAATAAAGGGTAACTGCGACATTTATCTTTTTTAATTTGTAAATGTGTTCACGGAGTTCTCTCCCTTTTTGTTATAAATATAAAAAAATATACATACAAGTAAAAGACAAGAAAACGAATAAAAATCATCCGACATTTTATTACTTTTAAAAGTCTCACATCAAATATATTTTCAAATATTGGATGAAAAACAATTCAGAGTGTTTCATTTTCAAATTATATTTCCTTAATCGCTTGTGGAGCTATGGTAATCTGTGAATGGTATTACAGGTCATGAATTGAGATCACTCTCGGGAAAGAACTCCGCTTTGCCTGTTTCCGTGTCCTACTGGAATAAGTGTCCATATTTTCCTCTAGCCCTGATCCCAAATTCACAAAGCAATATCAGCGCTACGATAATCGATAATCCTTACTCTCACATTGTTCACAATAGTCGTACGGTTATCGTGGCGCTGTTGTCGGTTTATGGAACGGGTCCTGTTTACTAACATTACCCCAAATCTAACTCATAAATGTCGCTTTTACTTCATAACATTATGTTTGTTTGTCGCTCGATATTGTCCCCTTGACGTCATGCTTTTGTGCTTTTGGTGTTTAAACTGAAAGACGTTCTGGGGATGTTTTCTAATAATTTCCACTCTGCGTGATGACAAAGCAGAGCCAATCCCTTTTCATCCTGGCAATCCTATAATCACCCTGTACGCATGCTCAAAAATCCATCACGTGTACAGTAAAACCTCGTTAAAACGGAAGGAAGCGTTTGCGGAGAAATCGGACGGTTTAACAAATGTCCGGATTAACTAAAGATAAGTACGGATTATATCTCAATGTCCAAAGCGATACTCACCCGGATGAAGGTTTCCGGATTATCAGGGGTCCGGACTAGTGAGGTTTTACTGTACATATAGACATTAATTAGTCATATGCTGCTGACTCCATCGATTTTTTAACACAATTGCACAAATATATATATATATACTACTAATATATTACTTGAATCTATGTCAACCATTCAAATATTTTTTCATTAATCCCACTTTATAAGTATACACCTTAAATGCTTCGAAGTTTTGTTTTTTTTGCTCTCCACATGCCGATCAGAATGATACTACATACATATTTTCGTTGATAAAAGCCTGGCAAAAAATCCTACTCGATCCCTCACTAACGGCTGGATTCCGTTTAAGCAATCAGTTACACCAGCAACCAGCACCCATCAAACTGCACCTCTTTAGCTTCTTGCATGATATTCATGTTGACATTGTAACGTGTTGTTTCGGTTTCCGTTCCTAATTATATATGGGTTGGCCATTCATTCCTGTATTTGTGTATTGTGTCGTTACATTGTATAAGAGGTGGTTGTTTACAACTGGTGTGTGTATGTCCAGGCTGAACACTCCAATAACTTCTTTAAGTGGCCTTTAGAAGTTTGTGTGATGAAGTAATAGAAATTCTATGGATGAACAACTTCTTTATTAAAATTTGTGCCACGTTTCGGTGTAGATCCTAACACCTTTAACAAGCCAGTGGATGGTTATTTACCCTGTCTCATTGTCATCCACTGGCTTCCTATTATCTTCATCAGCTCTCTGTGTCCATCAATCAATTTACTGTATAAACATTGATGTTAATAAGTATATATACCTATGTTGTTTAGCACTATTCACTTTTGTTTGGACGTTGTCCCAGTTGATGTTGTGATCAGGACAGTTGCTGATATGGCCCGAGATGGCTGATTTACTGTCTGATTTAATGGTTGAGGTTTCGTGCTCTTTGAATCTGGTGTTGATGGGGCGGGGTGTTTCACTTACGTAGGATTGTCCACTGTTGCTGCAACTTTATAAACTACACCTTTTGGCTCTTGTGGTTAGAGACGTAAAGAAGCTGTTATCCATGAATTGTGTCTACTTTGAAAGCTAAACAAAGTTCTGATAACAGGACAGGGCAATTTTGGTTGACTTTCTAGGTTAGCGTGCTTAAAATGTTTACCAATTTGTGTGTCAGGGTGTCCCTTCAGTGTAACTCGGTGTTCATGCTGTTGGCCACTAATTTGCAGGGTCCAGTTTATTTGTAAACTGTCTTGAATAAGCTGTCCTTTTGGTGACTGCATTCGATTTCAATGTTATCGTCATTTATCAGTAGAAGCAAACGGCAGAGAACTCCGCCCTGGTTTACTCAACTATACAGTAACGTGTATAAACCTCTATATTCTATATGCAAGTGAGCTGTAGCATATCAGTGATAGTGTAAGTGAGTGAGCCAGTGAGTGAGTGAGTTTGTCGGTGTTTCAGTTATGTAACTGTGTGTCAGCTTGACGTGGGAGGAAATCCCGAAGTAATAAAATCACACATTTAATCCTGCTAAAACACGTAACTCTACACAGAACTCACACACAAACTACACTACACCACCCACTCATCCCAACAATCCAGACCCCAATCCTATCCGTGTAAATCCGGGTTACAATAGATCTTCAGCAACCCATGCGTGCTGTAAAAGGCGACTATGCTTGTCGTAAGAGGCGACTAACGGGATCGGGTGGTCAGACTCGCTGACTTGGTTGATGCGTGTCCTCGATCACAATTACGCGGATCGATGCTCATAATGTCAATCAATTGATTGTCTGGTCCAGACTCGATTATTTACAGATCATATAGTTTAGATATTGCTGACTCCGGCGTTAAACAGCAAACACACAAACAAACAAACACAAAATTCCCACCCATATCAAACGGTCGATACCAATTTTGATACTTGTATGTACGACTTGGCTTTTCTGTCTCAGGAAAATGCGGCAAAAAGAAAGAGCCGAAAGGACGCGTGGCTCCAGTTATAGAGCCGAAGACAGAACCTATGCCAACAGCTGTGGAGACGTCCTCTACTGATGCCGAAAAGCCTTCTGTCAGGTTTGCCGACTAAATATGTCTAGATGTGTCATTAATACCTGTGTTGTGGCGTCCTCTTAACACGTGTGCAGACCTCGTATTTGGAGAAGACCAGGACGGCATTGAAATCAGACATTGGATTGAAGGCCATCATTGACTCATCGCTGATCCACGTTTCACTAACACATATGCCTCATTAACATACGTTGTCCTTGCTGTGGGGTCTTGGAGCATATATGCTTTATGTGTCTGAATGTGTCAATATATGCTGACGATGCTGTGTTTGATTAACACATTCGCCGCTGTGCCTGATTAACATGTGTTCTGTTTGGTCTTCAAGTATACATGTTATATGTGTCTGAATGTGTCATTTTATGCTGACGATGTGCTGTACTCATGTTGTACTAATTTGTTCCTTTGGAATAACCCACAAGAATGATTTGACAAAAGGGAAATATTGAATATTATTGAACAAATGTATGGTGCTTCCAGATTTTTGTGATATTCATCCTACAATGACTGAGTATAGTTACGTATGCTTGGCTAATGCATCTCCGTGTGTTGGGAGTTGCGGCCCTTCTCTGTGCCAGGATCCGCTGTCTGTGACGGATTATGGTCCTTGGCTTGCCAGCACCATCACAGCGTCCGGTGATGTTACAAAAGCAATAAACGCCTACAAACTGCCCCAAAGTCCTGTCACCTTCACACGCAATGTATAACTGAAATAATGTTTAATGCGTCGTCGAAGCCAACTCACTCACTCATCGATGTCACGTTATTGCTTTTGTGTTACAATAATAATTCAACATACTTTTTATTTTGGTGACATTGTCTATGACTTCTTTGTGTCACAATCGTTCATGTGATGTTATATGTGTGTGCATAGGTGTGTTCCCTAATCATAAACTGTGATAATGTTATATTTCTATAGCTGCAGCGTTCATTCATTTCTGCGAAAATGCGTTGAATACGATAGCCTCTTATGCTAAAAAGTAGTTATCATGATCTAACATGTTGTATATGTGATTGCTTATTAAAGCTTCTTGCGTATATTGTACATATGATAGGATATATGGTTCCAGGAAATATAAATATGCACTGTTAATGCACACCTTGTATAAATTTGCACTTAACTTAACAAAGCTATTTAAATCAGTTAGATATAGAGTAGTCGACATTTCATGTCCATACACATTAGCTTACCTGCACACCCAGGAGTATGACGGGGCAACTAATTGAACCACATTTGTCTTTAGTTATGGGAATAGCCAGGTGAGCTAAATGATTTCCTATCTCCAGTGGTCCACCACACGTGCTGTTCGACACACACCACTGGTTAGTTATTTACACACTATCATTACACGCATGGCATGCTGGGTCCGTGGGTAGTGGACGTGCATATGTGTACACACCTTCAGGCGTGCGCATAACACTTAAAACAGTACGCTGCACTTTCACATTTGTATATCTATACAGCAAAACAATATAAGCGAAACAAAACACATACGCGCGCGTAAGTATATATAAGCACGCAACAGGGAAGGTAAATCTGGACTACTTTATCTATCTATCTATCTATCTATCTATCTATCTATCTATCTATCTATCTATCTATCTATCTATCTATCTATCTATCTATCTATCTATCTATCTATCTATCTATCTATCTACCTACCTACCTACCTATGGTCCGTGGGAATTCCGGAAAACATCCGTTCGCCAACAACCTATGCCTGTCCTAAGAGACGAATAATTAATGGATCAGGTGCGAAGACTTAGTTGATTGTGTGTCATCCCATCCAACGGCGTGGGACGTTGACAATATCAACCACTGGTTTCCCACCCCCGGACGTGTTTACGGACGGCTGTGATATAGCTAGCACATCCGAGCTGGTAGCAAAACAATCATCTGTTTTCTATTCACTCCTCGGAAACTGTTGAATGTGTCCATACTCTATACACAACTGTCTCCTATTCCTGTTTCCGGCCGCTCTACGCAGCACCATAAAACGTTACACAGCACCATGGAACGTTACACAGCACCATGAAACGTCACACAGCACCATGAAACGTCACACAGCACCATGAAACGTCACACAGCACTATGAAACGTCACACAGCACTATGGAGCTTGTACACAGCACCATGAAACGTTACACAGCACCATGAAACGTCACACAGCACCATGAAACGTCACACAGCACCATGAAACGTCACACAGCACCATGAAACGTTACACAACACCATGAAACGTCACACAGCACAATGAAACGTCACACAGCACCATGAAACGTTACACCCCACCATGAAACGTTACACAGCACCATGGAGCTTGTACATAGCACTGCGCAGCATGTACATTACATTCCGAGTCAGGAGCAAGATGCTATTGCTCTCATACTTGCACTAATATATATCACTCACTCATCATATATATGCATGTCATGTATTGTAGAACCCGCCCCCAATGGTCAGCTGTCTCCAGACAGGATGTGCACGTCAATGTGAATAATCATATAAATAAGGAGCACATCAAGATGAGGTATATAAAGTCACTGTGTGTCCGCTTCTGTCACCTGTAGCGTGTGATTAGTTACAACGTGCATGTGTGTCTGCCAATACTGTGTCCTTCATATCACCAGAAATGCATATATACAGAAATCATACCTTTTCGTGTGGTGTACAGCGATGTATGATTTAAGAACGATATAATGTCAACATAATGTAAGTCGTATCACCAGAATATGCCTATATACAGAAATCATACCTTTTCGTGTGGTGTGCAATGATGTATGATTAAATACACTATGTAATGTCAACATAATGTTAGCCGTATCACCAGAATATGCCTATATACAGAAATCATACCTTTTCGTGTGGTGTGCGTTACTGTATGATGAAATATCCAGGACAGAAGAGTTTTGCCTTTACGTATCACAGTTAGCAGTACACCTCATATATATGTACATACATATACACGAATTATCTATTCTGAAAATACATGTCATGTTCATTGTCTATATGCATATCGTGTGAGCTTGGATAACTAACACCTTTAGAAGCCCTGGTAAACAGGGAAGCCATTAACAGTACTTCACGGTTTTGTATACAAGACGTTCCTCAACCATTCGTAAATACATACAGCTTTGTAGCGAAAGTATGCCAATAAACGCTAAGATCTCATCAGCCAAATGGGAATGTTGGTTCAACATATGTCTGAGCCTTGCCTCCTTCAACAATACTGACTGCTTCGATGATGGGCACATGTAAGGTTTGCGCAGTATCCGTGCGCAAAGCACGGCTAATTTGCCTTCCATGTCGTTTCGTGACTGGAGACCCGTGACGATGCGAGTTAGAATAGGTCTTCAGCAACCGAGGCTTGTCGTAAAAGGCACCTATGCTTGTCATAACAGGGGCTACCGGGATTGGGTGGTCAGGCTCTCTGACCCAGTTGATGCATGTCATCGTATCCCAATTGCATGGATTGATGCTCATAATGTCAATCATTGGATTGTCTGGTCTGACTCGATTATTTACAGACCGCCGTTTTATAACTGAAATATTGCTGAGTGCGGCGTTAAGCAACAAACAAAGAGACAAAACGGGACTGGACAAAGAAAAGCGCCACTATTACCCCGGATGGCATTATGCGTTTAAAGGTGATGAAGGAACGTCGTGTATACACGCCGTGAAGTATTTACGATGCTAGAAACCATATTGCGTGACAGCCTCTTAAAAAGTACATTGTAGACAAAACGTTCATGTTCTGGGCAAACTGTACCACCATATAGTTACCTGGGCCCTGCTGACTCCATGTGAATAATATATAATATATATTATATAATATATAATATATAATATATGTATGCCACACACCTGCAGTCAAGACCCGGCATAGAATAGGTCTATAGCTCTATAGCTATAGGTCTATAGTCCATGCTTGTCGTAAGAGGTGACTAACGGGATCGGGTGGTCAGGCTCGCTGACTTGGTTGATCATGTCATCGTATCCCAATTGCGTGGATCGATGCTCATGATGTCAATCATTGGACTGTCTGGTCAGACCGCCGTCATATAGCTGGAATAGTGTTGAGTACGGCGATAAACCACAAACAAACAAAAGCAATCTGGGTAGAAAAACTCACGAAAATGCGTTATAGTGCCTCGCGTTTTAGAGCGAATTTTGTACATAGAGTGCTCTGTCATGCAGTATGTAGATTCGTAGATTAGAGGTGTACTATCTGTCTTAGATGCTAGAATAGAAATTCTTGTGTGGTGTGTTCTTTCCTAATGTCTATATATCTGTTGATATACCCTCATCTGTTTTAACATATTTTACAGCATTGTACTCCTTCAAGTGTTAGATAACCATATGAATCATTCAAATTATGTATGTTTGTCACTTAATGAGGAACGATGAGATGTTGAAACCTTCTCTATTAACGACAGCCCCCATAACGATCCGGGTAGGGCAACCCATGCTTGTCGTAAAAGGCGACTATGCTTGTCGTAAGAAGCGACTAACGGGATCGGGTGGTCAGGCTCGCTGACTAAGTTGATGCATGTCATCGTATCACAATTGCGTTGGTCGATGCTCATGATGTCAATCACCGGATTTTCTGGTCCAGACTCGATTATTTACAGACATTTGCAAGCGTGATATCACGTTATAACAGGAAAACATGGGATAACCTAAGGTGTAGGGGCGGTCGGGTAGCCTTGTGGTCAAAGCGTTCGCTCGTCATGCCGAAGGTCCGGGTTCGATTCCCCATATGGATACAATGTGTGAAACCCATTTCTGGTGCCCCCTGCCGTAATATTGCTGGAATATTGCTAAAAGCGGCGTAAAACCATACTCACTCACTCACTTTAGGAATTTAGGTTGTTGTAACTGTTTGCATAGCATAATATTGAAAGGACTCGGTAAACTTCGAATACCATTCTGTCAAGATAATTGACAGAAGGATGACGACCATGTGGCATCATTAAACGATAAATGTAAATATGTTTAAGTCCCAGTATCTTGGGATGTGATGTCATCTGCCAGGCTATTGCTGGAATATTGCTCAAAGCGGCGTAAAATCATATTCACTCACTCAGGGCAATCACTATTGACACCCTTCCTTAAAGGTGTGAGCAGCAAACGACCTTGCAAGTTTCTCCATATGTGTCAGGGGGCACGGGTGGCCCAGTCGTCTAAGGCGCCGCGATTTGCTGTGCAGAGTTGCGTCCCCTGGACACGTTAGAAACCTATGATTGTGGGTTCGAATCCCGGTTCACACCGATTATGTTTCTAGGTTTGTCAACACCATCCCTGTGCTCGTGGGTTTCACCGAAGTGGTAAACGTCTGAGACCTACATCACTTCGGGCTTTCCTCTCACATTAAGCTGACACGCCGTGATATAACTGGAATAATGTTAAAAGCGGTGTTAAACCCAACTCACTCACTCAATCACTCCATATGTGTCTTGGTATCTTACGATGTATATGTGATCATCACAGACTTACTATATAGATACTTACATAAATATATCTTGTCATAAATATATTCTTGTCATTACTATTAGTTTGAGTTTGGGAACGTGTGTGTCTGTTTGTATTGTCATCCCTGTTAACAAGAATGTATATAGGTAAAAGTATTGCAATTCGAGCGTACAGTCCAATGTTTTTTAAAATTTAACAACACACATCACTGAATACGTCCTGATAATACGAACAAAACAAGTTGGTTAACGTATTCAGGGTTGTGTTTTTTTAAAAATTTAAATATATATTTGTTATAAAATGTTATATAATGTGTACTAACACCCTGTCTCCACCTCTATGTTCTGTTTCCTTGAAATTCAATTAATTTATGCTCTCTGGTGTCCCCTCTTCTGTTATAGTATCATATTAATTAGTAGATATGAAACTGAGAAAACATGTTATATTTCAGCAGGGACTATATCAGATAAAAGTAGTTCTTTGTAAAAAAAATCTAAAAACTGCTGACTCTAATGTTTGGATCAGAAAAATTGTAAAAATGACCATAGGTTTTATCAAAATGTCCATGCTTACGTCTGAATTTCTTAATTCTGTTCACACGTGGAAAGAAGTATTTGTTTTGATTGAAAAAACAATAGCTTGGTTGGTTTCAAAGCTAGGGTTTGTTTGGTATTTACGGAACCTGGTTTATTCGAGGCCAAACTAATTTTTGTATAACACCTAAAAAAAGTGTGTTTATGGTTATGATGGCTGCGGAGCATGACTAGCCCCAAGTGTTAAGTGAATTATTGTGTGTTATATTATCTGCGATTGTCCTATGATAGCTGAGGGTATGAAACGAAGAGCAGCAGCATCGTATTTAAAATATAGTATTGTTTCTCGGTTTCTTCTTCTGTGTAACACTTGCATGTTTATATATCCCATACATGTCTATATGTAAATATGTATGTTGAGTCAGGATCTCTTTTAATAGCAGCAGTTTTAGAAATGTAATATGCTATTGCCCTTATAAATGCAATGAAATCTCTTTAACCGAAGTCACAACTTAGATATCGGGTTATCCGTTTTTCGAAATAAGCGAGTTATAGGAGACTATTATGCAGACGGATTCTTCAGGGACGTATAGTTATTTTGACTTAAACGATATATCGGTATATCAGTAGTTCGAGACAAAAAGACTATTCTGTAGGTCCTTCAGAGGCACTACAATTATATCGTCCTAAACGATATATACATGTGTGTTAACACTGTTCACGTTAAGGACAGTTTATTGTACATATATTGTGTTCTTTCGTGAACATGTTCTTTTCCTAAAGAGCAAATCACAAGAATAGTAGTGTGGTATTGGTATGACGTCATAGTTGATGACGCGGTTGGGTAGCCAAGTTGTCAAGGTGGTCTCGTCACAATAAAGGCCGGGTTTGCTTCCAAACATGATAACTCCGTATGGAGAACTTTGTAGACGTAAAGATTCTGGTGTGATATGGCTGAATGAGGGGTCATATTTGACGTTAACGTTACTATACTAGTATTCAAGGTCACGTTATGTATGTATGTTAATATCAAGTAAATATATGTACATACGGCATTTCTGTATTACGCGTATGAGACATCTTTGTAACTATTTTTTGTACGCTCATTATGTTGTGGGCAACGGCAATTTAAAAAACACACAATATTTATTAGCATATTTTGTTGCACCAAAACATAATTTCGCAGCAGAGGTGATGGGCATGGGTGGCCCATTCGTCAGAGTTGCGTCCCTTGGGCACGCCAGAAACCTATGATTGTGGGTTCGAATCCCGGTTCGCCCCTGTTATGTTTCTAGGTTTGTCAGCACCATGCCCGTGCTCGTTGGTTTAACTGAAGTGGTAAACGTCCGAGACCTGCATCACTTCGGGCTTTCCTCCCACGTCAAGCTGACACGCCGTGATATAACTGGAATACTGTTAAAAGCGGTTAAAATCCAAATCACTCACTAACAACAGATGTCGGGCAGCTCACCGCACGGGACTCGTATTTGTTTCGGTGTCGTGTGTCATTTGGGTCATGTGATATTTTGAATCTCATAAAGGAAAAAAAGTTTATTTTATTTCATTGTTTTGTTATTAATTTCATAATGCAAATATATATTGTTATCAAATTAAATAAAATAATCTTTGATGATGTTTTTCTTTTTTCCGTTTTTAAGTGATGTGATTATATAGCGTCTGTCGCTGTCTGTCACATTTGGTACGGGATAAATAATAGAGACTATATACATGAGTCCTCGATGGTCCAGTATATATGTCCAGTATCTCCGTTTGATATTATAATATTGCCTGGGCCCATTCGCTTCCAAAGTTTTTCTTAATCCCAATTGTAATTACACGAAACGAAGCAATGATGAATATGTCCAGGATTATTACCACAATAGAATGGAGATAACAAACGCAATATAAACCTTATAAGAAACTGACACAGATACCCAATCTACGATCACCATGACAACTGAGGTAAGTATGCCAACGCTGGTGTTCACAGTGACCCGGTATTCGTTATTTCCATACTTGATTATTATGTGTAAATTAATTTCAGAGTTGAAGATGAAACCTCTGCAAATGGGACAATTCCAAACGGAGCTCCGGCTGGGGGTCCGATAATGTAAGTGATAATTTGGGAATATGCTCAGTAAATTTAGAAACGCAACAATTTGATGTCTTTATGCCTATTTTCAGCGAATTGGTTTTAGGTTCAATGAAGGGATGATTGCAAGCGACTACAAGCCTCCATCTTTAATCTTGTTTGATGTCTGTGTTTCCATAGCAACCGAAGCTAGACATGCATGTTTTTTTTCATAAGTGGCATGTATGTGATGGGCGTTGCGTAACGTTAATGTTTTGTTTTTATACATTATGATCTGAGTGCTTATTGAAGTGGAAAGTTATTTGACGCTATGGGTATCATTTTGCTTTGCGGTTCGAGTCTTTTAATTGTCATTGAATACAAATGCTCTATATATTCCAGAAGGCATGGGTGGCCATGTAGGGTAAGGCGGTGCAGAGTTGCGTCCCTTAGGCGCACCAGGAACTTATGATCACGGGTTCGAATCCCGTTTTGCCCTGATACCACTTAAGGCTTGTCAGCACCACACACGTGGGTTTAGTTAAAAGTCTTTGACCCGCATCACATTAACTGACACGCCGTGATATAACTGAAATACTGTTCAAAGCAGCGTTAAACCCAACTCACTCACTCACTCACTCACTCCTCCCACATTAAGCTGACACGCCGTGGTATTACTGATATGCTGTTAAAAGTGGCGTTAAACCCAACTCACTCACTCACTCCTCCCGCATCAAGCTGACACGCCATGATGTAACTGGAATACTGTTTAAAACCGCGTTAAACCCAACTCACTCACTCGCTCCTCCCACATCAAGCTGACACGCCGTGATATAACTGAAATATTGTTCAAAGTGGCGTTAAACACAACTCAATCACTCGCTCATTATGTTGTGGGCAACGGCAATTTATAAAAACACACAATATTTATTAGCATATTTTTTTTTTGCACCAAAACATAATTTCGCAGCAGAGATGGGGGACATGGGTGGCCCAGTCGTCAGAGTTGCGTCCTTTGGGCACGCCAAGAAACCTATGATTGTGGGTTCGAATCCCGGTTCGCCCCTGTTACGTTTCTAGGTTTGTCAGCACCATACCCGTGGGTTTCACCAAATTGGTAAACGTCTGAGACCTGTATTACTTCGGGCTTTCCTCCCACGTCAAGCTGACACGCCGTGATATAACTGGAATACTGTTCAAGGCAGAGTAAAAGCCAACTCAATCACTCACTCCAAACTGACACGACGTGGCATAACTGAAATACTGTTGAAAGCAGTGTTAAACCACATTTCGTCTGATGACGTATTTTCATGTATTTGGCGGAATAACCATTTCAGATCAATAAAGGACCCAGATGATACTCCGAGAGCACATCACTTACCTCCTTTACATTATGGCGGCGGTGGAAACGGTGAGGGGGATGCTGAAGAAAGGAGGAAGAGGAGAAGGAAAAAGAGAAGGAAGCGTCAGGATGAAGGGGAGACAACTGTGCAGCCCAAATCAGACACCATAGATGAGGAAGAGGAATGATCAGACACACACAGACACACGACTTGTGATAAACTTCTCTCTAACCAAATATGATTTCCATGTAGCTGCGGCTGTGATATAGGTGTTTTCCAGATGACGTTGGACTGGAGTATGAGAATCAACGACATACGATGTAATTTGTGTTATTTATTGGTGTCTTCTCAAAGAAGGATCTCTTCTGACCAAACACATATCTGAAGCAGTTACTTGATATCAGTGCCTTCCGTCCAAACGATTAACCTTGATGTGCATATTCTGTGACCATTGGTTCAATGTGAAACCAGTCTTCTGACATTGTGGCGTTCTGACATTCTCATGGCGTCTGACAATATTACATGTACAGTATGACCATGTGACTTTAAAGATGGCAGATGGGAAGAAGTATCTTTAAGATCCTGCATCCAATACATGTACAAACTTATGCCACGATTTCCGTTACCTTGACTACGCAACTGGATATCATGATCTCAGACTGTTGATGATGATGTTGAATGATATCATGGTGCAAGACGCTGTTACAGGTGTTGTGATATTAAAGACTTAAACTGCGTTAACACAGTGCCAGTCATGACCCAGTGAGTGATATATACAAGGACAATGAGTTGCCTTTGTTCATTAATTGCGTGTATATACAGGCAGGGGAAATGTTTAACATGTTACTACGTACCTCGGTGAAATGTCTTACACTGGATGTCATCAACAAGGTCCAGTGTTGAATTTTAAATTTTAAAAGTTAAAATTGCTGTTAGTTTTTTATGGTTTAATCTTTCATATGTATACATAATGTGACGTGTAGGAGTGTAGAGAAATTATGTTTATGTCATCGTCGACGAAATCCATTTACATTTTTTTTCATTTTTCTTGTTGACATCGTTAAGCCCTCCGCTATAAGGCCCTTTGCTATAAGTCCCTTCGCTATTTTTGTTAATTTAATGAAAATTGCCTTGTCACGGATCACGTACGTGCATACCCGAATGTGCCTTTGACTCAATGAAGGCTTAAAGTATACTAGACATAAGCTCACTATAAGCCTTCAGTATATGCCGATTATATGTGCACTTGCATTGCACTTCAGAGTAGACTATTAAACTGTGTCGTTCATGCGCCTTGAGTAGAGCAGGCTTTTGAAAGGTGACCTGCCCACGCCCTGTTTTGACTTCTTTTTTTTCAGATGAAAAAATTGACTTACTTTGCATGTGTTTGTGACGGGTGTCACCGGTGGGTCAGGATACGCTCACCCTTTCGCGAACACCTGGTGTCATCACTATTTGATAGTAAGTCATGAACACATGCTCATGATATAGTTGGAAACGTTCTATCGACGTGCAGAGATTTCTATTGGATATGGAAAGGGTTTCGTCCCCTCATCTTATGATTAATATACGGAATTGTGGAGGCGAACTAAACACGATGTTTGGACATAGATATTTGGGTTATAACACACATTTTTGCAATATTTATCACACAATAACAACCATGGCCAAAACATATGGACCTTTGCAGCAATGGGAGACAACACTCTTCCCATGATTAGAATCAACCTTGAATGAAAGCGCATTCCTATTTTTCAAATCTGTTGACGGATCGATACTTTCAAACGACGTTCCTTCAAGAATATTTCCAGATTTATGCGTTCATAAGCCTAGAATCCACATGCCCTCTCTTTAAATCTAAGGTTTACCTAGAGATCATCAGAGGCCTGTCAGCACTACACCAAAGTGAAACAAACTTCAATCTGCTCTTACGTACTTCTGTGATACAAATAAAGCTATGTTCAAAGCAGCGTTTAGCCAACTTACTTATTGTGTGATCTCAGTGTGATCGTTCCGTCCAAAGATAATGTCCATACCCAATAGGGCGTGTCACTTTCTGTGTTACTCGTTTATAAGGGCAGTAGCATAACTCGCAATGATGTATGTATACATACTTGCACTTCTCTCTCTCTTCTTCCAAGCGTTTGTTATTGTGATCTGCCAACGTCTTCACATACTGTAATATAAAGTAGCGGTTTAATTTCTTCTTAATGTCTGCCAATAGAATAAAACCTTGATGTTATATTAGAACTGTATTTATTAGTTTTTCCAGGAACGCGTATTTTTAGAAATATATCAAACAACAATGAATATTTAATAACTGTTTAACATTGTAATTTTACTGTGGTTTACGGTACAACTTTGTCAAAGATTCAGTGGGGCACAGGTGGCCCAGTCGTCTAATGAGTCGCGATTCGCTGTGCAGAGTTGCGTCTCTTGGGCACGCCAGAAACCTATGATTGTGGGTTCGAATCCCGGTTCGTCCCGATTATGTTTCTAGGTTTGTCAGCACCATACCCATGCTCGTGGGTTTCACCGAGTCGGTAAACGTCTAAGACTTGCATCACTTCGGGCTTTCCTCCCACATTAAGCTGACACGCCGTGATATAACTGGAATAATGTTAAAAGCGGCGATAAACCTAACCCACTCACTCACTCAAAGATTCAAACGACAGTAATATTTAGTTAGGCATTTGATCTAAGTATGTATTTTGGAATTGTTTTAAAGTTTTTTTCCTTTATAGACATGCCCATATAGTAACAGATTATTTGAATACGCTTAAGAATGAACTATATATTTCTATATTTTTATTTGTTTCGCATTGTGATGGTAGAAAACGCGATAGCGTTGTGAATTTTGATGTTGGATACATATTTCATGTATAGTATTTATTGAAATGATGCATTTTCTATGTTGTGAAATATATAAAATGCGTACAATATCATCACTGTTTATCTTGTGTTGCTCTTCGGTGGAGACGTCTTGGGGGTGCGTTATCGGGGCATCAACACACTGCCATCGCCATAATGTACTGTCAAGAGTTATCGGCCTTGCGTATGGCACATTCAGTCATAAATCTATTATGTCCGTACAGCGGTGACCTTTTGGTTCTGAAGAAAAAAAGTCAATTGTTTCTTTGCATACAATAAATGTATTGTTACAATGAGTGGAGAACATAGCAGCCAGAATAGTTACTCCCACTATCACTCCAGTGTTATACAACCTGCATTGACTTCCAGTTGAACACAAAATAACATTCACGATTCTCTGTTTGGTCTCCAGATGTCACACGGGACATGCACCATCCTATCTCGATGATCTTCATGTGTATGTCCCAGGAAGATCACTCAGCTCAGAGAATAAGAATTTGCTCATCATACCAAATGTGATATCACACTATGGCAAACGTTTCCTGCATACTCGGCGGCCATTGCCCGGAACAGTCTACCTACATAGTTATAATAACTAATAATAAAATCTAAACGTATTCGACGGTTAAATATTTGGACGGAATAAATAAATAGCGACGCCTTCCCTACCCTCTCCGGAGGACAGTTGTTTTACCGCAACTCTTACACCCACTTACAGTCTCAGATACTAATAATACACTATCATTGAATAAAATAAGCAATTAATAGAAAAACGTCAAAATAATAATAAAAAGCAATTTCTTTTCATCACACGCAGTGTGTTTATTTATCTGCGTGTAAAATGAAAGATTTTACAGACGTTTCTTTCATTCAATTGCTCTCATCAGGACTGACTGACTGACTGAGTATGGTTTTACGCCGTTTTTAGCAATATTCCAGCAATACCACGGTGGGGGACACCAGAAATGGGCTTCACACATTGTACCCATGTCGGGAATCGAACCCGGCTCTTCGGCGTGACGAGCGAACACTTTAACCACTAGGCTCCCCGACCGCCCCTTCCCATCGGGGGAAGTGTAAATGGTGTGAGGTGGGATGAAATGGCGATTAACGTCGCGTTCAAGATACAGCACTTGTATAACGATGTGCATGCACGTGTGTGTGGCTAATTGTACGACTTCGGACCTATGCCGGTTGATATAGCTAGCTTCCATGCCGTGAATACCACACAGCAGTGTAACATGGATAGACCCTCAGGCACTCCAGATTCGAACGTCATGCATGGTAACAAGAAGTACCATCTTTTAACTTCTTTTAGTTAGAGCGAGCCCCTGATCGATATTACCTGTGTAACAGTGACGGGTTTGTAATTATAACCATTCTTTAACAAACAGGTAATTGCGTATGACTTTGAAGCGTTGATGGAAGCATGTTGAACGCCACAAGAACGTAGATTTATATAGACTGGGTACCCGTGAAGATTCGGGTTAGAATAGGTCTTCAGCAACCCATGCATGCCGTAAAAAGCTACTATGTTTGTTGTAAGAGGCGACTAACGGGATCGGATGGTCAGGCTCACTGACTTGGTTGATGCATGTCATTGTATCCCCATTGCGTGGATCGATGCTCATGATGTCAATCACTGGATTGTCTGGTCCAGACTCGATTATTAACAGACCGCCGTCATATAGCTTGAATATTGTTGATTGCGGTGTTAAACAACAAACCAACCAACCAACAAACAAACATAGAATGGGAATAACTTAAGTCCCACCAAGCTGCTTATTCGAATGTCGGGTACAGTAAACTCCGGTTATAACGAATTCAAAGGGACCACTTCTTTTAAGTCGATATATACGTTGTTCGTTATGAGCAAATGTACAGCATATATACAGCAAATGTTGGGATCAAGAAATAGTTCGTTATATCCGTTAGTTCGCTATAAGCGTGTTCGTTATAAACATAGTTTACGGAATTTGTGATCCTTCAAAGACGCATCGCAAGATTTGCTTGCTATTGATGCAACCAAACCAACTTTGTATATTTTACTTTGAATTGGCTTAATCTCCTATATTGGACAAATGCAGGTGAAATCCCGGCAACACAAGCCACCTGGAATACACGCCCTCATAATGAAAGGCTTATCGCCTCGCTCAAATGGGGATCATGTTATGACATAGGAAACAATTATTCGAATCCAATGCGATAGTACTTCATGGAATCAGCGTAGATTAATTACAGTACGTTACCAAGCCCCATGTGTTTTATATTCCGGTAAATATAGATAATATTACGTGTGAAAATATCGGCAGAAAATATCAAATTTCAACGCAAGAAAATATTCAGTCTCAACTATCCAAACAGTATCCATTAGGTATAAACGGCCAATAGTGGTGAACATCATAAGAATGGATCACTGAAAATCAGTGACACCAAGTTTGATTTAGACATATTTTATTCACAAGGAAATAATTAAATTTTCGTTGTGTTTATTTGAATTCCTGCATTCTGATTAGCTAAACTGGTCACGTGCTTTTGTATTCATTTCCCAATGAATGTAAAACAATAAGCCACGCCCACCGAAGGGGACTACTTTTATTCCTACAGAATGTCTGGGAATCCCAATTTTATAGTCAAAGAAGAAATGAAACAGCAAACGTGCAGACTCGCTCGCCTGTTTTTTTTATATTATAATAGTCGCTATTATAGTCGAGAGAATTCCCTTTCTGCTCACGTGTATGGTTATGCACAGGAAAATTCATGCATATTTATTTCCAAACTACCCTCTGAGACCTAAGGCCAAGAAGGAATGAAACAGCAAACGTACATATGTATGGCCTGTGTCAGAGGGTCGTTGTTCATATCTTCCAACTCTGAAACCTAATCACGTCCTTGCACCGTAAAACAACCGTCATGGGATTTCAGAACCGTCGAATGGTGTTTAGTCTTTTGGACACCAAGAATTTCCTCGCATGCTTATACATATCGGTAATATAATTCAAGTATTTTGAGTGGCATGTATGAAATTAACACCGTCAGTACCCCTTCGCTGTGCTGAGTTTTATATGGGATACATGGATTTATAAAAATTCCTTTGGAGCTTAAATGTTTTTAAACAAAAAACACAACAAAAACGTGCGTACTCGCTCGCCTGTTTTGTGTCCGCTCGACTGGGTTCAACAAATTTCCTGTCATCGAGTTTCATTTCCAACCCGCATTTTTCAAACTGTGTCTCCCCGTTCACAGGGAACTAATGCTCGAATCTGGTGGGAACTGAACTGTCATTTAAAACAGCCGTCTTCTCCCGGACGTATTTATTCCGGCTCGCTACAGTCCGACTGTTGAACTTATTGTCGCCCCTTGCCTTGATAGACAAGTCCGATGAACTTTGTTTTGATCCGACTCTCCGTTGATTTAAGAGATAAACCTACTGGTTTTTAGATACCTCTTATTTATACATTTGAAAGTGCTCGGTATCTACTCTACAGTGGGACTACATCAAATTTCAAAAGACAGTAGGTTTATCTCCATTCTACTGCTTTGATAATGGTGCCCTCTTGCATCATGTACCAAGACAGGGTACACTCCGAAAAGTGACCACAGGTAGTTATATGTGTAACTAATATGACTAAAGTTCGTCATTATAATACCCATAGTCTTGAGAAGTTCAAAATACGTGTTCAAAACACATAGTTGTTTAACTAGAAGTTGACAAATAACCCTACAAACTTAGTCCAAAGATAGATGTTCTAATTTCATCGCAACCTGCTCTGCACTATTTGGTCTCGGCAAGTCATTTCTTGAAAATCAGCGAGAGTCATTTCTTGGAAATCTAGTATTCCCATTTCCATTGGAGGGGTGACAGTTAAACGAATATATTTCTCCAAACAACTTTATGAATTAACATTCTACTATTTATTTTTACGTAGGTAAGTTTTATTAGGTAGTTAGCAATTACCCCAGTAAATAATTTAAAAAATGAAAATATATGCCTCTCCACCCCAAACTTGGATGTGACAGAACTTGACCTATATCACGGTTACTCACATCTCAAAACTGTCAATGGCTGACAGTGTTGTTTTTACATTTTGTTGCCTCAGACAAGTTACACGAGCAAGATTACTACCCGGATCTATGATGTGGTTCAACAGTAACCTGTAGATTTACTGGGAATGGGCCAGCTGGTACAATGCAATTGCAAATGAAACTGAGTATGACTGAACACCCTCTTTTTAGGCTGCAGACAAGCCAGATATTTTGCTACGAGGAATCTGCATGATTTAAACTCTCAATTTAACCCTAAATTCCCTCGCTTCTTTTCTATTCACAGCTTCACTATTTTTATAGCCAAACTTATATCTATTATTTTTCTTTCTTTCACTTTTTCTACATCCTTTTCTCTGAGCCGAAAATCTTTTTCCAAAGCTTTGGCTAAGAAATTCCTCTACACTTAACATCATATCAGACAATAAAATGTTTCTGCAATAATTCTGACGTATAATTCGTGATATACATGTATTAAATGTCTGCCCGACGAGACCTCATTGTTTCCCAAATTGAATCAATATGTCAACCCAGAAAACTTAATGTGAAAGCAACAACCATCAAGTGGTATACAATTAATAAATGTATTACAATATTCACATTCTGATGTCATTGATCCCAGTTGCGAACTTTGGAACTGAAAATGTTTGTTTGTTTTGTTTGTTTGTTGTTTGACGCCGCAGTAAGCAATATTCCAACTATATGACGGCGGTCTGTAAATAATCGAGTCTGGACCAGACAATCCAGTGATTAATATCATGAGCATCAATCCACGCAATTGGGATTGATGACATGCATCAACCAAGTCAGCGAGCCTAACCACCTGATCCCGTTAGTCGCCTTTTAGGACAGGCATAGTCACATTTAACGGCAAGCATGGGTTGCTGAAGACCTTTTCTACCCCGGATCTTCACGGGTCCTCCATGGTGGTAGTTGATGGAGATGACAATGACTATCGATCACAAAAAGGTGTGGAATATGTTTTCATGAATAAAGTTTCTCGAAACACATTTTATAATGTTAAACTTTTCTTTCATTGTCGGTTGTTGCAATGACAAAATTGCCTGTTCCGAGTAAGTTCGTCAATGAACATGTCCCTAACAGTTTCGTAAACATTTCAGTTGTATGCAAAAGTTATGCCTTTGTAAAGTCTTGTAATCCCATCATCCAAGCAGTCAGGGTAATAGCCTAGAACACCACATCGTCGCCAAAACATCCGATATCAAACTACCACATTTCCTCTATTAGACGCTAGGCCATCTATTAATTACGCGAGAGCCCTTGACCCGGCATGTATAAGAGACCTGGCTTGTATTAGAGACCCAGCGTGTAATAGAGGAAATATCGATACATTTTCCAGTTCCTATGGTTGATCGATCAGGAGCCAATTTTTTATCATTCGATATGTAGGCTGTCGATGTATTCATGCGCGTCTTTTTGTGTGAAAAAGCTTAATATATTTAAAAGGCGTTTCCGTATCAAAAAGGGAACCTCTTTTTAATCAGTCAGAATTAAGTATTCTTCAATGTCATGGTAGAATGGATATTGACTTTGTGGTCATGTCAAGTTATGTGCCTAAGTTAGACAATCACCTGATCCATGTCACGCCACAGTATATATTCCTACACCTAGAATATTTATCAATCTCTTTAAGTTTGTCCGCTTTGATATATACAACTGGTTTTGGTTGAACTATTGTGGCTAACATATGTCTTCCTTGTCAAATTTAATTATAAGGATTGACTGTGGACTTTTTTTCGGTTCAGTGAGGTACCAACAGAACACAATCCACAGTCAATCCTTTATTGATCGTGATTCATTGATTCATTCTAGATAAAGTCGGAATCGTGCAATCCTTTGGAAAGGGAATTGTCCCTTTTATTAAAAAAATGAACACAACATGTTTCAGTTTTGAAACGTTTTTATCACAACACAGATTCGACTTGGTCTTCATAATTACAGTCGAATGGACGCGTTCGTGTGTGTGAGTAGCCAACTGTACTCGAGTTATGCCAGTTTTATAGTGCTAGCCAGCTGAGATGCCATGCCGCAGTTTAACATGGGTACCCAATTCAGACACATTATACTGACTCAAAGCCGACCAGATCTTCTTTTATCCCATGGGGCAAAGCAGGGTAACAAATTCCAGGTGCAATGGCGTTTTACGCGCGCGTGCGTGCGTGCGTGCGTGCGTGCGTGCGTGCGTGTGTGGCTTGAATTAGTAAGAGTCAGGACTAATGCCGATTTTACAGTGCTAGTCCACTGAGTTACCATGCCGCAGTTTAACATGAATACCCAACTCAGTCTCCGAAAACTAACTCGGGCTGACTAGTCCTTGCTTTTTACCCTTGATGCGAGCGCCAGACAGGGTAGCAACAAGTACCATCTTATAATGTTCTTTGGTATGACGCAGCCGCGGTTCGAACCCCGGACCTTCCGCTCTCCGAGATGCTTATGGAAGCATTGTCCTTAGAAAACATAAAGGTTTCCCTCCTTTGCTTTGTTGCATGTCCTTGTACATAATTGTGAAACTGATTATCGCCAATACCTACCAACAGAAGACTTACTTATGGTGGCCCATAAGGGACATGGAGTCTGTTTTTCAATATTTTGATATTTCACTTACTTTATCGTAACCTTTTACAAATTTACCACAATTTGTCATACAAATAGGTGATAAATCATGAATAAAAACAACCCAAAACATGGAAAATGTACTTTCAAGTAGCTATTGAATCGCTGAAATGTGAAGCGAAAATCTCAAAAACTAAAATGAAAATTCAGAAAAGTATTTCCACCGCTGTGAAAAGTATTTCCTGTATTTTCATTATAGTTTTTGACATTTTCGCTTTGGCTTTTGACATTTTCGTTTTTGTTTTTGACATTTTCATTTTAGTTTTTGACAATTTCGCTTCAATTTTCTGCGATTCAATATCTACTTTATACATAATTTATCACATATTTGTATGACAATTTGTTAATATGTAAAAGGTTACGATAACAGTAAGTCATATTCAGACAGATTATGTAAAGGAAACACTACTATTTTCGTGTAGTATTCTGCCTTCAGTTGTTTTGCCTGTACAACTGTGGGATATTAAAAGGTGAATAGAAAACTTTCGAATTCATTATCATTCAACTGCCAAACAATCCGCATAGAAGTGTGTTTAATGGTCTATCCCCCCAACCAACAACCACGCCGTGATATACTGAAATACAGAGCAGGTCACATCCAACTCCCTCATTCGCATAGTCTTGATTTGTAGGCTTTTAGTTTCTCGAAGCTCACATAGACAGCAGCACACATCCAACTCCTTCATTCGCACAGGCTTGATTTGAAGGCTTTTAGTTTCTCGAAGCTCACATAGACAGCAGGACACATCCAACTCCCTCATTCGCACAGGCTTGATTTGTAGGCTTTTAGTTTTTCGAAGCTCACATAGACAGCAGGACACATCCAACTCCTTCATTCGCACAGGCTTGATTTGTAGGCTTTTAGTTTCTCTAAGCTCACATAGACAGCAGGACACGTCCAACTCCCTCATTCGCACAGGCTTGATTTGTAGGCTTTTAGTTTCTCGAAGCTCACATAGACAGCAGCACACATCCAACTCCCTCAATCGCACAGGCTTGATTTGTAGGCTTTTAGTTTCTCGAAGCTCACATAGACAGCAGGACACGTCCAACTCCCTCATTCGCACAGGCTTGATTTGTAGGCTTTTAGTTTCTCGAAGCTCACATAGACAGCAGCACACATCCAACTCCCTCAATCGCACAGGCTTGATTTGTAGGCTTTTAGTTTCTCGAAGCTCACATAGACAGCAGGAGACATCCAACTCCCTCATTCGCACAGGCTTGATTTGTAGGCTTTTAGTTTCTCTAAGCTCAGAACAATGGTGCTTAGCACCAGCCCGACACCTGCAAGGATGAAGCCGCCCCCGATTTGTTCCAAGGAGATACCTGTCATGGTGCTCCTGCTGCTGACACACTTCGTCTCACCCATTTGCTGGTGCCACTTCTTCCATAACATCTCCAAGATTCCACTTTGGCTCAGATAGGACATCCTGTTACAGAAGCATGTGGACACGCGCTAAGAATAATGAGTGAGTGAGTTGGGTTTAACGCTGCTTTTAACAGTATTCCAGTTATATCGCAGCGTCTCTAAGAATAAAACATAAAATGTACCTATTGTGTTCCTGGGAAGGCATCCATAATTACAATCTTTCACAAACTAATCACGGTATTCTACTCAGGAGGAGCATGTTTCAAGCAAATACTTACTGATAGAGTGAGTGAGTGAGTGAGTGAGTGAGTTTGGTTTTACGCCGCTATTAGCAATATTCCAGCAATATCACGGCGGGGGACACCAAAAATGGGCTTCACACATTGTACCCATGTCGGGAATCGAACCCAGGTCTCTGGCGTGGCGTGCCAACGCTTTAACCACTAGGCTACCCGACCGCCCCTACTGATAGAGTGAATGATTTCTCGTCAGTGTGAGAAATAGGATTCCTTTTTTCATAAAGGTTTCAATTCTAAGTTCCTAATTAGTGACATAATAAAGAAATGAATAAAGTATTCTTCATTACTAAGAAATGAAAGGAGTTCTACATAAAGAGGATATACATGTACTTGAATAAGGGGCCCATTTGTAACGAGAACATAAAGTGTTTCCTTAGTGAGGGAATAAGTGGGAATAAAAGAATCCTCCTTGATAAGACTATAATGGGGATTCCTCAAAAGTGAAATTCTAAAGTGAGTGAGTGAGTTTGGTTCTACGCCACCTTTTGCAATATTCCAGCAATATCACGGCGGGGGACACCAGAAATGGGCTTCACACATTGTACCCACGTCGGGAATCGAATCCGGGTCTTCGGCGTGATGAGTGAACGCTTTAACTACAAGGCTACCCAACTGCCCCGAGATTCAAAAGGGTTCCTTTAAACAGACAAAAGGGTTCCTCAACAGTAAGTTGATATAGGATTAGACGTAATGAGCTAATACATATTTTTTAGTGACAAAATAACAGATTCCTCCATAGATAGAGAATAAAGGATTCCTACATGGAGAGTGAGTGAGTCTTACTTACATCCTTTGTATGTCATCCTTTAGTGGTGAGTTCATCTGAATGCCGAAAGCCAGATGTACCCACAACTGCTCTGCTCCAAGCGTTTCCAGCTGACAGTCTTCAGCAGAGTAGGATTCAGCGCTGGACTTGAACAGGAGGAGGGCATATTTCTGTTGCTTTATTCTCCTAATATGATTAGCAACATCGGATTTGAGAAAGCTTGGATCATTGTTTGTTATTTTGGCCCATAGCCTTCCCTGAACACTTGTGTTTGAACTTGCCTGTTGGTGATAAACAGAACAATCAATTATGCCTTGATAACTTCACCATCAAATACAACATATTGGAATTCGTCTTTGGTTGTTTTTTTTGGCCCATGGCCTGCCTGGAACACTTGTGTTTGAACTTGCCTGTTGGTGATAAATGGAACAATGAATTATGCCTTGATAACTTCAACATTAATACAACATATTGGACGTTGTCTAATTGCTTTGACAGTGGACAGGATTGGGGGAGGGGGCTGCACAAGGTCTGGATTCCTGGGCTTGATCATAGCACCACCTGTGGCCATTACGAGTTATGTCCCTTCTGTGCCTCTCCTATGGACTAATCAGATTCCACCTCTCATCTCACATGCATTTGCTTCAAACAAAAATGGCGGTGCCAAGTTTAGACGATCTGATCGATAATCAAGATCTATATTGTGATAATACGAGTCATACATCGCGAAGTGCATCTAATCACGTGAACACAATGATTAAAAACATGAAAAGATTTAGGAAATTTCGTTTGACAATGAGTTGGAGGTGTAGATGCTTTGCAATCGACTGAAATCTGCAAGACAGTTCACGAACCGGATTTCGATTTCGTTGCGCCACTTTGACTGGACTAAGCGTAGACTCGTTAGTCTAGCCAAAATGTAACTCCATAATACCTGCCTAGTTCGACAAGGGTGGAAACTTTTATAATAAATTAACTCACTTGTCTCTGAGAAGATGCTTTTAGTCAACCCATTACAAGTAAGCTCAGTCAGTGGGTGTATACTCGTTGTTCTTGTGTGACCACATACCTCCAGTACAGTGTTGCTGATGCTATTGCCGTCCATTCCAACCGAATAATCACTGTCTAACAGCTCCTCTAGACTGGAGAATAGAGGCGAATCAGCGTGAACTGACAGAGCTGCCACTAGGTTGCCGCAGTAGACCGAGGTCAGCACCAGCACCAGCAGCCACCACGACGTCACCAGCACCTTCCCTGACATAGTTCGGGGATGCGTGCTGAAACCTAGCAATGTATTGAAAGATCGTAACAGAACACGACTTGTTTATTCCAGAAAATATAAATGTTTGAACACTGACAGTGTTTACATACGTTATCACTTCCGGAGTAGTATAGACGATGGGGGTTCTGCCGCAATCCATATAAAATTATATCATGATGCGACAAGAAGACATTTTGCCTAGCAGTTGCTACATTTTATTTAGAAGTTGCTCCAGTTTTATTAAGCAGCTGCTAAGCAACTGTAGCAGCTGCTCAGTAGCAAACGCTTAGCAAAATGTCGTGTTGTCGCATCATATTTGTATGTGGATTGCGGCACAACACCCATCGTCTATATTACTTCCGGTATCTAGAATTATCTCCCTTTGACGGTAAGCGCTTGTCGCTATCAGTATAGTACTTATATCTGGATGGAGTTGCTTTGCTTCCTATGGGGCAAGGGTGACCCAGTCGTTGTGCAGATTTGAGTCTATTTGTTGTTGTTTTTTGTTGTTGTTTAACGCCCCACACAGCAAAATTCCAGCTATATGACGCCGTATGTAAATAATCGACCAGACAATCCAGTGATTGACACCATGAACATCGATCCACATAAACGGGATGTGATGACATTGATCAACCAAATTAGCGAGTCCACCCGATCCCGTTAGTCGCCTTTTACGGCAAGCATGGGTTGCTGAAGACCTATTCTATCCTGGATCTTCACAATCACCGTGGGTTTGAAATCCAGTTCCACAATGATTATGTATTTTAGGTTTGTCAGCATCATACCCTAGTTCGTGGTTTCCCCCAAAAATTGTAGATCACTTCCAGCTTTCCACGCTGACACTCCGTGATATAATTTAAGTACGGTTCATAGCTTAACCCAACTCACTTAAATTTTCTTTCTTCTTTTTTTTTGCTATTAAAAACTATAAATCATGGGATTAGGACCTGTCAATCCAGTGTTTGCACAATCAACGCTCAACCAGTATAATAATTATTTAGAGATACTGACAGCCAAATCTCAATTTTAGTTGGGATCTATTCTGATCGGGAATCCCAATATGGTATTGCTATTTTGTCATGACATCTGTAACAGAACGACTGCAGCAGAACTACAGATAAGAAACGTATTTGCGTAAAATACCCCCCAAATATTCAAAAGCCAATTAATTTCAATTAACTTGCATACAGAAACGAATGCATGAAATGAAAAAACTCAAATGCATAAAAACAGCTGGGTTACACGTCACTATTGACAGATATATGAGAAACCTTATTTGTCCAAACACTGTAAATATACTTTGAGACATTTTAAAAAGATGAAACTTGGCAAAACTGATCATCAAGGTTGAAATAAAAGTGTCAAATGTTCTTAAAGTGAAACACAACACTAGTCTCTGAAAAAATGGCATCACTGGTCAGTATCTCGTGTGTCCGCCATGTGCATTGATGACTGTCATGCAACGTCGATACATGGAATGGATGGGGCGGTTGATGAAGGCCATAGGCACTTGAGCCCACATTCTGAGGAACGCCTGACGCAGTTCAGCTGCAGTTGTCAGCCTTGGTCGGACGTCATTCAGCCGTCTTTGAATCTCGTCCCACAGGGGCTCAATGGAATTTAAATCGTGACTGAGGGCAGGCCACTGCATGATTCTGATGCCATTCTGCTGGAGGAAGTCTCTTGTTGCTCTCACAGTGTGGGCACGGGCGTTATCATGCTGAAGCTCATGGTTGCGGCGACATGCCAAACGAGGTAGGGCGTGTGGTCTCAAGACTTGGTCAATGTACAGAGCTGCTGTGACACCATTGCCTCTCCCTGGACCGATGTTCTTGAAGACCACAGGGCCGACCCTATGTGCAAGACCACAATTCAACCCCACACCATGATGCTCGAACCACCCAACGAGTCTCTCTACACAACACAAGCATCCGAATAACGTTCCCCACGTCGTCGCTCTCTCTATGCTATCTGCTTTTGAGATACAGTAACGGCTCTCGTCTGAGAAGAGGACTCTTCTCCACTGCTGGTGGCGCCAATGCTGGTGCTGTGTTGCCCACTGAAGACGGTCCTGGCGGCGACGTGGTGTCAGAATGGGTCCTCGGTGTGGCCTGTTACAGTGGAGGTGTCTGCTCATCAATCGTCGACGCACGGTGTCCGCACTAATGTGTCGCTGGTGATGACCCCATGGTCTGTCGAGCAGTTTCCTCAGCAGTTCCTCTTGAAGATGCTGTCGCACAATCTGACGATCCTTGGTCTTCCACTACTTGGTCGGTCATCTGTAGTGTTGGTGATCTGGATTTTTATAGGGCACGAAATGGGGGAACGCATGTGCATTTCAATTTGCACACAACACACGTGCATCGGGTTACCAAGGCCGTTGCCGTGATACGTTTTGGCGATCGGTTTAATTGTAATCTGCTTTGTTTTTTTATCATCAAATCTCATTTTTCTGGACAAGGTAATGTTAAATTTTAGAAACGGTGACAAAAATTACCCAGATATTTAAATGACAACTTTTCATGCAATGTGACTTGGGGTGACGTTTCCTTTGCGGTTCAGTATACTATACCCAATGAAGCTTTTTCAGCGTGTGTACAAAGGAGCTAATTACCGAAACACAACTACGAGCTATTTTACTTTCCGAGACAAGCCCAGTTAAAACAGAAACAAAAGGGTTTCCCAATAATGGAGCTCTGACTGCCTGTATATATACATGTCGTATCTCAGTACCACGATCAATGATTATAATACACTGTAAATGATGTAATGCACACATGCAGACCGCATCACAGACTCTCGTTTGGGTCAAATCACAACAGTATTTACCATTCATTTTCAAAACAGCATTACCAAATGAGGTAGGGCGTGTGGTCTCAAGACTTGATCAATGTACGGAGCTGCTGTGACACCATTGCCTCTCCCTGGACCGATGTTCTGGAATACCACAGGGCCGACCCTCTGTGCAAGACCACAATTCCACCCCACACCATGATGCTCGAACCGCCCCACGAGTCCCTCTCAACAACACAAGCTTCATAAAAAGCAAGGCCACTTCAGACGGATCTGCGTTTGAACATGTCAGATATCAGGATGACTAAACATATGCTGGCCTAATTGCCGTCTACCCATTATATCCTCGTCATCTGTGCGTGGTCACAACATCTATATCAACATGGAGAGATGTATCTTTATGGCATAACATCTCTCAGGTACCTCAATTAGCATTTGAATGGAGAAACAAACACACAATATATACCAATATTGATTTAGGACGTGGCAGGATGTCAGAAGGATGTGCGATTTTCTGAATTTCAGATGGTCTTAAAACAAGGTTAACAAGCGTGTGTAAATGGGGGGAGACAGGCTGTGTCTCCAAGGGGGAGACTGGCATTTCTTCATCACGGACATCCAACATGTCCGGTGAACCTTGCAATACCCGACCAAGACAATATTATATTTCTTTTTATCATCCACTGGCTCCCACAGGAGGTATCACATGTGTGAGATCAAGAGATATCTGCATTGTAGGTATCGCTGCAACGAAATTGCATCACGAAACTTTGCAAACCATTGTTACGTCATTGTAACTATGACGTCCCATTCAAATGACATCACCAATGGCTCTGCTACTGAAGCTGTTAGCAGTCCTTTTCGCATTTAAGACATTGCTATTACTGTCTACAAACTGAAAAATGTGGAAGAATAATAAAATCCCTCCGTTATAACTTTTGCTCAAGTTTGTTTCCACTTTTATCAACTCGTGTCGATACATCTGATATCAAAAGGCGCTCGGGTGAGATTCTCTATATATATTGGATTAACTTATTGTTACTTCCGCTTCCCCCATCCCCTTTCCCCCACCCTTTTCCCCTAACCCCTTCTCCCGACCCCCTTTCTCCTAACCATTTCTCCCCCACCCCTTTCCCCTAACCCCTTTTCCAAAACCCCTTTCCCCTAACCCCGTCTCCCGACCCCCTTTGCCCTAACCCCTACTCCCGATCCCTTTCCTCTAACCCCTTCTCCCCCACCCCTTTCCCCTTCTCCCAACACCTTTCCCCTAATTCCTTCCCCCTACCCCTTTCCCCTTCTCCCGATCCCTTTCCCCTAACTCCTTCTCCCCTACCCCTTTCCCCTAACACCTTCTCCCCCACCCTTTCCCCTAACACCTTCTCCCCCACCCTTTCCCATAACCCCTTCTCCCCATCCCTTTCCCCTAACTGCTTCTTCCCCCCTTTCCCCTAACCCATTCTCCCGACCTCCTTTCTCCTAACCCCTTCTCCCGATCCCTTTCCACTAACCCCTTCTCCCCACACCTTTCCCCTAATTCCTTCTCCCCCACCCCTTTCCCCTGACCCCTTCTCCCAAACCCCTTTCCCCTAAACCCTTCTCCCCCTACCCTTTTCCTCTAACTCATTCTTCCCCCCCTTTCCCCTAACTCATTCTCCCCCTACCCCTTTCCCCTAACCCATTCTCCCCCTACCCCTTTCCCTTAACTCCTTCTTCCCCCCTTTCCCCTAACCCATTCTCCCCTACCCTTTTCCCCTAACTCTTTCTCCCGACCCCCTTTCCCCTAATCCCTTTTCCCCACTCCCTTTCCCCTAATCCCTTCTACCCCACCCCTTTTCCCCTAAACCCTTCTACCCCACCCCTTTCCCCTAAACCCTTCTCCCCCCCTTTCTACACCCCCCCCCCCCTTTTCTCCCTCAACCCGTTTCCCCTAACCCCTTCTCCCCTTGACTATCAAACTTCTGATACCAAGGAACTTAACGCCGTTGGCCGAACGTCAGGACTATTTGTTTGTTTGTACCTTGCCTGGCCAGAGACTTAAGGACATCCCAGCTGTAGGTATACAGATTCAGTCTGAACTTCGTGAAATAGCCTCTGATGAGAGTAGTGTTCTGTACATCTGTATACTGGTTAAGATGACTTTCTGTCATGGCCACGAGAAATGGCACGGCACACGCCGCTGACAGGATCACAAGGTACACGAGAGGCTGGAATGGACGGACCAGGAGGAAGAGGGATGCGTATTCTTGTGTTTCGTGTCTCATGTATAACACGTCGTGGTACTCCGTCCTGATTGGTGGATAAATATAGTCCATAAACCGAGCTCTGTCTTCATTGATTATGAGGTCACACACAGCAAGGTCCACTTCCTGAAAGAACAACAACTGAATAAGGCAAAGATAGTGTCGTAGTATTGGTCAAGAACCAGTTAACTACTATCGCTCTAATGCGCCTGCTCGGGAGTTCACGTGCAAGACTCCATTGCTGTAAAACATGGGCACAACATAAACAGCCATCGACCTATAATCAGTCGTTGGTTATCATTGTGTGGAACCCCAGTATTGAACAGGCATCGTACCAGACGTGTTCTTTGCTCGGGAGGAGCGAGACTGCCTAGTGCCAAGCTTGACCAAATTTACATACACAGACGTTAAGTATGTAGAGTATCCATAACAACAAATTTTCACATTCACTCTTTGAAGATTAGAATAAACAGATGTGTATTTTCACTGTAATATAAATGCTTGATGCAGTATTATATGTCCTGTCTCGTATTCGGGGCATTTGTCCCAGTAAATGTAAGCAGCGTCTTATCTTAGTGTGATTGCAAAATCCACACAGACGAAAGTTGAAGACACTTACCACTGTGTTAAAAGCCAGGAAAAATGTGAGTGAGTGTGTTTGTGGCAGGTTTGAATGAGTGAGTAAGGACAATTTTTTACACAACAGATAAAATATGTAATTTTTGTTAATACCGGCGAAAAAATATTACACATATGGCGGCCAAATAATACACTAATGTGAGTTGATACTCGTTAGCATAGACGTCAAATGTTGGCAAGGACAGATATCTCAATGTATGGAGTTCTCAAGATGTGGGAGATCCACAGTTATTTTTATATTCATTTAAGCAAAGACTGGAGGATATATTTTGTCAACAGTGGCACCAAAGTATTTCTGAATAAAGTAAAATCATTGTTACAAACTGAAAGATATTTAACTTGTTTAAATGATAAAAGTTTAATCAGAGCTTATTGTAAACTTAGAATTTCATTGCATAAGTTTAATGGAAATATATGTCGCAGGTCCAAAGACGGTGATATTGTGAACTGTATTTGTACAAACTGTTCATCCGGAGAAGTAGAGGATAAATATCATGTCTTACTTACATGTGAATCATATTCCTATTTAAGGCATTAATTTCTTCCCATGTTGCAAGGTACTTTTAAAGACCGTCAATTAATGATAAATATGCTAAACTCTGAAAATCCTGGTATGATCAATGCTGTTTCTGTATTCTTAAAACATGTCTTTAAAATGAGGAATGTGTAACCTGATTTAAAATCTGATCATCTACATCACGTGACAAATGTTAATATCCAATCTGCATTGTACTATGGGCCTTGATGCCTAAAATACTGAAATAAACTGTCTGTCTGTCTGTCTGTCTGTCTGTCTGATATCTCAATGAATATTCATACATTCTATTTTAAAACTGGACTTTTGACCAAGCAAAACAAACCGTTTTCATCGCTCTAAAAAACAAATGTTCACATTACATATTTATGTGACCATCCATAAGTTTACATGAAATGAATATGAAACTATAATGCAATTTTGCGTATTAACCAACTGCTGGTTATAGTTGTGACGTTAAGTAACAGGTGTGTACACTTTATTATCAAGTACAGAAACTATAATCTTTAAAGCTAAACCTTTTCTATAGGTAGCCCTGTTTGGCTGGTTGGTTTGTTCGTTGTGAATCGCCGCATTCAGAAATTTGTCAGCTAGATGATGGCCGTCTGTAAACAATTGGACGAGACAATCCAGTGATTGACATCATAAGCATTGATCCATGCACTGGGCATACGATGACCATACGATGATGCACCAACCAAGTCAGCGAGCCTAACCACCAGATCTCGTTAGACGCCTCTTACATAGCATAGTCGCCTTTTGCGGCACGCATGGGTTGCTGAAGACCTATTCTACCTCGGATCTTCATTGGTCGATAGCTATCTTTGGGTCAAAACAGCATTTGATATGAGCTACAATTCGGCAATACGACCCCTCCATACCATACATACACGAAACAATGCGCATAAATACAGTTGTTCTCTAACTTTAGATTCGTATCATTTGCTGGTTCCTCAGTGTCTTGATTCCTCAGTGTCTGATTTATGCATAAATGCCCATATGCTACTACGGTGGCCCATAAGGAACATGGAGTCTGTTTTTCCATATTTTGATATTTCACTTACTTTAATCGTAACCTTTTGCAAATTAACTCGATTTGACATACAAATATGTGATAAATCATGTGTAAAGAAGATATTGAATCGCTGAAAAGGAGAACAAAAATGTAAAAGACTAAAATGGAAATACAGAAAACTATTTCCACCGCGGTGATAATATTCCCACCGCGGTGATAATATTATCACCGCGGTGGAAATATTATCACAGCAGTGGGAATATTATCACCACGGTGGAAATTGTTTTCTGTATTTCCATTTTAGTCTTTGACATTTTTGTTTTCCTTTTCTGTTGTTTCATTTTAGTTTTCGGCATTTTCGTTTTTGTTTTTGACATTTTCGTTTTAGTTTTTGACCTTTTCGTTTTGGTTTTTGACATTTCCATTTTAGTTTTTGACATTTTCGCTTCACATTTCAGCGACTATATAGCTACTTGAAAGTACATTTTCCATGTTTTCGGTTGTTTTTATACATGATTTATCACATATTAGTATGACAAGTTGTGTTAATTTGCAAGGTTACGATAAAAGTAAGTGAAACATCAAAATATTGAAAAACAGACTCCATGTCCCTTATGGGCCACCGTATGCTACAGCTGTAATGCTGTATAAACACATCCTGTCTTATTTGTGAAGACTTAGGTGATGTTTACCGGATCAAGACTGTTTTCAGGAACACATATGTGTGATAGGGAGGGTAAGGTCGGCTACTGTGTTGAGTATCTGCTCACCTACCCGTCTGAATAGCGCTCCCACTATGCCGTCATACGTGCCGTTAACAGGGAGGCCCCAGGACCGGTCCTTTGGCTCTGTGATGCTGTAGCTGTAGAACAAGTTTTATTGGTGTGGGGTGAAATGAAGTTTTAATGATTTTGGCACTAAGCATGCATGAATAAATGTTTCTCGATCTATGTTTCTCAAAAGTGAGGCGAGGTATTTTGTTATTGAAAACAAAAGTGATGTAGTGGAAACAGATTTTGTTTTATCCGATAGATTAGGCTGGATGTATCAAACAATTTAAATATGACTACTGTAAACTATGGTATAACGAACTAAAAGGTACCACTAATTTTAGTTCGTTATAACCGGAGTTCGTTGTAAGCATATATATACAGAAAATATACAGCAAATAGATGGGACCAAACAACAGTTCGTTATATCAGTCAGTTCATTATAAACGTGTTCGTTATAAACGTAGTTTACTTTATTATATGATCTGAACATTGATAATGTGTAGGAGTGGTTATAATTGATTAAGGGGACACGGGTGGCCTATGAAATGGCATATCCAATAATCAAAACCAATATTCAATTACCTTTTGATATGAATATATATACATTGGAAATCTGCCATGATCACCATATACCATAACGCTTGGTGTATTAACCTTAACACCAAGGGCTTTCTTGCAGGCATACTTTTTCTATTTGTTTTCAAGCTTACTGAGTCCCCATACCTCTGCTCCATATAGAAATATCGGATTTATCTTTAAATCAAATATCTTGAAGAACGACTTATAAGTAATATTTCCAAGAGTATAGATTTTAACACGTCACTGGGGCCGTGCGCCAGTGACGTGACACCATGTTCATAGGCGAGTCATGGTTGTGTCCCCGATTCACAAATGGCAGACAACGTTGTATGAGACGTAACGGCGAGCGGGTTTTGGCGGCATTAGACGTGACTGGCGAGCTGATTTGGTACTGAGAATGGACATTTGAATGATCAGCGATATGTTGACGACATTCTGCATCCTGTCTTGTTCCATTCGCTTGAATTATCGTCAGAAATTTTGAGCATGCCAATGTCAGAGCACATCGTGCCCACTTCGTAGACGATTATCTCTGACATAAAGGCATACGTACACCAGACTGACCCGGCAAATCCCTCGGCATGTCCCCCATAGAGCATCTGTGAGGTGTCTCGGGTGGAGGGAGTACGTCAGAGACCAAGCATTCGCCAACATGGCCAAGAATTGGGTAGCTCTCCAGGCGATACCAAGGACAACCATTGAAGTTCTTCAACTGTATGCCATCAAGGTGTCGAGCATGTATCGTCCAACATGGCCCAGCATTGGGTAGCTCTTCAGGCGATACCAAGGGCAACCATTGAAGTTCTTCAACTGTATGCTATCAAGGTGTCGAGCATCTCGAACATGGCCCAGCATTGGGTAGCTCTCCAGGCGATACCAAAGGCAACCATTGACGTTCTTCAACCGTATGCCATTAAGGTGTCGTGCATGTATCGTCCAACATGGCCCAGCATTGGGTAGCTCTCCAGGCGATACCAAGGGCAACAATTGAAGTTCTTCAACTGTATGCCATCAAGGTGTCGAGCATGTATCGTCCAACATGGCCCAGCATTGGGTAGCTCTTCAGGCGATACCAAGGACAACGATTGAAGTTCTTCGACTGTATGCCATCAAGGTGTCGAGCATCTCCAACATGGCCCAGCATTGGATAGCTCTTCAGGCGATACCAAGGACAACGATTGAAGTTCTTCAACTGTATGCCATCATGGTGTCGAGCATGTATCGTCCAACATGGCCCAGCATTGGGTAGCTCTTCAGGCGATACCAAGGTTAACCATTAAAGTTTTTCAACTGTATGCCATTATGGTGTCGAGCATGTATCGTCCAACATGGCCCAGAATTGGGTAGTTCTCCAGGCGATACCAAGGGCAACCATTGAAGTTCTTCACCTGTATGCCATCAAGGTGTCGAGCATGTATCGTCCAACATGGTGGAGACACCAGATATTGATTTTCATGCCCGAAATTATTTTAACAGACGTTTATCGTCAGTACACCTTCACTGTCATTTCATAAGTTCCCCTACTTTTTGTCGGTGGTATAAAACTGAATGAAGTACTTTATTTAAACTGTAGATAATAGTCGGATTTCCGAATTTAGACACAGGGCATATATGATGCTGTTGTTATAACACATGTACTTTGTTAGGTATTCGTAATAGTCAAAAGAAGTACTACATACCTTAAATTCAGAACCCCTGTTATGGTGTCAAAGATTTCCATTGCATATCCCTCATAGTGACTTGTTCCATTGAACACATACTTGTATATGAACGTATTGGACTGAAAAAATAATGCAGTTGTGTTAGACCCTGTTCATATGCACACTAATACCTACGTACGCAGTTATACGACAGGTGTAAATACCCACGTACGTCATTATACCACAGGTGTAAATACCTTCGTACGTCAGTATACCACAGGTGTCAATACCTACGTACGTCAGTATACCACAGATGTAAACACCTTCGTACGTCAGTATACCACAGGTGTAAATACCTTCGTACGTCAGTATACCACAGGTGTTAATACCTTCGTACGTAATTATACAACAAGTGTAAATACCTTCGTACGCAATTATACCACAGGTATAAATACCTTCTTACATAACTATACCACAGGTATAAATACCTTCTTACATAATTATACCACAGGTGTAAATACCTTCGGACAAAATTATACAACAGATGAAAATACCTTCTTACATAATTATACCACAGGAATAAATACCTTCGTACGTTATTATACCACAGGTGTAAATACCTTCTTACATAATTATACAACAGGTGTAAATTTACTCAGGTATTTAAATAGAACACTTAAAGCGCGTTGCATATGCACTGACATATCCTGTGTGCAATTTTAAATATTTCACATTAACCATCGCCATGGAGACACTTGTAGCTCCTCCTAGAAGTCTATATATACTCACTGACAAAAGAAACGCGAATACTATACATGTTGGTTAAAATACGAAGATTTACTCATCGTCAAGCGATATTAGTCTGGTTCGATGCACAAAAGAACATACCGCTGCTATATATGAAATAATTATGCTTACATACCGCAATGTAAACTAGAATATATACAACCACAATCAGTAATATGATGGCAGCTTCTAAATAATCGAGTCTGCACTAAATAATCCAGTGATTGATATTAATAGCAACGATTATACTGACTCTGAGGTAATCAGTCCTTGTTATATCCCCTTAATGTCCAGCGACAGGCAGGGTAACAACAAATAGATCCGGGGTAGAATAGGTTTTCAGGAACCCATGAATGCCGTAAAATGCGACTTTGCTTGTCTTAAGAGGCGACTAACGGGATCGACTGGTCAAGCTCACTGACTTGGTTGATGCATGTCATCGTATTCCAATTGCTCGGACCGATGCTCATGATATCAATCACTGGATTGTCTGGTTGAGACTCGATTATTTACAGACCGCCGTCATACATCTGGAATATTGATGAGTGCGGCGTTAAACAACAAACAAACAAACAAACAAAAAAGGAGCGTGCTTGCTCCCCGTACCGCTAGAGTCGTTACTCGAAGATGTCTGTTATTATAGCCATAGGCAGTGTTAGGAAAGTAGCAGGATACAGGGTTCCTCGCAACACATGGCTCCACTGGAACAAACACACTCTCCCGGGGATGGTGCCTCACGGTGAACACATTGCTTAGGAAATACTGAAAACAAGAATTTAAACAAAAGTAGCAATAAAAATCCATAATCATAAGAAATCCCTGATAAAAGCAGAGTCCGTTGTACGAATCTAAATAAAATATAATCATGTGTTTCTAAATCGTCATGAGATAGTGATGATACCAGGCATTCGCGAAAGGTGAGCGTCTCCTGTCCCACCACTGGCCTCCGTCACAAACACACGTAAAGGCAAGTCAATTGTTCACCCGAACAGACACGGAACATGTTGTACAAGTTAAAAAAGGGAATTGCATCTAACATCATTTTGGTCACTGTTGCGGCAAATGTGGACATATCATCAACATTTCTACCATAAATGTTTTTGAACGCTTCAGTGAGGTATTGAATATTGTGTCCTGAACAACCATATTTTTAGCAGGCGTTTGACACTCTGTGAAATGTTCGTAGAAAGAGCATACTCGATTGTATCTGACACGTCTGTACCTCAAAAGTGAACACATCTGTATATGCCATTCTTTAGAGTGAGTGAGTGAGTGTGTAAGTGAGTGAGTATGGTTTTACGCCGCCTTTAGCAATATTCTAGCAATATCACGGCGGGGGACACCAGAAATAGGCTTCACACATTGTACCCATGTCGGGAATCGAACCAGGTCTTCGGCGTGACGAGCGAACGCTTTAACCACTAGGCTACCCGACCGCCCCGAACAACATGTTTTAGAATCATGTTATAAGAAGTTAACGCCTCTCAATAATGTATTAGTTAATATTTGCAATTGTTCAGTAACCGTTGACATGTATTTCAATGTGCCCGATCTGAAAAGTTACTTAAAAATTGATATTCACTTTATTTAATTAATTAAAACAGCTAGATTCACAGTTAACGTGAAATTCATGTACTGTCAAAAAATTCATATATTCAATTTAAGTCAAATCCCGAAAAGCAGTCAGCAATATTCCAGGCGCTTGTAGAGCAACTAACTCAATCAGACAACCCTGACTACCTGACAACCTAATAACCCTGACAACCCTGTCAACCTGACAACCCAAACAACCGAGATTACCCTGACAACCCTTACAACCTGACAACCCAGACAGCCTACACAACCCTTACACTCTGATAACCTGACAATCTGACAACCTAATAACCCTGACAACCTGACAACCCAAACAACCAAGATTAACCTGACAAACTGACAACCCAGACAACCCTGATATGTAAACACAGACAACCTGACAACCCAGACAACCTGACAACCCTGACAACCTCACAATCCAGACAACCCTGACAACCTGCCAACCCTGACAACCTGACAACCCTGACAACCTGACAATCCAGACAACCTTACAACCTGACAACCCTGCCAACCTTATAACACTGACAACCCTGTCAACTTGACAACCCAAACAACCAAGATTACCCTGACAACCTGACAACCCAGACAACCTGACAACCCAGACAACCCTGACAACCTAATAACACTGACAACTCTGTCAACCTGACAACCCAGACAACCTGACAACCCAGACAACCCTGACAACCCTGACAACCTGACAACCCTGACAACCCTGTCAACCTGACAGCCCAGACAACCTGACAACCCTGTCAACCTGACAGCCCAGACAACCTCTGACAACCTGACAACCCAGACAACCCTGACAACCCGACAACCCAGACAACCTGACAACCCATGATAACCTGACAACCCAGACAACCCTGACAATCGATTCGGGCATAGGATCTCAACAATGAACTTGACATTGTAATCACTGCCAAGGTATATATATGCTTTGTATCCAAGCCAAAAAGGCGCACACCTACCTTGGACTTTATCAACATCAGGGCTACATTTTCTAAAACTATTGAATTCTGAAGATCAGGAACATTCAGGTCTTCTGCTAAAAGCAGCCATTTTGAATGGTGTTGAAAATCAGTTTGTCTTTTTGTCTTCTCATCAAAAGTGTTAACCTAAAACAATAAAAGTTCTTTCGCTTTAGTTTCAAGATAGTATGTTTGCGTGTTAGATAATTAAGCATGTAAATAAGATATTTAATCATTTGAAGAATAAGATAATTCTTATATATGCGTACTCCATTCACCTCATTCAGGGGGCACGGGGGGCCCGGTCGTTTAAGGCGCCGCAATTCGCTGTGCATAGTTGCGTCCCTTGGACACGCCAGAAACCTATGATCGTGGTTCGAATCACGGTTCGCCCCGATTATGTTTCTAGGTCTGTCAGCACCATACCGGTGCTCGTGGTTTTCCTCCCACATAAAGCTGACACACCGTGATATAACTGGAATACTGTTAAAGCGGCGTTAAATCCAACTCACTCACTCACCTTTTCTTCATTATAAGAGTTAAAGCCAACCTTTCGAAAGGGACAAGTAACGAGATGATAAGATTACATGTACCGTCGCCATTAACTGTAGAAGATGGTCTTGTTTCATGATGGCCACCACATTGACAGCAGGGAACAGGATCTGGTGGATTTCATGGAGGGTGTCAGCAGTGTCCGTGATATTGAGGTCATACACAAGACATTGCAGAGACGACTGGGATATACCAGACACAAGACTGCTCACTGAAACCAAATTCTGATTGTAGCATGATACAAATTTAGGTACATAAACAGTAACTTGTTCTTCACGACACGTGACAACCTGTGAAGATTCGGGGTAGAATTGGTCTTCAGCAACCCATGCTTGCCATAAAAGGCGACTATGCTTGTCGTAGGAGGCGAATATGCGTGTCGTAAGAGGCGACTATGCTTGTCGTAAGAGGCGACTATGCTTGTCGTAAGAGACGACTATGCTTGTCGTAAAAGGCGACTATGCTTGTCTTAAGAGGCGACTATGCTTGTCTTAAGAGGCGACTATGCTTGCCATAAAAGGCGACTATGCTTGTCCTAAGAGGCGACTATGCTTGTCGTAAGAGGCGACTATGCTTGTCGTAAGAGGCGACTATGCTTGTCGTAAGAGACGACTATGCTTGTCGTAAGAGGCGACTATGCTTGTCGTAAGAGGCGACTATGCTTGTCTTAAGAGGCGACGATGCTTGTCGGGATCGGGTGGGTTGATTCATGCCATCGTATCCCAATTGCATAGATTGATGCGTCTGATGTCACTCACTGGATTGTCTGGTCCAGAACCGATTATTTACAGGCCGCCGTCATATAATGTTGCTGAGTGCGGCGTTAATCAACAAACAACAAGGCATGTCACACAATGGAATCAAGTCTAATAGGCCAGTGAGTGAGTGAGTATGGTTTTACGCCGCTTTTAGCAATATTCCAGCAATATCACGGCGGGGGACACCAGAAATGGGCTTCACACATTGTGCCCATGTCGGAAATCGAACCCGGGTCTTCGGCGTGACGAGCGAACGCTTTAACCACTAGGCTACCCGACCGCCCCTCTATTAGGCAAGAGTCACCCCTAATTTGCCGTATAAGCCAACTCTATTCGATATTGGCTGGTCGGCGAACACTTGGTGTCATCACTGATTTTCAGTGATCCATATAATTTTCAACACTCTATTGCCTGTAAGGCCTAGTGGTTAAAGCGTTCGCTCGTCACGCCGAAGACCCGGGTTCGATTTCCGACATGGGTACAATGTGTGAAGCCCATTTCTGGTGTCCCCCGCCGTGATATTGCTGGAATATTGCTAAAAGCGGCGTAAAACTCACTCACTCATTGACTTTAAGACCAGTGGAATTTGTCCCGGCAGAAAACAGAGACAGATCATTCTCTGGCGTTGAACTTTTACTTGTTTAATATGCCATTGTATTCCAACGACGAATGAGGTTGAATCAAGCTATGATCAACTTTTGATATGCATGTCAACAAAATATGTTTTCACTTTAACTAACACTTTTGCTTAAAGAGGAGAAGTCGAACAGCATGTTGTTATGACAATATATGTTGGTGTCATCATTGATTTTCACTTTTCTTTCCGACTAATTAAACAGTACATTTTTTACTTTTTTTCAAGTCTGGGGAAAAGGCATGTCAATATTAAATCGAGAAACTACAGTAAACTACGTTTATAACGAACACGCTTATAGCGAACTGACGGATATAACGAAATATGATTTCTCGTCCATTTGCTGTATATTTGGTGTATATTTATTTATTACTAACTACAGTTTTAACGAACTAAAATTAGTGGTCCCTTGAGTTCGTTATAACCGTAGTTTATTGTACTTTAAACCAAACAATCCCTCATGAAGCATCTTCCAGTATTTCAAATGGTCGGTCCCCCACGATATGGTATGATGTATACTCCTAACAACAGTGGGGCGCACGGGTGGCCCAGTCGTCTAAGGCGCCGCGATTCGCTGTGCAGAGTTGCGTCCCTTGGGCATGCCAGAAACCTATGATTGTGGTTCCGGTTCGCCCCGATTAGGTTTCTAGGTTTGTCAGCACCATACCCGTGCTCGTGGGTTTCACCGAAGTGGTAAACGTCTGAGACCTGCATCACTTCGGGCTTTCCTCCCACATTCAGCTGACACGCCGTGATGTAACTTGAATACTGTTAAAAGCGGCGTTAAAACTCACTCACTCCTAACAACAGTCAACACTATTACTGTATTTCCTCGATTAAAAGCCCGGGGTATATATCACTACAATACTCTTTACCCCCGGTGTTAATTATTTCAATTTCCGACTAATATGATGCTCAGACACACCTTTAGTACTGTTGTTTAGAGGTTTTGTAAAATACTTCTGTTTAGCGGGAACAATATGTTGTAAGCTAACAGTGGATCGATCAGTACGACACGAGAATAATGGGGAATGGTCCGTGCATAGAAACTACTCGAGTTTAATCGAGACCTGGCGTTTATTGTTTCCAGATGCCCCATACCCAGGGTTTAATCCAGGCTCTTCATATTCGGGCGTTTAATCGAGGGAACGAGTGAGTGAGTATGTTTTTACGCCGTTTTTCGCAATAACAAGTCGGGGGACACCAGAAATAGGCTTCACACATTGTACCAATGTCGGTAATCGATGAATGAATGAATGAATGAATGAATGAATGAATGAATGAATAAAAAAATGAATAAATACATAAATAAATAAATAAATAAATAAATAAATAAATAAATAAATAAATAAAGCGAGAAAACCCTTTCCATATCCAATAGAAATTTCTGCATAAAGCAGAGTCGATTGCACGATTCCAACTATATCATGAGCATGTGTTTATGAATCACTATCAAATAGTAAACCCCTTCCATACCCATTACAAATCTCTTCATAAAGCAGAGTCGATTGCAAGATTCAGACTATATCATGAGCATGTCATAATCAATCACTATCAAATAGCAATGATACCAGGTCTTCGCGAAAAGGTGAGCGTATCCTGTCCCACCCATCACAAACACATGCAAAGGCAAGTAATCCCATTAAATAATCAAAGTGAATTACCATCATGGCCATGCATCAGAACAGCAATCTTTCTCCATCCGAGCTGCTTCTGGATGAAGTCAGGAATATACCCATGATCCTCCTCACGTGTCTCTTCCAAAAAACCTGATTGTAAAAAATGTCATATTACTGTCGTCCCCATAACGAAAATATCACAGTGAAACCTTTATTATTATCCAATAATGACACGAAAGACAGACAGTGTTTTCAATGTAGAGCTAGGTCACCTGTAGAGTACCGCCTCCGTGGTCTAATGGTTGAGCGCCCGCCCGGAGAGGCCGCGTCATACCAAAAGATGTTAAAAGATGGTACTTGTCGTTACCCTGTCTGGCACTCGGCATTTCGGGGCTAAAACAAGGACTGGTCGGCTCGGAGTCAGTATGCTGTGTCTGAGTGGGATATTCATGTTAAACTGCGGCATGGTATCTCAGTAAGCTAGCACTATAAATCGGCATCAGTCCGGACTAGTACAAGCAGCCACACAAACACACACACGTCGCTATATAAGTGCAATAATCTTCGACGCGACGTTAAACCCCATTTCACCTCACCTCACCTGTAGATTTAGCCGCAAGCAATTGAATTCAGAACCCAACATGCAGTAATATTCACTGGCATGTTCTCGGTAGCATCACTGTTCTTGAATGACTCGGATGTTCATATATAGTTGTGCTATGGAATCTGTTAGCTGACTGTCATGACGCGTCACAGATGTATGATGAACTGTTTATCATCCAAAACTGGCTCCCAGGAGAAATCGCTTGGGTGAAATTGCATCACACTGCTTTCCAGACCATTGCATTGAGACGTCATTAGTTACTATGACGTCACAATCAAATGACGTCACTAATGACTCTGCTACTGAGGCTGTTAGCAGTTCTTTTTACACTTATTACTGTCTACAAACTGGAAAAATTGGAAGACTGATGTTGGATGATAAATAGAATCTCACCCTTGTGTCCAAAACTTGTACCATTTTGACTTAATCCCAAGAGGTGACATTTGGTCTCACAAATGCTCAGCGCAGTACAACATCGAGACAGACACGCATATGCCTTCAGTTATCTTAGTAACACAGTTGCGAGCACTTCCAGTTGCGCATGCCCACTGCAGACCAGCTTCGAAACTCAAAGTCCCTTGCCTTTAGATATTTCAATAACAATGTTATCAGTTCTTCTGCTCTGTCGCACTTACTACCAAAATAATAAGCAATGGTTGTTTGATGATATTAAATTCGGTTTTGGAAACAATGGCCACGTGCAAGACATCTTGAAACAGCCTGTAGCTACCTTATTAGGAAAGTTGTTGGTACTTCCGCTCTAGTAACATCACTTCCGGTTTGAGAAAACACCTGATCAATACAGTACGACATTGACAAAAAAAGGCTTCTGCACGTAGCTACCTTAAAATAAAAGTTATAGGTACATCTAGTTTAATTTCCCTGACCTTCAATCTCAGCCATGAACTGCCTAGAGATTAGATCCATGCAGTTTAGGCAATTTTCAATTATGAATGAGCAAGATACATGTATTGTGTGCTTAAACTGTTTGGGACTAGCCTTGACCTTCAACGTAATCCATTCATATGGAACACGTATCTATTACGGAGCTAATATCTCCATACCTATCACAAACAGTCCTATTGCAACATACGTATCTAGGAGCTAAATTCTCCATACCTGCCACAAGCAGGCCTATTGCGACATACGTATCTAGGAGCTGATATCTCCATACCTATCACAAACAGTCTTAATGCGACCAACGTGTCTGGGAGCCAATATCTCTCAACTATCAAAAACAGTCCTATTGCGACATACGTAACTGAGAGCTAATATCTCCATACGTATCACAGACAGTCTTATTGCGACATACGTATCTGAGAGCTAATATATCCATACCTACCACAAACAGGCCTATTGCGACATGCGTATGTAGGAGCTAAATTCTCCATACCTACCACAAACAGTCCTATTGCGATATACGTATCTAGGAGCTAGCATCACAAAATATTTTACACACAGTCCTATTGCGACATACGTGTCTAGGAGCTACCATCACAAAATATTTCACAAACAGTCATACTACGACATACGTATCTAGGAGTTAACATCACAAAATATTTCACAAACAGACATATTCCAACATATGTGTCTAGGAGTTAACATCACAAAATATTTCACAAACAGTCACACTACGACATACGTATCTAGAAGCTAACATCACAACATATATCACAAAGAGTCAAACCTCTGGCAACATTTCTGTATAAATTATTAAACCTGTGTAAAAGATAACAGGTTCTTACCTTGCACATGGTTTTCACTATAACACAGAAACACAGACGAGGTTAAAATATAAACTTGTATGAAATGACCAGCATTCATTCTCGCTGTTTGCGACTTGACGCTCTCGGAATCACTGAACAATGTTCCAAAACCATAATACATCAAATTCTTCGGGAACGATCAATATCAATCCGCAGTGCAAATATTCAAGCAATGGTACATCTGATTGAGAAGTACGAGATTGCGTTTGAGCAGTACTTACCATTCCTGTTACTAAGTGTTTTGGATTTGAATAAGCACGAGTGATGACGGTTTTGCATGCAGCGTCAACATCTGAAAGTTTGCATGCAGTGTATGTAAATACCCGCATTAAACACACACTCGATAACAATATGTGTTACACGTCTACAATGCATGTTGCACTTATCGTCACTTTGATCCGACATTATCGACCAACAGCCATGGCGTCAGAAAAAAAAGGAAAGTCGACTGTTGTTGCACTTGAATGCAGAGCATCATGACACGTGATGTTACATAGATTTCTTCCTTTTGAGTTGTAATTGAAACGGACTTGTCAGTCCCCAGATCTTCAGAATATTGCTTGCTAGGACAGGTCGGATTTGTTCCAATTCTGTTTGGACTTTTTCAGTTTGTGTATTCTTCCAATGACCACATCACGCAGTGACTTAACCCAATCTGGAACAGGTTCATATTGGTCCATTTTCTGTCATACGTTTCGACAGCATCCATCGCCTTAGAGTGAGTGAGTGAGTATGGTTTTACGCCGCTTTTAGCAATATTCAAGCAATATCACGGCGGGGGACACCAGAAATGGGCTTCACACATTGTACCCATGTCGGGAATCGAACCCGGGTCTTCGGCGTGACGAGCGAACGCTTTAACCACTAGGCTACCCGACCGCCCCCGAACGCCTTAGAGTTGTGATCTAATTCATAATAGTCTGTTCGCAATATTTAGGGCAATATTGGTAGAACTGACGAAAGTTATTATTAGTAATAGAGGAATCACCTCTTATGATATGACCAACACGTCAGACACAGTATGGGAGTGTGAGTCGGGTTTAACGCCGCTTTTAACAGTATTCCAGTTATATCACAGCGTGTCAGCTTAATGTGGGAGGAAAGCCCGAAGTGATGCAGGTCTCGGACGTTTACAACTTTGGTGAAACCCACGAGCACGGATGTGGTGCTGATAAACTTTGAAACCTAATCGGGGCGAACCGGGATTTGAACCCAGAATCATAGGTTTCCGGCTGCTCAAGGGACGAAACTCTGCACAGCGAATCGCGGCGCCTTAGACGACTGGGCCACCCGTGCCCCCACCCGTGGACCCAGTCACAGTATGACCCAAGTAGTGGCATTTACGTCTTGACCTGCCGAATCCATGCTCTGTGACACCAGAGACCATATAATAGAGGGACGGCCCTCCCTAAAAGTTTATCACTAACCATCAGCGCTGCGGCCTGGCATGTAATTGATACACCCGGACCCCCTACTGTTAACGTCCCGGAACCGCTGCACGTAAGCAACAGATGCGCAGATATTCACGACTGACCAGTCTGGTAACCACGTAAACAATATTATATAATATCCGGGGCTAGAGTAAATTCCCTTAGTCGAGATTTCTCCGACTACGACCAGCGACAATCCAATAAAACGACGGCCTTAAACAGATTACAATCATCTTTATCTTATCTCTCATTAGCACATGTCAATTGGCTGCAAATTACTGCTAAACATGTACATGTCTTAATAAGCCCGATACATTTATTTCGATTAACATTCGGTATAGCCAGGGACGACTTCATTCACTGGGACGCTTCCGACTTGGACCTCGATATTTTCATTGGAGAATTCACAGACTACGACCATTGGTTGGTTTCGAATGATTCGTGGTCTGAACAGAATGACACTGATGTAACCGGTACCAAACCGTTGGTAAAATCTCCCAAAAGGTTTCAGTCAAAGAAAACAATTGGAAAAGAAAATACGACGGCTGTCTACGAGTGTCCCGACTGTTCCATAACCTACCAAACGATTGTAGGGTTTCGGGGGCACGTGAAGAAGGAGCACAACCGATCCGATATCAAAGGTATTATAATTTAGATTTATTTTATTTCCCAAAATCAGTAAATTTGTTATTTTGTGTTACAATTGTATAACTCTTATCAATAACAAAGTTACAAAATCATCTACGAATGTCACTGATAAATACGATCCGGTAAATTACGCAGGTGTAAATAAACAAAAACAGTCGCCAGCAAGACAGTTTTATCAGGTTACACTATTCTCGATGTTGCGAAACAATAACATTCAAAATATATCTCAAATTATGTTCAAACTATCTAATAAATACAGACCAGACTGTTTGGCAAATAATCCTACTCTCGGGAATAGGGCTCGGGTAAATGCTTTAAATTACTATCAGCCAGTAAAATGACGCTATTAATTCCCAGTATATTTTTTATGTCTTGTAAAGTTGTTCATCCATTAATTCTTATCCTTACTAACTACTCCAACTTCTAAATTCCTATCAAAGAAGTCTTGTAAATAGCTAATAGCAGAGACCATATATTAATCTGGTATATGGTCCCTGCTAATAGGCAATATTTCCAAAGACATTATAATTTCTCATGTCTCCGAGCGTTGTTGAGCGAATTTTCGATGTGACCGATAAAGCTCTTCGCTGTTAATCCAATATTATTAGATAATGCAAGTTTGGGGCTAGCAGTGATAATGCTGTTGGCCTTAGCGCGACAGTTTTTCAAAGGGAGGTTACTTTTAAATTCTAAAGCCAAGACGATTGTAATTTCATGATCGTTATTTAATACTACCCGATCAATTGGAAAAGTTCAGCATACAAATAATTCGGTCTGGCGTGTGAGTGTGAGTGTATGGTTTTACGCCGCTTTTAGCAATATTCCATCAATATCACGGCGGGGGACACCAGAAATGGGCTTCACACATTGTACCCATGTCGGGAATCGAACCCGGGTCTTCGGCGCCTGGCGTCTGGCGTCTGGCGTGTGAAACAGTGCAGCAGCAACAAGCGTAGTATGAGATATAAATATCGTATCCAGGAGTAACGGTTGTAATATTCTAAACAGTGCTAAATAAGTTTTCTGTTTACTTCTGATCAATCAAAATACTTAAACTTTAAACTTGACACGAGACATGCCACTACTATTATTTAAACAAAACAAAATACCACAGGTTCTGATATGCATATATATTTATTATAAAAATTGACAAAAGATCTATAAATGATATTTTTTTTTATTACACCATTAACTTGGATTTAGCTACAACTAAAACATGTAGATCGAAGTATGAAAGACAAAATTGTAATTCCAGTAAAACAAAACTACAGAATAAAATAATTTTTAAAATTAATCAAAGCTTGATCTTAGTAACTTGGTGCAACACAAAATAGTTTTCAGTTGTTGCTTCAGGATTTAAAATGCAAATTAAAATACAAAAGTAAAACTAACTTCACTAGATCTAAATATTTTAAATGTACAATAATATATAAGTGATGATTGTTACATGGGATTTTCTCTATCCTCTAGGTAATTTCTACACATTTAAAAAGAGTATATGATTTCATTTGGAAATATCTTAATGATTTCAGCCAATGAGCATAGGCAAGCAAGCGCTACGACAACCAAGCCACCCATCTCCAAATCGGATGAAAAACACAGTACAGCGTCTATTCCACTTGCAAATGTACCTGAAATGAAGGACACATTAAAGAATGGAGTACCAGAGTCTGAAATTGATCATTTGCAACCCAATGATGGATGCATTGCAGTCAGGTTCAACGATTGGTCAAGATCTGATGCAAGTTTCCAAGTCCCTTGATGAAGATGCAGATACCACTGATGATTTAATTGATTGTGTGACACCAAAGTTCCCTAGAGTTGTCAAGGGGTTCGGCCACGGGAGCTCGTTGTCAAGTGACCGAGAAGCACTCTGGAGCAGGTATCACCAGTTGTGTCTGGAGGAAGATTTCCTTTCAAGCATGTGCACCTGTATAGAGGAAATCAGCAGCCACCCAATCAGGATACTACACATCTTCACTCAGTGTTTGCTAGATCGGATTATTCAAACCCTCCTTCAAGTTCTATCAGATTCCATGAAGACAGCTGATGAGAAGCAAGCCAACCATGTCAGTGAAAAGGACCAGGCAGTTTTATATTACATCTCAGGGTACATTGTCCATGCTTGGCTAAAAAAGAGGACAATCAGCGGCAACAACATCGAGACTGTCATCGATAATCTTCGCACATCAACTGGGTCAAAAGAAAGCTACATCAGCAGATTTTCCAAATGGACTGAAAAAAATCAACAGGGGTTGCCTTACTTTTCCTAGTGACAATTGCTTTTTCCTTGTGCGGCCAAGTCAATCTCTCCCACCTTAATTTGTACTCCCTTCTCTGTGACAAATTACCAACCATATGGTACCCTTTTACTGGGGACAAGTTAGTTGTTTGCGAAGAAGAACTGAAACTAAAACTGTTAGAATTTCTAATCACTTTGCTCCTTAATGTGCGTGGCGGGGCTGTTGCCAAGTTCCTGAAGCGTCAACAGCAAAAAGAGAAAAAGATTGAGAGAAAAACTAACGAGGATTAAAAGAGCCAGCCACTGAGAAAAGCCTTGAAACCCAGAGACAATTTCCAATAACCATCAACGTGAGAATGTGTACACTTCTTATGAACAGTGACAGTCATCTACAATATTAATTATCCTCGAGCAATGAAAAAATAAATGGAACTATTCATATTAAACAAATGATGTGAATACTTTAAGATAAATAACACATTCGATATGACTGAAAAAGATTGTTTAGAATCAGTCCGTCAAAAAATGATAGATGTACTTTGCAAACATTCATAACTTGAATGACAAATGAATGCTATATGTTACACACCTCAGAAGATCTAGGTTAGAACTGGTCTCCAGCAACCCATGCTTGTCATAAGAGGCGACTAATGGGATCAGGTGCACGTGCTCATGATCACTTGATTGCCTGGTCCAGATTTGATTATTTACAGACCACCATCATTTAGCTGGAATATTGCTCAGTCGCGTTTAAAAAACAAACAAAACATGTTACAAGGATCTATCATTGAAGATGGGCCACGGCAGCCAATCAAAATCAGTATGTTCAACAAGATAATAAATAATAAATAATAAATCATCATATTATTCCTATGCAGACATTCAACCTCCCCAGTCTACTGTTGTGTTTGTCTTGTGTTCATAGTCTTAAACATGTTTAAGTTACAATATTATTACAATACATGTGAGTGGTACACTCGATACAAAAACATGTGCATTGAAATATTTTGTGGGCACTGATATCAATCTGAACAAATTCAGGGATATTAACTACACATTTCTCTAATTTTCTAATATCCAAACTCATTAACAAGTTTGTTCTACTACTCCCCAATGAGTACACTATACACGCCTGTTTACGCCTAGGGAGAGCCGCATTATCAACAGTCAAGGTTTGTTGTGGCCTCTTGTTCGAAATGTTTCCATGTATAGGTTGGAGCGCAGAGGAAGCGAGGACCTTCATCTGTGAAAAGGCATGTTTAACAGCATAAACTGAGGGATTGTCATTTGAGCCTCCTTTGTGTCGATACTGTCCAAATTGTTCTTCTAGAGGGTCTTGGTTGAATCGGTGGGTAAACACAAATTCTGCACCCGCTGTGAGCATGAATCGCACACATTCCACAATGGAGTCCTCAGATATTTTGAGTCCTTTGAGAGTTTGATAACTGAGTATCATACGTTTCCTTTGTGATAAGGTAAACTGCTCAGGCTTTGAAAAATTCCAAGAATTCATTGAGAAGATAACGCAGTCTGGGATCATGAATGTTTCAATACTCTTTCTTGTCACTGTTCCGGGCTATGATTCCTTCTTGCAAACTCCGCTTGTTAAGACAATCAAAACAACGGTTCACGTGTCTGATAAGATTCACAGTTTCTTGAACTGGGTCCTCATATAGGTCCTCAAGAGCGTTTCCCACTGATCTACTAAATATTTGTGCAGCCAACTTTCATTGTTGAATAGGTGACAAGTCAATGTGATCTCTTGTAAGCTTGTAGGTTTTACAAAACAATTCATTTTCCACATGTTCTTCATACAATTTCAAAATATGAAGCCAACTAACATCACGGCCATCTGGTCTTCTTGTGACATCCGGAATTGGCAAAACAGTTTCTTGTGGTTTTAATAAGATGAGGAACATCAGATATAAAGTAAATCTTCCTGTGTGGATGACTGTATCGATTCCATGTCCAGAAAAAAATTATTCAATTCGGGCACTTCATGTAGGCTGAAAAACTTGCGATTTGATGAAGCGGCTTCAGTCCAATGGACCCGTGAAGGTTCCGGGTTAGAATAGGTCTTCAGCAACCGTTACTTGCCGTAAAAGGTGACTATGCTTGTCGTAAAAGGAGACTAACGGGATCGGGTGGTCAGGCTTGCTGACTTGGTTGATACATGTCATCGATCCCAATTGCGTGGATCGATGCTCATGATGTCAATCACTGGATACTCTGGTCCAGACTCGATTATTTTACAGACCGCCGTCTATATTATATAGCTGGAATATTGCTGAGTGCGGCGTTAAACAACAAACAAACAAACAAACAGTTCAATGCTTTCTAAATTTAGAACAGCTGTCTAAGTATACGATATAGATAGTCAGCTGTTAGACCGGTCGTGGCAAAGGTTGCATATGGATACTTCAAATCTGTAATGACACCACGGATCATGAGGACCAACATGGTATTAGCCAGTTGTGGTTTGCCGCCAGTTATTGACTCCTCTAAACAGGGCAAATCGTTACCAGTCCTGTCTAAATGAACATATCCAACAAGTTGACTCGAGTGTTTGTCATGTACGAGGCCTTCAGAAACCTTAACTTCATCCTGAAGTATGCCAACGTACGATCTAACTTCAATGTCAACATTCCAAGTGACTTCGCTTCTTCCTTTAAATGTTTTGAATAGCCGGGATGAAAGCCAGATGAACTTGGAAGGGCATGTGAATAATCATACAATGTCCTTTTGCTCGGTAAAGCATGAATCCAGATTTTCCAGCAACTTTATAGGCCTTCCGATTCCTACTACGCATGTAGAGACACCATTTGATTACCATCGGATGCCATCGCATTGCATGCTTGTCTTTAATTTTGTTGTATTTCATTTGTTGCTCCTAAAAAAGTCTCTAAATAGATGTCTCATCAGGGTAATCATGCATTACTTTATCTTGATGGTCTTTCAAAAATTGCTGAAAATCAGAGTCGCTTGAAATACTTAAGCCCCCTTTACACCATCTTTGAGCGATTAAAAACTGGCCAGGACGTTCAATGGTCGCCTAAACCCAGAAAATCATGTTTCTATGTAACTGCTCCAGGAGTTGTTCAGCAGTAACTGCTCGAGTTGTTCAGCGTCTGCAACCACAATGAAACACTGCAGGTACAACCCTCTATTCATAGGCAGACTGAGGAGGCACTACAGGTAGCTCAAAGGAGGCAGAAACATTGCCATGGTGTCTCAAGGGTTGCCGTGGTCGCCGAATGGAGGCATGGCGGTCGCCAAAGTCATCGTTCAATGCACGCTGTTGATCGCCCAAAGGAGGTACAAGGGAGGCAGACGCGTCGCCCATGATTGACGGGAAAATATTTCAGCAGAACGCATCTGTTACCTGGCGACCATTGGGCGACCACTGGGCCTTCATTCTGCAACAACGGCAATGCTTGTGCTTCCCTTCTGCCTCCTTTGAGCAACCTTTGAGAAATCAACCTCCTCGGCGACCTTTGTGCGACCTTTTTGAACATGTTCAAAAATTGACGGCGACCATGGCGTTCATGGCGATGCCTGAAGCTCCTGGCAAGCAATGTACAGGGCCATGTAAAATCGTGGACAATTACCATGAATAAATTATGTCAAAAAAACAACAACAAAAAATCTGTCTCGCTCCATGTATTAAAAGGCCACGACAACATCGAAGCAATCTCGAAAGTGACCGCCAGTCTAAATGCTGAATTTGTTATAATGTTCTAAGGTTTGGGGCTGTCGTTTTACCTTTTATTAATGTGACTGTGATGAAGAGAATTATTCATTTGATATAGCTTATTAAAAAATAGGTTCTATATTCTTTATAGATAACGCAGTCCATGAGGGGTGAGTGAGTATTGTTTAACGCCGCACGAGCATGCTTTGAGCTGTTTTTCGCACGCATACACGCACGCACGCACGCACGCACGCACACACACACACACACACACACACACATTTATACATTCGGAAGAGTTATAAAGTGTGGTCGGGTTTCTATACGTAAGCTGTTTGCAACTCGACAACTAACGGTTTGGTTGTGTAAATTTCGAACCAATACAACTTACAAACTCTAAATACTTCTAGGGTTGGTTAACATTCATGTAGAACGTGTACGTAAACAGATCATCACGGGGGGCGGGGTCCACGAACCAGCCCCTGGCTCACGTCCCCAGGGAATTCCAGGGTGCCCTGACGAGCCAGGAGTATAGGCAAACAGAGAGATGAGAATATCATTTGTGTATAAATGCGTGTACCGTATTCGACGTGATAAGCGCTTTTTAGAGCGGGGCGCTTATTACGTCGAGTACGGTATGTCATGCGTATAGTCCAGAGACATTAAACTCAATCAGGCGTTTTATTTTATTTGCTTAGTTTACGAGTTCCCCGATACTACAAATAAGAAACGGGGAAAACATTAAATTCAAGTTAAAAAATGTTAAAAGCTTATTAACACTGAACCTGATTCACATTTATGAAAATAAAGTCACAAATTCTTTCCATACCACTAATCCAGGCGAGTGGTATTCATGCTAAAGAATCCGTAATGTTTTGCTCAGATACTGTTGTAGTTGGTTTGTTGGTTGGTTTGTTGTTTAACGCCGCACTCAGCAATATTCCAGCGATATAACGGCGGTCTGTAAATAATCGAGTCTGGACCAGACAATCCAGTGATCGTGATACTGTTGTAATGAAGCTAGAGAATTTAAATCAGATCGTTTTCCCGTTCTTCTGACTTATGTTCTCACAAAAACAAAAAAGGTAATTGAAGAGTCTAATATTTTATTCAAACTGCCTGTCAAAAGAAGAATACACATGTTATGAGAATCCATTATATATGTTATATATATATATTTACTTTTAATCCATGATATATGTTTATTTACTTTTCATGGAGAATATATTAAATGTACCTAGTTTTCATGAAATGTATATTAATACCTTTTTATAAACCGCCTCCGTGGTCTAAGGAGGGGAAGGTCCGGATTTCGATCCCCGGCCGCGTCATACCAAAAGACGTTTAAAGATGGTACTTGTTGTTACCCTGTCTGGCGCTCGGCATAAAGTGGCTAAAATAAGGACTGGTCGGCTCGGAGTCGGTATACTGTGTCTGAATGGGGTATTCATGTTAAACTGCGGCATGGTATCTCAGTGAGCTGGCACTATAAATCGGCATCAGTCAGAACTAGTACAAGCAGCCACACACGCACGTGCATGCACGTCGCTATGTAAGTGCAATAATGTTGGACGCGACGTAAAACCCAATTTCACCTCACCTCACATACCTATAATATATTATTTTGTTTGTGTACAGATTGCCAGTGATCAACACTGACCAATTACACACTTCACTTCACTTCACATTGTGAATTTACGTTTGAAGCTGTTACGTTCCACGGACCTCGTGACGGAGGAAAAGGAGATATTTTCACGAGTGGCGTAGCGGTCTCTCTATGAGAGAAACATGGTATTTCACTCAACATGAAATAACCTCTATCAATAATCTTACTTTTGTTACTAACTATTGCGTCAAAGACATTATGTCGTCACAAACATAACGTTTGGCTTCACATATGACTACGTTTTACGTCTCCCTTTCGTGTCACTCAATGTTACGTAAGTCATTATGACGTCACAAATACTGCTGTTGTTACAACTACTCATTTAACAAACGAGGACAACAGTAGTTGGTGGCATCACTCTAGGACGAGGAATGGGTCTGCGCATGCGCCTCCAAGATGGCGGTACTTCCGTATCCGGTGGCGTGCGCCTCAAAGATGGCGGCACGTCCGTTTCCGGGGGGGTGCGCACCTCTAAGAGGGCGGCACATCCGTTTCCGGGGAGGGGGCAGCCATAAGAAGCGCTCACAAAATATGAAAATATCAAAATTAAAAGAAGGGCATGTAAAATCCTTTATGTTCATTTTTTTCATCTTTTTTAAAAACAAAAGTGGTGTAGGTGTTGCTGGTGGAGGGAGGGAGGGAGGGAGGGGAGGAGGAGGAGGTGGGTTCTTTGTTTTGGTTTGAGGGTTGTCAAAGCCATTGATGAAAAGCGTTCTTTCGGGAGAGATGGGTGGCCCTGAAAAGGGCCGTTTTGGAGAAGAAGAAGATTACTACATGGTTGATCTCTCATTCAGTGCTCGGACTATGACGGTGTGCGTGGCTTCGCTCTTTTTTCTTTTTTATAGGAGAGGCACTGAAACCCTGCTTCCTGATTGGTCGAAAACGCAGCACGCCGAAAGTTCCGTTCCGGCGCCTGGTCTGAGCCTTTGTTTTTTTCCAAACCGGACAGCCTGATGTACTGTCAATCTGTCTTACAACAGTGTACAGTCAGTCTTACAGGGTTGTACAGTCAATCTTACAGTGGTGGAGTCTTAGCCTCACAGAGTTGTACAGTCAGTCTTACAGAGTTGTACAGACAGTCTTGCATAGGTGTACAGTCAGTCTTACATGGGTGTACAGTCAACCTTATATGGTGTACAGTCAAACTTAAGGGGTGTACATACAGTCCTAAGGGGTGTCCAGTCAGAAAAGAAAAAATGAACATAAAGGATGCGCTTCTTTTAATTTTGATATTTTCATATTTTACGAGCGCACCTTGGAGCCGAAAGTGACGTCATCTTTGATACGCACACCACCGGAACCGGAAGTGACCTTCGCGCATGCGCAGACCCATTCCTCGTCCTAGAGTGATGCCACGAACTACTGACAACAATGCGATGGCGTCAAGTTTGATGGACATCGTTTGAATGTTTTTCGTAATCAACTGCCAAATCGGTAAAATATAACTCAGTCTTCAGATGCAAAGCCGCTACCCTCTGGATGCCGAGGTGGGTTTTTTCCGACGCACATTTTCCTAAGATCGGAAAAGTGAAGGTTGTGCGAGAATTGCGCTCACGCGGCACTGGATCTACCTCTGGCTATAAAATTACGCAGAGGTGGAGAATATTAAATTTCCTATTTGATGGTGTAAATTTAACTGCAAATATTAAACCGGTTTTAAAAAAGACACTTCTACTGAAAAACAGTAAATTTCTCCGCTTTTTATCGCACACCGACAAAAGTACTGTGCGACGATTATTTTCATTTAGAAGTTTTACGGAAACTGTGAGCGAACAAAATACTGCCTGATATCTGAACGACATAAATATATATATCAAATGGAGTTATATAGGTATGTATAACGACATACATTCAATGCCAAAAGTAGCATGCCGTAAATGACGAAAACTGATTTTTCTGACATGGAGTCTGTTTTTCAATATTTTGATGTTTAAATTACTTTTATCTTAACCTTTTGCAAATTAACACAATCTGCCATACAAATATGTGATAAATCATGTATAAAAACATCCGGAAACATAGAAAATGTACTTCTAAGTAACTTTTGAGTCGCTGAAATGTGAAGTGAAAATGTCAAAAACTAAAATGGAAATGTCAAAAACCAAAACGAAAATGTCAACAACTAAAATGGAAATGTCAAAAACTAAAATGGAAATGTCAAAAACCAAAACGAAAAGGTCAAAAACACAAAACGAAAATGTCAAAAACTAAAATGAATACACAGAAAAAAATGTCCACCGCGGTGATAATATTTACAACGCGTTGAAAACTATTTCCACCGCGGTGATAATATTTACACCGCGGTGGAAATAGTTTTCTGTATTTTCATTTTAGTTTTTGACATTTTCGTTTTGTGTTTTTGACATTTTCATTTTAGTTTTTGACATTTTCGTTTCGTTTTTCAGCGATATCAATATCTTCTTTACACATGATTTATCACATATTTGTAAGACAAATCGTGTTAATTTGCAAAAGGTTACGATCACAGTAAGTGAAATATCAAAATATTGAAAAACAGACAATATGTCCCTTATGGGCCACCGTAGTGATCACAATATTGATATATATTGCAAAACGAGAGGAATAATTTGTAAATTGTTTGTGACTAACGCGCACCGGGCGAATCGTTAGATATCACTGTTCTGTGTATCAAACGACATCAAAAACAATTCCAAGACCAAGATATTTTTTTCTGAAATGTGTGTATATATGTTAACGAAAAATATTATCCATTTTGTTAAAGTAATATATTCAGTTTTAGTTATAAAATAAAATTAAACGGTTATTCATGGACATTGGTTATATGAACTTATGATATTGACTATTACATATCCCAAAAAATACGTGCATGCTGCAGTTACATTTACGCTTCATCTTGTAACACTTGTCCAAAGGAAAGAAAAATCGTATTCGACACTCTAAATTTTCATATCAGTTCTTATGTAAACAATGTTCAAACAAACAGGAGATTGTCAAAGGTTCGTCTACACATATTGTGGCCTATCCCGCCTATATTTATGTATGATATTATTTTGAACATTGACAAATATCCAAAGTGAAATTAATTGTGTGAAAAAATGTATAAAAGATATGCAAAATCTACATCATAACTGAAACTGTAAACAGCATGGTACAATGATCGTGTGCACTCTCATTCAAGGACCTTCACCTCAAAGAAATTACCAAATATGTACAACAATGTTGACGTATGAGATCACTACTGGTGATCCACTTTTACAAAATTACATTACATTTATATCATGTCCGTACCATTTTGGAAGAGGGAAATCAGACTGTTCGCCAAAGACATTCATGTTAACTGTACCACCCTATACTGAAGACGTGAAAATCAACAAACTCAAATCTGCTTGCATGTCAGTGACAACTTCGAACGATCGAAGGGCAAGGTCGCCACCGGAATAAGAAAAGACAACCGTGATCCACTCACAGCGTTTTACGCTAGAGATAGGGAATGTTACTGTTCACATTTGGGATGTTTGGGGCCACAAAATCAGAAGTCAGGCACACTTCCACTGAGTTTTCGAATGATTTGTATCGGAACTGTGAACTGTAAGTGATCTGGTCGTGCTGTCGTGTTCGTTCATTCATGAACAACACTTCACGAAACAGCGCCACAACATACGCTTCAAAGGGGACACCGATGGCACAATCGGATCATCCCAAGTAAGTCTAGATATCTGTCCAGATAGTTTAAACAGACTTCATTTCACCACGCTTATCCTTTTACGTTAAATCAAATTGAAAGTTGCGAAAATGGTCGGGTGCGTCTCGCTCAAGGGACGCGCTCGATCGGCAGTCGTACATTGTAAATCGATTTATAGATCTAGCTCGATTATACGTCTGTAGGAGCTCTATGCATAACTTATATTGAATGTAAACCGAATTTGATGCGTGTGACTATCTTGTTTGGTTTAATAAAATGTTTGTAAATATCTCGCGTTCTCATGAATTTCTTCAGTTCTGCCTTGTAATCGCAAAATGAATGACGTCTCGCGATTTTTTATGAATGAAAAAAGTAGTCCTGGTGTGACAGAGGTCACGGTTATCCAATCAAAACGAATAAAACAAGGTCAACCTTGTACGACACACGTGTGACGTACGGTATTAGTATCTTACCACCTGTATTTTCACCACGTGGGTAATAAATAAAGGTTATCACGCGTGTGTGTTTGGGGACGGTAAATATCCTACATTAGGAATAAACATTGTATTTAGCGAGCTTTGGCGAGCTAAATACATAGTTTTTATTCCTAATACAGGATATTTACCATCACCAAACACACTAGCGGGATAACCTCATTATCATATAATGTCATTCTTTAATTTTGTGCTTCAAAATCGCTTTTCCTCTCTCACAAACATTACCGAAACATTGCGAGTCTTCCTGGAATGCGCGCATTAATATTTATTACGTCACAAGGTAAGTGATGTGTCAGTCGGACAGTGACAACAGCCAATACAATTCCAACAGAAATCTGTCTCTTATACAGTGGTGAAACAACATATACGCAAAGCAACAATTGTTTTTAATTGTCTTTCGCCAATCCATCGGTCTGTCAGCTAGAGTAACTGCCCTTTGTCAAAGGGAAGCCACTCTAACCCTAGTCTATGAGACGTCACGGCCACGTTCAGACGTTGTTGACAGTCGGCCTGTCCTGTCATAACGATAAGAAGTCTAGTCAGATTACACACGGCGACAAAACGAAACAAGGTAACAATTCAAACATATTTCGGCCAATTCCAAATATTTTAATTTGTGGAGGTTTAAAGCCGCAGAGGTCTACAAGCACAGATATCCCTACTGATCCCGCTTGGCTAGGCCTAGTGCCCTCGCAAAATTGTTTCGAAATTTTTATCTCCAAAGTTGCCAAAACTTATAAAATGCCTTAGCTACGTCACAGTTAGACACTGATTTTCAGTATATTAGACCGTTCTCTTGATAATGATAGCACTTATCCCTGTAGTTTATCCAGATTCCCGATGGTTAATTCTGACTCGATCGCCGAATGACGAGGGCGACGCCATTTTTGTTTATAAACAGTGAAAGTAGTCCCTACTTGACCTTTGATATTTGCATCTCTCTCCGTTTTTATCCGTTGGCTTTATCCTGCCGAGACACCTAACCTTTATATGATAATTCATTGCACCTTGCGATATATCGCGTAGCTATATATGTTATATATACACAACACCGGAATATTTTTAAAATGCATATTTTTTTATTCAAAGGCCACATTACATCTTTTCCTCAGTTGCTCTTTGATGGAATTGCCTTCATGACACCTCATCAGAACGCAGGCTCGGTGGGGGACGGACCCAAAAAACAAATTAAAGCAACGAGTCCCCCATTTCCGTAAAACTGCAAGACCCGACCCCCCACAAAACGTTCCCCTTAGAATATGAAAACACGAAAAAATAGTGGGAATGTACCTGCAAATACTCCTAAATAATCTCAAGTGTTGACCTATCTTGAAAATTATCCGAACTCCTAATATCCGTAAGGGACAAACTGTTTAAGATTTTGATCGAGGTGGTTGTGAGAGACGCGTTTGGGTTTAAAACGTAACCTAATCAAAGTCATGGCCACGAATCTCGGCTTGTTCCGGAATGACACGAGTGGTACCGAATTGAACACGAGTTATCCTGAAACATTCGTGACCAATTCGTGTTATTCCGGGACAAGCCGAATAGCGATTCGTGCCCCGCCGATGGTCATTTGTCTTAGCAAAAACGGGCATACCTAAATCAATTGTCACCTCGTTGCTTAATGGTTCACATATATTTCCCCTTATATTATATATATTTCAGATGCAATTTAAAGCACATCGGGACGTGCGGAATTATTCAGTATGATTGAACACATCTTGGGTACACCTTGGGTATATTTCTTGATGCAAATCATGTAAAATCAAAACTTTTTTCTGAGGGACTGTTTGACGAACTTGAAATCGTACACGCATTCCGATTGGTTTGTCGTATTTTCGCACATAACATTCATCGATTGGGGGACGAGTCCTCTTGCAGATTACGGAGGGGTGACAGGTGTGCAGGTGCCCGACGTTCCTAGACATTGTTTCTCTACGTTGTCCCAGATCAAGTTCCCGGCGCACGGCATGGTGTATGTTAAGCCGTTGGAGCAGGCGATGTAGCTGGTGCAGGTGGAGCAGTGCTGGTAGTTGCCGTCGGTGTGGCCGGAGCAGGATGTGATGCAGGGCCCGGTTGTTCCTGATAGTAGAGCTGTAGTAGGTGTTGTCTGTGACGTCGTCGCGCTTGAAAAAAATTAATTCCAATCAGTCAGAATTCAAATGATTATGTTGATCACAAATGCAATTTTCACGTACGGCATGCAGTAGAATCACGTATGTGTGTGTGTGTGTGTGTGTGTGTGTGTGTGTGTGTGTGTGTGTGTGTGTGTCTGTGTGTGTGTGTGTCTGTGTGTGTGTCTGTGTGTGTATGTAAGTGTGTCTGTGTGTGTATGTAAGTGTGTCTGTGTGTGTATGTATGTATGTATGTATGTATGTATGTATGTATGTATGTATGTATGTATGTATGTATGTATGTATGTATGTATGTATGTATGTGTCTCTCTGTGCGTGTATGTATGTGTGTGTGTGTGTGTGTGTATGTATGTATGTTTGTATGTATGTTTTTATGTAAGTGTGTGTCTCTCTGTGTGTGTATGTATGTTTGTCTGTGTGTCTGTGTGTCTGTGTGTGTATGTATGTTAGACAGATAAGGCTGGAGTGAGACTTACTAGCAGATCGTATTACTTGGAATGTCGCAGTCGTCGATGGCGTCGTTGTGCCACAGGTTGCCGGGACATTTCACCACAGTCATCCCACTGTTGAGACACTGGACGTAGTGGGTGCAGGACCCGCAGTACGGGTAACGCTCGTTGCTGATGGCGACGTTGTTGCAGCTGGAGAGGCAGACGTTAGAGGCTGGAAGTACAAACCAAACATAGACGGAAAAGAAGCGAAACTGCTGAAAGGACAATCCTGCCCCTAACAAACACAATCCTACCCAACACAAACACAATCCTTCCCCACACAAACACAATCCTACCCAACACAAACACAATCCTTCCCCACACAAACACAGTCCTTCCCCACACAAACACAATCCTTCCCCATACAAACACAATCATATCCACAACAAGCACAATGCTTCCCCATACAAGCACAATTCCACCCAACACAAACACAATCCTACCCAAGCACACTCCTACCCAAGCACAATCCTAACCAAGCACAATCCTAACCAAGCACAATCCTACCCGAGCACAATCTTACCCAAGCACACTCCTACCCTATACAAACATAATCCCACCCAAGCACATTCCTAACAAATACAAGCACATTTTTACCCAAGCACATTCCTACCCAACACAAACACAATCCTACTGAAGCACAATCCTACCCAAGCACAATCCAACGTAAACACACACCTACCAAAGCACACTCCTACCAAATGCAAGCACAATCCTACCCAAACACAGTCCTACCCAACACAAAGAGACTAGATATATTTTGGTCACTGCTCTGACGGGAGAAGCATGTCGAGTGATTGTTTGTTTTATGAAACCAGTATTTTCTGGAACGAATTATGAATAAATATCAATACTAATCCCTGATATTTTGTAAATACTCGAAGCTGTAGATTAACTGTCAGACGAAGGAAGATATACATGGTGTCTGAAAATGAACAAACAAGAAAGTAATAAAAGCCTGGTGATGTAGTGGACCTAGATAGGGAGGATGTATTCCGCTGAACCAAAGGTAGATCACCCAGGCAGGCGTAATTCCGCAAAACTAGACCAAAACTGGGTTACAGAATGCCGCATCCCCGTCAGCCCCCCTCCGGTGTACAAACAAACCAAACTGGAGATGGGACTTGCCCCAGGAGGAGGCACAGAACCCATCACAAAAAAAGTTGGACGCACCAACTCAAGTCCACACTTCTTGAGCGTTCGAAAGCAACAGGATGGCCAGACATACCACGTATAAATGGCAAATTACTGAAGCAGCAATGGGACAATAGCCATGCCAATGTATGCACACATGACAGAGCAGAGTATTCGTGACCAGCTCTGGCGATTAAAGTTATTTATGCGCCGTGAACCTGGGAAGCTAACTGCCAACACTCGTCAGGCGTCTTTGCATGACTCCTCAGTACCAACAGTAGCAGACCCAAAATTGCAAATGCACGTTCGCATCGTTCTCCCTAAATGTCCTGATGCAGTTGTTACTGATAACCCACACATGAGCTTAACCGATGCGTGTATGCTTCTGCTCGGATACTGGAGGAACGTCATACAGTTTCCAAAGACATTAAACCACAAAGGGGTAATAAACAAGATCATCGAAACAAAGTGGGCCAAGAAAAGTAATTTCCGAAAACAAAAAAAAATGTTAAAATCTGACGAAAAAACAACAACAACAGTTTTACGGACAATTAAATGCCATCTTCCCTAGGCAAGAGAGTTAACTGACTTAAAAAGTCCACTTTCCACCCTTGCCGAACTAGGCTGGAATTCCTGGCCTCGATCGTTGCGCCACCAGTGTCTATTACCAGTTATGTCCCTTCTAAGCCTCTCCTATGGACCAATCAGATTCCACCTCTCGTATCACTTGCGTTTGCTTCACACAAAATGGTGGCGCCCACTCAGGACGATCTGATCGGTAATCAAGATCCATAACTTGTGATAAAACGAGTCTTACATTGCGAAGTGCATCAAATCACGTGAGCAACTTGATTAAAAACATGCAAAGATTAAACAAATATCTCTCGACAAGGAATTAGCGCTGCACATGCTTTGCAAATCCTGCAATCGACCGAAATCTGCATGACAATTTACGAACTGGATTTTAATTTCGGAACGCAATTTTGATTGGACTATGCATAGACTCGTTAGTCCAGCCAAAATGTAACTCCATAATACCAAAGGTTGCGCAAAGGTCGAACAATACTTTTTCCTGAGACAAGTGATTTGACTGAAAGCTTCCGTCTTATTACTTGTCTGAATACAGAGTACAACATATTTAAAGCCTGTCTTACAGATCTTGTGTCATCATACTGCGCGTCCAATGATATTATCTACACGGAGCAGAAGGAGGTCTGAGAGGGATGCTGGGTTGATATGGATCAATTGCTACTTCAGATGATGTGCGGATATGCCTAGTGGTTTAAGCGTTCACTCGTCACGTCGGAGGGCGGGTTCGATTCCCCACATGGGTACAATGTGTTAGGCCTATTTCTGGTGTCTCCCGCCGTGATATTGCCAAAAACATACTCACTGACTCACTGTTCCGTTAATTCAACCAGGTCAGAGAAATTATATGATACCGTTATTCGTTATGTCATACAGGTACCTAGCCCAAAGTATGTTTTTAAATTTATTGAATATGTCGTAATTTAAGATTAAACTAAGTTTCATTTTCCGTTTTATTTCACGCAGTGTTGGCGTTTGGACAGAATGAATTAAGTTAGAGTAGTTTGAAACGTCGAAATAACGAAATAACAAACGGAATAGGAGTACAATTCACCCCGAGCCTACCAAGACATGGAAGTGATTTAATCATATGTTGTACTTACGATTGGTCGTAAGAGAGGTCGTTGTTGGTGACGTAGTACGTGATGTTGTAGTCGCTGACGTCGTTGCAGACGTTGTTGCTGACGTCGTTGGTGACGTATGTCTGAAACATCAACTTTTCCATAAAACTCTTCTTAAAACAATATCCCGGGAGCCACAAAACTCTAAATATCCAAACCTCGTTATTCCAAAGCCCCCTTTACCTGGAAACCCTTCATTCAGCACCGAGAGAGATTTTATTTTTTGTGCACAAGCGGTCATGGTAAAAACACATGACATAATAAGGGTTCAAAATAAAAGCTTGTACATCCAGCCTCAACAGGACTATGAATCACATTGAATATATATGTATTCATTGTGAATTAATAATAAAAAAATATATTTAAAAAAATAATAAATAAATTTAAAAAATATATATTATATATAGAGAATCTCACCCGAGTGTCTTTTGATATCAAATATATCAACACGAGTTGATAAAAGTGGAAAAAGTCCGAGGCTTGCCAAGGATTTTTTCCACTTTTATCAACGAGTGTTGATATATTTGATATCAAAAGACACGAGGGTGAGATTTTATTTATCATCCAACATCATTCTTCCAACTTTTTTCAATTTGTAGACAGTAATAAGAAGTGTCTTCAGTGTAAAAAGTACTGCTAACAGGTTCAGTAGCAGAGCCATTAGTGATGTCATTTGATTGTGACATCATGGTAACCAATGACGTCACAATGGTCTGCAAAGCATTGTGATGTAATTTCATTGCAGCGATTTATTACTTGCCCGTGAAGAGATCACCCGTTTAATAAACATACAGCTTTATTACACATTGTTTAATACCAAAACGCGTGCTAATGTACTCTCGGAACACGTTTCACGAACAAATATTGAAAGCTCTCAACATCCCTTGGCGTATTCAACGACATTGTGTGTGGAGATGATAGATCACTGGGAGGAGCTTATGCACACTAGATGACCCCAGCAACCTTGTTGCTAGGCTGACGTCACATTGCTTTGACTCGCCGATGGATCTTGCAACAAAATTCAACAAATTACGTCATCGGGTATTGTGACGTCATTGTAAACTTTGAGCTGCAAGGCCCCGTTCCACAAGGCGATCGTACTCTAGCGCAACGAGAGTTTTTAGTCTAAGTTAAATTACGTGAGTTGTGATAGCCTTAGCACTACGATAATTTTGTGGGACGAACACCTGAATTCTAAAGGTGGACCATTGTATGATATTAAATTCATACGTTTCAACTTTTGACGTGTTTTAAGTATTATTCTGTTAAACTCAATTGGATTATGCCATGGATCTTGTAGGTGTCAGCCTATTTACACTCAACAGTATAATTCTAAAAACATTATAAATGACAAGTAATAAATAAAATACTAAACTCGCTCTCGTGTAAAACCAATTTTATGAAACTCGTGAATAGTTGTGGTATCTGACTCGCTTTCGCTCGTCAGATACCAGAACTATTCACTCGTTTCATAACATTGTTATTACACGGGAGCTCGTTTAGTATTCTATATATCTACAGTGTAGATATCGCTTGATCTCATCCAATATGAAAATAATTGTTCGTAAAATGAAATACAAACTACGGGTAAAACGAACACGCTTATTACGAACTGACGTGTATAACGAACTTACCTTTTGGTCCCGACTTTTTGCTGTAGTTATGATGTATGTATGCTTATAACGAACTACAGTTATAACGAACTAAAATTAGTTGTCCCTTTGAGTTCGTTATAACCGTACTTTACTGTACAAACGAGCCAATGCAGCGTTAAAGTAAGTATGACATTCTAATTGGACGGGCTTGTGGGCTAGCCTCATGGTTAAATCGTTCGCTCGTCACATTGAAGGCCCAGGTTCGATTCCCCACATGTGTTCAATGTGTGCACATGAAGCCCACTTCGGGTATAAATAATGCTGGACTATTGCTAACAGCAGCGTACTGACCATATTCACTCATTCTTAGTACCACTTGAGTACCACGCCGTTTAAATTATTATTCACCATATGTTTGTAATGCAGTACCTAGGTTCACTTACCTTGAAAACACTGGAATATCTAACACACCACGCCCTACCGTACACATGCAGACACGTTGGCTCCAAACCCACGTACACATGCATAAATTATGGCTCCAAACCCACGTACACAGGCAGGCACTTTGGCTCCAAACCCACGTACACATGCATGCACTTTGGCTTCAAACCCACGTACACATGCAGGCACTTTGGCTCCAAACCCACACACACATGCATGCGCTTTGGCTTCAAACCCACGTACACGGGTAGGCACTTTGGTTCCAAACCCACGCACACATGCATGCACTTTGGTTCCAAACCCACGCACACATGCAAGCACTTTGGCTCCAAACCCACGCACATATGCATGCACTTTGGCTCCAAACCTACGTACACATGCAGGCACTTTGGCTCCAAACCCACGCACATATGCATGCACTTTGGCTCCAAACCTACGTATACATGCATACACTTTATCTCCAAACCCACGCACATATGCATGCACTTTGGCTCCAAACTCATGCACACATGCATGTTCTTTCGATCCAAACCCCCTGCACACATGCATGCACTTTTGCTCCAAACCCACGTACACGGGTAGGCACTTTGGTTCCAAACCCACGCACACATGCATGCACTTTGGTTCCAAACCCACGCACACATGCAAGCACTTTGGCTCCAAACCCACGCACACATGCATGCACTTTGGCTCCAAACCCACGCACACATGCACGCAGTCTTACGAATGCATGTAACTTACGTGCAACCGGCATTCGCGGGAAAGTCACATTCGTCGTTGTCGTCGTTGTGGTGGAGTGAGGAGGGACAGGCGGTGATGGTTATCCCCCCAGGCAGACACTGTACATATAAGTTGCAGTTGCTGCAATGCGGGTACCTTTCACTGGAGACTGGGATCCCGACACACGATGACACACACGTCCCCGCTGTAAATACACGAACACATCCTCACATGGAATTGTCATACAAAGAGTGAGTGAGTGAGTTTGGTTTAACGCCGCTTTTAACAGTATTCCAGTTATATCACGGCGTGTCAGCTTAATGAGGGAGGAAAGACCGAAATGATGCAGGTCTCAGACGTTTACCACTTCGGTGAAACCCACGAGCACGGGTATGGTGCTGACAAACCTAGAAACATGATCTTTGCGAACAGGGATTCGAACCCATAACCACAGGCGCCTGGTGCGTCCAAAGGACACAACTCTGCATAGCGAATTGGCGCATTACACGACTGGGCCGCCCGTGCCTCCTTCAATTGAACGGAATTAGCCCTGACGTTATTATGGTATTATGGTGGAGGTCCTATCGAACGGAGACGAGACGAGGTTTCCATTGTAATTAAACGTGGACATCTTTACTTCGTAAAGCAAGTTGGGAATCTATTAATGAGCTGGCAAACCATTTTCCGGCCTTGAACCAGTGGTGGCCACACAGACATTCGTCCCAGCGTTATCAGGGGCGGAGGCACGATCCTCAATATATGCTGGTAGTATGATTTAACGCCTGATTATTTAACTTTTTTTACCTGCCGGAGTCGTTAGCGATGTCGTTGTCTGTGAGGTCGTTGCTGAAGTTGTTGCAGATGTAGTGGCAGATGTAGTCGCAGATGTAGTGGCTGATGTAGTTGCGGATGTAGTCGCTGACGTTGTTCTTCAAGGAAAATTAGTAAGATTGTTAGATGCCTGATTGACGACTGTGATTGACAGACGAAAGACTGCATACAGTGATGCTAGACACCTGATTGACGACTGATTGACCGACTGCCTGAATACAGCCATGGCTGAACATATGATTGACGATTATGATTGACTGAATACAGTGATGAACGCATACCCGATTGGGGACATCCTGAAGGCCGAGGGCAATGTATGAGTTATATCTATATTTAATCATTTGGATTCATTTTTACCATTTCAAGATCAAAAGAAAGTTTCCATAATTTACATTGGTTGTGAACAGGGATAAATACGTTGGCTGAATGAAACTGGATTCATGTTAAAGCGATTGCATAAACATAACCGAATTACTGTTGGAAGTAGAAAATGGTTTGTCGTGAATTTGTATCAAACCATTGTTGAATGACAGTACGAAAGAATCAGTACATGGGGTTTCACAACGGACAGATTCGAAACCATCACAGCTCATAACAGCAAGCAAAATGCCAAGGTCACCAGCAGAACAGAGAGAGTGGTGTCTTTGAATGGCGTTGACGGGGCCAATATTGTATCGAGTTCAGAGACTGACCATTGCCAGACTTCGTCATCGATTCCACCAGACTTCACAAACAAGGGACATTCCACAAAGTGGTTGACCACGTGAGACCACCACACAATACGTACCCGCAAACTGCATTTGCAACAGTATCACAGTTATTTGCAGCAGAGTTGAAATTCAGCATTGCTGGACACTTCCTGCGTGATAAGCCAGTTGGTTCACATCTGATGTAGTAGGTGCAGTCGTCACAGTCGGGGTAGCGGACGCCGTCAGTCGTTGATTTGCCGGCGCAACTTGTAATGCACGCTGAAAACAAAATGAGGTGAGGTGAAATGGGGTTTAACGTCGCGTCCAAGATTATTGCACGTATATAGCGACGTGCATGTACGTGTGTTTGTGTGGCTGCTTGTACTAGTCCGGTCTGATGCCGATTTATAGTGCTAGCTTACTGAGATACCATGCCGCAGTTTAACATGAATACACAGTACACTGACCCCGAGCCGACCAGTCCTTGTTTTAGCCCCTTAATGCCGAGCGCCAGACAGGGTAACAACAAGTACCATCTTTTAACGTCTTTTGGTATGACGCGGCCTGGGATCGAACCGCGGACCTTCCACTCTCCGGGCGGACGCTCTACCACTAGACCACGGAGGCGGTCTACAGATATGACGGAACAAAGTTATCGTGAGATAGGACTTTAGTGCACGCACCACAATGTGTGTTTGTCCTGCTGTATACCTCACTCACTTCATTCCAACTGTATCATGGCGGCCGTTAATAATAGAGTCTGAATTATCTTTTCCGTCCATCATAATACACAGTAAACTACGGTTATAACGAACACGCTTATAACGACCTGACGGATATAACGAACTGTATATACATGGCCCCGTCCATTTGTTGTATACACGCTATATATATATGCTTAAAACAAACTACGGTTATATCGAACTAAAATAAGTTGGCCCTTTGAGTTCGGCATAACCGTATTAACTGTAGATAAAACGTCAGCGCCTCTCTGCCGAAACACACTCCATTGTTTGCAATAGCGGTGACAATTGTATGAATGGATCATCGGAAATCAGTGATGACACAAGGTGTTCGCCATTTAGTGTATTCCAACATAATCTTAATAGTTAGGCCGATAACGTGAAGACGCCCCTTAATGCCGAGCGCCAGACAGGGTAACAACAAGTACCTTATTTTACGTCTGTTGGTATGGCGCGGCCGGGGATCGAACCCCGGACCTTCCGCTCTCCGGGCGGAGGCTCTACCATTAGACCACGGAGGCGGTCTCATTATCATAAAGAAGTGGTATATCCAGGACTACCGCCTTCTGCCTCCCACACACAACATCCTCCACACGGACTACTTCCTCAACACGCTCTACGTCTTCACGTCATCGCCTACGCTATTTATGTCATCAACAATAACGTGACGCTATAGACAACATAACAACCATTATCCACGATTACAGGTATCAAACATGTCTCTACTGTGCAGCCATCATGAACCAACTTCGAGTGTTAATAAAACAGAAACACGCACCTGCATCAATCAATGTGGGCGACAACACCAGCAGTGCGAGGAGATGCGTGAAAGTCATTCTTGTCGTTTCTGAAACACAAACATAGCCAACATATTATCAGCGTCATTGTTCAGCTAAGTGGTTAAAGTGTTCGCTCGTAACGTCGAAGACCCGGGTTCGATTCCCCACATGGGTACAATGTGTGAAGCCCCGCCGTGATATTGCTGGAATATTGTTAACAGCGGCGTAAAGACTGACTGACTGACTGACTGACTCACTGACTCACTGACTGACTCACTGACTGACTCACTCACTCACTCAAGGGATGTAACATATCCCAATAAGCATCAATAGATCTGAGTATGTTGGCAATGTGATTAACAATTCAAGATGCGGTGGTTTCCGCCTATGTCACAGAGAGTGGATGGTTTTTTTATGAAACTGGATGGTGGGGGTGGGGGGGGGGGGGGGGGGGGGGGGGGGGGGTGGGGGGTGTCTGGTGTCCCCCCGACATGATATTGCTGGAATATTGCTAGAAGCGACGTGAAACCATACTCACTCACTCGCTTATTATCTGTGTGACTCGTTTAATAATGAGGCTGAGTATAAATGATACACCGATGCACTCATATTCAAGAAGGTAACTTAAATATGTTCATTATTTACGCGTCCGCTACCAAACGATTCTGAAAATATTTTCATCACGTCAGTAGCAGATGTTGACGTGGTTTGAGGCTGTGTAAATGTGCATCGTTTCTCAGTGGGTGTTGTTGCCCAGCAACATACCAACATCCTTAGAGCATTGAGAGACTATTGAAATAAAACCGTCCTCATGCAATGTTTGTAAACGAGCTCTACTACAAAACTCATAGGCAAATATACTGTTGACATTTCTGATATTGTACAGTTTATGTTTCTATTGATAAATACATTCAATTAATTCTAAAATATCAGTCATCCCATTTTGTTTATTTCAACAATACTTATTTTATTTTTAAAGTTGGACATTAAATATTTATTCAAAGAAAATATCAGTACATCAGTATTGGACTCTTAATGTTGTATTTAATTAAGTCAAACACAATTTCAGTTCTCCCATTGGTTTTACGCCACTTTTAGCAATATTCCAGCAATATCACGGCGGGGGACACCAGAAGCGGGCTTCACACATTGTACCCATGTCGGGATTCGAACCCGGGTCTTCAGCGTGACAACGAACGCTTCAACGCTACCCGATCGCCCCCTCTCGCATTGATGGGAAAACAGTATAACCTACACCTTGGTGAACAGGTATATCAGCAACATTTGACAGGTTAAAATATTTCTTCCAGTAATTATCAACTTCGTATCATAATGCTACTCACAGTTTGCTAACGATCAAGTTTTGATGATATCAAAAACATATCCAAGAAATAAATATCCCGGTAAGCAATGGTTGGGTAAATCTTTCATTACCTCATATTCGAGAACGGACAGGCATGCAGCAAGGGGAACAATGTGCACGGGGTGTTTGAAAACCTGTGTGTGGGTGTATCGTGATAGAATCATTGTACAGCATTATCAGGGAGTACAACAACATTTGTCTACTTAGGATTGAAACAACTGAATGCACTTGTGACCAATCAGCGTCAAATGCGTCGTTTGACGACCGTAGAACTACGTAGTTGCAAAAGACTTTTTGAAATCAATAAATGTAAAATAAAAATTACATTACCTTTCGAGTGGTATGTTGCTATGAAATATAACTAAAATATTCTCAATATTTTCTCAAATGTTGCGTGTGCTTTTATGTACCCGGCTTCATATTTTCTAGAATTTTCGTTAATGTATCATAGGAATAGTACAAAAGCGCATAATACTAATACTTAGAAGCGACAAGCCTCTGCTATGTCCAGGGTCACTGTTACATAGGTGAGGTGAAATGGGGTTTAACGTCGCGTCCAAGATAATTGCACTTATTTAACGACGTGCATGGACGTGTGCGTGTTTGTGTGGCTGCTTGTTCTAGTCCGGACTGATTCCGATTTATAGTGCTAGCACACTGAGATACCATGCCGCAGTTTAACATGAATATCCCACTCAGACACAGTATGCTGACTCCGAGCCGACCAGTCCTTGTTTTAGCCCCTTAATGCCAAGCGCCAGACAAGGTAACAACAAGTACCATCTTTTAACGTCTTTTGGTATGACGCGGCCTGGGATCGAACCCCTGACCTTCCGCCCTCCGGGCGGACGCTCTACCACTAGACCACGGAGGCGGTCCCACTGTTACATAAGAGGAAAGTAACACCAGTACGCCATGACTTTAGATTACAGCCTGTAGCTTATATTTAGATAACCAATAATAAAAAAGTGGAACCACCATGTTTTTTCACACTTTAACAGAGCTCCAGATAACGTTTTGAGCAATTGAGGTTTTACCCTAGGGTTCCTATTTTGATTTTATTATTACATTTTTCTTTGGGTAACCAATATTTTTTCACTCATCTATTCATTACTCTGTTGGGTTTTTCCCAAAATTAGTGAACATTTTAAGATTTAAAAAATGGAATAATGTTTTAGATGTATATGTTCTAAAAATATAGGCTTGACTAGGAAATTACCCCCTTTGTACGCATGCTGAAAAAACTTCATTGGGTATTTTTTACGGGTGCTGTTTTTATACATTGAGTTTTTCATTTAATGCATGCGTTTCTGAACACAAGTTATTTGAAAGTGATTGAGTTTTGAATATATTGGGGGATATTTTCCGCAAATACTCTGCTTATCTGTAGCTCTGGACTCTAATTAAATTTATTTGACAAGTTTTTCAAGCGTTCGCGTGTGTGAATACACTTGACAAAAATATCATCTTCTGTGTAAACCAAATAGAGCCATCTCATGATCATCAACCACATCCCGAGACAATAACACATCCTTATTTTCGCGTGGGTTTAATATCAATTTACAATACTCCCACATGACTTGGTACACACATCATTAATTTTTTTAATTTTTCAAAAATTAAATTTTCACTACATTAAAAAGTGTCTGTATAATTATCAGCCTTGGATAACTCAATATCTTAGATACTTTACCCCAGAAGAGAAAAATGGTTTTGATTTTCCCCTTTTTGATGACGAGCATCATTCAGATGTTCACTTTACTAGTTATTCTTTCAGTGTGCGTGCGTGTGTGTATGTTCCTTAACGCCGTACTCAATCTGAATGACGTCAATCTGTAATTAGTCAGACAATCCAGTGATTCAAACAATGAACACAGTCCTCGCCAACTGGTTACCTACGACTGACTTGGTTAATGCAATTAATATCCCAATTGCGTGGATGGATGTTCATGATGCCAATCACTGGATTGTCAGGTCCAGACTCGATTATTTACAGACCGCTGTCATATAGTTGGTATATTGCTGAGTGCGGCGTTAAACAACAAAGAAACAGACTAACATTAAATCTCAGAAAACATGCTTGTGATTACCTTATTGTCACCGTAAGGAATGGATCAACTGTCGGAGACACAAACTTCAATACCCACGACTTCAACCGTCTATTCCTCAACAACTGCAACCGTTTCGTAATGGCTATCACCAGATCACTGCAGCCGAGCGTCGTAATCTGCAGAATGACATTAACTATAAGACGACTTGCTTTTATGCCAAGTGAATATATCCTGATGCTTATCGACAATGTATCGGGTTGCCTACAGTCACACTTAAACATGATTCTACATTCTTGCTATCTGGGGCTAAATCGGGGCACAAGAGTCTAACCATTACAGTCACTCCTAGTTTGGCTTGAGGTGCTGGTTAGACGTGGGAACATTTTCTTTATGAATATTGTTAGGACTATTCAACTATACGGATATGTTCATTTGAGTCAGGCGAAGTTTGTGAAACAAAACTGATTTGTTACTTTTTTGTTTAAAGCTCTTGATAGATTAGTAGAGTAAGGTTTAATTTTAGTTTTTTAATATTCTGGGGATTTGGGTTTTAATTGAAAAAATAACGTTCTTGCGTGTTACACGCTACATGGTCTGAACAATAATGTATTGTAGGTACAAAAGAAGCGGTTTTTCGTCTACTTCAAAATCCAATTACTTTTAATTAACTTGACTTAACTTACTTAACTTAACAGAATAGCATGCATGAAATGAAAATCTCAAATGTATAAAAACAGCTCGCGTAAACACCCAAGGAAGCTTTTTCAGCATGGGTACCAAGGAACGAATTTCAGAAAGACAATTACGAGCTAATTTACTTTCCGATTCAAGCCTATTTATTAAGAACACTTATATACATCTAGTACATTCTTTCTTTCTTTTTTTAGATCTTAGAATGTTTACTTATTTGGGGCAAAACCAAATGGAGTGATGGATAGATGAGTGAAAACATATTGGTAACCGAATGAAAATTGTAATATCCCAATTAAAATAGAAACCCTAGAGTAAAAACTCAATAGCTCAAAAGTTATCTGGAGCTCTGATAAAAGTGTATGTATTGAGGCGCTGACTGAAGAACTGTTCTGTCTCAAACTAGCCCTATTTTTATTTTTCATTTTATTTGTCATTAGTTTGTATTTAAGAAACAAAGTTTGGTCTTCCCCTACGTGTAATAAATTATAGTTTTGCCCAGAAGTATTACCGTTTATTACTTGCCCGTGAAATGATCACCCTTTTAATAAACATACAGTTGTATTACACATTGTGTAATACCATAACGCGTGCTTATGTACGTACTCTCGGAAATCGTTTCACGAACAAATATTGAAAGCTCTCGACATCCCATGGCTTATTCAGCGACATTGCGAGTGGAGATGATAGATCACTGAGAGGAGCTTATGCACACTCGATGACCCCAGTCACATGGCATTTTTTCGCCGATGGATCTTGCAACAAAATTCCACAAATTACGTCATCGGGTATTGTGACGTGTTTGTAAACTTTGAGGTGCAAGGCCCCATTCCACAAGGCTATTGTACTGTAGCGCAACGACAGGCGTTAGTCAAAGTTAAAGTACGTGTGTGGATAGCCTTATAATTAGCGCTACGATAATTTTGTGGAACGGACGCCTGAATTCTGAAGGTAGATCGTTGTATGGTATTAAATTCATACGTTTCAACTTTTGACGTGTTTGAAGTATTATTATGTTGAACTCAATTGGATTATGCCGTGGGTCGTGTACGTGTCAGCCTATTCACACTCAACAGCATAATTCTAAAAAACGTTATAAATGGCAAGTAATAAATAAAATACTAAACTCGCTCCCGTGTAAAATAAATTTTGTGAAACCCGTGAATAGTTGTGGTATCCTACTCGCTTTCGCTCGTCAGTCACCACAACGATTCACTTGTTTCATAAAATTGGTATTACACGGGAGCTCGTTTAGTATTCTATATTTAAGCATTAGGACGACTGACTGTGTTGGTGTACATTATTCAGGGCAAAACTATAATAATAGAATAATGTTAAGTTCACTGGGGCTAATTTCTTCCACCTTTCTTGTGTCATTTAAACTTTTCTGTATAAATGTGTGCACTAAATTCATATCAAGTTTAGTCTTTTTCATAGTGTTTTCGTTTTCATTGGCAGTTAAGAATTTTTCGATGTCATCATCGTTCACAAAGGCAAACCCATTTGCATTCAGCAAACAGCAAGTCCTCTAGCACAGACGCCGACAACCCCGCACTAGAAACAGTCTCTGGCAAAACTCGCAACCTGAATCTTGCATTTTCCATCTGGCCACATACCGTTTTGACAACAAATACATTAAATGTGTTCAGAGGTTGAATTATGTGAATAACTCTTCCTGTCAGATCTCCGTCTACTTTAACGAGGTCATTTACTTTGACAGGTGTGAAATGGTCAGCCATGTTTGTTTGCAAACAACGCAGACGTAGTTTTGTTTTTTGTAATTACGCTTATTGTAAACTAAAACTCGTGCGAAATTAATGCTTTATTCCTTATAATGTGAAATCATGTGGTTGATATGAAAGTATGTTCTAGTCTTATAAATCTCGAATAAGTGAGATTGTAGCACGTGAAACATGTAAATGAATGCCCTGAATCTGTGAATGAACTCAATGAGAGAAAAATAGTCCCGTCGTCCAATGAAAATTGACATTTGTTTAACTGACCAATCAGCTTCAAGAGTCACTAATTGCACACTGTGCAAATATCAAAAAGTTATTACTCTGCATATTTGAGCCCATAAGGGTAATAAAATACTGTATTGCCCCACAAACGGGGGAAGAGCAAACTTTGGTACTTTTAGAAAATGCCGAATTTATGACTAATCTTGTGTATTATTGGAGATGGGTTCTAACTGAGTATGGTTGACAGATAATACAACAGTACTACGATGGGTAGATTGTTTTTTAATGTCACAATTTATTATTTGTTAAGTGTGTGATTAAACAAGCAATTTACATTTAAGTTTTTATGTTAATATGGTTCAGTTTAATCTCTTTATTCTAACAATTCCCAAATTGCAGTTGCCGGAGTTCTGTACATGTCGAGGTGTTGTCACATGACCGGAGATCTGTACATGTCGAGGTGTTGTCACATGGCCGGAGTTCTGTACATGTCGAGGTGTTGCTACATGGTCGGAGTTCTGTACATGTCGAGGTGTTGTCACATGGCAGGAGTTCTGTACATGTCGAGGTGTTGTCACATGGCCATAGTTCTGTACATGTCGAGGTGTTGTCACATGACCGGAGTTCTGTACATGTCGAGGTGTTGTCACATGGTCGGAGTTCTGTACATGTCGAGGTGTTGTCACATGGTCGGAGTTCTGTACATGTCGAGGTGTTGCCACATGGTCGGAGTTCTGTACATGTCGAGGTGTTGCCACATGGTCGGAGTTCTGTACATGTCGAGGTGTTGCCACATGGTCGGAGTTCTGTACATGTCGAGGTGTTGTCACATGGCCGGAGTTTTGTACATGTCGAGGTGTTGTCACATGGTCGTAGTTCTGTACATGTCGAGGTGTTGTCACATGTCGGAGATCTGTACATGTCGAGATGTTGCCACATGGCCGGAGTTTTGTGCAACTTTGTGGCGGCTGTTCTACAACAGTAGATTGAATATGTTGGAGATAACCTCCACGTCTTCTTCCAAGAGAATTGTATACAACTATTCGAATAGATTAAAGAAATAATTTAACAGATCGATAATTGATGTGGGTGCGCCATCTTAATTGATTGAATTATAGTAATGACAGAACAGTATTACGGAGGCAGGGAGGTAATTCGAATAACGTCATGACGTAAGCCCATGATGACGTATCTGAAAAAGTGTACGTTATCGCAGGAGTATAAAGTACAATCGGCGTCTTTGTTCTTTTAGCGAGGCAATTAGAATTTTTTTATGTAAGCCGATGATTCATGCTGTAAGTGAGTGAGTGAGTGAGTGAGTATGGTTTTACGCCGCTTTAAGCAATATTCCAGCAATATCACGGCGGGGCACACCAGAAATGGGCTTCACACATTGTACCCATGTCGGGAATTGAACCCGGGTCTTCAGCGTGACGAGCAAACGCTTTAACCACTAGGCTACCCGACCGCCCGATTCATTCTGTAACAATCCGTGTCACATTTATAACAACATGGACTGGACAATTCGTTACAAAGAATGCAAACAAAAAACGCCAATGCCAGAGAATAACCATCCCAGATCATCAAAAAGATTCCAGTGGACGTAAAAGGTAAAACAGCGGCAGAAGAAAGGGCAATACTCTTGCGTCTTTACGGACCAGAAGTACGTCACGTACAATACAGACACTCGAACAGTTTGTTCAACGCCCCTTAGGGCTAGAGTCACTGACTACAGGATCAAAGTCTACAGGAGCCTTCTGAAGCAATTTCAGCCTCGCTTGGGGGAAACTGATTGTCAGATACATGTATTTTCTGTTAGCAGCCAGAGATTTCAGCCATAAAGTTGTAATCTCCGGGGCAGCACATTAGTTTGCTCTTGGCGTGAATATTTAGCCTCTGATATATATAGTTGTAACAGTACCCTAGTACTGGGGTCACTACTACAGTAAACTACGGTTATAACGAACTAACGGATATAACGAACTCAAAGGGAATACTAATTTTAGTTCGTTATAACCGTCATTCGTTAAATGCCCTTTATACAGCATAACTACATCATACAGTCGGGACTAAAACGTTAGTTCGTTATATCCGTTAGTTCGTTATAAGCGTGTTCGTTATAACCGTAGTTTACTGTACTGGGGATACAACTACTTGCAGTAGTTTCGTAATAACTGATTGTACTGATTTAATCTGTGGTATTCTATTCGTTAATTTTCAAACTATGTAAACAAAAAACGATTTGTAAGAATAATACAACGTCATTTCAATCTCATTTAAATCAGATCTTAGTGCTCTCTACTACTACACAAAGATACGAGCAACTGGCCTAGTGGTTAAAGCTATTGCTCGTCACGCCGAATTCCCGGGTTCGACTTCCTTCAAGGGTACAATGTGTGAAGCCCATTTCTGGTGTCCCCCGCCGTGATATTACTGGAATATTGCTGAAAGCGTTAAATCATGCTAACACACGAACTCACTCACTCTTCGAGAGTTATTCATGTTGCGGCAAGACAACAAAACATAGACAATGGCTCAACACGTGTAGCCAAATCGTTCAAATCAGCCTTAGTTAAACCCTGAGAAAAATTTCCAACATTCAACAAACATTTTGTTAGAATAGACCAGGGTCTCTTCAATATGATTAAAATCAAGTCTTGGTACTCGTAACCGTTAGACAAAGATATGAGGGTATCTCATTACAGGTCACGACCTTTCTCGAACTTTGACCGGCCAATGAAATGACAAAGTTCTCGGTTTAAAATTCGAACCCTAAAAAAAAAAGCAAATTCTTGAATGTCTAAAAGATGTCCGTGATTGTATGGCAGAACATTCCAGGAACATTCTAAGGAATGTTTCTTCCGTTATCACATTGAAAAGAGTGACAGGCGATTATTTTGACGGAATCTGTGGTGCAGCCCGTAAATGTCTTTCGGAAGGTCTCGTGTTAAACCTTTCGAGGTAAAACGGGACGTCACTCTGACGTGACTTGTACTCGCATGACCTCAGAGTCAGTGGGAGAGTTGTGTTTAACGCCGCTTTTAACAGTATTCCAGTGTCGCGGCGTGTCAGCTTAATGTTGGAGGAAAGTCCGAAGTGATGCAGGTCTAGGACGTTTACCACTTCGGTGAAACCCACGAGCACGGGTATGGTGCTGACAAACCTAGAAACATAATCGGGGCGAACCGGCATTCGAACCCACAATCATAGGTTTCTGGCGTGCCCAAGGGACGCAACTCTGCACAGCGAATTGCGGCGCCTTAGACGCCTGGTCCAGCGGTGCCCTGCATGTCCTCGGATCTTAGTAAAGCGGGAGCGAGGACTAAGATTTGATTTAAATGTGATTTGGATCACTTGCATTAAGTCTAGATCATACTGAATGAGGAAAACAAGAAACAATGGAGCTGAACCAACCTCCCTTTACATCCGTTGTTTGTTTGTGGTTGTTTAACGCCGCATATTTTTAGTTTTGCAAATCACCATGACATGGCTGTTTATGACAATTTCCCCACCTTGGCAAACATAGACGGAAGAAGTTTAAGGATTGCACGGAGGAATGCGGGGGTGGTTGGAATATACACACACGCCACGAGCATAATGTGACTGTACTGAACTTTATTATTTTCAGGAAGAAGAGGCGATTACATCTAGAGGATAGGCAGTGTTGCAACATGACAAATAATAGTTCATACAAGACATAAGTTAACATGTCATCAACAATTTTGCACAGAAACTTTACAAAAATGACTTACTTTCTTTACATTCTGATTTTTAGAGGAAAATAAAGAGGCAAACGTCAGAATGTTAGGACATTTACAATAATATAATGGGAAACTAATATTTCTCTGTTGTTTCAAAAATAGACAGAGTAAAACATAATGAAACTCATCCTCGTTGTCGCTTATGTCACATGATGGACGTAGTCAATTTGTTGATGGTATTTTGTTCCATCTGCCTTTTACAATCGGAAGACGATGATTTGAAGTTCAAAAATGACATATTGATATTCTCTATTTCTTATCCAAACTTTTTATCCAAAATATTAATCAGATTTAACTAGCTTATATGTTGTACATTTTGTAGTTTTTTCTATTTCATTCCTTTACTTGTATCTATGGATCATGTACTATCTACATTGTAGATATCGCTGCAATGAAATTCATCACAATGCTTTGCAGACCATTGTGGCGTCATTGTTACCTTGACGTCACAATCAAATGACATCACTAATGGCTCTGGTACAGAAGCTGTAAGCAGTACGTTTTACACTCAAGACACTGCTTATTACTGTCTGCAAACTGAAAAAGTTGGAAGAATTATGTTGGATGATAAATAAAATCTCACCCTCGTGTCTTTTGACATCAAACATATCAACGAGTGTTGATATATCTGATATCAAAAGACACTCGGGTGAGATTCTCTATATAATATTACTGAAACCAAACTCATCCAGATTGTCTTCTACAAAGTGAACCCATTTTTGTTGTAAAGTTTCAGATTCATAATCAGCCAATAACAAGTTATATACAACAAAAGACAACAAAAGACAGTATACAGTTCGTACAATATACAGTGTGTGACGTCAATAAATAAAGGAAATAAACCCAATTCTCCGTACAACATTTTCAAAGGTGTACTGTTGTTTAAAGACAATATAATTTTCAGAAAAACGTGACTGTCTAAAAGAGATATTTTGTTAAACCCCCGAACTGAGAAGCCATTTGTGATTCGAAGAATATCAGTTGACATTCTATAGACGAGTATATTATACTGATATATTATATTAATCCTTCCATTAATAAATTATCCCAGCTTCTAGTATCATCGAACCCTACAGTTTTCAAAAGTGTATCTTCATATCTGACAAGAAACTTACCAGATAAGCTTATTATTGATATATGTTTACAAACAGCGAACTATATATATGTTTTTATATATATGCAACATTATTGGCCATGTGACCTCCAGAGCAAATAAACTTGTCACTTGTCACTATAGATAGGAAATAATATACTGAACAACAAAAAAGTTCTTCAGATCTTCACGTCTTTATTCAGTACAGTACAGGCCAATGTACAGCATATTTATGGCAACAGTCACAATGATAAAATACGTGTTATCTCTTCTTTACTGTGATACAGATATTTAGCGATATTAATAATCAGCTTTATGGTGGTTGTAGATAAAAGAATATTAAACTTATGGACATTTGGGTGTAAATAATATTTTGAAGGCATATAGAGATGGCGTAGGTGAGTGTATGCAGGGCACACTAGCAGGAAATGAAAAAAAGTTCTTGTGACATTGAATAAGATCTAATGCAAAGTTATGTTTTTTACCAAATCTGAAACAATTTCGATTTGCAACAGATAAAAGACTCCTGTAAGTGTTCATATGGTTTAATTTGCCATACTGACTTCAGAAAATGCGTGATTTCACACAAAAACATAAACATGCCAAAATGTCAATTTACAATCAATAGCGTGTGTGTCCACCTCTGGTTGCGATGCAAGTAACACATCTTCGTATCATAGAATGGACCAGGCGTCGCACAGGGTCCTGTGGGATATCTCTCCATATCTGCTGGAGCATGTTTCGAAGTTCCTGGAGTGTCTGTGGAACACGTGTTTGACGTCGAAGGCACCGATCCATCTTATCCCACATGTGCTCAATTGGTGAGAGATATGGGGAGCGAGTCGGCCAGGGGATGACATTCACGTTGTTTTGTTGAAGAGAATCCTGAACGAGCAAGTCGAGCAATATGAGGCCGGGTTTGTCATGTTGAAAGATAATGCCTTGGCCATTACGACGCAAAAATGGTAGAACAACAGGGCCGATGATCTCGTCGCAGTAGCGCTGTCCATTGAGATTTCCCTCTACCACCATCAAACGGGTCCTCTGTCTTGCTATAATCCCACCCATACGATAACGCTGCCGCCCCCGAACCGATCTTCTTCCATGTTACAATGATTGACCAAACGTTCACCTCGACGTCGGTACACTCGAATCCGTCCATCGCTGTGGCTGAGGTTAAAACGAGACTCGTCAGTGAATAGAACTTGTCCCCACTGCATGGCCGTCCAGCGTAGACGCTGTCTGCACCACAGTAGACGTGCTTGGCGGTGGTTTTCTGTCAAAATAGGACGTCTGGCGGGTCTTCTGGCGACAATTCTTGAACATCTGAGACGGCGACGTACGGTTTGTGACATATATGCTCAACGGGACTGGGAAAAAGTTATCTAACTTAGATGGCCCTTTCCCTGCTCTATATGTACAGACATTGATTATACATATATATACACATGTACATACACACATACATATAAATACGTATACAGAAATACATACATATACACACCATGCTTTTCTGTAGCAGTTGCGTTTTTGTGACTTGATTCCATACATGTATTATAATATTGAAAACCAAAGTAAAATACACTAAAATAGTGGTGTCACAGAAACTTTTGCTGTTGTGTATATTTTCTTTGTTTTGGCATCATTCTTTAAATATATATAAACAGTAAACAGTTATAACGAACTCAAAGAGACTACTAATTTTAGTTCGTTATAACCGTAGTTCGTTATAAGCATATATACAGCATAACTACAGCAAATAGTCGGGACCAAAAAAGTAAGTTCGTTATATCCGTCAGCTCGTTATAAGCGTGTTCGTTATAACGAACTAAAATTAGTAGTCCCTTTGAGTTCGTTATAACCGTAGTTTACTGTAATTAAAATATATATCAAACTTATGGATATTTGGGAGTAAAATACATGTTAAAGGAATATAGTGATGGGGTTGGTAAGTATATGCAGGGCACACTAGGAGCTGAAACTCGTCTTCCATTAGGTCAAAGTGACAGAGATTGCACAATCTTTATTTACGAGGGATGTTAAATTTTCAACCAGTTTCTATTTCCACCCAGTGTTCACTGCATCTTAAACTTGACATACATGAGCGGAATATATTCATAGTTACAAAATACAAATATTCTTCAGACTTTAACGTTACTTCAAAATGAGAAGAGAAGGACATATTAGACCTAGTACGTAAAGTGCTGTGCCATTTCTTTTGAAAATTGTTTTTCAAACGATGCAAAAACATTGAAGTAAATCACTGTACATTACCGGGTGATTGTGATGACCAAACATGACCGCATCCGAAAAAAACCCCGTTGTTATAATATTAGTAACCCAATTCGTGATAGTGTGAAAATATTATTCGTTGTGGAGCTTTCGTGGGAGGATCACTCATCTTTTTCTAAAGCCATTCTGAGTTACAGATAAGACTATTAAGTTTCTTCAATGAATATACGTGTAGCAGTCTTGTGTTTAATATGACAGTGAACAATTTACGAAGGCAACTGATAAGGGAATTGGTCTATCTTAAGGATCACCCTGTCTATGTAAAGGTTTTATAATTCCACAAGCCATGATGTTGTGAATACAACTTTACCGATAGCACAAGTACAATGCTGAAGAACTTTACGTACAACGTTAACATTTTTGGAAGAGTGTATCTAATCTGTTCATTGATGATATCGTCAATGACACATGCTTTATTATTTTTCAATGCTGTAATTATATCTTCATCCCTGATAGGGCCATTGATGCGGTTGATGCTGTTACTGTTTATGTAGTTGGGTAAATCTTCAAGTATCTCAATTCCTCATCTGAAGATCTAAGATTACGAGAGAACTCATAAAACTCGTAATTTCACTGGCAATATTTTGTATTTTTTCTTTGCTTTTCTATTTGAATATTTTCCAATAAGATCTTGCTTCTGATTTTTGTAGTTCCAACAGTTTATGTTCTGTTATAAAGTCATCAAGTGTAGTAGATTTCAAAAGAATTATATTTGCAATGTTTGTTTGTTTGTTGTTTAACGCCGCACTCAGCAATATAACATGTCCGCTTTGACCAAGAGTGCCATGAGTAAAGGTTGAAACACAACATAAATAATGAAACATAATTCATTTCTCCTTTATTCATAAGAACAAATCATGCTGTCCCACCAGTTGTTTGGCTATTTACCAACAAACTTAAATATTGTAATACTTATATGTCAACTGACTCACCAAAGCCTCAAAGTTTGTTAACTTATGGCTCATCTTCATCTTTGATAGTCTTATCACCCACAACGTATCCAGGAATATTCGTTATTTAAAATTATAAAATACTTAGTGTTTATGTCGGCTGTCATGACTAGAGCATTGTTGTGAACAATATGGGATCATTTCAATTGGTAGGTTCACAAGATGATCTGGTACAAAGACAATAATAACACTACAGTTGCAGTTCTTATGTCTATGATTCATTAAATGATTGTACTTGTTGGTGGCCAAAGTTGGTTTCAATCCGATTGAGATATCCCACTTAGGCTTAGAACGTTTCAGCCAGCCCTCGTACATTTTGAACTGACACACGTTCTTAATATAACTCTGTCATGTAGTTTTATTTTATTGGAAGCAACACAATAAAAGAATACATCAAACTGACTCAGCAATGCCCCAAAGGCTCATCTTCATCTTTAATAGTCTACTGACCAACATCCTCTCCAGGAATAGTCCTTACTTAAAACTATAAAATACTTGATGTTTCATGTCAACTGCCATGACAAGAGCATTGGTCTGAACAATATGGGATGACTTTCAACAAATTTCAACTGACGCTTTCTTAACTGAACTCTGTCAAGCAAACATTTATCTCCCTGTCGTGTAGATGCATTTAATGCAACATTTTCAGAACATTGCTTCTTCACTCACAGAAATTTCAGGTGTATTTGTCACCTTGATGTTTGTCCCATGATACAAACTATCTTTCAGACAGACAGACAGTTTATTCAGTAAGAAGACCATAGGCCCATGATACAGACAATGGTTGATTGCATGAACTACGCATGCCAAGGAAGTAGTCGATTTAAGTTCCTCTTAGCCGTTGGACTTTATATAGATATAAACATGTGTTATATACAACATCAAAGTTTTCTGATGAAATAATTTCAGTAAAAGATGTTACAGTTTGAAACTTGATATACTGTTTAAGATACATATTTCTTAGGGCTGAATAACGCTCACATACAAGTAAAACATGAAATTCATCTTCAATAAAAGATATACCATTTTCTATACAATATTTACATAATCGTTCAGTGTATTGGACATTTGTGTATCTCCCCAAGTCAATTGCAAGTTTAAACTTGCTACATCTGAAACGAGTCATACATATTCTCAGATGTACTGGTATTGGGAGTGTAAGATATTTTTCTACATTCAACAGGGATTTAAAATGTTTATAATAAAAGGTATCAGATATACTATTGATAGAACTACACCATGATTGTTGAAAGTTATCAAATAATCTTTGCTTAAAAAGTTGAATAAATACCTTCACATTGTCAACATCTTGTGTTAACCATACAACTATATTTCATTGTGCTTGTAATGTGTTATCAAGCAACAAAAGTAATATAAAGGGGAATTCAAAATAAATTATTAAAACTTTTAAAATTGGAAACAACTGGAACATTATGTTTGCAAACTTAAAATTATTTTTTTCTACAAAATACACCCCTTCCTTATTGGAGGTAACTGCCAATTACTACCCTTCAATAGCTTCATACAGTGCTGCAAGATTGTCAAACATCTCTGACACCATACATTTGGAAGTTCTATGGCGTCCATTCATACAGTTGGGATATTCAGTGCGGTGTTAAGCAACAAACAAACAAAGCAATGTCGACAGCGTAGTAGTCGCCATACGCTTCGTACGAAATTATACTTAATGCCACGCGCACGTGTTTCTTGCGATTTGGGATAAACATATTTGATTCACAATCGTGAGACTGATTAGGTTCAAGTTGTGCAGCTGATTTTTGACAGTGTATTTTATTGTTGAACAATTTGAACGTTTGTTGTAAGCTTGTAATGTGTTAGCAAGCAACACAACTAATATAAAGGGAAATTCATTCATTGCTGCAAGATTGTCAAACATCTCTGACACCACACATTTGGAAGTTCTATGGCGTCCATTCATACTGTGACAGATCGTTTATCAGCTTCAAGATCTTGGCATTGATCAGGACACCTGATGTGTGCCTCTTCCGTTTTGCTTTGCAGCCTCGGTCTGGGTTAATTCCAACAAAGCACCCGAAAATTCGAAATATGAAAAAATGCTGCTGGGTAATGTGTCAACAAGTAATGCTTGGGTCTTAAATGTACATTCAGAAACAATGTTTTTCTTTGAATCAAGTAATGCTGGATACATACATCCAAATATGCAATCTGTGCTGATCAATTGATTGACTATAAATTATTTCAACTGTCAGGTTCAGGTTAAGGTACATATTCCACAAACAAACATTGGGAACAGTCGCAGAAACACCCGATTCTGAACTGCATGACAACCAATCTTCTCACATTATTCGCTCACAGTACATGGCTTATCAAGAGCATCTTTTCCATGAAAGCTAAACTTTTCTATGCTTCTATTCATTTGATCAAATGAAAACCACTTTTTGTTCTGGACGAAATAATTGATCATGAGCTTCACATGAAATGCCACACCACCCTCAAATAATTCATGTCCTGTACATGGAGTGAGTGAGTGAGTGAGTATGGTTTTGCGCCGCTGTTAGCAATATTCCAGCAATATCACGGCGGGGGACATCAGAAATGGGCTTCACACATTGTACCCATGTCGGGAATCGAACCTGGGTCTTCGGCGAGCGAACGCTTTAACCTCTAGGCAACCCGACCGCCACCTCCTGTACATGGAGGAGCACAGGGTGCATAAACATTGTAGTACTTGAGACTGTAACACACAGATTCTGCCTTTAACCAAACACATGTTTTGCCACACTGACTTCACCATGAGAATCTGCAGTTAACTGACCAACATGTTCTTTATGCTTTGTTGGTTTGTTGTTTAACGCCGCACTCAGTAATATTCCAGCTATGACGGCGGGCTGTAAATAATCGAGTCTGGACCAGACAATCCAGTGATTAATATCATGAGCATCGATCCACGCAATTGGGATCGATGACATGCATCAACCAAGACAGCGAGCCTGACCACCCGATCCCGTTAGTCGCCTTTTACAACAAGCATAGTCGCTTTTTGCTGAAGACCTATTCTACCCCAGATCTTCACGGGTCGTTCTTTATGCATTTCTATGGTCCTTTGCAGGCCTCAAAGAGGAACCTCTTAAGTCCTGTATCTGTTCTGTAGAGGCCAAACTTATCTGCAATAAAGCGAGCCAGAAAAAACTTTCAATGCATCCTCCTACCACAGGGGATCCCAGATTGTCTCCAACAATGCAGAACAAACTACCAGTTTATTTTTCTCCCATCAGGAAAATCAATCCATTTATTTCCAGATCTCTCGGCTCTGATAAAAGTGGGGCAAATACATTTTCTTGCTTATAGGCCTTTAAGTCATTCACTGTGCTCAATAGAACTAACTGCATATGGTCCATAGTGGATCTTATATAATTCGGTACTGTTCAAAATTTGCGAGAGTGAAATACATGCCGAGAAGTTAGTGTTTCCTTTTCCTGAGACCGCCTCCGTGGTCTAATGGTAGAGCGTCCGCCCGGAGAGCGGAAGGTCCGGGGTTCGATCCCCAGCAGCGTCATACCAAAAGACGTTAAAAGGTGGTACTTGTTGTTACCTTGTCTGGCGCTCGGCATTAAGGGGCTAAAACAAGGACTGGTCGGCTCGGAGTCAGTAAACTGTGTCTGAGTGGGGTATTCATGTTAAACTGCGGCATGGTAGCACTATAAATCGGCATCAATCCGGACTAGTACAAGCAGCCACACACACACCTACACGTACATGCACGTCGCTATATAAGTGCAATAATCTTGGACGCGACGTTAAACCCCACTTACCTCACCACACATCTTTTGTCTGAACCAAGTGGGCTGACAACATCAAGTTCATCCTGGTGCAAACTGATTTGAAACGTATCTTTCCCATTTTGGAAAAGATCCTTTTTCTGATAAATATATCCTTGATGAATATCCATCTACTTTTGTTTGACATTTCCTGAAATAGTGCCTGGGGGAAGTTGAAGAACGAAGGATAGTGATTGTTAAAGTTTCCGATATTGGGACATACTGAAATAAATGTCTTGTACCCTCTAGGTTATATCCCAATTACATATCTCTAGGTGGGACATAAGTAAAGTTTTGGCTGTAAAACACCTTTCTCATGTCTTTGTTCCTGAGGGGCACTTTGTTACAGGCTGAAAATACATTTGATTTGTCAAGCTCTTCCTTTATATCTTCAATGATTTCCTCTGAAATGGAGCATGACTTTAGACTATCAGTCATTTTACTTCTTAACACACGTCTTTGAAAGGCATTTTGAAGTGATACACTCAAGGAGGAGAATTTATGAATGTCAGCCTCTTATTATGTGGAAGACAACGGTGAATGAATGATATGACTTACTTACTTACTTTGGAGATTTAACGTGCACTTTCCGACTGATGCGTATTTCGCACACAGGCCCGGCCAGGCCATTTAATGTGTTTCCGAAAGGGGCGAAGGTGGCCTGTGCAACCCTAAGAGGGGGCTTTAGGGGTTGCTTATATATAATTTGGGAATTTTGAGATTTGGAATAGATGCCGATGGGGTTGGGGAGGAGAACTAAGGGAGCTGGGAATGGTGGATGTTTGTTTGTTTATGTGATTTTGATTTGGTAGGTTATTGTGTTTTTAGATGCGTTTTATTAGTTCCGTTTTGATTAAGAATACGCCTAAGGCCTTGAATGATATGAGACAGAGAGCATGTATATGTACATGTAAGAACAACAAACGTAATAAGATAACAAAATGTGGAAACTAACAAGGGAAACCAACAGATAAGGTGATTAGCAATAGACAATGGAAGCCCACACTTTATAGTAACTAGCGCTGAAGGGATGGAAGCCAGTACTTAGAAGTGATACACAGGAAGAGAATTTATGGATGGCAACTTCTAAATACCTTTCAAAGACCTGGTATTATAAATAACATTTGATCAATTAGAATTTAAAACCCCAGAACACGCACTCATCCACTGCACACACTACCTAACACATCGAACCGCATTACAAACCACCCTCAATCTAAACGAGGCTATCACTCTAGAAGCAATACTAAACCCACAAAATAAACTAGAAAACTTCAAGGCTTAGGCGTATTCTTAATCAAAACGGAACTAATAAAACGCATCTAAAAACACTATAATCTACCAAATCAAAATTACATAAACAAACAAACATCCACCATACCCAGCTCCCTTAGTTCTCCTCCCTAACCCCAACGGCATCTATTCCAAATCTCGAAATTCCAAAATTCTATATAAGCAACCCCTAAAGCCCCCTCTTGGGTTGCACACACCACTTTCGCCCCTTTCGGAAACACATTTAATGGCCTGGCCGGGCCTGTGTGCGAAATACGCATCAGTCGGAAAGCGCACGTTGAATCTCCAAAGTAAGTAAGTAAGTAAGAATTTAAAATAAAGCGACTTCATAATAGTAGAAGTAATAATTTCTGTATAAAAATCGCCTAGAACTTATTCATCAATCTGGCAAACGACCTTGCGTCGACAACCATCATAGGTGTTGTCTTTTTTGTCGGTTATATAAACCTTTTCAATTTGGACGGATAGATTTTAAGATAGACCTTTATTGTGATCTCAACACTTGGATCTGGTATATACATCCTCGGGGGTTGGGACTTGCGCTGCTTGTGCCTCTGCCATTTGATTGTAGATGGGTGTTGATGGACTTGCCGCTGGAGAAGGTGACATCTATGTTGGCTTTGTTCTTGATGAGGCGGGAAATCTGATGAGTGACAGGGCCTTGGTATGGTATGGTGATTCTGCTGGGCGATTTGGGTCTGGGATTAGAGTTCTAGAGGGTCTTGCGGATGTTGTTGGAGACTAGGTAGGCAGGGTAACTGTTGAGGGATTCACCTTTTGTTATCATATTACTTTTGTTCTTACAGGTACATATATATGCTCTCTGCCTCATGTTATTCATCCACCTGATGGAGGAGTCTGCATATACTCCGAAACGTTGTGTTCCTCATAATAAATAAGTTGACATTCATAAATTCTACCATGAATTTGGAATTTACTCGATTCTGATTGGTCAATCAGAGGCTATTAAATCACAATAAACCCCCTCTGATTGAAACAGCTGGTTTGATGGCCGCATCACCGCGGAAGCTAATATTCATAGAATAGTACTATTTTCAGTCAGTGTCGGTAGGCATATTTAAATAATCATATCTGCAATTACAGGTTACAAAATGCACAGATGCAGTTACTACAATATTCAAAGGATGTGTGGCAATACATTTCGTGCAGAAAACGCTATAGAAATCTACACAGGGAATGTATTTACGTTTTGGAGACACAGAGTGTTTGGAATTTTGGCGCTTTCCTATATACGACTGTGACGTCATATCTTTTGCGTCACAATGAGCGATATGACGTCATAATGGTGATGCGCGATGTAGAGCGAAAGCCTTGCAAAGCTTGCTTTGTTTTCATTAGGGATTCCCACCTCATGTTAGCTTACCAAGTTGCCGTGCTTATATGCTTTCAATGCCTGTCATATGTTCGAGTGAAGTATTACGGTGTGAACAAACTGCTTGAGTATATACAGATCGATAACCCTTTCAAAACACTGAACTCAACCCATACCGCTTCACTCAGTATATTTGCTAACACCAAAGAGTTCGCGTATTATTTAGTCATGGTAGAATGGAGATAAACATATTGTGTTTTCAATGTAGAGCTAGGTTACCTGTAGATGTAACCGCGCTAAATTTAACAATTCATTTGAAACCTCACGCTATGCGTTCGGTTCAAATTAAATTTAGCGCGGTTAAATCTACAGGCGCGTGAGGTTTCAAATGTTAAATTTAGCGCGGTTAACCCTCTTGGTGCCACGGGACCATATATGGTCCATCACTTTTCACACCCGCATAGTACCAAGGCACCATATATGGTCCCGATAAAAGCCCTTTTTAAACTGTGAATTTTGATATTTAACACTGAGTGCGCAAAGTCAAAATTATAACCATCATCACCCCAATCATCTTAGCTTTAACATCGTGTAACTCATACTTTGTACAATGCTACGGATTGCGAAATATGGAGAGATTAGTAAAGTGGCTACCGCCCTTCTCGACCTTTTTCTGCCATGTTTGAACACCAAGCGAATGACGGCGAAGTTTGATTATGCACCCATGTTACATACACGTAAATATTTTCAGACAAAATCCTTGTTCATAAGAAAAAATATGACCTGAGTAGTCAGAAAGACATATTATTCCCAACTGTATACTTATTCACGTAAATACAATTCTGTTCACTCCTTTATGAACAAGTTTATTTACATGTTTTGTATATTTTTATCGACTATCGGTAATGGCGGAATGGTCGGTACACATGAGAAAACGACAGTGTATATTTCCATTACATTTATGATCGAGTGAATTTATAACCATCATCACCCTAATCATCTCAACTTTAATATCGTGTAGCTCATATTTTATGCAGTGCTACGGATTCCGAAATATGTCGAGATTAGTAATGTGGTTACCGCGCTTCTCGATCTTTTTCTGCCATGTTGAACTTCATGCGAATGAAGGCAATTATTTATTTTGCACCCATGTCACATACACGTAACTATTATTGTATCAGACAGCCAATTTGAAAAAGAAATCTGATCGGATTGGTCAGAAAGATTTACTAGTCCCCACTGTACAGTTATTGACGTAAGAGTACTAACGTTTAGTCGGCAACGGAAGTTTTTTGTTCAAGTATTGCATATGGTTATCGACTGTGTACCATGGCGATTTAGCACGGCGCTACATACAAACCGACAGTGCAGATTGTCATTTTGTTTATGATGCTGATATACAGAAAATATTCAAATCAAAGATATGGAAAGATAGCTATAATCGTTAACATTAAGTTGGTATAGTGTATATTTATGGGCAGGAGGTTCATGATCAAAACCTAAACATTGAATGGCCAAGCCCGAAGTGATCGACAGGGCACGTTCGCATCATATCTTTTCCGTGATTTCTTGTTTACCGGTTGTCTTACATACTCGCACGTTCAGACAAATAACTGCTACTTTTGTTCGTATGAAATGACTAAGAGTCATGTGTGATTGCTCAAAACTACCTGACCGTGTGAGTGACTTGCCCTAACTGTTTCACATTTTGTCGCAAATGGAGATTTCAAAAGTGTGGCCACGACATCTGACGTGAGTCGACGCCATATTGTAAACAAATTGTGTCAAGGTCGGTTCCACATGAGGTAGCTCGGGCCCCGTTTCTGTCGATGGTACACGCGATACAAACATAATGCAACTACTGAAAACATCAACATAACTTCTACAATGATGCCAGCAATACCCTTTTATATTTGGATTAACCGCTTATGGATACTCTGTGCTGTTAAGTTCGATTTCGATTTGATTTTCCTTTCATTGAAATTGTGATAATGGCGCTGTGATTGGTTTGCTGAAATAGTATTTTCCATGAGTCTAATGTACATGGTACATGCTGTGATTGTAGAAGATAATTGATAACCAATTGTGTATGCATATATATCATCAAATACACATTACTAATCTCTTCAGAAAATGGAATATATTATAGCTCGTTTTCAAACATTCTGCCATGGATATTAGATCAAAAATTAATATTAGATTTACAAATTATGTATGTACACTGTACTCTCGATTAACGTATGATAATCTATTGCAAGTCTTCAAATCTTATTTGATATGACATATGAAATGTCAGCTATTAGTAAAATCAATTTTATTTCGTTACAATCTGCAATTTTATTCAAATAGGCTAAGAGACGGTCGGTGATTTCCCGCCGCTGTGAATTTGTCGTCTGGACAGGTGCGCGTGTTGTGATGTGGATGACGTCACATGAAACAGCTGATCTAATGTTGTGGTAGTATAATGGATACACGTGGTTTCATTTTCCAAATTACAATATTCTCTTTGACTGAACTTGATAGCATATCTAGTACATCACGATTGGAAAATGTCTACGGCGACCGACGAGTGAATGAGACCGCTTATCATTTGACTGCCAGTGGTTAGAATATTTGGCGCAGTTTTCTAATTTTGGTATATTGACATGTGCTTTTCATATATGTTTGAAGGCTTGATATTCCAAAAAAATAAATTTAGAGTACAGTGAGAAAGCTGTCAAAATGGATCCAATATTAAACAACCTAGATTTTTAATATTTTAGCTTCATCTATTGGAATCTCGAATGGTTCAATTTATAACATAAATAGTAAAAGTAATTGGATCTACTCGCAATATATAGATAATCAATTTCTGAAAGACAAAAGGTTTTCAGTGTAAATGTGATTTCTTTTTGATGTTTTATATAGTTATATTTATGTCTTTTTTCACTCTGCATTATCTAAATTACCAAATACTTCGACCAGTGCCATAGTAGTAATTAGATTCTACTTTGTTTCGTATCCTAAGTATGAAATAGATTTTCTTAAAAATAAATATTTGTCTAAGAGCAAAATCAATGCATTCTTGTGGGGTTCTTTTTCACTATTTTAATTTGTATATCTTCCCTCCAAGCTGTAGGAAAGACATACAAAAACACTTTTACTAAAGATTTTGCTGGTTAAATTTTCGAAGTTCAATACCAAGAATATATTTTTCCTTTTATGACAGATAATTCCATTACTTTCATTGACCTACGATCATTATCTATTTCAAACTTTTCCTTTAGTAGAATGGGATGGAATGGGAAACTAGTGGAAATAAACTATCACGTGTGTCCTTAAATGTACATGTACATACATGTACCTAGCTAGGTGTAAATACACTTTTAAAGTCGAATGAATGAATAAATGAAAGAAAAAGTGGTATTTCATGGACTGGCCATACAAGTATATTTTGAGCAAAGGTGTAAGTTAGGCAGCCAAGTGCGAAATACTAGCTGATACGAGGATGTATGTTGTCTGGTGGTCATAGTGAAACAATGACATATGGCGCCCGAGTTGCGAGTGATCGAAAATAGGTTTGTTGAATAGATTTGCTGCCCATGAAAACGTTTCAACAATTTTGATTGAATCTACATGTACTTACTCTTGGGTGGTATTACGTTAGTATAATCTTGTTTATAATTAAGAAATAATAATTATGCCCGATATTGAGCGATGTCAATTTGATTATTGTTAGGGCTGTTTAGCGATCTTTCACATTTTGTCCTTTGAAAATGTACGATGTCAATTACCCCGAAGTTGTTTTTATCACTAATAAAAGAGCACGGTCATTGAAACATACATGGACGTAACCGGGATTTCTTAAAGATATCCATTCCAAACTGTCATTCGTTTTGTGACATAATCTTTGAAACAGTCTGCGTATGAATTAATCACGACCACTTCCGTCAATTTTATTTTGACGTCAAAAACACGCACAATTTCAACGGGATTTTTTATCGGTAAATATAACTCACGGAAAATTCTCAGTGAATGTGTACTTCAACATAAATATCATATGTCTATCACTGTAAGGACATGTACTTGCCAATGATATGAATTATTGGTCATTTAGATTTCAAACAAGGGCGCTAACTTGACTTTGCTTGCCATATTCGGGTGCGTCCATATTACGATTAATGTTGAAAAGTAGGAAACTTATAATACTAGCACTGTTATCGATGGCTGGGCAGTGCATAGATCTTTTGGATTTGGTGACTTCAGATACTGTTGGAAAGACAATCAACTCGAGTTGCATGTTATACAATTTTGGTTATTTATCTCCTAATTATCTTCCTTCTTTACACACTTTGACTGAAATTATGAAGATCCCGAAACCTAGATATCATGTCTTCAATGACTGGCTATGGTAACACATATTCCCTTCAGGTTCCATTTAAAATACTGCAAGTGATCGTTGGAAGTGTGATGCAATGTCCGGACTATCCATTTCAGCATCAGGCTGTCAATGTGAAATGGGCTTTACACATTGTAGCCATGTGTAGTTTATACGGTTCATTGAGGCGCCGCGATTCGCTGTGCAGAGTTGCGTCCCTTGGGCACGCCAGAAACCTATGATTGTGGGTTCGAATCCCGGTTCGCCCCGATTATGTTTCTAGGTTTGTCAGCACCATACCCGTGCTCGTGGGTTTCACCGAAGTGGTAAACGTCTTAGACCTACATCACTTCGGGTTTCCTCCCACATTAAGCTGACATGCTGCAATATAACTGTAATACTGTTAATAGGGGCGTTAAACCCAACTCACTCACTCACTCATTGAGATATGAATCGAAAATGCGATGTACAAACAAACTATGAATCCACGTTAAAGTTTTCAAACTTGAGGCACGCACATTACTTTAAGAAACCAGATCATAACAGAGAGCAGCTTCGGTCAATACCGTGTCACGTGTAGTGGTACGCATGCATTAGTATAAGGTGGGTACAATGTGTGAAACCCATTTCTGGTGTGTTCCGCTGTGATATTGCTTGAATATTACTAAAAGCGGCGTAAAATCAAACTCACTCATTACTATAAGGCTTGAACAATTTAGAAAGGGAGGTAACTCTCATCCCATGTATGGTGGGAGCCCACAAACGTTAGAAGACTTCTATACATTTCTCATCGGTTTGTACAAGATATACAAGCTATCTGACGTAGCATCATGCAAATATGGACAATAACCACAATCTGCTATAATCTATTTTATTTGGTAGACCATCTACTCAAACATTTCACATAAAAAAGCAGTTTCTCACAGATGTAGCACTTCATGCACGATCTGAAATGGTACAAGCTTGTAAGGATTAAGCAATGGCGGCGCAGGTTGAGGACGTCCCTTCACACTGTTTCATGGAGTCGTCCCACACAAGATTGGCAGCACAGTCCATCACGTACATTAGCCCTCCAGAACAGGCAACGTACTTGTAGCAGTCGGTGCAGTGCTGGTAGTTGCCGTCGGCAATGTTGCTACAGGTGGCCACGCAGTTTCCGGTTGTGCCGGAAGTACCGGAAGTGCCTGCGGAGTCCGACCTTGAAGTAAGGGCAGATTAAAGTAGATTCTTTGATTGAAGGTGACGGACGCATTGAATGTCAGTATTTGTGTGCCGTTGTTGCCTCACTCCAATAGACCCGTGAAGATGGACTGGGTGGAGAATAGGTCTTCAGCAACCATGCATGCCTTAAGAGGCAACTAATGGGATCGGGTGGTCAGACTTGCCGACTTGATTGATGCATGTATCCCAATTGTGTGGATCGATGCTCATGATGTCAATCACTGGATTGACTGGTCCAGACTCCAGTATTTCTGACCGTCATACAGCTAGAATATTGCTGAGTGCGGCGTTTAAAAACAAACAAACAAACTCACTCCAATACTCTAACAATGTCAGAGTGCATGGTACACTATTAGCCTCAAATGCACCAGACTTAGTAATATTATTGGCCCATTGAGAACCTGGATAGAATGTTTCTCCAGCACACCATTACTTGTGGCAAGGGGACGGTCGGGTAGCCTAGTGGTTAAAGCGTTCACTCGTCACGCCGACATGGGTTCAATGTGTCAGTTGCGGCAAGGGCCGACTGAATTGGGCACGTTTGGGGAGTCCGGGTTAAAATTGGTCCTTAGTAGGCTTTGCTGGTCTTAGTGGCGACTTAATGCATCAGGGAGCTGTTAGTGGTCTTAGTGCTAAGGTGATAGTAACTCACATACCTTAGCATAGACTTACGACCGACGAAGTGTTAAGGTTGTTTTTTACAACGGTACCCATGTGGTTAGACACTGTGACTCTATGCACAGAATATCATCACTGGATTGTCTGGTCCAGACTTCATTATTTACATACCGTGGTCATACTTATGGGACTGTGCGGAGTACGGCATTAAACAATATACGCACACAGTGCAGTGCTATGGCAACCATATAAGGACGGAGAACACAAAAAAGTAAAAAAACATTAAACAAAAAGGATCTGAAACAGGATTAAGGACGAGATTTTTTTTGGGTGTTTTTTCGTTTGTTCTTTTATAGGGGGCAACCAATCACTTACTGGCAATTGGCAGTGCTTGGTTGATCACAGTCGTCGATGATGTCGTTGTGGTGGAGCCCGGTTGGACACGTTGTAACCTTTTGTCCAGTGGACAGACATTGAATGTATTTCGTGCAGTCGCTGCAGTAGGGGTAGCGCTCGTTGCTGACCACCATACCGACACAGGATTTTAAACAAAATGTCGATGAAGTCGCTAGTGCTGTTGGAGTAAAGAGTAAACATCATGTCCTCATGGTTTTTTAACCGATGCTTCACACGTGGCTAAGAAGACACTTTATATAAGGGAGCATGCTTCGCTTGGACTAAAAATGACAGTGATGTAAAAAACGTATGCAAGTACATACACTTAAGCACAACGTGTTAAATGAGTGAGTGAGTGTCACTGAGTTTAACGCCGCTTTTAACAGTATTCAAGTTATATCACGGCGTGTCAGCTTAATGTGGGAGGAAAGCCCGAAGTGATGCAGGTATCAGACGTTTACCACTTCGGTTAAACCCACGAGCACGGGTATGGTGCTGACAAACCTAGAAACATAATTGGGGCGAGCCCGGATTTGAACCCACAATCATAGGTTTCTGGCGTGATCAAGGGAGGCAACTCTGCACAGCGATAACGTTTTAAGTCTTTCATTACACCCAAAAGTTATTCTTGCATATTTCGTCCATTCACAAGTAGTAAAAATCAAAGAGGGTGTGCTTAATATATAAACAAACAGTCATGATTATCAGCCGAAACAGATTCCATTTGGCGTATAAGGCAAAATAGCGGTAAACATTTTATGAATTGACCCCTGAAAGGAAAAGCATAACCAACCCTACCGGTAACACCCGCCACACAGGTATATAATTAAGGTAGAGTTTGTATGTTAGCAGTACAAACCTGGTTTTGTTGTGGCTGCAGTTGCTGCTGTTGTAGGCGAGGTTATTCTGCAACAAAACTTGATTTTGTGATTATAGTCTTTATAACACCCGCTTCTTTCATATTGCTGTAATTCACGCGTCATAACAGGACATATTATTTACATAATTAATTAATATGAAAGACTCGGGTGTTCTGTAACTTCTTTTGTGTGGTATATGAGCGATAACTTCATAGCTAAAGTTATTCATGTATTTCCTGTATTTACCTAATCTGTTTGTCCTTTGAAGTCAGTATAGTTTCTGTCATAAGAGGCGACTATGCTTGTCGTAAGAGACGACTAACGGAATCGTGTGGTTAGACTCGCTGACTTGATTGATGCTTGTCATCGTATCCCATTTACTTAGATCGTTGATCATGATATCAATCACTGGATTGTCGGGTCCAGATTCGAATATTTACAGACAAGCATCACATAGCTGGAATATTGCTGAGGGCGGCGTAAAACAACAGCCTACCAACCATAAAGCCATCTGGTATAAGTTATAACATCGACTCTCAAATGTCTTTGGTTGTGACACACTGGGGCGGTGGGGTAGCCTTGTGGTTAAAGTGTTCGCACGTCACGCTGAAGAAGCAGGTTCAATTCCTCACATGGTTACATTGTTTTAAGCCCATTTCCGGTGTCCCCCGCCGTGATACTGCTGGAATACTGCTAAAAGCGGCGTAAAATAATATCCACTATGTGCACCATGTAACTCACGTGCAAGCGGCGTTAGAGACTGTGTCGCAGTCGTCTTTGGCATCGTTGTGGTGTAAACCTGACGGGCATGCCGTCACCTTCATCCCCGTCGCAAGACACTGGACATACTTGCTGCAGCTCGTGCAGTGAGGGTAACGTTCGTTGCCAACAGGACGTCCCACACACGAAGACACACAGAAGGGACCTACAACATGAAATGGCGATTTATCTCAGACAGCAGTAAAATACTGCAACATCTTTGCGATCTGAAAAAACAAACAAGTATATGCTTGGCAAATCCAGGGTTGAAAGTATCAACAGATGTCATAGTTGTTGGATACGACGTCACTCAAACAAAACAAACAGCATTTGGCATTTCACTACAAAATATATTACTTCTAAAAACGCCCGCGAGATCTTGATCTTGATAAATTGTTTATTCATATTTTGATGATATTTGGAGTTGGACGATATTTGTTGATTATAATATAATGGTTGATAACCAAACCCTCATTTTATAGCTTCTAATGTATTACGTCATTGATGCAGTTAAAGCTTTAAATTGTCATGATCTGAAAGATATTTGTTTGTTGCTAAACGCGCACTCAGCAATATTCCAGCTATATGTATGACAGCGGTATGTAAATACTCGAATCTGGACCAGACAAGCCAGTGACTGATACTTAGTGCAACGTTCCACGCCATCAGGGTGCGATGATACACAATCAACCAAGTCAACAAGTCTGACCACGTACACCCGATCTATTAAGTCGCCTCGTACGACTAGCATAGGGTGCTGGTGGCCCAGACCCGTGAAGACCCGGGGTAGAACAGGTCTTCAACAACCCATGCTTGCCGTCAAAGGCGACTATGCTTGTCAAAAGAGGCGACTAATGGGATCGGGTGGTCAGACTCGCTGACTTGGTTGATGTATGTCTTTGCATCCCAATTGCGTAGATCGATGCTCATGAAGTCAATCACTGGATTGTCTGGTCCAAACTCGATTATTTACAGACCGCTGTCATATAGCTGAATGAGGCCTTAAACAACAAACAAACAAACAAAACTTCTGAATACGGCTTCAAGGAAAGATTGAAGGTGAAACAAATTTGAAGTATTACCCGAAGTCGTTGTCGTAGATGTTGTAGTTGTTGTCGATGTTGTAGTTGTCGTTGTGGTCCTTCAAAAAAAGGGTGAAGAGTAATGAATGCAGGACATTAGTAATGGTCTTCACTTCTCTTATAGCCTACGTTTTTCCCCAAAATAGATACATTTTACAGTTCCACAAAGCGATCTTAGCGCAACGACTATCGCAAGTTTTTGTTGAAATATGTGAGTTACGATCAGCTTAGCGCTAAGATGGCTTTGTGGAACCGTACCCTGGCGTGTACGGATGTGTTGCAATCATTGGTTGTTGTTTTACGCCGTACTGTTCACAAAAGAATCAGGGCCATTCACTTCAGGGATGGATACCACGCGAAGCATCTCACGCGGTTAGGGCACGTTCAAACACAATCCACCAAGTCATCAGTGAGTTCAGTTACCTCCCTTGCCGGGGAAAGGAGGTTCGGTATTGTGACGAGGTTTGAAGCACATCGTGGTTTGTTTGTCGTTTAACGCCGCACTCAGCAATATTCCAGTCATATGACGGCGGTCGGTAAATAATCGATTGTGGACCAGACAATCCAGTGATGGATATCATATAATAAGAGGCGACTAGCGGGATCGGGTGGTCAGGCTCGGTGACTTGGTTCATGCATGTCATCGTATTCCAATTGCGTGGATCGATGCTCATGATGTCAATCACTGGACTGTCTGGACCAGACTCGATTATTTACAGACCGCCGTCATTTTGCTGGAACATTGCTGAGTGCGGCGTTAAACAACAAACAAACAAAACACAATGAATATAGGTATTGGGTCCCTAGACAGATGTTCTAACCAGTCATTGCCTGACCCCGGAGTGAATCTACTATTCAGGGTGGTTCAGTGATCATTTGAAGAAAACTGGCCCGATACTCAAAGCGTTCGTAGCAATACGATATTCGTAAACACAGCTCGTTTCGCTACGAACGCTTTGCGGATCGGACCCAGGAATATATCACTCCATTTTGTAGCCATTTGTAATAGAGGGACCTATTTCAGAAAGTGTCATTTGTACATGTAAGCTACATCGTGTTGGCTTCATGTTCTGTGCAGAGTTGAGTCCCTTGGACACGCCAGAAACCTATGATTGTGGGTTCGAATCCCGGTTCGCCCCGATTATGTTTCTAGGTTTGTCAGCACCATACCCGTGCTCTTGGATTTAACCGACGTGGTAAACGTCTGAGACCTGCATCACTTCGGGCTTTCCTCCCACATTAAGCTGCCCCGCCGCGATATAATTGTAATACTGTTAAAAGCAGCGATAAACCCAACTCACTCACTCACTTCAAGTTCTGTAGAATTGCATATCGTTTGTGTATGGTTTTAAGCCAATATCAATATCCAAATAACATCACGTCGGGTGTGAACTAATTTAGAAATACTGCAATGTACTCTGGATGAGTTTGGAGGGTCGACGCAAAATCAGCATCGGACTTTAATTGAATGTTAAAAAGGCGTAAATCGCAGCTATGTATTAGAGACCAGTCAGTGTTCGACATTAAAGGTGAGGTGAAATGGGGTTTAACGTCGCGACCAAGATTATTGCACTTATATAGCGACGTTCATGTACGTGTTTGTGTTTGTGTGGCTGCTTGTACTAGTCCGGACTGATGCCGATTTATAGTGCTAGCTCACCGAGATACCATGCCGCAGTTTAACAGACACAGAATACTGACTCCGAGCGCCAGACAAGGTAACAACAAGTACCATCTTTTAACGTCTTTTGGTATGACCCGGCCGGGGATCGAACCCCGGACCTTCCACTCTCCGGGCGGACGCTCTACAACTAGACCACGGAGCCGGTCTCGGACATTAAAAGATGAGGAGCGATCTTCAAAGCAGTACCTGCATATACGTACCCACAAACAGCATTCGCCGGGTGGTCACAGTTGCCTGCTACTGAGTTGAAGGCGAGCGAGGTGGGACACTTCTTCCTCTGCAAGCCGCTAGGTTCACATCGGATGTAGTAGGCGCAGTCGCTGCAGTCGGCGTAGCGTTTGCCGTCAGTTGTCGACAAGCCGTTGCAACTTGTCATACAAGCTGAAAGATTATTAAAGACCTCAGACATGTATACTTGCTGCCGCTAGTTTTGTTTGTTTGTTAGTTTGTTGTTTAACGCCGCACTCAGCAATATTACAGCTATATGACGGCGGTCTGTAAATAATCGAGTCTAGACCCGACAATCCAGTGACTGACATCATGAGCGTCGATCCACGCAATTGGGACACGATGACATGCATCAACCAAGTCGCCTCTTTCGACAAGCATAGTCGCTTTTTACGGCAATCAAAGGTTGCTGAGAACATTTTCTACCCCGGATCTTCACGGGTCTGCTGCCGGGTGTGTGTAGACGAGTGAGTTAGTGAGTAATGTTTTACGCCGCTTTTAGCAATATTCTAGCAATATCTCGGCGGTGAACACCAGCAGTTTGCAGTTCAACTAAGTCACCGAGTCTGACCACACTACCCATATGGTCGCCTCTTACGACAAGCATGGGTTGCCTGGAAGCGTTTGCACAGGGACGGCAACAAACCAATGAACGTCACGGAGACGATTCGGGGATTATCGCCAACGCGCTAGACGCGACCCTGACGGCGATTTGCGGGGTTTTACACTCACAAGCTCATGTCCTTCACGTCGTATGGCTACCACTCACATTCACTCACATTCACTCACATTTACTCACAAGACAAGCTCTGGTTTTTGGAATGATGGGCCATTTTAGAACCACAAGGCTGGATGCTTTTTACAATGGGCGTAAACCTTTGTCCTCTTGTGATGAGTGAGTGAGTGATTTGGGTTTAACGTCGCATTAAAACAGTATTACAGTTATATCGCAGCGTGTCAGCTTAATGTGGGAGGAAAGCCCGAAGTGGTGCAACTGTCAGACGTTTACCATTTCGGTAAAACCCACGAGTACGGGTATGGTGCTGACAAACCTAGAAACATAATCGGGGCGAATCAGGATTCGAACCCACAATTATAGGTTTCTGGCGCGTCCGAAGGGGCGCAACTCTGCACAGCGAATTGCGGCGCCTTAGACGACTGGGCCACCCGTGCCCACTCCACTCCTGGTCGGCGAGTCCAGACGTTGCCTCCTACGATTGGCATAGGTTCCTGGGGAGTAATTCTAACTCGGAATCCCCATGGAGGATGCTAATTAGGTAGATAGATGAACCAACTAACCCCCATCTGTGAGGGTCGGCATCAGGAGGACAAGCGCCACGACGAACTTCATGACTTCTGAAGAGAAACAACCATATATTAATTGCTAGATATTTGAATAAAACATTTTGCGTTTATTGTATTTTTGTTTCTTTTCTCTTTTTGTTGTTGTTTATGCCGCACTGAGCAATATTCTGTTGTTTTTAACCCAGCAGTTTATATCACGGCGAACTGCGCAGATCAGACAAAGCAGTTGTTGACAGAATGAACCTGAGCCGTACCCGAGCCGAGGACAGGTTACAAGCGGGTACATGTGTTACAATTGGGTACATGTGGTGCATGCGGGTACATGTGGTACAAGCGGGTACATGTGGTACAAGCAGGTACATGTGGTTCAAGCGGGTACTTGTGGTGCATGCGGGTAATTGTGGTGCATGCGGGTCCTTGTGGTACAAGCGGGTATATGTGGTACAAGCAGGTACATGTGGTACAAGCGGGTATATGTGGTCCAAGCGGGTACATGTGGTACAAGCGGGTGCATGTGGTACAAGTGGGTACTTGTGGTGCATGCGGGTACAAGTGGTACAAGCGGGTACATGTGGTACAAGCGGGTATATGTGGTACAAGCGGGTACATGTGGTACAAGCGGGTACATGTGGTACAAGCGGGTACATGTGGTACAAGCGGGTACAAGTGGTACAAGGGGGTAAATGTGGTACAAGCGGGTAAATGTGGTACTAGCGGGTACATGTGGTACAAGCGGGGACATGTGGTGCAACAGATAAAAGACTCCTGTAAGTGTTCAAATGGTTTAATTTGCCATACTAATTTCAGATGGCTCGTAGACGCTCATTTTCGGACAGGCGTGACATTTCGTAATGTTGAATAATTGCGTAATTTCGTTGTTTTTCTGAGTGGTTGTTGTCAGCACGATGCTAAACAATGTATATGGAATCCCGTTAACGCACATGTTTTTATAATCATTTATAAACGCCGCGTCCAAGATTATTGCACTTATATAGCGACGTGCATGTACGTGTGTGTGTGTTTGTGTGGCTGCTTGTACTAGTCCGGACTGATGCCGATTTATAGTGCTAGCTCACTGAGATACCATGCCGCAGTTTAACATGAATTCCCCACTCAGACACAGTATACTGACTCCGAGCCGACCAGTCCTTGTTTTAGCCCCTTAATGCCGAGCGCCAGACAGGGTAACAACAAAGAGCCATTTTTTAACGTCTTTTGGTATGACGCGGCCGGGGATCGAACCCCGGACCTTCCGTGTCCGGGCGGACGCTCTACCACTAGACCGCGGAGGCGGTCTAATAAATTATATGTATGACATTGATTATAAATACCTGTGAACAAATAACACGATGGTTAGGATTTTAGAATAACCTCCCTATGCCTACCAACCCAACACCGCACCCACATGGTTGCTGCCTTACTTACTTACTGTTAATGAACCAAAATGTGGATAGCCACAGGCTCGAAGCCAAACGTAACACGTGACCGAATGACGTCACAGTGTGAGCGAAGGACGTTACAGTGAAATTACCATTTTGCACACGAAACCAGTACGGCATTCTGATTGGATGCATATCCCCAAACGCGGGTCGTGGTAAACACTATCATGACCAGGGGCACTGACACACAGACCCATGCGTGATTGCTTAAATATTTCTGGACCGATTAACATCAAAAGTGTCAAAAATGTATTATTTTATGTCAAGGTCAGACACTTCTTGGGTAAAATTGCAAGTCATGCACAAACACGTAAACAAACCAATCATAGATCGACTTATCGTTTGTTTGTTTGTTGTACGCCGCAGTCAACAATATTCCAGCTATGTGACGGCGGTCTGTAATTAATCGAGTCTGGACCGGACAATCCAGTGATTGACATCATGAGCATCGATCTACGCAGTTTGGATCGATGACATGCATTAACCAAGTCAGCGAGTCTGACCACCCGATCTCGAGATCGACTTATCGACACGCCTCCATTTTGTGCTGGTTTGATGTCGACGTTTTGTGTCGAGTTTGGTGTAAAAGTGGTTAGAAGCCTGGCATCATTTTTGTTGATCGATAGATCATCCCAGATATCAGATACAAGATGCGCGGCGCTGCAGGGAGCGTGGCAAGACTCGTATAAAGTAAAGGAGAGTGCAGTGACAGTCAGTTGATGAAGACATGCATGAAGGTAAAAGGTCTCGGCTTGATTTAAATTCAAAATATACAGAAAAAACTCGCACGATGCGGGTAAAACTGGTCACGGTACCGTAGCTCACGTGGATAAACATTGAACAATTTGCATTGATATTCAAATATTTACTGACGACTAAAAACAAACACATTTGATGATTTGAAACAATTATGACAATATAACGTTGAAAGAATGAAAGAGCACGGCTAAACAAATTTCAAAACAATGAAAAATATATTTTCAACATGGCTGCTGTGACAGTCATACCGAAAATCGGAATCCAGCCGAACAGATCTCAGGGTGAGGCACCAAATCGCCAGCACTTAAAGTCAGCGATCTAACCCACTCAGCCACCGAGGCTTCCATAAAAATGAAAGTCTGACAACTGGTAGTCCAGATCACGTAATTTGTGTACCCCTCTGAAAAGTGTAATTTCCTTTAGAAAGTGATCAAATGTAACACATGTTATATATTTTAGAATAAAGTACAAGGTGGGAGCACGGGTCTTCAGCAACCCATGCTTGCCGTAAAAGGCGACTATGCTTGTCGGAAAAGGCGACTAACGGGATCGGGTGGTCAGGCTCGCTGACTTGGTTGATGAATGTCATCGATCTCAATTGCGTAGATCGATGCTCATGATGTCAATCATTGGATTGTCTGGTCCCGACTCGATTATTTACAGACCACCGTCATATAGCTGGAATATTGCTGAGCGTTAAACAACAAACCAACCAACTAATTAACCAACCCTTCGGCACAAGAAAACCTGTGATCGTGGGTTCGAATCCCGGTTCGTCACGATTATGTTTCTCGGTTTGTCAACACCATAGCCGTGCTCGTGGGTTTCACCAAAGTGGTCTGAGACCTGCATTAATTCGGGCTTTCCTCACATCAAGCTGACCCGCCGTGATATAACTCAAATACCGTTCATAGCGGCGTAAAACCCAACTCACTCACTCACTACGTACATGTGTTGTTTTCCGTTTATTGTTTGTTGTTTAACGCCACATTCAGTAGCATTTCAGCTATTTGAAGACGGTCTGTAAAAAGTCGAGTCTGGATCAGACAATGCAGTGATGGATATCATTAAGATCGATCTGGTCAAAATCATCTAGCCTGACAACCCGATCTTGTTAATCGCCTCTCACGGCAAGCATGAGTAACGGTGTGCCATAGTGATGGCGTGGATCATTGTGGTAACGCCGTCACACAGCTGGAGTGAGTGAGTGAGTATTGTTTTAAGCCGCTTTTAGAAATATTCCAGCAATATCACAAATGGGCTTCACACATTGTACCCATATCGGGAATCGAACCCGGGTCTTCGGCGTGACGAGCGAACGCTTTAACCACTAGGCTGCCCGACCGCCCCTTCACACAGCTGGAATAATATTGTTAAACTAACATTTCATCTTTAGAAACAACACTAATTACTTACCTTAGTATGTCTCAGTGTCACCCCTTGAAGTTCGAGGAATAAACAGAAAACATAAATGAAACGAACCTTTATATAGTTGAAGGAAAATTATCTCTTAACTATTCAGTTGCCCCGAGACATTTAACTGCGATATAAAGAGATTAACTCCGTCAGACTAAGTTTTCCTTCGTTGGGATAACAGTATCCTTGTTTTCGTAAACAAATTTGAAGCCTTCTCGAGCTCTGTCACGTGATATTGTTTATCGAGTTTCAGTGGGGGTGCTCTAGGGGGGATGCAAGAGGATTAAGGGGATGATGAACATGTCGAATCAGATTTCTTCTTTGCATCCGGCAGTTATTGAGTTGCCCTAACAACGTCCATCCATACATTGGAAAATGGGTGTGCTGCAATCTTATTGGTTAGAAGCCGTCATCAAATGAGGTTTACTCCCGGACATGTGACGGACTGTTTAGCGCTACGTCTTTATGTCTATGTTTTTTGCAATTGCAAATTTGAAGACGAATGTGCAGTTTAAACAATATCTATAAACTACCGGCGAAGTGACAACATGATTTATATCCTCCAAGATGGACGTCGTGTCTCAGTGAGAGTGTCCAATGGGATATTATTCATATCTTTGCTACTAAATAAATACAATAACTGTTTTTTTTAGAATTGCGGGTTTGGTTGCGTATTTCCGTCGGTTCCAAATTCTCAGGCATCGAATACCCCTAAACTCTCGTACCTGTGTAGATCCGGGGTAGAATAGGTCTTCAGCAACCCATTTTAGGCGAATATGAATGTCGTAAGAGGCGATTAACGGGATCTGGTGGTCAGGCTCGCTGATTTGGTTGATACATGTCAAGATAATGGCAATGATGATTATTCCATCGTAATCATGTGACCGTTCATGTTTGACACTGACGTGAGAACTCGCTTAGCTAGCACGTTAAGCACGCCACCCTTGCGTTCTCTAAAATGCAGTATGTTGAGGCATGTTTGTCGTAAGAGGCAACTAACGGGATAGGATTTTCAGAATCGCTGACTTGGTCGATTCAGGTCATCGTATCCCAATTGCGTAAATCGATGCTCATGATGTTAATCACTGGCATTTCTGGTCCAGATTCGATTATTTACAGACCGCCGTCATAAAGTTGGAATATTGCTGAGTGCGGCGTTAAACAAAAATCTATGTTCAGGCATCTAACTTTGGAATTTAAACCCGCTGTCTTGCAATGTTTAATCAATCCCTGTGAACATGGCAGGCAGGACGATATGAAATGCGCAAAGAGGGCAAACAATACCTGTGCAATCATTGCACAGCAATCAGGTAAATGGTTAGGACAACTTGTCAAACCAATGCCGTGAAAGACCATCCACGGTCATGACGGCCGCCATTGCAGTGAGTACAATCCTGAAGCGACAATGGCTACCTAGTCAACGTCTGTCTTGAGGAACCACTTGAGAGCAGCAGGAATGACGTCCAGGAGAATCAACAAATGCCCTACGCACAGATCACTATCAGATGTTTTGGTATTTAGCCTGACAGGCATGGAATCTAAGAACCTGGCGGAAACTCCACTTGTCGGACGAACGCAGGTTCCTGCTCCATGTCCCGATCGGACGTCTGAGGTTTGGAGACACAGGGCTACAGCCTATACGTCAGGCCAACTGTCACTCATAGAGGAGGATCGGTAAAGCTGAACCTGGTCATAACACAAGGCAACTTCACATGTTATCAGTAAGTATGAGATGTTCTGGAACCCGACCTTATTAATAATTATAACAACTGTTTTAGATCCTTCAGTAAGGATGCATTAGGGCTGCATGCCAGTCAACCAAACAATTATAGAGGTATATCTGTTTTGATTGTCATGGGAAAACTCTTTGTATTTATTGTTGAAAAACGACTTAGAATTTGGCTTGAAGTAAATGATATGATATCTGAAGCTCAAGCAGGGTTTCGCTCTGGGTATTCTACAGTTGACAATATCTTTGTTCTCCAGTCACTTTGTTCCAAATATTTATGTCAACCTAGAGGTCGTTTTTGTTGCGCCTTTGTTGATTTCCGCAAAGTTTTTGACTTACGTTGACAGAAAAAAACATGCTGTACTTATTGATCACTAAAGGGTGTCTAGGAAAGCTGTCAATAGTTCATAAGAATATGTATTCCTCAGTCAAAGCATGTAGTAAATCTGACTCTGATACAACTCCTTGTTTTACTACTTCCAGTGGTGTTCGTCAAGGTTGTATCTTAAGCCCAGTCTTATTCATCTTTTTAATAAACGAACTTGTTTCTGAAATTTACAAAGAATGTGTGTTTGTGACACAAGATATTATAGGTATTATGTTATTGCTGTTCGTGGATGATGTTGAGTGTCCTACTGTGTGGTAGGCTTGCAGAAACAGCTTAATATATTGCAGTCCTTTTGTATTTAGTGGGGTTTAGAAGTAAAACTTCAGAAAACCAATGTTATTGTTTTTAGAAATGGTGGAATAGCATCGAAGCATGAAAATTGGATATATGGTGATAAACATTTAAAACTTGCAAGTTATTATAAGTATTTAGGACTATTAATGTCCTCAGGATTAGATTGGTACAAAGATTGTAAGACCTTAGCGCTTCAGGCATCTCAGGCAATGTTTCCTGTTTATAAATTATTAATGGAAAACAAGTATATATCATTTTCCTCAGCAAATTCGATATTTTGAAAATTGTATTTAGACATGTATTTAGACGTGAATATATTATGCTATGTTCAAGATCACGTTGATTTTTATGTATCTGTTAAAACTGAACTGTACTATCGGCCATATGGCCGTGCATACTGGATACAGTCTGTCTGTCTGTCTGTCTGTCTGCATTACGACTGTATCAGAAATGTACAAAAGTAATGGCAATAATTTGCGGCATATGCCAAAAGAATGTCCCAGGGCCATTGAAAAATGATCTCAACTGTCAAAATTCTTTGCTAAGTAGAGAGTAAAATCTTCCCTAGTGGTCAAATTCTAACCAACTCTTAAAGAGGTCATGGTTCACCAGGTTGATAATAACCATTCCGGTTACCTTGACCTTCAATGTTGTTCAAAACTTAAAGATGATGAGTATCAAGTTTTTGTTCACACCACAGTTTGAATCGTACACTGGACCTGGTTTCAGCAGATATTTCTTATAATTATGGAAAGGAATTTGTATACTCTCTTTTCCATCCTTGGGCTGAGACGGGGTGCTAAGAGGAAGCGGAATCCACGCCAGACACGCATACCAGCGCTCACACGTTAACACAGACACAGACACAGACACAGTCACTGACACAGACACAGTCACAGTCACATACGCAGACTCAGACACAGTAATAAACACATATACAGATACAGACACAGACACAGTCACAGACACAGACACAGACACAGACACAGACACAGACACAGACACAAACGCAGACACAGACACAGTCAAGGACAGAGACACAGTCACAGACACAGTCACAGACACAGTCACAGACACAGACACAGACACAGACACAGTCACAGACACAGACATTGTCACAGACACAGTCAAAGACGCAGACACAGACACAGACACAGTCACAGACACAGACATAGTCACAGACACAGTCAAAGACGCAGACACAGACACAGACACAGTCACAGACACAGTCACAGTCACAGACACAGACACAGTCACAGACACAGACACAGACACAGACACAGTCAAAGACGCAGACACAGTCACAGTCACAGACACAGACACAGACACAGTCACAGACACAGACACAGACACAGTCACAGTAAGAGACACAGTCACAGACACAGACACAGTCACAGACACAGACACAGACACAGTCACAGTCACAGACACAGACACAGTCACAGTCACAGACACAGTCACAGACACAGTCACAGGCACAGTCACAGACAGAGACACAGTCACAGACACAGACACAGTCACAGACACAGACACAGACACAGTCACAGACACAGACACAGTCACAGTCACAGACACAGTCACAGGCACAGACACAGACACAGACACAGTCACAGACACAGATACAGTCACATACACAGACACAGTCACAGTCACAGACACAGACACAGACACAGTCACAGTCACAGACACAGACACAGACACAGACACAGGGTCAATGGCGTTTTGCTTTTACTGATTTCAGACCATTTTTTAATCCCAGCGTTTTTAAGTGTCTGACTTTGTTGACATTCTAAACTGTTGGTTGCATATACAGGTGAACTACGGTGCCGTAGCTTAAGTTATACTCTTAAAGATATATAATATAAATGTTATAATCAGTGGTCATGAGACCATCTTCCCGAGGTAAGGGAGTTAGCTTACTATAAAAGTCCAGTTTCCACCCTTGCCGAACTAGGCTGAAATTCCTGGGCTCGACCGTAGCCCCCAAGTGGCTATTACGAGTTATGTCCCTTCTATGCCTCTCCTGTGGACCAATCAGATTCAACCTCTTGCGTTTGCTTCAAACAAAATGGCGGCGCCCAGTCAAAACGACCTCATCGATAATTAAGATCTATGTTGTGATAAAATGGGCCTTACATAGCGAAGTGCATCAAATCCCGTGAGCACCTTGATTTAAAACATGAAAAGATTTAGAAAATATCTGTTTTTAGCAACTTGGCGGTGCAAATGCTTTGCAAATCCTGCATTCTACCGAAATCTGCATGACAGTTTATGAACCGTATTTCGATTTTGTTGACTGGACAATGCATAGACTCGTGAGTCCAGCCAAAATGTAGCTCCATAATACCATCCTAGTTCGGCATGGGTGGAAACTGGACTTTTAAAGTCAGTTAACTCCCTTGCCATGGGAAGATGTCAGAAGACCGAACAGCTAAAACAAATGTTTGCCAGAGACAGAACAGAATCAGAACCAATACCTAACGCCCAACACACCCTAACCATTGCACACTGACCATTTGATTCATCCGTGCTTGATTTGTACACAGTGAAAGGTCGTCAAATCGTTCCAATCCATTGGTCTTGTACTTTTACATTATCCACAGTAGGGGGCACGGGTGGCCCAGTCGTCTAAGGCGCCGCGATTAGCTGTGCAGAGTTGCGTCCCTTGGGCACACCAGAAACCTATGATTGTGGGTTCGAATCCCGGTTCGCCCTGATTATGTTTCTAGGTTTGTCAGCACCATACCCGTGCTCGTGGGTTTCATCGAAGTGGTAAACGTCTGAGACAAGCATCACTTCGAGCTTTCCTCCCACATTAAGCTGACACGCCCTGATATAACTAGAATACTGTTAAAAGCGGCGTTTAAACCCAACTCACTCACTCACTTATCAACAGTAACACGTACGCTTTCTACTCTTGTTTTAATGCCATTCTTGTGACCAGATTTGGAAGTGTCGTCTACAAGGTGATAAACGCATGGATATCAGAAACGAGGCTTTAAGAAATCAAACAGCGAATCAAATGAAACCGTATTTAATTATCAGACATCGGCTGCATGTTCGTCGACTACGTGTTGTTCAACCGTCGACACATTCCAGTCAGAGCCCAAAAGTGTTTAGAGCAAGATACTGGGAGAATCGCCGATGGTCTAGTGTAATGTTTCAAATGTGTCCAAATCCACTCGAGACGTTTCCATAGGCTAAGGGTTGTCTGGAGGCGTCCTTACGAACGTCATGCGAACGTCAAGCGAACGGCAAGGTATGGCGACATGACAGATTTAGGGGTGGGTCTGTAACTATATGGGGCGGGATTACCATCACTTCTGTTGCATACAGGCCATGAAAGGATCACTGAACAGTACTACGGAGACAACATACTGACAACATACTGACGTCAATGTGCAAGGGAATGCCTCCCTGCTTCAGCTAGAATGTTTGAGCCTACAGTTTTTCCACTGGGCCTACATGTTTTGAAATGTACTGGCCCTTAAAGCCCTCGGTTTACTCTGCTGCCTTTCAGACACTGGCGTCAACAGTTGTACCGTTTGCCCACGGCTGGTCCACGTTATGTCTTTCAAGACACACCCGTGCCCATTAACTGATGCAAAACATCACCAGAATGCAATAGCTGGTCATGAGCCCTGCCGTTTCCCCAACGTCTGGGGCATGATTGGGAGACGTGTACGTCGACGTCAGCGACATCCCGCTACGTTAGTCGAACTGCGTCAGGAGCTGCAAATGAGTGGACAAAACTCCCCAAAATTGTCATTTTTACATTGATTAGAACCATGTCACGCCCACAAGGTTTGCATTTTTATAAAGCAAACAAGCATTATGCATCAGTTCAGGATTTTTTTAATTCTTTTGACATTTTGTTGTATATTTGTTATGTATTTGTTTTAATAGCTAAAAGTAAAATTCACGTCTTTAGAAGTTATATAAAGCATTGAAATTTTTTTTAGGTATATCACAATCTTTAGTATTAAGCTTTTGTGGTATAATCACTGATTATGATATATAACACTTATCGTTTATGTGAATTTATGTGCATTTGTGAAATGGCGGGGCATCAATTGAAATGTTTTGACAAATAGTCTCTTCATGGTTTCTACAATTAAGGCGGTTTACAAGTCTCGTGAAAATAGTTTCGTACAAAGCAGCCGTATTTACTTGTGATATGTCTTGCGAAAACATTTGACCAACATAGAAACATCATCCGTAATGCTGTATTTGTCGATCGAGGGAACGGAAGTGACTGTCATTTGGTTTTTGACAGGTTTCGAAATGTATGAACCCCATTGTTGAAATATAGCTGTTAAAATCACATTCGACCACCTCCGTGGTCTAGTGGTAGAGTGTCCGCCCGGAGAGCGGAAGGTCCGGGGTTTGATCCCCGGCCGCATCATACCAAAAGACGTGAAGAGATGGTACTTGTTGTTACCCTGTCTGGCGCTCGGCATAATGGGGTAAAACAAGGACTGGTCGGCTCGGCGTCAATAAACTGTGTCTGATTAGGGTATTCATGTTAAACTGCGGCATGGTATCTCAGTAGGCTAGCACTGTAAATCGGCATCAGTCCGGACTAGTACAAGCAGCCTCACACACACACACACACACACACACACACACACACACACACACACACACACACACACACACACACACACACACACACACACACACACACACACACACACACACACACACACTTACACAAACACACATGTGGATGCAAGTCGCTATGTTAGTGCAATAACCTTGGACAATACGTTAAACTCCATTTCAACTTATCTAAAATCATATTCGCCACAACTTTCAGTGGTCTTTCGTAAAATTGTCACCACTATTTTCCTTTCAAGCCCAAAGTTTCGGAGAAAAATCGAGACCGGTTATTTTCTGGCTTTGACGTCCTATATTTTCGAGACATACGGGACAGAGTGAGTGAGTGAGTGTGTGAGTGAGTGAGTATGATTTTACGCCGCCTTTAGCAATATTCCAGCAATATCACTGCGGGGGACACCACAAAAGGGCTTCACACATTGTTCCCATGTTGGGAATCGAACCCGGGTCTTCGGCGTGATTAGGCTACCCGACCGACCCCATACAGGACAGAAATTCATTTCATTTTATTCGAACACTTCTCAAAGCCACAATCAATATGATTCTTATTCGTAACCTCAACTAGAAAATGGTAAGTCCAGCCAAAATATAACTCCATAATTCAAGCCCAGTCCGGCAAAAGTGGAAACTAGATAATCAGTTATCTCCCTTGCCCTGGGAAGATGATATAAATGAGTCTTTAGCTGTGTAAACAGATAATACTTTAGAAACAGCCCTTGGGAATTCCGGGTTAGAAATTGTCCATCCCAAGCTTTGGTTGTTTAAAATGCGACATATTGGATGCAAGCAATCGGATCTGAACCTGACAATGCAGTGATTAATATTATGAGGAATGATGACACGCAATCGTCACCAAACCTCGCCTTCCCGTCCATCAAGACTCTTGATACCAACATAGGATAATGGGAACGTATTTTAACCGGTAACTCCCACGAGGAATGTTATCGGAAACCAAATTTAACTCCCGAGCAGAAAGTATACTTATCAAAACGTTACTAGGTCGGAGGTCTGCTGTCTATGAACTCGTCATCGTCATCGAATATCTGTTTCTACTTGTTTCATTGTTAACAACTTCAAACATGGCTGTATACTTTCATTCGACCGGCATTTACAATGTGTTCCCCAACACGCTGTACCAGCAATCTGAAGGAGTTTAATTAAAGCATGGAATTAAAACATGCAATTAAAACATGTAATTGAAACATGTAGTTAAAACCTGTAATTAAAACCTGGAACTAAAAGATGTAATTGAAACATCTAATTAAAACATGTAATTAAAACATGTAGTTAAAACATGTAATTAAACATGTAATTAAAACATGCAATTAAAATATGTAATTAAAACATGTAATTAAAAAATGCAATTGAAACATGCAGTCAAAATATGTAATTTAAACGTGCAATTAAAACATGCAATCAAAATATGAAATTGACACGGAGTGAGTGAGAAAGGTACCGCCGCTATCAAACAGGACTAGTTACATCAGGCCTAGGGTGTGTCAGCTTGATGTAGGGTGTGTCAGCTTGAAGTAGGGTGTGTCAGCTCGGTGTAGGGTGTGTCAGCTTGATGTAGGGTGTGTCAGGGGTGTCAGCTTGATGTAGTGTGTGTCACCTTGATGTAGGGTGTGTCAGCTTGATGTAGTGTGTGTCAGCTTGATGTAGGGTGTGTCAGCTTGATGTAGTGTGTGTCGGCATGATGTAGGGTGTGTCAGCTTGATGTAGGGTGTGTCAGCTTGATGTAGGGTGTGTCAGCTTGATGTAGGGTGTGTCAGCTTGTTGTAGGGTGTGTCAGCTTGATCTAGGGTGTGTCAGCTTGATGTAGGGTGTGTCAGCTTGATGTAGGGTGTGTCAGCTTGATGTAGGGTGTGTCAGCTTGATGTAGGGTGTGTCAGCTTGATGTAGGGTGTGTCGGCTTGATGTAGGATGTGTCAGCTTGATGTAGGGTGTGTCAGCTTGATGTAGGTTGTGTCAACTTGATGTAGGGTGTGTCAGCTTGAAGTAGGGTGTGTCAGCTTGAAGTAGGGTGTGTCAGCTCGGTGTAGGGTGTGTCAGCTTGATGTAGGGTGTGTCAGGGGTGTCAGCTTGATGTAGTGTGTGTCACCTTGATGTAGGGTGTGTCAGCTTGATGTAGTGTGTGTCAGCTTGATGTAGGGTGTGTCAGCTTGATGTAGTGTGTGTCGGCATGATGTAGGGTGTGTCAGCTTGATGTAGGGTGTGTCAGCTTGATGTAGGGTGTGTCAGCTTGATGTAGGGTGTGTCAGCTTGTTGTAGGGTGTGTCAGCTTGATCTAGGGTGTGTCAGCTTGATGTAGGGTGTGTCAGCTTGATGTAGGGTGTGTCAGCTTGATGTAGGGTGTGTCAGCTTGATGTAGGGTGTGTCAGCTTGATGTAGGGTGTGTCGGCTTGATGTAGGATGTGTCAGCTTGATGTAGGGTGTGTCAGCTTGATGTAGGTTGTGTCAACTTGATGTAGGGTGTGTCAGCTTGAAGTAGGGTGTGTCAGCTTGATGTAGGGTGTGTCAGCTTGATGTAGGGTGTGTCAGCTTGATGTAGGGTGTGTCAGCTTGATGTAGGGTGTGTCAGCTTGATGTAGGGTGTGTCAGCTTGATGTAGGATGTGTCAGCTTGATGTAGGGTGTGTCAGCTTGATGTAGGGTGTGTCAGCTCGATGTAGGGTGTGTCAGCTTGATGTAGGGTGTGTCAGCTTGATGTAGGGTGTGTCAGCTTGATGTAGGTTGTCAGCTTGATGTAGGGTGTGTCAGCTTGATGTAGGGTGTGTCAGCTTGATGTAGGGTGTGTCAGCTTGATGTAGTGTGTGTCAGCTTGATGTAGGATGTGTCAGCTTGATGTAGGGTGTGTCAGCTTGATGTACGGTGTGTCAGCTCGATGTAGGGTGTGTCGGCTTGATGTAGGAGGAATGAGTGAGTCAGTTGTGTTTAACTGCATTCCAGTTCACGGCGTGTTTAACATGGGAGGAAAGCCCGAAGCGATGCAGGTGTTTTTTTCCCATTTGATAAAACCACGAGCACAGGTGTGTACTGACAAACCTAGATACGTCAGAACCAATATTAGGTGATCAAAAGTAATGCACTTAAAACGGAGGTATATGCAAATGAATTATTAATATAACAGATACGCTCTCATCTCACACGAAAAATAGGGCCATAAAAGTCTTGTTTCTCAGCCACTCAATTCACTTTGGCATAAATTCGTATTATATTATTGATACACATGGGAGTATTAATCTATTGTACTGTGAACATGACGGTCTACAGTCTTGGTCATACCCTGCGGTGTTGGAGGTTTGTGAATCATATACACATCTTAATGTCTCACCGTGCAACTAATGTTATCTGAACACGGATGATCTCACTCAATGCTTGATTTAGATGCACGGGGTATGCAGCGACGCTCGCATTCCCGCCCCAGGGTGAATGCATGTTGAAGTTATTTTTATTAACGTGGTTTCACACTGTACTTATAAGGGCAATCGAACCCGGACATTCGGCAAAAGGGACATAATCACATATCCGGCAGGGCACAAGACGAGACCAAGCGAGTGGGTGTGTGGGTGGGTGTGTGGGTGTGTGGGTGGGGTGTGTGTGTGTGTGTGTGTGTTAACGTGACGAGGATAATGCAATCCAACAAATTAGTCTGATCAATGGTCTGAGCTAGAATGCAGTGAAATGATATAAACAAACAGTAAGTCTGGGATGTTGTCGATACGACGTTAAATATTGACTCCTTCACTCCATGAACAAACAATTAAGCTTCACGTGCATTTCACACAATCGTCACCACCCCATAACATTCCAGTCATCTGGCCTCATCCAATAGACATATTTAAGGTTATTTGCTCGTAGAATATGTAAATAAAAAAGCTGGATTTGTTGTTTATTGGAGATAGATTAATTACAAATCTACAAGTTTATTTTTTGTTTCTGAGAACATTATTGACGGGATGCCATCAATCTCTCTGTCAGGTTAAATCGGTTGACAAGCATTGTTATACAGACAGCATCGCACTAGGATTTGGGTACGTATCATACGACTAAATCGTCACGATATGGCTGAAATATTGCCGATGTGACGTAAAGCTTTAACTCACTCACTCATACGACTAACGCTCAACTGTGACCGAGGCCATTATTCCACGGGGCAATACACCATTAAATTTTGAATTTAATTATCTCTGCATAGACATCGACGTGGGGGACATCAATGTGTAGTGGCTTTGTAATGGTGGGTATTAAACATACTCTCCAATAAAAGAAACGCAACAGTCGTAAAATCGTAAATATGTGACAGAATATTGCCGACATCCTTACAAAAGTAATACCACAAATGTATTGGTCATATCTGCACGGGTTGGGATTGATTTGTGTGGAAAGAATGAGGTACAGTAAACTACGGATATAACGAACTCAAAGGGACCCCTAATTTTAGTTCGTTATAGCCGTAGTTCGTTATAAGCATATATACATATAACTATAGCAAATAGTCGGGACAAAAAAGTGAGTTCGCTATATCCGTCAGTTCGTTATAAGCGTGTTCGTTATAAACGTAGTTTACTGTACTGTGGAAATTGGGTGAAAAGATGGAACAATCGCAAAAACACAACCATGTGAGAGCCTGGCGCCGAAACGCACCAACATGCACATGCAACATCACTTGTTGGACCATAAAAAGCGTTGTTTTTTTATTGGCCATCAAAATCTTACAGCCAGGGAACGGCGAATACTTGCCGCGACTGACAGCTAAAGATTGTGCCGAAATGTAATATATTTTTTACATTAAGGGTTGTAAATACAGATATTTTGTTTACATTTAGGGTTATCACTATGAAATAATGCTTATCGAACAGTCATGAAACTTCGCAGGTTTAATTGATCTTTACTTATCAATATGTGAAAATTACTAGTCAGTTTTCGGTTCCCTCTCCACAACGACCACCTGTTTGCTATGAGCAGGATTCATATTCGAGGTTATATCGTCTGATTATTTTACCCATTTCCATCAAACTTACTGCAGTAAAAAGTCGTAGCTTGCCATACTCTATAAGGTAAAGGGGCAGTCGGGTAGCCTAGTGGTTAAAGCGTTCGCTCGTCACGCCGAAGACCCGGGTTCGATTCCCGATATGGGTACAATGTGTGAAGCCCATTTCTGGTGTCCCCCGCCGTGATATTGCTGGGATATTGCTAAAAGCGGCGTAAAATCATACTCATTCACTCACTCACTCTATAAGGTAACCTCGCACCAGTCAATTTCCTAAAACCATAGCGTCGGAACTGTCGAGTCCTGTAATATATTATACCTAAATACCAAATTTGACCGAAATATCGACCAATCTTCACTGCAGAGGCTGCTTTTTCGTTGCCATGGGAACAAGGTAGTATCGTAAATAAAGTCATATTGTATAGAGTCCTTAGATACACCTATGTTCCAAGATTGAAACAGAATCGTCTTAATGACTTGTTAGAAAAGACTACTAAAGGAAAACCTGTAAATAACAACCAGGTGGTCTTTGTTGAAAGGTTGATGGAATATGGAGGGTGCAATGCATGTTTACAATGGCTCTACTAATTATAGTTTCCAAGAAAATACGCATAATTGAAGAATCTATTATGAATAATTATAGGAAACCGAGCAAAAACAAACAAATATGTAAAAATAGCAAAAAGTACCCTGTCCTGTCGAACTTTGTGTATAAGACATTTTACAATAGAAGGCGATAGGTTCAATATTAACCCTTAATGTAAACAAAATTATTTTTACATTAACGGTTGCGGGCGCTACTCTTAATGTAATTTGTTTTACATCAGGAATTAACACATAATCCTCAATGCAAAAATATTTATATGTATATATTTAAATGTATTCATAATGATCTGAACTTCGAAATATTCATCCAAATCATGTTGGACACAAAAGAATATTCTAAGCGTGTACTTTCCGGCGCCGATCAATCGACATACTCCAGTGTATATAGATATCTGTTATCAGGCCTAGCGGGTGTGATTGTATCAACCGCAGCACACCCTCATTACCGTCGTCGTATGCCACCATCCTTCAAGGGGAGATTAACACGCCTGATAACAATATAACCCCAAGAAATGTTCTTTATAAAAATTATGTCCTTTTTTAAAAAATATTCTTGTATAACGTCTGTTCGTTCAACCCCGGGGATGTCAGGGAAGAATGTTCACAGCAGAATAATGATTCAGTCAGAGCTTCTGGATATAGTTATTGTTCTCGGGAACTGTAGTTCTCCAGACGGGACCGTGGTCTGGTTACATGAGGCTCTGATACACGAGCCACAATACATCTAATCTGTGGGACTTGTTGAGTACACACTGATCCAGTGACCGGGGTAATAAAAGCCCTTCGAGCATGCCCCTGTGTCGTGTGGAAATGTACACAATATATTGGCTTATTATTATTTAGGTGGTTTAGTTTTGGAGACAATCTCATTAAAATCATATCTTAGTTCTCACTACCGCTAAACAAAGATCCCATTGGAGGACATCCCATTGCGGGTCATGTCAGAACGACCTTTCATCTGACCAATCAGAGCATCGCTTATGCAAAAATTTAAATTCAACATTTTCGCTTTAATCACCTACTAAAAAATATCTTTCGATCTCATATAGTTTCCAAGATATCACCCTTCACTTATCACTTATCCGGCATGTGCGTTTCTTTTGTAGTTAAGTATACCTTAAATCCTACATTGTTGGTAAATATTTTGAATATTGAGATAAATATGATCCCAAAGATATTATTATTCATTCCAATAGTTTTATCATTTTAGTTAAACATGTCAGTTAAACTAATCCATCATAAAAAAAAGGTACGAACAAAGTAGTCACGGATTCCAGGGATATGACTCTACTAAAAATAAGCAATCATTGTCCGTCACCAGAAGGGACCGAATAATTATATTTCTGATATTTTCAGTATTCTTTTGATATGTCTGAATCTACTGAATATATCTCCAATCTACAATAGAACTGATTAAGAATATGAAGTTGCGTCATACGTGTGCACGTTGCTGGGTATATCACTACTAGAATGAAACAGTTTTAAATTTTTCGGTTTATTCTCTCAATTCGTCCGTTCTGGACAGCGCTGGTGCAACAGAACATCAGTGAGAATTTCGGTTACCTCGTGCGAATCACAAGATCCGACAGGGCAGTCGGGTAGTCTAGTGGTTAAAGCGTTCGCTCGTCACGCCGAAGACCCGGGTTCGAATCCCGACATGGGTACAATGTGTGAAGCCCATTTCTGGTGTCCCCCGCCGTGATATTGCTGGAATATTGCTAAAGGCGGCGTAAAACCAAACACACTCACTCACTCACAAGATCCGGCAATAATTTGGAGTGGGTGGTTGTTATGTGTGATAATGCAGGTTGTGTGACGTACAGTGGGCTGGATGTTTTGTGCAGAATTTCCTATGTCTTTTAGTGATTTAAAGTGATCCATTCACATGATTTTCACTGTTACTTTGCCTTTTACGTCCAATGGAATCTGTTTCGTCCGATAGTCGTGACTGATACAGGTTATTATTTAAAATTTGGTGTTTTTATGATTATGCCCCTTTCACATACACGGATTTTTCTTACGAGTCCTTACAGATCGCAGTAATTCACTGATCCTTACTATTTGGCCACTTTTACGACATATTTAAGAGTTGTTACGAGTTATTATGAGCTATTTACGGTTTATTACGGATTATTACGAGCTATTACGATGTATTTACGGTCTAATTCCACGATTTGTTACCAGTTGTCACGGATAACTAGGAGCAATTAACGGGTATTTTACGAGCTTTTTACGGATTGTTACGAGTATATTATGGAATGTTACTGTTCATCGAAGCTTGTACGTGTTAGTTACGACCTGTTTACGTGTTGTTACGAATAGTTACGAGTTAGTTACGAGTATTTACGAGTCTTTACGATTTTTTGTCAAAAAAAATATAAATCCTGCAAATCTCAATGTATCATCATTCGACAACTGACATCCAGAGAGACAATTTCAGTGTCTTCAGTGTCTTCACATCAACAGGGTCTAGCTGCGAGGGTGGTTCAGGGGAAGGCGAGCGTGTATCTCTTCTTCCGCGGAGATTTTCGAAGAACAGGAGACTTCTTGTTGACTGCCTTCTTCTTTGGAGCCATGCTTGTGGATGTTGTAGAGTAGATATGTGTCTCCGTAAATAATCCGTAAACAAATCCTAAACTAATCACAACAAATCGTAAACAAATTGTTACGAATCATTTACGGATTCTTGCGAGCAGTGTACGGATGGTTACGTGTTGTTGCGAGCGGTTTACGATACTTACGGATTGTTACGAGTTATTTACGAAAAAATCAATCCGTGGACAATCGTAAGATGATTTTTGACATGTCAAAAAAATTGCCTCTCCTTCCACGAATCCTTAAGAGTGTCTGCGAGTTGTTGCGAGTAGTGTCGAGTTATTTACGGATATCAGCGAGTTATGTACGGATGCTTGAGACTGACTACGAGTTGGCGATCCATAAGGACTCGTAAGAAAAATCCGTGTAGGTGAAGGGGGTATTAAATACTTACGTTAAATGCATTGCAGAGGCAACCACCATTTACAACAAAACACTTACTGTATGTTCAGGTGTATGTATTCACTCTTTGCGGAGCAGAAGCTCAGTGGGAGCTCGGGTACCTCAGAACCTCAGTGGGAGTTTGGGTACCTCAGAAACTCAGTGGGAACTCGGGTACCTCAGAACCTCATTGGGAACTCGGTTACCTCAGAAACTCAGTGGAAACTCGGGTACCTCAGAACCTCAGTGGGATCTCGGGTACCTCAGAAACTCAGTGGGAACTCGGGTACCTCAGAACCTCAGTGGGAACACGGGTACCTCAGAAACTCAGTGGAAACTCGGGTACCTCAGAACCTCAGTGGGAACTCGGTTACCTCACTCAGTGGAAACTCGGGTACCTCAGAACCTCAGTGGGATCTCGGGTACCTCAGAACCTCACTGGGAACTCGGGTACCTCAGAACCTCAGTGGAAACTCGGGTACCTCAGAACCTCAGTGGGATCTCGGGTACCTCAGAAACTCAGTGGGAACTCGGGTACCTCAGAACCTCATTGGGAACTCGGGTACCTCAGGGCCACAATGGGAATTCCGTGTACCTCAGAAACTCAGTGGGATCTCGGGTACCTCAGAAACTCAGTGGGAACTCGGGTACCTTAGAACCTCAGTGGGAGTTCGGGTACCTCAGAATTTCACTGGGAACATGGGTACCTCAGAACCTCACTGGAAGCTCGGGTACCTCAGAACCTCAGTTGGATCTCGGGTACCTCAGAACCTCTGTGGGAACTTTGGGTACCTCAGAACCTGAGCGGAAACCCGGGTGCCCCGGAACCTCAGTTGGAAATCGGGTACCTCGGAAACTCAGTTGCAGCTCGGGTACCTCAGAAACTCAGTGGAAACACGGGTACCTCAGAACCTCAGTGGGAACTCGGGTACCTCAGAACCTGAGTGGAAACTTGGGTGCCTCAGAACCTCAGTGGGAGCTCGGGTAACTAAAAAACTCAGTTGGATCTCGGGTACCTCAGAACCTCACTGGGATCTCGGATACCTCAGAACCTCAGTGGGAACTCGGGTACCTCAGAACCTCAGTGGGAACTCGGGTACCTCAGAACCTCAGTGGGAGTTTGGGTACCTCAGAAACTCAGTGGGAACTCGGGTACCTCAGAACCTCAGTGGGAACTCGGGTACCTCAGAAATTCAGTGTAAACTCGGGTACCTCAGAAACTCAGTGGGAACTCGGGTACCTCAGAAACTCAGTGCAAGCTCGGGTACCTTAGAACCTCAGTTGGAGATCGGGTACCTCAGAACCTAAGTGGGAACTTTGGTACCTCAGAAATCAGTGGGAACTCGGGTACCTCAGAAACTCAGTGGAAGCTCGGGTACTTCAGAACCTCAGTTGGAGCTCGGGTACCTCAGAACCTCAGTGGGAACTCGGGTACCTCAGAAGCTCAGTGGGAATTCCGGGTTCATCAGAACCTCAGTGGGAGTTCCGGGTCCCTCAGAACGTCATTGGGGATTCCGGGTTCATTAGAACCTCATTGGGAATTCCTGGTCCATCAGAACCTCATTGGGAATTCCGGATTCCTCAAAACTTCATGGGGAATTACGGGTTCATTAGAACCTCATTGGGAATTCCGGGTCCATCAGAACCTCATTGGGAATTCCGGATTCCTCAAAACTTCATTGGGAATTACGGGTTCATTAGAACCTCATTGGGAATTCCGGGTCCATCAGAACCTCATTGGGAATTCGGGTACCTTAGTAGAAATTCCGGATCCATCAGAACCTCATTGGGAATTCCGGATTCCTCAAAACTTCATTGGGAATTACGGGTTCATTAGAACCTCATTGGGAATTCCGGGTCCATCAGAACCTCATTGTGAATTCGGATACCTTGGTTGGAGTTCAGGATCCATTAGAACCTCTTTGGGAATTCCGGATTCCTCAGAACTTCATTGGGAATTCCGGGTTATCAGAACCTCATTGGGAATTCCAGGTTCCTCAGAACCTCATTGGGAATTCGGGTACCTTATTGGGTGTTCCGGGTCCATCAGAACCTCAATTTGAATTCCGCGTTCCTAAAACCTCGTTTGACCCGTGAAGATCATTGGGTGTTCCGGGTCCATCAGAAGCTCATTGGGAATTCCGCGTTCCTCAGAACCTCATTTGGCCCGTGAAGATCCGTGGTAGAATAGGTCTTCAGCAACCCATGCTCGCCGTGAAAGGCTACTATGTTGTCGTAAGAGGCGACTAACGGGATCGGGTGGTCAGGCTCGCTGACTTGGTTGATGCATGTCGTGGTATCCCAATTGCGTAGATCGATGTTCATGGTGACAATCACCGGAATGTCTGGCCCAGACTCGATTATTTACAGACCGCCATCATATAGCTGGAATATTGCTGCGTGTGTCGTTAAACAACAAACGAACACACAAATCATAACAGCCGACTAAAATGTCGAAGAGGCGGTTGTAATATTACCAGGCTGGTTGGGTGTCGTTATCTGGCGAAGACGTTTGACGTAGAAAAGAAAACTGAATAGAAAGCTACCACATCAAAGCAGTTCTACAATCTCAAATAGATCACTGGTCCTCGTGAACGCACATATTCTCCTCAAAAGCATTTGAAGAACATCCGATTTTTTAGATGAGAAAAGTTAATCTGTCATGGCTGGTGGGTATTACAAAACACAACCTTCCACTTCTGTGTATTTTTTAACCTGGGAAGGTTGATTGAGTTCCAGTTAACGCCGTTTAGATATAGCCAGGCTGGAAGACCTACATTAACACGTGACCAAAAACAACACCACATTAAAGTTGCCTTTTTGTTATATCAGCCATAATATTTCGCAAGGCAAACCATGTATTTCGTTGCATAACAAAACTATAAAAGTTAATTATCATTATTATTATTATGATTATTGTTATTTTTAAAAAGTTAAACGCCACTTGTATTTTTATTAGTATTGTACATATATAATATTATATTTATTTATTTATTTATTTAATTAACAATGGATACACTTGTATTTCAATGTGTCTCATAAGTCTAATAAAAGTGGATGTAGAAGATTTTGTTTTGAACTTATATCATGCCAAATGTTTTACCATGACGGGTTGAGCGTGTGACACAAAAATACCTCTCTCTCGCGCTCTCTCTCGCGCTCTCTCTCTCTGTTCTTGACAGGTCATCAAGCGGTTTTCGAATCTTTATTATGCCGTATGTCCGGAATGACGTCACACTAGAAACAGCATCATCTGCAGCAGCATCTACAGCATCAACTACAGCATCATCTACAGTATCAGCAACTCTGACTCCCCTTAGGATTCCGAGGTAGAATCGATCCCCTGCAACCTGTTTGTTTTGTTGTTTAACGCCACACTCAGCAATATTCCAGCTATATGACGCCGGTCTGTAAATAATCGCATCTGGACCAGATAATCCGGTGATTGACATCATGAGCATCGATCCACGCAGTTTGAATACAATGACATGCATCAACCAAGTCAGTGAGTCTGACCACCCGATCCCGTTAGTCGCCTAGGCCTCTAACGACAAGCGTGGTCACCTTTTACAAAAGAAATGGGTTGCTGAAGACCTTTTCTACCCCTGAGACCTGGTAGCTCGAATATTGCTGAATGCGGCGTGAACACACGTGAACAAGGTGAACATGCCTGGTGGATTGCCGTCTGGAGAAAACACAAACGCTAATTGTGGTAATTTTTTATTTCCGGTTTTGTTAATATTTCTTTTCCAGCCTCAAACGTTTCGCAGTCTGCAGGAGATGTTCGAGGTAAGAGTTCATGTGTAAATACATATGGTTCTTTGTGTACAGAGTTGACATGAATTATTTCTGGTGTCGTGATATTGCTGGAATATTGTTAAAAGCGGCGTAAAACCATACTCACTCACTCACTCACTCACTCACTCACTCACTATTAGTATATGTGAAATAATGTATCTAAGTTTGAGATCCTACCCCTCTAAACCTCGGTTATAACGAATACAACAATATATCGTTAACTGTCTCCTGTCCGACCAACAACACCCTACCCCTGTAAAACACGGTTATAACGAATACAAAACAATCCCGTTCACTGTCTCCTGTGCAAACACGAACACACAACCCATGTAAAATTCGGTTATAACGAAAACAAAACGATCTCGTTCACTGTCTCTTGTCCGACCAGCAAAACACCCTAATCTTGTAAAACTCGGTTATAACGAACACAGCACAATATCGGTCTCTGTCTCCTGTCTAACCACCAACACCCTACCCCTGTAAACTCGGTTATAACGAATACAAAACAATCTTGTTCACTGTCTCCTGTCCGAACACCAACATCCCAATCTTGTAAAACTCGGTTATAACGGATACAGCAAAATATCCTTCACTGTCTCCTGTCTGACCACCAACACCCTACCCCTGTAAAACTCGGTTATAGCGAATACAACAAAATATCGTTCACTGTCTCCTGTCCGAACATCAACATCCTACCCCTGTAAACCTCGGTTATAACAAATACAGCACAATATCGGTCTCTGTCTCCTGTTTAACCACCAACACTTCATCCCTGTAAAACTCGGTTATAACGAATACAAAACAACCTCGTTCACTGTCTCCTGTCCGAACACCAACATCCCAATCTTGTAAAACTTGGTTATAACAAATACAGCAAAATATCGTTCACTGTCCCCTGTCTCACCACCAACACCCTACCCCTATAAAACTCAGTTATAACGAATACAACACAATATCGTTCACTGTCTCCTGTCCGAACATCAACACACAACCCCAGTAAAACTCGGTTATAACAAATACAGCACAATATCGTTCACTGTCTCCTGTCTGACTTCCAACACCCTACCCCTATAAAACTCGTTTGTGACGAAAACAGCACAATATCGGTCTCTGTCTCCTGTTTAACCACCAACACCACATCCCCGTAAAACTCGGTTATAACGAATACAACATATCGATCACTGATATATGTCTGACTTCCAACACCCTACCCCTATAAAACTCGGTTATAACGAATACAACACAACATCGTTCACTGTCTCTTGTTTAACCACCAACACCACATCCCCGTAAAACTCGGTTATAACGAATACAACATATTTATCACTGATATCTGTCTGACTTCCAACACCCTACCCCTATAAAACTCGGTTATAACGAATACAGCACAATATCGTTCACTGTTTCCTGTCTAAGCACCAAGACCAACCCCTGTAAAACCCGGTTATAACGAATAGAGCCTAAGGATACCGAGTCAAAAATCTACAAAGTTGATGCGAATAATTACTTTTATAATCTGATATCACGATGAATATTTAAAGAACTGACTTAAAATACCAAGTTGCTTTCGCCATGAAACAGTCAATTAATATCATTATTTTGTTTGGTTTATTTGGAATAACGACGTTGTACAGGGTACACCGTTACCCTTGATAGAAGCAGGTAGATGACGCAGCGACACACGCTCCTCTGCTGGAGTCGTAATACAACGACGACACCGCACATTGTCTGCTATAGGCTATTCCGTTGGAGCAGGTTGTGAAGCCAAGGCAAGTGGAGCATGAGTGATAGTCGCCGTTGGGACGACCGTTGCAGTTGTCCACGCACGTCGCTTGATCAATGCCTTCCTCTCGATTAGACGTCAGTGTTGGACTCAAGCTCCTGAAAAACACCAATAATAATAATAATAATGATAATACTACTACTACTGCTACTACTACTAATAATAAAAAATAAAATAATAATAATGATGATAATGATAATAATAATAATAATAATAATAATAATAATAATAATAATAATAATAATAGACTACAGAAAAGCTGATGATTCTGTACCCCACAAATGGATTTTGAGGTCACTGGAATGTATTGACTTCCCCGAGCGACTACTTGTTTTACTCAAGTCTTTAATGAATTGCTGGTAAACTCAACTTGAGATGTATTCGCAGGGGCAGGTGGTGACTTCGGAACCCATTTCTATCAGAAGAGGAATATTTCAGGGCGATTCTTTTAGCCCTTTGCTTTTCTGTTTGTCACTAAATCCTTTAAGCTTTTTGCTCAGCAAAGAGGAAGGTTATCACCCGGGACCTCCTCAGCACAGATTCCCCAACACCCCTTCCTCACCTCCTTTACATGGATGACCTTGAACTTATTGCCAATGGAGGATCCACACTAAAAAAAACAGATTCTGCTTGTCGAGTCCTTTTCTAATGATATCGGCATGTCCTTTGGACTCGACAAATGCAACATTCTTCATTTGAAACGAGGCAAGGTAGAAGATGGAGGATCAGTCAGTTTACTTGGAGGAGGAGTTATTGACCATCTCGTGGAAGGCCAGGACTATACGTACTTAGGGATGCAGATTAAGGACAAATTCAATAATGCCCATATCAAGGAAAAACTTCGGGCAGAGTACAAATGTAGACATTAGCAAATCTGGAGTTCAGAGCTGAACGCTCGCAATAAAGTCAAAGCCACAAATACTTATGCTATAACCGTCCTTTCATATTCTTTTGGTGTTGTTGATTGGATGAAACAGGAAATTCAGGGTATTGACACCCTCACACGAAGAATCATGTCAGACAATAGATCCCACCACCCTCGCTCTTCCCTCAATCGCTTAAATTTACCAATCATTATGGGAGGGAGTGGTTTTTGGCACTTTTGCACACATTTATTTGTCTGATGATCCTCTTGTAAAGCATGTCAAGACTCATGATGAAAACAAAGCATCAGACGTATCCAGGCCAACAAACCTGATCTTGTCCTTTTTGATAAATCCAATGAAATCATTTATATTATTGATTTTTCTGTCCCTTTTGACACCAATGTGATTGACAAGATTCAGGAAAAACATGGCAAATATGCAGACCTCCCTTTCGAAATGTCACGCTTGCATCCCAAGTACCAAGTTGTCCGACTCCCCATCGTTACTCCCTTAGGTTTTGTACCTACCAATCTGTTGACTGACATTTGGAGAGTACCCGGGTTTGCTACAGAAATTCAGCCCTTCTGACAATCTGGGTACTGCAGAAGACTGCAGCGTTGGGGAGTCTTCACATTCTCCGAAAAGTCCTGCGTGGGTTAGACTAAGCAGCGCTTCCTGGGAGAAGTCCTATTCGCTGTCTGGGTTGCGTGTAGAGGGGGCAAGGGCCCTGAGCTGATGATGAGTCTAACCATCTTCTTTGCTACATTTTTTATTTTAATCTGTACATAATAATGATCACCATCATCATAATCATAATCATAATAATGATGAGCCTTACCATCCTGACTCATCAACATCATCTTCTTCAAAAACAAAACGCGTTTATTTCAAAGCATGATAGGGAATGAAAAACAAGACATTTCACATAGTTGGAGCAACAAAGATATTCCGGATTTTATAACGAGGGTGTCGTGCAGATGGTCCAAGATGACGTCAAGTTCAATATCTGTTATGACCACCACATGCTTGCATAACCGCACGGCAACGTCTAGGTAACTGTATTAGTCTCTGAATTCTGGCCTTGGGAATCCTACTCCATTACTTTCTGCAGTGTTCGAGCAAGTTCATGAAGTGTTCCGGGTGTGGTTGACGCTGTCGTAGACGTCGACTGAGTTTATACCAAAGATGCTCAATTGAGTACAAATCTGGCGATCTGAAGGCCAGATTGACGTTGTTATTGGTTTGAAAGGCTCCCGCGATGCGAGACGTGTGCGCCCTGACGTTTTCGTGGTGGAAAAACTCACGTTGGACGTCAATGGCAGTGGGGACATGCTGCAATATTTCGACCCTGTAACGTTAATGCGTCAGATTACCCTGCACGTGAACAAGATTCGTCCGTTCGTCCGTACACACGAAATCGCCCATGACAAAACGTGATTCATCTGCTCACTAAACCATAATCGTCTCCGATGTCGCAGATTCCAGATCTGAACGTTAGCACACCAACGAACGCCCCGACGACGGTGATGACGTTGCAAGACGTAGCAAAAGTAAGGTCTCGTGGCTTTCAATCCAACCTGGCGAAGACGATTTCGTACAGTTTTGGCGTTTATCCTTTGTAGTCCTTGCACGTTGGTAGCTGTGTGATCGGCCGTGACAGTCCGATCACGTAAATGCACCACCCGGATGTACCGATTGTGGGCGGGTCTACTGTCACGTGATCAGCCGGAAGGTGGACGGTCAGTGGTTGACCCAGAATGTTGAAATCGAACAACGAGACGCGAAATTATGTTCTGGTTGACATTTAGACGACGAGCAACTGATGTCAGAGACCTTCCTGCTTGAAGTCGGCCTATGGCGATATTGCGTGTTTCAGAGTCGATTCGTTGCATAGATATGTTCGTTCAAACTTGCAAAACCACATGACAAATTTGTAGAGCCTGTTCGTGTTCCATGATTTCCAAGTGTGAACGTTTAAGTTGGCGTTTGGGCGACATGTTTTAGAAATTTTGAAAAAACGCACCCAAAGTGAATATTTCAGACTCAAGTGGCACACCATCCTACCATGTATACCAAGGTCTCACACCCGTATATATATAGAGGACCCATTGCATAGTTTAATAATGTTGAAGACAGTTTGGTGAAAGAAACAATATTCATTTAAGTGCAATCGGTTATGCATACATGACACTTTTTATGTGAGGTGAGGTGAGGCAAAATTGGGTTTAACGTCGCGTCCAAGATTATTGCACTTATAGAGCAACGTGCATGTATGTGTGTGTGGCTGATTGTACTAGTCCAGACTGATGCCGATGCTAGCTCACTGAGATACCATGCCGCAGTTTAACCCTCTTACGCTTACGCTTACTGACTCCGAGCTGACCAGTCCTTGTTTTAGCCCCTTAATGCCGAGCGCCAGACAGGGTAACAACAAGTACCATCTTCTAACGTATTTTTGTACGACGCGGCCGGGGATCGAACCCCGGACATTCTGCGGGCGGACGCTCTACCACAAGACCAGGGAGGGGGTCCGACACCTTTTATGGATAGCAACTTCTTTTATTCTTTGGTCGAATATTTTCTTGCCTTTTCATCAAGTGAGTGCTTAGTATGTGCTATGTATGTATCATAATGTTCACTCAACACTAGGTTTGATGACTGTACACATTTGATTAGTGTACAAAGATAACAATATAATGATGAAGCTGATGAGGTGAGTGAGTGAGTGAGTTAAATTTTACATCGCATCGGCAATATTTCAGCCATATAGCGATGGGAACAAGGTATTAAATCTAAAATATCGGTCGACAAAGGACAGTAAAATAGTAAGATGTACCACAGTTTTTTAATAAAACAAACTAGATCATAATTTCTTTTAAAAAACATATAGCTATAATAGATTAAGTCCTATCAATTAAAACAAGTCTATAGACCACTATAGCCTTGTTTTAATTGATAGGACGTTGATGGGATAGGATTAAGATAACATTATAATGACGAAGCCAAGAGATTAACAGGGGAGAATTAATTGAGTACGCTGAAGGTGTAGCGGTGACAAGGTGAGGTGAGGTGAGGTGAGGTGAAATGGGGTTTAACGTCGCGTCCAAGATTACTGCACTTATATAGCGACGTGCATGTACGTGTATGTGTGTTTTTGTGTGTGTGGTTGCTTGTACTAGTCCGGAGTGAGTGAGTGAGTGAATATTGCTTAACGCCGCATCAGCAATTTTGCAGCTATTCGCGGCGAGTACTAGTCCGGACTGATGCCGATTTATAGTGCTAGCCCACTGAGATACCATGCCGCAGTTTAACATGAATACCCCACTTAGACACAGTATGCCTCAGTTTAACATGAATACCCCACTTAGACACAGTATACTGACTCCGAGCCGACCAGTCCTTGTTTCAGCCCCTTAATGTGTGTGTGGCTGATTGTACTAGTCCAGACTGATGCCGATGCTAGCTCACTGAGATACCATGCCGCAGTTTAACCCTCTTACGCTTACGCTTACTGACTCCGAGCCGACCAGTCCTTGTTTCAGCCCCTTAATGCCGAGCGCCAGACAGGGTAACAACAAGTACCATCTTTTAACGTCTTTTGGTATGACGCGGCTGGGGATCGAACCCCGGACCTTCCGCTCTCCGGGCGGACGCTCTACCATTAGACCACGGTGGCGGTCAGCGGTGACAAGGATCTGGCTGTTGTGACACAGGCAACAAGGTAATCAAGATGCCCATTGTGGTAGATGATGTGGTTATATTTGTTTGTTGTTTAACGCCGCACTCAGCAATATTCCAGCTATATGACGGCGGTCTGTAAATAATCGTGTCTGGACCAGACAATCCGGTGATTGACATCATAAGCATCGATCCACGCAATTGGGATCTATGACATGCATCAACCAAGTCAGCGAGCCTGACCACCCGATCCCGTTAGTCGCCTTTTACGACAAGCATAGTCGCCTTTTACTGCAAGCATGGGTTGCTTAAGACCTATTCTACCCGGGATTGTTCACGGGTCTCACCGTTCCGCCTCGTCTCACCGGGCAACCGGTCCCTGACAGGTAACAAAGATTCATCTGGGATTCGAACCCACTATTTTCCTAGATGCTGTTACCTGTTACATTAGCCACTGTGTTAATTTTGTCAAATAGATTTTGAGGTTCAACAAAAAACCTCGACTTTGATCTGGATCGTTCTTTAAATCTTCACGTCACGGCATGACCCTTTCGCACTCGGACCGACCGAAAACCTGTTTAAACGTGACTCACCCACAATTCACTTGGTCTATAGGAGAGCAGTTTCCGGTCAAGTGACTGAACGCAAGGCCTCTGCTACAGGTGTGGACAACTTCCAAGGTACCAATGCAGGTCCGAAAGTCTCGACAGAAATTGCAGTCAGCATACATGCGAATTCCGACCACGCCATTACAGTTGTTCCGGCATTCTGTAACCCAGAAAACAGATATGAAGATTGTCTGGTATACGTCATTAGCCTGTTAGATTCCAAGACACACACTGATCAGGGATTCACTGTGGAACTACTCGCCCCGAATCGCTATAAGATCCAACACAAAGTTATATTTTCACAGAGGACATTTTCGTATTTGATTTGCTACACTCCGCAATAGTCCAGCTATGCGACGGCGGCCTGTACATAATCGGTTCTGAACTAGACAATTACCTGATTTATCAATATACTCTTCAAAAAAGGAAACTTGACACTGACTTTCAAAATGTAATATAATGCGATTGTTTCAAAATAGGACACAGAAACCATAATTGAAACACTGTTTGAAGATCAATGTACACAATGTTCAAAACATTAATCGTGTCACCTAGACAGACACACATACACGATACAGTTAATGTCACAGGGGTACAGAAAATGTCAGTATCGGTTGTGCCCACCACGTGCATAAATCACCGCTTGATACCGGCGACCCATAGATGCAATCGAGTTGTCAATAACACGCTGTTGGATGTGCTGCCATTCATGCTGAAGTGCATCAAGAAGCGCCGGAAGTGTTTGGGGCGGTGGATTCCTTCTGCGAACGCTTCGATCTAATTCGTCCCACAGATGCTCAATCGGGGACAAATCTGGTGACCGGGCAGGCCAAGGTAATGTCTGGATGTTGTTGTGCTGTAAGAAGTCCTGACAAACACATGCAATATGCAGTCGAGCGTTTTCCTGCTGGAAATGTCCTCCATGAACGTTGACGTGAGGAAGAACGTAAGGCTGTAGGATCAAGTCTCTGTAACGCACACCTGTCAATGCACCTGCCACATGCACGAGAGGCGTCCTACCGCCGTGATGAATTCCGGCCCATACCATGACACTCCCGCCGCCAAATGGGACAACCTGCTGCACACAGTTGGGGGCGTAACGTTCACCCCCGACGTCTGTAGACACGTGCGCGCCCATCAGCACGTGTGAGTAGGAAACGGGACTCGTCAGTAAACAGTACATTTCTCCACCTTGCACGTGCCAATCCAACCCTCTGTTGGCACCAAAGCAGACGGTCCGCCAGATGACGTGGGGTCAATACATGACGTCGAACAGGTCTTCGTGCAAAAAGTCCAGCCTCCGTCAGTCTGTTGCGTACCGTTTGATCTGATATTCTGCGTTCCCCAGGGATCTGTGTGGTTGTAGACGTGGCTGTGGTAGTGCGGTCTCGGAGGTGTCGCAGCCGGATGTATCGATCTTGTGCTTGGGTTGTCACCCTTGGTCTTCCTGATCTTGGTCTGTCGTCAACTCTGCTGGTTTTGTTGTATCGCGTCCACAGTGCGGAGCGTGTCTGTCTGGATACGCCAAAGTGCCTGGCCACTTCTTGCTGAGTTGCTCCAGCTTGTAATCTCCCAATGGCGTTGTTCCGTTGAGCTGCATTCAGTCTTGACATTCTGTCACCGCCTCTACTGCCGTTATGAGGACTGTATGAACGGCCGTTGATGTTGATTTTTATTAGCCATTCAGCAGGGGGAGCCTGCATGCCTAAATGCAGGATCCTGTGCTGCACGTTTTTTACAGGCGGTTGCGTTTGGATGAAGCTGTAAAATTGATCCCCAAACACTACGTTTATGTGCTTTGCATGTGTTTTGGGGAATTATAGACACATCATCTTTCTGTTTGACTTATTTGGTTCTCATTTAATGTAATTATTTTAGATATTTGGCAAAAAGTGGTTTTACATCTATGTCAAGTTTCTTTTTTTGAAGAGTATATAATGAGAAAGTATCCATACTCTCGGGGTACGATGGGACAGTATCGAGCGAACCTGATCACCAGGTCCATTAGGTCGCCACGTACTACCAGCAGAGATTGCCGGGGCCAATTCTAACCTAGATCAGTGAGACAATTAGAGTGTTTGTTAGTTTGTTAGTTGTTTTTGTCAGCAATATACCAGATGTATGGCGGCGGTCTGTAAATAATCGAATCTGGATCAGACAATCCAGTAGTTTATGTCATGAGCATCGATCCACGCAATTGACATGGCAACCAGGTCAGCGATCATGACCACCCGATCCCGTTAATCGCCTTTTACGACAAGCATAGTCACCTTTTACGGCAAGCATGGGTTGCTGAAGACCTATTCTACCCCGGATCTTCACGGATCTACACAATTGGGAACGATGACATGCATCAACCAAGTCAGCGAGCCTGATCACCCAATCCCGTTACTCGCCTCTTACGACAAGCATAGTCGCCTTTTACGGCAAGCATGCATTTTTGAGTGAATAGGTTGAGAACAGCGTCGTTTTTAATGATATTTGAGTTATATCATGGAGTAGTATTCTCATTGAAGAACACTAGATGATGGTGTTTGCATTGGAACCTCAGCTGGGGGATTTAGTGAACTGCTGGTCTTTATAGGGAGAGTTTGGCGAGAGGGTGTTCGTTACGTGCTTGTATCTGTATCAACAAGCTTCCGAGAATTTGAATTGGTCTCCAGCAGCCCAGGATTGAGAGGACGGCAACTAACGGGACTGGGTGTCACAGTATTCCAACTGCGAGATCGATGCGCATGCTGCCAGTCACTGGATTGTCTGGTCCAGGTCCCCCGTCATATAGCTAGAATATTGCTGAATGTGGCTTAAACAACAAAACAAATCAGTCAAATCAAGGAAATATGCTATGTGAGGGCGGTCTGTAAATAATCGAGTCTGGACCAGACAATCCGGTGAGTGACATCATAAGCATCGTTCCACGCAATTGGGATCTATGACATGCATCAACCAAGTCAACGAGCCTGACCAAGCACAGCAGCCTCGGTCTTTCAATACGAAAACCTATATGAATCTGGCTAACATTTGGTACCAGGGTGGTACATTTGGTACCAGGGTGTCATAGGCAAGTTTCCAGTGGCCAGTCACGTTCCGTCGCCTTGCTTCCAGGGTCGAAGTAAACGTTTGTCTAATGAGCGGTTTGTCAGCGATATTTCTCAATTAAGACAGTGGATGTTATTCAGATCAGTTGTATGTACATCTTGATGCAGCTTTTCATTTTACCTGATGATTATCTTGATATAGTGTCATCTCTTAACAGAGTGAGTGAGTTGGGTCTAACGCCGCTTTTAACAGTATTCCAGTTATATCACAGCGTGTCAGCTTAACGTGGGAGGAAAGCCCGAAGTGATGCTTGTCTCAGACGTTTACCACTTCAGCGAAATCCACGAGCACGGGTATGGTGCTGACAAACCTAGAGCGAACCGGGATTCGAACCCACAATCATAGGTTTCTGGTGTGCCCAAGGGACGCAACTCTGCACAGCGAATCGCGGTGTCTTAGACGACTGGGCCACCTGTGCCCCCATCTCAATGAACAGAAAACAAACGTTTACGTTTATGTTTGAATGACTATTTGAATGAGGTAAGGACCAGTTGCTCCATACAGCGAGGTCTAACGGCGCTGAAAACTGGGTGACAAGTATCGCCATATTTTAGAAACAAATTGCATTGTCATAATATATGCATCGGAAATATCAGTCTCCTTATATTGTCTGTAACAAATTACCTGGAGCTGCTTCCGCTGTTAATGCTGCTGATGTTGTAGTGGTGGTAGGTGACGTTGTTGTTGGTGACGTTGTGGTAGTTGGCGATGTTGTCGGCGACATTGTGGTAGTTGGCGATGTTGTCGGCGAAGTTGTGGTTTGCGACGTCGTGGTGGTCGCAGATGTTGTGGGAGATGTCGTTGTCTGGGAAGTTGTTGCTGATGTTGTCGCTGATGTTGCCCTTGAGAATTAAGTAGTTACGTTAATAGAAGATCGATAACATCGATAACCTGTGTGCAATGTCCACAAAAAAGAACCTGATTTGTTTTCATCCTGAATAAGCATCTGTTTTCAAATCCAAGGAAAGGGGTGGTGAGGTAGCCTAGTGGTTAAAGCGTTCGCTCCTCACGCCGAAGACCCGGGTTCGATTCCCAACATGGGTACAATGTGTGAAGCCCAATTCTGGTGTCCCTCGTGCTATTGATGGAATATTGTTTAAAGCAGCGTAAGACCATACTCACTCCAATTCAAGGAACCCTAGGTTAATCTGATCGTGTGTCAATCTACCTCTCCGGAGTTGATCGTTTGTTTATAACAACGACGGCTGATTTTCCTAGCCAAGACTGGACACACTGAACAACCGTGACTTAGGTAGTAGATTGCTTAATGCGGCATGAGTGGGTGAGTATGGTTTTACGCCGCCTTTAGCAATATTCCAGCAATATCACGGCGGGGGACACCAGAAATGGGCTTCACACGTTGTACCCATGTCGGGAATCAAACCCGGGTCTCCGGCGTGACGAGCGAACGCTTTAACCACAAGGCTACCCGACCGCCCCTTTTGCGGCATGAAACAACATTCTTTTTCACATAAGCTTACCCACACTTTGCATTCGCTGGGTAATCGCAGTTTCTAGCATCGGCATTGAAGGTGAGAGTCAGTGGACATCTTTTCCTCTCCATCCCGCTTGCCTCACACCGGATATAGTAGTCGCAGTGGTCGCAGTCGGGGTAGCGCATGCCGTCGTTGGTTGATCTACCTGCGCAGCTTGTAATACACACTGAAAACAAATGCCATCGCTAGGAGTGAGTGAGACTGTTGGAGTTGAAATTAAAAGCAAATGTTTGAGAGAATAAGGAAAAAACATAATCTTGTTTTGCCAACCCCCAATTTAATATATACTAAACCAAATTAAAAACTTCACAATCCTAAAATTTTAACATTTTGACCAGTTATCATTGTGGGCCCTTATTGTGTATTTGAACAGTAATGAACACGTATTGTCTTCAGATAACAGCCGTTTTTGTGCAGGTGAATCGATCAAAATCATGTGCACAGCACTGTAGTGGCAAAAGTGGTTTTTCATGTGCTCACGTGGTCATAATACCGCACGTGTTTTCAGCCATACTTGTTAGCAGTCATTAACAAAAGATTCTCGAGCTTGGGACTTATGATTTAAACTGTGATGTTATTACCGAATACCGTAGGTGCTTGGAACAAATTATAGTTGCCACCGTTAATTAAAATCCTTCTTTGGACATTAATGATTAAACATTACCTTCTCTGATACATTTGTCCGTTGTATATCATATATGGGAATACTTTGAGATTAATGTGAAGTTTTTAATTTGACTCAGTATATTATTCACCTAGTATGCTAGATGTCCTCAAAGAGTGTGTTGTTAAAAACAAAGTTATTATTTTTTTCTTTTAGAAAATGTGTTATGTTTTATATAAGCATTAACTTTAATCCCAGTTAGTCCAAAGGGGGTCGGTTGGGTAGCCTAGTGGTTAAAGCGTTCGCTCGTCACGCTGAAGGCCCGGGTTCGATTCCCGACATGGGTACAATGTGTGAAGCCCATTTCTTGTGTCCCCCGCCGTGATATTGCTGGAATATTGCTAAGAGCGGCGTAAACCATAGGGATAGGGTCGAGGCCAACTGGTGTTTTATTACTTAAACAGGATGTTATTGAAAAAACGATAGTGTCCGATTATTAATTATTATTTTCATTATTTACCATGTCACGATCAATGGTCGTTTGTCACATTCAAAAATGTATGCAATGTTGTTAGTTTTAAAGGATAAACAGAAATAGCGGAAACAGTATCTGAATACGGGCTAAAACTCACAAGACAAACTGAGGGCCAAAAGAAACGTTACCAACATTAACTGATTTGCCACTTTGAATCAAAGATGCCAACCTGTTCAAAAACAGTAAAGAACACATCTCACGAATACAGCCCTCGTATTCTCTGTTGTTCTTTGCATGTGCTTTGCGGATTTTGGGAGATATTGGTGTTTTTCCGCAATTTGTTAAAACATTCTTTCCAAAATTATCGTGCAATGTCCGGGTATAAATTACGCACGGATCTGTTCCCTATTAATGGTTGCGATGATTAAACACCAACGAACATGCCAAGACAGGCCGCTGTCCAGAGGGAGAGAGCCATAGGTATGCTGCAGATGGGAGCGACGCAGAGAGAGGTTGCCATTAACATGAACTGCTCCAAGATGACCATTACCAGACTGGTCGCACGTCTCCGACAGACTGGCAGAACCGCAGACAGACCACGGAGTGGCAGACCAAAGGTCACGACCCCGCAGGATGAACGCTTTTTACGGGTACTTCATCTGAGGAACAGATTTCTTACTGTGACGTCATCAGCTGCCAACAGCTTAAGACATCCGGTCAGCAGTGAGTGAGTGAGTTATTGCTTTACGTCACATCGGCAATATTTCAGCCATATAGTGACGAGATAAATGTATACAAATACATTTTGACATTATAAAAACCTGTCGACAAAGGACAGTAAAACAAACTAGAATATCACAGATATGAACATAAAACTAGCATGGAACTGTAAAAAGATGAAACAATACACAAGATATGATAAAAACCAGGCTATTGATCGTCAACCACTGAAAATAGATCACCATACTGGGGACCATTCCGGTCAGCAGACAAACAGTGACCAGACGAATACGACATTATGGTCTCCGGGCTTATCGCCCTTTCAAGGGCATGACCTTGACCCGTCAACATCGACGTGCCAGATTGACATGGTGCAGGCAAACTCAGCGATGGCTACAAAGGGAATGGCGGCGAGTGCTGTTTAGTAACGAGAGCAGGTTCCAACTCTTCAAACCTGATGGGCTGACGCGAGTTTATCGACGACGTGGTGAATGGTCTGGGGCGGCATTTGCGGGGACGAGAACTTGTCAGCATCGAAGGCAATCTGACAGCACAACGCTACATTGACAATATCTTACGGCCAGTGGTTCTTCCTTTCATCCAGCGTCAACAACGGACGGTGTTCCAACAAGATAACGCCACACCCCATAAAGCCCGTATTACTAGAGACTTCCTCAACACCAACAACGTGACTGTCCTGCCGTGGCCAGCTCCATCACCAGATCTGTCACCCACAGAACATCTCTGGGACCAGCTGGGGCGTCGTATTCGGAAACGTCAACATCCTCCCTTCACGAGACAAGCGTTGATCGTTGCCCTCCGTGAGGAATGGAATCGGATACCTTCGGTCGATGTGAGGACGCTTGTCTACTCAGTTCGACGCCGCATTCGAAGATGCATTGCCGCTCATGGAGTTCATATCCCGTATTGAATGGTCTGGGCCGTCGTCACCTTAAAGTTGTAACCTATGTTGTTGATCGAATACTGGACGAATGACCCCTTGTCAAGAAATGTCCCTGTTGGAGGTCAAGGACTTTGTTGTTGAATTAGTAAATTCGCATTTTACTGTTCTGAATGATGAATTTCTACAATACAATTGTTATTGCTGCTTCAAATTGTGTTGGTCATATTTTATCCTTGAAACATCGTTGGTAACGTTTCTTTTGGACGTCAGTTTAGATAAACGCGGAAAACAGGTTTGTTTTGGAAGCCGATTACGGAGCGTGTGATTCGGCTCTTTCACTTGTACATCGGAATACTTTGTAAGAATGTTATGATATTTTTCTCTCTCGGAAATGAATAAAATTCGAAAATTGATATCCTCAACAATATCGAAAAATCACTTTTTTATTATTCCTGCCCTTTAATACTTTCGTCCACTGGCATGTTAAAGACAAAACTTAAATACTTACTGGCATCTGTGACAGTCGGTGACAGGAGCAGGATAGGCGTTAAATACCACACGAAATCCATGGCGTATTCTGCAAGCAAAATTGAGTGCGTTATTTCATGAAGAGGGCGCTAAATGTCGGAGAAGAGCCGGGAGTGACGCTGGTTACCAACATTTATGGAGTTTGTTTTCGCCGTTAGCTGTATATCGCTGCACTTAGCATTATTCCGTTTATGACAGCGCCTGGGAATACTCAAGTAACACGTCGGTGTTTTATATTGGTAACAACGATTCCTGTGAATACCAAGTAACACACCGGTGTTTGATATTGGTAACAACGATTCCTGTGAATACTCAAGTAACACACCGGTGTTTGATATTGATAACAACGATTCCTGTGAATACTCAAGTAACACACCGGTGTTTGATATTGGTAACAACGATTCCTGTGAACACTGAAGTAACACACCGGTGTTTGATATTGGTAACAACGATTCCTGTAAACACTGAAGTAACACACCGGTGTTTGATATTGGTAACAACGATTCCTGTGAACACTGAAGTAACACACCGGTGTTTTATATTGGTAACAACGATTCCTGTGAACACTGAAGTAACACACCGGTGTTTGATATTGGTAACAACGATTCCTGTGAACACTGAAGTAACACACCTGTGTTTGATATTGGTAACAACGATTCCTGTGAGTGCTCAAGTAACACAACGGTGTTTTATATTGGTAACAACGATTCCTGTGAATACTCAAGTAACACACCGGTGTTTGATATTGGTAACAACGATTCCTGTGAACACTGAAGTAACACACCGGTGTTTTATATTGGTAACAACGATTCCTGTGAACACTGAAGTAACACACCGGTGTTTTATATTGGTAACAACGATTCCTGTGAACACTGAAGTAACACACCGGTGTTTTATATTGGTAACAACGATTCCTGTGAGTGCTCAAGTAACACACCGGTGTTTGATATTGGTAACAACGATTCCTGTGAACACTGAAGTAACACACCGGTGTTTGATATTGGTAACAACGATTCCTGTGAACACTGAAGTAACACACCGGTGTTTTATATTGGTAACAACGATTCATGTGAATACTCAAGTAACACACCGGTGTTTTATATTGGTAACAACGATTCCTGTGAACACTTAAGTAACACACCGGTGTTTTATATTGGTAATAACGATTCCTGTGAACACTGAAGTAACACACCGGTGTTTTATATTGGTAACAACGATTCCTGTGAACACTGAAGTAACACACCGGTGTTTTATATTGATAACAACGATTCCTGTGAACACTGAAGTAACACACCGGTGTTTGATATTGATAACAACGATTCCTGTGAGTGCTCAAGTAACACACCGGTGTTTGATATTGGTAACAACGATTCCTGTGAGTGCTCAAGTAACACACCGGTGTTTGATATTGGTAACAACGATTCCTGTGAACACTGAAGTAACACACCGGTGTTTTATATTGGTAACAACGATTCCTGTGAGTGCTCAAGTAACACACCGGTGTTTGATATTGGTAACAACGATTCCTGTGAACACTGAAGTAACACACCGGTGTTTGATATTGATAACAACGATTCCTGTGAACACTGAAGTAACACACCGGTTTTTGATATTGGTAACAACGATTCCTGTGAGTGCTCAAGTAACACACCGGTGTTTGATATTGGTAACAACGATTCCTGTGAATGCTCAAGTAACACAGCGGTGTTTGATATTGGTAACAATTATTCGCGTCACCAGGTTACACTGTCACCTACATGCCCAAACTGCTACATGCCAGTTTGCTACATGCCAAAACTGCTACATGCCAAAACTGCTACATGCCCATACTGCTACATGCCAACACTGCTACATGCCAACACTGGTACATGCCAAAACTGCTACATGCCAACACTGGTACATGCCAAAACTGCTACATGCCAACACTGCTACATGCCAAAACTGCTACATGCCAGTTTGCTACATGCCAAAACTGCTACATGCCAAAACAGCTACATGCCAAAACTGCTACATGCCCATACTGCTACATGCCAGTTTGCTACATGCCAAAACTGCTACATGCCAAAACTGCTATAACCTATTACTGGAACAGCCCTAAAGAAATAACAATAAAAACGTTGTAGATTTTATACCTGTACTTGTAATCCTATTTTATCTCAAAAAAATAATTTCTACTCTTCTCCACGTCAGTTTGTATCATTCTATACCTTTCTCAAATATATTTTTCATTTATACCCTTCTCCAACTCGTTTTCTCTATATATACTTCTCTGACTTACATGTACATATGTAAGCCCTTAGTTGTTGTAGTTACAATGATGATAATAATAATAATAATAATAATAATAATAATAATAATAATGATAATGATAATAATAATAATGATGATGATGATGATGATGATGATGATGATGATGATGATGATGATGATGATAATAATAATAGGCTATTTATATATTGCGCATATTTGCCCACCACCCAGAGTCATGATTAAAGAGCTATTATTACCCGGGTCACTGGATCATTGTGCACTCAAAAATCCTTCTGTTCTAACTGGGGAGTATACAACCCAAGATGCCTATTAGGCGCTAGAAGATTAACAAACATTGATATCTCATCCTACCGGGTACCCATTCACTGCTGGGTGAACAGACGCACATTTCGTCACTTGCCCAAGGAGACGCCACATCCTAATTAATCCTCTTGGGTTGGTATTTTAACTATGTTTTAACTTATCCTATCCTTAAACTATGTGTAGACAGAGTGAGTGAGTTGGGGTTAACGCCGCTTTTAACAGTATTCCAATCATGTCACGGCATATCAGCTTAATGTGGGAGGAAAGCCCGAAGTGATGCAGGTCTCAGACGTTTACCACTTCGGTGAAAACCACGAGCACGGGTATGGTGCTGACAAACCTAGAAACATAATCGGGATGAACCGGGAATCGAACCCACAACCATAGGTTTCTGGCGTGCCCAAGGGACGCAACGCTGCACAGCGAATATCGGCGCCTTAGACGACTGGGCCACCCTTGCCTCCCATGTGTAGAAAGAGAAGTTTTGGCATGTAGACGTTTTGGGAGATAACCGCCGGGCCGATTCAGTCGCCTTCAGCAATCAGCATAGGTGGTTGAGGACCACTCTGACATGGTAGAAGCATAAGGGTCTACTATTGAATGGCACGCCCCGAGAACCCATATGGTCCTTACAATCCATCAATTTTAATCAGGGTGAAACGTGGACTCGATCCCACGATCATAGGATTCTGGTCCGTGAAAGGGACACAACTCTGCACCACGTTGCATTTTGGTGAAATAGCAAGTGTAATCATCGCGTTGATCAGACATTCGAACCCACTTCATGCGGCAGCATTGGTACGACTGTGGGATGCCAACTTTCAAAGCGATCTACATATCCTTCCGTTCCCCAAAGCAACAAGATCATTTTCATTATACAAAAAATCTCCAGTTTACAATTCCGGCTGTATAATGGAATATTTTACCATTATTGAACAATATTGTGGCGGAAACAAGTATTAACATACAGTTTTGTTGTACATATGTTTTATCTATTTGAGGTCCTTTAGGTTTGTAATATTATTTTAAGTTGTTAGGAAAGTAGGTTCTTAGTTCAATATCTATTATGGGCTTCTGGATTAGTTTACTTATAATGTAGAGGGTGGTTGGGTTGGTCTATGTTTGTGTCATTGTTTCTCCTCTTTGTTCTAACCCAAGCCTTGTTTTCATTGGCTTGTTCAAACTGTACACTTTTCATCCATCTTGCACTTGACAATACACCAATTCAGAAGTCAGTGAACAATTTGGACTTGGACAGATCTGGGATAACTAATTCGATTATTAAGGTTAGTAATCTATAAAATTGCTAGCTAATCTCTATGTATGTATCTAAATAATAATATAACTTATGTTATCTAAGTTATGTGGAATGTTATTTCAGTATTATTAACATGCTTATCTTTGGTATGGTGATTGTGTTACCATATTACTAAGTTAATAATTAAATAAGGCTAAGTTAACACTATAAATGCTTTTCATCCTTCTTCTTTCTGTGTGTGAATGTTTGAATGAATGCGTTGATTTTTGTCATTGTGTAAATACTGAATTTGTATGCAATGTCAATCATTGTATGATAGTTTGTAGTTAGTAATATTTCCTAAGTTGTATTCTGTGTGTTTCATTTATGCATAGTTGCTATTGTAAGTAGGAGCGTGCTGACAGCTCCATACCCACCACGTTAGGCGCCTGCCTGGAGAGGACAAACACCCCAGTGTCACCCACAGGGTACGCATAATTTACATGTTTGTTCTGTCATGAAGTGTATCTTGTAAATAGTGTATCATACCAAATGTATGATCAGGTAATGAATTAATATAGTAGTTTCAACAAAGTGGTAATTGTATTTGTAATGTTCATTGTATGTTAGAACCGTAGACCATCTATATATTGTAATCTTATCAGTAATGTCGGGATCGAGTTATCGCCCTTGATAAATCGTTTGTTTACTTCAGGGTAAGATAATGATTTTATATATCATTGATTATTAAGTTCATGTTGATGTAATGAATATAGACTATGTTTATATCAAATGAAAGGTCTGGTTCACCTACTCTCTCTACTCTACACCTATTAATCCATGTAGACCACCCACCCATGGGAGAGCACATCAACCCACGGAGATGAGACATTCGACAGGTTCGTCTTCTCTATTTCTCCCATGTGGACCACCCACCCATGGGAATGGGAAAGCACACCAACCCTCGGTGATGAAGACATTCAACAAGTTCACCTACTCTATTAATCCATGTGAACAACCCACTCGTGTCCTTGTAATTACATTCTTCTTGTATTAATATTGTTGTTTTTTCTCGGATACACAAAACGACTCAACAGATAATCAAAAGTCTGTGCATGGCTATTCTGAAAACACGCCATGTCTGTTTTACACGTTCGCTTATTTGTTCCAGCAAAACGAAGGTGTTTGAAGGAAATATATTATTCGACGCGCTTATTTATTCCAGCAAAACGAAGGTGTTTGAAGGAAATATATAAATCGAAGTATTAAAAATCTAACTATGTAATTGCCTAGTATTCTACCTACCTTTAACCCGTCACTTGCTTTTTCGTCTACAGTATAGACAGAAGTAACTCTTTCAGCTCAAGCCAGTACTGTGAGAAATCGCTAGCAGGTACGGGGCTATGTATGTCAGTACACCTCTCACGTCTGGTTTATCTGGTAAAATAATCTGCGCCTTTGGCTGCTTGTTTCTGAGAAAACAATGTTTAGTGTATCTACGAAATAATCTCGGGTGTCCGGCAATCTAAGCAATGCTGTGCCGGTAGTGCCCACGGGCACCTGCTGTAAAAAACAACACAATTCGACCAGGCCTTTTCGTCAGAGTTGTCTTTATCAAAATTGATGATTCATTCGACGTTGCAGCATGATTGTCCATTGTTTGTTTGTTGTTTAACGCCGCACCCATTAGATCATGTTTCTCAAAACTTTGCAGGTGCAGGTGTATTAAATAGGTGTATACAAGATACATGTTTGGTTTGGTTTGGTGTGTTGTTTAACGCCGCACTCAGCAATATTCAAGCTATATGACGGCGGTCTGTAAGAAATAGAGCCTGGACGTAGAGATTGACATCACGAGTATTGACCTAGGCAATTGGGATACGATGATATGAATCAACCAAGTCAGCGAGCCTGACCATCCGATCCCGTTAGTCGCCTCTGACGACAAGCATAGTCGCCTTTTACAGCAAGCATGGGTTGCTGAAGACGTATCCTACCCCGGATCTTCACGGGTCAAAAGATACATGAAGGTGCTAGAAGTGTGTATCTTGCTCGACGCCGCACTCAGGAATATACCAGCTATGACGGCGGTCTATAATTAATAGAGCTGGACTAGACAATCTAGTGATTGACATCATGAGTATTGATCTACGCAATTGGGATACGATGATATGAATCAAGCAGTTCAGCAAGCCTGATCCCCCGATCCCGTTAGTCGACTCTTACGACAAGCAAAGTTGCTTTTTACGACAAGCATGGGTTGCTGGGGATCCGAACCCGGATCCTCACTGGGGTTTTTGCCATGGCAGATGGTTATATCACACTAGAGGTTTTGCATATTTAAACATCCTGGACGTTGTCGTGTTCTTTAGTGAGTGAGTGAGTTGGGTTTCACCGAAGTGGTAAACGTCTGAGACCTGCATCACTTCGTGGTTTCCTCCCACATTAAGCTGACACGCTGGGATATGACTGTAATACTGTTAATAGCGGCGTTGCTGAAGACCTGTTCGTTACCCAGATTTCCACGGCTCATGTGAAGATGTAATAACCAATTTGAGCCTACCGTGTGACGAAAGAATGCTTTATCCGTAAGGTTACGATTGAGTGAGTGAGGGAGGGATTACTTCAATGGAGGTGACCATTTAAATAAAAATTATTATCTTCTCGCCGAGATTGATTTTTTTTCAAATATATACTTTCAAAAAAAAGCGATAAGGATATTTTTGGCCATAAAAGCAAAATTAGATGTCCATGAGGTGCAAATGAAAAGGTCTTACAGTGTCAGTGACAAACGTCCCGGATCAAAATTATAACAACAGGGACATGCTAACCATTTGTCAGGAACACCTACGATTCGGAAAAACGCACCCAGTGCATTAACAAAAGGGCAACGGAGCGCTGCACGTACTGCACGTGCATCAGCACTATGAACGGTATTAAAGTGCAGGGTTTTTGATTGCCCGGCATCTGCGTCAATCGAACTGTGACAGTTCAACAACATGCCAAGATTAACAGAAGTGCAAAGAAACAACGTCATAGGCCGCTTGCGGGCAGAGGAATCCCAATCAGCTGTCGCCAGAGTTTTCAACGGAGCGCCCAGCACCATCACAAGGCTAAGGGAGCGGTTTCAACAGCATGGGTTTACACGTGATCAGTCAAGGGCGGTCAAGACCAAGAGTAACAATCCGACACCTGCGCCACCTGCGCCACCTACGTGAAAGGCCGACCACAACCACCTCAACCGCATCCCAAAATACCCGGACTGCGCAGAATCGCCGACCAGACCGTACAAAACCATTTAAGAGCAGCAGACGCCAAGATACCTACCCATTATATGATAAGCTTAGATACATCTTTGGGTTTCAGTAAAGACATTTAGTTAGTTTTAGACATTGTCATTTTGTAGATGACAAGCTCTTTGTTCTATTGTGAAGTGACGTTTCGGTTTGTTAACCAATATGTATGTAAAAAAACCAGCGTGAAACCATCAAACAATCAACAAGTGGTATACAATCAACAAATGTATTACACAATTTTACAAAGTTTACAAATCTAAACAAATTACTGCATAGCAATTACAATGACAGTACACAATAGAGTAGTAGTACAATATTCAATGACAGTACTATGTAATATGATAGCAGTGGTCAGTATCAAATACGAAAAGTGATACAGTAGTGATAGCAAAAGCCTCTGTGATAATAATATACATTCACCCAGCGGCGACAGTTGTCAAGTTTCCGAGGTGGGCTAGACAGGGATTCAGGAATGATGAGCGGTCCTCACATTAAAGCTGGTTTCGATGTCATGAAAATGCATAAGAGATACGCAAACCGGCCACTGTCCCCTTATGTACAACATACCCTGCAACTTTAAAGTTCTCATAGCACAGAACATTATAGTAATTTCGGCACCATACTATCACCATCCGCGTTATACCGAACCGGAAGTTTACATACCATCTAAATATAGTAACTTCCGGACAACTGATCACTGCCCAAACACAATACAATGAGCGCCTACCGAATCTCACACAAAACAATGAAACAGAGTAACAATCAGGTCTTTGAAAGGCATTTAGAAGTGATACACATAAGGAAGAGAATTTATGGATGTCAACTTCTTTATTATGAGGAACACAACGTTTCGGAGAACATGCTTACTCCTTCATCAGATGAATTGATGAAGGAGTAACCATATACTCCGAAGCGCTGTGTTCCTCATAAGAAAGAAGTTGACATCCATAAATTCTCTTCCTTACAGTTACAATAATTGTTAAAATAAAATACAATTTCGCGGTCATGTGACTGACCTCTCGTCCAATGGAAAAGCCGTATATCGTGTAAACTTCAAATAAAAAAATTATAATAAAATACACTGCAATATAATACCAGGAACGCGGTCAAAGAAGGAGAAAGTGTGGATGCTGCCAACCACGGACCTGGAATTCGTGAAGATTCAGGTTAGAGTAGGTCTTCAGCAACCCATGCTTGCCATAAAAGGCGACTATGCTTGCTGGGTGCGGCGTTAAACAAAAAAAGAAAAAAACAAACGTGTTTGATACCTGTTATCGCAAATGGGTTTATCACTCACGGGTGTGTAAGACAAAGAAATGACAAATTTATCAGCTATTTCCCAAATGGGATGCCGATTTTGAAACTTCGATTTGAAAAATATAATGACTAAATTTTAATATCTCGATTCAAAATTTAAAAACCGAATCACAAAGTCTGGAACCAGAATCCAAAGGTCCAAGTTGTTATTTTACTTAGCACTATAGAGGGAACTAAAAGACTCGGGGAAATAAAACATTTAATGTACAACAGCAATGTTAATACAAGGGGATGGTCCAAAGGGAACCTTGTCACGAATAGACGCCAAGTCCTTACAACAGTTGGTTTGGGGGGGGGGTTGTTTTTAGCTTTATGGTGAGATTGATTATGATTCTGGAAAAGATTTGTTGTTTTATTCTATTGGAGGGTCTGTTCCAGGCTGACATTGACGATTAACACCAGAGCGTTGACCTTGTCGTTGGTTAAACATGTGTATGCCACTAGTTGCACGGCAGTGAGTAAACGTTGGTTTCACGTTGATTTCACGTTGATTTCACGTTGGTTTCACGTTGATTTCACGTTGATTTCACGTTGATTTCACGTTGGTTTCACGTTGGTTTCACGTTGGTTTCGGTAGTATTTCAGTTGTATCATGACATGTATAAGCATAATGTAAGTAGAAAGCCTTGAGTGATGCGACCGCCTCCGTGGTCTAGTGGTAGAGCGTCCGCCCGGAGGGCGGAAGGTCCAGGGTTCGATCCCCGGTCGCGTCATACCAAAAGATGGTTCTTGTTGCATTAAGGGGCTAAAAGAAGGACTGGTCGGCTCGGAGTCAGTATACCTTGTCTGAGTGGGGTAGTCATGTTAAACTGCAGCATGGTATTTATAGCACTATAAATCGGCATCAGTCCGGACCAGTACAAGCAGCCACACAAACACACACACGCACATGCACGTCGCAATATAAGTGCAATACTTTTGGACGCGTTTCAACCCCATTTCACCTCACCTCACCTGGAGTGATGGAGGACGTTGACGCTTGGTGAAAACCACCAGCATGGCCCCGAAATATACTACTCAAAAGAAGTTAAGGATCACCCGATTCTTTCATATCGGTAATGTTAATCTGTCATGGCATGAGAGATTAACTATTGTTACATGAAAAAGAAGTTAAGGATCACCTGATTCTAAGTAGTATATAATCAAATCATGGCGAAAAATGACTGGGATCTACTTGGGAGCGCAATACAACACAGGTTAATCGCACTGCATTAGATTATTGGACCACCCGTGCCGCCAGTCATAGTAGGGGTAATACAATCTCAGTTCATGCGGGAGTTGGGACATAGCAATTGGAAAGTATAAGTCCTGGCTTCCTTTTTTTCTGTGTTATGTCACCGTCCACACGCTTGTAAATAAGGTGACATGCGCGCGTCTCATGCCTGGTCATCTTGACCGCTATGCAGAGAGGGTCGGTCACACAGGCGACAGCACAGCCCAGCATCCTGAGGGGAGAGGCTACCACAGAGACGTCAGACAGCGACAGACTCGTCCTATGGAATTGAGCAGCTGTTGATAACAAGACATAATCATGTTAGATATCAGGTAGAGTTGGTCGTCATAAACCGATGTTTGTCTTAAGAGGCGATTATGCTTATCGTGAGAGGCGATTAACGGTGATCTGGAAAGCCCGAAGTGATGCAGGTCTTACAACTTCGGTGAAACCCACGAGCACGGGTATGGTGCTGACAAACCTAGAAACTTAATCGGGTCGAACCGGATTCGAACCCACAATCATAGGTTTCTGGCGTGCCCAAGGGAGGCAACTCTGCATAGCGAATCGCGGCTCCTTAGACGACTGGGCCACCCGTGCCCCCTTATATAGTTGGAATATTGCTGTATGCGATGTTCAGACAAACTGAAACATACACTTCACGTGCTTGTACAGGTTCTACTACACCAAATCAGAACCAGTTTGGACAGTGGTTCCAGTGCAGATCGAGAGATATCTGCAGGCTGTGTTTGGAGGATATTCTGTAAGGTTTTTATGTCTTTCAAATGTACATCCATCCAGTTATTAAAACTGACCATGTTTTTCTATATTTAGTACTGTCTTTTTCAACATGATGACTTATGCTGAATGTGACCACAGCTATTTTCAAGTAGGTGATATTTGGTGCGAAACTGGGGGTGGTGTGTTCAGCTTCCTGTACTCAGAAAAGGAACTGACTAAGCGAGTCATTTTTAATTTTTTTATTGCTGCTCTTAGGCCAAACTGTGCACACACATACAGGTAATAGCTGTTGAATGCTTAGTTATTTAAAAAAAAAAATATAACGTTACTATAGAAGTCTGTGGGAAAACATTTGGTTGAGTGTAACCTGTACGAAGCGTTCATTCATCATGATTACCCGTTGATACATAAGGCCGCTTGATGGTTGATCCAGTACAGTAATCTACGGTTATAACGAACACGCTTATAACGAACTGACGGATATAACGAACCTACTTTTTAGTCCCGACTATTTGCTGTGGTTATGCTGTAAATATGTCTATAACGAACTACGGTTATAACGAACTAAAAAAAGTAGTCCCTTGGAGTTCGTTATAACCGTAGTTTACTGTATTACAGTTTCCATTCACAGATTGATTATTCCAAAACAGATATACAGAATACAGTAGACTACGTTTATAATGAAAACGCTTATAACGAACTGACGGATATGTCGAACTTATTTTCAGTCCCGGCCATTTGATGTATATATGATGTATATTTGCTGTATATATGCTTATAACGAACTACGGTTATTATGAACTAAAATTAGAAGTCCCGTTGAGTTCGTTATAACCGTAGTTTACTGTACAAGTAAATTCTAATGCTGCAGAAGCCACAAACTCGAACATCTACATCACACGAGCACTCACCCACTCAAACAGTCGCAAGCATACCCACGCATACACGCGCTTGCTCAACCTCTCGCCCAACCTCTACCCCCAAACACGTCCGCTCCCACATCCACTCCACCCCCACCACTCCACCCCACACAGGCACACACACAGGCAAACAGGCACGCACAGACTCACGCACGCATAGGCACACGCAAGCACAACGGGAGGGCTCAAGTGGAGGGCTCAACCTGTGAAGTGAGTGAGTGAGTGAGTATGGTTTTACGCCGCTTTTAGCAATATTCCAGCAATATCACGGCGGGGGACGCCAGAAATGGGCTTCACACATTGTACCCATGTCGGGATTCGAACCCGGGTCTTCGGCGTGACGAGAGAATGCTTTGTCCAATAGGCTACCCGACCGCCCCCTCAACCTGTGAACTGAATGGATTGGGTGGTCATGAATATGTCAATCTGTGTGTTTTACATCTACTTACTATACTTGTCTGGTTCATAGATGGAAACCTCGCACAATGTAAAGATGTCTTCACCGGGTCGGGTGTTCTTCCTTGACAGCCTTACAAACCTCCCAGCAACCACAGAGTCACACATGATGTCTTGAGGCGTAGGCCTGTAGACGCCCTTGTAGTAGTGACACAACGTGGACTGGGCGCTCTCTGTGACGGCGGGGTCCTCAACGTACACATCGATGGCTAGGTCGTGCAGTCTACTGGCTGTACCGTACAAAAACGTGTCTCTTCTACATGTGATGAGTGTATGGGTGCACAGTAAGTGAGTGAGTGAGTGAGGTTTTACTTCGCTTTTAGCAATATTCCAACAATACGACGGGGGACACCAGAAATGGGCTTCACACAATGTACCCATGTTTGGAATCGAACCCGGGTTCTCGGCGTGACAAGCGAACGCTTTAACCACTAGGCTACCCGACCACCCCGGATGCACAGGAACCGATGCAGGGCATGTCAGGCTTTGTCAGGCTGTGTGTTGGAGTGCCCCTATGTTTTGGTATCGAAGGCTTGTGGGGTAGCCTAGTGGTGTAAGCGTTGGCTCGTCAAGCCGAAGACCCGGGTTCAATTTCCGACATGGAAACCCATTTCTGTGTCCCCCGACGTGATATTACTGGAATATTGCTACAAGCGGCGTAAAACTATACTCACTCACTTCTGGTATCGAAATGGTGTTTGGCAACAAAACGCTGTTCTCGTAGCAATAGTCACGACCACCAACACAGGAACACGACCACCAACACGGGAACACGACCACCAACACGGGAACACGACCACCAACACGGAAACACGACCACCAACACGGGAACACGACCACCAACACGGGAACACGACCACCAACACGGGAACACCACCACCAACACAGTGACACGACCACCATCACAGGAACACGACCACCAACACACGAACACAACCACCAACACAGACACACGAACACAACCACCAACACAGGCACACGATCAGGATCACCAACACAGGAACACGACCACCAACACAGGAACACGGCCACCAACACAGGAACACGTCCACCAACACGGGAACACGACCACCAACACGGGAACACGACCACCAACACGGGAACACGACCACCAACACAGGAACACCACCACCAACACAGTGACACGACCACCATCACAGGAACACGACCACCAACATAGGCACACGATCAGGATCACGAACACGGGAACACGACCACCAACACAGGAACACGACCACCAACACAGGAACACGACCACCAACACAGGAACACGGCCACCAACACAGGAACACAACCACTAACACAGGCACACGATCAGGATCACCAACACGGGAACACGACCACTAACACAGGCACACGATCAGGATCACCAACACAGGAACACAACCACCAACACAGGCACACGATCAGGATCACCAACACGGGAACACGACCACTAACACAGGAACACAACCACTAACACAGTGACAGAATTATAGCATCCACCTTTATAGATATATTTATGTACACAACTACCAATGCAGGACACGTTTGGCGTTCTCGACAAATTCCTGCTGGTTCCAGAAACATTGTTTGGATCCTTTGCTCAAAGAAGGAAATGTATATATACTGAACCAAATTAAAAACTTCACAATCCTAAACTTTTAACATTTTGACCAGTTATCATTGTGCGTCCTTATTGTGTATTTAAACAGTAATGGCCACGTATTGTCTTCAGATAACACCCGTTTTTGTGCAGGTGAATCGATCAAAATCATGTGCACAGTAATATAGAGGCAAAAGTGTTTTTTCACGTGCAACTGGTCACGTGGCCATAATACCGCACGTGTTTTCAGCCATACTTGTTAGCAGTCATTTACTAAAAAAGAGAAACACAAGAAAACAAAAGTCTTTACGGCCATTTGTCATACCTGCCTTTCAAATGTGCAACGTGAACGTGCCATCGGCATGTTGCAGACGGGAACGTCCGTAGCTGAAGTCGCAAGGACTATGGGTTGTTGTCGACGGAGTGTTTATGATATACACACGAGTCTACAGCAAACGGGTACCACCGCTGATCGCCCTCGGCCAGGTCGACCACGTGTGACGTCACATGCAGAGGATCGTCAGATTGTCTTACGTCATCTCCGTAACCGATTTTTGACGGCTACATCAACCAGAAATGAACTGTTTAGGGGTAGACTGAGTGCACAAACTGTTCGAAACCGTCTGAGAACTGCTCACCTTGAAGCACGACGGCCATACTGCGGGCCGATTCTGACTCAATTACACAGACGTCAACGTCAATTGTGGGCATAGCGACACTTACGATGGACTCGGAGGAGCTGGAATCAAGTCTTCTTCAGTGATGAATCCCGATTTAACCTTCGATTTGCTGATGGTAGGGCGAGGGTGTGGAGGCGCCGTCATGAAAGTTACGCCCAGTGTTGTGTACAGGAAGTTGACAGATTTCGAGGATGAAGTGCCATGGTGTGGGGTGCTTTCTGTGGCAATGCACGTTCCAGGCTTCTTGTCATCCGTGGCAACCTCAACGCTGCTGCTTACCGCGACCAGGTACTGGCAGTACATGGACCCGGTTTGATCTTCCAACACGACAATGCCAGACCCCACACAGCAAGGACAAGGAATTCCTGCGGGAGTCAACGTCATGGACTGGCCGTCAAGGTCTCCCGACCTCAATCCCATCGAACACGTCTGGGATGCTCTTGGCAGAAGTCTGCGCACTCTCCAGAACCAACCACAGAATTTGCAAGATCTTGGCACCATTTTGGAGCAACAATGGCGTCGTCTTCCCAATCATATGTTCACAAGCATCACAAGGTGCATGCGGAGGCAACGCACAAGGTGGCCAAACACGCTACTGAACTTGTGTGCGATCAGGTTCTCGTGCTTGGGACTTATGATTTAAACTGATTTAATCCTTCTTTGGACATTAATGATTAAAAATTACCTTCTCTGATACATTTGTCCGTTGTACATCATGAATGGGATTACTTTCAAAAATGTGAAGTTTTTAATTTTACTCAGTATATCTGACTAGAAGTGTTCTGTCTCAAACAGACAGTCCAGCCCCTTCGCAGATTACATGGTCGGGCCTAAAACTTTAATATTACACCAAATAATGTGAGCACTTACCACAGCAATCTGTACGACGAACAATTCCAACTCTAGATATTCTGAAGACGGCTTGCAGGTCCACCTGCCACCAGGGCGCCATGTCACGCCTGCCGCTGCTGTGACACGTCATGCCATAATAATATCCTGAAGGTGACCCGTCAACAACACTTGATGTATGTAAACCAATCTGGCCTTTGTAGGTTGAACTGGCATTTGTTGGTTTCCTTAGTGCCAAGTTTCTTCCCGTATCAGCTGTTGAAACAGTGTTCCATAGAAAGTAGTGGGTGAAACGGCGTTCCATAGAAAGTAGTGGGTGAAACGGCGTTTCATAGAGAGTAGTGGGTGCAACTGTGTTCCATACAGAGTAGTGGGTGAAACAGCGTTCCATAGAGAGTAGTGGGTGAAACGGCGTTCCATAGAAAGTAGTGGGTGAAACAGTGCTCCATACAGAGTAGTGGCCGAAACAGTGTTCCATAGAGAGTAGTGGGTGAAACAGTGTTCCATAGAGAGTAGTGGGTGAAACGGCGTTCCATAGAGAGTAGTGGGTGAAACAGTGTTCCATACAGAGTAGTGGGTGAAACAGTGCTCCATAGAGAGTAGTGGCCGAAACAGTGTTCCATAGAGAGTAGTGGGTGAAACGGCGTTCCATAGAGAGTAGTGGGTGAAACGGCGTTCCATAGAGAGTAGTGGGTGAAACAGTGTTCCATACAGAGTAGTGGGTGAAACAGTGTTCCATAGAGAGTAGTGGGTGAAACAGTGTTCCATAGAGAGTAGTGGGTGAAACAGTGTTCCATAGAGAGTAGTGGGTGAAACTGTGCTCCATACAGAGTAGTGGCTGAAACTGTGCTCCATACAGAGTAGTGGCTGAAACAGTGTTCCATAGAGAGTAGTGGGTGAAACTGTGCTCCATAGAGAGTAGTGGGTGAAACTGTGCTCCATACAGAGTAGTGGCTGAAACTGTGCTCCATAGAGAGTAGTGGGTGAAACAGTGTTCCATAGAGAGTAGTGGGCGAAACAGTGTTCCATACAGAGTAGTGGGTGAAACAGTGTTCCATAGAAAGTAGTGGGTGAAACAGTGTTCCATAGAGAGTAGTGGGTGAAACAGTGTTCCATAGAGAATAGTGGGTGAAACAGTGTTCCATAGAGAGTAGTGGGTGAAACAGTACTCCATAGAGAGTAGTGGATGAAACAGTGTTCCATAGAGAGTAGTGGGTGAAACAGTGTTCCATAGAGAGTAGTGGGTGAAACTGTGCTCCATACAGAGTAGTGGGTGAAACTGTGCTCCATACAGAGTAGTGGGTGAAACTGTGTTCCATAGAGAGTAGTGGGTGAAACAGTGTTCCATAGAGAGTAGTGGGTGAAACAGTGTTCCATAGAGAGTAGTGGGTGAAACAGTGTTCCATAGAGAGTAGTGGGTGAAACAGTGTTCCATAGAGAGTAGTGGGTGAAACAGTACTCCATAGAGAATAGTGGGTGAAACAGTGTTCCATAGAGATTAGGGTATGAAACAGTGTTCCATAGAGAGTTGTGTGTGAAACAGTGTTCCATAGAGAGTTGTGTGTGAAACAGTGTTCCATAGAGAGTTGTGTGTGAAACAGTGTTCCATAGAGCCTTCCAACTCTCATATACACAGGTATCGAAACACGTTTTAGTTGTTTCCACATATCATTACCAACAGCGATATGTTGCCTTTCTGTGTTTTCAAACCTACCTACCTTCATTGCGATTAGGAAACTCGTGTTGATCATCAATGTCACACAAGCCCCCCATCCCCATGTTTCCTTCATTTCCATAAGCTACTGTCTGTTTCACCTCGTTTTTATGATCATATTTCTGTTCATCTTTGGTATGGCCTCCTTTCACACCACTTGCTGCCTTGCCATTTTCATTGAGGTCATGTCTCTGTCCTACAACTACAGTTTGACCTCTACGAACGTCAGGCTTTTTATTACCATTGAACAACCTGTACAATCTATGGCTGGACAGAGAACTAGTACTTGAACCACTATCTAAGTACACCTGTGCCATGTCTATCACTTCAGAGGTGAGGTGAAATTGGGTTTAACGTCGCGTCCAAGATTATTGCACTTATATAGCGACGTGCATGTACGTGTGTGTGTTTGTGTGGCTGCTTGTACTTGTCCGGACTGATGCCGATTTATAGTGCTAGCTCACTGAGATACCATGCCGCAGTTTAACATGAATACCAAACTCAGACACAGTATACTGACTCCGAGCCGACCAGTCCTTGTTTTAGCCCCTTAATGCCGAGCGGTAAACAGGTTAACAACAAGTACCATCTTTTAACGTCTTTTGGTATGACGCGGCCGGGGATCGAACCCCGGACCTTCCGCTCTCCGGGTGGACGCTCTACCACTAGACCACGGAGGTGGCCTATCACTTCAGAAGTTTCACATTCAAGTTTTGATATTTCAGCATCAACCTTGTTCACATTCTCTATATCATGAACATCTGTGTATTGTGTAAGCCTGTGTAAGTTTTACCATAATACCCATGACTTTCACCTGAAGAGAACTCACATCATCAATGCCTTCTGTTACTGCTTCTCGTATTGACATATCTTGTTCAACAAGAGTATTCAGCTTATGTTTTCCCATTGTAAACGCACATTTAGCTTTTGCTTTTTGCTGTTTAAGGCTACGAATAAGCTGTTCTAATTCTTCATTTCCTTCATTTGAAGATTCCATTTTTTCGCTTCCTTTTGGGGAAGTGATTGACTTTTGTTCCGACACAACTTGAAAAAGAACTGCAATAATACTTTTCAACTAAATTTAATGTTGATATTCAAACTCACCTGTTTCCTCTTCTAGTACAGTTGAAAAGCAAAGTTCTGAAACCATTTAGCATTAAACTAACCACGCTCTGCTACCATTAAATGGAACCCTAAATTCAAAACAATAAACTATTGAAACAAGTTCAAACTTTTAATGTATCTAATCAGTTACACTATTTACTATAATGAACAAAGTTTCCCCACTGATTGTGGATAAGTTCACTTTTATATGTTACTATGTTGTTTTATAAACAACGTTTCTATTCTAATTTCCCTTATTGGGACTAAACGAAAGGCACATGTTGCCACCTGACAACGTTTGCTCAACTGAACGCAAAACCACAGTCGCGTCATATGTAAAGTGCCTCTTGCACGTGAAACACAACATTTTCATGTCCATTGAATGTTCGTTTGGGTGCGTTTTGGCGCACTGTTTATACTGCTGCGTTTTGGCGCACAGTCCTGTCCAACTGTGTTGCATAATGGTTAACTACTGTATTGCATAATGGTTAACTACTGTATTGCATAATGGTTAACTACTGTATTGCATAATGGTTAACTACTGTATTGCATAATGGTTAACTACTGTATTGCATAATGGTTAACTACGGTATTGCATAATGGTTAACTACTGTATTGCATAATGGTTAACTACTGTATTGCATAATGGTTAACTACTGTATTGCATAATGGTTAACTACTGTAATGCATAATGGTTAACTACTGTATTGCATAATGGTTAACTACTGTATTGCATAATGGTTAACTACTGTAATGTATAATGGTTAACTTCTGTATTGCACAATGGTTAACTACTGTATTACATATGGTTAACTACTGTATTACATAATGGTTAACAACTGTATTGCATACTGGGTAACTACTGTATTGCATAATGGTTAACTTTTTAAGCTGTGTTAGCGTCCTGGTGAACCTGTTTTAAGTCTTTCAGAGAACAAGAAAGACGTTGTTATCAATGAGATATCAAATAATGCCACATGCAAGGTTAGAATGTAACTGAGGTAGATATTTTTCCAAACCATGCATTACTACTATCAACTATCAGTATATCCTTCAATGAAATATTGACCACTTTTAATGCATTCCGCAATCGAACGTTTGCTACTTTGCTCTTTTAACCAAACGTTAGCCATTTTCAAAACATACATTCAATCTGGCCTTCAACAGTAATCCTTAATAGAATAAAAGAAATGTTTTCATTGAACTTACAAAAAAATACATGAGACACGTGGGCTTAGTACTATGTGAATGCTCAAAATATATGCAACAGGTTGCAGGTTACATTAAAAGTGGTCAACAATTGATTACAATATATATTAAAAAGGTTGGCATTTTGGTTGCCGGAATTTGGTTGCTGAATATTTTAAAAGTGGCCAACATTTGGTTACAGGGTATATTAAAAGTGGTCAACATTTGGTTGAAGGGTATATTAAAAGTGGCCAACATTGGGTTGACGTGTATATTAAAAGTGGTCAACATTGGGTTGACGTGTATATTAAAAGTGGCCAACATTGGGTTGACGTGTATATTAAAAGTGGTCAACATTGGGTTGACGTGTATATTAAAAGTGGTCAACATTGGGTTGCGGAGTATATTAAAGGTGGTCAACATTCGGTTGAAGTGTATATGAAACGTGGCCAACATTCGGTTGAAGTGTATATCAAAAGTGACCAACATTTGGTTGCAGAGTATATTAAAGGTGGTCAACATTTGGTTGAAGTGTAAATAAAAAGTGACCATCATTTGGTTGCAGAGTTTATTAAAGGTGGTCAACATTCGGTTGAAGTGTATATCAAAAGTGACCAACATTTGGTTGCAGAGTATATTAAAGGTGGTCAACATTTGGTTGAAGTGTAAATAAAAAGTGACCATCATTTGGTTGCAGAGTTTATTAAATGTGGTCAACATTTGGTTGAAGTGTAAATAAAAAGTGACCAACATTTTGTTGGAGTGAATATTAAAAGTGGCCAACGTTTGGTTAAACATAGGGTTGCAGAGCATATTAAAAGTGGTCAACACTTGATTATAATATATATTAAAAAGGCTGGCATTTTGGTTGCCAGAAATTGGTTGCTAAATATTTAAAGGGTGGCCAACATTTGGTTACAGGGTATATTTAAAGTGGTCAACGTTTGGTTGAAGGGTATATTGAAAGTGCTCAACGTTTGGTTGAAGGATATATTAAAAGTGGCCAACATTTGATTGTAGTGTATATAAAAAGTGGCCAACATTGGGTTGCGGAGTATATTAAAAGTGGTCAACATTTGGATGAAGGGTATATTAAAAGTGGCCAACATTTGGATGAAGGGTATATTGAAAGTGGCCAACATTGGGTTGCAGAGTATATTAAAAGTGGCCAACATTTGGTTGCAGAGTATAGTAAAGGTGGTCAACATTTTGTTGGAGTGTATGTAAAACGTGGCCAACATTCGGTTGAAATGTATAGTAAAAGTGGTCAACATTTGGTTGCAGAGTATATTAAAAGTGGTCAACATTTGATTGCCAAATATATAAAATCTAGTTGCAGGATATATCAACCGTCGGTAGCTGGCGATCTTTAGTCTTGGTTTTAAATTGTGACCTTGTGTAGTAATATCTTTAGCCGTATTTGTAGCCACATGCTATGTCATGAAGGCTCTCTTCCTTCAAATATCTTGTTCAGGAATTTAATAATCGTGTGTATCTAATAGAAACAACTTCTCAAACATTTTCGTACTTATTTTCTTGATCACAATGTGGCACACAAGTACGCCTTGCTTAAATATCACAAAGAAACGTCATGAATTAGTAATAACAAGAGCTGGCTAGTCGATAAAACTTCTTATCTGTAATAACACTTTACTTCTATTCCTTGCTGCATATCTTAATTGTTTTTGTTATTGGTTTTCTGGGTTTTTTAAACTTATCATGATTCAATTATTTATCCATCAAGCACAGGAGCAATCAAATATGTCTGAACACATTATATAGGCATCATAGACGAAGATTTGTCCTCATGACAGCGAGTTCGGTGGCCAAGCTGTGGTCTATGGTCCACATTGTACCAGTAGAATGTATACATATACATTTCATTTTCAGTACTGATAGTTTTTTAGCCTGTGACATGTGTTATTGTTTTACAGTCCCTTGCTTACAAAATGTCTATACATAAAACATGTCATTATATGTCTGAAATAAGGCCGCTATGCATTTAGTATCAGATACACAGATGCAGAAAGAAATTCAACCCTTCCTCAAAATCTGTCTCAAAATCCAGTGACATCAAGAAGATATTTAAAGAGGTGTTAAAACAAAACTTAGGATTAAGCAGGGTTCCTATTCGGAGATTTTGGCAATGAAGTTAAAAGTCACAAAACCATTTCCGAATACACAGGAAATCTCTTTGGACCATCCGACTACATCTTTGAAATCTTCGTAGAGAAGAGCATGCATTACATTATCAGTGTTGATATTTTATTCAGTCTGTGATATGATGCTATTGTTTCACTTACAAAATGTCTGTGCACAATATAAAATATTTTCGTCATTATATGACCATTTCCATAATCAGAAGAAATCTCTTAGGACGATCCGACTATATATATGTAAATGTAAAGACTGGATATTTTGCCCAAGTTCCTTACACCAGTAACCAAAATATCGTGCCAATTTACTAATTTTAGAGCAGGGTTTTTGGCTTCACGGCACTGGTCTCATGTTTCCCATAGCAACAGCTTTTAGCCAATAGCCTGGGGCAATGGGGTCACATGACAAGGGCCATTGCCACCGTTTTAGGTAAGAGCACCAGTTTCTCTGTATGGCAACTATATATAGATCTATTTAGGCAATTATGGTATGGTCCAGTGCATAGTTATAAAATTTACAGGACTAAGAATCACGTGTTGTATTTAATTAAAGTCAAGCAAAATTCAAAACAAGTGTTTGTCCACTGTCCATGTCATTCTTGCTATGCCAAAACTGGCAAACGTCGCTCATCTGTGACTGGCAAAGGTTCACTCAATGGCAATAATAAATGACATTTATTTGTTGCATTGTTTTCTTGGTTGAAAATAGCTTTGGTAAGATACCTTCTGTGTTTGGAAGTAATTTTGCTAGTCAAAACTGCTACTTGATGCCACTGGATTTTGAGACCGATTTGGAGGAAGGGTTTAAATTCTTTCTCATCTGTGTGTCTGATACTAAATGCATATCGACCTTATTTCAAACATATCATGACATATTTTATGTAAAGACATTTTGTATAGAAGGGACAGCAAAACAATAGCATCATGGCACAGACTGACACAACTATCAATATTGAAAATGTAAGTTATATGTATACATTCTCCTGATACAACGTGGACATAGACCACAGTAACCAAAGATTGGCCACCGAACTGTGTATCGGGGAGACAGTACCTTCGTGTGTGATGCCGAATGTGTACCAATATATTTCAATAGATTTGGTTTCGGGGTAGAATAGGTCTTCAGCAACCCATGCTTGCCGTAAAAGGTGACAATGCTTGTCGTAAAAGGCGACCAACGGAATCGGGTGGTCAGGTTCGCTGACTTGGTTGATGCATGTCATCGATCCCATTGGCGTGGATCGATGCTCATGATATCAGTCACTGGAATGTCTGGTCCAGACTCGATTATTTACAGACCGCCGTCATATAGCTGGAATATTGCTGAGTGCGGCGTTAAGCAACAAAGAAACCAATAGCTTTGGACACATAACGTGTGTATACTGTTGGCATACACACAAGAATTATTATTGTATACATACATTGTATTTCACTTTTGAAAATAACAACCAACACTGTTACTGCCTTACTGCCATGATTAAGCAGAACAGCGACAACACAGGAGACATTCCTTTAACCTGCTAAAGTAATTTCACTTTCTATATATGTAACGTCCCCAGGAAATAATTAGACGGGTCAACGGTATGCTTAAAAGATGTGGAGAACATGTTTTTTTCAGGTGAACAATTGACTTGCCTTTAAATGTGTTTGTAACTGGTGCCAAAGGTGTGGTAGGATACGCTCACCTTTCGCGAACACCAGTCATCATTACTATTAGATAATGATTCCTAAATACATGCTCATGATATAGTCGGAATTGTACAATCGACTCTGCTCTATGCAGAGATTTCTGTTGGATATGGAAAAGGTTCTGTTGCTTAATGTATAGAATAGTACTTGCATTTATGCAAAACTACACAATATAACGACAGAGTGACAGTGTTATGAAATAATATATATCTATACGATAGTCAAGGAAAGAAGAATTGGGTTACTGATATTAGAAAAACGTTATTTTCACTCGGATTCGGCCATGTTTGGTTATCACAATCACCCGGTAACGTACAGGTATTTACTTCGATGTTATTCCAACGTTTGAAAGATACTTTTCAACAAATATGGCATAGAAGTTTATGTAATAGCTCCAAAATGTCCTTCTATTCTCATTTTGAATTAACGTTGAAGTGTGAAGAATATTTGTATTGTTTAGCCGTGAGTAAACTCCGGTCATGTATGTCAAGGTTTAGATGCAGTGCACACTGGCTGGAAATAGAAACTGGTAGAAAACTTAATATCCCTCGCGAAAAGAATTTTTGCAAACTATGTCAAGTTGGCCTAATAGAAAACGAGTTTCATTTCCTGCTAGTGTGCCCTGCATATACTCACCTACACCATCTCTATATTCCTTCAAAATATTATCTACACCCAAATGTCCATAAGTTTAATATTCTTTTATCTGCAACCAACACACAGCTGATTATTAATATTGCTAAATATCTGTATCACAGTAAAGAAGGGACAACACGTATTTTATCATTGTGACTGTTGCCATAAATATGCCATACATTTTGTACAAAGGGCCTGTGGACTGTACTGCACTGAATAAAGACCTAAAGTATTGTAGCACTACCTACCGTGATAGATACTTGTTACCAATATGAAGGCAATGGTTTGTATCTTCATTATTGAAACTGCACCTAAAAGCGCCATCGTCCTTGTCCTAGAGCAATGCTGACTCCTTTGGAATCATAGACTTGTCTCTTCTCCAGTTTCCATTTCAATGCGATAGCTAACACAAAACCCAGATTAAACCGGTGCTTTAATGGAAATCGACAGATAAATAACTTTATCATGATAAATATCAGAAATACAAACTACCAATCAAAAATACAATTACATTATACATGAGAAATTTTATAGACTACCAAGCTCTTGATATTACTTATTCATATCGTTTCCTTGTGAAATTCAAGCACGTAGCATCATCCATTATATACATGTAGCATCCGCCTTTGTAGCGATGTGGTGTTCCCCTTTATATAGATGTAGCATCCCCCTTTATATAGATGTACCAATATATATATATATATATATATATATATATGTGTGTGTGTGTGTGTGTGTGTGTGTGTGTGTGTGTGTGTGTACCGATATATTCAAATAATATCATCATTGTGTGAGAAAGGTCTTTTAAGAACAACCTCACATTCAGTCACTATGACAGCTATACACAATGACATGACAAACGTGACGGGGGAGATTTCCGAAGTTGTTGACGAACCTGTGGCCGTTACATGTACAGTAAACTACGGTTATAACGAACTCAAAGGGACTACTAATTTTAGTTCGTTATAACCGTAGTTCGTTATAAGTACATATACAGCATGACTACAGCAAGTAGTCGGGACCAAAAAGAAAGTTCGTTATATCCGTCAGTTTGTTATAAGCGTGTTCGTTATAACCGTAGTTTACTGTATTAGACATCATTCATCAATTGGCCGATAATTCAAAGGTGATTATAAAGATGTGCCAAATAAATACTAGGTAAATTCTACGATTGCTGCATTCGTCATCACCCGACTCTTTCCGTAATCTGCAAGAAAACTCGTCCCTCTCTCGAAGAATGTTATAAATACGACAAACCAATCAGAATGCGCGTATGATTTCAAGTTCTTCGTCAAAGAATCTCTCAGAAATATATAACACTCTGACGTTTCTCAATGTATACTAAAACGCTAAGTTCAAGACTAAAGGGTCTTAATCATAAGAAAGAACGCTTGTATGTGTTCGTGCAAAAGAATTCCCAGGGTTTCCCCCGCGATTGTGAAAGTAGTCCGTCATTTAAAGAAAACAGTCTCGTGAACGCAAATAAACGCAGGAACGTGAAATTGTGTTGTTTAAACATTTATGTGACAGACCTCTCATCCAATGGAAAATCCGTATAACGTGTAAACAGGACTTTAAAATGATATATAATGTATGAAGCTTTAGATAGACATTTACAAATAGGAAGAGTGAGTGAGTGAGTATGTTTTGGTTTAACGCCGCTTTGAACAGTATTCCAGTTATATCGCGGCGTGTCAGCTTAATGTTGGAGGAAAGCCCGAAGTGATGCAAGTCTCAGACGTTTACCACTGCGGTGAAACCCACGAGCACGGGTATAGTGCTGACAAACCTAGAAACATAATCGGGGCGAACACCCCCCCCCCCCCCCCCCCCCCCCAAAGTAGGAAGAACATGTGAATACATAGCATTTGTTTTGGATAGCAACCTCTTTAATGTTTTGTCATGACGTTTCAGAGCTACTTCTTGTTTGTTTGTTTGATTGTTTGCTGCTGAGTAAGTGCATAGTGAGTGAGTGAATATGGTTTTACGCCGCTTTTAGCAATATTCCAGCAATATCACGGCGGGGGACATCAGAAACGGGCTTCACACATGGTACCCATGTCGTGAATCGAACCAGGTCTTCGGCGTGAAGAGCAAACGCTTTAACCACTGGGCTACCCGACCGCCCCTAGTAAGTGCATAGAGTTTACATAAATGTACATACATATAATACACGACATGTGGAAGGAGTGGCAGTATTGTAGCATTATCTACCGTCAGAAATGTTTTTTTGTTAAGAAGGTATAGGTTTGTTTATGCATTATTGAAATGGCACCTACAAGAACCTTCCTTATCATTGAGGAATGCTTGCCCTTGTGAAATCTCAGACTTGTACTTCTACTCAAGTTTCCATTTCAATACGACAGATTACATCGATTTAGAATCATCGGATAAGAGGCTGCTGAGATAGACCAACTCTTTGATATTACTTATTCATTAATTTCCTTGAGAACTTCAAGGACATTTTTATGACACAGTGCGCATGTGCGAGAAGTTATTCCGATTTGGATCCACGCGACTTTTAAGGTACAGGAATACTTTTATTAAAAGGAAAAAAACTTCAAAAAGTAGTTAAAGCTAAAGTAAGTGAGTAAATTGGTTGGTTGGTTGGTTGGTTGGTTGGTTGCACTCGGCCACATTACAGATGTAATCAAGTCTGGACTGGACAATCCAGTGATTGATATCATGAGCATCGATCCACGAAACAGACGGACGGATGGACGGACGGGCGGACGGACGGACGGACCGACGGACAGACAGACAGATCATATGCATCATATACTCAACAGCAAAAGTTCCTGTGACACCAATATTTTGGTGTATTTTTCAAACAAGTAAAGTTTGGTTTTCAATATTGTAGTACATGTATGGAATCAAGTCACAAAAACGCATCTGCTACAGCAAAGCATGCATTTCATGCAAAAGTTGACTTTTATGCAAGCCCCATGCATTTCACTACCCAAGAATGGGTATAAAAACATATGCATTAACGGGATTCCATATGCATTGTTTAGCATCGTGCTGACAACAACCACTCATGAAAACAACAAAATTACGCAATTATTCAAAATTACGAAGTGCCACGCCTGTCCGAAAATGAGCGTCTGCGAGCCATTGGTATGCTTGAAGCAGGATCGAGTCAACGTTATGTTGCAAGAAACGCAATTTGGTGTTTATGGCAACGTTGGCAACAGACGAATGCAGTCAGAGGCCATACTCGGAGTGACAGGCCACGCGTAACCAATAAGCGACAAGACAACTGGATTCGAACAACACACCTACGAAATCGATTCCAGCCAGCAACACTGACTGCAAGAAGCATCCCTGGCCTTCGACGAATATCCTCACAAACCGTACGTCGTCGCCTCAGATGTGCAGGCATTGTCGCCAGAAGACCCACCAGACGTCCCATTTTGACAGGAAAGCACCGTCAAGCACGTGGTGCAGACAGCGTCTACGCTGGACGGCCATGCAGTGGGGACAAGTTCTATTCACTGACGAGTCTCATTTTCACCTCAGCCACAGCGGTGGACGGACTGGAGTGTACCGACATCGAGGTGAACGTTACGTCAATCATTGTGTCATGGAAGAAGATCCGTTCGGGGGCGGTAGCGTTATGGTATGGGGTGGGATTACAGCAAGACAGAGGACCCGTTTGATAGTGGTTGGGGGAAATCTCAATGGACAGCGCTACCGCAACGAGATCATCGGCCCTGTTGTTCTACCGTTTTTGCGTCGTCATGGCCCAGGCATTTCCTTTCAACATGACAATGCCCGACCTCATATTGCTCGACTTGTTCAGGATTCTCTCCAACAAAACAACGTGAATGTCATCCCCTGGCCGGCTCGCTCCCCTGATCTCTCACCAATTGAGCACATGTGGGATGAGATGGATCGGCGCTTTCGTGCCCGTGCTCGTGGCTTTCACCGAAGTGGTAAACGTCTGAGACCTGCATCACTTCGGGCTTTCCTCCCACATTAAGCTGACACGCCGTGATATAACTGGAATATTGTTCAAAGCGGCGTTTAACCCAACTCACTCACTCATTCAGTTATCACAATGGTTGAGATCAGGTTCATGTTTACCTTTAAGTTAGTTACCCCGCAGAGAATCTACCTCGATTATGTTTCAATCAGTACAGTAAACTACGTTTACAACGAACACGCTTATAACGAACTGACGGATAAAACGAATTTATCTTTAGTCCCGACCATGTTTGTATATATGCTGTATGTATGCTTACAACGAACTACGGTTATTACGAAGTAAAATTAGAGGTCCTCTCGAGTTCGGTATAACCGTAGTCTACCGTATATTTTTATTAGTTATACATTATACCTAGATTACGCTGCAGACCTTATACCTTGATAACGTCAGTCAGTATACCTCGATTAAACCACGGTGGTATACCTTCTTATGCTGCAGAGTATATTAACTTCAGTACAGCGCACAGAGTATATCTTGATTTCGCTGCAGAAAGTATACCGTTCAATGGGTTTTTAAAGTTTGTTTGTTTGATGTTTAAAGCCTCACTCAGCAATATTCCAGCTATATGACGGCGGTCTGTAAATAATCGAGTCTGGACCAGACAATCCAGTGATTGACATCATGAGCATCGAGCTACGCAATTGGGATACGATGACATTCATCAACCAAGTCAGCGAGCCTGACCACCCGATCCCGTCAGTCGCCTCTTACGACAAGCACAGTCGCCTTCTACGGCAAGCATGGGTTGCTGAAGACCTATTCTATCCCGGATCTTAATGGGTCGGGTTTGTTAAGATTCTGTTTTTCAATCGAAGATTTAAAAAGAAACATAGCGTTCTGCTGAACTAGGTTAATTAGTTCTGCTTAATCAGGTTTTCTCATGTTAGATTTCGTTTCTTTTCTGCACCCCATTCTTCCCATCAGATGGTCCTGTTGTGCCAGAAGGTCACATCAGCAACGTCCTGTCTGGGTCACAACCATGAAGGGTCACGTGGAATTATGTGTCTACAGAGTAATTTTCGGGGTTCAATTATTCAGACAAAATGCCGGCGTCTGTTAGAGTCTCTCAATTGGACGTCTTTTGGTGGAATTACGGGAAATGGATATCACGTGACACACACGCATCATCTGGTGGTGTGAGATCGACATACATCAGTTGATGATGTTGGTCTTGTCGATAGAGTAATTTCCAGCGTATCGATTGCGGATAGCATCAACACCCTCTGTCACCGCAGCCTGTAGAGAGGTAATAGGTATAAATAAACATATATATTGTTTATCCATCAACTTAAAAAATGTGCGTACGCTACTACTGCAAACATGTATATAGTATGCAGACGCCATCTCAACTAAATTGCATCAGTTCACCTTGCCTTTATATACGCTGTTTAATATGATGTTGTGTTAAGTGGTGATCTGCTGTAGAGGGGCGGTGAGGTGAGGTGAAATGGGGTTTAACGTCGCGTCCAAGATTATTGCACTTATATAGCGACGTGCATGCACGTGTGTGTGTGGCTGCTTGTACTTGTCCGGACTGATTTATAGTGCTAGCTCACTGAGATACCATGCCGTAGTTTAACATGAATACCCCACTCAGACACAGTATACTGACTCCGAGTCGACCAGACCTTGTTTTAGCCCCTCAACACCAGGCAGGGTAATAACAAGTACCATTTTTAACGTCTTTTGGTATGTCGCGGCCGGCCAGTTATACCACGGCGTGTTAGCTTGATGTGGGAGGAGTGAGTGAGTGAGTTGGGTTTAACGCCACTTTGGACAGTACTACAGTTATACCACGGCGTGTTACCTTGATGTGGGAGGAGTGAGTGAGTGAGTTGGGTTTAACACCACTTTGGACAGTATTCCAGTTATATCACGGCGTGTCAGCTTAATGTGGGAGGAAAGCCCGAAGTGATGCAGGTCTCAGACGTTTACCACTGCGGTGAAACCCACGAACATGGGTATGGTGCTGACAAACCTAGAAACATAATCGGGGCGAAAGGGGATTCGAACCAACGATCATAGGTTTCTGCATTCGTCACCACTCGCCCATTTCCGTAACCTGCAAGAAGACTCGTCCCTCTATCGATGAAAGTTACAGATACGACAAACCAATCAGAATCCGCGTATGATTTCAAGTTCTTCGTCAAAGAATCCCTCAATAATAATATTTGTTCTTATATATATCTTGCATCTAAAACTATACCCAAGACACAGTTAAATGTGTTAATCATACTTTATAATTCCGCATGTCCAGATGTGTCTTATATTGTATCTGAAATATATATAATATATGGGGAAATATATGTGAACCATTTCGCAACGAGTTGATAATTGTTTTAGGTATGCCCGTTTGCGCTAAGACGGAATCCGGTCGCAAAAATGGCCATGAGAGGGGCTAAGCTCGGCCCCGTCTCTAATATCACAATATACGAGCCGGTACAGGCCAATGAGACGATCGCTGTGAGCGCCTTCGAAACATTAAACATACACAATGTTATGTAATATTTCATTGGTCGCTATTTTTAGGCGAAGCCACCCTTCTACAAAAGCCTCAACTGAGAAACGCCATAAATACTTCAGTCATTTTGTTAGATCTGGGGCAGGAAAGACCTTTAATCTTTAAATTGTACTTAATTGTAGGAAGTTATAAATTTCCAAAAAATACTGTCTTCATAATTTTACGTATACATGATATCAATATGTAAGAGAAATGATAGTAAACATAGTCTTGCCTATTCTTTGCATGAACATTTCGCAGGTTTTCGAATACAGCCCCAAATTGTGGTATGCGAGAAAACTATTTATTATACACTTATCAGAAAACTTTGATCGATTAAACTATTCTCAGGTATTTGAACGAGATACGCATGTAGGACGTTTATATAATATCAATATGCCGATATATGTACAGCAACGCATACAATATAAATGTCGCATTGAAAATATTCCTAACTTTGCCATTCCATGACGACAAACATGTTTATGTTTAAAGTGGGTTGGTGTTCCATTTAAGGAATAAGGAATAACTCGTGATATATATGATAAGACTCTTCTGAAAAAATAGAAATGTGTTGTACGACTCGTATGTGGTTGCAATATATTTATTGGATGATTACGTTTAAAATGACGAAACCTCTGTTGAAAACATTGAAATTGGAATAGAACAGAATTAAACCATGGCCGATGGTGATATTTTCTAGCTATATTTTTTTAAACAACATTTAAATGCAAAACAATTATTAATACCAACGAAATAAGTCAAGTCCGTTACTCAACACATGGGCAGAATCATAATGGATGGTTTCTATTCATTCACCCGTCATCACTTCTAACTTTGTACAACGTTGTAGCTGGGTGACAGCAGTATGAAGGTGACATTCCTTTTCAAAGTGTTACAAATAATACTATAGTAGTAATGTCGTCTAAGATTGCACCTGGGTGCGGTCAGGTGTCGATTTTCTTTTAAACATGGATGGTATTTAGTAACTATTTACATTATGTTGATAATTTTCAAGATCGTTGGAAAGATGGTATGGGGTCTTATGGTATGCGTTCTTAGAAAACTGCTTTCCATTATACTGAACTTGACATACATGGGCATCATCCTCAAAAGGAGTATCTATGTGGCATCTAGACCGCCTCCGTGGTCTAGTGGTAGAGCGTCCGCCCGGAGAGCGGAAGTTCCGGGGTTTGATACACGGCCGCGTCATACGAAAAGACGTTAAAAGATGGTACTTGTTGTTACCCTGTCTGGCACTCGGCATTAAGGGGCTAAAACAAAACTGGTCGGCTCTGATCAGTCAGTATACTGTGTCTGAGTGGGGTATTCATGTTAAACTGCGGCATGGTATCTCAGTGAGCTAGCACTATAAATCGGCATTAGTCCGGACTAGTACAAGCAGCCACACACACACACACACACACACACACACACACACACAAGTACATGCACGTCGCTATATAAGTGCAATAATCGTAGACGCGACGTTAAACCCCATTTCACCTCACCTCTTTATATTCACAGAAAGAATTTGAGACACGTGGAACTAATTTATGATTAATATAATATTCTAAAAACGCAGAGGGATTTCTTAAATTTTGGCTACCTTGGAAAAGATGTGGGAAAGAGGTTCTCGTCTCGGATATTGTTATCTTGCTGCATATCTCAATATTTAGCATAATAAAAACATTTCTGCACATTGTACAGTTCATTATTAACTGCACTGTCAAAAATATGTGATTCAACGTAAAATAATGACACTTCTCCAAATTATAAAAAAAGTCATATACGACACTATAAACTATCAATTTCTAATGAAAATAATGTTCAAACAAACAGAAGATTATGAAAGGTTCAAGCATGTTAATTGTTGCCTAGATATGATATGATATCATATCGAACATTGACAAATATCCAAAGGGAAATTAAATGTGTGAAAAAATGTATGAAAGATCTGCAAAATCTATATAATAATTATAACTGTAAACAGCAGGATACAATGATCGTGTGTGCTTTCATTCAGCATTGTTCAAGGACCTTCGAAGAAGAAATTACGGGGCGGTCGGGTAGCCCAATGGTTATAGCGTTCGCTCGTCACGCCGAAGACCCGGGTTCGATTCTCTACGTGGGTACAATGTGTGAAGCCCATTTCTGGTGTCCCCCGCCGTGATATTGCTGTAAAATTGCTAAAAGCGGCGTAAAACCAAACTCACTCAAAGAAATTACCAAATATGTACAAAAATGTTGACGTATGACATCACTACCGGTGACCGACTCTTATTTAAATGGCGTGTTCACTGTCATCAGTACGCGGGATTTTACGAGGGGACTTTCGTTGATTAAGGGATCGTATATACATAAATGTGACATGTAAGTAATCAGAAACATTCTGACATTAGGACCTTGTTGCCCTGTGTGGGTGACCACGCATCTCAGAACAGCGACCGTGGCAGTTACATGTACAGTGGTGGTATGGTAGAAGTTGCCCTTTACATATTCAAACAAATAAAACATTAAACATTTGGGTACCAATAGTTTGGCAACTATCCATGAAACGTGATAGCTTTCTATGTAATGTCAATGGAACATAGATTATTTATGAGTTGACATCAATAATTTAGTTTATGGAGTTATTTGCAAACGAAAAAACTGGAGTGCACTGTTAATGCGCAAAAAATATAAAAGTGAATTCTTTTAAATAAATATGTTAACAATAATAACTTTGCAGATATTTTAACCATGTAGAGGGCATGATCTAATTGTTTTAGGTTTATGTGAATATACAAAATCATCGAATTTCAGAAATGCCTTTTTTTTAGTCTTCACTTAGAATTCAACCCATGAACCACTTTTAATCCGCTGAAGCGCTCCAAAAGATTAGCGAGACTGTTGTCAGTTGATTTTGTTGGTCTAGTTTCCACCCTATAAAATTGCCCGCCACCAGATTTTGGTTTACCACAGCAAACGCAAGATGACACACTTTTCACAGGTGTGTCTCCCTGTATCGGCATTAGCGTAGCAGTTTTTGAAAATCACCGGATGTGACGTCAAATTACTCACGCTGAGTGTTTTTAATTTTGGCCTGTGCTGGCTCCTAGCTTGGCGCAAAATGACGACGCGCATAGGGAGCCGGGAACCAGCTTAGAGAGGGGCACGAGTCGCTACATTCGTGACTAACTCGTGTTATTCCGGGACAAGCCGAATAGCGATATTTAAGATGCAATTTATAATCTGTAAGCTATTCCGTGCTCGTAAACTGACCAACGAGATAGTTTTGGCCTCTATTATATACATCTATATGAATTACCATGTTTATGCATATAAATTACCGTGTTTATGCATATAAATTACCTTATTTATGTACATAAATTACCGTGTTTATGTATATAAATTACCGTGTTTATGCATATAAATTACCGTGTTTATGCATATAAATTACCTTTTTTATGTACATAAATTACCGTGTTTATGTATATAAATTACCGTGTTTATGCATATAAATTACCGTGTTTATGCATATAAATTACCGTCTTTATGCATATAAATTACCGTGTTTATGTATATAAATTACCGTCTTTATTGACAAACGTACGTACCCTAAACCGTTTGCACAGTGGATGAAACAAATATATATCAAATTATATAAACATGACGTTTTTTTTATGGTTGATATACTACATTTGAAAAAAAGTAAAATAGAAATTACATAAAAATCTTAATTTAAAAAAAAAGTATTTTAAAGGGTATACAACTTTCAGTGTGAGTTACATTTTGTTCATAAGTAAATTCTGCATGAAGAAAAAAGACGGACCTGGTAATCCTAATTTTGTAACTGGAAACAACTTTCCTTAAAAAACGAAAAATAATCCGCTGTGGCATACTTGGTATAAAATCGAATTGCTGTTTTATGAATCGCAGTATGAACATTAATGTGTATGAAATGTTGTACGACAAAAAAAGTGGAATAATAAAAAAAATAAAAATAATTATAATAATAATTGGTATAAATATGTACGAATAGGCTATTTTGTTCATAGGGTTGAGCCCGACATTACAGACACAAATAGCGGTATACAAATTAGCTTAACGTAACGAAACGTATCAGACGTAATACCCAGAACATAATACGGTCTGTATGACTTATTCAAAATACTTTAAATAGCATAGTCCGGAATTGAAGTCGCAACTTTGAAACTGGTACCCACAGCTTAAGAAAGCTGCTTTCTAAGTGGCTAACGTCGACTTCCTGTTGGTCATTTCATTGGTAGGTCATAGTTCGCGAAACGTTGTTACGACGTGACCTGTAATGGGATGTCCTCGTCGAGAGCGAGAACTTGTATCTGATTTTAATAAGATTGAGGTAATCTAAGCATGTGATTTATCCTGTTTTCTTTGTATTTAAAGCATTATTGTTTATTGTTAAACTTAAAGCAAGTTTATCTCTGCAGCCGTTGTAATATGCAGTTACCGGCCGATTCGTCTCGCATCAAAACACGGGATGTGTACACGCGGGCATATGACCACGGAGTACGCTGATGACTGTGTCGGGTTAACGAGACTGATTAATGAGTGATTTCGGTAATTCATTGCAAATTAGGCGTGTCGGAGTCGGAGTGCGAGACTGTCGGATTAACGGGTCTAAAAAGCACTGATTTAATCGGTTCCCATCATTAGCGTCGGATAAAGCCGATTGTCGGATTAACGAGTGTCGGATTAACGAGATTTGACTGTAGTGCATTTAACCTGACATCTGTGACTATTAGAGATTAACCGGTAGAGATGTGTTCGTGTTCAATGTATAAACGTCAGTCATCGTCTTGTTTGTTCAGAAGCACACATGCATGCAATAGATTTGAACATCGCAATTTCCTGTGTTCGAGCGTGAACAATGTACAGAATTATATATTATCACTGTAAAATTTAACTAGTTTGGATCTGATAAACTGATAAAATGAGCAGAAACTAAATATAAAAAATTAAAATAATGGCAAAGGTTAAAAACGAAATGGTTCGGCTGGGGGTCGAACCCAGGACCTCTCGCGTGTGAGGCGAGCGTGATAACCACTACACTACCGAACCGCCTATTCCGACATGTGAAGTTTAAAATATTTAATGCAATTAAATCTTCTTTGCAAATGTGTTTTCATTTCTTGCTTTAATCTACTTTCATTAAATACAAAAATATAAAATCAAGCAATACATTTGATATCGCCGAACGCTTTCGCCTCTTGACTGGCGTCAGATCTAAAAATAGCCTCCCCTGTGCCCGGTCTTCGTATATCGTGCTTACCTCCCTTTGCAGATCGTTTACAATGCATTCCTTGCTTTTTGGGCACTGTTGAAGTGGGGGCTGGTAGCTCGTTAATTTAGACACACGTTCGAAAACACATGGGCTGATCCCTTCATAACAAACTCTGGCTGTGCCGTAATCAGATTAGCCCGCATGTTTACAAACTGACTGCCGGTGTGCAACAATACTCGAGTACACACGCTATCAAACGGTTGACTCGTTTACAGATATTACCAAATTAATATAATTTCTCGTTAACACGTAGACAACCATAATTTCTTCTCAAACTGCTATTCGGTGGTCCAACTTATTACAAAGCCCATGAGTAACGGGAACGTATCAACTCTTGAAGCGTCATAAAATCTTTAGATGTTTTTACCGTATTCGACGTAATAAGCGCCCAGGGAGCTCTCAAAATTAGAAATAGGGGGCCCTTAATAGAATATAATTTTCATTGGAACAAAAAACAGAGTTGAAAGATCGTAAATATCGTGGTTTATGCTAACAGCCTGAAATGATACCAAAGAAATGTGTGTGGGTATTGTACACGACAGATATTTGTTCAATGTTTAATTGCCCATAATTAAGGGTGCATATAACACACGAGTGCGTATTAACACGAATAAATAAGTCTTGTGTACATTGATCAATCGGAAGGGTTGCTGATCAGGATTGTTCACTAGCTATTCAATATATTAGCAAATATAGGGGCGCTTATTAGAGCGGGGCGCTTATTACGTCGAATACGGTATGTCCCTTCTATTCCAGAACTGATTGCCAGGCCTCATCATAAAGGCCTGACCCCCATACAGGGTCGAGGGGATGGGAATGCGCATCCCCCATTTTTTTTATCATATTTATCATGTTGAGGTACAAAAAATACATACTTAAAAATTATTTGGTGACACTTTTTCAACAAAAGTAACGATTAATTGACTATTTAGTATCAATTAGTACAAGCCTAGTCTCCCCTTAAGACAAGCATGGTTGCTGAAGACCTATTCTGTTAAAAGATGGCTGAAATGATCATGGTTGGAAGAAGGGGCAGAACTCGCTGCTCATGCTATCGATCATTGATTTGTCTATTTGCAGTCCGCCACGATACCGTCATAGATGCAAACATATATTGAAGTCAATTCTTATCAATAAAAACGTCAACAATAATGACTTCACAGAATGCTGGGTGATCGATCGGCAGCCATGTTCTGTGATTCGACATGTAGGCTATCTATGTATTCATACGCACGTTTTTTTGTGAAAAGGCTTAATATATTTGAAAGGGGTTTCCGTAGCAAAAGGGAAACCTCTTTTTAACCAATCAGAATCAAGCATTCATCAATGTCATGGTAGAATTAATCAATAACGCTCAAAACTGTAGACAACAGCACGATCAGTGACGTCATTCAGCACAGTAATGAAACTCCAGCCTTGCATCACCCAATCAGGAAACAACAGTCCGTTAGTGGGTGGAGTCTATTTTTTCGGTTTATGCGAACATCAAACTCAAAGAAATATTTCTTGGTAAGCCAATACAATGTCATGGAATCACCTACCATTTATTTATTGTCACTGGTCGACGATTGTATCAATTAAACATCTTCCGTGATGACAGAACCTGCCTGCCGAATTATGTTCTTCAGAAATAGTATTGATCAACTTTAAGATCAAAATGACATTCTATCAATGCCGAATTGTGAATATTTGTTACAAGTTTGAGATTGAAAGAAATAGATACTTTTAAGGAAAAATATCCCACACAAAAGTGAAATGTTTTGGGTATTACTCCGGAAAATTAAAGTATTTTATTGGAAATGTAAAACCTTGAAACTTAAATTCTTCCTACCTCACACCCAGGGGTTATGACATAGTATTGATCAATTTTAATATCAAAATGACGTTTATTCATGCCGAATTGTGCGTATTTGTTATGGATATGAGATTGAAAAAATAAATACATATAAGCAAAAATATTCCCACACAGTGAAAATGTTTGCCGGATGCAATAGCCCATCTGACACCGTCTTCAACCAATTACATGGAAGGACACCTTTCGTCACCACTCGCCCCTTTCCGTAACCTGCAAGAAGACTCGTCCCCCTATCGATGAATGTTATGTGCGAAAATACGACAAACCAATCAGAATGCACATATGATTTCTTCATCAAAAAATCCCTCAGAAATAATTTTTGATTTTACATATGTCCTGCATCTAAAAATATACCCAAGACACAGTTAAATGTGTTCAGTCAAACTGTATAAATCCGCACGTCCCGATGTGCTTTAAATTGCATCTGAAATATATATATATATAATATATGGGGAAATATATGTGAACCATTTCGCAACGAGTTGACCAATGTTTTAGGTATGCCCGTTTGCGTTAAGACGGAACCCGGTCGCAAAAATGGTCATGAGAGGGGCACGAGTCGCTATTCGGTTTGTCCCGGGATAACACGAGTTGGTCACGAATGGGCAGGACACGCTAATTTCACAATAATGTACCGGTCACTTCAGGACAACACGGGGATACGGTGAACGGACCCGTGAAGATCATGATAAAGAATAGGGTTAGAATATGTCTTCAGCAACCCAAGCTTGCCGTTATAGGCGACTATGCTTGTCGTGAGAGGCGACTAACGGGATCGGGTGGTCAGGCTCACTGACTTGGTTGATGCATGGCATCGTGCCCCAATTTCGTGGATCGATGCTCATGATGTCAATCACTTGATTGTCTGGTCAAGAAAACAAACGAACAAAACTCAAACAAACAGTGAGTGATTGAGTATGGTTTTACGCCGCTTTTAGCAATATTCCAGCAATATCACGGCGGGGGACACCAGAAATGGGCTTCACACATTGTACCCATGTAATCGAACCCGGGTCTTCGGGGTAAAACCAACAGCGTGATATGGACGATGTTAACTACACCCAGATCTACACTGGCGTTGTTTTAAGTCTAGGCTGAAAAGTATACGAAAGTGCAACACAGTCGGACAAAGATCGCTTGATATTGCTGTCGTGTTTACCAATGTAAATTTTGAACTTTATTGACCATTAAAATGTACTAGGCGTACGCAGCATTTAAATTTAAAGGGTTATACATTGACAAACTCACCTCAAACATTGATATAATCATTTATTATATACATCAGTGTGAAAGAAGTTGTATATTTTCATTTCAGTGAACATAGCAGTCACTCGTGACAATATCTCCTTTCCCTCGTCACTCGATGAGAATAACATGATATTAAACTCGACACCTGAAATATCCTCTATCGCTTAATTACCCCGGACATTCGCTGTTTGTTTCCCCTGTATTCTAATATTCGGCAATCGACCGTGTACATAACATACAGGAGGTTCCTCTGTAGGTTAACGATTTCACGAAACTCATTCACTTGCACACGCGCGCAGAACCGCAACCGCTTTGATGTTTCCGACATATGTGACTTGTAATTTCCGGAGTGTACCGATCGGGAGCGGAAAGACCCGATGGAGGAGCGGGGGTATAAAGGGTGTTTTATGAGGGGTGGTGGGAACATCGTCTGCGACCACCATGAGGACTGCGGTGCTGTTTGTTGCTGCCCTTGTGCTGGGCCTGGCGACCGGAGCCGGTGAGTTTTGTTAATTTTTTAAAACTTGTGACAGTTGTGTCACATATCCTGATGATAATTATTTACTTTTTAAGAAAGGATAAGATTTATGGATGAACAACTTCTTTATTACAATTAGGAACGACGTTGCTTGATAACGGTGTTAGAACCTACACCGAAACGTCGCCCCTAATTGTAATAAAGAAGTTGTTCATTGCATATCTGAATTAGGAACGACGTTGCTTGATAACGGTGTTAGAACCTACACCGAAACGTCGCCCCTAATTGTAATAAAGAAGTTGTTCATCGCATTTCTTATCCTTACTTAGGACTCCAACTTCTAAATGCGTCTCAAAGATGTGAGGTGAGGTGAAATGCGGTTTAACGTCGCGTCCAAGATTATGGCACTTATATAGCGACGTGCATGCACCTGTGTGTGTGGCTGCTTGTACTAGTCCGGACTGATGCCGATTTATAGTGCTAGCTCACTGAGATACCATGCCGCAGTTTAACATGAATACACCACTCAGACACAGTATACTGACTCCGAGCCGACCAGTCCATTTTTTAGCCCCTTAATGCCGAGCGCCAGACAGGGTACAACAAATACCATCTTTTAACGTCTTTTGGTATGACGCTGTCGGGGATCGAACACCGGACCTTCCGCTCTCCGGCGGACGCTCTACCACTAGACCACGGAGGCGGTCGCTTCTCAAAGAAGTTATTTACTTTTTAATGACACACCATAGTTTCAAACAAGGTGATATCATGCCACGTTGTCATTCGTTAGTCAGTTTCGAAATTTACTTTTCAAATGTTTGTTAGATATTGCTGCATTATTTTGGAATGGTATTCATGTTTGAACATATTTGCTTGAAACAAAAATGTACAAAGCGGAAAAGTGTAAATTATCAAGAAAATTAAGAGTGAAATATGGGCTCTTCGCACTTCTATCTGAACATAAATTACAAAAAAAAGAAATGTGAATCGATGTTTGTTTGCTGTCAGTGTTGTTCATAATTTGATGATATTCTAAATAAATAATTAATGTCCATATCAAGTCTTTGAAAGGCATTTAGAAGTGATACACATAAAGAAAGAGAATTTATGGATGTCAACTTCTTTATTTTGAGGAACACAAGGTTTCGGAGCATATGATTACTCCTTCATCAGGTGAATGAAGGAATAAGCCTAAACTCCGAAACGGTGTGTTCCTCATAATAAAGAAGTTGACATCAATACAGTTTCTTTCCTAATGTCAATATCATAGATAAATAGATATATGTAAGGATGCGATTAAATTATTATCTGTCTTTTGTCCCCATCTTTGCTTGACGTGAGAGGTGACCAAATGGATCGGGTGGTCAGGCTCGGTGACTTTCATGGATCGTTGCTCACTATATTGATCACTGGATTGTCTGATCCAGATTCGATTGTTTTCAGATTGTCGTCATAGAGCTGGGATATTGCTGAGTGCGACATTAAACAGCAAATAAACAAACAAACAAACAATGATTGATATTGACAATTCATCAACTTACTTGACTTTATGTTTATTTAACTTTTAGCCGTCGGTAGGAACAAGAGGAAAGTTGACATCGACGAGCGCCTCCGAACAGCTCTCAAAGGTAACTAGCACTGTACGAGTTATATCATGATTCTTTGAAATTTGTATTTGGTTTGTATGATGGGTTTAGGTTACAAATCACAATATAATGACTATATCATCCACGGTACAGTCTAGAAGGAAAAGAGGGTAAAAATATGTTTTCCTAAATCGTCCGTACAACCACAGCGTTTTTTTTTTGAAAATCCAATAAAAGACCACAACATCAATAACAAATATGACTGAAGGCGAAAGTGTTGACATTTTTTTTATTCTCCCTGTTTCAGTGAACAACGCTGTATACAATCCATCGGAATTAGTTCGAACAAAGAGAGGTATGTAGATTCCACTATGATTATTGGAGGATGGATTATTTTACTTAACGAGCGATGACCAATCTGATTGTACCACTGCGCCTTTTAATCATGGTAGAAAGGAGACATGTCTTTTCTGTTTTTAAATCTGGAGATGGTTGCATCGTTGAATATTTTTTTTAATGTGAAGTTTATACGATACAGAGATTTTCCATTGGACGAGAGGTTACCGCGATATTGACGTTCATTAGTGAATGAATTTGACGTTCATACGTTTTTCATGAGACCGTATTCTTGAATGGACGTAAACACTGACGGACTACTTCCACATTTATGGGAGAACCATTGGGTACAGCTCATATTCGTGACACGTCATATTCGTGACACGTCATATTCGTGACACGTCACATTCGTGACAACTCATATTCGTGACTCGTCATATTCGTGACAAGTCATATTCGTGACAACTCATGTTCGTAACACGTCATATTCGTGACAACTCATAATCGTGACAAGTCATATTCGTCTAGTCATATTCGTGACAAGTCATATTCGTGACAAGTCATATTGGTTACGGGGGCGGTCGGGTAGCCTAGTGGTTAAAGCGTTCGATCGTCACGCCGAAGACCCGGGTTCGATTCCCGACATGGGTACAATGTGTGAAGCCCATTTCTGGTGTCCCCCGCCGTGACATTGCTGGAATATTGCTAAAAGCGGCGTAAAAACATACTCAGTCAGTCACTCACTCATATTCGTTACAACCTTATTCGTGACTAGTCATATTCGTGACAACTCATATTCGTAACAAGTCATATTCGTGACAGCTCATATTCGTGACAAATCATATGCGATCTATATCTTTTCATGTTTGCAGCTATCAACGGCCAAGCGAACCCTGAAGGTAAAACATCCAAATTTCTACACGATACCAAATCTGAACGACTTTAAACCGTTATTATATTATGACTACATGACTGTTTCACTGTCAGAAATGGCCGAGGACAGCCCTGCTACTCTATACAGATTGTTAGTTTTGTCATTAATTGGAACACACTGGAAACATCTCTTCTTAATGTACATACTTCTCTCTCTGTGTGTCTATCGTTCGTGTTTCTTTTGGGGATGAGTATATATCCGTAGACCTTCCCAATAAAGTTACAAGTAGAAGACGTTTTGGGGTCTACGATTTTGATAGTGAAACCTTTGGTCTGTAGGTCGAAAAAGTAAATAACAAAATGCAATGTACGAGATGTTTTAATCATCTTAAAGATATTTTGGATTGGTGAATAAAAAAATACAGATAAATGTTGTCCTGGGCCCACATACACAAAGCGATCTTAGCACTAAGACTATTGTAAGCCTATGGTAAAGTATGGGAGTTAAGATCATCTTAGCGCTAAGATCGCTTTGTGCAAGTGGACCCAGGTTATGGGTCCTTATAAATAATGTATTTGAAACCTGATAGAGGTTTGTAGATTGGGTGGCCTTTACAGTGGACTTTGATAACGATTTATCACTTGCATTGTTTTTTATTGTCAAAGCAACCTTTGCCATCGACGGTTGTCGTTTTGATTATATATTTTTTTTAATTTTCGAATTTTAAGGTCCACGGTTGTCCGGATAACCGAGGTCTAGAATTTCAGGATTTCACTCGTCTATTATTTAGTTACAGGAGATATTTCCAATTTACTTCTCGATTCATAGCAACATGTGGAACAGCGAATATCGTCATCTCTAGAAGAATTATTTACAAGGATTTGTTTCGTTTCTTATCACGTGTATGTTTTTGATATAGTGATTTCAACGTCAGTCTATTCTTGCAGAAAGAAAGCCATTGGACCTGTTGCTTCGAAAGAAGAGATGTAAGTTCTTAACTAAAAATATACATAAGGAAGAGAATTTATGGATGTCAAATTCTTTATTATGAGAAACACAACGTTTCGGAGTATATGCTTACTCCTTCATCGGGTGAATGAATGCCATGAGGCAGATAGCATATATATGTACATGTAAGTACAACAAAAATAATAAGATAATAAAAGGTGGAAAATAACCTAGGGTAGAAAACTAACAAGGGAAGCCAACAGATGATTGGCGCTGATAGGCGATTAGCAATAGACAATGGAAGCCAACACTTATTAGCGCTCATAGCATTCATTCACCTGATGAAGGAGTTAGCATATACGCCGAAACGTTGTGTTTAAAAGACCTAACGATATACATGTATCTCACAAATACCACGCAATATATACACCACTAGTACTTTGAATACAGACACCAATAAGGCTAGTTACAGCTTAATATGACACAAGAATATGAAGTGCGTGTTCAATACTTTCAAAATATTTATTCGTAAAGGCAGTCATCGACCGTTCACTCCAAGGGCTGTTTAATCCCACCACGTGGCTTACCTTATCATGCTATTGTCACTTTCAATGGCTTTTTCTACACCTAACCAGCAGATTTAATCCTGGTGACGGGAGCAGGTGTGGAAATCCTCCCTGATGTTTACGTCACGTGTTGTATTAAGTCTTCCAGCCTTTGGGTATCGCTCGATGGGTTCCTTTAAGCTTCCTGTTGTCGTTACATCGTGTGAAATCTATCTGTGATTGGCCTTCCGTCTCATACGAAAGTCCATACACATGTTCATTGTCGTACACTGATGACGCCATATTTTGATGGGACGTCCACAACACGTCTCATCCGACTTTCACCGACATGAGCTCGGAGTTTAGGATCAATCATTACCAGGAACATAAATCCTTACGTCGCGTTCAAGATTATTGCACTTATAAAGTAGCATGCATGCATGTGTGTGTGTGTGTGGACCCGTGAAGATCATGGTAGAAAATCGGTCTTCAGCAACCCAGCAAACTATGCTTGTCGTAAGAGGCGACTAACGGGATCGGGTGGTCAGGCTCGCTGACTTGGTTGATGCATGTCATCGTATCCCAATTGAAGGGATCGATGGATTGTCTGGTCAAGATTCGATTATTTACAGACCGCCGTCATATAGCTGGAATATTGCCGAGTGCGGTGTTAAACAAACAAACAAAAAACACAGGTGTGTGTGGTAGCTTGTTTTAATGCAGGTATTACCGAGCACCAGTCAGGGAAACAACAAGTACCACCCTTTAACGCCCTGTCTAGTTACAAGCAGAACACACGCGAGCATGTACGTCGCTATATAAGTGTAACGTTCTTGAACTCGACCTCTTTATGGTAAATTGACAGGGGGACTCCTGAAGAAGCTTGGCAAAGGTATAAAGAAAGCTGCACGTAAGGTCGGCTCTGGTGTAAAACACGCTGCTAGGAAGGTCGGCTCTGGCGTGAAGCACGCTGCCAGGAAGGTCGGTTCTGGTGTGAAACACGCTGCCAGGAAGGTCGGCTCCGTTGCCAGGAGCGCTCACTCCAAGGTCGTTAGTTTCTTCAGAGGCTCCAACAAGCTCCATAAGATCAGGTCAGGAGTCAGGAGTGTCGTCAGCGGAGCCAGGTCATTTGCCAGGAAAGTCGGGTCAAAGGTCAAGAGCACCGGCCACAACGTCAGGTCATTTGCTCGGAAGGTAAGAGAGAGAAGAGCATGTTTATGTCGCTGTGGCCATGCCACGCCCACTCTCACGTGTCCCAGTACCCTATCGTCCAAGATCGCCAACACTCCTCTGTCACAACGTACTTACGTCGTCCCGCTGTAATTTTAGAACGATAGTCTGGTGTGTATGTGTCGGGTAAGTGGAATAGGTCTTCAGCAACCCATGCTTGCCGTCAAAGGCGACCCGTGACGATTCTGGGGTAGAATAGATCTTCAGCAACCCATGCTTGCCGTAAAAGGTGACTGTGCTTGTCGTAAAGGGCGACTAACGGGATCGGGTGGTCGGGCTCGCTGACTTGGTTGATACAAGTCATCGATCCCAATTGCGTGGATCGATGCTCATGATATCAATCACTGGATTATTATTATTATCACTGGATTAGACTCGATTGTTTACAGATCGCCGTCATATAGCTGGAATATTGCTGAGTGCGGCGTTAAACAACAAACCAACCATCCGGATGTCGCGTGTGTCCCAAAGAAATTCTTTAGATCCTCCGTGGTCTAGAGGTAGGGCGTCCGCCCGGAGAGCGGAAGGTCCGGGGTTCGATCCCCGGCCTCGTCATACCAAAAGACGTAAAAAGATGGTATGTGTTACCCTGTCTGGTGCTCGGCATTGAGGGGCTAAAACAAGCACTGGTCGGCTAAGAGTGAGTATACTGTGTCTGGATGGGGTATTCATGTTAAACTGCGGCATGGTATCTCAGTGTGCTAGCACTATAAATCAGCATCGATCTGGACTAGTACAAGCAGGCACACACACAAACACAAACACACACAAACACACACACATACATGCGCGTCGCTATATAAGTGCAATAATCTTGGACGCGACGTTAAACCCCATTTCACCTCACCCCTTCTCTCCAGAGACAGTATGTCCCGAAACGCTAACTCTAACTGAAAACATTTATCTAAAAATATGAATGTAAGCATATTAATTTCCTTACGGTTGAAAAAGTAGGTGAGATAATTAAACCAATTAATGATTATAACAACTTAGCAGTGACAACGCAAAAAACGTCCCTTTATTACTATGAATATTTGCCAGATATATAAACCTTCACAAATTTGAACTTTTATTTGCACATACCGAGCGGTTATAATCCGACGTTGTTTATGCAATTAGCTTCCACGTCAAGGCACAACCCGCTTATCTAGACGCTCTGTACATGTATGGCGCGAAAGGGGGCACGGGTGGCCCAGTCGTCTAAGGCGCCGCGATTCGCTGTGCAGAGTTGCGTCCCTTGGGCGCGCCATAAACCTATGATTGTGGGTTCGCCCCGATTATGTTTCTAGGTTTGTCAGCACCATACCCTTGCTCGTTGGTTTCACCGAAGTGGTAAACGTCTGAGACCTGCATCACTTCGGGCTTTCCTCCTACATTAAGCTGACACACCGCGATATAACTGGAATACTGTTAAAAACGGCGTTAAACCCAACTCACTCACTCACTCTATGGCGCGAAGCACGTCGTGTTGGCGACCCTATATTTGACGCTGTTGGGAATACAATCAGTTGGACTATTGGTAGTATTACCCTATCTACATGTTGGTTGGTTTGGTTGGTTTGTTGCCGCACTCAGCAATATTCTAGCTATATGACGGCTGTCTGTAAATAATCGAGTCTGGACCAGACAATCCAGTGATTAATTTCATGAGCATCCATCCACGCAATTGGGATCGATGACATGCATCAACCAAGTCAGCGAGCCTGACCACCAGATCCCGTCAGTCGCCCTTTACGACAAGCATAGTCACCTTTTACGGCAAGCATGGGTTGCTGAAGACCTATTCTAACCCGGATCTTCACGGGTCCTATCTGCATGTCTCCTCTGTTCTACAGGTGGTGTCTCGCGTGAAGAGCGCGGGTAGGGGCATCCATAGCATCGGGAGGAAGATCGGGTCTAAAGCCCACAGCGTTATCCATGCCGGCAGTGTCGGGACAGGCGTGAAGAAGCTCGTCCACGGTGCCGGATCAGTTGTTAAGAAGGTAGTGTCCGCTAAAATGGGAGAGGTCCGGGGAGCGGTTTCCATTGTCCACAAAGCTCTGTCCAAGACGCACAGTGTTGCCAAAAATGTCGGAGCTGTCGCCGTGAAGGGCGCGTCCAAGGTCATCAGCCTCCTCAAACACAGTCACGGGAAGTCTCACGGGAAGACCCATAAGAAGTCTCACGGGAAGTCTCACGCGAAGTCTCACGGGAGGTCACACGGGAGGTCACACGGGAAGACCCATAAGAAGTCTCATGGGAAGTCTCACGGGAGGTCACACGGGAAGTCCCATAAGAAGTCTCATGGAAAGTCTCACAAGAAGTCTCATGGAAAGTCTCATAAGAAGTCTCACGGGAAGACGGTACATACTGGTGGTGTAGGATTGGTTGTCCCAGGTTCTAGTGTTAAAGGTAGCTTGACCGTGCCAACAGCCAACATCGGAGGCGAGGGAGACGTTGCTGTTGAAGGTATAGTGTAAACCTTGGGATTTGTTCCCCAAACTGTCCCCAACAGACGCATGTGCATATTATAACAAATACTATGCAATATTTTTCATCCAGTGTGTCAGCTAGTGTTGAGGGGTTGATACCAGTTTAAAGAATGAATATATCACCAGCAGATCAAACAGAATCACCTCCTATTTGATGAGGACCGCCTTCGCGATCTAGTGGGAGAGCGTCCGTCCGGAGAGCGGAAGGTCCGCGGTTCGATCCCCGGCCGCGTCCTACCAAAAGACATTTAAAGATGGTACTTGTTGTTACCCTGTCTGGCACTCGGTATTAAGTGGCTAAAAGAAGGACTGGTCGGCTCGGAGTCAGTATACTGTGTCTGAGTGGGGTATTCATGTTAAACTGCGGCATGGTATCTCAGTGAGCTAGCACTATAAATCGGCCTCAGTCCGGACTAGCACAAGCAGACACACACACACACACACACACACACACACACACGTACATGCAGGTCGTTATATAAGTGCAATAATCTTGGACGCGACATTAAAGCCAACTTCACCTCACCTATATGATGATGCTATGATGTAACAAACATCCACTCCATAGAACCAGGTGTCTTTGCTTTGTTCCCGTTATGTGAGACAAAGGTGGGGATACAAACAGAGGTGTCCCATTCTTTTACGTTAAAGAACTACACCTAGAGAAAGTACAGTAAACTACGGTTAAAACGAACTCAAAGGGACTGCTAATTTTAGTTCGTCATAACCGTAGTTCGTTATAAGCATATATACATCATATATACAGCAATGGCCGGGACCAAAAAATAAATTCGTTATATCCGTCAGTTCGGTATAAGCGTGTTCGTTATAACCGTAGTTTACTGTATTGCTATTGTGACGATGTTGGTGTCCTTGTTGTTTCAGAGCTTCCCCAAACAGGAGTCGCCGTAGCAGCTGACGAAGGTTAGATTCACATGTCTCAAAACGAAAAAGGAGTGTGTGACTGTTTGAGTGTCTGTGTACTGGTGGTGTGGGTGGTCTGGGTGGGTGGTCTTGGTGGATGGTCTGGGTGGGTGGTCTTGTGGGTGGTCTGGATGGATGGTCTTGTGGGTGGTCTTGTGGGTGGTCTGGGTGGATGGTCTTGTGAGTGGTGTGGGTTGATGGTCTTGGTAGGTGGTCTTGGTAGTTGGTCTGGGTGGGTGGTCTTGGTGGATGGTCTGGGTGGGTGGTCTTGGTGGATGGTCTGGGTTTGTGGTCTGGATGGGTGGTCTGAGTGGGTGGTCTTGGTGGATTGTCTTGGTAGGTGGTCTGAGTTTGTGATCTGAGTTGGTGGTCTGGTGAGTGGTGCGGGTGGGTGGTCTTGGTGGATGGTCTGGGTGGGTGGTCTTGGTGGATGGTCTGGGTTTGTGGTCTGGATGGGTGGTCTGAGTGGGTGGTCTTGGTGGATTGTCTTGGTAGGTGGTCTGAGTTTGTGATCTGAGTTGGTGGTCTGGTGAGTGGTGCGGGTGGGTGGTCTTGGTGGATGGTCTGGGTGGGTGGTCTTGGTGGATGGTCCTGGTTGGTGGTCTGGATGGGTGGTCTGAGTGGGTGGTCTTGGTGGGTGGTCTGAGTTTGTGGTCTGAGTTGGTGGTCTGGTGAGTGGTGCGGGTGGATGGTCTGGGCGGATGGTCTGGGTGGTGGGTATTTGTTCGGGCAGCCGAGCGGGCGAACGAGTGAGTGGAAAAGCACTCATCCGGCTATAGCCCTGCCGCGGTAACCATGACAAAGCTCCATGTTAGGAATCGAGCGTGACGATCGAACTCTTTTACCCACTCAGGGAGTCTATCAGGTGAAATAATATATACATGAACTTTAACCATGAAGGGGACAAATTGCCATAACCAGATGCCCATCAGTCGTGATATAGCGGGAATATTGTCGAAAAACAGAAACAACGCATATGGCGCTTTGCAAGGCAAACCATTATCATGTATTGTTTGGAAACTCCGTTATAGTAGCCGTATCCATGTATGCCCTAGCTGTTTTGTCCAGTACCTTCTGTTTGTCCCAGACTTCTGCCGGTGCAAGGTGAACGGTGACCCTCACTACCGGACGTTCGACGGTCAGATGATTAACTTCATGGGAGAGTGCATGTACACGCTGTCCAAGTCCATTGACCAATCAGACCCCTGCGCTTTCAACGTGGAAATCAAGAACGAGGTCAGAGATGGAAAAACAATGGTTTCATGGGCGAGGCTGATCGACTTCAGCATCTACGGCCTTACTGTCAGATTGGCTCTCAGGAGGAAGGTTTATGTAAGTGAATCACGCTCAGGTACAAATGTGTGGGACTAGATGACCTATTGATCTGAGGCTCGTAATTAGTGGCCTTATCTGTGCCAGGATCTGCTTTTTGTTTGTTCAACTTTCAGTCCGCAAGCACCATGCGGCCTCTGTATGTTTGGATCTTTACGAACATCAAGCTGCTAGTCATGCTGTCACTGAACAACCGTTCAAAATGGCGTTAAACACAGCTCAATCTCTCATTATCAGAACTGATTCATTATTGTATGCCTAATTTGTTTTTACGTACTTCGATTTCGTTTAATTCAAATATCAGGGAAGGCATAAACGGTGAAACAACATACCCAACACAATGCCAAATGCTAATAAAGAATTAAGGTGATTTTTATTTTAAATTATATATATTGCTCAAATTTAAATCAATTAATAATGGTTACAACATACATATAGAAACCAGGATGTTGTCTGATCAAAGTTATACACAGTAAACTACGGTTATAACGAACTCAAAGGGACTACTAATTTTAATTCGTTTTAACCGTAATTCGTTATAAGCATGTATACAGCATAACTACAGCATATAATCGAGACTAAAAAGTTAGTTCGTTATATCCGTTAGTTCGTTATAAGCGTGTTCGTTATAACCGTAGTTTACTGTAGGTCAAAACATACATTTTGCTGCCTCTCTGATTCCACAGGTTAACGGTCTCCGGAAGTACCCGCCATTTATGGGTGCAAACGGCAAGCTGTCAGTCACGATCAACGGCCAGTTTGTTCAAGTCACTACGATGTGCGGGATAGAGGTCGCTTTCGACGGCCTTCACCTTGTAAAGGTCAAGGTCCCAAAGAGATATGCTACGCGCATGACCGGTCTCTGTGGAGACTGTAACGGAATCGAGGACGACTTCCGGTTGAGTAATGGTACAGACGTCAGCACGCTCGACACCAAGTTCTCCCAGATCGGCAACAGCTACCTGGTGTTCGACAACTCCGACAAGCCCGACAACACAGACAAGTAAGTCGGCATTTGGGAACCTCGGGACGGAATAGATCGGATGACAAACATATATATGACGTATTTGATGTTGGATTGATTTAATGCCGCTTTGGTAATCCTCAACCAATGCCTCGATGGTGGACACATCGACTGTGTTGTAAAGTATAAGAGATGACGTTTCTGTAGTAAAGCAATGTGTAATTTGTGGCGTTAGTTTAGTATTGCAATAATTGATGACGTTACTCAAGTAAAGCAATGTGATGACGTTCCTGTGGTGTGGTATGTGTAGTTGATGACTTTCCTGCAGCGTGATAATGTGTAGTTTATGACGTACCCACAGTGTATTAATATGAAGTTCATGACGTACCCACAGTGTATTAATATGAAGTTCATGACATACTCGCAGAGTATTAATATGTAGTTCATGACGTACTCGCAGAGTATTAATATGTAGTTCATGACGTACACTCAGTGTATTAATATGTAGTTCATGACGTACCTGCAGAGTATTAATATGAAGTTCATGGCGTACCCGCAGTGTATTAATATGAAGTTCACGGCGTACCCGCAGTGTATTAATATGTAGTTTATGACGTACCTGCAGCTGTCGCACGGTGGAGCCGGACATCAACTGCGGTGCTGATGTTATCAACCAGCTGGACGCCACGGACAAGTGTGGGATGATCAAGGACAGGAGTGGGCCGTTCGCGGCGTGTATCAACGCCCTCAGCGGGGAGGTCCAGCAGTACTACGAGGCCTGCACATTCGACGCCTGTCTACACAAGGACGATGAGGACGAGATGAAAGGTGCCCTCTGTAAGAGTCTCGAGGCATTCGCTTCCGAGTGTGAGGAGAGCGGTTTCAACGTCAAGTGGAGATCTGCCAATATGTGCCGTAAGGTTACTTCATATATATTATTTTATTATGTATTCCTATACCCGTAAAGTTCCGGGGTAGAACAGGTCTTCAGCAACCAATGCTTGCCGTAAAAGGTGACTATGCTTGTCGTTAGAGGCGACTAACGGGATCGGGTGGTCAGGCTCGGTGACTTGGTTGATACATGTCATCGTATCTCGATGGTGTTATGGTGCTCATGGTGTTAATCACTGGATTGTCTGGTCCAGACTCGATTATTTACAGACCGCCGTCATATAGCTGGAATATTGCTGAGCGCGGCATTAAATAAACAAACAAACAAACAAACAAACAAACAAACAAACAAAACAAACAAAATTTAATCTTTATTCATAAAAGGTACAGTGATTCAACTCTGCGACAGCTTTAACTCTATACAGCGAAAATTGCCGTTTTGAGACGCTTTTGATTCAATGCATAACGTAGATATTCCTGATTTTGATTTTGATGAATACCCTTTTCGATCGCAGGCTGATTTTAGCCACTCTCACATCACAGAACTGACGTCATATTGCACACAATATCATCAGACCTACAAAATCGTCGGCAGGGGGGTTTCGTTTCAAAACTTGACGTCATATATAACACCTCTCTCAACTACATAACGTTAATGTGATGATGAGAAACTCCTAAATATACTACTCAAAATTTGATACGGATCACTAGGTGATATGTGTGTAAGTTACCACAAACAAAACAAAAGACATGACCCTGACTCAGAAACGTGTTTAATCATGTTATGAATGAAAATGCATGAACGGCATGAACTTGTATCAATATGGAATGTTTGAAATCTGCAAACACCAAAAGGCATTTCATTAAAAAATGTTAACAGCAAACAAGAGAAAGAATTACACAGTTATGAGGGATAGTCCATCATTACACTTAGTCGATGAAGTGTCAATATCGAGTATGACCTCCCCTTGCATCAATGACGGCCTGACAACGTCGAGATATGCTGTCAATAAGCACCCGGATGTTCCCAATGGGAAGGTTGTTCCACTCTTCCACGAGGACATGTTCGAGCTCTGCCAAAGTCGTGGGCTGTGCTCTACGGCGTGAAAGGGCAACCTGCAGCATGTTCCAGACATGCTCAATCGGGTTCAAGTCCGGCGAGCGCGCTGGCCAATCCATGCGGACAATTGTATCCTGCTCAAGGTACTGCTCAACCACCCTGGCGCGATGAGGACGGGCGTTATCATCCATCAGGATGAACTCAGGGCCAACAGCACCAGCGTAGGGTCTGACGTACACATCGAGGATCTCATCCCGGTACCTCACCCCCGTCATTGTTCCTCTCTCCAGGACATGAAGATCTGTCCTTCCATCTCTGTTGATTCCACCCCAGACCATGATGGAACCACCACCATAACGGTCATGTTCACTGATGTTGGCATCATGGAAACGTTCACGTTGTCGTCGCCACACCCGCTGCCTCCTGTCTGTAAAGTCCAAAAAATACCTGGACTCATCGGTGAACAGAACTGGAACCCAATCGTTCCGTGTCCAAGTGACATGATCTTCAGCCCATTCCAATCGCTCCCGCCGGTGTCGAACAGTCAGGGGGATTCGGACACATGCCCTTCTCGAGTAGAGACCTGCATTGTGAAGACGATTCCGTATCGTCTGGGTGGACACAGTCACCCCCGAGGCGTTCAGGAGGTCGTTACGTAGGCTGGTTGCTGTCCAGAAGGGATGACGTCGTGCCTGAAGAGCCACAAAATGATCTTGGCGTTGGGTTGTCGACCTCTGACGACCACCCCCATGTCGGTGTGCTGCTGTACCAAAATTTTGCTGTCGGGACCAGGCCCTGCTTACAACGCTCTGGCTGACGTTTAGTGCATTGGCAACGTCACGTTGTGAATAGCCAGCATCAAGCATTCCAATACATCTTCCCAGTTGTTCTGTCGTCAGGCGACGCCTTACACGTTGAGGGGGCATTGCGTAGATAAACGTAGTGTAAACACTCAATTGAGTTTACAGTTTCACAATGAATCAGACACCGTTGCCTGATTGGAAATCGTGCAATGGTAGCAAAAGCATGAACTGTGATGTGAAACGCATTTCCCATGGCATGAAATGCACGTGCACGTGTGTTGGAGACGTTTTTGATTTTACTTGAACACAATATTGCCAGTTATGCAGTTATTTTGTTTTTTTATTACGAAAAATATCTACGATCCTTCTCAAATTTTGAGTAGTATATATCCTCGTAAATAATTTGTTCAAATACATCTCTATGGATCCTTTAGCAACTTCACGCCCAACCAAATCCAATCGTGATTCTGCCAGTTTAAATTACCCCTCTCTTGTGTACGGGCCTTTCCTACTTTATTAAACAACACACTAATTATTTCATGTAGCCATGGACTGTGGGGCCAACAGCTTCTATAATCCTGAAATTACCGGATGTCGTCAACAATGTGGAGCCTCGCTTTCGTCTGCACTATGTGACCTTGACCCAAGGGAAGGTTGTGAATGCGCGGCGGGATACATACTGAGCGGAGAAGAATGCGTCAAGCAGGAAGACTGTGGCTGTGTCGAAAGCGGAGACTATTTCCCTGTACGTAATCTATCATAACACATTTCTGACAGAGACTTTACATGCAGCTAACAATTGCTTATGAGTATGTAGTTTGTAGAAAATTACCTTTTAACGTGTTGGCCATAGTTCGTTGCCATTCCTGTTGTCATGTCATATATTCATAGATATAAGAGAGTGGAGGTGTTATTTTATTGATTTTTCGAAAAAAGTTCCAGAAGTCTTGGTATCCCAAGCGATAACGAGGGAAATACTTCAGTGTGATAGCGTGGCACTTAAAAGGTGCTTCAGTAGAAGCAATGAATTCAGACATGACTTACAAATTTGAGATGGTCGTTTTTTCAAGCATTTGAAGAACTTGCTTGAAAAAGGTTCCAGCACCTGTACCGAATCGTCGCTTTAAAAGTGAGTGAGTTATAATATTCCAGCAATATCACGGCGGGGGACACCAGAAATGGGCTTCACACATTGTACCCATGTCGGGAATCGAACCCGGGTCTTCGGCGTGACGAGCGAACGCTTTAACCACTAGGCTACCCCACCGCCCCCGCTTTAAAAGAATGAAGAAGTTGATAGCCATGCCAACATGTCTTCATTCAGTGCGATAGACCACGGTGTTGAATCACTAAAGAAACATCGTCACGATATGGCTGAAATACTGCCGATGTGACGTTAAATATTAACTCACTCACTCACTCACTCACTACTCACTCACTAAAGAAACAAGTAGTAGAACCTCCTCTTTCCAATTGTCCTGTAGATCGGCACGAAGTTGTCTGCCGACGACTGCAGCACAGTGAGGGAGTGCAAGAAGGTCAGTGGTCTTCCCGTCTTTGTCGACGTCGTGGTGGGACAGAAGTGCGCATCTAACGCCATGTGTGGTCTGTTTGAAGGAGAGAGGAAATGTGCATGCTTCGATGGTTTCAGCGGTGATGGCGTCACCTCCTGTGTCTCATTGCAGTGTAAGACACTAAGTGCCAAATAGTTCATGTTCATATATTTATTCATTTAGAGGCAGATAACGGGAGAACCAGGTATCAGAATGGTTACCACTATTGATCAGCGGTTACTTTAATATCATACCAAATGTAAAATATACTTCGAACGAGAGAAGACGGATAGCTGTGTTCTCATCTAAAACCGTCTTGTTCTGACGTACCAGAACTCGGAAGCAGTAAATATCAAAACCAAGAACCGGAACCCAGAACGGTATTTTGAGTAAAAACAATATTTAGCATGCGGATCCATAATCTTTAATTTTTATCGTGTCTCCTCTTAACAAAACAATTGTTGTGTCTGCAGTCCCCGAGGTGCCCCCAGAACTAAAGCCGGCAGTGGTGGATCCCCCTAAGGTTGACGTAGAAGATGAAATCATCCCTGAAAACGTTGTAGAGCTTGTCCCAGAAGAACCGGAAGAGCCGGCAGAAGAGCCGACTGAACCAGAACTCCAGGTAGACCCAGAAGTTCCAGTGCAGGAAGTCGAACTGGAACCCGCAGCCGTGCCATCTGATCCACAACTAGAGGTCGACCCTGTTCCACCAGAAGCCCCTGTGCAGCAAGTCGAAGAGGAAACACAAGTGATCCCTGAGCCCGTTGAAGTTCCTAAACCAGAAACCAAGCCAGCTGAACCCATATTTGAGATAGGAGAGAACGTGATAGATGAGCCGGTTGCTGTCCCTGAGGTAGCGTTGGTGTCCCAAGTACCAGTCCTTCCTCCCGAGCCCCAAGAAGAAGTTGTTGAAGAAGTGCCTGTGATCAAGGAGGTTCCTGTTAAAGTTCCACAGCCACCTCTAGTGGAAGAGAAACCAGTCGTCAAGGAGGTACCAGTCACTGTAGATGGTGTTGTTGAAGAAGTGCCTGTTGTACAAGAAGTTCCAGTTGAGGTACCCCAGGATCCCATCGTCGAGGAGGTTCCTGTTGTGGAGGAGGTGGAGCAGGTTGTTAATGTTCCAGCTGTCAAGTCTGCAGTACCTGCTCTAGCTCCCGAGCCTGAATCTGTAGAGCAGGTGCCCGTTGACGAATTGGTTCCTCAGGTCCCAGAAGCTCCTGAGCCACCGAGACGTATTGAAATACCAACAGTCGCCCCTGAAACAGCCGCGCCAGAAACAAAGGCGCCAATAGCTGTGGTATCAGAGGTCCCTGCTCTTCCAGAAACCGCACCTGAAGAGGTTCCAGTAGCTGTGGTATCAGAGGTCCCTGCTCTTCCAGAAGAACCCGCACCTGAAGAGGTGCCAGTAGCTGTGGTATCAGAGGTCCCCGCTCTTCCAGAAGAACCCGCACCTGAAGAGGTGCCAGTAGCTGTGGTATCAGAGGTCCCCGCTCTTCCAGAAGAAGCCACACCAGAAGAGGTCCCTGTAGCTGTGGTATCCGAGGTCCCCGCTCTTCCAGAAGAAGCCACACCTGAAGAGGTCCCAGTAGCTGTGGTATCAGAGGTCCCCGCTCTTCCAGAAGAAGCCACACCAGAAGAGGTCCCTGTAGCTGTGGTATCCGAGGTCCCCGCTCTTCCAGAAAAAGCCACACCTGAAGAGGTCCCAGTAGCTGTGGTATCAGAGGTCCCCGCTCTTCCAGAAGAAGCCACACCAGAAGAGGTCCCAGTATCTGAGTCCAGCCCTGAGCCGGAACCAGTCAAAGTTCAAGGTAGGTTATTACCTCGTCAGACTTGACATTTTATATTTAGATGGTTTGGATGATTAATATATAAATCGAGGGACAAAAGAAACGTCTCAGTGGTTGGTTTTCTCATATCTTTGATTTTTAATTGAAAATATCGATTATCGTGAAGTCAGCAACATTATATCTCAAACAATTAACTGTACTGCCTCACATTCAGCACTCAAAGAATACTCCAACATGGTTGTAAGTTTTGATAAATAATTTGATTTAAGAGAGTTTCAATAAAATTCGCATTATACACAACTGATGAGTGGTGTCTAAGATACCTTATCTTTGCCAGTTTTCTTTTTTCGGAACAAATTTACAACATTTCAGACATGGTAGGGACCATGTGGTTACAAATTCATTTCTTACTCCAGGCTTCATTGAACCCATTTCCTTTCACACACAAGTACCCAGCCACATATTACTTTTACAAACTGTTGCAGGAATGAATGATGGCAAAATAGACAGAATCATATTTGAACAACAGTTCTTTCAATTTTCAATTATATAAATAAGAAAGTTCCATTTGCACTCAGTTTACTGATGTGTACTGGGAGAACATTCTTAAACCTCGAATCCCCATTTCCTTAGAACAGCAGTACATTTCTACTTAGAAATAAAGATAAATGTGGCATTTCTTCTTTAACTCGTGTTACGACCCAAATATTGTTTGGTTGTAACATGAGCTTAAATTTGAAATTTAGAAAAAGTTTTTTTTTTATCTTCTGCAAAATTGTAATAAGATGCTTAAAACATGGCCACAGACTCCCTCGCCCTCCGGTTGAAGGTGAGCTGAGGTGAAATGTGGTGTAACGTCGCGTCCAAGATTATTTCACTTATATAGCGACGTTCATGGATGTGTGTGTGTGGCTGCTTGTACTAGTCCGGACTGATGCCGATTTATAGTGCTAGCACACTGAGATACCATGCCGCAGTTTAACATGAATACCCCACTCAGACACAGTATACTGACTCCGAGCCGACCAGTCCTTGCTTTAGCCCCTTAATGCCGAGCGCCAGACAGGGTAACAACAAGTACCATCTCTTACGTCTTTTGGTATGACGCGGCCGGGGATCGAACCCCTTCGGACCTTCTGCTCTCCGGGCGGACGCTCTACCACTAGACCACGGAGGCGGTCTCTCCGGTTGAGAGTAACAGAACATTGATATAGTGAAAAGAGTATATTCCAGATACAGTATGCAGTGAGAAAGTTGAGGCATTTTGTATATCAACGTATCATAAATTATTAAAGAATTGTCGTTTCATAAACAGGCTGTAATAACCCAATAATAATAACGATGATTACCTATATATATTCTTGTGAAGAAAATTAAGCTTATAGGTATACTTAGGAACTCATGTATGTATAGTATATGTCTGCCTCGAAAGATCGTGGAGAAATTGCTTAGAAAATATAGCTTCAAAACGTGACAGCACAACAGCATATTTTCGTTTCCTACCGTTCTTGATGAGTATTTTGCCTTTACATGCGACCCTGTGTCGTCCTCAGCTCCATGTTCGTGCATGGCCAAGGGCGACCCCCACTATACGACGTTCGATGGTGCCCACCTGTCCTTATCTGAGGACTGCAAGTATGTCATGGCGGAGGTCAAGGACGCGCCAGGGTGTAACGTGAGAGTTGAGGTGAAGAACGAGAAGAGGCCAAGGTCGAAGTTCCCTGAACGTGCTTTCACGAGACTCATTGATGTGAAGCTTGGAGAAGACAGGATCAGACTCGGGAACGGGAAGCGTATCCTGGTGTGTAGCGGAGCAGGATGTTCTATGTTCTGGATTTCATGTTCTATGTTCTGTGTTGTTTTCTACGTTTAATGTTTTGTTTTATGTTTTGTGTTCCTTGTTATATTTTCTTTATTCCTTGTTCTGTGTTCTATTTTCTGTGTTTTATGTTCTATTCTCTGTGTTCTACAGCGTTAGAAATTGGCACTAGTACTGTAATCCTAGCTAAACTGCCCAATAGTTAAGGTATGATAGGTAAGGTAGAAATTTGCCATTGTTAAGAGTTGCTATAAGTTATCATTATGACGACAAGTGGACTTAAACGGTTAGTTTCTACTGATGTCCTATGTGCTATGGTGATGAAACATAGGTTAAGGGGGCGACCACTTTATATATTGTTCCCATAATTTCGTAAAAAAGGGGATTTCCTCAAGTTTTACACACAGTTAATCGTTCACTGGACATTCTAGAAGTTATATAGTTCATTATTCACTCATCCCGGTATTTCTTCATCTACAAGCGGCACGATGGCCCAGTCGTCTAAGGCGCCGCGATTCGCTGTGCAGAGTTGCGTCCCTTGGGCACGCCAGAAACCTATGATTGTGGGTTCGAATCCCGGTTCGCCCTCATTATGTTTCTAGGTTTGTCAGCACTGTACCCGTTCTCGTGGGTTTCACGGAAGTTGTAAACGTCTCAGACCTGCATCACTTAGGGCTTTCCTCCCACTTTAAGTTGGCGCGCGTGATATAACTTGAATACTGTTAAAAGCGGCGTTAAACCCAACTCACTCACTCACTCTTCATCTACACTACTCTGTTCTTGATTCATCTCTAAGGTGAGCAGAAAATACCCGTTACATTGATAAACAAAGTCATAAGAGTTTTCACTTATTTGTTCACCGTTTAAGACCTTAGCGGCGGTAGTCGAAAATAAATGTGAAATAACGTTTCTATAAGTAATTATATTTGTGTAAAGGTAAAGTGATTATTCGAATCAAAATTGACAAATAATTTGGTGTATAAACATAACACACGTTTAGACACTGACTTGTACATCCCCACCCCACCCCCACCCCACCCCATCCTACCCAACCCCACAAGCACCCCCTCCCCACCCCCACCCTACTGTGTTAGGGTAGGTCCCCAGCCCTCATGCTTGTCGTAAATGGATCGGATATTCACAGTGTGCGGCCAAGTTGATTGTATGTCATTGCAGCCCATTGAGTACTACTCCTCCTATCAACCGTTTGTATATCCGGCTCTGACGCCCTTGCTTTGGAGCCTTCTCGGGAGCTGACTGTGACGTAAAACAACAATAACAACAATAATAATAGGTCCATTTCTTATACGCTGTTTTCCATCTACTATGTGGTTGCTCGAAGCGCACACGAGCGGTTGTCAAATTTAAAAGTATTTATCTAAATTATATGTCTTAAGTTTGGCTTTGAAAAAAGAAAAGGGTGGAGAATTTTCTATTTCAAACGGGTTGTCAATACCGCAGCTATCGGACCGCTTTCATTTTCATTTTCATTTTCAGGTAAACGGAGCACGTGTTGATGTTGGCCTGAGTCGCGATGGCTTCAACATCACGAAGGATGGTTTCTACAACGTTGTCACCACATCTTGCAACATCGTCGTCAAGTTTGATGGCGACTATATAGCCAGGGTCATTGTCCCCGCGACCTTCAAAACCCAACTCAGCGGTCTCTGTGGTAACTGTGACGGCAGTGAGTCCGACGACCTCACTGTCAACGGTCGCAGCATCGACAGCTATGACAACAGGAAGGAAGGGTTGCTCGCTCTCGTCAGCCAGTTCATTGTTAGGGATGACTCCGACAAACCCAGCACAAACCCTGTGTTAGTATTTCAAAGTATATTTTTGTTGTACAATCTCATTAAATCAATCTTAGTTCTCGCTTCCGCTAAACAAAGATCTGAGGACATCCCATTACGGGTCACGTCAGAACGACCTTTCATCCAACCAATCAGACCGTCGCTTACCAGATCCTGAAAGTGACAGTCGGAATGTGTTTCTAATCATGCAACCTCGAAATATTTAACAGAGGGTATTCCGAACGACAGTTGCGGATTTTATGATATCTCCATACAATCTAGGCCATCTATAAGCCATTCCAGAATGTTGTTTTGGTCAGTTTTAACTTTTGTAATCGAGAATACGTCAAAATATGTTTCGAAGCGTAGTCGCCAGTTTGAAACTAGTGTCATAAAGCTCGAGAAAGCTGCCTTCTGATTGGCTAATATCGATTATTTGTCAGTCATTTCATTGGTCGGTCAATGTTCGCGAAAGGTCGTTCTGACGTGACCCGTAATGGGATGTCCTCGGTTCTTTGGTTAGCGGTAAGGTCTGATTTTAATGAGATTGATTTGTTGTGATACGTGTTATTGGGTCCATACGGGGGTGACGCTGCTTTTAACATTATCTCAGTTATATCACGGGGTCCCAGTTTATTCCGGGAGGAAAGCTCTAAGTGAAACCAACAAGCAGTGAAACATGATTTGGAAGAATATGGAATACGACCTCACGATCACAGGTTCCTAGTACGCCTAAGGGGCGCAACTCTGCACAATGAATTGTGGCGCCATAGACGACAAAGATATGAGTGCCAAGCGAATTAGTAAAATTCACACGAAACATTTGTTTTCACGAGTTTACAATATATCTTGAAGCAATGTAAATTATGACGTATGCAGACACATTTCTTGACGTCATAACGGTAGTGTGAGCTTCTCTATACTGTGTTTCAATATGGGACACACTTTTACTATTTTAAAATTGTAGAAAGTGTAGAGATTATCACATTCGTGTGTGTGTCCTACATATTTCAGTTAGAAGTATGTGTCAAAAGTTTTCAGATTCGTTTCGAAAAATCAGTTCGACACGGACTCTCGTGCAGTTCTTTTCATCAGTGAATCATTCGTCAATGCATCTATTGGTAATTTTGCTTTAACTAGATATGAGATTTCATTGTGTTGTGACTATTATAACTGTAACTCCACTTTTCACTAACTAAACAGCGCTGTCAGCGCCATACTACATAGATGAGTGAGTGAGTAGGGTTTTACGCCGCTTTTAACAATATTCAAGCAATATAACGGCGGGGGACACCAGAAATGGGCTTCTCACATTGTACCCATGTCGGGAATCGAACCCGGGTCTTCTGCGTGACGATCGAACGCTTTAACTACTAGGCTACCCGACCGCCCCTACTACATAGATGAACACGTTTGACATGTTTGACTAGAGGGAGTGAGTACAGTTTTAGGCCGCTTGTGGCTAACGTTTAGCGATATCCCGGCGAGGAACACGAATGGGTTTCACACCTTCTACCCATGTGGGGAGTCGAACCCGGGCCTTGTACCACTCGGCTACCCCGCCGCTCCCTTATTGAAATAAAACCACACGGGGGTTGTTATACTGAAGGATTCGGAGAGAACCAGGCACTCACACAAATATAGAAATGGTAAACGTAAGGTCCGGGGTAGAATAGGTCTTCAGCTACCAATGCTTGTCGTAAGCGGCGACTAACGGGATCGGGTGGTCAGGCTCGGTGCCTGGTCGATGTATGTCATTCTCAATTGCCTGGATCGATGCTCATAAGGTCAATTTCTGAATTGTCTGGTCCAGACTCGATTATTTACAAACCGCCGTCATGTAGCTGGAATATTGATGAGTGCGGCGTTAAACAGCAAAGACAATAACAAACAAACATTGATGCTCATGATGCCAATCACTTGATTGTCTGGTCCAAACTCGATTATTTACAGACCTCCGTCATATACCTGGAATATTTTTTTTAACAACCAACATATGATCTTATACCACGCCTAGTGGTCTGGAATGTTACCGTTAGCTACAAGTACTCATCTCTATGCTTTCATTGTTTCAGATGCCAGACACGCACGGTCTCAGAAGAAGCTTGAGATGCGACACTGTTCTGCGGCGCCCGCATCAGCAACTGTCTACCATTACCGTGTACAATATGACAGATGTATTCGTCTCAATAAATCATATATGTTGCATGAAGACTGAAGTTTGTTATACATAAATAACATCATGATAGCAGTGAGTGAGTGAGTTAGGTTTAACGCGAATTAAGTTCCATCACGGCGTTTTAGATTAAAGTCGGAAAGCCCGTAGTGAAGGAGGGTTTAGGCTTTCACAGAGTCGATGAAACTACGAGCACGGGTTTGGTGCTGACAAACACGTGATAATCTGGGATTCAGACTCACGATCGTAGGATCCTGCCACACGCGTGAGACTCAACTCTGCACAACGAACAGTGATGCCTGGCCACTGGCGACCGTTCACCTTTATGATGATGATAATAATGATGATGATGATGGTGGTTGTGATGCTGCTGCTGCTGATGCTGCTGCTGCTGATGATGATGATGACGACGATGATGATGATGATGATGGGGATAATGCTTCTGCTTCTGCTGCTGCTGATGGTGGTCGTGACTGTTTAATTCCATTACATTTCCAGCTCATACAGGACCCTTATTCTAGGTGATTCAGCAAACACGCACCTTTACAATGAACATCATCATAACTGGATGTATGTGTTGAGCAAGACAACAGCAGTCAATCCTGCATCATGACACATAACATACATAGAGACTTACGTACATGGAGGTAGACTTTGTACACAGTTTAGGGCGACAAGGTAGGCGAGCGGGTAAAGCGTTCGATCGTCACCCCGAAGGTCCAAGACTTATTCCCTTCATGGTACAATTTGTTATTGGAGTATTGCTAAAAGCGGCGTAAAGCCATGCTCACGTCATCAAATAAATGTTTCCGCACGTTAGATATTTAGGATATATAATTTTATGCCTATATGCACGCGTTAGCATACCAGAATTAAGTCATACCTTCTTATCGAGAAACGTCTGATCCATGTTTGGTTAACATAGTATTAACAGTTTATAATGGAAGAATGTACAATAAATGAACGAGTTCCACCAAGAACTCTTCGATCAGCAAATCAACACCTGCTATCTGTTCCTCAGTATAGACTTTCCAGCTATGGACTGAAGACTTTTATAGTGGCTGCCACAAAGTTATGGAATGATCTTCCACTTGAGATTAGACTTTCCTCAACATTTCAGACGCTCAATTTATAACTAAAGACACATTTGTTCAAAAAAGCTTTCCATAGTGACATTTCAAAGTAGCGCTTTGAGTATGAACTGCTACATGGAGGCTAGCTCATTGTAAGTGCACATTGTTGTTGTTGTTATCATCATCATCATCATCATCATCATCATCATCATCATTATTATTATTATTATTAGTAGTAGTAGTAGTAGTAGTAGTAGTAGTATTAATGTCTTTAGCTCTTTCTGCTCGTTAAGGTCAGCCAACTGTCGATACAAATTCGAAGAATACATTTCCTGAAAACCATGTTTTATCGTTTTACAAAGACCAGCAAGCTAAATGTCTGTCAAGAACATTTTGGTCTAAAATTATTTTGTATTTAGCATTTTCATATGTTATATTTCTGTGTGTGCTAACCTGCGTTTATTCTCCACGCGCCGGCTGTGGGGAGGTGTGATGTATCGATACACGATGTTAGGGTAACTTTGACCTTGATGGTGATGGTGTAACACCTGCAGCCTCCCTTTGACGTCATCCACTGTGGCGACATTTGGTTGATTGTAGTACATCTGTACTGACGGAATGGCGTTCATACCCGGTGCAAGAAGGACATTTTGTTTCAAATGAGAAGTGTTTGGGTATATTAATGAACCTCCGGACCGCCTCCGTGGTCTAATGGTAGAACGTCCGCCCGGAGTCAGTATATTGTGTCTGGGTTGAGTATTCATGTTAAACTGCGGCATGGTATCTCAGTGAGCTAGCACTATAAATCGGCATCAGTCCGGACTAGTACAAGCAGCCACACACACACACCCACACCCACGTGCATGCACGTCGCTATATAAGTGCGATAATCTTGGACGCGACGTTTAACCCCATTTCACCTCACCTTATGAACCTCCGTTTGAAAAATCTACGACGAAATGACAAACTAAATATATTATGTTTCGGTAACCTAGGCTTTGTAGAGGAGCTATGTTCTGTTTGTTTGTTGTTTAACCGAACTCAGCAACATTTCAGCTGCAGTTAATCACCGTTGTGTCGAAGTTGAAGGAACCACCATAAATGCTTCGAGTTATCCGAGTTTCGACACAACCGAAAATGATGATTAGTTTAGTCATGCACAGGGGCCATGCTTTTACTCGACATATCAGAGTTCGACACAACGGTATTTGACTGCCGCGCATAAGAAAGTATACACCCATCTTTTATAATGGCTTAAAATGAAACAAACAAGAAATCATTATTCGGTGGCGATGTATTTGATACTTTTTTAAGTGTAGTAATGTTTCATAAGGTTGTGTTTTGGGGGCCAAATCCAATTTCCAAGTGTATTCTTTCTTTTGCACAGCAGTTAATTATTTTTAGCATTTTCGGCAACATATTATACAATATTCTAAAGAATTTAAAAAAATGTTTGACTCGTCATGTCGATCTACTTAAACCATTCTGTATCTCCGGCATCTACAAGGCCGCAAGACATGATGTGTGTTAGCGTCGTGCCATCTTGTTAATTCAAACGCTGTAGATTTTGGTATAAAGGTGCTAAATATTTGACGTAGGACTGTGAATTTGTTGTATTGCAGCTGTTAGCAATATTCAAGCAATATCGCGGGACAGAGACCCAAACTGGCTTCATGTAACCATGTGGGAATCGAACCCGGGCCTTAGGTGTGACGAACGAACTTGTGACCATAAGGCCACATTTTGTGACAATATATTGATTCTATCTCTGATTGTACCCATGAGTGGAATCGAACCCAGGCTTTCGGCCTGACGAGTAAACGCTTTGACAACTAGACTGCCCCACCCACTGTGTTTGATGCTTCCAGCCGCTGTATCAACAGAAAAAATATCTCACAAATCGTTCGCATCTTGTGACAATATATGTGACCAACCATGGGATAAGGGACCATATGGCTGAAAAATTGCATTTTTACTTTTCATTATATTATAAAACTACAGTATCCTCGGAACACAAAAATACACGTAGCAAGCTTCAATTCATATTTATTACGGAGATACGTGGCATCAAATATTTTGACTCATTTTCCGACTTATAACTGTTTATGTAATAATTGTAGTTTTTAGACATAATGTTTGATGTATTGAAGTAGACATGTACGCTGAAAGGTTTTGAAATGATATCTTTATTCATCACGAACTCATGAGAAAAAGAAGAAGATATTTTTGTAGAGTACGCACACATGGCGATCTTCACTGAGGTGAATTGACGTCAAACATCTTATGAGGTCAGAGCGCAATTATATTCCAGCACCCATAACGTCCCTTTGTTCCCGGTTGGTCATATATTGATTTCCCATCTCATTAACTAACACATGCTGACCCTCCCACACGGTTGTGGTCGAAGTGAAGGGTGCTCCAACTACCCAACTCCGACGTGGTCAATACCCACCAGATGGCGCTACCACTATGGGTCCAATACGGCCAACAGGGCCGCTTCATATGACACAGTGTTAAGGAGCCAGTATATAAAGCAAGAGCTATGTACCTACGTTCTCTACTGCTGGCCTTCACGATGACGTGCATACGGATTCAACTCCTGGTGGTCATGGTGCTGCCTCTTTGTTCCCATGGTAACGGTTTATTATATTCTTGACTGAGTGGGTGAGTTGGGTTTAACGCCACTTTTAACAGTATTCCAGTTATATCAAGGCGTGCCAGCTTAATGTGGGAGAAAACCCCAAAATGATGCAGGTCTCAGACGTTTACCACTTCGGTGAAACCCACGAGCACGGGTATGGTGCTGACAAACCAAGAAACATAATCGTGTCGAACCGGGATTCGAACCCACAATCGTAGGTTTCTGGCGTGCCCAAGGGACGCAACTCTGCACAGCGAATCGCGGCACCTTAGACGACTGGGACGATTGGGCCACCTGTGCCCCCTTAGAAACATGTGATGTGAAGAATAGGATCTTTGGATATAATTAATTCTTATCTTTATTAATAATAGTTTAGTCGATCACTGAGGAGCTTATACCTGTGCTGATGTTTATGGCTTATAGTGTAGAACTGTAACCATGCATCAAGAACTGTAACTATGCACCAAGAACTGTAACCATGCTTCAAGAACCGTAACTATGCACCAAGAACTGTAACCATGCACCAAGAACTGTAACCATAGTTCAAGAACTGTAACCATGCTTCAAGAACTGTAACCATTCACCAAGAACTGTAAACATGCATCAAGAACTGTAACCATCATGATTACAATGTGACGTCGTCATGAACAGGCGAAGTTTAAATATATATTTATAAAATCATGAAGCAACAGGTTTATGATGTAATCTTGTTCCGTTTTACAATAAATGCAGCCTTTAATATTGTTCTTTTCCATTACCCTACATTTGAATAACAGTGAGATTACATTGTCGAGTTGTTCATCATCCGGTGTTCCGTTTTTTACAATTGATGTAACCTTTAAAATTGTACTTATTCATTATCCTACATTTGAAACACTGTGAGATAACATTGTGTTGTTGTTCATCAACCGGTGTTTCATTTTTACAATTAATGTAGCCTTTAAAATTGTTCATTTTCATTACCCAACATTTGAAAACCTGTGAGATTACATTGTCGTGTTGTTCATCTTTGCCAGGTAACAGCGACTGGGAAAGAATCAAAGCCAAGCTGGCACAAATGGTTCACCACAAACACCCAGACCCTTCACCAGCACCTTCTGAGATACAGCCAACGTTTGTTCTGGGAGCAGAGCACGGTCTTGGCCCAGATGCAGCTAAAGCTGATGTTGAGTTGGCGCCAGATGAAGACGTTGTCTGGGATGTGAAGGTGAAGAGTCTCCTTGATTCAGGGATACTAACTGGCCCAGGATCGGAAGACTTCAAGGACAAGTTGGAGCAGATGGAAAAGGAAGGGAAACATCACATGGAGCTAGAATTCGTGAGTTATCCGCAAACCAATGGTGGTGAGGTAGGATCTCTGTCCACAGAAGTCAGCAAGGCCGCTGATCCTGGGGAAGTCCTTGGTGTTGAGAAGAAGAGGAACAAGAGGAGGAGGAAGAAGAATATAGCAGGACAGAAAGGTCGTAGAGGGAGGAACCGTGCTCTCAGACGGCAGGAGAAACAGAGACAGAGAGAGCTGAAGAAGAAGACACGATTAGAGAGAAAAAGAAACCGTCAGGCAAAGATCGGAATCGTGGGAAGGAGAAAAAGACCTGTTCCGGTGTTAACAGGTGAAGAACAAAAGACAGAAAAGATTTCAAGAGGTTCACAGAAGGTCGCTAGTCAACCTGCACAAATACAGACTGAGTCTGCGGTGACTGGCAGGCAACCAGATCGTGCCAGTATCCCCGTGTTTCAACCATGGAAGGTCCAGAATCAAACTCCCGATGAGCAGAATGCTGACTCAGCAAATATAGAACCAAGCGAGGAAGATAAAACTCCTCAATCAGAGGGAGATCCAAATGTGGAGAGACAACCAGATCGTGCCAGTATCCCCGTGTTTCAACCATGGAAAGTCCAGAATCAAACTCCCGATGAGCTGAATGCTGACTCAGCAAATATAGAATCAAGCGAGGAAGATAAAACTCCTCAATCAGAGAGAGATCTAAATGTGGAGAGACAACCAGATCGTGCCAGTATCCCCGTGTTTCAACCATGGAAGGTCCAGAATCAAAGACCTGACGACCTGAATGCTGACTCAGCAAATATAGAATCAAGCGAGGAAGATAAAACTCCTCAATCAGAGGGAGATCTAAATGTGGAGAGACAACCAGATCGTGCCAGTATCCCCGTGTTTCAACCATGGAAGGTCCAGAATGAAAGTCCCGATGAGCAGAATGCTGACTCGGCAAATATAGAACCAAGCGAGGAAGATAAAACTCCTCAATCAGAGAGAGATCCAAATGTGGAGAGACAACCAGATCGTGCCAGTATCCCCGTGTTTCAACCATGGAAGGTCCAGAATCAAACTCCCGATGAGCTGAATGCTGACTCAGCAAATATAGAATCAAGCGAGGAAGATAAAACTCCTCAATCAGAGGGAGATCTAAATGTGGAGAGACAACCAGATCGTGCCAGTATCCCCGTGTTTCAACCATGGAAGGTCCAGAATCAAAGTCCTGATGAGCTGAATGCTGACTCAGCAAATATAGAATCAAGCGAGGAAGATAAATCTCCTCAATCAGAGAGAGATATAAATGTGGAGAGACAACCAGATGGCACCAGTATCCCCGTGTTTCAACCATGGAAGGTCCAGAATCAAAGTCCTGATGAGCTGAATGCTGACTCAGCAAATATAGAATCAAGCGAGGAAGATAAATCTCCTCAATCAGAGAGAGATATAAATGTGGAGAGACAACCAGATCGTGCCAGTATCCCCGTGTTTCAACCATGGAAGGTCCAGAATCAAAGTCCCGATGAGCAGAATGCTGACTCAGCAAATATAGAACCAAGCGAGGAAGATAAAACTCCTCAATCAGAGAGAGATCCAAATGTGGAGAGACAACCAGATCGTGCCAGTATCCCCGTGTTTCAACCATGGAAGGTCCAGAATCAAACTCCCGATGAGCTGAATGCTGACTCAGCAAATATAGAATCAAGCGAGGAAGATAAAACTCCTCAATCAGAGGGAGATCTAAATGTGGAGAGACAACCAGATCGTACCAGTATCCCCGTGTTTCAACCATGGAAGGTCCAGAATCAAAGTCCTGATGAGCTGAATGCTGACTCAGCAAATATAGAATCAAGCGAGGAAGATAAATCTCCTCAATCAGAGAGAGATATAAATGTGGAGAGACAACCAGATCGCACCAGTATCCCCGTGTTTCAACCATGGAAGGTCCAGAATCAAAGTCCTGACAACCTGAATGCTGACTCAGCAAATATAGAATCAAGCGAGGAAGATAAAACTCCTCAATCAGAGAGAGATCCAAATGTGGAGAGACAACCAGATCGTGCCAGTATCCCCGTGTTTCAACCATGGAAGGTCCAGAATCAAACTCCCGATGAGCTGAATGCTGACTCAGCAAATATAGAACCAAGCGAGGAAGATAAAACTCCTCAATCAGAGGGAGATCTAAATGTGGAGAGACAACCAGATCGTGCCAGTATCCCCGTGTTTCAACCATGGAAGGTCCAGAATCAAAGTCCTGATGAGCTGAATGCTGACTCAGCAAATATAGAATCAAGCGAGGAAGATAAATCTCCTCAATCAGAGAGAGATATAAATGTGGAGAGACAACCAGATGGCACCAGTATCCCCGTGTTTCAACCATGGAAGGTCCAGAATCAAAGTCCTGATGAGCTGAATGCTGACTCAGCAAATATAGAATCAAGCGAGGAAGATAAATCTCCTCAATCAGAGAGAGATATAAATGTGGAGAGACAACCAGATCGTGCCAGTATCCCCGTGTTTCAACCATGGAAGGTCCAGAATCAAAGTCCTGATGAGCTGAATGCTGACTCAGCAAATATAGAATCAAGCGAGGAAGATAAATCTCCTCAATCAGAGAGAGATCCAAATGTGGAGAGACAACCAGATCGTGCCAGTATCCCCGTGTTTCAACCATGGAAGGTCCAGAATCAAACTCCCGATGAGCTGAATGCTGACTCAGCAAATATAGAACCAAGCGAGGAAGATAAAACTCCTCAATCAGTGGGAGATCTAAATGTGGAGAGACAACCAGATCGTGCCAGTATCCCCGTGTTTCAACCATGGAAGGTCCAGAATCAAACTCCCGATGAGCAGAATGCTGACTCAGAGAGAGTCAAACGAGACAGTTGGTTCAACCGGATGTTCAAACAGTTCAAGTCGAATGGCGGAAAGAATTTCGGAAAGAATCGTGAGGAGAGTGAGGAGAACAAAGTCAGCAATGATGATGAGGATGATGAAGACGAGAACTGGCAGATTGGGGATGGTGGAAGCAGAAACAAAGGCCCTGGTGTGCTAACTCCAGATATGATCATGGTGGCCAGAGATGGTAAGCCTGGAAAGAACAATGCAGGCATGGCCCAGCTTCGGGGAGACGGTGACGACGGAACGGGGGAGAACCCCAACAAGCCACCAAACAAGCCAGAGATGAGACAACCACGTGCCGGGGGCGGACGGCGCGGAAAGGTGATGAATAGCCGGCCCTTGGATGACAAACATTCCGTGACGGAGGACGGAGACAGGGACTCTCGAGGGGAAGTGGTCCAGCAGACTGTTCCTGGGGATGCCCCACAGATGAGACTGGATGGTGACCAAGGTAAGTTGGAGTAGGGTGCCATTAGAAAGTAATAATCTTCTTATGAAAGTGAATTCGTAGCTAAACTAACCATAGAAACGGATTACGAGGGCACTATTCACGTACACTGTCGTATGCCCAATGCAACCAGAATGTGGTTATCTTGATAAAGAGGATTCCAAATTAACCTTAGCATAGAATGAATAGCTGGTTGCTGAGATATCGCAGAGCATTATTCACGTGCACTCTCTTTGTTTCATATCTGCTAGTTCGTTTCACACATGTCTCTCTACATATGCTACAACAATCCATGTCTCTCTACATATCCTACAACAATCCATGTCTCTCCACATATGCTACAACAATCCACGTCTCACCACATATGCTACAACAATCCACGTCTCGCCACATATGATACAACAATCCATGTCTCTCTACATATGATACAACAATCCATGTCTCTCCACATATGCTACAACAATCCATGTCTCTCCACATATGCTACAACAATACATGTCTCTCCACATATGCTACAACAATCCATGTCTCTCCACATATGCTACAACAATCCATGTCTCTCCACATATGCTACAACAATCCATGTCTCTCTACATATGCTACAACAATCCACGTCTCTCCACATATGCTACAACAATCCATGTCTGTCCACATATACTACAACAATCCATGTCTCTCCACATATGCTACAACAATCCATGTCTCTCCACATATACTACAACAATCCATGTCTCTCCATATATGCTACAACAATCCATGTCTCTCCACATATACTACAACAATCCACGTCTCTCCACATATGCTACAACAATCCATGTCTCTCCACATATACTACAACAATCCATGTCTCTCCATATATGATACAACAATCCATGTCTCTCCACATATCCTACAACAATCCATGTCTCTCCACATATGCTACAACAATCCACGTCTCTCAACATATCCTACAACAATCCACGTCTCTCTACATATGCTACAACAATCCACGTCTCTACATATGCTACAACAATACATGTCTCTCTACATATGCTACAACAATCCATGTCTCGCCACATATACTACAACAATCCATGTCTCTCCACATATCCTACAACAATCCATGTCTCACCACATATGCTACAACAATCCATGTCTCTCCACATATGCTACAACAATCAATGTCTCTCCACATATCCTACAACAATCCATGTCTCTCTACATATGCTACAACAATCCATGTCTCACCACATATGCTACAACAATCCATGTCTCTCTACATATGCTACAACAATCCATGTCTCTCTACATATCCTACAACAATCCATGTCTCACCACATATGCTACAACAATCCATGTCTCTCTACATATGATACAACAATCCATGTCTCTCTACATATGCTACAACAATCCATGTCTCTCCACATATGCTACAACAATCCATGTCTCACCACATATCCTACAACAATCTATGTCTCTCCACATATGCTACAACAATCCAAGTCTCACCACATATGCTACAACAATCCATGTCTCTCCACATATGCTACAACAATCCACGTCTCTCTACATATGCTACAACAATCCACATCTCTCTACATATACTACAACAATCCACGTCTCTCTACATATCCTACAAAAATCCATGTCTCTCTACATATGCTAGAAAAATCCATGTCTCTCTACATATAATACAACAATCCATGTCTCTCTACATATGCTACAACAATCCATGTCTCTCCACATATGCTACAACAATCCATGTCTCACCACATATCCTACAACAATCTATGTCTCTCCACATATGCTACAACAATCCACGTCTCTCCACATATGCTACAACAATCCATGTCTCTCCACATATACTACAACAATCCACGTCTCTCCACATATGCTACAACAATCCATGTCTCTCCATATATTCTACAACAATCCATGTCTCATCTCTTATGCTACAAGCCATGTCTCTCCACATATGCTACAATAATCCATGTCTCATCTCTTATGCTACAACAAGCCATGTCTCTCCAGATACACTACAACAATGTCTCTCAACGCGTTAAACCCAATTTCACCTCATATCACCAAGAATTATTTTAAAGGCTTCTCTCTCAACGCAGGATACCCGACGACAGCCTGAACATCGCACGTCGACAGCGGCATCAACACACACCTTAAGTACGGTGTCAGCGTCCCCTTTCCCTGAGCTGCAACTCATCTTTCGTGATGATCTTGTATCACTCTTAAGGATAACGACGACTCAATACATTATTCATTAACAGTCTGCAACGTTAGAAAAGTTTTGTTTTGAGTAAATGTTTTGAGTATAATACTGTGTTCAATATTCTTGATGACATCACTTCTCCGATATTTCTCAAATGGATTAACAATTCCTTATTTTCCACTCCAGTTATCCACAACTGAATCATTTTATCTATTTTCTTTGCTGTTCAACGCCGCGTTCAGCAATAGTCCAGCTATATGACGGTGGTATGTAAACAATCGAGTCTAGACCAGACAATCCAGTGATTGATAGCATGAGCATCGACCCACGCAATTGGGAAACGATGACATGCATCAACCACGTCAGCGAGCCTGACCACCGATCCGTTTAGTCACCCCTTACGACAAGCATGGGTTGCTGAAGACTTTTACTAACCCGGATCTTCACGGGTGCATTACCCCATCAAGATAGGTAGTGCAATAACAGTGTTTCCCTACAACCTAAGAGGGAGAGAGAGTAGCGCAGCGACTGTCATGAGTCTGTGGACTGGTATATTTACATATACTGTGGCAGTTAAAGCAAGGTAGGATAACTCCTTTGACACCCGGACAATTTTAATTATGTCATTCAATTTGGTATCAAGTATTGAGTCCGGTTTTTAATCATACAAAAAATGTTGTTATTAATCAGCACCAAAACTGTCAACCGTGGGAAAACTGCAACTGACTCGTATACTAAGATATACTCGTATACTAAGATATACACTATTAGAGGCGATGTTTCAAGAATATTTACGATTTATTTTCTATGTTTATTTTCTAAAATATTATAAATTATGTCCATTGTGATAAACACTGAACCGCAAAAGAAACGTCACCCCAAGTAACATTGCATGAAAAGTTGTCGTTTACATATCTGGGTAATTTTTGCCAAGTTTCATTTTTTTGATATGTCTCAAAGTATGTTTACAGTGTTTGGACAAACAAGGTTTCTCATATAGCTATCCATGGTGACGTTTCTTTTGTTGTTCAGTATAGTATGACCGTAGAGAAGGACTGCTAGCCTGTGACCTATTATCCACGTATGGTATCCTGTGCCCTTCTTTCACTGTCCTCTCTAAGTCGTAGTGTTCACAAACACAAGACCTTGTACATCGGTCGAACTGTGGAGCGTTGTGTCCGTGCATCAGTTATTAAATATTGGTTTGGCATCCATTTGTGTTACATTGTCAGTATCTACCTGTGTCGTCATCAGCTGTCGTCAGGGTGTTTGTGTGTGATGACAGTGACGTCATAGTCAGTGATATTACAGTTATATATATCACAGCTATCTGTAGTTAGCATATTACAGTTATATCTCGGAGAACTGTCGTCAGTGGTATTACAATTGTATCCCGGTGCGCTGTAATCTCACTAAAATCAGATCTAAGTTCTGGCTGCCGCTAAACAAAGATCTGAGGACATCCCAATACGGGTCACGTCAGACCGACCTTTCATTAACTTTGACCCACCACTGAAACGTAGAACAAGAAATCGACATCAGCCAATTAGAAAGCAGCTTTCTCGAGCTTTACGGCACTCGTTTCAACCTGGTGAGTAGCCTAGTGGTTAAAACGTTTGCTCGTCACGCCGAAGACCCGGATTCGAATCCCGACATGGGTATAATGTGTGAAGCCCATTTCTTGTGTCCCCCGCCGTGATATTGCTGGAATATTGCTAAAAGCGGCGTAAAATCAAACTCACTCTCTCACTCATGATCTGGTAAGCGACGCTTTGATTGGTCGTATGAAAGGTCGTTCTGACATGACGTGTAATGGGATGTCCTCAGATCTTTGTTTAGCGATAGCATGAGCTAAGATCTGATTTTAATGAGATTGGGTGCGATGTAGTCAGCAATAATACTGCTATATATCACAGCGGATATTTGAATGAGACAAAATATTCAAACAGTGCTCCAAGACATAAAAATACTGACAACACATCTATTTCACAATGTGCCGTTGACCTATAGTTTTTATACTCGGGTGCGGTGTTTGCCCGGAAGTACCGGCCTTCACCCGGGGCAACACAACAACATAGTTGGCGGTGTTCAAACATACCCGGACTTCCGGGTTCACACACGTGCTCTGCGACAGGAGACTGTAGTCGTTATATGTTGCCGGTGTCAGGTAAGGCAAACGTTCTAGTATTTTGTAAAATATCATCTTTATTTATATTATATTAGGAATAACATATATTTTAATAATAAAATAGTTTATTCGACGACCTGTACATAATTGAGTCAGGAACTGACGAACAGGTTTTTCTAAAAAGCTAACTTTAAAACCCGCACTAATCTCATAATACTGAAGGTGTTTTTTTAAAGTGTTCGAGCCTGACCCGCCTTTGTCACATGTTCTCATTCATCGTTTTGATTCTCTAAAAAACGTATCCGACCCTGATCTCATGATTGTATCTGAACAATACGGAGAATTATTGACCGGTTTCTCATACAGTATCTGATTTTCTCCCTGCTCAAGGGCGGTCGGGTAGCCTGGTGGTTAAAGCGTTCGCTCGTCACGCCGAAGACCCGGGTTCGATTCCCGACATGGGTACAATGTGTGAAGCCCATTTCTGGTGTCCCCCGCCGTGATATTGCTGGAATATTGCTAAAAGCGGCGTAAAACCATACTCACTCACTCACTCTCCCTGTTAAATGTGTTCTGTCTCCGATTAATCATTCTGTCTCTCTCTCTCTCCATGTATTAAAAGGCCACGACAGCATCGAAGCAATCTCGAAAGTGACCGCCATTCTAAATGCTGAATTTGTTTTCTAAGATTTTGGGATGTAGTTTTGCTTATAGCAATAGAATTGTGATGACGAGTATCATTATTCGAAAAACCTTTTTGACATAAGTTATATATTATTTACAATATAAGAGCGAACGCAGTGCGTGAGGGTTTGAGAGATTATTCTTTGACGCCGCAATAGTAGGCTTGCTGTTATTCACGCACACACACGCGGGCACACACACACACACAAACGCACACGCGCACACACACATACACACATACACCTGTTGTAACTACACTAAACATTATATATTCGGAAGATTTAAAAAATGTGGTCGGGTTTCTACACGTAAGCTGTTTGCAACTCGACAACTAACTTTTTGGTAGTGTAAATATCAAACCAATACAACGTACAAACTCTAAATACATCTAGGGTTGTTAACATTCACGTAGAACGTGTACGCAAACAGATCAGCACAAAATACACCGCGTCTTAGGAAACGGTCTAGACTAACATCTAGTCTCTGAAATGAACATATCGCACAGAAAAAACAGTTGTTCAATTATCTTAATAAAAATATAATAAAAGCGAGCCCAGAGACTCTCTTCATTTTCAGATACTGCAGTAATCTAGATTTGCCAAACATTATAGACTTGCATGGGCTGTATTTGATATATATGTGCAGGGTCTGTAAGACAGCCTAGAAACGGTCGTTTATTACAGGAGTGGGAGTGTCAGGTTTATCATTTACTAAAGTACTGAAACTAATTAAGAAAATGACACTAGTCCTGTAGTCCTTACCAAACTGCCTAATAGTCAAGGTATCACAAGGACGAGTAGAAATTTGCCCTTGTTAAGGATTTCGTTATCTGTTGTTTTTAATATCGGGACTAGTTGATAAAACTGTTAGTTTCTACCTACGTATTTGTACAAAACCTGTGGCCACATTTGCTATCCATTCGCCGAAAACTGTATGATGTACTTTGAAATAACACACAAAGCTATATAATTTCAAGCAATGAAAACGAAAACATGTTGATAAACATTTGTCACGTGACCGCACCACACCTTGGGAGTTGGGCGATGTGTCAGCACGGACCGACTTTCCGACAACGCAGCGTTCCTCGGAATAAGTCCGGCTTACCAGGAAAACCCACGTGACGTCACACATCCGCGTTGAGCTATAAATAGCACAACCGGACGCAGCGCTAACATATCTGATAAACAACCGGAGACTTGAAGTCACTAAATAGTCAGCTGCTACGAGTGTTATAACGTGCTTCTGCTACTGTCTGTAGACCGCTTTCGTGGATCTTCGGGATAATTTGGATATCACTGACCGGGAATTGCCTCGTCACATCTTTGCTGTCAAGAGCCATGTCTATCGCTACCGTGTACACGAACAAGCCCCTGGCTCACGTCCCCAGGGAATTCCAGGGTGCCCTGACGAGCCTCGTCCAAAAGGGGGTAGAGGCGAGCAGAGAGGTGAGAATATCATTTGTGTATAAATACAGTAAACTACGGTTATAACGAACTCAAAGGGACCACTAATTATAGTTCGTAATAACCGTAGTTCGGTATAAGCATATATACAGCATATATATATATATATATGTATATACACAACAAAAGGGTGGGACTAAAATAAGTTCGTTATATATCGGTATGTTCGTTATAAGCGTGTTCGTTATAAACGTAGTTTACTGTATGTCACGCGTATAGTCCGGAGATGCTAAACTCTATCAGGCGTTTTATTTTATTTGCTTAGTTTACGAATCCCCCGATACTACAAATAAGAAACGGGCCAAAACATTAAATTCAAGTTCAAAAAAGTTTCAAGTTTATAAACACCGAACATGATTCATGTTTATGAAAACAAAATTACAAATTCTTTCCATACCACTCACTAATCCAGGCAAGTGGTATTCATGCTAAAGAATCCATAATGTTTTGTTCAATACAGTTATGAAGCTAGAGAATTTAAAACAAACTGTTTTCTCGTTCCTCTGACTTTATGTTCTTACAAAAGAAAAAAAAGTAACTCACATGAAGTGACACGCCCCGATTTAACTGTAACTCTGATTAGCTGGTTAAACCCATCTAACACATCCGTCTCACACACCATCTCACATCTCATCTCACACACCCATCTCATACACCCATCTCACACACCCATCTCACACATCCGTCTCACACACCCATCTCACACACCCATCTCACACACTCATCTCACACACTCATCTCACACATCCGTCTCACACACTCATCTCACACACTCATCTCACACACTCATCTCACACACTCATCTCACACACTCATCTCACACACTCATCTCACACACCCATCTCACACACCATCTCACACACCCATCTCACACACTCATCTCACACACCCATCTCACACACTCATCTCACACACCATCTCACACACTCATCTCACACACTCATCTCACACACTCATCTTACACACCCATCTCACACATCCGTCTCACACACCCATCTCACACACTCATCTCACACATCCGTCTCACACACTCATCTCACACACCCATCTCACACATCCGTCTCACACACTCATCTCACACACTCATCTCACACACTCATCTCACACACCATCTCACACACCCATCTCACACACCCATCTCACACACCATCTCACACACCCATCTCACACACTCATCTCACACACCCATCTCACACACTCATCTCACACACCATCTCACACACTCATCTCACACACTCATCTCACACACTCATCTTACACACCCATCTCACACATCCGTCTCACACACCCATCTCACACACTCATCTCACACATCCGTCTCACACACTCATCTCACACACCCATCTCACACATCCGTCTCACACACTCATCTCACACACTCATCTCACACACTCATCTCACACACTCATCTTACACACCCATCTCACACATCCGTCTCACACACCCATCTCACACACTCATCTCACACATCCGTCTCACACACTCATCTCACACACCCATCTCACACATCCGTCTCACACACTCATCTCACACACTCATCTCACACACTCATCTCACACACTCATCTCACACACCCATCTCACACACTCATCTCACACACTCATCTCACACACCCATCTCACACTCATCTCACACACTCATCTCACACACCCATCTCACACACCCATCTCACACACTCATCTCACACACTCATCTCACACACTCATCTCACACACTCATCTCACACACCCATCTCACACACTCATCTCACACATCCGTCTCACACACTCATCTCACACACTCGTCTCACACACTCATCTCACACACTCATCTCACACATCCGTCTCACACACTCATCTCACACATCCGTCTCACACACTCATCTCACACACTCATCTCACACACCCATCTCACACACTCATCTCACACACCCATCTCACACACACATCTCACACACTCATCTCACACACTCATCTCACACATCCGTCTCACACACTCATCTCACACATCCGTCTCACAAACCCATCTCACACACTCATCTCACACACTCATCTCACACATCCGTCTCACACACTCATCTCACACATCCGTCTCACACACTCATCTCACACACTCATCTCACACACCCATCTCACACACTCATCTCACACACCCATCTCACACACTCATCTTACACACCCATCTCACACACTCATCTCACACACTCATCTCACACACCATCTCACACACTCATCTCACACACTCATCTCTCACACTCATCTCACACTCATCTCACACACTCATCTCACACACTCATCTCACACACCATCTCACACACTCATCTCACACACCCATCTCACACACTCATCTTACACACCCATCTCACACACTCATCTCACACACTCATCTCACACACCATCTCACACACTCATCTCACACACTCATCTCACACACTCATCTCACACTCATCTCACACACTCATCTCACACACCATCTCACACACCATCTCACACACTCATCTCACACACTCATCTCACACGCCCATCTCACACACCCATCTCACACACCCATCTCACACACTCATCTCACACACCCATCTCACACACTCATCTCACACACTCATCTCACACACCCATCTCACACACCATCTCACACACTCATCTCACACACCATCTCACACACCCATCTCACACTCATCTCACACACTCATCTCACACGCCCATCTCACACACTCATCTCACACACCCATCTCACACACTCATCTCACACGCCCATCTCACACACTCATCTCACACACTCATCTCACACACCTATCTCACACACCATCTCACACGCCCATCTCACACACTCATCTCACACATCCGTCTCACACACTCATCTCACACACCATCTCACACACTCATCTCACACACTCATCTCACACACTCATCTCACACATCCGTCTCACACACTCATCTCACACACTCGTCTCACACACTCATCTCACACACTCATCTCACACATCCGTCTCACACACTCATCTCACACATCCGTCTCACACACTCATCTCACACATCATCTCACACACCCATCTCACACACTCATCTCACACACTCATCTCACACATCCGTCTCACACACTCATCTCACACATCCGTCTCACAAACCCATCTCACACACTCATCTCACACACTCATCTCACACATCCGTCTCACACACTCATCTCACACATCCGTCTCACACACTCATCTCACACACTCATCTCACACACCCATCTCACACACTCATCTCACACGCCCATCTCACACACTCATCTCACACACTCATCTCACACACCCATCTCACACACCATCTCACACACTCATCTCACACACCATCTCACACACTCATCTTACACACTCATCTCACACGCCCATCTCACACACTCATCTCACACACTCATCTCACACACCCATCTCACACACCATCTCACACACTCATCTCACACACTCATCTCACACAATCATCTCACACACCCATCTCACACACTCATCTCACACACTCATCTCACACACTCATCTCACACACTCATCTCACACACTCATCTCACACACCATCTCACACACTCATCTCACACACTCATCTCACACACCTATCTCACACACCATCTCACACACTCATCTCACACACTCATCTCACACACTCATCTCACACACTCATCTCACACACTCATCTCACACACCATCTCACACACTCATCTCACACACTCATCTCACACACTCATCTCACACACCCATCTCACACACTCATCTCACACACTCATCTCACACACCATCTCACACACTCATCTCACACACTCATCTCACACACTCATCTCACACATCCGTCTCACACACTCATCTCACACACCCATCTCACACACTCATCTCTCACACCATCTCACACACTCATCTCACACACCATCTCACACACTCATCTCACACACTCATCTCACACACTCATCTCACACGCCCATCTCACACACTCATCTCACACGCCCATCTCACACACTCATCTCACACACTCATCTCACACACTCATCTCACACACTCATCTCACACACCATCACACACCCATCTCACCTCACACACTCATCTCACACATCCGTCTCACACACTCATCTCACACACCCATCTCACACATCCGTCTCACACACTCATCTCACACACCCATCTCACACACTCATCTCACACACCCATCTCACACACTCATCTCACACACTCATCTCACACACCATCACACACACCCATCTCACACACTCATCTCACACACTCATCTCTCACACCATCTCACACACTCATCTCACACACTCATCTCACACACCATCACACACACCCATCTCACCTCACAAACTCATCTCACACATCCGTCTCACACACTCATCTCACACACCCATCTCACACATCCGTCTCACACACTCATCTCACACACCCATCTCACACACTCATCTCACACACCCATCTCACACACTCATCTCTCACACCATCTCACACACCCATCTCACACACTCATCTCACACACCATCACACACACCCATCTCACCTCACACACTCATCTCACACATCCGTCTCACACACTCATCTCACACACCCATCTCACACATCCGTCTCACACACTCATCTCACACACCCATCTCACACACTCATCTCACACACCCATCTCACACACTCATCTCTCACACCATCTCACACACTCATCTCACACACTCATCTCACACACCCATCTCACACACCCATCTCACACACTCATCTCACACACCCATCTCACACACTCATCTCACACACTCATCTCACACACCCATCTCACACACTCATCTCACACACCCATCTCACACACTCATCTCACACACTCATCTCACACACTCATCTCACACACCCATCTCACACACTCATCTCACACACCCATCTCACACACTCATCTCACACACCCATCTCACACACTCATCTCACACACTCATCTCACACACTCATCTCACACACTCATCTCACACACCATCTCACACACCCATCTCACACACTCATCTCACACACTCATCTCACACACTCATCTCACACACCCATCTCACACACCCATCTCACACACTCATCTCACACACTCATCTCACACACTCATCTCACACATCCGTCTCACACACTCATCTCACACACTCATCTCACACACCATCTCACACACTCATCTCACACACTCATCTCACACATCCGTCTCACACACTCATCTCACACACCATCTCACACACCATCTCACACACTCATCTCACACATCCGTCTCACACACTCATCTCACACACCATCTCACACACCATCTCACACACCCATCTCACACACTCATCTCACACACTCATCTCACACATCCGTCTCACACACCATCTCACACACCCATCTCACACACTCATCTCACACACCCATCTCACACACCCATCTCACACACTCATCTCACACACTCATCTCACACACTCATCTCACACATCCGTCTCACACACTCATCTCACACACTCATCTCACACACTCATCTCACACACTCATCTCACACACCATCTCACACACTCATCTCACACACTCATCTCACACATCCGTCTCACACACTCATCTCACACACCATCTCACACACCATCTCACACACTCATCTCACACACCCATCTCACTCATCTCACACACTCATCTCACACACTCATCTCACACATCCGTCTCACACACTCATCTCACACACCCATCTCACACACTCATCTCTCACACCATCTCACACACTCATCTCACACACTCATCTCACACACTCATCTCACACGCCCATCTCACACACTCATCTCACACACTCATCTCACACACCCATCTCACACACTCATCTCACACACTCATCTCACACACTCATCTCACACACTCATCTCACACACCCATCTCACACACCCATCTCACACACCCATCTCACACACCCATCTCACACACCCATCTCACACACCCATCTCACACACCCATCTCACACACTCATCTCACACACTCATCTCACACACCATCTCACACACTCATCTCACACACTCATCTCACACATCCGTCTCACACACTCATCTCACACACCCATCTCACACACTCATCTCTCACACCATCTCACACACTCATCTCACACACCCATCTCACACACCCATCTCACACACCCATCTCACACACTCATCTCACACACCCATCTCACACACCCATCTCACACACTCATCTCACACACTCATCTCACACACTCATCTCACACACCATCTCACACACCCATCTCACACACTCATCTCACACACTCATCTCACACACCCATCTCACACACTCATCTCACACACTCATCTCACACACTCATCTCACACACTCATCTCACACATCCGTCTCACACACCCATCTCACACACCCATCTCACACACCCATCTCACACACTCATCTCACACACTCATCTCACACACCCATCTCACACACTCATCTCACACACTCATCTCACACACTCATCTCACACACTCATCTCACACACCCATCTCACACACCCATCTCACACACTCATCTCACACACTCATCTCACACACTCATCTCACACACCCATCTCACACACTCATCTCACACACTCATCTCACACACCATCTCACACACTCATCTCACACACTCATCTCACACACTCATCTCACACACCCATCTCACACACCCATCTCACACACCCATCTCACACACCCATCTCACACACTCATCTCACACACTCATCTCACACACCCATCTCACACACTCATCTCACACACCCATCTCACACACCCATAACATCCGTGAAGATCCGGGGTAGAATAGGTCTTCAGCAACCCATGCTTTCCGTAAAAGGCGACTATGCTTGTCCTCAGAGTCGACTAACGGGATCTGGTGGTCAAGCTCGCTGACTTGGTTGATGCATGTCATCGTTTCCCAATTGCGTGGATCGATGCTCATGATGCCAATCACTGGATTGTCTGGTCCAGACTCGATTATTTACAGACCGCCGTCATATAGCTGGAATATTGCTGAGTGCGGCGTTACAAAACAAACAAACAAACAATCACTAACTCAATAACTGCGGCTCCTGATTCTGACTGCATTTCCTGATTGGCCAGGTTGTTGTGGTGCGAGTGTGTTCGGAGGAGAATATGACGATGGGCGGGAACTTCCACCCATGCGTGTTTGCGACCCTGGAAACGTCAGCCAAGCTGTCCCCCGCCAAGTGTGTGGAAGTGCTGTCCCAGCTGGAGAACTTTCTGCACTCCAAGCTACAGGTGCCCACAAACAGGTAATGTACAGAATCAGAAGCCATACGACGGTGAATGGTCTCTGACAGATTGTTGCAATGGTTGGAAAAACATCTTACCGAGCCCAGGGAGTTAACTGACTGTAAAAGTCCAGTTTCCCCAGGCAAGGGAGTTAACTGACTGTAAAAGTCCAGTTTCCCCAGGCAAGGGAGTTAACTGACTGTAAAAGTCCAGTTTCCCCAGGCAAGGGAGTTAACTGACCGTAAATGTCCTGTTTCCAACTGGTCTTTTATAGTCAATTAACTCCCTTGCCTCGGGAAGATGTTTGAAAACCAACCGCCGTTGTCAACCGCATTTCAGACAAGTGTCATTGGAATGTAATCTAAATGCTTTAGGCGCGAAAGGACAGTGTCTCAGAATGTGTAATATTGGATAGTATGTATTTGTTTGTTGTTTAACGCCGCACTCAGCAATATTCCAGCTATATGACAGCGGTCTGTAAATAATCAAGTCTGGACCAGACAATCAAGTGACTGACATCATGAACATCGATCTAGGCAAATGAGATGCGATGACATGCATCAACCAAGTCAGCGAGCTTGACCACCGATCCCGTTAGTCGGCTCTTACGACAAGCATGGGTAACTGAAGACCTATTCCCTACCTGGATCTTCACGGGTCTATTTGATAGTAACACAACTTTCACGCTCGTGTCTTCTGTCTCAATTTTGATGTGTAATATATCACTCAGAAAACGTCGATAACAAATCTTCGGAGTTTTTATATAAAAAGCCAATTGGTTTTTCTTTGTTCCTCGACAATTGTTCTTATAATGTTGCTCAGAGTGTCATACACTCTCACTCTTAAATTACAGTGGCAGGATGTATACTTTGTTGGTGTATAGCTCGTTGTCCCGCAAAAGTGTGGTAAACATTTTCGTTTTCGACGTCTGAAATGATGATGGGTTTAAAATTTAGACAATTCTGATCCAATTCTAATCATGGTCGCCTAGGCAGCCATATTGAAAAAGTAATGTTTGCCTATTACTCAATTATTTTTGAAAAAATAATGTCATTTGATATGCAGTTTAGCTCACCTGAATAACAGCATACGAGTAAGTTCAGGTGAGCTAAAGAGGTTTGAGGTTATTTTCTATTTTTATCATCCCCTCTCTACCCCCTCGTCTTACAGAATCCTCATCCGCCTGATCCCTGTCGAAGCTCACCTCTCCTCCTACAGCAGCCAGCAGCATCATCTCAACATCGTCGGCTCCTAAACGTGCCTGCCTCGTAGACTCTGTAAATTTGTTATGTGTTTGTTTGTTGTTAAACGCCGCACTCAGCAATAGTCCATGCCAGCTATATGTCGGCGGTCTGTAAATGATCCAGTCTGGACCAGACAATCTAGTGAATGACATCATGAGCATCGATCTACGCATTTGGGATACGATGACATGCATCAACCACGTCAGCGAGCCTGACCACCCGAACCCGTTAGTCGCCTCTTGCGACAAGCATGGCTTGCTGCAGATCTAGTCTCTACCCGGATCTTCATGGGTTTTCTGTAAATATGTGAATAAAGCATCTCTACAAAATCATAGCATGACTTTCATCTCATTACCACATCGCGAAACCTTAAAGGAAATCATCAACCGTACCAAAATGCTGGACGAACGAAAGTAACACGTGACCAAGACACGTGACTATTATCTCATTACCACATCACTCTACAATTTAAAGGTAACCATCAACCATACCAAAACCCTGGACGACCGTTAGTAACACGTGACCACACCACTCTACAATTTAAAGGTAACCATCAACCATACCAAAATACTGGACGAACGAAAGAAAAACGTGACCAAGACACGTGACTATTATCTCATTACCACACCACTCTACAATTTAAAGGTAACCGTCGACCATACCAAAACGCTGGACGACCGAAAGTAACACGTGACCAAGACACGTGGCTATTATCTCATTACCACACCACTCTACAATTTAAAGGTAACCATCAACCATACCAAAATGCTGGACGACCGAAAGTAACATGTGATCAAAACACGTCACAATGGAATTCCCTTTCTGCACACACCAGTGTGCTAGTTAAGACTTTTGTGGAAAAAGACAGCTACGCTACACTATATACATGCACGCCTCCCTTTAGGAAGAGGCTGACCTTGGAATGAGCGAGCAATGGCTGCCTTGAATCATACAAGGTCGGTGGAATAGCCCAATGGTTACAGCGCTTGCTTCTCATGCCAGGTCGATTTCAACATTGGATCAGTGTAAGAGTCGGAGGCTCCATTGTGATAGGGCGGAATACTGCTAAAAGCGGCGTAAAAATCTATCCAGTCAGCCGAGATTGAACGAGGCTGGTAATGCCATTTTTAAAGTCGTAAGGTTCACGTGACTATCACGTGACTCAAAGCAACCAGCGGCACGATTAGCCTGCTGTAGTAAATGTTCTGATTTTGTTTTTGTCCAAATCAAAGTGATTCCCAATATATGTTGTAAATCTTACGTCGTTTTCAAAAACAGCCCGGCATGTTTAACGATTATTATTTAGCGGGATATGATTGTATGAACCCTGCAAATTCGTCTCACTGTATGAAGCTGATTAAATTGGTCGCAAGTATATACTCATATGTTGCCGGAGACCTATTCTAACCAAGAATCCGCATGGGTCGATTTTACCCCACATTTACAATGTAGTTATAAACTCAATCAATTTGAACCATGGACTTTGGAAAATGTATGCATTTGCCGCGGACGGCCGCGTTAAAGAAAATTCATTCACTCGTCCACTGTTCACATTGCAACACGGAAACAAAAATGCTTTCGATAAATATATAATCTGTATGCAAATATAGGCGCGTAGCCAACAATGACGTGATCGGTGGGGTTTAGGGTTCAAGAGCGACGTGCAGGTGAGGTGAGGTGAGGTGAGGTGAGGTGAAATGGGTTAACGCTTTCAAGATTATTGCACTTGCGAGTGTGTGTGAGTGTGAGTGTGTGTGAGCGCTAGTCCCGACTGATGCCGATTTTACAGTGCTAGCTCACTGACGTGCCATGCTGCATGACGTCGGCCTATTGTTCTCCAGTTGGGTTAAATCTCATTAAATTTGGTTTTGGTTTGGTTTGTTTAACGCCGCACTCAGCAATATTCCAGCTATATGAAGGCGGTCTGTAAATTATCGCGTCTGGACCAGACAATCCAATGATTAATATCATGAGCATCCATCCACGCAATTAGGATCGATGACATGCATCAAACCAAGTCAGCGAGCCTGACCACCCGATCCCGTTAGTCGCCTTTTACGACAAGCAAAGTCACGGGTTCTCATTAATACGGATGTCATGATGTCCCCGGGATTTATCAATACAGCTTCCGTTTACATTGTAACATGTGAATGTTTCTTCCTTGAGATATATTTTGCATTTGAACCCAATCTCAAAGGAGAAATGTTTTCTTTTCATTCCCGCGCATTCATCACACAACCTTCGTTTCTGTATCCCATCGCACCACAAGGATAAAGAGGCGCTGATAAACCACAATGATTTTAAGAACGTCTTTTTCAAGTCCCGTACGCCGGAACAGATATTTTACTCCCGTTTCCAAAGGTTCATGGAAAGTATGTTTGAAACATAAAAATGTTGGTAAATATTGTTTCAAGTTTTTTTTTCAGTTTATAAGTTAGATGAAACACTTATCCTCTGGTTTGGGGTTTTAAATGTCAATAAACCATCTGGCGTGTTTTATCCTACACATATATCCCAGCCACAGGTTTGGGGCTTACAAAATCTGTAAAAATATGTGTGAATCTGGGATTCGAACACACGATCATAGGTTTCTGAGGTGCCTCAAGGTAGTGTGTGTGTATGTGTGTGATAATTGCTTAACAAGTCACTCTGCAATATTCCAGCCATAAGACTGACATTACATTTCATTGATTGATATCATGAGCAACGACCCACACTGTCCGGATACGTTGCCATGCCATCAACCAAGTGACCAGCCTCCCACCAGATCCATTCATGTCGCCTCTAACCACCTGCATAGGTTGCCCGAGACCAATTCAAACCCCCATCGATTGCACCATTGACACCATTATTTTAATCCAGAACATACTTACAGGATTGATTTGTGTAAAATAACGAAAATTAAGACTTCAGGATCAAACAAGATTTTCACTGGTTTCAGTGACGTCATACAGCTTGGGGCCCTTGAAGATTCCGGGGTAGAATAGGTCTTCAGCAACCCATGCTTGCTGTAAAAGGTGACTATGCTTGTCGTAAGAAGCGACTATCGGATCCGGTGGTCAGGCTCGTTGACTTGGTTGATGCATGTCGTCGTGTCCCAATTGCGTGGATCGATGCTTATGATGTCAATCACTGAATTGTCTGGTCCAGACTTGATTATTTACAGACTGCCTTCATATTGCTGGAATATTGCTGAGTGCAGCATTAAAAAATATACAAACAAACAAACAAAACAAATCATACAGATTCGCCCTCACTCTGTGAAGGTTCATACTCCAAAGAACTCACAGAAAGTTTAAGCCAATTCTGAAATGAACGTTTGCTATCATGTGACCGGCCTCTCTTCAAACGGAAAAGTGATATATCATAAACTTCACATTGAAAAATCATAATTTGTTGTTTTCAACTTCTTAAGATAAACGTACACAGAATATTGCTAACCGTGGCGTAAACCATACTCTCTCTTTTGAGGAGGTCTTACTCATAATAAATACTATGAATAATATATTTACATTGATAGTGACTTCTCATTCATTTATATTATTTTTACACATTTCAATTTTTTGGAGTCAGTGGATTCGTAAACCAAGTTATTGAAAGAATCTGGCCTAAACAGAAAAAAGGCCGCTGAGGTAGAACCAGACCTTAGTCATACAAGGTGAGGTGAGGTGAAATGTGGTTTAACATCGCATCCAAGATTATTGCACTTATATAGCATCGTGCATGCGTGTGTGTGTGTGTGTGTGTGTGGCTGCTTGTACTAGTCCGGACTGATGCCGATTTATAGTGCTAGCTCACTGAGATACCATACCGCAGTTTAACATGAATACCCCACTCAGACACAGTATACCGACTCCGAGCCAACCAGTCCTTGTTTTAGCCCCTTAATGCCAAGCGCCAGACAGGGTAACAACAAGTACCATCTTTTAACGTCTTTAGGTATGACGCTGCCGGGGATTGAACCCCGGACCTTCCTCTCTCCAGGTGGGTGCCCTACCACTAGACCACGGAGGCTGTCAGTCATACAAGGACAAGATAGTGAGGACAAATATGTAGTTTATTGAGACACACTTCTCAAACATAACAATACAAATATATACAACCAGGTTATCAAAGCCAGTGTGGGCGCGGGGGGATATCATGGCTCATCCTCCCTTATCCAGGGTATAATATGTCCATTCGGTCACAATACATACCCCGGACCCAGTCCATCATAACTTCATTTGGGAGAGAGTCGAAGGGAGTTTATTGGAGACAGCAGCGATTCCATAATATTGACACAGGACAACATCTCATGCTAATAACACAAAACAGGAGTGAGACTGTATTTTTACACATTTCATTCTTTGAGTGTCCCCCCCCCCCCCCCCCCCCCCCCCAAACCTTAAAAATCAATGTGACTGTTCACATATGCAAAAACATTGACACAACATGCAATCAGTCAAGTGTTCCAAAGAAACACTTCATAGCCCATACACTTCTTGATAAGGGTACAAATATTACAATGATTAAGAAAAGAAATAACTGCTTTAAATGTCTACATGTAAACTGTATCTATAAGCATTACAGTGTCAAAGAAATTTCAGGGGTAGATTTGTTAATATAATTCCACTTCCATGTGGTGATAGCACAAATCAAATAGAGCCTTTGGAAGTAGTGGTCTTGGCCATGTTATGATTATCGATTAGTTTATCTTTCTTGTTTGTTTGTTTATTTGTTGATTAACGCCGCTCTCAGCAATATTCCAGCCATATGACGGCGGTCTGTAAATAATCAAGTCTGGACAAGATGATCCAGTGATTGACATCATGAGCATCTATCTAATCAATTGTGATACGATGACATGCACCAACCAAGTCGGCGATCCTGACCACCCGATCCTGTTAGTCGCCTCTTATGACAAGTATAGTCTCCTACGGCAAGCATGGGTTGCTGAAGACCTATTCTAACCCTGATCTTCACGGCTCTTATCTATCTTGACTGGGATTTGATTGGAACATGCCTAGATGAGCAAAAGACACGGCCATCAGCAGTTTCCACAAACTGATTTGGTCATTTTGAAAATAAACCAGCCAAAACATGACCAAATTAGGGATGAAGTATCGGCTTCAAATACTAGCCGGTCCAGTGTTGTATTTGGTTGCCACAAGCCAAGGGACAAGCAGCCCAATCTACCCCTCAAGTTTTCATGTACAGATGAGGATAGCCTGTCAAAAACATTTCATCTGGAACAAACTCCAAATCCCAAAATGTAACAATCAACAAGAATATATTACAAGTGAAATGTTGGTCATGCACTCCAATCTGACTTCATCAGGAGCTATGGAATAGTTTGTCACATTAAGGCACCGACATCTCCAGCAATACAGGGAGGCACAGGTGGCCCAGTCGTCTAAGGCGCCGCGATTCGCTGTGCAGAGTTGCGTCCCTTGGGCACGCCAGAAACCTATGATTGTGTGTTCGAATCCCGGTTCACCCTGATTATGTTTCTAGGTGTGTCAGCACCATACCCGTGCTCGTGGGTTTCACCGAAGTGGTAAACGTCTGAGACCTGCATCACTTCGGGCTTTCCTCCCACATTAAGCTGACACGCCGTGATATAACTTGCATACTGTTAAAAGCGGCGTTAAACCCAACTCACTCACTCCAGCAGAACCACAAACACCAGGATGTTCTTGTCCAGTGGGGTATTCTGTGTGAGAATACGTCGTGGGTACTCCAGACTTGTCTTACAGGGGTTTAAGCTTGGGCCAAAAGGTGCTAGCAGACTTGATACAAGTCATGTAATATTGTCATGTCTGTTGACTCGAATTCCAGGAGTTCCTGATTACCGTTATTCCAAGACAATGTCTCAGTTTCACACACAGCACCAGCATGCAAAATAAAATAAACGCTGGTTGGTAGCCCGTGCCTAGCTTAATTTTATTCTAGTGAGCTGTAATATTGTTATTCAGGTGTCAAATATGAATTTCGAAAAAAGGAAAGGAATTTCCTGCTAAATCAGTCGATCTGCTTCAAATAGCTGATTTGTTGAACTCAGTGCTCCATTGCATACCTGTGCTACTATAGTACAGCACCTTCCTATCTGAGTGAACTTCTTACCCTACACCAGCCAGCACGAGATCTCAGATCAGCACATAAACTCCAGTTTAGTGTCCCTATGGTCTCACTCAAAGCATTCGGCAACAGAACTTTTGCTCACACTGCATCAGTGCTCTGGAATTCCCTTCAAGTGGAAATTAGGCAATCTCCAACTCTGGACACTTTCAAGACAAAACTAAAGACTTATCTCTTTAGATGTGTCTATGACCCTGTGTGCGGCGCTATGAGCGAGTACGTAGACGGAAGTGGCGCTGAAGAAATGGACTTTATTATTATTATTATTATTTACACATATTCGTGTAGAGTGAACGCTGTATTCCAGTTATATTAGGCTTGTCAGCTTGATGTGGGAGGAGTGAGTTAGTGAGTCGAGTTTAACGCCACTTTTAACAGTATTCCAGTTATATCGCGGCGTGTCAGCTTAATGTGTGAGGAAAGCCCGAAGTGATGCAGGTCTCAGACGTTTACAAATTTGGTGAAAGCCACGAGCACGGGTATGGTGCTGACACACCTAGAAATATACCGTATTCTAAGTAATAAGTGCTCAGGGCGCTCTCAAAATAAGAAATAGGGGGCTCTTATTAGAATGGTATTTTGATTGAAAAAAAAAAGAGTTGAAAGATACATTTTGTGGTTTATGCTGACAGCCTGAAATGTTTATATACGACAGATATATCTTTCCAGAATTAAATTGCCCATAATTAATGGTGCGTATAACACACGAGTGTGTTTTATACACGAATAAATAAGTCTTGTGTACATTGATCAATCGGAAGGGGTGCTAATTGGGATTGTTCACAAGCCAATATATTAATATATATCGCCGTGGGCGCTTATGAGAGTGGGGCGCTTATTACGTCGAATACGGTAACCGGGGCGAACCGGGATTTGAACCAAAGGTTTCTGGTGTGTCCTATGATGTACAGCGAATTGCATCACCTAAACCAACTGGGCCACTCGTGCCCCTCATCCATGTGGAGCTCATGCACCATATACACATGCATGTTGAGGTGCAGTCCTGATGCACGGCTATCCTGATACACTTGCAGGGTCAGCTTTGTGATCCAATCATATGTCTGTCTCTCCCGGCTGTCAGTTTCTAGCCACATCTAGCCTCACATCTAGCCTCACATCTAGCCTCACATCTAGCCTCACATCTAGCCGGAATGTCACTAGTCCTGTGAAAGCATTCACTCACACACCAAGACGTCCACCTGGTCAGTTTGGTCTTCCTGCTTGCTGACTGTGATACGTGCTCTGAAAGAGAAAATTGCGACTGAGTAAGTGAGGTTAGGTTCAACATAATTTTGAACGATATTTCAGTTACAGCACGGTGTGTCTGCTTAGTGTCATCTTCCCGAGGCAAGGGAATTAACTGACTATAAAAATCCAGTTTCCACCCTTGCCGAACTAGGCTGGTATTATGGAGTTACATTTTGGCTGGACTAACGAGTCTATGCATAGTCCAATCAAAATTGTGCAACGAAATCGAAATCCGGTAAACTGTCATGCAGATTTCGGTCGATTGAAGGATTTGCAAAGCATGTGCACCGCCAACTCGTTGTTTACAGATATTTTCTAAATCTTTTCATGTTTTTAATCAAGGTGCTCACGCTTTGCGCGATGTTAAGACCCGTTTTATCACAACATAGACCTTGATTATTGATCAGATCGTCTTGACTGGGCGCCACTGTTTTGTTTGAAACAAATGCAAGTGATACGAAAGGTGGAATCTGATTGGTCTAAAGGAGAGGCTTAGAAGGGACATAACAGCCACTGGTGGCGCAACGATGGACCCAAGGATTTCCAATCTAGTTCGGCAAGGGTGGAAACTGGACTTTTAAAGTCAGTTAACTCACTTGCCTCGGGAAGATGCTTAGTGTGGGAGGTAAGCCCTACCGTATATTGCTGTCTATAAGGCAAGTTTTCATAACTAGAATTAGGGGGGTTTGAAGTGGGGACCCCCTATACACGGGGTTGAAGATCTCACAATTATTGCTAATTGTACCACTTTCAGGCTCCCCTGGCGAGGACAACCGGCGTTTGATAGCCAGAACAGCACCAATGTTGTTTGACAGTAAACTTCATATTTTGTCCAAAATAACTGTACCAAGAACTATTTCTGAATATAAACACCAATTGTATCTGATTTTCTTGTTTAACTGAGTCTTGCCTCTGATAGATAATATATCAACACGAGTTGATAAAAGTGGAAAAACTCCGGGGCTTACCAAGGATTTTTTCCACTTTTATCAACGAGTGTTGATATATTTGATTTCAAAAGACACGAGGGTGAGATTTTATTATCACCAACATCATTCTTCCAACTTTTTCAGTTTGTAGACAGTAATAAGCAGTGTCTTAAGTGTAAAAAGTGCTGCTAACAGCTTCAGTAGCAGAGCAATTGGTGATGTCATTTGAATGTGACGTCATGGTAACTAGTGACGTCACACTGGTCTGCAAAGCATTGTGATGCACTTGATCTCACCCAAGCGATATCTCCTGTGGGAGCCATTTTGGATGATAAATATAAATAACTTATGCCAAAGGTGCATAAGATAATATGAGATGATCCCGCTTATGTGTGCTTCCAGCTCTCGACTTACGGATGTTGAGTTTTTTCATTTGTCAGCTGGCTTGGCAACATGGACAGAACCAAGACTCAGTTAAACAAGAAAATCAGTTACAATTGGTGTTTTTATACAGAAATAGTTCTCCGAACAGTTATTTCCGACAAAACATGAAGTTTACTGTCAAACAACATTGGTGACGTACTGGCTATCGAATGCCGGTTGACCACGTCCATTTCTACCCTTGCCGACCTAGCCTGGAATTTCTGGGCTCGATCGTAGCGCCACCAGTGGTTATTACAAACTATGTCTCTTTTATAGTCAGTTAACTCCCTTGCCTAGGGAAGATGCAAGCTCCTTCCTAGCGCGTGACACCTTCGTTACACTCTTAATAACATCGCTGCCACCAGTTTGGGCACGGCCATTACAAGAATCTTGAAATTTGCCCTCTAACCCCGGATATAGTAACATTTATACTTTCGTCTTTGGGAATGCCAATACAGTTATTTTTTAAAAGGTTTACGACTGACCATATTTCCAAGATGAATTAACCTTCTTGTTCGTTTGGTTCAAGATTGCAGATGAACGGAAAATCAACCGAATTCTCCCATACATTCTTACAATACCAATTACATGATTGTTGTAATGAAACAGAAATTCACAAAGAAAATAATATAGCAGAGATAAAGCATCACAGCAGTCATCACTTGTTTGTGAACATAAGTCAGTCAGTTGCGAGTTCAGCTCCAACCATGGTTGTGGCCACCTATCACAGTGGGGAGCTTTCACTGGTGGCAGCGATAGTACAGAGAGCTCCACAAACGGGATATCATCAGAGTGAGTGAGTGAGTTGGATTTAACGCCCCTTTTAACAGTATTCCAGTCATATCACGGCGTGTCAGCTTAATGTGGGAGGAAAGCCTGAAGTGATGCAGGTCTCAGACGTTTACCACCTCGGTGAAACCCACGAGCACGGGTATGGTGCTGACAAAACTAGAAACATAATCAGGGCGAACCGGGATTCGAACCCTCAATCACAGGTTTCTGGCGTGCCCAAGGGACGCAACTCTGCATAGAGAATCGCAGCGCCTCAGACGACTGGGCCACCCGCGCCCCCAAAATCATCAGAGCCAACAAGCAATAAATGAAGGAAACAAGCAGTTTAACTTTCAGCTTAAATGGTTTCCACCTTTCCACCTTTGCCAAACTAGGCTTGAATTTCTGGGCTCGAATGTAGTGCAGCAGTGGCTATTACGAGTTATGTCCCTTTTACAGTCAGTTAACTCCCTTGCCTCGGGAAGATGGTCACTATGATGGGAAGCGAGGTCGTACCTGTGTGGGTGGCTGGTAGGTGCTTGAGGGGGTAGCCTGGGTGCGGGCGGGGTACCCGGTCACTATACTGCCCTGGAATGATAGAACAAACGTGAGGGACAGACCATTGGATGCCTGGAATTTTGTATCAGACTTAGATATTTTTCAGCTTCAGCTGCAAAGCCATATATTTTATTATTATTGTTTGTTTGTTGTTTAACGCCGCACTCAGCAATATTCAAGCAACATGAAGGCAGTCTGTAAATAATCGAGTCTGGACTAGACCATCAAGTGATTGACATCATGAGCATCGATCTAGGCCATTGGGATATGATGACATGCATTAACCAAGTCAGCGAGTCTGACCACCCGATCCCCTTAGTCGTCTCTTATAAGCACAGTATCCTGTATCAGATCTCTAGATGTTATGATTTTTTACATTAGCAGTATCTCGTGTGCAGGCTGCAACTTTATCCTCTCGTCCGAAGCCCTTGTCTTGTAAACTTTCTTGGTATCTAGAAAGATCAGCTTATACTAGTCCACTCACTAAGACTAACACCTACAATAATGCCACTCTACAAGTGTGGCAGAGTAGGCTCAACAGTTTTGGAAATAAAGCAAGGCTCACTAACAAGCAAGACTTCGACTCCAACATATTTCTTAATTAAAAAAAATTAAAAAAGGAATATTTTGTCAGAAAATCCACTTATCGAAAATAAACTTTCCACTGCACCTCTCCAATTGGAAAAGAATCATGACGTAGTTTTCTGGATAGAGGTCGCACAAAAGTAAAAAAATGAAAAAAAAGCTGTTTTTTTCAGAAAATCCAAAAATTGACATCAAACTTCGCACTGCACCTATCCTAAGTTTGAAAAGAATCTATGAAGAAGTTTTCAAGTTATAAGTCAGACAAAACATTTCCTCTGAAGGTGAGGTGAGGTGAGGTGATGTGAAATGGGGTTTAATGTCGCGTCCAAGATTATTGCACTTATATAGCGACGTGCATGTACGTGTGTGTGTGGCTGCTTGTACTAGTCCAGACTGATGCCGATTTATAGTGCTAGCTCACTGACATACCATGCCGCATTTTAACATGAATACCCCACTCAGACACAGTATACTGACTCAGAGCAGACCAGTCCTTGTTTTAGCCCCTTAATGCCGAGTGCCAGACAGGGTAACAACAAGTACCATCTTTTAATCTCTTTTGGTATGACGCGGCCGGGGATCGAACCCCGGACCTTCTGCTCACCGGGCGGACGCTCTACCACTAGACCACGGAGGCTGTCTTTCCTCTGAAGGATGGCCAGGGAGACAGAATTCTTTGGTATAACTATATACCCTGGCCCTTTAAGGTCAGGGGTGTACAATAAACTCAGACTTCAGAAGCTGCAGACCCTGACTAAACTCTTCAGGCCCTCATTTCAAAAACTGCAGCACACTGTGACAAATAAATTAAAACATAAATTTACTGCAGGCCACAGGGACCCATACAAATTTTGAAACTACGAGCCCGATGTACCTGCCGCGTTTCTACAGGCAGGAGCCTATTTTGAACACTGGTGAGCAAGCATTAGACCAACTTCTCCCAGGATTCCTTGTAAGCATCTGGGCAAAATGACCTTGACCTTGACCTCTGGAGCCCATTCAACGAAGCTATCTTTACACTAAGGAAGTTGGAAATCTATCATGAAGTTATGATATACATGACACGAACATCTGCTTGTGAGATCGCCAGAGGTCAAAGTCAAAGTGACATTAGCAGACTCAGTGTTAACCTAGCAGTGTGCAAGGAATGCTGGGAGAGATGGGTGACTTATAAAGGTGAAGGTCACTGGTGTACTTTGGACGAAGCAGCTTGTTGGACTTGAAGCTGCTGCTGCATCATTGCCGCTGCCGCCGCCGCCGTTGGCTGCTGCCCGGACATCTGGGGGGCCTTATTGCGCAGCCCACCCTGCAAGGCAAGCACACACTACTGACTACACAGACAGACAGACCTACCTCAGAGATTACCATCTTCAGGACACACAAACTTATTTCCACGTTATACCAATGACCTTGCACAAAATGACGAAACGTAAATCAAAAAAATATTTATAATATAAATTTGCTTAATTTTTTTATCTTTTATTATAGGTTTCATTTAATTACATAAGATTATGAAAGAAATAAAAACCAAATTAACCCAAAATAATTTTTGTCTTTCTGTCCCCTGTCTTGACAAATTGTGCAAGATCATCAGTAAAACAATAAATCGATCTGCCTTAAATAGTAATAAGAACAGGTTTAAAAGCTTGCACTACTAGCTCGGCGTCAGAAAAAAATAGGAAGCATTCTACCTACTGACTGTTCCCCTGGTGGTGGTGTGATAGACACAAACCTATACTGCTGCTGTATGGGAGAGACAACCTGATTGGTGAGGTGGCGCCAGTGCTGGGCAGACGAGTGAGTGTTAAGGCCACAGCATCCTCGTCCATCCAGGGCATTATATCTCTATATATAGGCTGGATCCCTCCATCATACCGTATTCGACGTAATAAGGGCCCCGCTCTAATAAGCGCCCACGGCGATATTTGCTGATATATTGGCTAGTGAACAATCCCAATTAGCATCCCTTCCGATTGACCAATGTACACGCAAACCACGAAATTTATCTTTCAACCGTTTTTTTCACCAACATAATATTCTAATAAGAGCCCCCTATTTCTAATTTTGAGAGCGCCCAGTGCGCTTATTACGTCGAATACGGTAAAAGCTTTGTTACAGAAATGACGTCTCCCTCCAAATCCAATACCAGTACCTTACTACTAACTAAGAAGTGTTCGAAAGAAAGTGGGGGTGATGGGGGTTTGTTTGTTTGTTGTTTAACGCCGCACGAAGACTCCAGGGTACGAATAGGTCTTTAGCAACCCATGCTTGCCGTAAATATGCGACAAACGGGATCGTGTGGTCAGGCTCGCTGACTTGGTTGATGCATGTCATCGATCCCAATTGCGTGGATCGATGCTCATGACATTAATCACTGGATTGTCTGGTCCAGACTCGATTATCTACAGACCGCAGTCATATAGCTGGAATATTGCTGAGTGCGGCGTTAAACAACAAACCAACCAACCAATCCAAACTTTAACCTTTTTGACTAGGGCTCATCTTCCTGAGGCAAGGGTGTTAACTGACAATAAAAGTCCAGTTTCCACCCTTGCCGAACTAGTCTGGTATTATGGAGTTACATTTTGGCTGGACTTACGAGTCTATGCATAATCTAATCAAAATCGCACAACAAAATAAAAAATCGGCTCGTAACTGTCATGCAGACTTCGGTCGATTGCAAGATTTGCAAAGCATGTGCACCAGTAACTCGTTGTAAACAGATATTTTCTAAATCTTTTCATGTTTTTAATCAAGGTGCTCGCGTGATTTGATGCACTTCGCGATGTAAGACCCGTCTTATCAGAATATAGATCTTGATTATCGATCAGATTGTCTTGACTGGGCGCTGCCATTTTGTTTGAAGCAAATGCAAGTGATACGAGAGGTGGAATCCGATTGGTCCTTATGAGAGGCATAGAAGGGACATAACTCTTAATCGCCACAGGTGGCGCTATGATTGAGCCCAGGAATTCCAGCCTAGTTCAGCAAGGGTGGAAAGTGGACTTTTATAGTCACTTAACTTTCTTGCCTCGGGAAGATGACTACGGCTACGGAAAGACTCTTGAATTTCATGCTCAATTTCGAACACAATTTTATTAAATCAAGCCTTAGTTCTTGCTTCCACTAAACTAAGAACTGAGGACATCCCATTACATGTCTCATCAGAACGATTTCATCCGACCAATCAGAGCGTTGCTTACCAAATCAGGAAAGTGACAGTTGGAATGTGTTTTCTAGTCATGCATCCTCAAGGAGGTTAAATCGGCATTCCAGAAACAGTTACAGGCTACACGACTGAATCTGTCAAAATCATCGTCTATCACTCGCTTCAAAGGGATAAACATTTGAACTGGAAGAGACTTTCCATAGCATTCTATTTTTGTCATAAAATTCATTTTACGGAATGGTTCGTTTCGCAGCCCATTCTTTTAAGAATTAAGTCAGTAGCCTCGTTTTGGCTATTTCCGGTATTCAAGCAGTTTTTCGCATCGCAATTTCCCACCCACCACTCCCAGTAGCATTACTAGGTTCATGAGGGCTCTGCTCAAGAGTTAAGAGAAATGAGTAAACTATGACAATAGAGACATACAATCTTGGACATCTTGTTTCAATCACAAAACAAGAGTGACGTAACAGGACAACTATTTCCAACATGACGTCATTCAAACCGACCCATAACTGAGATATAATACCCTGGATAAACGAGGATGAGGCTCCAGGAGTGATGCAGAGTTAGTGTAATCACAGCAAGTGATGATAACACAGCATGAAGCTCCACTCACCATCACGGGGCTAAAATTATCATTTCAACAGCAGCGAAAGCCACAAGAAAACCTACATATTTAAAACTGTAACTTCAGTTTAATCCATGTTAGTTCTTTTTCAATCTCATTAAAATCAGATCTTAGTTCTCGCTACCGCTAAACAAAGATCTGAGGACATCCCATTACAGGTCACGTCAGACCGACCTTGCCCGAACTTTGTCCGACCAATGGAATGACCAATCAGAAGGCAGCTTTCTCGTGCTTTACGGCACTAATTTCAAATTGGCGACTACGCTTCGAAACATATTATGATAAATTCTTGATTACAATTTGAAACCTGAACAAAAGAACATTCCTGAATGGTTAATAGATGGTCTAGATTGTATGGATACAGTCGTTTTACCCGTAACTATTGTTCGGAGTTAAAGTTTCGAGGCTGCATGATCAGAAATCACATTCCGACTGTCACTTTCATAATCTGTTAAGCGATGCTCTGATTGGTTGGATGAAAGGTCGTTGTGACGTGACCCCTAATGGGATGTCCTCAGAGCTTTGTTTAGCGGTAGCGAGAAATGAGGTCTGATTTTAATGAGATTGGTTCTTATTTGAAAAAAAGAACAAGTTCCAGCAGGTAATAAATACATACAATAATCAGACAATATCTGACAAAAAGCGAAGTCCTGGTATGACTCCTGTCACCGTGCTACAAACGCATACAGACAAATCTTGTCTAACAAATGTGAATATTTGTCATTGTAATGGAAGTAACATCCCATTCTTTCAAAAAACTCTATGTGATGCCAAACAAAAACAAGTTATTCACAGCAATTTCTTTTTGTGTTCACTTTTTGATAAATCCAATTCATTATGACCCGCACAATTTGGAGGTATGCTGCATTTCCCACTGGGTGAGTGAGTGAGTGAGTGAGTGAGTGAGTGAGTGAGTGAGAGTGAGTGAGTGAGTGAGTGAGTGAGTGAGTGGGTAAGTGAGTGAGTGAGGGAGAGTGAGTGAGTGCGTGTGTGAGTGAGTGAGTGGGTAAGTGAGTAAGTGAGTGAGTGAGTGAGTGAGTGAGTGAGTGAGTGAGTGTCTAACCTTGCTTTTAGCAATATTCCAGCAATATCACTGTGGAGGACACCAGAAATGGACTTCACACATTGTGGAGAATCGAACCCATGCTTTCGCCGTGACAAGCGACCACTTTAACCACTAGACTATCCCCCCCTCCCCACTGATTGCTGTCACTGATTTCTAACTGTTATCCTAATGACTATATGCGCAGTCTGTGTTGTTATTGTTGACTTACACAGATTTGCCATATGCAAACAGTTTTTTATGCAATACCACATAAATGCAAAAAACTCATTTTAACTAAATTTGTGAAAAACAAAAATTATACAATTTTGCACTCACCATTCCAACTGAAGATAAGTAACAATCAAATATATAAACAGAGCCCTAAAGAGCTGTAGCTCACCTGACAAATAGAAATAATTGTACCCATGTTTATAAGATTGAAATATTGAGCACTGTTTAGACACCTGAGATTAGCAACATTCAAACAAAGATACAGTTTGATAGGCCTTGTAGCATCCCTGATGTCAAACAAGTTGTAGCACTAGAATAACGGTGGTACAATTTACCTGAAGGTCAAAGGTCATTTCTCAGTCAGAAATCAAAACATGCCCCCAAATAATATTGTATGTTATTCCCTATACCCCATACTTGACAATCATATTTCATAATGATATATGCTGAAAAATACCAAGAATTACATTTTCAATATGGTCACCAAGGAAGCCATGTAGTCTCTAACAAGTCCCCTGAGGGCGTGGTTGAATCTGGCGCATACAGACAGTGTAGTCTCCAGGTAGTCCCCAGGGGTGTGGCAGACCCTGGAATCATGATGTACTCACCCTAGGGAAAGGATACGCCCCCGCCGGCCACGCTTCAGTCTGGTAGTTGCGTTGTTGATCTCGAACCTTAAAGTAACAAGTTGATACAAGTTGACACACAGCAACAATCCAACACTTAAACCCAAAGTAGATGCAATACCCATGATGGTCCGGCTTAGAATCAATCTTCAGCAACCTACACGAGATGTATCACAATACATAGGTCGTGGTACGATACGTATCGCGATATGCATATATATGTCAAATTGCCTGGAAACTTCTTGACTATAAATATTTCAGAGCAGGTTGCAAAGGAAAAGCTAGCTGCAGACACATGTTCATAGTAGTTATGATTAGTTGTGTACTTGAAAAGCTAATTACAACACATCAGCAAAAATGCTGAGCTGGGGTTCATAAAATGAGTATTAAGTAATTTATTTTAGCAAGTGTAAAGTCTTTTATTGATACATAAGAAAAACATGGTGTATCATATCGATACATAAAAAAACTGTATCGTGTATTGTATCGTGTGACCTGCCCTATATACCGACCTGCCCTATATACCGACCTGCCCTATATACAGTCAAGTCTCATTAATCCGACATCGTTGGTTGCACATGATTGTGTCGGATTAACGAGTATGTCGGATTAACGAAATTAAGTGATTTGTGATCGAAAATCGGACGTCTTCACGATAGATAATAACCGTGTGTACCTTGTAATACAATCATTAAAAACGAAATATTAATATTGTTATGTTGTTTATTCATTCATTCCTTAATTTATAATTAATGACTGTGCAAAAATAATAATAATTTTCCCAATTATACATAACAATAGAGTCATTACTCACTGAATTTATCACATGATCAACGACACACATTTCCTCGTGTAAATGCAAGTGCTACTGTCTTAACAACTTGTTTCATCTACTTAAAATAGTCTGTCAGTGTTTTCTGTTTCTAACATTTTGAAGGCACATTTCTCAAAGTCCCCTGCTCGCTTGACGTCTAGGGCTTGTGGTTCTTCAGCATCAACATTGTCGAGGTGTAATTTCAATTGCTGTTTCTTATAATAAAGCTTGAAATTCTTTATGATCCCGGCATCTAGAGGCTGAATGTGCGATGTGGTGTTTGGAGGCAAAAAGTGACATTTCACATTAGTTATGTCGACAGTAGCATGGGATGGGGCGTTGTCCAACAGCAATACCACATGGCATTGCTCCAATCGCATTTGCCGATCCAAGATCAGTAGCCAGGCTTTGAGTATGAATGAAGTCATCCATGCTTTCTTGTTTACATACCAGTCGACCATGGTGAGTCGACCATGTTTTATATACCTGTTCGTATTTTAAACTGGCTTCATGCACATTTATCTGGCTTCAATTTGTAAACTACATTTGTATAGCTTTGTACATACAGGTTTGAATAGCTTTTCCTGTTAATTGTTAAGTTAATCTCTGCAGCCAGTGCGTGTCAAAACACGGGGTTGTGTACTCGCGGTCAGATGACCACGGAGTACGCTGACCACTGTGTCGGATTAACGAGACTGATTAATGAGTGTTTTCGTGATTTCGTTGCAAATTAGGTGTGTCGGAGTTGGAGTGCGAGAATGTCGGATTAACGGGACTAAATAGCACTGAATCAATCGGTTCCCATCATTTGTGTCGGATAAAGCCGAGTGTCGGATTAACGAGTGTCGGATTAACGAGACTTGACTGTACCGACCTGCCCCATATACCGACCTGCTCTATAAACCGACCTGCCCCATATACCGACCTGCCCTTTACCGACCTGCCCTATATACCGACCTGTCCCATATACCAACCTGCCCCATATACCGACTTGCTCTATAACCGACCTGCCCTATATACCGACCTGCCCCATATACCGACCTGCTCTAATAGCCGACCTGCCCCATATACCGACCAGCCCCATATACCGACCTGCTCTATATACCGACCTGCTCTATATACCGACCTGTCCCATATACCAACCTGCCCCATATACCGACTTGCTCTATAACCGACCTGCTCTATATACCGACCTGTCCCATATACCGACCTGCCCCATATACCGACATGCCCCATATACCGACCTGCTCTATATACCGACCTGCCCCATATACCGACCTGCTCTATATACCGACCTGCCCCATATACCGACCTGCTCTAATAGCCGACCTGCCCCATATACCGACCAGCCCCATATACCGACCTGCTCTATATACCGACCTGCTCTATATACCGACCTGTCCCATATACCGACCTGCCCCATATACCGACATGCCCCATATACCGACCTGCTCTATATACCGACCTGCCCCATATACCGACCTGCTCTATATACCGACCTGTCCCATATACCAACCTGCTCTAATAGCCGACCTGCCCCATATACCGACCTGCCCCATATACCGACCTGCCCCATATACCGACCTGCTCTATATACCGACCTGTCCCATATACCGACTTGCTCTATAACCGACCTGCCTCATATACTGACCTGCAATATATACCGACCTGCTCCATATACCAACCTGCCCCATATACTGACCTGCTCTATATACCGACCTGCCCCATATACCGACATGCCCCATATACCGACCTGCTCTATATACCGACCTGCCCCATATACCGACCTGCTCTATATACCGACCTGCCCCATATACCGACATGCCCTATATACCGACCTGCCCCATATACCGACATGCCCTATATATACTGACCTGCCCCATATATCGACCTGCCCCATATACCGACCTGCCCCATATACCGACCTGCTCTATATACCGACCTGCCCCATATACCGACCTGCTCTATATACCGACCTGCCCCATATACCGACATGCCCTATATACCGACCTGCCCCATATACCAACCTGCCCCATATACCAACCTGCCCTATAACAAACCTGCCTCATATACCGACATGCCCTATATATACTGACCTGCCCCATATACCGACCTGCCTCATATACCCACCTGCCCCATATACCCACCTGTCCCATATACCGACCTGCCCTATATACCGACCTGCCCCATATACCGACCTGCTCCATGTACCGACCTGCCCTATACATACCGACCTGCCCCATATATCAACCTGCCCTACATACCGACCTGCCCTATATACCGACCTGCTGGATCTTGTACTTCTCCTCGTTGAATGTGGACTTCTGGGTGGCGTGGTCCAGAGGCTGCTGGATGGGGATGCCGGGGTTGTGGGGAGACCCGATGTACCCCGCCGCTGGACAACACACAATGACATGGCACGGTCAGAAATAGGGTTGGCTATGGTACAGATCATAGAGATCGGTAATCGTTAACTAAATATTGATCAATTATCGAAAAGTTTTGGTGAAGTAACTTTGAGCAATACGCAAAAAGAATTCAAAAGATTCAACATATTTCACTCCACGGGTGGGTGGTGGCACATTTATGCAGGGGTTAGTTTGTGTACAATTGAGATATAACAAAAACAGTTACCTTATTCGACGTAATAAGCGCGCAGGGCGCTCTCAAAAATAGAAATAAGGGGCTCTTATTAGAATATTATTTTGGTGGAAAAAACAAAGCTGGAAGATAAATTTCGTGGTTTATGCTGACAGTCTGAACTGTTTATATACGACATATATATTTTTCCAGATTTTTTTTGCCCATAATTAAGGGTGTATATAACACACGCGTGCATATTATATGTGAATAAAGTCTTGTGTACACTGATCAATCCGAAGGGGTGCTAACTGGGATTATTCACATGCCAATATATTAGCAAATATCGCCGTGGGCGCTTATTAGAGCGGGGCACTTATTACATCGAATACGGTAACTGTCCCTACCTTGTTGCTGCATTCGCTGTATGACATAGCCCGGAGGGTAGTTCTCTATTGGCTGTTTCTGCTGATGTTGAGCATAATGGCTGGGATAAGAGGTGAAAGCTGATTGGCTGGCTGGGTTGTACTTGCTGGCTGGTGATTGGCTGCTTGAGTAGACCACACTCTGTTGTTGGTAGGTGTGTCCTGGTTGGCTGGCATAGGTCACATGGACAGGTTGACCCTGGGGGTAGTTGCCTTGTTCTGTGGACACAGTCACTGATAGACTTGCACAAGTCTCTAAGGCAATAATTATTAGTTTAAATCATAATTTCTAGATTATTTAAATAATAAGAGCAAGTTGTCACTATAAGAGACTGGAGTCCACATATCTAGACTTGCCTATTAGGAGGATAGAATTACTACACATCCATGGATTATTTTTTCAGTGCAGCCTTGGAGCAAGGCTTAGTGACTAAGGTCACTGAGGTCACTGGAGGTGTTCTCTGTGTGGAAGCCTAAGCATTTCATGCAGGGTGTTATCTACGACTCCAAACTTACTACCCTTGGTGGCACAATAGTGAGTGAGTGAGTTGGGTTGAACGCCGCTTTTAACAGTATTCCAGTTATATCATGGCGTGTCAGCTTAATGTGGGAGGAAAGCCCGAAGTGATACAGGTCTCAGACGTTTACCACTTCGGTGAAACCCACGAGCACGGGTATGGTGTTGACAAACCTAGAAACATAATCGGGGCGAACCGGGATTCGAACCCACAATCATAGGTTTCTAGCGTGCCTAAGGGACGCAACTCTGCAACTCAGCGAATCACGGCGCCTTAGAAGACCTGAAATGTTTATGTATGGCAGATACATTTTTCCAAAATTTAATTGCCCATAATTAAAGGTGCATATACCACACGTGTGCGTATTATGCGCGAATAAATAAGTCTTGTTTACATTGATCAATCGGAAGGGGGCCTAATTGGGATTGTTCACGTGCCAATATATTAGCATATATCGCCGTGGGCGCGAATACGGTAAATCCTGTCTTGATTCAGTTCAAATAATGCAAACAAATACTTGAGAATCTACAAGGAGTTATAAAAAAATTGAATATGTAAGTAGTCTTAAAATTATCTGCGAGAGAGTCGGGCAGGTGGAGGAAAATTTCATGCAGCCCGACAGAAAAGTTACCAGCCACGGGCAGCAGGCAGGCAGTTATTTCGGACACTGCATAGAGTACATAGAAAGTGTGACGTACTGAAGTCAGCCTGCTGGTGCTGGTAGATGTGGGTGGCCTGTTTGGCGGGGGTGTAGGAGTAGGCCTGGTACGACGTGGACGGGGGAGGGGACGGACTTCTTGTGCGCTTCACACCCTGCAACACAAAAAACAACTGTCATACTAGACCCCCAAAAGTTAAGAATTATGAATATTTTGGGGGATATTTCTAAATTATTGTGTGCTCAGTCTTCACCACAAAATATTAATGATCCTTAGGTGAGTAGAGGTGAAATGGGGTTTAACGTCGCGTCCAAGATTATTGCACTTATATATAGCGACGTACATGTATGTGTGTGTCTTTGTGTGGCTGCTTGTACTAGTCCGGACTGATGCCGATTTATAGTGCTAGCTCACTCAGATACCATGCATGAATACCCCACTCAGACACAGTATACTGATTCCAAGCCGACCAGTCCTTGTTTTAGCCCCTTAATGCTGAGCGCCAGAAAGGGTAACAACAAGTACCATCTTTTAACGTCTTTTGGTATGACGCGGCCGGGGATCGAACCCCGGATCTTCCGCTCTCCGGGCGGACGCTCCACCACTAGACCACGGAGGTGGTTTAATGATCCTTAACTTTTGAGGGTCAGTATATATAAGGCAATATTGTTTTGTATCAAAACATGATCTCATGAGTGAGTGAGTGAGTGAGTTGGGTTTAATGCCGCTATTAACAGTATTCCAGTTATATCGCGGCGTAAGGAAAACCCGAAGTAATGCAGGTCTCAGACGTTTACCACTTCGGTGAAACCCACGAGCACGGGTATGGTGCTGACAAACCTAGAAACATAATTGGGGTGAACCGGGATTCGGACCCATAATCATAGGTTTCTGGCGTGCCCAAGGGACGCAACTCTGCACAGCGAATCGTGACACCTTAGACGACTGGGACACCCGTGCCCCCTGATCTCATGATACAACACTTGTCCTTTTATAAGGATGCATTGTTATGCATTTCAAACCATACTTCAGTGATCGGGCAGGACATTTCTGCCATACATTTCTGTCTATGGACATTGATCACTGCAATGGGGACATAAAATCCCGGAGATATTACATAAAATTCCCTTGGATTTACATAAAACAATGGGGACATAAAATCACGGAGATTTTACATAAAATCCCCTGGATATTACATAAAATCATGGGGACATAAAATCCCCTGGATATTACATAAAATCCCCTGGATATTACATAAAATCATGGGCACATAAAATCCGGGAGATATTACATAAAATCCCCTGAATATTACAGAAAATCATGGGGACATAAAATCCCGGAGATATTACATAAAATCCCCTGGATATTACAGAAAATCATGGGGACATAAAATCCCGGGGATATTACATAAAATCCCCTGGATATTACATAAAATCATGGGGCCATAAAATCCCGGAGATATTACATAAAATCCTGGGAATATTATCCAGAATTCCGGGGATATTATAATATCCATGTTTATGAGATTTAACCTGACTGGAGAACAGTAGGATGACATGACTTGAGGTTTATACTGAGAGTAAAAAGATGCCAGTTTCAGGCATCAAGGGTCGTGTTCATTGAAGAGAAAGCAAGGTGACACTCACGATGATAGACGAGGGAGGTTTGTACAGGGCGGGTCTGCCGGAGATCTGCTGTATCATGACGGGGTGGCCGGACACGGGGATGGCGTGGGAGGGGAAGCCTTGCTGGGCGTGCAGCAACATCTCGCTGCAACCATAATGTCATATTTTAGGTGACCAGAATTTGACAACTGACCACAAGATGACCATCTCAAGAACAGCTGGCCTGAACCTTCCTCAATCTCATTAAAATCAGACCTCAGTTCTCGCTACCGCTTAACAAAGATCTGAAGACATCCCATTAGGGGTCACGTCAGAACGACCTTTCATCCGACAAATCAGAGCGTCTCTTACCAGATTATGAAAGTGACAGTCGGAATGTGATTTCTAATTATGCATTTTCGAAAACTTTAACACGGGGTATTCCAAACGATAGTTACGGGTTTAACGACTGAATCCATGCAATCTAGACCATCTAGTAGCCATTCCAGAATGTTCTTTTGTTTAGAGTTCTAATTTGCAATCGAGAATTTGTCAAAATATGTTTCGAATCGCAGTCGCCAATTTGAAATTAGTGCCATAAAGCCTGAGAAAGCGTCCTTTTGATTGGTCATTCCATTGGTTGTTTAAAGTTCTTGCAAGGTCGGTCTGACGTGAACAGTAATGGGATGTCCTCAGATCTTTGTTTAGCGGTTCCGAGAACTAAGATCTGATTTTGATGAGATTGGAACCTTCCACAAACAGTCATTGGCCGTAATTGATTGCTAATTATACAAGAGGAATCATAAATGGTTTAGACTTTATGCGTTGTTGGTACCCTTTGAAGCCTAGTACTCCTCATCTTCCCTAGGCATGTGAGTTAATTGACTATAAAAGTCCAGTTTCCACCCTTGCCGAACTAGGCTGGTATTATGAAGTTACAGTTTGGCTGGACTAACGAGTCTATGCTTAGTCCAATCAAAATCGCACAACGAAATTGAAATTCGTTTTTTAAAGTGTCATGCATATTTCGGTCGACTGCAGGATTTGCAAAGCATGTGCACCGCCAACTCGTTGTCAACAGACATTTTCTAAATCTTTTCATGTTTTTAATGAAAGTGCTCAGGTGATTTGATGCACTTCGCGATGTATAACTCGTGTTATCACAATACAGATCTTGATTATCGATCAGATCGTCTTGACTTGACGCCCCCTTTTTGTTTGAAACATATACCAGTGATACAAGAGGTGGAATTTGATTGGTCCATGTGAGAGGCTTAGAAGGGACATAGCTCGTAATATCCCCTGAGGCGCTACGATCGAGCCCAGGAATTCCAGCCAAGTTCGGAAAGGCTGGAAACTGGACTTTTTAAGTCAGTTAACTCTCTTGCCTCGGGAAGATGAGTACCCCTAAATTATAGCTAAAAGTGGCCAAGATGAAGGTACATACCCTTATATTGAGTAAGCGAATTGTTTTTATGCCTCTTTTCACATTATTATTCCTTGGGAGGAAAGCCCAAGTGATGCTGGTATGGAGCTGACAAACCTAGAAACATAATCAGGGGATTCAAACCCACGATGACATGTTTCTGACGTGACCCAGGGTGAGGTGAGGTGAAATGGGGTTTAACGTTGCATCCAAGATTATTGCACTTATATAGCGACGTGCATGCACGTGCGTGTGTGTGTGTGTGTGTGTGTGTGTGTGTGTGTGTGTGTGTGTGTGTGTGTGTGTGTGTGTGTGTGTGTGTGTGTGTGTGTGTGTGTGGCTGCTTGTACTAGTCCAGACTGATGCCGATTTATAGTGCTAGTTCACTGATTTACCATGCCGCAGTTTAACATGAATACCCCACTCAGACACAGTATACTGACTCCGAGCCGACCAGTCCTTGTTTTAGCCCCTTAACGCCGAGCGCCAGACAGGGTAACAACAAGTACTATCTTTTTACGTCTTTTGGTATGACGCGGTCGGGGATCGAACCGCGGACCTTCCGCTCTCAGGGCGGACGCTCTACCACTAGACCACAGAGGCGGTATCGTGACCCAGGGACCAACTCTGGGTGACTAAGACAACTGAGGAGACAAGTGGTCCCTGTATAGTGAGAGATGTTAGGGGGACTGACCTCTGTTGCTCCTTGATCTGTGTCCGTCTCCGTGTCTCGTCCTCCTGATGGAGAACCTTCTTGAGGCGAGAAAACAGGTCATGCTTCTCCGTCTTCAGCGTCTCCAGCTTCACCTCCAACTGCGACACCTGCACCACAAGTAGGGGTGTCATTTCATATCGGGATATCAAGGTACCGATTATTTTTCAATGTTTTTTTAGATCAATTTTTATGTAGATGTTGCATCATAGCGAGCAGTTTTTCACACAGCAAGCAGTTTTTCACATGTATTGTTATGTGTTAGTAGTTTTACCTCTTCCCGAGGCAAGGGTTGGTTGGTTTGTTGTTTAACGCCGCACTCAGCAATATTCCAGCTATATGACGGCGGTCTGTAAATCAGAGTCTGGACCAGACAATCCAGTGATTGATATCATAAGCATCAATCCACGCAATTGGGATCGATGACATGCATCAACCAAGTCAGTGAGCCTGACCACCCGATCCCTTAAGTCGCCTTTTACGACAAGCATAGTCACCTTTTACGGCAAGCATGGGTTGCTAAAGACCTATTCTACCCCGGAATCTTCACGGGTCCTGAGGCAAGGGAGTCAACTGACTATGAAAATCCAGTTTCTACTCATTAACATTTTGACCATGTTGACTGGACTAACAAGTCTATGCGTAGTCCAATCAAAATCGAGTAATGAACTACACATCCTGTTCGTAAACAACATTGATTTCAACGTGCAGATTTTCTGATTGACTGGACGATTTGAAAAGCATCGGCACCGTTAACTGGACGTCGACAGATATTTTCCAAATGTTTTCATATTTTTGATCATGGTGCTCATATGATTTGATCACTTCGCGAGGTTTTTATTACAATATAGCTCTTGATTATCGATCAGATCCTTTGACTGGGCGCTGCCATTTTATTTGAAGCAAATGCAAGTGATATGAGAGGTGGAATCTGATTGTCAACAGGAGGGGCATTGAAGGGACATAACTTGTAATAGCCACTGGTGGGGCTACGATTAAGCCACGTAATTCCTACGTAGTTTGTCAAGGGTGGAAACTGGACTTTTGTAGTCAGTTAACTTCCTTGCCTCGGGAATTAAGATGCAACCCTTCCTGCGTTCCTCAATACCATCTTCCGGAGGCAAGGGAGTAAACTGACTTTAAAAGTCCAGTTTCCACCCTTGCCGAACTAGGCTGGAATTACTGGGCTCATTTGTTGTGCCACCAGTGGCTATTACCAATAATGTCCCTTCTAAGCCTCTCCTATGGACCAATCAGATTCCACCTCTCGTATCACTTGCGTTTGCTTCACACAAAATGGTGGCGCCCAGTCAGGACAATCTGATCCATAACTTGTGACATAACGGGTCTTACATTGCGAAGTGCATCAAATCGCGTGAGCACCTTAATTAAAAACATGAAAGGATTTGGAAAATATCTGCTGACAACAAATTGGCGATGCACATGCTTTGCAAACCCTGTGATCGATCGAAATCTGCACGACATTTTACAAACCGGATTTTGATTTTGGTGCGCGATTTTGATTGGACTATGCATAGACTCGTTAGTTCAGCCGAAACGTAACTCCATAATACCAGCCTAGTTCGACAAGGGTGGAAACTGGATTTTATAGTCAGTTAACTCTCTTGCCTCGGGAAGATGCTCAATACCGACTATGTATTGTACTGTTGGAGGACACTCACCTGTTCTTTAGTCTGTTCCAGAGTAAGGCTGTCTTCCTCCTCTTTCTTCTTCTTCAGTTCTCTCTCCTTCCTCAATCTCTCCATCATGGCATCCTGCTCTTGTTCTGGAAGACAGAGAGTAATCATGACAACACATCATAAAATTAAGAACATGTCTTCGTGGGTCTGACCATCACAGTCAGTATGATTTACCATTAACTTACCAGTTGTCACAAGCTCAGCTTACAGACTAAGACAGATTACTGGACAGAGGCTTCCGACACGTTGCTTAAAGATAGTCATCAATCATACTAAATAGCTGGAAGATCTACAGTAACCATGGCAACACATGGTCGAAATATGTCGCAGCTGAATTCCATTTCTTTATACATCAGCAGTACAACATCTTAAATTCATCTCACAAAATAAACAATTAATAGATTAAACATTATAAAGTGCCCTGTGTTCTGTGTGTGTGTTTGTGTGGCTGCTTGTACTAGTCCGGACTGATGCCGATTTATAGTGCTAGCCCACTGAGATACCATGCCGCAGTTTAACATCAATACCCCACTCAGACACAGTATACTGACTCCAAGCCGACCAGTACGTTGTTTTAGCCCTTTAATGCCGAGCACCAGACAGGATAACAACAAGTACCATCTTTTAACGTCTTTTGGTATGACGCAGCTGGGGATCGAACCCTGGACCTTCCGCTCTTGGTGCGGTCTCCGGGCGGACGCTCTACCACTAGACAAGGGAGGTGGTCTCCGGGCGGACGCTCTACCACAAGACAACGGAGGTGGTCTCCGGGCGGACGCTCTACCACAAGACAACGGAGGTGGTCTCCGGGCGGATGCTCTACCACTAGACAACGGAGGTGGTCTCCGGGCGGATGCTCTACCACAAGACAACGGAGACGGTCTCCAGGCGGGCGCTCTACCACTAGACAACGGAGGCGGTGTCCGGGCGGACGCTCTACCACAAGACAACGGAGGCGGTCTCCGGGCGGACGCTCTACCACAAGACAACGGAGGTGGTCTCCGGGCGGATGCTCTACCACTAGACAACGTAGGTGGTCTCCGGGCGGATGCTCTACCACAAGACAACGGAGACGGTCTCCGGGCGGGCGCTCTACCACTAGACAACGGAGACGGTCTCCGGGCGGGCGCTCTACCACTAGACAACGGAGGCGGTGTCCGGGCGGACGCTCTACCACAAGACAACGGAGGTGGTGTCCGGGCGGACGCTCTACCACAAGACAACGGAGGAGGTCTCCGGGCGGACGCTCTACCACTAGACAACGGAGGTGGTCTCCGGGCGGACGCTCTACCACTAGACAACGGAGGTGGTCATATTTGTAAGATGTCAGCTCCATGGAGTATGTCTTTCATTGCTTGAGAGAAACCTGTACTGGCTAATTGGCCAGACTGTGACTTGGTGTATTTCACGTCTTCCAATGCTGCCTGCCTCGAGACATGCTCATTACATCAACCACCAGTCGGCTTGTCTGATCTAGACATGGCTATTTACATTTTTTGTTTTGTATAACGCCGCACTCAGCAATATTCCAGCTATATGACGGCAGTCTGTAAATAATCGAGTCAGGACCAGACAATACAGTGATTGACATCATGAGCATTGATCTACCCAAATGGGATACGATGATATGCATCAATCAAGTCAGCCAGCCTGACCACCCAAACCCGTTAGTCGCCTCTTACTTCAAGTTTAAAAAAAAAACAGTTTTAAAATACCAAAACGGACTTGTTTTGGTCATTCATGTCAATTGCAGAAGACAGAAAGCAACTGTATTTTAAATGTCCACAAAGTAATCCCTGCATAAAGGTGACACTACTCACAAGTGGGTGAAATACGAGTGTTGTTTACTTACAGACTTTTTTTTCATATTTGCCCAAAAAGTTACTCCTTCGATATTTATAGATAATTAATAGGGTTGCGACGGGTACTTGACAGGTACTTTCTGGACGCGAGTACCCGTTCAGGGGAGATAACTCTAATCGCCTTTCGTAACTCGTAAGTCACTTCAAAATGGACGACAAAGCGGACAAACGTTCAAATGTTTTAGGTAAGCCATGCAGGCATTTAATAAAAAACATAATACCTTAGAATAGATCAATAGATGTTTGATGACCTTTTATTCGCAAAAGCATTACAAACAAGTGGGACAACATTGAACTACGGGTACTCGTGTCCGGTTCGGGTATTGTCTGCCGGGTACTCCAGTTCAGTTTTCGTACCCGGTCGCAACCCTAATAATTAATCGATATTTAGTTAACGATTATTGATCTCTATGATCTGAATCAGCAGCCAGCCCTACACACACCTACCTTGTTTTTTCCTCTCCCTCTCCTTGAGGATGTGGCGTTTGAGGGCGTGGTACATGGTACGGGTCATCTTGGGACGCTCAAGCAGTGCTGGCATGTTGGTGCGGGGGAACTGTATACCGCGGCGCTTCTCCAATGCAGATATTGACCGGCACTCTTACAACGGGTACTATATGCCTGGAATGCAACACAATATAATACAGTCAATCTTGAAATTAATGTGAGCGTGAATTTAATGCGAAAATGCGAGTGGGTTTTGCTCGCATTCATTAAGCTTAGCATGTATGTCTCCATAATAACTATCAACACTAAGACTTTGGACAGTGGAAACACCAATTTAATCAAGTAAAGAAAAAAGGCTGAAGGAAACACACATTCCAATTTCAGTGTTCCTGTTTACTGGTAATTACCGGTAAAATTAGGCTTTGACCGGTAATTTGTTGGTTGGTTGTTGGTTGGTTTGTTGTTTTATGTCGCACTCAGCAATATTCCAGCTATATGACGGAGGTCTGTAAATAATCGAGTCTGGACCAGACAATCCAGTGTTCGACATCATGAGCATCGATCCACGAAATTGGGATCGATGACATTGTTCAACCAAGTCAGCGAGCCTGACCACCCGATCCCGTTCGTCCCCTCTTACGACAAGCATAGTCGCCTTTTACAGCAGGCATGGGTTGCTTAAGATCTATTCTGTCCCGGATCTTCACGGGTCGTGTGACTGACAATCCCTGTGGACTGGCAAAGAAAGTACCCTATAAATCTTTGTTTTTGAACAAAACATTGGCTTTATTCATATTAATATATATTTCAAATGAAGTCAGCTTGTCTGATACCATCAGAGAGTCCGCTTGTTTATTTTTAGTGCAAGCAAATCACATTTCGCTTTGCTTCGAGGTTAACTATATATTTGTAGCAACTTTGGCTTGAAATATTAACCAAAAAAAGGAGAATGTGACGGAACTTTACGTAAATGACTTGTCGATTTAACGAAGTTACTTCAGAGATGATGTCATTGCATTGAACATGATGAACAGAATTAAAACCAGGTAATTTTCACACTTTTTTTTATTTGCTAAAAGTTGGGACTGACAAAAATTAGGGGGGACTGGTAATGTTTCGAGTTGCCAGTCCTGGTGGACTGGTAGTTTCAAAAGAAAACAAGAACACTGAATTTTCTTAACCTGTACACCAGTCCGGCGGGACAATATGATTGAGGCGAGATGTTTGGTAGTGAGAGTAGCAGGATGAAATCTAATAATTTATTATTATTTTATAACTTATGGAAAAATGGAAAACATAAAACTTCTCTAGACACTAAAATGAAATATTTTTAATATACTCAGATTTTAAAAGAATACATTGTGATTCACTTGAACAGATTTATCCAGGAGTTTAGGATTGACTGGAACTTTTGTATAGCTATAGCGACTCAGAAGTACTATGTTACACAGATTTATAATCAGATTAATCTTTCTGTCTGTGCATAGATAAGATAACCTATAGCCTGGAATTTAATGCAAAACCGAAAACATGAACTAGTATGATCCATTACATGTTTAAAATTGAACTTTCTACCATCTCCTTGTCCATCTCAACCATGGTAACCTTAGTAAATGTAAGTAGGTCAATTTTTGTGTGGTAGTGAATTAATACACAGTGAAGAATGAAGTATCGATATTCAGATTGTCATAACCAATAAATACTGAATAAGTCACCAAATCTAAGAAATAGATTTTGAGATTGACAGGTCACTTGATGACGAAAAATTCTTATTTAATCAATTTGAGAACCCTGTTTACACCACCGACACAAGGCAACATGATCTGTGTTGTTGGGAAGATAACTAACTATGCAGTATTTCGTTGAGGGGTGGATATCCATATCAGACGGGTTATCAGTCACTTTTTGATGACATTCTTGGCACTGAAGCGGAAATAAGGATATTTAAGGTGGAATTTCTGTCACGTATTTCTGTTTTGATAAATATTTTTATAAATATGTTCATGTACAGAACCAGCGACCTCGATTTCTAAATAGTTGAGTTTGAATCTTTGAATGTCAACAAATTGGTTTTTGTAGTCGGCACATAAAATAAACATACCTTCACTTGAACAAGGCTTTTGTGACTTTAATAACTTCCTCTTTCAATACGTCATATATTTGGAGCTCCAAACAATCTGATTTTACGATATATTTGCAAAACTTTACATTTTACGACGAAACAAGAATCCAAACACATTTTCCATTTCCGGGGAACTCTTCAAACAGGAAGTCGAATAAGTTGGAACCGGTTCAGATATAACGATATTTCATTGGTCAAACCCCAAACCAATCTCTAACCGGTTTGTGAATCTTCGACTTGAACAAGTCGCGTTGTCTGAATGCAAGTTCGATGGCTGAAGAACGTAATAGGGGAAGGGAAGTAACTGTGGAAGACAGTAATGTATATTGCAATAATGGCAACCGAATCGACATCGTTTATGCAGTTTGACTACTGCAACCTCTGTAAAATAAGTCACAAGAAACGAAAGAAGCATATCTACTCTAAAAGACATCAAGAAATATTACAAAATATACTCAAGAAGTTTGAGAAGAAGGTAATTACGATAACACGATGTGGGGACTTAGGTATTGCCAATGAAACAAGTCCGACTGTCAGTAGACCATCGCTGAGCACAGGCACTTTCAACACAAAACATCTTGTTCACAAAAATCCTTGATCAGCAACAATGCAGTTTGCCGGGCGCAGTTGCAAAGCTAAATGGCCCTGATGCCATTCGTGTTAGGTAACCCTTTCCGAGTAAACAGTCCAGAGCTCCAGATAAGCTGCGTATCTGCGTAAAATACGCATCAGAAATGCAGAAATACGCAGTAAAATATAATCCAAGCGTATCAAATACGCAACGAACATTACAGATATGCTACAAAAATAAACCTTGTGCGTATCATCAAAATATTGTGAAGTAACCCTGCGAATTCGATCAGCAAATCAGCAACTTATTTTGAAATTATAAGTTGGCATTCCGTCAACCTTGCCAAACTCCACGATGATAGTAAAAAATGATCATTTGCCATCACGCTTTCTTGTGGAAGTATCGTGGTATTTTTGAGTCCTATACAGCTCTCGAACCCACACGACACTAGTTTGCAGGGACTAGATGAATAATGTTTTTAAATATTTAACTTAAATACCCACATGTGTAAAAACTAGTGGCTAACAGAAATTTTAATACGCAGATAGAATTACTGATACCCAATGATTTTAAAATGCATGGGTAAAATACCCACAACACCAAAAGCTTATCTGGAGCCCTGAAACACCCCATCTGGTGGTACCCCTTTCCGACCATTCTTGTTAGGTAACCCTTTCCGAGTAAACAGCCCATCTGGCTTCCCGATCCTTCGGGTTAGTTCTGAGTTGGGGTATGTGTTGGCTATCTCTTTTAGATAAACAAAATATCCTGTCGTAATCGAATAGAACTTGAGGAAATTTAGAACAATTTTTAGTAAGAATTCCCCCTAAAAAATATATATAACTAAAAGGGTTAAGCAGCAATGCATACATATGCAACTGTTGGAGTAACTTTAGAATACAGTACCACTTCTCTTCAGGACGATCTCTGCCGTTGTTCACGTGTCTCGAAAGACAAGCAACCAATTTTTGTGAGAATTCGCGACCTTCATATTGTTAGCCTGTGACTGAGCTACGTCCACACTGTGAAACTGAGTGCAAATTTATCTAGTCATGCCTACGTCGTTACGGAACTGAATGAAAAGGGTCCAATAGGTGACACTTTCGAAGGTTACAGGCAGGCTGGTTTTTCGTGACTTTAGTCTACGGACGCTTACGAGTGATCTTGATGCCATTTGTCACACTTTTCCCATTCCTTTATCTACAAGAAACCGAGAGGTGAGGAATGAGTTGATACGTCAAACTCATGGGTACTCATGAATGACATGGTATTCCATAATTTGTTGGGTGAGTTTGTGACAGAAAAGTGTGATAGAGAACACTGTAAGGATAATTAGGAGATAAACATACTGTGTTTTCAATGTAGAGCTAGGTTACCTGTAGATTTAACTGCGCTAAATTGAATTTGGAACCGAACGCGCAGTGTGAGCTTTCAAATGTTAAATTTAGGGCGGTTAAATCTACAGGTAACCTAGCTCTACATTGAAAACACAGTATGTTTATCTCCATTCTACCATGACTAAATAAAACGCGAAGTCTTTGGTGTTAGCAAATATACTGAGTGAAGCGGCATGGGTTGAGTTCAGTGTTTTGAGTGGGTTTTCGATCTGAATAACGGAATCACCAAACAAAATATGGCGCTGTATATACTCAGGCAGTGGGCTTTCACTTCACATCGCATGCACCATTATGACGTCATATCGCTCATTGTGACGCAAAAGATATGACGTCACAGTCGTATATAGAAAAACGTAAAAAATCCAAGCTCTCTGTTGTCTCCAAAACATAAATACATTCCCTTTGTGGGGGCACGGGTGGTCCAGTCGTCTAAGGCGCCGCGATTCGCTCTGCAGAGTTACGTCCGTTGGTCACGCCAGAAACCTATGATTGTGGCTTCGAATCCCGGTTCGCCCTGATTATGTTTCTAGGTTTGTCAGCACCATACCTGTGCTCGTGGGTATTACCGAAGTGGTAAACGTCTGAGACCTGCATCACTTCGGGCTTTCCTCCCACATTAAGCTGACACGCCGTGATAAGATTGGAATACTGTTAAAAGCGGCGTTAAACCCAACTCACTCACTCACATTCCCTTTGTAGATTTCTATCATGTTTTCAGCACGAAATGTATTGCCACACATCCTTTGAATATTGTAGTAACCGCATCCGTGCATTTTGTAACCTGTAATTGTAGATATAATTATTTGAATATGCCTACCGACAATGACTGAAAATAGTACTATTCTATGAATATTAGCTTCCGCGGTGATGCGGCCGTCAAACCAGCTGTTTCAATCAGAGGGGGTTTGCTGTGATTTAATAGCCTCTGATTGACCAATCAGAATCGAGTAAATTCCAAATTCATGGTAGAATACTGAATAAATGTAGCAGGTGAAAGTGGCTTGTAAAGTTGTATGAATGTTTCAGGAGTTTCCAGTAGCCAAAACATTCGACACTTAACCATTTAGTTCTGCTTTCTGGACCTTTTTGTGTGAAGACTATTAGGAGCCGCTATAGAATCTATAATAGCCACTAAACAGGTACCTAACCCTATCATAAATCTAGGGTTGATTAATCGTATAGGGGATCCAAAAGCTAAGGATAGAGCTTGGGTAATGTAAAAGCCACTATTGATCGTAAAGGGTGATTGATTGTAAAGGTTATCCAAAGGCTAGAGATAGAGCCATTTTACCTGCAAAACTTGATAAAAATTTCTACATTTTCATTATTATGCACAGGAATGCAGTTTATTAGGTAAATTGTTTTGGCGCTGAGCACATCCAAATGTCGCCAGTGTTAGGGTAGGTTGTCTGCGGAGCTCAGCTACATCTGTGAGGAAGAAGTGATTCGTCCAATATATGATGTCATCAAGTTGGGAGAGTATATGCAACTCTCCAGAAATGATGTCATGATAGAACAATGTTTTATCGTGAAATAAACCATGCTTCGTTCTTCATTGTTCTTTGCGATTTATCGCATAGTTCTATTATAATTCCTACCAAAACCAAGTTATTTTTCATAAACATCTGGTCCAAGACGGGCTGTGTGTTACACTTAAATGGTGGCCTTTATTGGCAGTTGTCCCAACTTCTTTCATGAATCCGGTATTCACTGGCTTCATCTGATGTTGCAGATACAGGATGGACGAGTGTGTATTGACAACCCCGGTGTTGAGCCGCTGGGGTGGGAGAACGGAGCAACGTTCTGGTGTTACTTCTGTCAGATGGAGGTCGGCAAACACCGGGCCGAGAACGACTGTACAGTGAAACATGGTGGACTTATACTGCACTTAGCCAGGTGAGCTTCAGCCTGTACAGCCACATATAGAGGACTAACTGTAGTGTTGTGTTTTGTGTTACAGTACTGTTGCATGACTGTGTTGTTTGTTTTTTGTTGCAGTGGTGTTTTGTTACCATGGTTACAGTGCTGTTTTTTTATGTTATTTTTGTGACTTGTTTCAGTGCTGTCTCTTGTGTTACACTGCTGTTTTGAGTTACAGTGCTTTCGATTGTGTTACAGTGCTGTTTTGAGTTACAGTGCTGTCAACTGTGTTATAGTCCTGTGTTTTGTGTTACTGTGCTGTCGATTGTGTTACAGTGCTGTCGATTGTGTTATAGTCCTGTGTTTAGTGTTACTGTGCTGTCGATTGTGTTACAGTGCTGTCAATTGTGTTACAGTGCTGTGTTTTGTGTTACAGTACTGTTGATTGTGTTACACTGATGTCGATTGTGTTACACTGCTGTGTTTTGTGTTACACTGCTGTCAATTCTGTTACACGTCTGTTGATTGTGTTACAGTACTGTTGATTGTGTTACACTGATGTCGATTGTGTTACAGTACTGTTGATTGTGTTACACTGATGTCGATTGTGTTACACTGCTGTGTTTTGTGTTACACTGCTGTCAGTTCTGTTACACTGCTGTTGATTGTGTTACAGTACTGTTGATTGTGTTACACTGATGTCGATTGTGTTACACTGCTGTGTTTTGTGTTACACTGCTGTCAATTCTGTTACACTGCTGTTGATTGTGTTACAGTGCTGTTGATTGTGTTACACTGATGTCGATTGTGTTACACTGCTGTGTTTTGCATTACACTGCTGTCAATTCTGTTACACTGCTGTTGATTGTGTTACAGTACTGTTGATTGTGTTACACTGCTGTTGATTGTGTTACAGTACTGTTGATTGTGTTACACTGATGTCGATTGTGTTACACTGCTGTGTTTTGTGTTACACTGCTGTCAATTCTGTTACACTGCTGTTGATTGTGTTACAGTACTGTTGATTGTGTTACACTGCTGTTGATTGTGTTACACTGCTGTTGATTGTGTTACAGTACTGTCAATTGTGTTACACAGCTGTCTTTTGTGTTACAGTGATGATCATGCGAAGAAGACTGGTGAGTTTTTCTGGAAGAATATCATTGACAAGAAGAAGAAAGCTAAATATATTCTCAGTCAAGATGATGCAGACAGGTGAGTTGGGTGTCCATGCATGGCATCTCAGGGTCCCCCGTCAAATAGGTCCATCTAGCACGGACTAGTCTACTAGTCAGCTCACAACTCAATGGTCTTTTCAACTTTTCACTTGTCTTGGACAAGGGGACAAGCGTTTATTTTGAGACTCGATCTTGATATGAAGACTTATATATGAGAGATGTCAATTACTTCAAGCAGGAATCTAACTACTTATATCTCCAGTGGTAGGAGCGGCATGGGTGGCCCAGTCATCAAAGGCGCCGCGATTTGCACTGCAGTGTTGCATCCCTTGGGCATGCCAGAAACCTATGATTGTGGCTTCGAATCCCGGTTCGCCCCGATGATGTTTCTAGGTTTGTCAGCACCATACCCGTGCTCGTGGGTTTCACCGAAGTGGTAAACGTTTGAGACCTGCATCACTTCGGGCTTTCCTCCCACATTAAGCTGACACGCCGTGATATAACTGAAATACTGTTGAAAGCGGCATTAAACCCAACTAACTCACTCACTCCAGTGGTAGGAATGAATCTCATATATTTGCTTTGCTTTTGCTTTATGAGTGAGTGAGTGAGTATGGTAATACGGCGCATTAAGCAATATTCCAGCAATATCACGGCGGGAGACACCAGAAATGGGCTTCACACATTGTACCCATGTCGGGAATTGAACCCGGGTCTTCGGCGTGACGAGCGAATGCTTTAACCACTAGGCTACCCAACTGCCCCCTAGTGCTATATTAAGTCTTCTAACTTTGCTATATACATGAAATAGAAAGGTTATCGCGTAAGTGTGTTTTTGGATGTTAAATATCATGTAGCAGGAACGAACATTGTATTTAGCATCCCAAGGCGAGCTAGAAGTTGACATCCATAGATTCTCTTCCTTCGTCCTTTTTACCCAACTCATTGCTTCAAAGCTTCATTAAGCGCTGGCACGCATGCCATGACACATCTCCATCGATGCAGACACTGATTAACCCTTGTGTTGCAGGTTCAGCAACAAGGCTGACACAGCGGTGACCGTGTACAGACAGCGAGTGAAGACACAGCTCTCACAGGTACATGGCAATTAAACAGCATTAAACAACAAACAAACAAACAATGGTACCCACCTTTAGAATATTCTGTTTTCAAAATGGTAGTTAATGTGAGATTTCATGTTAATTTGGTTGATGTATTCAGGATGCATGTGCTCCGTCTGTTCAAGGTTGCGAGCAAGATTCGGAGTCAGGCTGCGGAGAGAAACCAGGTGACGAAGAGAAGTTTTGTGATGCAGACTCAATGGACCAAGGTGTGTGAACAAGGGAGGTTATTCTGCTGGTACATCTGTCAAGGGAGATAACCTGACTGTATCCATCTGATTGAAGTCCTCATCAGAGGGGTTGTGTGTCACTGGCTGTCTATTTAACCACTAATTATTTTCACATGATTGATTATGTTTAAAAACAAATAACTTGAGAGCGGATTGTATATTTGAACAAGAGTATCCAAAAGCCAATGTCAGGAAATGCTTGATATATATTAGGCTTCTTTAATTTAATGCAGTTCATTCATAAATTGTATGTAATGTACCGACTGTGAAGATCCGGGTTAGATTAGGTCTTCAGCAACCCATGTTTGCCGTTATAGGTGACTGTACTTGTCGTAAGAGGCGACAAATGGGATCAGGTGGTCAGACTCGCTGACTTGGTTGATTCATGTCATCATATCCCAATTGCGTGGATCGATGCTAATGATGTCAATCACTGGATTGTCTAGTCCAGAGTCGATTATTTACAGACCGCCGTCATATCGCTGGAATATTGCTGAGTGAGGTGTTAAAGAACAAACAATCAAAGTATGATACTATGTAATATACTGATGACATTTAGAAGTCTCAGGTTAGAGGATTAGCGGGAATTTCCAAGGCTGCCTTGACATTGCATTGTACGTCCTGCACGTGACTCTTTTGTTCGAAGTTTCCTGAATTCTTTAGACATCTACAAAGCAGATATCCCAGCATTCAGCACCTGGTCATGTGACTCCCCGAATGTCCAGTAGTCATGGCAACTGCCATGCTGTCAGTGTGCCAGGAAAGAAGACAGTTTCAGCCAAGGCAGTTGGCCTAACATCCATCAACCGTCACAGCGACAAGGTAAGCCATCAGGAAATGTCATATTCGATGCATGCTGTGGAAATTTCTGGTCAGATTGCATCCCCAGTACCTCAGGGAGTTAACTGTCCAGTTTCCACTCTTGACGAACTAGGCTGGAATTTCTTGGCTTGATCGAATTATGTCCTTTCTATGTCCCTCCCATTGACCAAATAGATTCCACCTCTCATATCACTGGCATTTGCCTCAAACAAAATATAGGCCCCCAGTGAAGACAATCTGATCGATAATCAAGATAGGAATGGGTGCCGTCCGTCCGTCTTTCTGTCCATCTGTCACATTTCGTTTCAGGAGCAGAACGAAAAAAAACATGAGATATATCTTAACCAAACTTGGCACATAGATAGGTCTAGTGGTGAACTGGTGCCTTTTGATAGTTTGGGAATTTAAAAAAAATAATTTTCGAGTTTCCATGGCAACAACTTTGACTTACACTGAAAATCACCAAACTTGGCACAGATCTTGAAAACCATACAATATTTCTTCCAAATTTGGCATATAAATAGGTCTAGTGGTAAACTGGTGCCTTTTGATAGTTTGGGAGTTTTTACGAATGTTTCCTTAGCAAGGGCAGAACTCGGAAACAGCTTACATAGTCTACAAAAACGTCTACGCAGGGTTGTCTGAGAACTGTTACCATAATTACCTAATTGAGATGTATACCACTTGACAAAGGAACTTGGTCAAGGTATGTGGTGAATTATTATGAAAACACAAAGTGGCAGTGCATGGTGGTAACATGAACAGGGGCACCCTGAACCAGCCTACTTCCTCACAGTGGGTACCAGTCACATGAACAGGGCCATCGGAACCAGTCTGACTCCTCGCAGTGGGTAGTGGTAACATGAACAGTGGCACCTGAACCAGCCTACTTCCTCGCAGGGCATGCCGGTTACATAAACAGGGGCACCCGAACCAGCCTACTTCCTCGCAGTTTAAATTTGTTGGTGTGCTTGATAATGTGTGTTTCACAGAAACACACATCAATGATTACAGTGAAAGAGACCTGCCAGGATATAAAGTCTATCCAGGAGACACTACACATGGTATTGCTGTGTATGTTTCAACAAGTTTCAAGAACAGTGTCCAGCTATGTGATGTAATGTCATCTCGCAGTATTGAATACATTTTCGTTATTGTTGGCAAGTTCTGCATTGCTTGTGTGTAGGTTCCTCCAAAAGTGTCAAGGACACGGTTGTCGCATTCACTTACTGATTTCATGCAGAAACTTCAGGATCTCTCCAAGCAGCATGAATGTGAACATGTCCTAGTTACTGGGGATTTCAGCTGTGATCTGAGTGAAAAGCTGAAACTTGAAGATTTCTTTAATGTGTGGAAAATGACTCAACTCATTCACTCTTCAACTCACTGTCTTGGAGCTACACTGGACTTGTTGTTTACTGATCATGCCAGTGCTGTAGCATTCCAGACTCCAGTCTACTACTCAAATCATCAGATGATTGGTGCTGTACTTCTCAGTACACCTCATGGTGACCCCTGCTCTTAATGATCTCTACGTAAAGTAAGAACTCCCTTACTTCTCTAATTATTGTTTAAGTAATAACACAACTCATTACTAATAAAGTTACATATTCTATCATAAACTGCAGATGGCAAAACAACATGAGTAATAACTCTTTTAGTGCTGCAAATACATAGTTCACAGGAGCTAATGCATTGCACACAACCGGACATGTCAATATTGGTGGGATATATGAGTATTTCATGCTTGTTGAAATGAGAAGTGCGAAGTACATCATATCACTGGAGACCATTGATTAAAAACATGATAGGATATGGAAAATATATATTGATGCTAAATTGATGATACACATGCGAATCCTGCAGTCTACCGAAATCTGCATGGCAGTTTTCAAACCGTATGTTGATTTCATTACCCGGTTTTGATTGGACCGTGCACAGACTGGTTAGTCCAACCAATATATAACTCCATTTCGGCAAGGGCTGAAACTGGACTTGTATTGTCAGTTAACTCCCTTGCCTCACCAAGATGGTCGCTCCAATGTTGCTGAAAACAAACATTTCTACACCATCTGTCCTAGTGTTGTAAAAAGGTGACGCATGATGAGGAGATGGACATGTTGAATGTGGGCAGGGTGGAATGGTTTACATGTGCATTCAGCCACAATAATATATTTTCGATCTACTTTCCTAGTACTTCGATAAATAATTGTTGCCATTGAAAGCTGAGGCTTTTTTCCCCCCAGCTTTCTGAAGTGGAGGATGGAGCAGTGGGGGAGGGCAATGTGTTCACTGGTGCCACGCCCCCCTGGTTGATGGAGGAAGACGAGGATGCTGGGTCAGGGGAGATAGGACCGTCACTGCCGGAGTATAACAAACACTGTAAGTATGATGAACACGGACAGGAAGACTAACCTACCTAGTGGGGATAGCTTGATGATCAGGATGCCAGGGCTGACAGTGACAGAGTATGTACAGTGATCCCTCGCTATTGTGCTCTTCGATAAAGCGCTACCTCGGTTACTACGAGCGATAACGCATGGCTCCCAAAATTTATGTACACTTTTAGTACTGAGAGCTTTACACAGACATGATTGTATTGTTGTACGTTGTTCATTTGCACATAACGCTTCTCATTGCATAATCAACCGTTTATCGCTGAATGGAGTTCTAATAATCTGTTTGAAAACATCCGTGGCAAGTCCCGGAAATACGATTGTTCTACTAGTTAACTTTTCACCCTATACATCCTTAGAAGCGCATGCATGCAATAAAAGAGAACCACAAGCGAAGTTTATATTCTTAATTAGTGGGCAATCCAATTTGAGGCGACACTGTCAACTCACGTGTAGTTGCTGTCACAACACGGTGGTCATTCCTTTTGATTCGGATCAAGTAACCGTATCAAACCAATTAATCTGGCTTGAATGTGTATCTATATTTGTATGAATGTGTATGAATGCGCATAGTGCTGGTCAAAACTCTCGTTTTCCGTATTTTAAGCAACATGACCAATCAATGCCACTGAATCACTCTGTACTTGTGTAATGAATTGTGATTGGCTCTTCACTCATAGCGTCTGTTACTACCATTATTGATCGATATTTTCATGTAAGTAGGCTACATTCACATTGAATGTGACAGTTAAGGCTTGTAAATAACAAACGGCGAAAACATAATGGATATGTATTTTAACACTGTGAACAGTAAACAACTTGTATCATTGCAATGTGTGAGACAAGGCGAAGATCGTGAGATTGGCCGAGTGCACTCCCCCGCCTCAGCCTCGGTTAAACGGCTCATCGTCTTTAACGCCCACCATTTATTTGGACCCCATTGGTAGCGTTGTAGTGAGGGACCACTGCATCAAGGATTTATCATGTTGGTTTGAAGACAGTCCATGTCCAACTCACTGCTGTGGATCAGGTCCAGGTCCTACTGTGGATCAGGTCCAGGTCCTGCTGTGGATCAGGTCCAGGTCCTACTGTGGATCAGGTCCAGGTCCTACTGTGGATCAGGTCCAGGTCCTACTGTGGATCAGGTCCAGGTCCTACTGTGGATCAGTTCCAGATCCAGGTCCTGCTGTGGATCAGGTCCAGGTCCTACTGTGGATCAGGTCCAGGTCCTACTGTGGATCAGTTCCAGGTCCAGGTCCTACTGTGGATCAGGTCCAGGTCCTACTGAGGATCACGTCCCGGTCGAGTGCGCTCCCCCGCCTCGGCCTCGGTTAAACGGCTCATCGTCTATAATGCCCACCAATTATTTGGACCCCATTGGTAGCATTGTAGCGAGGGACCACTGTATCAAGGATTTATCATGTTGGTTTGAAGACAGTCCATGTCCAACTCACTGCTGTGGATCAGGTCCAGGTCCTACTGTGGATCAGGTCCAGGTCCTACTGAGGATCACGTCCCGGTCCTACTGTAGATCAGGCCCTGGTCCTACTGTGGATCAGGTCCAGGTCCTACTGAGGATCACGTCCCGGTCCTACCGTAGATCAGGCCCTGGTCCTACTGTGGATCAGGTTCGGGTCCTACGAAAAGATGTGGTCCAGGTCCTACCGTAGATCATGTCCAACTCCAGGTCTTGCTGTAGATCAGGTCCAGATCCAGGTCCTACTGTAGATCAGGTGTTGCTGTAGGTCAGGTCCAGTGCTTCTGTGAAAGCATGGACTCCAATCATGTAGAACTTCACAAGGTCAAACTTGTAAAGGATGTCAGTTTGTTCAGAATGTGTCCTCCTTGTAATGTGTTAAGTGTGCTTATATGTGTTTTTCTTCAGTGGAGAGAGAAAAGAAAAAGAAGCTGCCAGCTAACCGTGTCGGTGCCAAGTTTGATCACAAGTCTGAGACGCCTGCATCGTGGCTGCCTTCCTTTGGAGGTGTCTGGCATCAGGGGAGACGACTCAACGCAAAGTAATTCACCCTTGCACTAACCATGGGGGCGGTGGGGTAGCCTAGTGGTTAAAGCGTTTGCTCGTCACGCTGAAGACCCTGGTTCGATTGGAATATTGCTAAAAGCGGTGTAAAACCTTACTCACTCTCTACACTAACCATGTGTCAAGCAACCTGTGAAGGTCTGGGTCAGAATAGGTCTTCAGCAACCCAAGCTTGCCATAAAAGGTGACTCTGCTTGTCGTAATAGGTCACTAACATTTTTGCTGACATTGGTTAATGCATGTCATCATATAACAATTGCGTAGATCGATGCTCATGATGTCAATATCTGGATTGTCTGGTCCAGACTCGAATATTTACAGACTGCTGTCATATAGCTGGAATATTGCTGAGTGGGGCGTTAAACGACAAACAAACAAACAAAAATGTGTCAAGGAGATGTTTCTATGTGTTAAGGAGAGTTCAACACTTCTGAACAGAACATATAAACACCTTTTCACCTCACCATGAAATAGCTGGAATATTGCAGACCGCTGAGTAAAACAACATTCACTCACTTCATTCTTACTTCTTGTAGGATCCAGTTTGAGAGGAGGACTGGTGGAAAGGCCATGCAGGCAAGACCAGACATGTCCCAGTTGCAACGGCAGCCAGAAACAGTGATACCCTACAAACGCAAGAAGAAAAACTCAGAAACAAATACATCCACAGGAATTCACCTCATCTCCTCACCACTGCTTGAACCCAGCCCACAAACACTGCATCAGTATCATGACAATGTAGCCATGGCGACGCCCATCTCATCTCCCTTTGTACAGCTGCCCAGGTTCGGCCTCCCTGCACCTGCAGCTGTAGATGGTGTCGGAGTGGGCGGTGCTGACCGATGGGGTCAGGAAGGACAGAGATTGAGGGTAGGACCAGGAGGCAGCATTTCAGAAATGTCGGCCTGTGAGGGCGACACAAGTAGTGTCGAAATTAGGAGCAATGATGAAGGATCGTATGAAACGAGGAAGGATGTGGAAGTTTCAAAACAACATGCAGAGTCGGACAGAGTCGTAGCACGAGATATCATTCATAGAACACAGGCCAGTAACGAGACCTGTTCAAGTGTTTCGCAACCAGCATCCTCCCTGTCGTTTGTTCCAGTGTCCGTGAAGAATCAGCAGGTAAGAAGGGCTTCAGATGACAAGCCCTCAATAAAGAGGGGTCTGTCTCCTGTTGAAGTAGCTCCATACAAACGTAAGAAGCGGCCTGTGAGAGAAACGGAACCCAGACAATCCACGAGTGGCGTGGGTCAGATGTTCACCCAGGCCTGTGACCACGCTTTCACCCAACAGATGGCAGCTCAAGGAAGTCGGCAGGCGTACCCGCGCTTCAACAACAACAACACAGCCCTACCTTCTGATCAGTTCATGATTCCACCTCCTCAAAGGCATTATATGACTCCCTGTGGTGGAACCAACATCCATTCTTATCCTGGCCACTGTGTGAATACTGGTTCCTCCTGCAGACCTACATTGGGTCCCTCTGGGCAGGCTGTCAGGGGAGGTAACCTCCACACTAACGTGACTCTGGTACAACCTGGGTTTCTAAGTAAAGACAGATTTCCTGGTTCCTCAGCACCAACTACATCCCATGTAGGTCCCCACCACGTTTACATGCCTGTCAGACCGCCAGTGCAGCCTCCTTCTGGTTTTAGTTCCTCAGCACCAAATACATCCCATGCAGGTCCCCACCACGTTTATATGCCTGTCAGAGCGCCAGTGCAGTGTCCTGCTCCTTTTGGTTCCTCAGCACCAAATACATCCTGTTTGGGATCGCAACATAACTATGTGAGACCTCCAGCCCAGGCTATTGCCCAAGGTTCCTCAGCACCAACTACATCTCAAGGGAATGGGATGAACTTGTTTCAGAGCATCAGTGCAGCAGTGAGACTGCCTCACTAACACAGTGGGACTGGAGGGAGTAAACACTGAAAGTGAACAATGTTCTATCAGTTTTGAGGTTGTTAATAAATTGTTGTTTTCTGTTAAATGTTTGTGTTTGTTAATTTTAGCAGTTTGAGGATGAACGATGGGGAGCCCAGTGGTTAAAAGTGTTGACTTATCACGGTGAAGTCCTGGCTCTGATTCCACTTCCAACCCAAACTGATGACGTGGAGTTATGCAAGCGTCGCTAAAACTTTCTCTTCGCTGCCTTTAGAGCCTTGCAGAGCAGTCCATATGAAACCTTGACTCATCTTTGAGCTGCATCCTGTCCCAGTCTTGTCTCTTGAATCTCAGTGAACCCGTGAAGATTCCGGGGTGGAACAGGTCTTCAGCATCCCATGCTTTCCGTAAAAGGTGACTATCCTTGTCGTAAAAGAGACTAACAGGATCGTGTGGTCAGGCTCGCTGACTTGGTTGATGCATGTCATTGATCCCAATTGCGTGGATCGATGCTCATGATATTAATCACTGGATTGTCTGGTCCAGACTCGATTATTTACAGACCGCCATCATATAGCTGGAATATTGCTGAGTGCGACGTTAAACAACAAACCAACCAACCAACCTGAATCTCAGATGCTGTCTACACCAAGCTAGGCGTACCTGACTGACATAGAAGCAGAATTTGGCGTATTGCTGGATGTCGGAGTGGATGCTGTGCTCCTTCAATCAGTTTTGTACGGTTCTGCCTCCATTTGGTCTGAACCGACAAATTTTCTGAGCGGTTTGGTATCGATTCAGTAGATGCACCAACCGAATATGATTTTCTTGTTGACGTGACGTCACACGTGGACGAGCAGCCCATGGGAAGTCATGAGTGTTGCCGTGTTGTGAAAAACGTCTGCAAAGAGATAATGTTGTGTTTCGATGAACATTAAAATGTCGGTCAACTTTGTTATGTGCCGTTCCTGTTTGTAGCATACCAACAGTGTGTTCACCATTTACGGTTAAACAAAAGTGTTTTTATGAGCACCTTACAGCCAACAATCATTGTGTCTGGTTCACATTCAAACATATTGTATGGGTAACATGCTCACATCAAACATGCACGTGCAAATTGTGTATTATGACCTTAAAATCGAGGAGATGTCTTCATGTAATCTTTTGAAAGATGCATATTTTCAGAATAAATGGGTTTTTTTAATGAACTATATATGAAGCACAGTTATTTTTGTTTGTTAGTATATATTAAAGAAGGCCTTGAACCAACCAATTCGAAGCATGAATATATTATAAAAAAGGTATCTTCATCATTTACAGACTTCATTTATCTTTTCTAAAGTAAGATTTTAAAACAAGAAATGAAAGTACACATCAGCAACTTCTGCAGCAAAGTTAGATTGATGACGTTATGAAGCCACGCATGAAGGGAAAACAAAGACGTCATACATGTGGTGAGGTGATGTGAAATGGGGTTTATGTCGCGTCCAAGATTATTGCACTTATACAGTGACGTGCATGTACGTGTGTGTGTGTGTGGCTGCTCGTACTAGGCCGGACTGATGCCGATTCATAGTGCTAGCACACTGAGATACCATGCCGCAGTTTAACATGAATAACCCACTCAGACACAATATACTGACTCCGAGCCGACCAGTCCTTGTTTTAGCCCCTTAATGCCGAGCGCCAGACAGGGTAACAAGTACCATCTTTTAACGTCTTTTGGTATGACGCGGCCGGGGATCGAACCCCGGACCTTCCGCTCTCCTGGCGGACCCTCTACCACTAGACCACGGAGGCGGTACGTCATACATGTTGTTTAAGACATTTATGGCGCTACTGACATTCCTTTTCGCCGTGTGCGATAAGCTGCATGACATTATGGCGGAACTTATCCTCATCAAGGGGCGGTCGGGTAGCCTAGTGGTTAAAGCGTTCGCTTGTCACGCCGAAGACCCGGGTTCGATTTCCGACATGGGTACAATGTGTGAAGCCCATTTCTGGTGTCCCCCGCCGTGATATTGCTGGAATATTGCTAAGCGGCGTAAATCCATACTCACTCACTCACACTCTTGTCATCAAACGCTGTATCTCTTGCGATTTGATTTATGGTTGTGAGAGTCCAAATATACGGTAAAACCCTTTAAACAGTGGACGCAAACATGTATCAACACACGCTCCGAACAAGTCCCCATTGAATCGGGTTGACACATACAGGCAACGAAGTCATGGTTATTGGCAAGACCAGTATCAGGACTAAATGTTTTACACAGTGTAGTACATTTCACGTCGGTGCAATTCTATATTATGTAGGGATATGTTTCACAATGTTATTCAGCGATCATAGACACCGTGCACTAAGCTTCCTGCTAAAATGATTGTCAACTGATAATAACGTAGGTTTCTTTTTTTGTTTATTTTGTTTAACGCGCCACTCAGGAATATTCCAGCTACATATTACACAAAGAAAAAAGTTAAGCACACCCCTGTTTCTGAACCATGACAAATGGCAAAAATCTGACATGGGATGACTGACCACAGGAGCTGGGCGATACCAATGTCATCGGATAGAACAAACATTTGACAACAAATAAAGAAGATGATGATGATGATGACAAAAACATCACCGTAACACAGGTACTGTTTTTAACCTTAGACAATACCTAAAAAAAGCATGGATCTGCAGGATTAAGAAAATTTTCCTGAAAGTCTCTACTTGACATGACTCGTGAAACAGATCAGTAGCGGGTAAAACCGCCACGTGCCGGGATGACGCATTCCACCCTACGTCGCATGCCTCCAGTCAGACGTTGGATCTGTTGATGGGTCAACAACAACCACTCCTGATGCAATGCTGCTTCCAATTTGCGTAAATCTTGTACAGGAGGATCTCGTGACTGTATGCGCCCCCCCCCCCCCCCCCCCCCCCCAGAATATCCCAAACATGTTCAAGGGGGTTCAATCGTCCTTCCGTCAGTGCTGTGGAGCAGAAAGCGACTTTCGGCTGACCAATGGATGTATCTCCAAGTTCTCAGATTCCAGTTCTGTCGCCCAATACACCCTGCTAAACAAGCAGCTTTGTGGTGATCTCTCAACAAGGGACGCTTTATGACTCGTCTAGCCCTCTGTCCTGCTGCTTTCAGCCGATTCCTGACGATTCTGGTGCTGAAACGACGATTGGGCAACCACAGCTGTATCAGACGAGTACTTGTTAAAAAGGGTTCTCGGCATATGAGACGAAGAAGGTCCCTGTCTTCGCGATGTGTCATCACAGGAGGTCTTCCGGATCTGGGACGGTCCTGTACATCACCGTCTGAACATGTTTCTCGACTTAACGGCTTACGAGAGTGTGATGATACCCCAAATTCCATCCAAAGGCACTACAAGACATTCCTGCGTTATGCATGCCGATTATTTGCCATCTTTTGGCGTTTGATAATCGCCTTCGGCCATGGTCACACAATGTCATGGAATAATTGATTAAAACCGACCTTAAGAAAGCAATTATAACGTTTGTATATACTGCTTTTAGAGATACCCGAGGGTAGCGTGATGCACGGGCATACCATGCATGGCACGAGAGCTTTCGTCACGCATGACTGATTACATCATCTCGAGAAAACATAACTCTTCCCGTAATTATATCTTTCATGACTGTTACAAATAGTGGGACCAAACAATAATGAAATATATTAGGGTGTGCTTAACCTTTTTCTTTGTGTATATACATAGGTCATAGTTTGCGAAAGGTTGTTTTAATAAGATTGAGGTAATCTATGCATGTGAATTATCCTGTTTTCTTTATTTAAAGCATTAATTGTTTATTGTTAAGCAAGTTTATTGCTGCAGCTTTGTAATATGCAGCTACCAGCCGACTCGCCTCGCATCATAACACGGGCTGTGTACTCGCGGGCAGATGACCACGGAGTACGCTGATCACTGTGTCGGATTAACGAGACTGATTAATGAGTGATTTCGGTATTTCGTTGCAAATGAGGTGTGTGGGAGTCGGAGTGCGAGACTGTCGGATTAACGGGTCTAAATAGCACTGATTTAATCGGTTCCCATCATTAGTGATGATGAAGCCGATTGTCGGATTAACGAGTGTCGGATTAACGAGACTTGACTGTATATGGCGGCAGTCTGTACATAATCGAATCTGGACCAGACAATCCTGTGATTGACATTATGAGCACCGATCCATGCAAGTAGGATACGATGACATGCATCAACCAAGTCAGCAAACCTGACCACCTGATCTCGTTAGTCGCCTCTTACGACAAGCATGGTTGCCTTTTACGGCAAGCGTGGGTTGCTGAAGACCTTTTCCAACCAGGATCTTCAAAACAAATGGATCAGTTGTCGGCAAAAACGCATGGCTCTACGTTTACTCAGTTTGTTATATTTGCGAGATTCCTTGAATCAAGTTATGGTAAGGCTGACGTATACAAAAAGGGGATTCAATTTTAACCTATTGTGGACAGCGTTATTTGAAGTCGTACAGCAATTTACTCGATGACTATCTTTATTGTGGGTTTGGTCAGGTCAAATCAAGGAAAGTCTGTTAGATAAAACGATCGAATGAATACACAATCATTTAACTATTACAGTATTATCATTAACTCTCATTGTTGATAGGTTTCGGAGTCATTGTGTCGATGAATAGTTTGACGTGGACAGGCTGATACGCCCATGCACTGGTTTATCATTTACCTGGTTCCTTCCTCTGGGTTTAGAGGACAATGCATATTCATAAATTAAATTTCAATACCAATACAGCACGCCAGGGTTTGGAATAATATTTACAGCACAATATGTTAAACTATGATGATTGTACGCCATAAGTAGTTGACAGTCACACAACCAGGTGGAAAGCCATATCGACAAGTTGACAAGACGGCTGTCCCGGTGAGATATGTTGTTTATATAAATATTCCGAAACATATTGATCAATATTGTTTTCCTCCTAGGGAGGAGTTGATGCATGTTTTGTTTTGTGTTAGGAGTCAATGTTGAGCACAGAAATGATGTCGACCTCCCTGCCTGTGAGATCGAGCTGCTTCTTGTTGTGTAACTGAAACTTGGTCACAACCTCTTCGATGTAACACATTTTGACAGTTGTCATACAAGGGTCAGTGAAATTCTTTCATATACAGTCAATCTTAAAAGCGATGTTTTACCCTTCTTCCCCAGCTGCTTTATGTGTTCTGCCTCTCAAACCAACCAACCAACCAACAAACAAACTTAAATACAGGTGTCATATAGCTGGAATATTGCTAAGTTCGTCGTTAAACAACCAACAAACAAACAAACAAAATAACTTAAATACAGGTGGCATATACCTGGAATATTGCTGAGTGCATCGTTAAACAACCAACCAACCAACCAACCAACAAACAAACAAACAAACAAACATACAGGTGTCATATATCTGGTATATTGCTGAGTGCGTCGTTAAACAACCAACCAACCAACAAACAAACAAACTTAAATAGAGGTGTCATATAGTTGGTATATTGCTGAGTGCGTCGTTAAACAACCAACCAGCCAACAAACAAACAGACATAAATACAGGTGTCATATAGTTGGTATATTGTTGAGTGCGTCGTTAAACAACCAACCAACAAACAAACAAACAAACTTAAATACAGGTGTCATATAGCTGGTATATTGTTGAGTGCGTCGTTAAACAACCAACCAGCCAACAAACAAACAAACAGACATAAATACAGGTGTCATATAGCTGGTATATTGCTGAGTGCGTCGTTAAACAACCAACCAACAAACAAACAAACTTAAATACGGGTGTCATATAGTTGGTATATTGCTGAGTGCGTCGTCAAACAACCAACCAACAAACAAACAAACTCGGTGTTCTCGTATGCAGTAAATTTAATAGGTAATCACCTGATCGCTATTATTTTTCAAGTGATCTATTTCAACGATTTTAAAATTACAGATCTTAGCCATTCAACACTCAAAAGAATGTTGACATAGTTGTCTAGTGTTGTCTTATGTTTACAGATGACGCAATCAGTCATCTCGAATGCCCTTCTCCTGTCGATACACACCATCTTCAGTATTAACCTGGTACAGAGCGGTAAGTGTCTGAAATAACTTATGCTAAATATAATGTTCGTCCCATCATCTTCTACATATCAATGTTACCAAACCGGGTAATTTACAAATCGCAGCATTTTGTGAAACAACCTATATTAGAAACACTGTTCCTTCCTTGTATCATGCGCAGCGATTGTTGCAATGCTGTGTATATAGGAGATGTGATTTAATGGTAATGTGGGGTCCTCTTTATTTTTTCAGATACAGCTGTAATACACTGTCCTGACATAGCCTTCTTGGGTACTTCTGCCCGACTTACCTGTTCCACGCCTGTCGACTTCTTTACTACAAGTTACAGCTGCCCATGCGGACTTGCACCACAGTGTCAGGCGGAGTCAGGCTGCACCAATGTATCAGGATATAATGCAAGCATCGTCAATCAAACACAGACTGAACTCACGATAATCAGTGTACAGCCACAACATGCAGGCAACTGGTCATGTGTTGACAGATACTGTTATGAAAACCCGTTTTGTCATCTTGTCGTCGCAAGTAGGTAGAAGTGTTATGGAGAATAAAGAGAAATAATGGGTGAATAGAAGCAATTATCAGAAAGCTCTGTCACTATCCACTGTAAGATTCCGACTATATCATGACCATGTGATTATGAATTGCTATCAGTTAGTGATGATACCACATAATGTCATTGGGGGCACGGGTGGCCCAATCGTCTAAGGCGCCGGGATTCGCTGTGCAGAGTTGCGTCCCTTAGGCACGCCAGAAACCTATTATTGTGGGTTCGAATCCCGGTTCTCCCCGATAATGTTTCTAGGTTTGTCAGCACCATACCCGTGCTCGTGAGTTTCACCAAAGTGGTAAATGTCTGAGACCTGCATCACTTTGGGCTTTCCTCCCACATTAAGCTGACACGCCGTGATGTAACTGGGATACTGTTAAAAGCGGCGTTAAACCCAACTCACTCACTCACTCAAAATGTGAGCGTATCCTGCCCCACCGGTGTATGAGTGAAATGTAAGGCGTTATCTTTGAGTAATATCATTAATACTTACAATGTAATAATGAATTTAAGCAGATAAAAAAACAAATTTACAAGTTTCATTTTCTGTTGTTTTGCGTCACAGTTAGCAATATTCCAGCTATATCTCGGCTACTTGTACATAATCAAGTTATTGACCAAACAAACCAGTGGTGGATATCATGAGAAACGAACTACGTGGGGTAGATAACACAAACCAAATGCCATCTATGAAAGCATCCAAGAGTCACGGGAGTGATTAATCTTCATTCATCTTTCATTTCATTTACAGTAAACTACGTTTATAACGAACACGCTTATAACGAACTGACGGATATAGCGAACTTATTTTTAGTCCCGACCATTTGTTGTAAATATGCTGTATGTATGCTTATAACGAACTACGGTTATTACGAACTAAAATTAGTGGTCCCCTCGAGTTCGTTATAACAGTAGTTTACTGTATTTAAAATGTTTATGTGGCCAGTCAATCTTATGGACTTATACTTTGTCAAAGTAAACAATGCAAACTGTAACTATCATAGGGTATTCGCTTGTAGTTCATGTGAATGGTTTTCATACCTGTACTAATTGTAATTAGAATGCAACGCTTGATGATGTTATATTTATAAAACTGTCGATAACAAATGTAAGTTGGTGTTATGTTTACGACATACACAGTTATGACATTTATTATGTTTAAGATATATTTTTAATTAAGATATATACACAGTTATGACATTTATTATGTTTAAGAGATATTTTTAATTAAGATATATACACAGCTATGACATTTATTATGTTTAAGAGATATATACACAGTTATGACATTTATTATGTTTAAGAGATATCTTTAATTAAGATATATACACATTTATGTCATTTTTATGTTTAAGAGATATATTTAATTAAGATATATACACAGTTATGATATTTTTTATGTTAAGATATATTTTTAATTAAGATATATACACAGTTATGCCATTTTTCATGTTTAAGAGATTCCCTCGGTCAACATAACCAGTGATGTGGATGCTGATTCAGTGAATCTGGGTGACAGAATATCCCTCACAGTCGACATTCGAGACTACCACTGCTCTGATACTTATAACTTAACACTACAGGTCGGGAGTGTCACCTATACATCTGGCACTGGGAGGAATGCTACCATCAAATACCTGCCCAAAATTGTACCCATTAATGTGACACAGACACACTTTGGGGACGTTAAGCTTGTGTTTGCCTGTGGTAATCACCAGTGGAATATTACTCCTGAAGGTGTAAACGAGCTACTACAGAATCGTAAGTATTATTCCTGTCGTGATTCACCTGTAAGTTAAATGTCCCAAACATAATTAGGGCTGGTATTTGGAACATTTTCGTGCTGTTTAACGCCACACCCGGTGTTGATGAGCTATATGACGGCGGTCTGTAACTAATCGAATGTGGACCAGGCAATCCAGTGACTGGACATAAATCTATGCAATTGGGGCACGATGGCAGGCGTCAGATGACATGCATCAACCAGGTCAGCGAGCCTGACCACCCGATCCCGTTAGTCGTCTTACAACAAGCATGGACGGTGGGGTAGCCTAGTGGTTAAAGCGATCACCCGTCACGAAGCAGACCTGGCCTCGATTCCCCACATGGGTACAATGTGTGAAGCCCATTTCTGGTGTTCCCCGACGCAATATTGCTGGAATATAGCTAAAAGCGGCATAAAACCGCTCACTCACGAATTCAATTTGGATAGGAGCAGCACCACAAATGAATTGATTTAAGCACTTCTGTGGTCACGAGGCCCAGGGCGGTACACATACTCCTCAACAGTTTTGCCCTGCTTAAAACAACAGCATAGTCTAAGTTTATTACCTCCCAGGCGCGATGGACCAAAGCCATTTGATTTTATGTGAATTTTAAACCAAACGTTTTACCTCTGTAACAATGAAACTTGAGCTAAAACAATTGTGTGGGCGAATAAAAGGTTTCAAACCCAGATCTATTAATTTATTTAATATAAACTTGTTCTTTCTTCTGGCTGCCCAGAGATTACTCCATATAAATATTTTCCAAACGGTACGATCTTGGTTCAGATCGCTGTACCACACTTCTCCATTGGCGGACAACGGGTATCCCGTGTGATATTTAGGAAGTATCATAAAGTAACATAATGTACAGAACTTGCATAAAACATATTTCGCAGTTCATAAAGTATAAGCTATTGGTCCTGATGTAAGTTAATATTTAGTTGTTAATTTCATACAATAGCCCCATTTCGCCGTGTCAGAAGACTACACTCGTTAACTTTCCGCGCGGGTTTGAATCCCGGTGGCGACAAACATTTTTCATGAAATTGCTCCATAATCAAGATTAAATGACAGGGAAAAAAAAAAGAAGTTGCGACATTGCCGAGTGGTGTTTAACTAATGATTCATTCAGTTAGACCACAGACAAAGACAAAAGTTCACGTTAACCTTGAAATAACAGGTGGTAAAACCTTTGTTACAACATTCTTCTTTGAGCATTTTATAATGTCACAAATTATTAATTGAAAACGTGAAAAGGACATAGCAGCGCGCTGGTATCCGGAAGTGCTTCTGCGCATGCGCGAAGAGTTGCATGCAGGGTAATGTTTGCGCATCCAAGATGGCGTCACTTCCGGTTCCGAGAGGCGTGCACCTCCACGACGGCGGCACTTCCGGTTCCGGGGAAGAGGAGGAGGACGTGAGAAGCGCTCGTAACGATTTTAAAAAAAGAAGAAAAAATTAAGATAAGCGCACGTAAAATCCTCTACTTGTATTTGAAAAAAGAAAAGGAGGAGGTTGGGAGGAGGAGGGAGAGAGGGAGGAGGAAGGGAGGAGGGAGAGAGGAGAAGGAGGGAGGGAGGGAGGAGGAGGAGGGAGGGAGGAGGAGAAGGAGGAGGAGTTTTTTTGTGGGCAATGATGAAAGTGTTCTTTCGGCAGAGTGGGGTGGCCTTGAAAAGGGCCGTTTGGGGGAAGAAGAAGAAGAAAACTTTAGTACCGCTGTCCAAGAAACAACATCATGTCCAATCTTATGGATGTCAAGACACTGAGGGAAGTGAGCGGTGAAGTGTTCATTGATGATCCGTTAGAACTGCATGATCTGATGATGACATGTAGTGCCTTGTACAAAGGTGACTATCAAATGTTGAGTGCGAAAATAAGGACCGTCACAGGAACTGGAACGGGAACGGAAACAGGAATGGAAACTTCATCCTAGGAAGGCGGCAAAAGGTTCCTCATTCGCGTTGCTCTGATTCACATTCTCCTCGCAGAGATAGTGTAGCTGTAGCTTCTTCTTGTGTCTCACCAGCCCGGTCATCTTGAGGTAGTCACAGTAAGGGGACCACTTGTGGTGTTCCACCCAAGGATCGTCGTGGGATGCCCATCTTCTCAGCCGCATTGGAAACAGTACACACCATCGGCACTCTGCTTGTACACGAAGCCTGCAGGGGCCATCTCTTCAGGGGTCTAGTTCATTTGCGTCAAACCAGGCTAGCCTTCTTTCAAAGTGTAGATAATGGTTCGACGGTGACTTACTGTGTGGCGACCTGCCATCACAACCATCCGTACCCTTACTCCTGGGTCCACAAGCATCTACACTATCAGTCACCACGTCTCCCTCACAAGTATTCGTACAGCAATTCGTCTCTGCCATTCTCGATGTGATGATTTTCACAAGTGACTCTGACCCACTCGACTGGTCACTTTTTTAATAGAAGAGGCGCTGAAACCCTGCTTCCTGGCTGGTCAACAACGCATTGGTCCGTTCCAGCGCCCGGCCTGAGCCTCGGTTTTCCAAAACGGACCGACCCTTGTTTTTCTTTTTCATAGAAAATAGTTTTTCCATGGGCGAAAACGCACAACGCCGGTTCGACCAATCAGAGACCAGAACAGGTCGAGTGCAGCCTCTGATTGGTCAACAACCCTTGCTTCTGATTGGTCAGATTTCGATCCTGTTTTTTGGGGTAGCCATGACCACCGTCACCACGATCATGTTGTGGAACGGACGTCTGAATTCTGAAGGTGGACCAACATGGACCGACATAAATGTGATGTAGGTATGCCTACGTGATGCATTTCGTGTGTTGGCACTTGTGTATGCCTGCGTGGCGTTTTTTACTCGTGTCTCCATGCAAATGCGGTGCCACGCGTGGCAACAAACAGACGTTTATATTGATATAGAACGATAGACATAAGTGACGTTGTCACTCCCTCATCCACGCCGAGGTGTTGACACTCGTGCCTACATGCGTACTGTCACTCGTGTCTCCATGCAAACGTGATATACTACGTGTCTCCATGCAAACGTTGTGTCACGCGTGTCTCCATGCAAAACGTGCAAATATTATTTAAAATATTTAGATTGATAAGGATAGAGAGAGATCGATAGACATACGTGGTGTTATACTCGTGTCTCCATGCAAACGTGAAGGCACTAGTGTACACATACATACATAGAGGCGTGGTGTCACTCGTAGGCGTGTACTGCCAAGAGGACGGGGAGGGTGGGGGTTCTTTTGGATTGTTGTTTGTGTTGGCAAAGCAATGATGAAAGAGTTTTTTGGGGAGAGATGGGTGGCCCTGAAAAGGGCCATTGGAAAACAAACTGGAAACAGGTAATGGTAGGAAACTGGAAAACTGAAAAAACTGGGAAACTGGAAACGAGTGGAAACTGGAAAAACAGCTGAGCAGTATGTGGCATGCGTTAGTCCCTTTGCTCAGAGGATCTTTCTTCTTCCTTGTCCTCCTCCTCCTCGGACTGATGACGTCGTCGGTCATGTTTTCTTTTGCCTAGACATGGTGTGAAGTCCGCATGGAGTTGTGCGATGCATTCTTTTAGGGCACGGCCATCAATATGTCTTCTATGAGATGAAGCACTTGTGTCACTTGTGTCGACATGGACGGCGCTGCTGGAGTCTTCTTTCGACTGGGTTCTGGGCAATCTGCAGCGAAATGGCCCATGGCTTGGCAGTTGTAACATGGGCCCTTGGGGAGTCTTCTTTTAACTGGGTTCTGGGCAATCTGCAGCGAAATGGCCCATGGCTTGGCAGTTGTAACATGGGCCCTTGGGGGTCTTCTTGACTGCTTATCTTCGGACAGACAACGCAGCGTGCTGATTGGTCCGTTCCGGCTCCCGGCCTGAGCCTCGGTTTTACAAACCGACCCGACCCTTGTGTTTCTTTATCATAGGAAATGTGTTTTTTTCCATGGGAGAGAAAGCACAACCTTGGTTCGACCAATCAGAGGGTCGCCAAGGTCCTGGACAGTCTCTGATTGGTCCACAAACCAAGCCTCTGATTGGTCAGATTTCGATCTTGTTTTTTCTGGGGTCTGCATGTCCATCTTGTTTTTCTCTTGGGTGTGCATGCCGATCTCCATCCTAAAGACAACACAACACCTTTTTTTGTTCAATTTCGTAATCCCCCACTCACACAAAACAAAAGCCACAGGATGAGGGGCGTCCGTGTGATTTTGTGTCCAGAAAATGTTTTCACTAGGGGGTGAACAAAACACTCGGCTCTTCTCTTCCATTTTTCATTCACTTTTCCATCATGACAAAACAGGGGACTTTGGCGTGCTTCAGATGTTCTTTCCAGGGTTTGTCTGTGGCTTCCCATTGGCAGAGTGTCACACCTCAGCAATAACAGGTAACACGATCACCTCGACCATGATAATAACCAGCCATGACCATGTCATAAGGGGTCTGGGTCATCTGTTTAGGCCACGTTTGAAAAGACCTCAAACGTTCTTGAAATGAATCATAGTCATGATGATCTGTGAAGCATGGCCTTTCTCTTTTATCTATTTTCTCTTTACTTTTACAACGAGCATGTGCACAGACATGACAGACAGACAGCGTTGACGACATCTCAACTCAGCCTCTACCCTCGGTTCGGCACCCTATTGGAGTTGAGATAATCAAGACACAAAGAGTCAGTTCAATCAATCACTGTTTTACGATGAACAACAACAACATCAACATCAACCCAGATACATAGCAAATATGAAAGACAACCGAGGAGAGAGTGTTTCACATGTCCCTTCAACAACGTGAAAACCTTTCATCTTCAAGCTTTTCAAGAGAAGATGGGGTCACCATAAGATGTGGTCCTTCATCATACTGTCCCAAACAGGCCCCAACAATGCATCAACCAAGTCAGCGAGCCTGACCACGCGATCCCGTTAGTCGCGTCTTACGACGAGCATGGGCGGTGGGGGTAGCCTAATGGTTAAAGCGATCACCCGTCACGAAGAAGACCTGGGCTCGATTCCCCATATGGGTACAATGTGTGAAGCCCATTTCTGGTGTTCCCCGACGTGATATTGCTGGAATATTGCTAAAAGCGGCGTAAAACCATAGTCACTCACTCACTAATTCATTTTGCAATATGGCTACATGGCTGAGATAATGCCGATGCGAGGTTAAATTTTAACTCACTCACTCATTTTGGATAGGAGCAGTACAACATATGAATTCTGTGGTCACGAGGCCCAGGGCGGGAGACATACTCCTCAACAGTTTTGTCCTGCTTAAAACAACAGAACATTCTACGTTTATTACCTCCCAGGCGCGATGGTCCAAAGCGGTGTGAAATTGCATTTTTCCATTTTATTTTATGTGAATTATAAACCAAACGTTTTAACTCTGTAACAATCAAAATTGAGCTAAAAAAATTGTCTTGGCAAAAAAAAGCTTCCAAACCCAGATCTAATAATTTACAATGGGTGCGGAATTTACACTTGTTCTTCCTTCTGGCTGCACAGAGATTACTCCATATAAATATTGTACAAGTGGTACGATCTTGGTTTAGATCGCCGTACCACACTTCTCCATTGGTGGAATACGGGTATCCCCTGTGATATTTAGGAAGTATCATAAAGTAACATACTTTATAGAAATTGCATAAAACATATTTCGCAGTTCATAAACGGATAAGCTATTGGTCCTGATGTAAGTTAATAATTAGTTGTCAATTTGATACAATACCCCCATGTCGCCGTGTCAGAAGACTACACTCGTTAACCTTCCGCGCGGGTTCGAATCCCGCTGGCGACAAACGTTTTTCATGAATTTGCTCTATAATCAAGATGAAATGACAGGGAAAAAAAAGTTGCGTCATTGCCAAGTGCCATCGTCAACTAATAATTCATTCAGTTAGACCACAGTCAAAGACAAAAATTCACGTTAAGCTTGAAATAACAGGTGGTAAAACCTTTGTTACAACATTCGTCTTTGAACATTTTATGATGTCACAAATTATTAATTGAAAACGTGACTAGTACATAGCACGCTCTGGTATCCGGAAGTGGCTCTGCGCATGCGCAAAGAGTTGCATGCTGGGTAATGCGTGCACCTCCAAGATGGCGTCACTTCCAATTCTGAGTGGCGTGCACCTCCATGTTGGCGTCACTTCCGGTTCCGAGTGGCGTGCGCATCCAAGATGGCGCCACTTCCGGTTCCGAGAGGCATGCGCCTCCAAGATGGCGCCACTTCCGGATCCGTGGAGGAGGAGCGCTCGTAAAATTAAAAAAATATATGAAAAAATGAAAAGAAGCGCACGTAAAAATCTCCACTTTTATTTTTAAAAAAGAGGTTGGGAGAAGAAGGAGGAGGAAGGGAGGAGGAAGGGAGGAGGGAGGAAGGGAGAAGGGGGAGCGAGGGAGGAGGAGGAGGGAGGGAGGAGGAGAAGGAGGAGGAGTTTTTTTGTGGTGGGTAGGCAAAGCAATGATGAAAGTGTTCTTTCGAGTGGGGTGGCCCTGAAAAGGGCCGTTGGAAGAAGAAGAAGAAGAAAACTTTTGTACCGCTGTCCAAGAAGCAACATCCATGTCAAATCAATGGATGTCAAGACACTGAGGGAAGTGAGCGGTGAAGTGTACATTGATGATCCGTTAGAACTGCATGATCTGATGATGACATGTAGTGCCTTGTACAAAGGTGACTATCAAATGTTGAGTGCGAAAATAAGGACCGTCACGGGAACTGGAACGGGAACGGAAACAGGAATGGAAACCTCATCCTAGGAAGAAGGCAAAAGGTTCCTCATTCGCGTTGCTCTGATTTACATTCTCCTCGCAGAGATAGTGTAGCTGTAGCTTCTCCTTGTGTCTCACCTGCCCGGTCATCTTGAGGTAGTCACAGAGAGGGGACCACTTGTGGTGTTCCATCCAAGGATCGTCTAGGGACGCCCATCTTCTCAGCCACATTGGAAACAGTACACACCATCGGCTCTCTGCGTGTTCGTCACGATATGGCTGAAATATTGCCGATGTGACGTAAACTCACTCACTCACTTTCTGCATGTACACGAAGCCCGCATGGGCCATCTCTTCAGCGGTCTGGTTCATTTGCGTCAAACGAGGCTAGCCTTCTTTCAAAGTGTAGATAATGGGGCGACGGTGACTTACTGGGCGGCGACTTGCCATCACAAGCATCCGTACCCTTACTCCTGCGTCCACAAGCATCTGCACTATCAGTCACCACGTCTCCCTCACAAGTATTCGCACAGCAATTCGTCTCTGCGATTCTCGATGTGATGATTTTCACAAGTGACTCTGACCCACTCGACTGGTCGCTTTTTTAATAGAAGAGGCGCTGAAACCCTGCTTCCTGACTGGTCAACAACGCATTAGTCCGTTCCAGCGCATGACCTGAGCCTCGATTTTCCAAAACGGACCGACCCTTGTTTTTCTTTTTCATAGAAAATAGTTTTTCCATGGGCGAGAACGCACAACGCCGGTTCGACCAATCAGAGACCAGAACAGGTCGAGTGCAGCCTCTGATTGGTCAACAACCCTTGCTCCTGATTGGTCAGATTTCGATCCTGTTTTTTGGGGTAGTCATGACCACCGTCACCACGATCATGTTGTGGAACGGACGTCTGAATTCTGAAGGTGGACCGACATGGACTGACATAAATTTGATGTAGGTATGCCTACGTGATGCATGATGCATTTCGTGTCTCCATGCAAACGTGATGTCACTCGTGACTACAAACAGACGTTGTTTTTTTTATTAGCCATACATAGTGTTATCACTCGCTCATCCATGCCGAGGTGTTGGCACTCGTGTATGCCTGCGTGGAGTTTTTTTACTCGTGTCTCCATGCAAACGTGATATACTACGTGTCTGCAAACGTGCAAACGTGGTGTCATGCATGTCTTCAAACAGACGTTTATAAATATTATTATTTATGATATTTAGATTGATAAGGATAGAGAGAGATCGATAGACATATCATAGGAAATGTTTTTTTTTCCATGGGAGAGAAAGCACAACGGCGGTTCGACTAATCAGAGGGTCGCCAAGGTCCTGGACGGTCTCTGATTGGTCCACAACCCAAGCCTCTGATTGGTCAGATTTCGATCTTGTTTTTTTCTGGGGTCTGCATGTCGATCTTGTTTTTCCCTTGGGTGTGCATGCCGATCTCCATCCTAAAGACAACACAACACCTTTTTTTGTTCAATTTGTTTACTCCCCCACTCACACAAAACAAAAGCCACAGGATGAGGGGCGTCCCTGTGATTTTGTGTCCAGAAAATTATGTCACTAGGGGGTGAACAAAACGCTCGGCCATTCTCTTCCATTTTTCGTTGACTTTTCCATCAGGACAAAACAGGGGACTTTGACGTACTTCAAATGTTCTTTCCAAGGTTTGTCTGTGGCTTCCATTGGCAGAGTGTCACACCTCAGCAATAACAGATAACACGATCATGATAATAACCAGCCATGACCATTTTTCATAAGGGTCTGGGTCATCTGTTTAGGCCACGTTTGAAAAGACCTCAGACGTTGTTGAAATGAATCATAGTCAGGATGATCTGTCAAGCATGGCATTTCTCTTTTATCTATTTTCTCTTTACTTTTACAATGAGCATGTGCACAGACATGACAGACAGACAGCGTTGACGACATCTCAACTCAGCCTCTACCCTCGGTTCGGCACCCTATTAGGGTTGATATAATCAAGACACAAAGAGTCAGTTCAATCAATCACTGTTTTACGATGAACAACAACAACATCAACATCAACCCAGATACATAGGAAATATGAAAGACAACCGAGGAGGGGGTGTTTCACATGTCCCTTCAACAATGTGAAAACCTTTCATCTTCCATCTTCAAGCTTTTCAAGAGAAGATGGGGTCACCATAAGATGTGGTCCTTCATCATACTGTCCCAAACAGGCCCCAACAATGTTTGGGACCCCTCAGTAAAACAGGTACAGTCTATGGTCTCCCTGAAACAGACATGACATATCACTTGACTACTGTTGCAGCTTGTGTACTTCAATATGTTGTTATGACGGTAGACACTAATTCACACTGTGTGACCACGACCATCCTCCTGTGGAGAGCTTGTTTGATCTGAAAAGTCCTACCCCTGACACAGCTCTACCATCCTCTACTGCCATACAGATCGGGAGGAAAACTGCTCTTTCCTTTGTGCCGCACGTGTGCCGAAACCCAGTCACAAACGTCCTGCGAGCACACGGATGAGGAGAGGGCCTTGGTGGGCACGTACACCACCCTAGAAGTCAAACAAGCCGTGGAGTAGTATGACTACAAAGTGCTTCAGATCTACGAAGCTTGGCATTTTGACACCTTTGAGAAGTATGACCCCAAGACCCAGGAAGGGGGACTCTTTGCCCGCTATGTCGACCATTTTTTCAAGCTGAAGACCGAAGCCAGCAGATACCCCAAGGGTTGTACCGACCCAGATGCTTACATCGAAGACATTTATCAGCACGAAGGCATCCGCCTGAACAATGACAACATGAAGAAGAACCCAGGACTCTGTGCTCTTAGCAAGCCTGTCTTAATTCGCTCCGGGGCAAGTACGGTCAGCACTTAGACTATGGTCAGCAATCCTGCCAAGTACTTTACTCTGTTTAGAGATGAAAGAAATATCATGAACGATGTCATGATCATCAACGAACATATGGTGCTGGGGAACTTTACCCCAAGAAAGAATTCCACACGCCCCATGCTAATTCCAATGTCGTCCTGGCTGTTTGGGTCACCACACAAGCGCGTCTCAAGCTAAACTACACCCTCAAGCGGCTGGATTGCAGGGTCTTGTACTTCGACATGGAGAGCGTCATTTACATTCATCAACCGAGGCATGGAATCCAACCATGGGGAATATGTTGGGGAAGTTAACAGACGAGCTGGGCGAAAACACCATCAAGACGTTTGTGTCAGGAGGTCCCAAAAAGTATGCCTATGAGTTAATAAAGCCTAGACCCGATGGAACGTGCAGCACAATCTGCATCACGTCTGGGAGTTTCACCAGATGCGGGTGCATGGCCTTCATGATCAAGTGGCGTGTCCACCTCCATGGAATCCTCCTCCTCCTCGGACTGATGTCGTCATTGACGCTTTGAAAGGAGCTTTCTTGAGGGGCTTCTGTCATGCTTTCTTTTGCCTAGACGTGGTGTGTTCGTCTCCAGGGGAGGGTGTGCTGCTGCTGCCCCCTTGCGTGCGCCCTCCTCCTGGACCCTCTTCTTGGGTTTTTCCGCCAGGGTCATCAACCATGCACGCACATCGTCTAGCATGGTGGGACCTTGAAACACGCGGCTGGGACTGTGACCTTCTTGTCTCCATGGACAGTCTTCGCACAACTCGTTTGTCGCTTGATTGATGCACTGTCCACATCCTAAATGCACCATGCAAAAATTCGTCATGTGCACCCCTATGTCTTTCATACATTCAAAATCATAGAAGAGGAATTTGACGTTGTTTCGCTGGACTTGGTTGCTCCATCCATCCTCCTCATCTGCATCAGCATCAGAATCGGTTCACAGGCACTGGGTCCATCCTCTGGGGGTGACTGGAGATGACGGGTGTAACAGCGCTGATTTCGGAACCATCCTTGACATGACAAGCAAGGCATCCCATGATCTTCCTTGGGTCCGCAAGGTGTGGAGTGGAGGCATGCCTGGCAGCGATATTGCTTGGTGCAGGGGTGGTTTTCGGGATGATCATAACCATGGTCGCAGTGCTCACAGTAATGGTTAGACCCATAAAAGGCTGGCATGGAAGTGGTCACATCAAAGTGGTCACGATGATGGTATAAATGCAACATGGTGGCGTCGGGTGGAGCCTCATCACTCTTGTACAACAACCTGTTGAACATATCTTGACTGTCGACTTTCAGTTGAAAGTTCCTTTGGGTCAAGGCACCTCCCACGCGTTCTAGGTTGTCCAGGCCCTGACAGCGACCTTCAGGAATGCCAAGGTGCCGAATCAATGCCTGTGCCTGTTTGGCTGGAATGTTGGTTCGATCCATTCTCACCAGTCTCACTCTCTTGTAGGACCATTCTGGGGTCGGGGGATCGGTCTTCTGGGCATAATGTTGTGCCACCACAATGGCCCTTGCCAAACAGGATTGATCTTTGTTCTTGATCCGTACATATTTTGCGTTCTAAAAATGCTTCCAGTCCAACCATGTCATTGAGAGGCCTCTGCCTGATCCGAGCCCGTCGGGCTCTGCTAAATGTAACAAGGTCACATCCATGGTGTCATCGATGGCAAGATCTTGATTTGACTCTTGGACCTTTTCCACGGCATACACCATGGGGATCTTCCAAGCGTCGAAATGGAATTCGTATGGGGGAGTCCAAAGCGGGGTGACGGATACTAGGTCCAATACGATCACCCTTCTGGCCTGACACCTGTTGTTAGAAGTCCTCGATCACGGTGTCAAATAAACGTTGCAGTTCTGTGGACAGCTGGTGTGGTGGCATGTCTTCCAAGTAGTCTTTGTTGAATGTCAAATGATCAGTATGGTTAGCGCTTCTTAACCGTCTCGCTCGAGACACCGCCATCTTCTCCAAGTGATACGGTTCACTCTGCTTGCCAGTCATGATGTCTATGAGTGCCTGATGAACGTCTGCTCTCCTTGATTTGTAGACAAGGTTTCCAAAAACAGGATCAAAATATGACCAATCAGACGATTGGGTTGTCGACCAGAAGACAGCACCGACCAATCAGAAGACAGCACCTGAGCCAAGTTGTACATTCTCGCCCAGGGAAAAAAACATTTCCTATGGAAAAGATACACAAGGGTCAGGTCGGTTTGGAAAACCAGGGCTCAGACCAGGCACCGGAACGGACCAATCGGTGCACTGAGTTGCGGACCAATCAAACCAGATACCATTTCGATCTGCTCCCTCACCTATAAACAAGAGTGAAGCCACTCACACTGCATTCTATGAGATCAATCATCATGGCAACCAGCACAGAGAATTGGGACTTGGAACTCACAAAGACAGAAGCATTGCCATTGCCTCTTCCATGGAAATGTGTCAGGTGCCAGGGCTGTCTTCCTGTCTACGCTCTTGACACGAAGGCACGTGATGACACATTTCAGTGCATCTATTGCAACACCGTCCTGAAGGACACTTACATGAGGCGATAATGCCACACCAGTAAGTGTCCTGTCAGGAGACAGATGTCGGCCCATCCGTGCCTTTGTAGCACAGCGCCTATGTGGGTGAGGAGGTAACTTCAAGATCAAACGGCACTTTTCAGGGCCAACCCACTCTCCCGATAAAACGCTTTCATCATTGCCTTGCCTACCCACCACAAAAAAACTCCTCCTCCTCCTCCCTCCCTCCCTCCCTCTCCTCCCTCTCCTCCCTCTCCTCCCTCTCCCCCTCCTCCCTCCCTCCTCCTCCCTCTCCTCCCTCCTCCTCCCTCTCCTCCGCCTCCCTCTCCTCCTCCTCCTCCCTCTCCTCCTCCTCCCTCTCCTCCTCCCTCCTCCCTCCTCATCCTCCCTCCTCATCCTCTCCTCCTCCTACTTCCCTCCCTCCCTCTCTCCCTCCCTCCTTCCTCCTCGCAGAACCACTTCCGTATACCAGAGCGCTGCTATGTACTACTAACGTGTGTATTGAAAATGTTACAATTTATTCTGTTACGGTCACCAACATACCAACCACTCTTTCAACAGGATCGCTTACTGCATGGAGCCCTCCAACGCCATCAGATACGTCAACGTTATTCATAGTTGCAGGAGGAGTTACTTCGATTGTTATTATGAATATGATTATCACTTTCGCCTGCAGTTACAAGTGGAAAAAACAGGTAAAACTACGTCAATTAAACATTCTCATTGATCCTCCCTATATAACTGTGGAAGTGCCAGCTAACAGGTTTATTCCGGCGCGGATGTAACTGTTCAAGACGTAAGGAAAAGTTAATCACGTGACATACTGACGTTCATCGGGAAATGAACGACAGTCACCTTGGTTGTGTTCACCTTGGCGAGGTCACCCGCTCCTGTCAATGTTGTACAACAGATCGTACCTGATGTAGATGAACTCTATGCCTCTGCGAATAAATCCAAGTACCCAGCACATCATAACTATACCACTGCATTGCCATATACAGAGCAAGAAAGCTAGGAATATACAATAATTTTCTTTGCTCAAAAGCAACAATTCAAAATGCACTGTTGAAGATAGATATTATATGTTCTTTACCTGTTTGTTTTGCTTTAAAAATTCAATACGTCTTTATCAAGAAAAGATTCCTCTGCAGTATAAGAGAGGGGGTAACATTTGTGTATAATCTTCTAGCATACTTTTCGCGAACACCTGGTATCATTACTTTTTGATTGTGATTCATAAACACGTGCTCATGATTAAGTCGGAATTGTAAATCCACTCTGCTTTATGCAGAGATTTCTATTGGATATGGAAAGGGTTTTGTCGCTTTATTTCACCCATACAGTCAAAATGTATAACTTATTCCTGGCATCTGCCACCTGGATTCTATAGCCCTACTCATGCACCCACTCACCTAGTTTGGTTTATAGTCAGCTGCGAGTGAGGCCTTTTAATGATTTTGATTTTATGTTCATTACTTGACATTGATTACTATTATGTTGTTTCCATTCGTCACCACTCGCCCCTTTCCGTAACCTGTAAGACAACCTCGGCTTGTTCCGGAATAACACGAGTTGGTCCTGAATGTGATGTTTCGTCATATGTTTTGTATTATTATTGTATTATGCCATTGAGGTAGGTTTAAGCGATAATGGCTTCGAGTGACACATAGAAATATTAGATTCAGTTATATTGATTTGATTAACAGTATGGTAATCCTAAAACGGTCACTGTAAAGTTAAAGACAAGTTTTAATGAATATGTATGTCATATGAACTCAATTTAATGTGGTAAATTAGGAAAGTTTGTATGCTTTCGTCATGTTTGTCATCCGATTTGTTGCTGATGCTTACAATCGTCACGTACGGTACTGGTATAAACACGCCTACCGGCAGGCAGGGCAACAACACGTACTATGTTTTAACGTCACCTGGTATGAATCGGTCATGAATCGAGCCACCTCTCTTTCGCTCTCCAGGCAAACGTTGTGTCAACTTGTCCATAGAGGCAGTCTCAGCATAAGAATAAATGTCATTCTTTTTAGCTGAATCCTTTTGTAAAACATTCTTCTGCAGGCGCTGAGATCAGGAGACGTATGTTCTGGTACTGCTGGGAGGGTACCTCAAGAACAAGAAGAAGCGGCAGTGTATAGAAATTCTCTTTATGAAGCATCTCATGTGCCCGAGGTTAGAGGACCACTCGGCAGTACAGACAAAGCAGATTCCAGCACACGTTTGGGGGGTAGGTAAACTCTAAGAGTTTGTAATTCGGGTGACAATACAGTGTTCCAGAAACTATAGGTGTTGCTTGTGTCATGGTGTCATAAACAAGAAAACGGAATCATCGCTTTTTCTGTGCGAAATATAATACATTCTAAAAATTCGTGCTTATCAAGTATGTTTTCGTAATATTTGTGACAGTCATGGCCAATCTGCTTCATCAGCCCTAGGGGGCTAGGGGTGGCCCAGTCGTCTAAGGCGCCGCGATTCGCTGTGCAGAGTTGCGTCCCTTGGGCAGGCCAGAAACCTATGATTGTGGGTTGGAATCCCGGTTCGCCCCATATATGTTTCTAGGTTTGTCAGCACCATACCCGTGCTCGTGGGTTTCACCGAAGTGGTAAACGTCTGAGATCTGCACCACTTCGGGCTTTCCTCCCACATTAAGCTGACACGCCGCGATATAAATGGAATACTGTTAAAAGCGGCGTTAAACCCAACTCACTCACTCACTCATCAGCCCTACTTATCATACAATGGCTAGTGTTAAAAAAAACCCCAATTACAACTGACATTATCCTAAATGAGTTCAGCGTGTCGAGCTGTTTTTGTTGGAATTCTTGGGGGTGGGGGATGGGGGGTGGGGTCTCACCGCCCTCACTGCCCGTGAATTACATTGTTTTATGGTATTTTGAGTTCGTTATAACCGTAGAATACACTTTCCGTGTGGATTTTGTTAATTCCTTTGCAATTTGTTTTCATTCTCAATTCTAATTTCAATCAATGAATATATTTTCCAAACCAAGTCCGAACGTTTTTGTTGACATTTGTTTCAGGTAGTGATTACCTACATCCCGAAAGGAGAGGAGAATATGTTGCCCTTGATATGAATGCTGCCCAGCCTTCCAGCATGTATGAACATCTGAGAACATACGAACAAATTGCCTACATGTGAAGTACTGGGTTCCTGCAACACTTTGTCCACACATGAATAAACTCCCACCTTGTATGAGACCCGTGAAGATTCCGGGGTAGAATAGGTCTTCAGCAACCCATGTTTGTCGTAAAAGGCGACTATGCTTGTCGTAAAAGGCGACTAACGGGATCGGGTAGTCAGGCTCGCTGTTTTGGTTGATGCATGTCATTGTATCCCAATTGCGTGGATCGATGTTCATGATATCAATCACTGGATTGTCTGGTCCAGACTCGATTTTTTACAGAACGCCGTCATATTGCTGTAATATTGCTGAGTGCTGCGTTAAACAACAAACCAACCAACCAACCCACCTTGTATGAATTTCGAGGAAAGAGTGGCCACAAGTTGGAAACAAACAACACAATTAGATCTAGAACTACAGTTCGATATCATAATTTATAATTAACAATCAAGATAATTTGTCACAAGGGATCATTAATGTTTAATAATAAGTCCATTTCTTGCGATGTTTTCCACCCAATATGTGGTTGCTCAAAGGTTTTACTATCAACCCTCCAACAATATACCCTATATTGCTGTCGTTTACAGAGCCTTGATACATTCTCAATTCAACATAATATGTTTTGTCTTGATTTGAAGGTATAAATGGTATTACATCTTTTCTTTTAGACTCATAAATATGAATTTCAAGGTTAACTCTCAATCGATTTGTGTTGTGTCATTATGTCATTGTTACTCCAAAGAGCTAAAGATTGTTTTCAGCAAATGTGGATAGAAATAGTAAATGTACTTATACCTCTTCTCTCTTCAAACAACAATTTATATTCTAAGAATATCTAATATCTATCACAATAAAAGAACTTCGAGTATCGCTAGCGCAGTTCAGAGCAGGTTATTATGATATAAATATCTATAAAAGGTATATTTCAAAAGTATAACAATATCTGTACATCTTGTGACCCTAATGCTGTAGAAAATGAGTATCATTTTATGCTTGTGTGTAAACTCTGTCTTCAATTAAGAAACAGGTATATTCCGAAGAAGTTTACATCGTATCCAAATATCAATTTGTTTTGCATACTCATGTCAATCTCAAATATTACTTTATCACAAAATATTGCATTGTACATACACCATGCATTGTTAGTCAGAGGAAACACGCATACCTTGTAAATACGTGGCACTATGGGCCTATGGCCTTTCAGTTTGTCTTGAATAAACAATTTTGACAGGCTTGGGTCAAATATGGTAGTGGACGCCATTCCCCAAATTAATCTCTGAAACAAAACAATTTCCTTGTGGCAGTATTTGTGAAAAAGTTATAGTAAGACATACACTACCGTATCCACATAACAGCTACGATGATCAATGATTCTTGTTTGAATTACATAATCAGTCTTAATTCCGTCAACAGAGTTTCTAAAATGGGGTATTGCCAAGGAATTGTTTCTTTCCAGTTGAGTTGGCATGGTTGCCCAGTCGTCTAAGGCGCCGCAATTCTCTGTGCAGAGTTGCATCCCATGGACACGCCAGAAACCTATGATTGTGGGTTCGAATCCAGTTTCTCCCCGATTATGTTTTAGGTTTGTCAGCACCATACCCGTGCTCGTGGGTTTCACCGAAATGGTAAACGTCTGAGACCTGCATCACTTTGGGCTTTCCTCCCACATTAAGCTGGCACGCCGTGATATAACTGGGATAATGTTAAAAGCGGCGTTAACCCCAACTCACTCACTCTCTCGTTCCAGTTGTAATGTTTATACTATGAGCTATATGAAGCAGGTGTGTTTGTACCGAAACGTAGCAACTGTTAAAAAAGAAGTTGTCATGTACACAGTTGCCTGGTAATAGCTTACCCCACTATGCCAATGTGACCGGGATTGTGCAGGTGTACAGGAGGACCAGACATAGGCTACGGGTGGGAGACTTTATTTCTTTGTCTGTTGACAGATAGACACCCCTGGGGTGGGTGACACTGGGGTGTAGATTATGACACTTTCTCTGGAGGAATATAGCGCTGGTTTATATTTGTTGTTTAGTCCCAAGTGCCCTGATCAGATGCGATCATTGACGTGCTCTGATTGTTGTAAAGTGCAATGGCTGACGTGCAAGTAGCTTTCAGTATTTTATATCAAGCCAATTAATACAAGGGGCCGCGCAAGACAAAGAACATAATGTAGCAGGGTGTGGAGTCATCCAACAGATGACATCCTTACCTTGTCAGCTTGCTGACGGGGTTAACCTCTTTGGTCATATGGACAAGGCGCCCGACGAAAGGCAGGCAAAATTTGCGCAGAAGTAATCAGTTCTGAAAATCCATCGATTTCATTAATCAAACAACCGTATTGATTGGAGCGTATTCATCATGTATAATGTATATGTTGGCGGAAAGTCGTTAACTCAGTACTGTTGAAGAAGATCAATCCTATATCCTATATATATATATATATATGGGATATTTTTTATGATGCCTGTTACCTATAAATGTGCGTGGACTGCTGGAGTGGATATTGATCAGATCGAAATAACATTTACAAGTTACGTATTTGTGTTAATGTTGAGCATAGTATGTCATAGTAATAACATTATGGTTAAAACAATGGTTCGTAAGGATTTTCTGCTTTTATGTAATGTCTTTGCAAGAGATCGAATCTAACGGTTTCTGTAATATATCCAATAATAAATTCTTTATTAAAACAGCATACCATAATTTTATTTTATCATTTGTTGCCGCTTTCGTCCAGTCGTGAAGAGGTACACAAGCAGATGAAGCTGTTCGCACTGACAATATCCAAAGTATTCGCATGGAATGTTCCTTTTATATAAACTGTCATCAAAAATTCAAGTGACACGTTGTATTTGTTTGCTGTTTCATGCCGCACTTAACAGTATTCAATTCTGTCTGCAGCCTGTTCATAATTAAGTCTGGATCAGACAACAGCAATCTCCCAATTCTTCAAAAAGTCAAGTACGGTGGCCCATAAGGTACATGGAGTTTGTTTTTCAATATTTTGATATTTCACTTATTTTTATCGTAACCTTTTGCAAATTAACACAAATTGTCATACAAATATGTGATAAATCATGTATAAAAACAACCAAAAACATGGAAAATGTACTTTCAAGTAGCTATTGAGTCGCTGAAATGTGAAGCGAAAATGTCAAAAACTAAAATGGAAATAAATTAGTTTTTGATCATTTCCTTTTTTGTTTTTGACATTTTCGTTTTAGTTTTGGACATTTTCGTTTCACTTTTCAGCGATTCAATATCTTCTTTACACATGATTTAACACATATTTGTAAGACAAATCGTGTTAATTTGCAAAAGGTAACGATAAAAGTAAGTGAAATGTCAAAATATGGAAAAACAGACTCCATGTCCCTTATGGGTCACCATACATAACCCATATCAATAATGCGTGAAGCAATCCGCACCATCGGGCATGATGTACGGTGGCCCATTAGGGACATATAGTCTGTTTTACAATATTTTGATATTTCACATACTGTTATCGTAACCTTTTGCAAATTAACACGATTTGTCATACAAATATGTGATAAATCATGTGTAAATAGGATATTGAATCGCTGAAAAGTGAAGCGAAAATGTCAAAACACTAAAATGAAAATGTCGAAAACAAAAACGAAAATATCAAAAACGAAAAAATGAAAATACACAAAACTATTTCCACCGCGGTGGAAATAGCGGTGGAACCTCTTCTAACCCAAGTCCCATCTTCCGTCAAGTTACGACAATACATTTCTATATCGATAAATGACGACATAATACATACTTGGAATGGAAGAGAAAATGGCAACGGACATCAACGAGAATTACATGTTTTCTTATCTCCTTTGATGAAACTTGAAACTGTAAACTAGACAAGACTAAAAACAGCATTAAATAGACAAACCCTGTCTAGTACAGTGTGGAGAAGGTAAGTAGTAGCGATACGTGGATGTCGACATGTACACAGATTTTATCATGCAAAACAGTTTTACGCAGAATGTATCACTTGGGAGACAATAAAGGGATATCTCCCAGAAGATATGGGCACACTGGAGTTGTATCAACTTACTTTAAATTTAAACTACAAATTACTGGGTGCTATCAGTCTTGTCAAGATCTATATAAAATATACTGCTCGATTTGACACTGCCATCTGTCTATCAGTGAAACACCATCATCACGATATTACACCATACCAGTCCGTTCGGCATCAACTGTCACGTTCACAGCACAGACTCTATATCCTTGTTTAGATATTTATAGATTTATTAATGTAACAAACGTATCAGAAATGTGCTATCCCATATATCCTAACAACATGGCCGGACATTCGGTACAACACCACTCTCCTTCTATCGCCGTTTCTCAAGTAAATCGCAAATCGTGCACAAAACATGATACTTATCTCGAGTGATTATTCCATCTGTCCCAGTTCATTTCACCTCCCAATTCTTCATTCCTATGAAATAATATCGATCGAAAGCCGGCCAACTAGCAACTTTGTAACGAACCCGCCACAAATGGTCGATGTCAGACCTCATGGAATATGTTTGATTTTGCTCCAGATATTGGTTTTAATTTCATCTTACCAGCCTCGATGGGATTAGGAGGGCACGGGTGGCCCAGTCGTCTGAGGCGCCGCGATTCGCTGTGCAGAGTTGCGTCCCTTGGGCACGCCAGACACCTATGATTGTGGGTTCGAATCCCGGTTCGCCCCAATTATGTTTCTAGGTTTGTCACCACCATACCCGTGCTCGTGGGTTTCACCGAAGTGGTAAACGTCCGAGACCTGCATCACTTCGGGCTTACCTCCCACATTAAGCTGACACGCTGTGATATGACTGGAATACTGTTAAAAGCGGCGTTTAATCCAACTCACTCACACACTCGATGGGATTAGTGCTGAGACTCGTCTCAGACTTGGTGACTTGATTGACAACCATTAAACCTTGATGTCCCCATCTTCCCGAGGCAAGGGAGTTAACTGACTACAAAGTTCCAGCCTCGATCGTGGCCAGTAGGAGCTATGTCCCTTCTATCCCGCTTCTATCAGATTCCATTTCCCTTACATTTGATTCAAACAAAATGGCGGCGCCAAGTCAAGACGATCTGATCGATAATCAAGATCTACAGTCCGTTTGACTCCAAATGAGAACGATGAATTGCAAATAACTCGAAATCCAGAAAAGTGTATGAAACATCAATACGGTACTTGACCATGAATACCCTGTACCTAACAAAATCTGAATTTTGTTTAGTTTAAGACCCATGACGGACGAAGTTCTTTTAGAAACTATCATGTAATTTTGTTTAGAAATGTGTACATGACACGTAGGGGGACAAACCGTGGAAGGCACAGCGCAAGCAGGTATGCACTGCACGTTCTGTGGTAGGGGAAATGACAGAGCGTTAGAGGGGTCGTCTCATGATAATTTCAGTCGCAATCTGACACGCTCATGCCATAGATCTCGTCGTTGGAACTGCTGGTGCCTGAAACGACTGCCACTATTATAGGTTGGATTGTTGCTGGCCGTAGTCCATCTCGTGACCAATAACGTGGCTCTATCTTGTCAACCACTGTGGCCACACAATGCCTCCATGTTTCTACTGTTACCCGACCAAGGGATTTCTTTACGAGTTGTTCAACGTCTCGTAATTTGAACGTTGTGTTCGATCGTCCAACGTCAACGAGAGAGAGAAGATATTAAAAAATAACGGATATTTGATGATGCTGTATTTGTTGATCAACCTCGTGTATTCTGAGTTTACTCGATGTGTGCATTTTCACCTCAGTGTTCTGCCTCACACCCCGCCCCTCTGTATCCGGTGTCCGGGAGCCCAGAGATAGATGGTGTGCTAGATAACAGTTTCTGCGTGACTGGTCCTCACGCCCACAGTTGATGGCTATCAGATCCTGCACGATGGTAGCTATCATGGCGATATTTCAGTTAAGCCTGTTACCATTTCACACGACACCTGGACGCTTGACGTCACTGACACCTTCACATCGCGTGACGCTACCTGGAACAATGATGTCTGTGTTGTAGAGTGGAAAAGGTTTGTTTGCTCAGATCGGTTTCTGATACATTGCAAATAAAAACATATAGTAGTGACATTGTGAAATATACCATTATAAATAAAAGCGACCCTTTCCATTTTCCAAAGAAATCTCTGGTTAAAGCACACTCGGTTGTACGAGTTTTTGCTTCCACACAGCCGAGCAAAATAAGAAAGTTTAGCCCATCTTTGATAGTGGCTGATAAAAGTTTTTATCTAATTCTTGTTTTGTTTAAAAAAGAAATAGAATTGTATAACAATTTGCAATTATGTTTATATGTCTTGTTCAAGAACATTTTAAAATTTAGGTGGAATATATCTATATCTAAGATTGTTATTGGCTCTATCCTCGAAGGGGGTTAAAGTAGTGTAAAATTATAACCCCCCTGAGAGGATATTGTAAGTCTCTGTTCATTCAATGAATATTTATATCTCCTAGTCTTTTAAACGTAGAATATCTGTCTTTTTAAATTTTGGCTAAAAATGCGCACAATCGCCAGCGACTGAGGATATGGTATAAATCCTGCTGGGGTCCATGCAGGTAGCAAAGGTACTGTAAGTCCCCATGGCCCCAGTATGGTGATCTATCTTCAGTGGTTGGCGATCAATAGCCTGGTTTTATCATATCTTGTGTATTGTGACATCTTTTTACAGTTCCGTGCTAGTTTTATATTCATATCTGTGATAGTCTAGTTTGTTTTACTGGCCTTTGTCGACAGGTTTTTACATTGTCAAATTGTATTAATTATTGATGTAAAAATAGATCTCGTCACTATATGGCTGAAATATTGCCGATGTGACGCTAAATCTTAACTCACTCACTAACTCACCCACTTCAGACAGTTGCAAAGTTGCTGAGACCGCATGTGTGTACACTGTACGACTTCCAGACAGACAGACAATAGTTTATTGGTTGGTTGGTTGGTTGGTTGGTTGGTTTGTTGTTTAACGCCGCACTCAGCAATATTCCAGCTATATGACGGCGGTCTGTAAATAATTGAGTCTGGACCAGACAATCCAGTGATTAATATCATGAGCATCGATCCACGCAATTGGGATCGATGACATGCATCAACCAAGTCAGCGAGCCTGACCACCCAATCCCGTTAGTCGCCTTTTACGACAAGCATAGTCACCTTTTACGGCAAGCATGGGTTGCTGAAGACCTATTCTACCCCGGAATCTTCACGGGTCACATTAGTTTATCAACGTCTCACTTCTGTACATACATAAAACAGCTTTGTACAACTTGACATAGATTAAATGTACAGAACCATTCAACAGAATTATGAGAGACAAATTATCATAAAATTTATACATAAATGATATATAGATGATATAGTAAAACGTTATCCATATAAAATATGCTTTCTACGATTAAGAATAAAAAAGCAGACATTATCAAGTATAAAACACACACCGGAGTCACTGACAATTAAATAAAGTTTGTCGATATCAGGTATATTTAAAACATTATAAGATTTAGCAATACATTCATTAAAAAGAGTTGCCCTGATATCATCATATAATACGCAGTGAAACAAAACATGGACCTCGTCTTCTACGCTGTCATTACAGTGAAAACATTTTCTATTGTGGACAGGTACACCTTCGTACCGACCGGTTTCGACTCGAATAGGAGCCACGCCACATCTAAACTTGGCTAGTGCCGATCTATAGTTTCTGGCCATCTTATTTTAAACATAGTATTCTGTCCCATTTACTTGTTTGTAACATCGATATATTCTCAATTTATTAAGCCCATTTCGCCCCTCTTCCTTTCTTAACATATCACTCCAACGGGTAACATATTCCACCGTTGTTGGTGACTCCGGGGCCAAGCCAAGTCAAGCCCCAGGATCAGTTTTTGAATCCAAGAATACAGATTTGTTCATGCAAGTGTGCCCTGACTGATACTATCGTGTCCCGTGAGCTTGGATCGTCTTCATGCTGACTCAGGCTTAACTATTGTAGGACAATACAGCTGGAATATTGCGCCGTAAAATGAAGTTCGCCCACTCAATGAGCTGATCAGGAACGCCCCGCCCTGCTGTTTTGCGCCTGCATGTAAATCTGCCACATTCTGCAACGTGTGATCAAACGCAATACAAGTATCGCCACTATAAAAGAGGCTCGCATAGTACCTGGCTTTAGCTGCCGGCGATAAAGTCACATGAATTAAACGCTGTTGTCATCAAGATGGGAACGTTTGCCTGCCTTATGCTGATCGTCACATGCTGCACACTTGCTGAAGGTAGGTCTTGTATCTTCTTATTCATGTAATAGAGTGAGTGAGTGAGTTGGGTTTAACGCCGCTTTTAACAGTATTCCAGTTATATCGCTGCGTGTCAACTTAATGTGGGAGGAAAGCCCGAAATTATGCAGGTCTCAGACGTTTACCACTTCGGTAAAACCCACGAGCACGGGTATGGTGCCGACAAACCTAGAAACATTATTGGGGCGAACCGGGATTCGAACCCACAATCATAGGTTTCTGGCGTGCCCAAGGGACGCAACTCTGCACAGCGAATCGCGGCGCCTTAGAAGACTGGGCCACCCGTGCCCCCTCATGTAATAGAGGCAGTCGGGTAGCCTAGTGGTTGAAGCGTTCGCTCGTCACGCCGATAACCCGGGTTCGAATCACGACATGGGTACAATGTGTGAAGCCTATTTCTGGTGTCCCCCGCCGTGATATTGCTATTCCTGTAATATGTATGCTTCCTGTTGATGATTTATAAAATACAATGTTTTAATTACACAGGTGCATGCCCAGTTGGTTTTCATCATCATGGCGCATCTTGCTACTGGTTTTCACATATAAAGGGAGATTTTGCTGAAGCCAGGGTAAGATATATACATCTGTTTGTCTTAGTTTCGCTGATGATACTGATTGTGTTAAAATATTTAAGGTTCATTGAGGATCATCTCCTTTCTTTGAGTTGACCATTGGCCCAAGCCCACGTATATCATTAATACAGAATTATGACACGAAAAGTCATCATTACGGAAGCCTTTTTGGGCCATTGCTTTATTCTTGAAATTTCAAAATACTAACTTGACATTACGAGATGTTATATTGAAATTTCAAGATATTAAGTTGAAATTTCAAGAAAAAAATACAAATGGCCCTAAAAAGGCTTACGTACATTATGGAATAGGCCACATTTAATTTCAAACCGACAAGTGATAAGAGAATGAGTGAGTTGGGTTTATCGCTGCTTTGAACAGTATTTCAGTTATATCACGGCGTGTCAACTTGATGTGGGAGGAGTGAGTGAGTGAGATTGCTTTAACGCTGATTTGAACAGTATTTCAGTTCTATCACGGCGTGTCAACTTGATGTGGGAGTAGTGAGTGAGTGAGTGAGTGAATGAGTGAGTGAGTGAGTGAGATGGGTTTAACGCTGCTTTGAACAGTATTTCAGTTCTATCACGGCGTGTCAGCTTGATGTGAGAAGAGTGGGTGAGTGAGTGAGTTGGGTTTAACGCTGCTTTGAACAGTATTTCAGTTCTATCACATTGTGTCAGCTTGATGTGAGAAGAGTGGGTGAGTGAGTGAGTTGGGTTTATCGCTGCTTTGAACAGTATTTCAGTTCTATCACGGCGTGTCAGCTAGATGTGAGAAGAGTGGGTGAGTGAGTGAGTTGGGTTTAACGCTGCTTTAAACAGTATTTCAGTTCTATCACGTTGTGTCAGCTTGATGTGAGAAGAGTGGGTGAGTGAGTGAGTTGGGTTTAACGCTGCTTTGAACAGTATTTCAGTTATATCACGGCGTGTCAGCTTGATGTGAGAAGAGTGAGAGTAGTATAGGTAATGATGGTTCTGGCTCACTTCCACTGGAGCGGGATTCATATACTTATACCACCACTACAGGAGGAATTTTTTATGCCAAAATGACTATGCGATTCAACGATAGTCATGAGATTAAACTAAATTGACCACCACCTGGAGTCTATGATATAAATTTTTATAGGTAATGGGGGTTCTGGCTCACTTCCACTGGAGCCGGAATCATATACCTATACTGCTACTACAGATGGAATTTTTTATGCCAAAATGATTATGCGATTCAACGATAGTCGTGAGATTGACTCTAGCTCATCAATACCTGGGGCCAATCATTGCTTTAGATGAGCCTAAATGGTAATAAAAATATTCTTCATTATTTTTATCAATAAAGCGATATTCAACATTTTTATTAAGTTCTTCGTTCATTTTACTAGGAGACCAGACTATATAACTCCACTCTTTTTGTAAATTGATAAGAAACAATTGATTACCGTATTTGGTTGGTTTGACATCACTGATATAATAAAACCCTTGTGGTAATTCTCTCCATTTAATAGTTTTTTCCATTATTATATATTTATGTAAGCATTTGTCTAAATGTAATCACACGATAGTAAGCAATTTATTTTTAATCTCCAACAAGTTCTTTGGTTTTGGCACGGAATAATTGACGCGCTTGTTGCCTCCCCTGTTCTATGAACTTTTTTTTATCGTCTTCGCTAATACCACTGGTCTTACGAGAATTTGATCGAATCTCCTGCTTCATTTCATTGTATTTGGTAAATTCCGACAGCACTAAACGAAACTCATCCTCGGATATCTTACAATCGGCCACTGCTGTTGAAATATGATCCTCGATGCTGTTCAACTTTGCATCGGCGAGTATCCGAATACTATCGTGTTTTAATGCTTTCTTTTGCAACCTACGAGAAATGAATTTTATGGCTATTCCTGCCAGTCCCGAGACTCCAGCCGCTATTTCCATGCCGAGCACGATAGGCGCGGCGATTATAGTTGATAGTAAACCGACACCGGTTACACCGAGTCCCATGCCAGCTACTACAAGAGCGGTGTCGACTCCGTCCAGAGCATTCACGGCTCTGCGATACTTTTTATACAATCCAAGTCTCAACTCCTTATCCTTTTCTATTCGATGTTTTATGTCGCTTATTTGATGTAATCGAAATCCATCAACAGTTTCCTTCATTTCATCGAGCGCTGGATATAAACTCATAGTGTATATTACGAATATATAAAAGTCTTTAATTGGTCTTGCTTAAATGTTTTGAGAGTATACATCAACCTTATCAAATGTATATTATACGGCAAGAATATCTTAGAAAGAGAAATACTACCACTTTTAATAATTTGAACCCCCTCGAGGGATGTAACGGGTGATGCACCGACATGAATAATACTGCAACGTTGACGCTCGTGTTTCTTGAGCCATTTAATCGATAGACCTGGTAATATTTCGAAGGCATCTATCGGTGCATCTCCGAACAAGACTTCAATAATAAGCGTAGAAATATTAGGTATTGCACTCAAGTTAACTTTAATATTATCGAATTCTGTAACCAAATTTAAACTAACATTTTGGATTGCCGGACGACTATATAACATATGACCTGGTTTTTCTGGCAGGGGAGTGACTAACACACTTTTTCGTTTTGATGGGATATAGGCCGCGAGTACGATACCACTATTTATTATCTTAGTTAAATTATGTCCCTTACGCATCATCGCATAAGGTGGGGTAATGACGATATTCAGTAGCCACTTGATGTTTGCCTCGACCATAGTCCATTTATTCTCTTTGTTGTAAATAATATTGTACGGAGTGGTTTTAAGGAGTCTACTAACGTCGACATCGCTTAAATCTTCTAGATTACCCGCGAATGTGACTTCTTTTCGCTTGTATACATTATCGTGTAAGTGTAAAGCGTATAACTTACCATTGGTACCGGGTTTATCGAATCCTTCTGTGTCTCTGAGATCGGAAAGCGCAATTGTATTACATTGTCTTATCGTTCCAGGGCCTGATGCATCAACCATTATTTATAATATGGAGTGTTACACTTAAGTATCCTATATGTACAGGTTGGTGTTTTACATCTAATACAGAAATTTTAAGGTCTGAAATAATACCCCGCTTTAATTTTTTATATTGTAATGATGAGAAAGATTCCGTTCTACCGCTATTGTATTTTTCATTTTTCACTGGAACACTTCTGAGTAGAGTTGAAGGACTTTCTTGTTGAATATTATCCGTCGTGCTGATTTGATCAAGATGGATGAACAGCTCTTTATAGGGAACTAAATCAGGCAATGTATCTCCCTGTCGTGTTTTGTTAGCATTATTAATTCCACTTCTAAGATTAAATCCAAGCGTAACTTCAAAGTATGGGATAAGAGTTACAGCTTTTTCTCCAGTGTCGATTTTCAGTCTCCCAGTCGCCTCATTTTGTGTGAGACTAGCTCCATAAGGCTTAAAAAATTCATCATTGAGTGAGCATACGCTGTAATACCCTTCAGGTATAGTAATGAATTTGCTAAAACCATGTTTTATACTAGTGATATGTATCCTATTATTATCTCTTGCAGCACTTATATTGGTCCACCTCGGGTAATATGTTACATCGCATAGAGCTACTTCGAGTTGTCCATCCGAGTTATCGATAGTTTGAAGCAGTTCAATAGACTGACCATTTGTTATTCCCGGGAGTGTAACATACATATTAAATATACAATGATACTATATCATAACTTAAATATGAAATCAACTTACATTACTAATCAATCGATTATAGTAACTGCCTCTGGTGCTGAATTTTAAGTTAAATTCCCCGATATCTTTGAAAAATACAGAGTCACGGCAACTAGCGATAAAATGGTGCACGATTGGTTTCACAATCCGATGCAATTTTGGCAGAATCAGTTAAACTTTGCCGTATGGTGTGCCACAACGGGATGTGGCGTATCTCTTTACGCTCCAGGATTTGAACTGAATAAGTCTGTTATGTCATTTCACGTGTACTATCAGATTAGACGTATACTTAAAGAAATTAGTGCTCCATTACCGCAGGATCGAGCGTGGAATTCCACAAATAATAATTATGATAGGTCCGCGTATGAGCGTATTTGTCAGGAATTTAATGTTTCTACGAGTAAAGATTGGCGCATTAAAGGAGCAAACCATGGTCTAGGTGTTCCTTACACAGAGGAAAATAAATCTGTCAAAGAAGAAAGCGATTATGTATATAGAGAACTTCATAAACCTGGTCTTAATTTTTATAATTTGCGGCAGGCCAGCAAACTTTACTCAAGAATGTATGATAATCGGTATAAAGTCGGTCATTGGTATCATGGGTGGGAACTTTATAGTAATGATTGGAGAGGGGATATTATGAGTTTTAAGAGTGGGTTAATTTATATTGTTAAAAAATTTATACAAATGAACGATACCGCAGGCGCTTGGAATGAATTTCTTAATGATAAAACGGAAAACAATTTTACTAACCCAGGATTTGTAAGAGTTAATGAATCGATAAGAACTTATGTATGGGCAATTCTCGGTGCGCAGTCTCAAACACGAACGTCCATTATCGGTTCTGGGACGGCGCTCGATGCGCAAAAACAGTTTGTCTCAAACGTGGAGGACGCCATTAATTCGCCAGTTGACATACCATCGTCTATAAAGCGTTTTCAAGATGCATTACAGTACGCTCAATCTAAAGTGGACTTTGTTTATGCACCGCGACTATACATGTCTCCGAGTAATATGGAACTTAAGATCGGTCAACTGATAGGTTATAATAATAAAATTGTTATCGCTACCCATCAACAAAAACCAGGTATAAATTCAGATATGAATGTCGAATTAATAACGCAAACGATCACTGGTGAAAAGGGAATAGTCAAGCCGCAAACATCTTTTATCGCTCAACCATCTACTGATGCACAAGTGTCACCGCATATTGCGGCTAAAAATCAACAACATATCGATGAAAAAACAGCGCTTGTAGTGGGTGGAGTCTCGGTTGGCTTACTCATGATTTGGTTAAATAGTTCTTAATGAACTGATTTGGTGGTTAAATAGTTCTTAGCGAATACGTACAACAGCCCTGCAATTGCTACGATCAACCCCCACAAGTTTTGACTAAGCCAAGTGGTGGTCTTAGCTAATAAATTCAATAGCCAGGAAACAACACTCCCTATTATACCGGGAAGTGCGGCCGTGGCTTTCTCAGCTAGCTTTCCCAGTGCTGAACCTAATGCTTTTAAATGCTTTTTTATCCACTCTTTTATACCGTTTTTATCGTTAGGCGGTGTACCACCACCTGTACCACCTGTTAACGAGAGAGTCAAAGTCGATATGATAAATCCCAACGCGGTTAAAATACTAGCAATTGTTATTCCCTGTTCTCTGAACAATGTTTTAATTTTATCGGCCAGTGTAGTATCATCGTTGAGGACTTGATCGATAGTTTCTCGAATACGACTGATTTGCGAACGAAGTGCCTTTCTATTACTGGAAGCTGCTTCGAGGCGGGCCAATCTTTCCTCTTCTAAGTTACGCAATCTTTCAGCAACGCGACGTCTACTGAATTCATCGCCCGCCTGTTCGAGTTTTGTTTTCTCTTGAGCTATATGTTTGTCGATTTCGGATAGCTTGGCTGTATTATTGATGAGTTCTCCCCGCATAGTTTGCATTGCCTTGTCAAGACCTCATAATTCCCTAATACTGAACTCTGAATGTGGTACACTGGCCGTGGAATTATCGTAGTAGGTATCCAAGATTTCTCCGAGTCCGTCCGAGGCCACCATTGAGGCTGCTTCCAAATCATCTGTATTAACAAGTTCTTTCCTCATAGTCTGAAGAGCCTTAGTAGTCTTCACGGAAAGTCGTCGGTAGTCCACAAAACCTAATTCATCACGAACAAAGCCGATGCCTTTTTTAGCGGCTATCGTAGACAAGGCTAGGGGCTTACGAGTACGATAATGCATAAGATCAATATCCGGAGCGCCACGCAGTCGCAATATTCCTTTACTATCTCTCTCAAACTTTGAATATTCACGACCTATTGGGATAACATAATTTTTATCATCTTTTAAGCCATCGTAATAATCATCAACGGCTGATTGTAAAAGGACATCATTTACGGTTGGGATCATAAAGCTGGTTTCATCAGTACCCTCTTCGATTGTACTAGTATCAGTTATGTTATCTAGATCAAAGTCATTATGTTCAAAATCAGTCATTTTTATATTAAACATAGGGTACATGTTTTCAATATAAAATGTCTTCGCAATACGGACGCAAGTTAAACCCACAACGCAGACTTCGAGATCCATTAGTTGGTCAAAGCAATTCGTCAGTCTGTAACTATAACTAATAACCCTAGTACCATCGATCAGAATCAAATGCTTCTGGTTCGCTTTCCTAATCTCGGCGCACACGATGTGTTAGTTCCGGGAACTGTCCGACTACCATTTACGATTGTTTTGAATTCTACCGACGTTAACAGGGAGCCCGTTCAGAACTTAGGTCGTGCTATCGTTAAGAAAATCGCTATTAAAATTAGCGGTAATGAGGTTTTGAGTATCGACGATAGCGATGTATACTATTGTTAAATGGATCTCTGGAGAACGGATAAACAGCGGGAAAACTTACAGTACCAAGGTATTTGTAATAAGAACACTTTGAGACTGCGCGTAGATGCTTCTAGTGGTGATGGTACTGTCGTAAAAGATCAGGCCGTTGCCGACGCATTAGGTAACCGATTCTATATTCCCCTAGACTTTGAATTACTAGATTCCCACATGCCCTTTTATCAAGCATCCCTAGGCGATAGGTTAGAATACGAACTCACTTTTAACGACTACGGTAGAGTAATCAGAGCTGCTGAAGAAGCTAGCTATTCCATTGACAATATCTCGCTCGAGTACGATATGATAACGGATCCCGAATTAGCCAGACAAATTCGTAACCAGTATTCGGGAAGTTTAGCCATTTTGTACGATCGCGTGCTGCGGCATCGAAAGATCACGAGGGACAAAAAAGATACGATGTGGAATATCAATCTAAACGTCCCCACGAGGTCGTTGAAGGGTATTTTAATGTTGTTCGAGGACCCCTCCGATGCGTTTAAAAGAAATACAGAGAAGTTCTACAATCCCAAGATTACGAAAGTAGAATTGACTATCGAGGGCGTTCCTAATCAACTATATAGTCAAGGAATGCTATCGTATCACCAGTGGGATGAGATTAAAAAACTTCCTTCTATAAAACGTTCTCCGGAAGTTAACGCGGTCGTGAAAGATCTGTCTCTCGGGAGTGTATCGATGGGTGAATACCTCACCTCGAAGTACGCGCTATGGCTCGACATGCGAACAACGGACGATGACCAATTACACGGCAGTGGGAGGAGAATAGAAAATGCTAGCGAGGGTGTCACCATACAGATAACGAAGCTCTTCGAATCAGCTGGTAAATTAAACATATATTTGTACGTGATTATGGATGCGCAACTTAATATACAAAATGGGAGATTCGTGCAAGCAATCTATTGATAATCTTTTACCTAAAGATCCGCACTGCGCTATCATATGCGGGCAAACGGGCTGCGGAAAAACAGCCTTTATTCTAGATATTTTAGAAAGTCATTATCGGGACGTTTTCGATCATATTATTATTCTGTGCCCGACTATAAGCGTTAATAAAACATACTTATCTAGAGATTGGGTAATGAATGACGACGGAATACACAGAGTCGATCCGGGCGATCGTTTACAAGACTGTCTCCGAGTATGTCATGAAAAATACAAAGGAGAATCAACCCTTTTCGTAATAGATGACTGCAGCGCGAGTAAAGAATTAACAAAAAAGAAAGATATGCTTTCGTATTTAGCATTCTCCGGACGGCATACTCAACATAGCGTTTGGGTACTTACTCAAAAATACAACTCTGTCCTGAAAGATCTCAGAGAGCAGACCAAATGGGTAGCACTGTTTCATTGCAAAGATCGAGATTCATTCGAGGAATGTTTACGCGAAAATGATGTCATTTATACCAAGAATGAACATGACAAAGTCAGAAAAGTGTTAGCAGCAACGAAGCACTGTAAACTCTTATTAAAAGCCGATCAACCAGCTGCTTACGCAATTGCTTAGCAAAAATGTAGCAAAATTATAGCAAAAATGTAGCAAAATGTAGCAAAATATAGCAAATTGAACATTAGCGGTTAATATTACATAAAATGTGGTTCGAAATCATCATTCTTTCGCAACAGTTCATTATTACGGGATGTATTGGATACGTCATATTATATTATGTTAGACTTAAATATCTCCTTAGGTATTACATTATGGAATGCGACGAACTCATCGAACAAATGCTCAAAGAATCTGATGTAGATAAATCTTTAGATAAACATAGAGAAAGACTTGTGGCTTTGGTAGCCGGTGGAAAATGTTCCCAATATTTGGGAGAAAATTATACCATCGAAAAAATTGATAACATGACCGACAAAGAGATTAAAAAACTGTACGCGCGTTACGAGTCTAGACTGGGAGCTACCATGACTAAAACTATAGGGTCGTCTATATTACAACTATACACAGTCGTAGCTAGTACGTTTCTCCCCATCCCGGCAGAACATCGCATGTATTTATGCGAATCTCTAGAGAAAGACCCATTCATCGAACACGCTATAAGCTCAGTGAGCTGTGAGTTTTATCATAGATTCGGAATGTTTTTAGCTCCACTCACCACAGCTTTAATAACGGCTAGGTATTGTCAATTTAAACATACGTGCCCACTAAATAATATAAAGAACGAAGTTCAAATAAATAATGGAGACACAACAGGTGACACCACAACAGATTGCGCAACCACAACAGATTGCGGAAACGCAACAACAGATTGCGTAACAAGTGAATGAGGAACCACAAGTGAATGAGAATTTGAATGCACCACAAGTGAATGAGAAAATACTAAAACCCAGAGTTACTAAGAACCCCAAAAAAATAGCTGCAGGAAGAAAGGGAGGGCTGGCGCGCAAAGCAAAATTAATAAATAATTCAAATCCGATTAAAACATGGACACTAGTAGGAGTTGCTGGTATAGCGGCTGTATGGTTCTTTTATAAGACCGGAGAAGAGAAAACGTCACCCCCGCCGCAACAACAAGTTCAATTAGAGGTTAGTCCTCATATAATGCTATAAGAAGCATGACTACTCCAGTTACAGACGGTAAAATGTTGGTAAACGCGACGTATCATTCAGCGGTGGTCACCGGCTTGGCCATTGGCTATGCCCGTATGGCTAAAATGCTTACTAAAGCCACACCTCCCAAGCTAGATTTTAATGGATTTGATATAGGTATGATGATTCTGGATATTGGATTAGCAATGGCAACGAAGGATATGCTCATCAAACAAGGACTTATCCCGGAAGACATAATGAAGTAATTAAACATTTGAATATTTTATATTATTGAACATTTGAATATTTTATATGGCATCAATTGCGATGATGGTCGGTGGAGCTGTTGTTAATGCTCTAGCTTTTTCGGGGAGTAATTATTTATTTTCCAGTATGAGGGAATCAAACGCTAAAGAAGTTGAAGAGGAGCGTAAACGACATAACAAAGCATTAGAACAATACCAAGCAGCCCAGTTACAATATACGCAGCAGAGAATGAAGAGATTAGACTTTATTCATGAAAAACTGATTAAGGAAGGACATTCAATTCAAACGTTTAAGGATGTCGAATCCGCCATGCACGAATACTACCTCGTTTATGGGAAAAAACTCGACCCAATACCTAGACCAACAATGAGTCAGTTTTATACACCGTCAGAGGCTCAGAAAGACCGAGAGGTCGCATTTGTTATTATTGGGTTATCCGCTGTATTGATTTTCAGCTATACAATAGTTTAGATGTGATTTGCATTTAGACAAATGATATGATAGATGTATATACCATGAATAACTGCAAGTTTACACTCATGGGGAAGACGACTCTATGTAACCGCCGCTGTGTTGATGTTTACTGCGGTATACACAATTATTACATCAAACGTGGACACATAAACTATAAGTGTTCTGAATGCGGGATAGGGGTCAAAGGTCATTATTGTTTATGTAAGAAACACGGTGCTGATAGGGTCAGGAATCAGATTATTTATGCTAGGAAGAGAGATTACATCAATGAGATGAATAGGTTGGGGAGGATACGTATTTAGATATATGAAAACAACCAATTAGACAAATGAATCATTTTGCATATACCATTCAACCACAATGGTTTTTGTCAGAGAGTTGAAGGCTATGGCAAAGCAACGTGGTCTACGTGGATATTCTCGAATGAGAAAAGCTGAATTGATTACCTTACTCGGTTTGGAATACAACAGACCAGAGACTGTTAGAGAACTCAGAGTTCGAGCGAGAAACAGTGGGCTGAGAGGTTATTCTCGAATGAGAAGAGCTGAATTGATCGCTTTACTAGATAATGATGTTGATGATATTCAACATAATAATGATGATAATCAACAACAAGAATTAATATTTGTACCCACATCCGCCGGCGTTGGTAAATATCTAAGAGGTTGGAAGATGGATATTAATTCCAACATGGATGTTAACGATATTAAGCCCATCATATCGAGTAAAATTAATGAGGAATTAGATGATTTACAAAGTATAAAATACCAGCTGACGATTAAAATGACATTGAGTAAAAGTAACGCAGACGATAGCGTCGAATATACCGAACCATATTTCCGTAGCAATCAAGAAGTTATAACCGAATCCGATACTATAAACGCATCATTAGATACATCAATTCAGAGGATACAGGAAACTTTAGAACGCTGGACTAATAGAGGTTCGGGTTGGGGTGTGGATAAAATCGATAGTTTATATTTAGATATAGCAAATTATATGCCTTTCAAAGGTGGATCTTATATAGATTTACCCCCGTATTATAAGAAGAAAAAAGCTATAATTAACGTAAAAAATAAATCCGATGACTGTTTAAGAATGATGATAAGATCTGCATTGTTCCCCGTAGACAAAAATGCGGACAGACCTTCTAGCTATCCCCAAAACGATGGACTCAACTTCGATGGTATAGACGAACCTACACCAATATCTCAAATTGATAAGGTGGAAAAGCAAAATAATTTAGCTATAAATGTTTTCGGACATTCTAAAGGAATTGTTGTACACAGGATAAGCTCCGCTCCGGAACATATTCCCAGAATCAATTCATTTCTGATCGAAAAAGATGGAAAATATCATTATACATGGATAAAGAGTTTAAACAGGGTGCTATACGATCAAACAAAACATGCTAGAAAGAAATATTTCTGCGAAAGATGCCTACATGGGTACAGCAGACAAGATCTATTGGATTCGCATAAAGAAGACTGTAGAGGTGTTGGACAGAATGCTATCAGGATCGATATGCCTAAAGAGGGAAAAAATATATTAAAATTTGAACATTATTGTAATCAAATGCCAGTACCGTACGTAATTTACGCCGACTTCGAAGCGCTTATCAAACCCATAGAAAATACCAACCATAATAATCAAGAGAGTAGTTTTACGTACAAAACTCAAGAACATATTCCTTGTGGGTTTGGATATATAGTTGTAAGGTATGATGGGAAAACAAACCAGCCCGTGATTTACAGAGGTCCCGATGCAGCGGGAAAGTTCCTAGAATATCTACAAAATGAAGAGAGAATAATCAGGGAAGAATTATCGTGTAAGAAACCCATGCGTATGACGATAGATGATTGGAGGGCCCACAAGAAGTCAACGAGTTGTCACGTTTGTAATAAACCCCTGGATGGGGATTCCGTAAGAGATCATTGTCACGTCACGGGTAATTATCGGGGAGCCGCTCATAACGAGTGTAACTTGAAACTAAAAATGAATGCTCAAACAATACCCATCCCCGTTGTGTTTCACAACCTTAGGGGATACGATTCACATCTCATTATGCAAGCTATCTCAAAGACCGACGGCGGTTTAATGTGCATTCCCAACAACATGGAAAAATACATATCGTTCTCGTTGACTAAACCTATACATTATAGGGACAAGGATGGGAAATCTAGAATAAAGCAAAGTAATGGGCTTAGATTCATAGACTCCGTACAGTTTCTGTTATCTTCCCTGGACAATTTAGCTAAAGCAAACAATCCCGATGACTTCGCGATAACAAATCAATATACCGATAAGATAACTCGTCATTTGCTGCTGAGAAAAGGTGTATATCCTTACGAATATATGGATGATTGGTCTAGATTCGAAGAAACTGAATTACCACCCCTCGAATCATTCTATAGTAACTTAACAGAATCTAGAATAACAGATGCCGATTATGAACACGCTCTGACGGTCTGGGATAAATTAGGTTGTAAGAATTTAGGCGATTATCACGATCTGTACTTAAAAACCGATGTACTGTTACTCGCCGATATATTCGAGATATTTAGAAAGACGTGTTTAAAACAATACGGCTTGGACCCGGCATGGTACTTTTCCAGTCCCGGACTATCGTGGGATGCATTGTTGAAGAAGACCGGTGTAGAACTAAAACTACTCACAGATTACGATATGCACTTGTTTATCGAGAAAGGATTAAGAGGGGGTATATCGATGGTAGCGAAAAGGTATTCCAAGGCTAATAATAAATTAGTGGAAGGATACGATCCGAGTAAACCCGACACTCACATATTATATCTCGACGCTAACAATTTGTACGGATGGGCTATGAGTCAACCTTTACCCACGGGTGGTTTTGAATGGGTCAATGCGAATGATATCGAAGTGAATGATATCCATAATATCAATGTGAATGATGAGAATAAAGGGTACATACTAGAAGTTGACTTGGAATATCCGAGTTCCTTACATAAAGACCATAACAGTTATCCACTAGCTCCCGAAAGATTAATGGTTAATAAAGACTGGATGTCGGAATATCAACGTTCATTGATGGGTAATAGTAGGTTAGCTAACGTAGAAAAACTCGTACCAAATTTGATGGATAAGACAAAATATATAGTTCACTACAGAAATCTCCAGTTGTATCTATCGTTAGGTATGAAACTTAAGAAAATACACAGAGTTCTTAAGTTTGATCAAAGCCCTTGGATGGAGCCCTATATAAGGCTGAACACAGATTTAAGAAAGATAGCCACCAGCGATTTCGAAAAGAATCTATATAAGCTCATGAATAACTCGGTATTCGGTAAAACTATGGAAAATCTAAGGAAGCGTGTTGATGTTAAATTAGTCAGATCTAATGAGGAAGAAAGACTCAGGAAACTTATAGCCAGTCCGGCTTTTAACAGAAGCAAGATATTCGATAACGACTTAGCCGCGTTGCATATGCAGAAGAGTAATATAAAATTCAACAGACCGGTGTACGTTGGTATGAGTATTCTCGACTTGTCAAAACACTTAATGTATGACTTTTATTACAACGAACTTAAGAAGCAATACGGCGATAGATGCGAGGTGTTATATACCGACACAGATTCTTTGTTGATGGAAATACAAACCGAGGATGTGTATAAAGATATGGCAGAAAAAATAGATATGTATGACACGAGCGATTACCCTAAAGATAATCCACTGCACAGCGCTGTAAATAAAAAGGTGTTAGGTAAGATGAAGGATGAATGTGCTGGGACTCCTATAGCGGAGTATGTAGGATTAAGACCTAAGATGTATTCTATAAAAAAGTCCGATAATGGAGAGATAAGAAAAGCTAAGGGTGTTAAGAAGTATGTGGTAAAAAAGCATATCAAACACGAACAGTATAAAGAATCATTATTCAACGGTAGAACGTTCAAACACGAGATGAACTCTTTAAGAAGTTACGATCATAGGATATATGGATTAAGAATGAACAAGACATCATTATCCCCCTTAGATACAAAGAGATGGATTGATAATGATGGTGTAACTACCTATGCTTATGGTTATGGTGGTAATACCATACCGTCGGGAACTATGAACAACTCTTCTCGTACAAATGTCCTACCCGGTCCATCTTGAAGATAATAAAGAATAGGCTCTCCTTCTTTCGTAACCAATCTACTAATGTTATACGTCTTAAGGGACCATATGGGATCGGTTGCACGACGTAGGCCTCCTTCGAGTTCACCGGGCTGGTATAAATATCTTACCCTTACTCTATCCGGAAGTTTTTGTTCTTTGCCTCTCCTCGGTGCTGAAGATTCGGAAGTCACGGATTTCATTTTAATCGCATCGGATGGTTTCTTCCCTATTAATCTCGTTACTTCATTATTCAGCGCTGATACAACGGCTGATAATCGTGTCACCCATTCGGTTGATCTCAATCGCTCGGATTTCATTTCGATCCCATACTGATAGCCAAACAAACGTTCCGCTAATGTCCTGTTAAATCTTTCAACGATAGCTTGACTGCGGTGGGCCTCTCTTTCACCACGGACGATTTTGACGTCGTGCTTTGTTAAGAGTTTAGTTACCGATCCCATAAACTCGCGACCGGGATCTACTTGAAATAGTTTAGGCCATTTTAGTGGTCCGCGTTTATATATGCGACTCAGTGCATTAGTTACTTCTGTTGAATCTTTCGAGGTTAATGGCTCAGCCTCTTTGTATCGACTAGCCACATCCACTACTGTTAAAGCGTATTTATACGTTTTGCGTTTTACCTTATCGTGGGGAAGAAACAAGAGGTCAGCCTGATGAACTTCATTCGTCGTAGAAATATCAAACTTCTTCCTCGGTATATAACGCGGTGCTGGTAAATATATTTGCCACAACGCTTGTTTCTTTAACCAATCCTTGGCCACATCTTTAGATACCTTAGCCGCGGTGGCTAATTTTTTTATTGCTCCTACACCTTTCCAATATCCTCGTGGGCTATAGTAAATTTTATTCATTATTGATTAATATTGATGTTTTGTTTAATACAACTAATGGCTATCGTTGAATCGCATAGTCATTTACACATAAAAAATCCCCCCTGTAGTAGCAGTATAGGTATATGAATCCGGCTCCAGTGGAAGTGAGCCAGAACCCCCATTACCTATAAAAATTTATATCATAGACTCCAGGTGGTGGTCAATTTAACTTAATCTCATGACTATCATTGAATCGCATAGTCATTTTGGCATAAAAAATTCCTCCTGTAGTGGTGGTATAAGTATATGAATCCCGCTCCAGTGGAAGTGAGCCAGAACCATCATTACCTATACTACTGTGAGTGAGTGAGTGAGTTGGGTTTAACGCTGCTTTGAACAGTATTTCAGTTCTATCACGTTGTGTCAGCTTGGGGAAGAGTGGGTGAGTAAGTGAGTTGGGTTTAACGCTGATTTGAACAGAATATCTGTTATATGACGGCGTGTCAGGTTGATATGTGATGAGGAGTGAGTGAGTTGGGTTTAACGCTGCTTTGAACAGTATTTCAGTTATATCACGCCGTGTCAGCTTGATGTGGGAGGAGTGAGTGGGTGAGTTGGATTTAACGCTGCATTGAACAGTATTTCAGTTCTATCACGCCGTGTCAGCTTGATGTGGGAGGAGTGAGTGAGTGAGTTGGGTTTAACGCTGCTTTGTACAGTATTTCAGTTCTATCACGGCGTGTCAGAGTTTATAATATCTTTATCATGTAAGGCCATGTCAAATAATGGATACTTAAGGCGTACTTTCACTCATCCAAAACTTAATAAAAACCAAAACATCAGCCCCCAAAACCAAGTTCTAGCTCGTAAACACCCCTTACTTACCCCAATATCCCAAAGAATAACAAACTACCTAAATGAACACTAAATTAAAAATCTTAAACAAAACAATCAAATATCTTCACCCCTAAACATAAAATACCCAAAATAAACACAACACTAGCTAGCCAAATAAATAAACAAACCGACCCAAACATAGCTAAAACTACCACACTAGCATACATACACGAAAATTGGCCAAATTGGTGTCACATTTACACGGACGGATCCTCAGATCCGACCTCCAAACACACAGGTTTCGGAGTCCATACCACGCAACCAACTAAAACCACACAATCCTTCCGACTCCCAAACAGCCAATCAATATTCACGGCAGAACTAATGGGCATGGCCTCAGCCCTCTATAATCAAGAATCCAAAAAACACAAAAATCCTAATACTTACCGACTCCCTAAGTGGACTGCAAGCCCTCCAAAACAAAAATACCAAAAACCGACCTAAATTAATAAATCAAATACTTAAAAGCTCCAACGACCTAACTAAGGCAGGCAAACAAATAACCTTCTTGTGGATACCCGCCAACGTAGGAATATACGGTAATGAAAACGCCGATAAAGCAGCTAGACTATCCCTCAAAATCCCAGAAATAAGCTTAAACTTACCCATCTCAAAATCAGAAATTAAAAGTGTAAACAAGCAAAAAATCACAAAAAAATGGCATAACCTATATCTAAACTCAAATAGCCAAATCAAAAAAGTGCTCAGCAAACCACTAACCAAACCAAAAATTCTCCATCCATCAAAAGAAATCGACAGAGTAATTACTAAACTCCAAACAGGACACACCAACCTAAATAACCACCTAAAAAAATTAAAAAAACACACTACAGGTAACTGCCCACACTGCAAACATCCAGAAACCCCAGAACACGCACTCATCCACTGCACACACTACCTAACACATCGAACCACATTACAAACCAACCTCAATCTAAACAAGGCTCTCACTCTAGAAGCAATACTAAACCCACAAAATAAACTAGAAAACTTCAAGGCCTTAGGCGTATTCTTAATAAAAACGGAACTAATAAAACGCATCTAAAAACACAATAACCTACCAAATCAAAATCACATAAACAAACAAACATCCACCATACCCAGCTCTCTTAGTTCTCCTCCCCAACCCCATCGGCATCTATTCCAAATCTCAAAATTCCCAAATTCTATATAAGCAACCCCTAAAACCCCCCTCTTGGGTTGCACAGACCACTCTCGCCCCTTTCGGAAACACATTAAATGGCCTGGCCGGGCCCGTGTGCGAAATACTCATCAGTCGGAAAGCGCACGTTAAATCTCCAAAGTAAGTAAGTGAGTAAGTCAATGAGGTGAGGTGAGGTGAAATGGGGTTTAACGTCGCGTCTAAGATTATTTCACTTATATAGCGACGTGCATGCACGTGCATGCTGCTTTTACTAGTCCGGACTGATGCCGATTTATCGTGCCAGCCCACTGAGATACAATACCGCAGTTTAACATGAATACCCCACTCAGACACTGTATACAGACCCTTAATGCCGAGCGCCAGACAGGGTAACAACAAGTACCATCTCGTAACGTCTTTTGGTATGACACGGCCGGGGATCGAACCACATACATTCCGCTCTCCGGGTGGACGCTCTACCACTAGACCACGGAGGCGGTCTCACCCAATGCAGTAGCAATGGACACTTTGTATGGATACAATGTTTCACTTAATCCTAATAGTGCCAAATGACAGATATTTTTGTTTTCAGAAACACTGAACAGCGAATAAAAGTGATCCATATATCACCATCAAAGGCGCTAATCGTTACTCAGAAATCCCGCTTTTTCTCGTTAGTATCTAAATCTTGTAACTCCAGGTGATTGCATAAATTACCGCTGCTCATTAACCAGATGTTTGCTTTAGAATGTAGATCTGAGATCCCTTTTTCCGCGTCATATTTCAAGTAGGACTACAAGTATTTGCTTTCTGTGCCCCAATTAAAGAGAAATGGTCCTGCAATAAAAAATCTCTCCGCGCTCAAACAAAATACGAGGCACATGAACTCACAAAATTTGAACAACATTTGACAAAAGGGAAAAGGGTAATTCAATAAAATGAAAATGAAGTTGAAAGTAAGTAATGATAATTCACCGTTCGGCCTCACGCTTACATCTTCATGCGCACACACACTCACGCACGCACGCACACACACACGCTCACGCACACACCACTTAGTGCGAGCACCTACACCTTCGCACACACACCTGCATAAACGTTCGGGAGAAAACATGCACATACACACATACACATGCACATACACGCATACACATGCACATACACACATACACACATACACATGCAGATGCACACACACACACACATGCACATGCACATACACACATGCACATGCACATGCACATGCACATGCACATGCACATACACACATACACATACACACACACATACACACATACACACATGCACATGCACATGCACATGCCCACATACACATAAACGCATACACATGCACATACACACATACACATACACATACACACATACACATGCACATGCACGCATACACATGCACATGCACATGCACATACACACATACACATGCACATGCACGCATACACATGCACATACACATACACATGCATATGCACATGCACATACATACATACACATACACATGTACACATACACATATTCCCATACACACATACCAATGCACATGCACATACACACATGCACATGCACATACACATACACATGCAAATACACACATACATGCACACATACACAAATGCACATGCACATACACACATACACGTGTACATGCACATGCACATACACACACACACACACACATAGCCACACACACACACACACACACATATATACATACACATACACATACACATACACATATATATACACATACACATACATATACACATACATATATACATACACATACACATACACATACATATACACATACATATATAGATACACATACACATACAGATACATATATACATACACATACACAAACACATACACATACATATACATATACACATACGTATATACATACACATACACATACACATACATATATACATACACATACATATACACATACATATATACATACACATACACATACATATACACATACATATATACATACACATACACATACATATACACATACATATATACATACACATACACATACACATACAGATACATATACACATACACATACACATACACATACACATACACATGCACATGCATATATACATACACATACACATACACAAATGCACATGCACATACACACATACACATGCACATACACACATACACATGCACATACACACATATACATACACATACACATACACATACACATACACAAATGCACATGCACATACACACATACACATGCACATACACACATACACATCCACATACACACACACATACACATACACATGCACACATACACATACACATACACACATACACACACATAAACATACACACATACAGATACACACATACATATGCACATACACATACACATACACATACACATACACATACACACACACATGCACATACACACATACACATAAACATACAGATACATATATACATACACACATACACACACATACACATACACAAATGCACATGCACATACACACATACACATGCACATACACATGCACATACACATACACACATACACATACACATACTCACACACACATACACACACATAAATATACACACATACACATGCACATACACACATACACACATACACATGCACTTACACACATATACATACACATACACATACCCAAATGCACATGCACATACACACATACACATGCACATACACACATACACACATACACATCCACATACACACACACATACACATACACATACACATGCACATGCACACATACTCATACACATACACACATATACACACATAAACATACACACATAAACATACACACATACATATGCACATACACATACACATACACATACACATACACACACACATGCATATACACACATACACATAAACATACAGATACATATATGCATACACACATACACACACATACACATACACAAATGCACATGCACATACACACATACACATGCACATACACATGCACATACACATACACACATATACATACACATACTCATACACACATACACACACATAAATATACACACATACACACATACACATACAGATACACATGCACATGCACATACACATGCACACATGAACACATACAAACATACACATACACACACATACATATACACATACACATACACATGCACACATACACATACACACATACACATACACACATACAGATACACACATACACATGCACACATACACACATACACATACACATACACATATACACATACACACATACACATGCACACATACATACACATACAAATACACACTTAACACAGATTATTAACTCCACTCCAAAAGAGGAAATGATTATTTGTTTCTGCAAAAAGTCTGTCTCTTTGTGTGATTTCATGATAGTATATATCACTATATAATGGAAAAGAGTATCATTGAAATATTTTATTAACCATATTTCTATTGAGGAGAGTTCATCAGGGGTGGCCTCCAACGCTTTTTCTTTGGTTTTCTCGCCTTCCACTTTTTGTCTTTTTATACTGCTGCCTTCAGATCTGTCCACATGTTTTCCCTCCTGGCTTCTTACTTTACTTTCACTAGTAATGATTCTAGAAAAGATAAATGTGTTTCTTTTCACAAATAAATCTGAATAGATGTACAAAATATTCATATTTGTGTCCTTTCCTTTTACGTACCAGTCCTGGTTTGACACTTCATTTATTGAATTCGAAGCATTTTGTATGATCCGTTTTTATTGTTTTTGAAATAATGTTTTATTTTCCATTTTTTGCAATGATTTTTACATTTTAGGGAAGTTTTATGTACACTCAATTGTCAACCTCTCACGAAAAACATGGACATATTTTAATGATGTCTGACCATATTTTCCTCTTCGTGGTATTTGTAACAGAATTCGTGAAAAAAAGAATTTAGGGTTTTAATATTCGCGAGAACGCCGGTCAAAAGAAGTTTAATGTCGACGGGTTCAAAATAACTCTTCCGCTTTTAGCTATTGGTTGATGCGCCCATAATATGCTTAATTTTCTCGCTGGACAAGATTGATGTCGGCTTTGATGCAAGGGGGAGTAACTCTAATCTTGCTTCATTCTTATTTTCAAAGAGGAGTAGTGAAGTTAATTTATGTTCTAATTCACTATGTTCAACCGAACATAAAACATTTACTATGACAACATACTCCACTCATGGGTAATGCCTACCGCTGTTAACAGGCGAGCGGGTTTATTTACAAAATCATACATGTAGACACGCGACTGTCGTGTTATATTCCATTCCAAACACCGACACTCCATATTCTCTAAGGTATTCTTTCTGTAACAAAAACGTACATTTTAATATTTTTGGCACATAAAACCGTTACGAAATACTGCAATATCCTTGTAATATTGCGCTTGAACATTTTATGAATTACTGTGAAATTAACTTTTTGAAAATATAAAGATAACTTATCTGGACGGTGGGTCTTCTTGTGTATCCAAATCCATGTCCGGACTCCTGAATCACCTCTCTGTGGGATCACTCACTGAAAGAAAGCAACACCCTTCTCCATGCTAAACAGCACTCAATGCCCTGCGGCAATTTTTCCCATACGGTTTTACCTGCCATTCGGCAACACTGCAATAACAGGCCGTCCAACACAGAAAAGCATTACACTTAAAATCTGATTACCTTTATGTGTATATTTTTAACAAACAAAGAAGACAACAGCTCGCCTGTGTGACGCGAAGGCCTCGAGTGGTGTTTCTTGCCCTCTCCTCTGCACCTTAAGCACGTGACGCCACCGCTTTCACGTGCACAGCCTTCTTCAAATCACATTCGTTACCGTATTTACCCCATAGTAAATACATTTATGTTCTAATTCACTATGTTCAACCGAACATAAAACATTTACTATGACAACATACTCCACTCATGGGTAATGCCTACCGCTGCTCGAATTAAAAGAACGGGTCCATGCAGCAGATTTATTTCAACTTATTTACAATCCCAACATTGATGACACACTCAATAGTTCAGAAACATTGTCTTTGATATAACCGTCTTTGGCCTTATCTGACGCCCAGCGTCCGTGTCTCTTGAACAGTCTGTCTGTTACTCCGGCGTTAGCTGCAGCAGTCGCTCCGCCTGACCGAAAACTGTGAAGACCCACTTTTTTGACATCTTCACCAATTAGTTTGAATTTCTCAATAAAGATTTCCCTCGCTCTGGTATATGATAAAGGTTTCTGACCTTTAAATACATACTTTTGTATAGATTTACAGAAGGAAAGTTGACGAAAAATATATTCATTGGAAGTTTCAGCAACATTTCCAGCAATCAGGTACCTGTTTAGCATATTTACTGGACATAGATCTGAGCCTGTAGCAGCGATCAAAACATGACGCCCATCCCTATAAACGTCAGTTTTACTGTTCTCAACAAAAATATTCATGAAGCCATCTTTGAATTTAATGTTTGACCGTCTGATATTCACTACTTCAGAAAATCTGAAAAACCCAGCAAAAGATAAAAGTGACATTGTTAAAAACCTTAAATCAAGTAGAGGGGTAGTTTTCCCAGATATAACAACCAATTTCTTTAACGTGTCACAAGTAACAGGTTCTTTTTTCTTGACTGGAGTACTACACGTTCTTAATGCTGCTTCTCTGATCTTCACAATCAAATCATGTTTACAAGGATCTGGCAGACATGCAAGCTTGTGCGCCCAACTAATACCGTAAATAGCTTCCATAACAGATGGAGCTTTCTTACCTCCCTGAACAAGTGATGTAAGATACAAAGCAACATGAAATGGATGAGCAGACAAACATGTAATCTCCTTAAATTTTGAACTCCATTTTTTCCAACTATTATAAGATCTTTCATACTTATAGACTGTCGCTGGGGCCTTAGACTTGAGAACTAAATCTGGCATATGTCCTGCTAGATCAATAAGGTCTGTATGAACTAAATTGTTCTTCAGCTTCCAGATACCGGAGGAGAACATGTCTGAAACAACAACATTGATCTCATGGAATAATTCTAACTGCTAATGCGTAGCCATCGAATTTGTCAAACAAGGATTTCTTGCTGCCGCCTGAAAATGCAATACTTCCATTTAATTGCAAACTATCAGCGATATAATGTTTGAACTTTCCGTCATCAAAAAGTGAAGTCCAGAACACAGCTGATTGCCACCTAGGCACTACTAAAGTTATGCTAGCTTCACTTTGAAGAGCATATCTAATAGCCTTTGTAACCAAATGCATAGGGGGGACAACCCAGTTGTTATCGTATTGCCATGACTGTGTAAAAGCATCTACTGCTTCTGTGCCAGGGCACCAAGATCTGGAATTGAATCTACACAACTTAGCATTATAATGACTAGCAAATCTATCAACAGTATGTGGACCCCACTTCTGGTTTAGCAACTTGAAGACAGCATCAGTAACAATCCAGTCATCAGCATCTTCAAATTTACTTAACGCATCTGCTCTGTCGTTCTCTGAACGTGGAATCCAGCTAAACTTTATCCTGATGTTATACATCCTAACCACGGTGAACACGGACATAGCAAGCTCCTGTAAGGATGAATTGAAACTACCAAAAGAAACAATTTGACAGCAAGCCTTGCTATCTGAGAACCACTTAACAGTCTGATTAGACAGAACCTCTCTGAAAACGTTCAAAGATAATTCAACAGCCTTCAAATCCCGCCAAGTTGAACTCTTGCCCACTTGATCCTCGTCCCATAAACACTGAAATATCCGGTCAGAATTCTGTATATAGGCAGCACAGCCCTTGGAACTAGCATCTGAGAAAACGGTCAAAACAGGGGCAAAAGTTTCATAAAATCTTCTGCTATTAAAAGTGTAAACATTATCTCTCCAGAATATAAGTTCAAATACACACAGGGGGTCAACTAGACTTTGCTTTCTATCCCAACTTGAAGTTCTTTGTATTACTGAATACATGCGTCTAGTCAAAAGTCTGCAGACATCCCCATAAACTGGTAAAAGAGAGATAATTTGTCCTGTTAAACTAGCCAGGTTACGTGCTGTGAATTGCGGTAAACCTGCCAAAAATCCTGCGCATGTGTTTCTCACATTATCTAATCTCCTATAAGGAATAGATATCACACCTATGTCAAGATTCCAATTCAGCCCGAGCCATTCAAGGTGTCTTGTGGGTTCCCAAACTGACTTCTGATCGTTACAAACAAAGCCTGCTCTGCACAAAGAAGATTTAACAAAACCAGATCGCTCCTTGCCTAAGGCTTCAGACGAAGCAAACCCAAATCCATCATCTAAGTAAACTACAACATCTACAGGATGTTTTCTCAAGTATCTATCTAATGGCTTAAAACACTTAGTAAATATATAAGGGGCCGAGGTTAGACCAAAAGGTAAAACTGTGAAACAATAAAAACGCTGTACACCTTTAACTGACCAAGAAAAGCCTAAAAACGTGTGTTGACTAGGGAGAATATCTATGCGGTGATACCCAGACTTAAGATCAAACTTGTACATGTATCCACAAGGTCTAACGAAATCCAAAGCAATCTTGTAATCCTCAAAGACTATCTTTTCTTTCCAAACATATTTGTTTACTGCTCTTAGGTCTAAAATCAACATTTTCTTACCAGAGCTATTAATAGAAACTGATAGGGGATTTACAACCTGAGGTGAGTCTACGACTTCAACAATACAGTTGTTTAACAGGAGATCCTGGATAGCCTCAGAGACAAAGTCGCTATGTTTTACAGCAGAAGCGTTGTTCTTACTAAAAGACAAGGGAGGCGACTCCACAAAGGGGATGATGTAACCTTCCATAATTGTTCTAATGATGAATTCTGGAGCTTCTATATCCTTCCAAAATGAGATGTGCCTCTTAAGATTTTCCTTAATGTTATGCTTACTCGCTGACGTGTCTGTTCTGTCAAGATAACTAGGTACAGGTACAAAATCAGTACTAATACCTCTGGTTTCAGGTTTGACTTTGTCTACGGGTGAAACATCAAGCTGTGACCAACTACTAGGCTGTTCTGATATTGAACGGGAGACCTGTGGCAAATCCATGATAGTTTTTCTTTTAATACTTCTGCTTGAGTTCTGATCCCCTGAAACATATGTAATACGATCTCAATCAAGATAGTAACGCATTAGCCACTCAAATATATATGTCATATCTCAAAAGTGGTTTTGATTTACCTGAATAATCACTGCTTTTTGCAGGCCTCTGTAGGCTGAAGTCCTTGTGGTGGGTTGAAATTACTTGACTGCGATGACCTCTGGACGGCTGCAAGGGGACATGTGGCTCTCCAGTGCCCAAAGGCTCCGCAAAAGTAGCATTGTTGGTTTGGAAGTGGTGTTTTCCTGGGTTGAAAACGAAAGGGCTGGTTCTGCTGAACCTGAGGGGCCTGTTTTGGTAATTCGCTGTTAGGATTGGGGAAAGTTGCAGAAGGATAAGGACTATAACCTCTACCACGGGAATTGAAAGAAGTAGGGCGCTTTCTGCGCTGTGCCTTACTTTCCGCTCTCTCGAAACGTCTCTCTTCATCCGAGTTTGAAGCCAACTCATCCCCTTCCAACTCCGAGACTACTGCCCAACCGGCTGTAGATCTGTCTGCAAGTCTAATGTACTTGTTTCTTTTACTGATGTTAGAGCTAATTTCTCTCAAGACATGCACACAATCGACTGTGTTATCCCGATTGATAAACCGAATAGCAGAGTCAACCTGATCCAAAATACCAATGTTGAACTTATATTGTAACTGATTCCCTTTGAATCTAAACTGTGGAGAGTCAAAGTCTTTTCTAGCTCTCTTAATGACAGAATACGACCTCTGCTCAGTTTCATCAATAATTTCACTTTTGAAAGTTTTCAACTTACAGTCCATATATTGCTTAAAAAGTTGAAATGTTTCGTACCCTTCAACAGAATCCTGTGCTTTGTTAGGTTGACCAGGAATGTGTAGTTCTTCAACGGAGTCAAGATTTTCCTGCTGTGGTGAATCCATTCCGAACAAAGAAGACAACAGCTCGCCTGTGTGACGCGAAGGCCTCGAGTGGTGTTTCTTGCCCTCTCCTCTGCACCTTAAGCACGTGACGCCACCGCTTTCACGTGCACAGCCTTCTTCAAATCACATTCGTTACCGTATTTACCCCATAGTAAATACATAGACTATACTGGAATTGTCTTCAAATAAACTAACGAAAATTGATCGTCAATTATGGAACACGCATGATAACAAATGTGATATGTAAAAGAACGAAAACATTTGAATTTACAATTTGAATGTTGCTTTCTCATCATGCCCAAATGGCAATATTTTCAATGTGTCTATTTTTCAGAGGCCACTTTCAGTAATATGGCTTTGGATAAGATCACTGGAGGCGTCACATGCGTAATTTTCTCTGACTTTATGTGTATGAATGAAGTCGTAGCTTCAGCATTACAAAGGGAGCTGCAGTCAAATACACATCCGGTATGAAAACAGATTTACACTGAACATGAATCGTAATCATGGCTCTGAAAGAAAACAGTTAGCGACAACCGTCGACTCCGCATTTAGTAAGGCCTCTGGTGGTATCTATGCAAACTAGTACCTGTGTTTTTATGGAAAATGTAACAAGCCAGATAGCGTAATTTGAAGATTCTGCCTCAACTGGTCATGTAGATCATGCTCTATCCCAATTGCGTGGATCGATACTCATGATGTCAATCACTGGATTGTCTGGTCCTGACTCGATTACTTACAGTCCGCCGTCATATAGCTGGAATAGTGCGGCGTTAAACAACAAACATCCAACATCCTCAAGGGGCTGGACGTAGTCTCCGCAGATGCTCAAAGAGGGGAGATATGTCAGCAAAGCATTCTGGCAATGGCAATAAGGCAGCGCTATTGCATTTGCAAAGTAATTGCTTATTCTCGTGGTATGACGTTGTCTGGCGTTGTCTTGCTGGACAATGACCCAGTTACTATGAGAAAGGACCAATAGCAGGACGACTTCATCCCTTTTCCTGTCAGATCCCCCTGTATGGCGACCATAGATATTTTTGTTCCCAACAAATTGCCCCCCAAACCATAATAAAGTGAGCCACCATGGGGATGGACCTCTTGGATGCATCATTACATTTAACGGGTCATGAGTAAAAAGGGTGACTTGTAAAAGTAATCCCATATGCATTTTTCGCAGGCAAGAAAAATATGCCGGTTAGTGAACTTCTCATTACTGATGATAAATTTGGGATTTTCCTCATTAAATCGCACGTGTAAACCTATAGTGACTGACATCTTCTCAAAATCACCTCATCCTGTCTTCAAGTAGTTTCAAGTAGGTTTGGGTTTAAATTCAAGAATTTTATTTATATTGACATTGGTATCCCACCTACTGAAGCGTAGTAAGGCCACGGTGATTTTTTTTTGGTCTAAGTATCTCCTACGTAGGACTTATTATCTCCTACGTAGGACTTAGTATATCCTACGTAGGACTTCTTATCTCCTATGTATCTCAATACACGCAAAAACTCTTCGACGCACAGAAAAAGTCAGTCGTCTGATGAGGTCACGTGGGATTTGACGCCATTCTTCTTGGAGGGCCAAGATCAGTTCTTGCCGGTTGGCTGGAGAGTGTGGCCGTTGTCGAACACGACGATCCATCAAGTCCCAGAGGTGTTCTATGGGGGACATGTCGGGTGAGCGTGCAGGCCACGGCAGGACGTTGACGTTGTTGGCTGCGAGGAAGTTAGTGACAATTCTGGCTGTATGGGCTCTAGCGTTGTCATGCTGATAAATGACACCACGTGGCTGCTGTTGGAGAAATGGTGGGACACATGGACGAAGAATGTTATCCATGTAACGCTGAGCTGTCAAGTTTCCGTCAACGATGACCAGCGGTGTCCTCTCCTGCCCACAGATCACTCCCCACACCATGACACTCCCTCCACCATATGGTACGACCTCCTGCACGCAACACGCCGCCGTTCGTTAACCCCTTCGGCGGTAAACACGTTGTCTTCCATCAGCACTAAACATACAGAATCGACTTTTGTCAGTGATGACAACCGTCTGCCAGTCACGTCGTTGCCAACGTCGTACAGTCCGGGCCCATCTCAATCGCAGACGACGATGTTGCGCTGTCAATAGCTGTCCTCTGTATGGTCCAAAAGCCCTGATTCCATGAGCCCTGTGTCTCCTGGCCACTGTTTGTCGACTAACCCTGTGACCTAAGGCATTTGTCGCCGATGACGTCACTGTCAGGAAGCGATTTCGGAGGTGCAAGCTACGCAAGTACCGGTCATCATGGGGCGTGGGTCTGCCTGTTCTTGGCCTGTCAGCGGTCCGCCCTGTCTGTCTGTAACGTTGCATCAAGTTAGTAACGGCAACACGGGAGCAGCCGAAAGTTCGTGCAATATGGGCGTGGGGGGCTCCCATCTGTGCCCATACCCAAGGCTCGTTCACGTTGTTCGACTGTGAGTCGTGGCATTTCTTTTGTGTTTTTTTATCACTGTGGATGCAATCGTTTTATACCCTTACCCGCACGTGCATTTTCAGTTGTCCGTGGTGCACGTGTTTTTCACTTTTTCGCGTGTTATCTCGCAAACATGTAACAGACGATTAACATTTTCTGCATACACTATTGTTGTATTTAGGTTATGCGTTTTAGATAGACTTCATCGGAAAAAAAATTACACTTTGTCTGAAATTTATATTTTCAGTTGGTAAAGTTTCTTTTGGACGTCATTTTAGTAATGTATTTAGCAACAATAATGTCGGTATTGCACGGGAAGTGGTTTTCATGAAGAAGTTGACATGATTCCGACTGTATCCAATGGTATGCATCTATTAGTGGTTTTCAAGGTATTGACTTTGTACCTTGACCAAACAGTTTGATTTAGTTACAATTTTGAATAATTCAAAAGGACAACAATGTTCCTTGTCGCATAGGAATGGAAATGTGTTTCTTGTAAAAACAGAAGATGGCTTTACGTTGTACTGTCTCACTTTCCAAATTGATGGTAGACACTGTGAACGTAATGTATGCTTATCCATCAGCACAACAATAGCTTTGACCAAACAATAACCGACTCAATCAGTACCACTCGAAGATCTACTAATGCACAGCACAGTCTGAACACACACAACTGTTCTTAAATACAGCAATTCTAACAGGTCAGCTGGCACGAGTTATCACTGCTTGTCAAAACACTTAATCGACATGCAAACTGAAGCAGCTTGTGACATGGATATGCAGATGGGCGTGTCATCACAATCGTATAAAACAGCCTTGTCCCCTGGATTTGACATCAGTTTACGCTGAACTGTACATGTACGAGGCAAAAGAAAGCATGTGAGCAGGTTGTCTTGTTGAATGACACGCTTGAAGGACTGCAGCATCGATATGACAAGGCCCGTCAAGAAAACCACCGTTCACCTCCGAAGCTGAATGGCCAGTTTGGAAAGCGTTTGCAATGAATACTACGAGTATGCTTTTGAAAAGCCCGATAAAATAGCTGTGTTGATATATTACCTAGCTGTCGACACCGAGGCCGCCTCTGAAGACAACGAGAGCGACACCACCACGGAACACTATACACCCCATCAGCTGATATATCCTTTCTCTTCAGTATCAGAGGCCAAAAGCTCGACCACTTTCGCAGCTTTCAATTTGATTTAACGTAAAAGGATAAGCAGGGTGAAATGAAGTCAGTTTAAACTATCAGGACAGATACTAGTATCTAGACTTACTTGGGATGATCCGTTTGTACCATCAGTGTTCCCTTCGAAGCATATTTTGTGGCACTGTTTCGGGAGTTGTTTGTTCACGACTGCACGACCAGATCACTCAAAGTGAACATTTCCGATACAAATCATTCAAAAACTCCGTAGAAGTGTGCCAGACATTCCTAATCTCTAACGTAAAACGCTGTGAGTAGATCATGGTTGTCTTTTCTAATTCCGGTTGTGACCTCGCCCTTCGATCGTTCGAAGCTGTCACGGACATGCAAGCAGATTTGGGTTTGTTGATTTTCAAGTCTTCAGTATAGGGTGGTACAGTTAACATGAATGTCTTTGACGAACGCACTGATTTCCCTCTTCAAAAAAGGTACATACATGATATGAATTCAGCTGATAGATCAAGGAAACCGAACCATTTTGCTTGCACAGATGGGACCCCGGCAGTGCGAGTGTCCGACTGCTGGTCAGATATTCAAAGCGCGGCACTAATTTGACTTTTCAATTTTTCTTCGTCTGTAAACGAACGAAAGTTGTTATTTATTTACACTTAAATATATTCAACGTGGGTAATAAAAAAAATACAACTCTCATTCTCGTTTCACTCTGTCAGATACCTAAGAAAGTCCACTCGTTTCGTAAAAATTGTATCTAACGAGAATGAGTGTAGTATTGTCGATGTCTCTGCCGATGCACGACGGCGTCTGTCTGTCAGTGACAAGATCTTGTCAAAACAAGCCTTGATTAAAAAACCTGAAGAACCTATTTGGAAACATGTCTTCTTTATCAGTGCGAAGTAGTGTAGGCTGTGTAAATCAGACAGAAATATAACTGCAATAATGTGATCTTTATGTTTTTTTAACAGAACTATACTTTTCACGCATAACAGCACGTTAAGTGAGTAATTCGATTGGAGTGATTGGACACTGTTTTTTTCACACGAGGATTGATACATAACAGCTGCTTCTTGGTCGGCGACAGGGTTTTTTCCCCTTGAAACGTCTTTAATATGATTATGAGTAATAAACAGTGAGTGAGTGAGTTAAAGTTTAACGTCACATCGGCAATATTTCAGCCATATCGTGACGAAACAAAATTTGACATTAACATAATATATTAAACTGTATAAAATTCAAGTAATAAACAGAATAACCCACTCGGTACGAGTGATTACAGAAAATAGCTATAGGTCACTCGTGAAATTAATGTTTTAAGTTCCGAGCTTTAGCCAGGAATTTACAAAATTACTTTCACTCGTGACGTTTTTTCCGTAATCAATCGTACCGAGTGGGTTATAAACTGCACCAGCTGAGTTAAATCTAAGTGCCAATACATAATCCTTTCCTTTATTATGCCTCAAAGTGAAATTGACCAGTCAGAGAGCCAAACTACGAACCCATTATGTGAAACCTAGTAACTGTCTGACTGTATTCATCTCGAATCTTCACCTCGCTGACTGTATCTTAGAAGTATGATAACAATTGTCACAAGTAGGTAATATATAATCTCACACTGGGAACCGAGCGAGTAAGCAACATCCAACAATAGTGAACTTCTTTTACAGTATCAACATATATCATCACAACATTATTTATTGTCTCGTTTTTGTATTCCATGTCACATGACTGTATTCAGTTCACATGACTGTATCTCAATTCTCATCATCGTATATCACTTCACTGTATTTGTAACCGTATTGTATAACCATGCGACCCGTAGTCGTCATTTCACGTATATTGTAACGCATTTGTATTCTCGTATATATACACACAAAGCGAACTTGCTTAATAGTGGCCTGCAAAATACATGTGCAGCCAGAATCATCTGTAGAAGTAGTATAAAACCATGCGACCCGAAGTCGTCATTTCTCATATATTGTAACTCATTTGTATTCTCGTGGCCCGCGAAATACATGTGCGGCCATAACCCATGAACATTATTTTTTTTTTTCAATGTCAACCAACGCATAACTTTAAATAATCCGAGTATTCGGAGTATTCAAAACACAATATTTGACAATTACAATACACATTTTCAACATATACGCACGATTGTATTTTCCTATAACCTTGTGACAATTGAATCATCTAACAATGTAATAACGATCTATAGCATGTGCTATCTCCATGCATATAGCATCATGTAATTCTAAACCTGAAATAAAACACATGCAAAAATCAATATCAGAGGGGCCCGTCTCCAACACGAAGTCTGCAGTGTTTGAACTAAAAAGAAAACGAAACATAACAATTAATTTGAAACGCTATTCGAAATATATATTGAGATTTCTAACGTTTGCGCTTCTTTTTTAATGACTTCTGTATCATGTAACCACGAATCAATCCTTGAGGGATATTAGATTCGGGTTCCCATGTAGCCTCCTGTAACCTGAAATTTTCCCAGTGAATCTTGTAGTACTTTTCTCCATTCACTATTTTATGCGCTAAGATTCGTTTTACTATGAAAACGTCATCCTCCTGTGAATCAAAATCGGGATTCTGTGCCTGCTTGGGGGTTAATGTCTGAGGCGTCGGGGCGGTCATCTCCGTATGATTGTTGTCAGATTGAGACGGAATCGTTTGGTTGTCCGTAGCAACAACTGGGATTGGGTTAGTTGGTCTATCTTTTGGGTTGACAAACCGTTTAAGCCGGTTCGCGTGGACAAAACTTAAATACTCTGTGATCATTATACCAAGATAGGTTGTAAGTAAAATATTACAATTCACTTGAATCGTCACATTGCCTTTATGCTATCGACGAATCCCTATGGGGTCTGAGATTACACTAAGAGGGAAAAGGTACTGTACTGTCCATCATGCAACTCTGATACTATATCTGGTATAGTCAAAGTCGATATGTTGTCATCGTCAGCCGACTGGGCGAGATCATTGCCTGCACGGTTCTTATCAGTAACAGTGTTACATTTTTTGCCCGATCGATACTGAACTGCGCAAGTGAAGTAACTTATTGTTTTTGATTGGGGAGGAATTATAATATTTGAGAGCTTGAGATCAGTAATTTGTTCTTGTTCTGTGGTCAGTACTGTTTGTTGACCAGCAACAGGTGGTAAGAAAATACTATTGACCAAGAAATGAAGAACTGTTGAACCATTTTGAACGGTCAAAGTATAATTTTGACAGCGTTTTGTTTTGAAAATCTCAGCCTAAAATCAGAGACAGTAAATTAGAAACAACTTAAAAAAATGTTCTATTTAAAAACCACAAATAATTTGAGGTAACATATCTGACTTTTGCAAAATGATGTCATTCCACAGACATTGAAAACTTCAAGACTTAGAAATCTAGTAGCATCTCCTGAATCCACAGTTGTAGAAACGTGAGGAGATTGAGCTGCTTAAAACATGGAGAATGGGAAACCGGTGGATCACGTGACGTCAAATAAGTATGGTCAAAAGTCAATAAGTATGGTTTGCTCAGCTCAGTGGGAAAGTTGCCTGAAAGATTGTGACTATAATTGTTCATGGCTGGGTGGGGGACCTGAGTGACACCGAGCTGTAAGAGCGGAGCGGATGCGGGCGGTGAGGGGATGAGGGGCGGAGAAAGGTGTCCTCGGTAGAAGGGAAGTCCGACACATAGAAATAACTCACGGAACGACAATAGGAAAAACAAAGACTGGGATCGTCTTAAACATTTTGTTCAAGAGAAAACCCGCATACTCCACCATGTCGTCCAGTGCGACCCTAATACAGTTACTAAATGTATTGCCGTTCCTGGTCAATTACGCCATGACATTGCCACTCGCCTTGTCCGCCGCCGCTCGGCTCCGTCAAGGAGTGATTGGTCTAACGACCCTTACTCCAAGTTGTCTCTATCAGCATTCACACACCCATAATAAAGAAACGCAAGACCAGTTTATACTCACATAGTTTTACTTACTCTCAGCCCATCTATCAATACACGACAGGATCAGACCGGCCAAACTCGTCCCTAACTGGGGGAAACTTAGAACGATCGGGATTCGACTCGATCGATTGCAAACCGCGCTCTCCTCTCCTAATGTTGAGGTTATCATTTTATAGTGTTCGAGCCTGGCCTTTCCTTGTCACATGTCTCATTACCTCCATTTGATTCGTTACAAGTTAGATCTGACCATGAACTCATGTGTGTCGTAATTGGAAAAATACCAGAGCCTACGTGCCATATTGCTCATCTCTCTATTGATTTTGTGACACGCGTCCGGAAGCTCCAAATGAATTATGCCTTGAAACTCCCCATTTGTTTCACTAACTCATGGACGATAGCCAGAAACCAATCCAATGATAAATGTGAAATGTCCAGAATACACTTGTGATAAATGTGAAATGTCTTTTCTCTATTGATTCCTTTCAAACTAAAAGTTCTGTCACAAACTATATCTAATGCAACTCCTCATTGCAGCTATAATGGTTCTATTTGTTATCATTAGTTTCTGAGATGCATTTTTAACCTTATAACACTAGCGAGCTGCAAACATTTGGTAAAGTACAGTAAACTACCGTAGTGCTCAAATTCAGTAAGGGGAGTGTCATATAGCTCCTTTTGTCCACATTTTCTATATACAGTCATATCCCCCTTCACATCTATGCTGTACATTACGACCCATGTCAAGGTAAGACAAATACAAAAAACTTCGCGTATCATTTTTAACAGGTTGGACTCTTTAATACCAACACTGTTACCAGTAGAATGTAAAATGTTAAACTGATCAACAAAGTTAAGACAAATAACAAGATCTGAGAACTGAACTCCACTTGCACTGCAAAACCCTTCTCAACTGTGCCCTGGTCCCTTGTCTCTGGTCAAATTGCCTTTGCTTTTGCTTTCGGAACGCCCACTGTCAGCGGTCACGTTTTTGAGGAATAAGCCTCAATATTTCATATGATATATTTATACTGAGATTAATCCGTTTCAGATTTGAAACATAACAATAAAAACATTTATGTGCCATTGAAATATTGTTTGGTGTTATCTATTCCTTTTGAAAGTGGTCGCCGTGAGAATTATCACTTCGTCCGACTCTATGTCACCATCCCTGAAATGTCAAGTAGATCATTTGTGTTCAGTCACAATACCGATTGAGAGCAATAACTCTAAAATAGATAGTCAAAGTAAAATTAGGTCAAACACCGTTGTGTCGAAGTTGAAGGGACTAACGTTAAAACCGAGATTAGACACAACTGAAAATAAAGAATAAGAAAAGAATATGCACAGACGAAGCTGTTACCACGAGACAAGCATAAGCTCAAAATTAGACACAACGGTATTTAAACGACACTGTACATCCCTTTAACGAAACAACAAATCTCATTAATGTTGTACATATATTATTGTAAAGTATCCTGATATGATAGTCGTAGAATAATTCCTACTAGTAGTGAATCAGCCACATAGGTCTCAGATACAATACGATGTGATCCTGTGTATCATATACTACAGAATGCTGTATGTTCATAAGCCCTGAGCTGTTAACCGCTGCATGTTAATAAGTCTAACTGTACTGGTCCAAACCAAAGCCACAGTGAAAGTTAGTATATCTGCTAAAATTAAAAAATATATTATGTGAGTTCAGTGTGATCATTGACAGATTCATTTCCCCACACTTATGGATGATATTCAGCATACATGATCGTGATGGTACACTTTTTGTAAAACATGAACATTTATTTTCATTTATTTTCCCACCTTCAAAGAAGTTCGTACTGATAACAGCTTTCCTGAAGAGAGACATTTCCCCATAATCGGTCTTATAAAGAGAACAATTTATGTGTTGACTACATTATCATGTGTCACTCATCCAGCGAAGTCACGAGATATTTCACAAGGCTCATGGAATATCATATATCCTTTATTGTGAAGGTGTCTACCGGGACATTAAGTCATTACATTACACATGTTAAACCTTGAAACATAAATTATCCCTACCTAACACACAGGGACGGTTCACCACCAGTAGTATAGGTAATGATGGTTCTGGCTCACTTCCACTGGAGCGGGATTCATATACTTATACCACCACTACAGGAGGAATTTTTTATGCCAAAATGACTATGCGATTCAACGATAGTCATGAGATTAAACTAAATTGACCACCACCTGGAGTCTATGATATAAATTTTTATAGGTAATGATGGTTCTGGCTCACTTCCACTGGAGCTGGATTCATATACCTATACTGCTACTACAGGGGGGATTTTTTATGCCAAAATGACTATGCGATTCAACGATAGTCATTAGTTGTATTAAACGAAACATCAATATTAATTAATAATGAATAAAATTTACTATAGCCCACGAGGATATTGGAAAGGTGTAGGAGCAATAAAAAAATTAGCCACCGCGGCAAAGGTATCTAAAGATGTGGCCAAGGATTGGTTAAAGAAACAAGCGTTGTGGCAAATATATTTACCGGCACTGCGTTATATACCGAGGAAGAAGTTTGATATTTTTACAATGAATGAAGTTCATCAGGCTGACCTCTTGTTTCTTCCCCACGATAAGGTAAAACGCAAAACGTATAAATACGCTTTAACAGTAGTGGATGTGGCTAGTCGATACAAAGAGGCTGAGCCATTAACCTCGAAAGATTCAACAGAAGTAGCTAATGCACTGAGTCGCATATATAAACGCGGACCGCTAAAATGGCCTAAGCTATTTCAAGTAGATCCCGGTCGAGAGTTTATGGGATCGGTAACTAAACTTTTAACAAAGCACGATGTCAAAATCGTCCGTGGTGAAAGAGAGGCCCATCGCAGTCAAGCTATTGTTGAAAGATTTAACAGGACTCTAGTGGAACGTTTGTTTGGCTATCAGTATGGGATCGAAATGAAATCCGAGCGATTGAGATCAACCGAATGGGTGACACGATTATCAGCCGTTGTATCAGCGCTGAATAATGAAGTGACAAGATTAATAGGGAAGAAACCATCCGATGCGATTAAAATGAAATCCGTGTCTTCCGAATCTTCAGCACCGAGGAGAGGCAAAGAACAAAAACTTCCGGATAGAGTAAGGGTAAGATATCTATACCAGGCAGGTGAACTCGAAGGAGGCCTACGTCGTGCAACCGATCCCATATGGTCCCTTAAGACGTATAACATTAGTAGATTGGTTACGAAAGAAGGAGAGCCTATTCTTTATTATCTTCAAGATGGACCGGGTAGGGCATTTGTACGAGAAGAGTTGTTCATAGTTCCCGACGGTACGGTATTACCACCATAACCATAAGCATAGGTAGTTACACGATCATTATCAATCCATCTCTTTGTATCTAAGGGGGATAATGATGTCTTGTTCATTCTTAATCCATATATCCTATGATCATAACTTCTTAAAGAGTTCATCTCGTGTTTGAACGTTCTACCATTGAATAATGATTCTTTATACTGTTCGTGTTTGATATGCTTTTTTACCACATACTTCTTAACACCCTTAGCTTTTCTTATCTCTCCATTATCGGACTTTTTTATAGAATACATCTTAGGTCTTAATCCTACATACTCCGCTATAGGGGTCCCAGCACATTCATCCTTCATCTTACCTAACACCTTTTTATTTACAACGCTGTGCAGTGGATTATCTTTAGGGTAATCGCTCGTGTCGTACATATCTATTTTTTCTGTCATATCTTTATACACATCCTCGGTTTGTATTTCCATCAACAAAGAATCTGTGTCTGTATATAACACCTCGCATCTATCGCCGTATTGCTTCTTAAGTTCGTTGTAATAAAAGTCATACATTAAGTGTTTTGACAAGTCGAGAATACTCATACCGACGTACACCGGTCTGTTGAATTTTATATTACTTTTCTGCATATGCAACGCGGCTAAGTCGTTATCGAATATCTTGCTTCTGTTAAAAGCCGGACTGGCTATAAGTTTCCTGAGCCTTTCTTCCTCATTAGATCTGACTAATTTAACATCAACACGCTTCCTTAGATTCTCCATAGTTTTACCGAATACCGAGTTATTCATGAGCTTATACAGATTCTTTTCGAAATCGCTGGTGGCTATCTTTCTTAAATCTGTGTTCAGCCTTATATAGGGCTCCATCCAAGGGCTTTGATCAAACTTTAGAACTCTGTGTATTTTCTTTAGTTTCATACCTAACGATAGATACAACTGGAGATTTCTGTAGTGAACTATATATTTTGTCTTATCCATCAAATTTGGTACGAGTTTTTCTACGTTAGCTAACCTACTATTACCCATCAAGGAGCGTTGATATTCCGACATCCAGTTTTATTAACCATTAATCTTTCGGGAGCTAGCGGATAACTGTTATGGTCTTTATGTAAGGAACTCGGATATTCCAGGTCAACTTCTAGTATGTACCCTTTATTCTTATCATTCACATTGATATTATGGATATCATTCACTTCGATATCATTCACATTGACCCACTCAAAACCACCCGTGGGTAAAGGTTGACTCATAGCCCATCCGTACAAATTGTTAGCGTCGAGATATAATATGTGCGTGTCGGGTTTACTCGGATCGTATCCTTCCACTAATTTATTATTAGCCTTGGAATACCTTTTCGCCACCATCGATATACCCCCTCTTAATCCTTTCTCAATAAACAAGTGCATATCGTAATCTGTGAGTAGTTTTAGTTCTACGCCGGTCTTCTTCAACAATGCATCCCACGATAGTCCGGGACTGGAATAGTACCATGCCGGGTCCAAGCCGTATTGTTTTAAACACGTCTTTCTAAATATCTCGAATATATCGGCGAGTAACAGTACATCGGTTTTTAAGTACAGATCGTGATAATCGCCTAAATTCTTACAACCTAATTTATCCCAGACCGTCAGAGCGTGTTCATAATCGGCATCTGTTATTCTAGATTCTGTTAAGTTACTATAGAATGATTCGAGGGGTGGTAATTCAGTTTCTTCGAATCTAGACCAATCATCCATATATTCGTAAGGATATACACCTTTTCTCAGCAACAAATGACGAGTTATCTTATCGGTATATTGATTTGTTATGGCGAAGTCATCAGGATTGTTCGCATTAGCTAAATTGTCCAGGGAAGATAACAGAAACTGTACGGAGTCTATGAATCTAAGCCCATTACTTTGCTTTATTCTAGATTTCCCATCCTTGTCCCTATAATGTATAGGTTTAGTCAACGAGAACGAAATGTATTTTTCCATATTATTAGGAATGCACGTTAAACCGCCGTCGGTCTTTGAGATAGCTTGCATAATGAGATGTGAATCGTATCCCCTAAGGTTGTGAAACACAACGGGGATGGGTATTGTTTGAGCATTCATTTTTAGTTTCAAGTTACACTCGTTATGAGCGGCTCCCCGATAATTACCCGTGACGTGACAATGATCTCTTACGGAATCCCCATCCAGGGGTTTATTACAAACGTGACAACTCGTTGACTTCTTGTGGGCCCTCCAATCATCTATCGTCATACGCATGGGTTTCTTACACGATAATTCTTCTCTGATTATTCTCTCTTCATTTTGTAGATATTCTAGGAACTTTCCCGCTGCATCGGGACCTCTGTAAATCACGGGAGTGTTTGTTTTCCCATCATACCTTACAACTATATATCCAAACCCACAAGGAATATGTTCTTGAGTTTTGTACGTAAAACTACTCTCTTGATTATTGCGTTCGGTATTTTCTATGGGCTTGATAAGTGCTTCGAAGTCGGCGTAAATTACGTACGGTACTGGCATTTGATTACAATAATGTTCAAATTTTAATATATTTTTCCCCTCTTTAGGCATATCGATCCTGATAGCGGTCTGTCCAACACCTCTACAGTCTTCTTTATGCGCTTCTAATAGATCTTGTCTGCTGTACCCATGCAGGCATCTTTCGCAGAAGTATTTCTTTCTAGCATGTTTTGTTTGATCGTATAGCACCCTGTTTAAACTCTTTATCCACGTATAATGATATTTACCATCTTTTTCGATCAGATATGAATTGATTCTGGGAATATGTTCCGGAGCGGAGCTTATCCTGTGTACAACAATTCCTTTAGAATGTCCGAAAACATTTATAGCTAAATTATTTTGCTTTTCCACCTTATCAATTTGTGATATTGGTGTAGGTTCGTCTATACCATCGAAGTTGAGTCCATCGTTTTGGGGATAGCTAGAAGGTCTATCCGCATTTTTGTCTACGGGGAACAATGCAGATCTTATCATCATTCTTAAACAGTCATCGGATTTATTTTTTACGTTAATTATGGCTTTTTTCTTCTTATAATACGGGGGTAAATCTATATAAGATCCACCTTTGAAAGGCATATAATTTGCTATATCTAAATATAAACTATCGATTTTATCCACACCCCAACCCGAACCTCTATTAGTCCAGCGTTCTAAAGTTTCCTGTATCCTCTGAATTGATGTATCTAATGATGCGTTTATAGTATCGGATTCGGTTATAACTTCTTGATTGCTACGGAAATATGGTTCGGTATATTCGACGCTATCGTCTGCGTTACTTTTACTCAATGTCATTTTAATCGTCAGCTGGTATTTTATACTTTGTAAATCATCTAATTCCTCGTTAATTTTACTCGATATGATGGGCTTAATATCGTTAACATCCATGTGGGAATTAATATCCATCTTCCAGCCTCTTAGATATTTACCAACGCCGGCGGATGTGGGTACAAATATTAATTCTTGTTGTTGTTGATTATCATCATCATCATTATTATGTTGAATATCATCAACATCATCATTATCATCATTATTATCTAGTAAAGCGATCAATTCAGCTCTTCTCATTCGAGAATCACCTCTCAGCCCACTGTTTCTCGCTCGAACTCTGAGTTCTCTAACAGTCTGGGGTGGTTCCAAACCGAGTAAGGTAATCAATTCAGCTTTTCTCATTCGAGAATATCCACGTAGACCACGTTGCTTTGCCATAGCCTTCAACTCTCTGACAAAAACCATTGTGGTTGAATGGTATATGCAAAATGATTCATTTGTCTAATTGGTTGTTTTCATATATCTAAATACGTATCCTCCCCAACCTATTCCTCTCATTGATGTAATCTCTCTTCCTAGCATAAATAATCTGATTCCTGACCCTATCAGCACCGTGTTTCTTACATAAACAATAATGACCTTTGACCCCTATCCCGCATTCAGAACACGTATAGTTTATGTGTCCACGCTTGATGTAATAATTGTGTATACCGCAGTAAACATCAACACAGCGACGGTTACATAGAGTCGTCTTCCCCATGAGTGTAAACTTGCAGTTATTCATGGTATATACATCTATCATATCATTTGTCTAAATGCAAATCACATCTAAACTATTGTATAGCTGAAAATCAATACAGCGGATAACCCAATAATAACAAATGCGACCTCTCGGTCTTTCTGAGCCTCTGACGGTGTATAAAACTGACTCATTGTTGGTCTCGGTATTGGGTCGAGTTTTTTCCCATAAACGAGGTAGTATTCGTGCATGGCGGATTCGACATCCTTAAACGTTTGAATTGAATGTCCTTCCTTAATCAGTTTTTCATGAATAAAGTCTAATCTCTTCATTCTCTGCTGCGTATATTGTAACTGAGCTGCTTGGTATTGTTCTAATGCTTTATTATGTCGTTTACGCTCCTCTTCAACTTCTTTAGCGTTTCATTCCCTCATACTGGAAAATAAATAATTACTCCCCGAAAAAGCTAGAGCATTAACAACAGCTCCACCGACCATCATCGCAATTGATGCCATATGTTCAATAATATAAAATATTCAAATGTTTATATGAATATAAATATTCAAATGTTTAATTACTTCATTATGTCTTCCGGGATAAGTCCTTGTTTGATGAGCATATCCTTCGTTGCCATTGCTAATCCAATATCAAGAACCATCATACCTATATCAAATCCATTAAAATCTAGCTTGGGAGGTGTGGCTTTAGTAAGCATTTTAGCCATACGGGCATAGCCAATGGCCAAGCCGGTGACCACCGCTGAATGATACGTCGCGTTTACCAACATTTTACCGTCTGTAACTGGAGTAGTCATGCTTCTTATAGCATTATATGAGGACTAACCTCTAATTGAACTTGTTGTTGCGGCGGGGGTGACGTTTTCTCTTCTCCGGTCTTATAAAAGAACCATACAGCCGCTATACCAGCAACTCCTACTAGTGTCCATGTTTTAATCGGATTTGAATTATTTATTAATTTTGCTTTGCGCGCCAGCCCTCCCTTTCTTCCTGCAGCTATTTTTTGGGGGTTCTTAGTAACTCTAGCTTGTTTTTGTGTTTGTGGTGCATTCAAATTCTCATTCACTTGTGGTTCCACATTCACTTGTGGTGCATCCTCATTCACATGTGGTTCTGTTTCCGCAATCTGTTGTTGCGTTTCCGCAATCTGTTGTGGTTGCGCAATCTGTTGTGTCTCCATTATTTATTTGAACTTCGTTCTTTATATTATTAAGTGGGCACGTATGTTTAAATTGACAATACCTAGCCGTTATTAAAGCTGTGGTGAGTGGAGCTAAGAACATTCCGAATCTATGATAAAACTCACAGCTCACTGAGCTTATAGAGTGTTCGATGAATGGGTCTTTCTCTAGAGATTCGCATAAATACATGCGATGTTCTGCCGGGATGGGGAGAAACGTACTAGCTACGACTGTGTATAGTTGTAATATAGACGACCCTATAGTTTTAGTCATGGTAGCTCCCAGTCTAGACTCGTAACGCGTGTACAGTTTTTTAATCTCTTCGTCGGTCATGTTATCAATTTTTTCGATGGTATAATTTTCTCCCAAATATTGGGAACATTTTCCACCGGCTACCAAAGCCGCGAGTCTTTCTCTATGTTTATCTGCATGTTCTTCTGTATGTTGATCAGATTCTTTGAGCATTTGTTCGATGAGTTCATCGCATTCCATAATGTAATACCTAAGGAGATATTTAAGTCTAACATAATATAATATGACGTATCCAATACATCCCGTAATAATGAACTGTTGCGAAAGAATGATGATTTCGAACCACATTTTATGTAATATTAACCGCTAATGTTCAATTTGCTACATTTTGCTATAATTTGCTACATTTTTGCTATAATTTGCTACATTTTTGCTATAATTTTGCTAAGCAATTGCGTAAGCAGCTGGTTGATCGGTTTTTAATACGAGTTTACAGTGCTTCGTTGCTGCTAACACTTTTCTGACTTTGTCACGTTCGAGCTTGGTATAAATGACATCATTTTCGCGTAAACATTCCTCGAATGAATCTCGGTCTTTGCAATGAAACAGCGCTACCCATTTGGTCTGCTCTCTGGTATAAATGACATTATTTTCGCGTAAACATTCCTCGAATGAATCTCGGTCTTTGCAATGAAACAGCGCTACCCATTTGGTCTGCTCTCTGAGATCTTTCAGGACAGAGTTGTATTTTTGAGTAAGTACCCAAACGCTATGTTGAGTATGCCGACCGGAGAATGCTAAATACGAAAGCATATCTTTCTTTTTTGTTAATTCTTTACTCGCGCTGCAGTCATCTATTACGAAAAGGGTTGATTCTCCTTTGTATTTTTCGTGACATACTCGGAGACAGTCTTGTAAACAATCGCCCGGATCGACTCTGTGTACCCCGTCGTCATTCATTACCCAATCTCTCGATAAGTATGTTTTATTAACGATTATAGTCGGGCACAGAATAATAATATGATCGAAAACGTCCCGATAATGACTTTCTAAAATATCTAGAATAAAGGCTGTTTTTCCGCAGCCCGTTTGCCCGCATATGATAGCGCAGTGCGGATCTTTAGGTAAAAGATTATCAATAGATTGCTTGAACGAATCTCCCATTTTGTATATTAAGTTGCGCATCCATAATCACGTACAAATATATGTTTAATTTACCATCGGTTTCGAAGAGCTTCGTTATCTGTATGGTGACACCCTCGCTAGCATTTTCTATTCTCCTCCCACTGCCGTGTAATTGGTCATCGTCCGTTGTTCGCATGTCGAGCCATAGCGCGTACTTCGAGGTGAGGTATTCACCCATCGATACACTCCCGTGAGACAGATCTTTCACGACTGCGTTAACTTCCGGAGAACGTTTTATAGAAGGAAGTTTTTTAATCTCATCCCACTGGTGATGCGATAGCATTCCTTGGCTATATAGTTGATTAGGAACGCCCTCGATAGTCAATTCTACTTTCGTAATCTTGGGATTGTAGAACTTCTCGGTATTTCTTTTAAACGCATCGGAGGGGTCCTCGAACAACATTAAAATACCCTTCAAAGACCTCGTGGGGACGTTTAGATTGATATTCCACAACGTATCTTTTTTGTCCCTCGTGATCTTTCGGTGTCGCAGCACGCGATCGTACAAAATGGCTAAACTTCCCGAATACTGGTTACGAATTTGTCTGGCTAATTCGGGATCCGTTATCATATCGTACTCGAGCGAGATATTGTCAATGGAATAGCTAGCATCTACATTAGCGGATCTGATTACTCTACCGTAGTCGTTAAAAGTGAGTTCGTATTCTAACCTATCGCCTAGGGATGCTTGATAAAATGGCATGTGGGAATCTAGTAATTCAAAGTCTAGGGGAATATAGAATCGGTTACCTAATGCGTCGGCAACAGCCTGATCTTTTACGATGGTACCATCACCACTAGAAGCATCTACGCGCAGTCTCAATGTGTTCTTATTACAAATACCTTGGTACTGTAAGTTTTCCCGCTCTTTATCCGTTCTCCAGAGATCCATGTAACAATAGTATACATCGCTATCGTCGATACTCAAAACCTCATTACCGCTAATTTTAATCGCGATTTTCTTAACGATAGCACGACCTAAGTTCTGAACGGGCTCCCTGTTAACGTCGGTAGAATTCAAAACAATCGTAAATGATAGTCGGACAGTTCCCGGAACTAACACATCGTGTGCGCCGAGATTAGGAAAGCGAACCAGAAGCGTTTGATTCTGATCGATGGTACTAGGGTTATTAGTTATAGTAACAGACTGACGAATTGCTTTGACCCCCAATGGATCCCGAAGTCTGCGTTGTGGGTTTAACTTGCGTCCGTATTGTGAAGACATTGTTATATTGAAAACATGTACCCTATGTTTAATATAAAAATGACTAATTTTGAACATAATGACTTTGATCTTGATAACATAACTGATACTAGTACCATCGAAGAGGGTACTGATGAAACCAGCTTTATGATCCCAACCGTAAATGATGAACTTTTACAATCAGCCGTTGATGATTATTACGATGCATTAAAAGAAGATAAAAATTATGTTATCCCAATAGGTCGGGACTATTCAAAGTTTATGCTAGATAGTAAAGGAACATTGCGAGTGCGTGACTCTCCGCATATTGAGCTTATGCATTATAGTACTCGTAAGCCCCTAGCCTTGTCTACTATAGCCGGCAGACATAGCTGTGAGTTTGTTCGTGATAAATTAGGTTTTGTAGAATATGGACGACTTCCCGCAAAGACTACTAAGGCTCTTCAGACTATGAGGAAAGAACTCATTAATACAGATGATTTGGAAGCAGCCTCGATGGTGGCCTCGAACGGACTCGGAGAAATCTTGGATACCTACTACGATAATTCAACGTTACAGGTACCACATTCAGAGTTCAGTATTCGGGAATTACGAGGTCTTGACAAGGCAATGCAAACTATGCGGGGAGAACTCATCAATAATATAGCCAAGCTATCCGAAATCGACAAACATATAGCTCAAGAGAAAACAAAACTCGAACAGGCGGGCGATGAATTCAGTAGACGCCGCGTTGCTGAAAGATTGCGTAACTTAGAAGAGGAAAGATTGGCCCGCCTCGAAGCGGCTTCCAGTAATAGAAAGGCACTTCGTTCGCAAATCAGTCGTATTCGAGAAACTATCGATCAAGTCCTCAACGATGATACTACACTGGCCGATAAAATTAAAACATTGTTCAGAGAACAGGGAATAACAATTGCTAGTATTTTAACCGCGTTGGGATTTATTATATCGACTTTGACTCTCTCGTTAACAGGTGGTGGTACAGGTGGTAGTACACCGCCTAACGATAAAAACGGTATAAGAGAGTGGATAAAAAAGCATTTAAAAGCATTAGGTTCAGCACTGGGAAAGCTAGCCGAGAAAGCCGCGGCCGCACTTCCCGGTATAATAGGGAGTGTTGTTTCCTGGCTATTGAATTTATTAGCTAAGACCACCACTTGGCTTAGTCAAAACTTGTGGGGGTTGATCGTAGCAATTGCAGGGCTGTTGTACGTATTCGCTAAGAACTATTTAACCACCAAATCATGAGTAAGCCAACCGAGACTCCACCCACTACAAGCGCTGTTTTTTCATCGATATGTTGTTGATTTTTAGCCGCAATATGCGGTGACACTTGTGCATCAGTAGATGTTTGTGCGATAGTTGGTGTTTGCGGCTTGACTATTCCCTTTTCACCCGTGATCGTTTGCGTTATTAATTCGACGTTCATATCTGAATTTATACCTGGTTTTTGTTGATCGGTAGCGATAACAATTTTATTATTATAGCCTATCACTTGACCGATCTTAAGTTCCATATTACCCGGAGACATGTATAGTCCCGGCGCATAAACAAAGTCCACTTTGGATTGAGCGTACTGTAATGCATCTTGAAAACGCTTTATAGACGATGGTATGTCAACTGGCGAATTAATGGCGTCCTCCACGTTTGAGACAAACTGTTTTTGCGCATCGAGCGCCGTCCCAGAACCGATAATGGACGTTCGTGTTTGAGATTGCGCACCGAGAATTGCCCATACATAAGTTCTTATCGATTCATTAACTCTTACAAATCCTGGGTTAGTAAAATTATTTTCCGTTTTATCATTAAGAAATTCATTCCAAGCGTTTGCGGTATCGTTCATTTGTATAAATTTTGTAACAATGTAAATTAAACCACTCTTAAAACTCATAATATCCCCTCTCCAATCATTACTATAAAGTTCCCAGCCTTTATACCAATCACCGGTTTTATGCCAATGATCATATATTCTTGCGTAAAGTTTGCTGGTACTATACAACTTACCAAAATTAACTGGAGGTTTATTAAGTTCTCTATATACATAATCGCTTTCTTCTTTGACGGATTTATTTTCCTCTGTGTAAGGAACACCTAGACCAAGGTTTGCTCCTTTAATGCGCCAATCTTTACTCGTAGAAACATTAAATTCCTGACAAATACGCTCATACGCGGACCTATCATAATTATTATTTGTGGAATTCCACGCTCGATCCTGCGGTAATGGAGCACTAATTTCTTTAAGTATACGTCTAATCTGATAGTACACGTGAAATGACATAACAGACTTATTCAGTTCAAATCCTGGAGCGTAAAGAGATACGCCACATCCCGTTGTGGCACACCATACGGCAAAGTTTAACTGATTCTGCCAAAATTGCATCGGATTGTGAAACCAATCGTGCACCATTTTATCGCTAGTTGCCGTGACCCTGTAATTTTCAAAGATATCGGGGAATTTAACTAAAAATTCAGCACCAGAGGCAGTTACTATAATCGATTGATTAGTAATGTAAGTTGATTTCATATTTAAGTTATGATATAGTATCATTGTATATTTAATATGTATGTTACACTCCCGGGAATAACAAATGGTCAGTCTATTGAACTGCTTCATACAATCGATAACTCGGATGGACAACTCGAAGTAGCTCTATGCGATGTAACGTATTACCCACGGTGGACCAATATAAATGCTGCGAGAGGTAATAATGAGATAATAATACCATATGACCAAAATAGAATTACTACTATACCTGATGGGTATTACAGCATAAGCTCACTCAATGATGAATATTTTAATAATGAATTTTTTATTAATGAATTTCATAAAGGAATTAGTATCACACAAAGTGAGGACACTGGGGCAGTTAAAATCATCAATAAAAACGCAGATATAATTATTGGTGGGAACTTAGCACACACACTTGGATTGGGAGGGTCAGTATCATTAACACGCGGCATAATAATGATTGCAAGTACTAAAAACTTACCTGATTTAGTTCCCTATAAAGAGTTGTTCATCCATCTTGATCAAATAAGCACGACGGATAATATTCAACTAGAAAGTCCTTCAACTCTACTCAGAAGTGTTCCGGTCAAAGATGTAAAATACAATAGCGGTAGAACGGAATCTTTCTCGTTATTACAATATAAAAAATTAAAGCGGGGTATTATTTCAGACCTTAAAATGTCTGTATTAGATGTAAAACACCAACCTGTGCATGTAGGATACTTAAGTGTAACACTCCATATTATAAATAATGGCTGATTCCATATTTAAGTTATGATATAGTATCATTGTATATTTGATATGTATGTTACACTCCTGGGAATAACAAATAGTCAGTCTATTCAACTGCTTCGTACTATCGATAACTCGGATGGACAACTCGAAGTCGCTCTATGCGATGTAACGTATTATCCACGATGGACTAATATAAATGCTACGAGAAGTTATAATAATGAGACAGAAATAAATGGTCAAAAATACATTATACCTGATGGGTATTACAGCGTATGCTCACTCAATAATGAATTTTTTAAGCCTAATGGAATTAGTCTAACACAAAATGAGTCAAATGGGTTACTGATTTTAAACGCTGGAAAAAAGGATGTAAAGCTTTACAGGAACTTAGCATACACACTTGGATGGGGAGGAGAAATAACAGTAATCAAGACATCAGATCAGGGACTCAATTTACCCGATTTAGTTCCCTATAAAGAGCTGTGCATCCATCTTGATGAAATAAGTACAACGGATAATATTCAACAAGAAAGTCCTTCAACTCTACTCAGAAGTGTTCCAGTGAAAAATGAAAAATACAATAGTGGTAGAACGGAATCTTTCTCAACATTACAATATAAAAAATTAAAGCGGGGAATTATTTCAGACCTTAAAATTTCTGTATTAGATGTAAAACACCGACCTGTACATATAGGATACTTAAGTGTAACACTCCATATTATAAATAATGGTTGATGCATCAGGCCCTGGAACGATAAGACAATGTAATACAATTGCGCTTTCCGATCTCGGAGACACAGAAGGATTCGGTAAACCCGGTACCAATGGTAAGTTATACGCTTTACACTTACACGATAATGTATACAAGCGGAAAGAAGTTACATTCGCGGGTAATCTAGAAGATTTAAGCGATGTCGACGTTAGTAGACTCCTTAAAACCACTCCGTACAATATTATTTACAACAGTGAGAATAAATGGACTATGGTCGAAGCAAACATCAAGTGGCTACTGAATATCGTCATTACCCCACCTTATGCGATGATGGGTAAGGGACATAATTTAACTAAGATAATAAATAGTGGCATCGTACTTGCGGCCTATATCCCGTCAAAACGAAAAAGTGTGTTAGTCACTCCCCTGCCAGAAAAACCAGGTCATATGTTATATAGTCGTCCGGCAATCCAAAATGTTAGTTTAAATTTGGTTACAGAATTTGATGATATTAAACAGAACTTGAGTGCAATACCTAATATTTCTACGCTTATTATTGAAGTCTTGTTCGGTGATGCACCGGTAGATGCCTTCGAAATATTACCAGGTCTATCGATTAAATGGCTCAAGAAACACGAGCGTCAACGTTGCAGTATTCATGTCGGTGCATCACCCGTTACATCCCTCGAGGGGGTTCAAATTATTAAAAGTGGTAGTATTTCTCTTTCTAAGATATTCTTGCCGTATAATATACATTTGATAAGGTTGATGTATACTCTCAAAACATTTAAGCAAGACCAATTAAAGACTATTATATATTCGTAATATACACTATGAGTTTATATCCAGCGCTCGATGAAATGAAGGAAACTGTTGATGGATTTCGATTACATCAAATAAGCGACATAAAACATCGAATAGAAAAGGATAGGGAGTTGAGACTTGGATTGTATAAAAAGTATCGCAGAGCCGTGAATGCTCTGGACGGAGTTGACACCGCTCTTGTAGTAGCTGGCATGGGACTCGGTGTAGCCGGTGTCGGTTTACTATCAACTATAATCGCCGCGCCTATCGTGCTCGGCATGGAAATAACCGCCGGAGTCTCGGGACTGGCAGGAATAGCGATAAAATTCATTTCTCGTAGGTTGCAAAAGAAAGCATTAAAACACGATAGTATTCGGATACTCGCCGATGCAAAGTTGAACAGCATCGAGGATCATATTTCGACAGCAGTGGCCGATTGTAAGATATCCGAGGATGAGTTTCGTTTAGTGCTGTCGGAACTCACCAAATACAATGAAATGAAGCAGGAGATTCGATCAAAATCTCATAAGACCAGTGGTATTAGCGAAGACGATAAAAAAAAGTTCATAGAACAGGGGAGGCAACAAGCGCGTCAATTATTCCGTGCCAAAACCAAAGAACTGGTTGGAGATTAAAAATAAATTGCTTACTATCGTGTGATTACATTTAGACAAATGCTTACATAAATATATAATAATGGAAAAAACTATTAAATGGAGAGAATTACCACAAGGTTTATATTATATCAGTGATGTCAAACCAACCAAATACGGTAATCAATTGTTTCTTATCAATTTACAAAAAGAGTGTAGTTATATAGTCTGGTCTCCTAGTAAAATGAACGAAGAACTTAATAAAAATGTTGAATATCGCTTTATCGATAAAAATAATGAAGAATATTTTTATTACCATTTAGACTCATCTAAAGCAATGATTGGACCCAGGTATTGGTGAGCTGGAGTCAATCTCATGACTATCGTTGAATCGCATAGTCATTTTGGCATAAAAAATTCCCCCTGTAGTAGCAGTATAGGTATATGAATCCTGCTCCAGTGGAAGTGAGCCAGAACCATCATTACCTATAAAAATTTATATCATAGACTCCAGGTGGTGGTCAATTTAGTTTAATCTCATGACTATCGTTGAATCGCATAGTCATTTTGGCATAAAAAATTCCTCCTGTAGTGGTGGTATAAGTATATGAATCCCGCTCCAGTGGAAGTGAGCCAGAACCATCATTACCTATACTACTCCACCCTTTCTATTTGCGACTTAAAAAGTAGTTTCTTGTTTGCAAAATCTTAACAATTAAAACCAAAAGTAATATATTTATCGTCTCCAAAATTGTTAAGCATATGCATAGATATGATTATCTGCAAAATCATTCTGGATACTAGGAGACCACAGTTGGAAGTGAAAGAATACATTCAGGTCATGTAACAAAAATGTCACTTTGTCAAACAGTCTTGATTGACAGGTTAAAAGAGAAATTTACAGTTAAAAAATGAAACATTTTCGAGAGAATAACAAACGGCAATAAATGATATTAACTCAGTAAATGACCATCTGTCATTATTTTGCCTTGTCAATAAGGAACTCGCTTAAAAAGGACGTCAACAGTTTAAGTACGGGTCAGACACTTGCGACAAAGGGCGTCAAGGAGAGGTAGCTCTTGTTTAACAATACTCCACACTTCTTTATCTATAATGTTTTTGTTTATTTTATTTGTTTTAAGGCACATTCAGCAATATTCAAGCTATATGACAGCGGTCTGTTAATAATCAAATCTGAACCAGACAATCTAGTGATTAATATCATGAGCATCGATCCACGCAATTGGGTATCGATGACATGTATAAACCCTTTCAGCAAACCTGACCGTCCGATCCGGTAAGTCACATCTTACAGCAAGCATTTCGCGTTTCAGGTCAAGTACGGGCTGCTAAAGACCTATTCTACCCTGGATCTTCACTGGTCGATAAATCATTAACATATAATAATAATAATAATCTATACAGTGCGTTGTCACTTTTCATTCTTTGTTTGAAATGGAACTGATCCCAATTATATTCCAAACATATTTCTTATCAATATTATTATTTTATTTATGCCATAAATTCTATCTGACAATTAAGTTTACAATTCTAAATTTATGTGTAGTGTTAAAACGAGCCTTTTGAGAACATGGACATTAACCTTCCGTGACTCTTATCTTTAATGCTCACAAGATCAAAACTAATTGCAACATAAGAACACCATGTTTGGGTTCAGCAAAGTGGTAAGTTAATACATTTACATTCATTTCCTTGTATATTTTAGTATGTAAATGATGCAATGTTAAGTGTATGGTGATATCAATTAAATTGGAAACAGACATCTAATGTATAAAAATACCATTCATTAAATGATCAAAATGTGGAAATGTTTTTAAAGATAGGAATTCCCCCTGTCACCCCTCCCCCGAAACCTTCCTGCTCACACAGATTTGGTCACATAGTCACTCTTGCTTGTATGTGATGCACGGAAAAAACAGGGGATAGTATTACTCTGCTTTATTTAGAGATTCCTATTGGATATGGAAAGAGGGTTTTGTCGCTTGATTTACATTCAAATCCGCAACTGCCGCTATTTTATAACATGAACGATATGCAACTTCCCAAGCAACTAAACCATGATTCCGTAAACAGTGAGTGACTGATTGAGTGAGTTAAAATTTAACGTCACATCGGCAATATTTCAGCCATATCGTGACGTGAATTTATACATTAATAATACATATATTCAGGCGTTATTAAACCTGTCATGGAAGGACAGTACAATAACTAGAATATCACAGATTTGATTCAAAACTAGTTGAGGAACATGCACAAATGCTTCGAATGATGTGTGACTTACATACCCTCTTAGGGAGACAATAATTTAACGCTACTTCAAGGTACGAAATTTGAAAAAAAAATATAATGAATTGATTATATCAAATCCTTGGATCCATCTGTAAATATAGATTTATACGTGACATATGTGTTTCGTCATTGATTGTATTCTTGTATATTTATTAGTGTATTTGCATCAGATTTCGTAAGCCGGGTTAATGTGAGGTCTACATGTAGTCTTACCATTTGCCAAGGAGGCGATGAAAACAGTTGTATGGGAGCTACATCATGAAAGATAATCTTAGCAGCGCAAACGACATTAAGATTTAAATCTTATTCCAAGTGGTGGAACAAGAGATGATTTCTTATTGTAAACATCCTTGTAAAGTGGATTAAATACGCATTTATAAGCTGGATTTGACTGATAAGAATATAATTAGTGATGTATTGTAAAGATAATTTCAGACGGCGTTGTTCAAGAGAAGGCTCAACAGAGAGACTTGGAATAGGAGAAGTGGGACAATATCCAAGGCAAAGCCTCAGGTCTTGCTTATGGCTTGTATCTATACTCAAACGCAAAAGAAACACAAGCCGAGTATGCAGTATATATGTTATTTATTTTCAACAGTAAAAACAAGAAATACTAATAGGGCAAGATTGACAAAAATTTGACTGAAGACAGTTTAATGGATTAAAAGGCAGATGACATAATTGTGTTTTTCAAATGTTAAGGGCTTACACAGTTACCCAAAATGTCAGTCAATACCTGGTGTGACCACCATTAGCATTGATCACTGCCACAAATCTCCTGAACATTGAGTTGATCAGACGATTTGTGAAGGCCATAGGGATCCTCCTGCACACATCGGCAGTTGTAGGGACTGGGCGCACATTGTGCAGACGCCTTTGAACCTAATCCCACAAGTGTGCGATGGGGTTCAGGTCAGGGCTGAGGGCTGGCCACTTTAGAACACGGATGTAGCGTTGTTGCAGAAAGGCCATGGTAGCTCTGGCAACATGGGGACGAGCGTTGTCCTGCTGGAAAATGTGTTGTTGATGTTGTGCAAAAAATGGAACAACGTGGGTTCTGATCACCTGGTCGATATACCGCCGTGTCCCCAACCTTGACCAACATTCAGAAAGCACATGGGTCCAAGTCTCGCCTTAAGTCCAATCCCTGCCCATAAAGACACTAGTCCACCCCATGGATCCCTTTCAACAACGTTTCTGTCAGCTATACGATCTCCTCGACGCTTCCAAACGTCCGATAGCTCTGAATTTGAGTTAGGCGTGGCATTGTTGACCAAGGAGTGGTAGGTCCAAGAATCGGCCACACTTACATACCAACTACAGTTCGTTCATTTTCCATTTCGCGAGAAATTGGTGCATGCTACCCACATATTCATTGAAATGGTGTGCTTTGGCGATTCGTTTTGTATGTTGCGTTTTTACTCGGGGCTTTGTAAGTTACTGTTATATGCTCCACCATAGACGATTGAGCCGTAACCAAGTTAAGAACGGATCAGTGACCTGTATAAGTGTAAGAGGGTTGTGTGATCTCCTCCCCACTTTGATTTGGATACAACTTTCAATAAACCCCTTGCCTTCAGACGTATGTGCTTTAATATGTGGTAGGAAAGTTAAACGGCTATCAAAGATGAGACCTTTATGGGGGTGCTATTTACAAATAATTCAGGGTCTTTATGCAGCTTACATTTTCTGCAGAAGCGTATACAATTATGTTTTGATTTCGAAAATTTAAACCCGTTTTCAAGAGACTACATTTGAATTAAATTTAGACATATTTTCACCTGCCTTTCTATCGTATGCATATTTTTACCACGACACGATAGATTAAAATTATCTAGTGAATCACATACACCCTTTGACAGGCTATTTTTTTCAATAGCAAATAAAGTGACAGACAAAATACTGCTTTGCAGGACACCCTGGTCCTGAATATAATAGTCACACAGGGTTGTACCAACTCGAACTTGAAATTGCCTGTCTGTACAAAAAAAAACAGTGATATAAAACGAGGCAAACGACCTCTCAAGCCCAAATCATGTAAATCCTTTAAAATATCATGCTATCAGGTAGTATCGTATGCTTTCTCAAGATCAAAGAAAATTTGTGAGACATATTTTTTGTTGACTATAGAATTTTTAACAAAGCATTCTAACCATACTAAATTATCAATAGTCCATTCATTCTTCCGGAAACCACATTGCATATTTGTGAGAAAATTATTGGTTTCCAGATATCAAACTAATATATTGTTTACTGTTTGTTCCATGGTTTAGCGAACAACTGGATTAAGATATAGGGCGATGATTTGAGGGATCTGTATGATCAAGGCCAGGTTTTGGTATGGAGACAACAATGGCATTATGCCATGAAGGAGTGTCTCAAGACATGATTCAAGCAAATGCTTCAATAACTGATAGTGAATATTATCATCACCTGCTGCAGTATCATCAGCTTGCTCAAGGGCGGTGTGTAGCTCATGCAATGAAAATATTTCATTGCAATCTTCACCAGTGTTGGAAATTGGAATTAATAAAAAAAACTTTCAGCATGTCAGGTGCTTTCAGACAATTATTTTTCAAAAACCTGATGTGCAGTAAGAACGTCAAAGGGTGATCGAAAATGATGCCCCAAAACATGGCCCCCTTTTTAACTTTAATAGGATTGTCATCTAAAACTAGTTCTGGGTCTTTTGAGGTTTGCATTTTCTGCAAAAGTGGATACAGTTCCTTTTAGATTTTGAAACTTGAAAACCTAATGCCCATTTATGGATTTTATTTCAACAAACTTGCAGTTGCCTTTCGACAGTATTCATATTTTTACCACGGCATGAAATATTAAAATCATCCACGAATAAAGATCTATCAATTAAATCGTTTAAAACTTGAGATACGTTATTTATGTTTATGCATAACGTGACACGCTAAATACTGCCCTGTGTAACACACTGATCCTGATAATAATGATCAGACAGGGTAGAACCTTCACAAATCTGAAAATGTCTGTCTGATAAAAACTTGGATATATATTGAGCTAAACGGCCTCCCAACCCAAAATCATGTAAATCTTTTAAAATACCATGTTTCGATGTTGTGTCGTATGCTTTTTCTAACTCGAAAAAGTAAAACACTGCATGCTGCTTGTATATAATGGCATTGGAAACGCATGACTTTAATCTGAGACAATTGTGAACAGTACTTCTATTCTTTCGATATCAAGACTGAATATTGGTAATTAAATTATAAGATTCCAAGTATCATTTTTATCTATTGTTGACCATGCGTTCCATGGTTTTGCAAACGCAGCTGGTTATTGGAATTGGTCTATACTTTGAGGGATTAGTATGACCCTGTCCAGGCGTGAAGATTTCGGGCTTGAATAGGTCTTCAGCAACCCATGCTTGCCGTAAAAGGCCACAATGCTTGTCGTAAAAGGCGACTAACGGGATCGGGTGGTCAGGCTCGCTGACTTGGTTGATACACATGATATTAATCACTGGATTGCGTGAGCGATATCTATAATATCTCATCAGATATAGTACGATGTTGTTTATCTAGAAATAACTTAAAGTTATGCAAGAGATTACACATACAATGGTAGATCAACAGGAAGGTAATTATGTAGCAATTAATGTTACAACAAATAATTTTGTCTACACACAAATTATTTTGTTATGGACCGAATGAAGACAAGCTAGAATTCGTTAAGACCATAAAATAAATCCTGGAAAACTTGGACAGTCAGAAAATTATCATGTGTGGTGATTGGAAATTTGTAAAAAAAGCTAAAACATATCTCACTGAAATTATAGATTATTTAGATATAAAGGATCCCAGGAGGGAGTCTCATCCACACGAAAGACGTTTCACTTGGCGGGAGCCAACTCCTCTTAAGCAATCTTGTTTTGATTTGTGCTAAGTGTCACATAACCTGACGCACTCCATTGGCGAGACAGATGCCATTTTCGTTGTGAATCACCATTTCCTTGATTTGCTTCAAAATAATGATATTTGAAAATCTCCATTACAATAAGAAATTATTTATAGGTTGTTGGTTCTTATAGTTTCCCACGTGTATAATTTATCTTATAACTAATGTACATCATTGTAATGACGTAGGACAATCCAAGGTAAAATAAGACATAATTTATGGGTTAGTGGTTTTCATAGTTTCCCACATACATAATTAATCTGATTGTAAAAATGTCGGACAATCCAAAGTAAAATAAGAAATAATTTATGGGTTGGTGCTTCTTAAAGAATCCGACATCTAAAATTTAACTGATATCTGCCAATCGCAGAGTCGATAATATGAATCTCACTATATCACGAGCATGTGTTTATGAATCACTTTCAAATAGTGAGGATTCAGGTGAACGAGAAATCCTGCCCCACCGTCGGTAGTAGTCACATGCAAAGGCAAGGCACCTGAAAAAAACCAGGGGAACGTATGGTACAAGTAAACACAGAGGAATGCATCAGACATCAGTTTTGCCACTGATGCCTCGGTGGCTGAGTTGGATGGTTCGCTGACTTTGTGTGTTGGCGATGAAGTGCCTCACTCAGGCAGTGTGGGTTCGAATCCCGGACTTAACTCATTCCAAACAATGCTCTCATGAAGAGCAACATCCACGTGGTGAGTGCTGGGTAGCGCTAACCACTCTTCCCCCTTCTGGAACCGGGGTAGAATGTGTCCTCAGCACCCAACTGCTGGTCGTAAAAGGCGACAGAATCGGCCACCCCGTTTGCTGCTGGTTGTGCCCCTGTGTCGGTGGAGCACGGGATTCTGGTGGTTGAGGGCACTGGAGCCATGAACAGTGTTCCTGTTGCCCAACACACCACTTTGACCCTTACCTCACCTAGATGGGTGGTAGAATTGGCCGGATTCTATCAATCGACTGGTCACGCCATGCCCTGTGCATGGAAATATCAAATGGAATGGTCGACTTAAATGGACATAATCTACTTTGGGGAAGTGCTGATTCAAACTGTAAAGGGAATATATTAGAAGATTTCCTTTCTGATAACGTTTTATCCATTTTTAATGATAACTCTATAACCTATTTACGTCCTGGTACAAGCACCTATTTCTCCCTTCACTTATCACTTACAACCTTAAATTTGCAAAGTGAATTGAAATGATCAGTCCATGACGACCTCTTTGGAAGTGACGATTTTCCAACTATTCATCAAACAATAGCTCCTATTAATGTTCCTCCATCATTAAGATGGAATTTCACAAAAGCTAACTGGTCTTTGTTCGGGTTACTCTGTACGAGCAAATAAAATCCTGATCCTTTTGTAGATGTTCTCTGATGAACTAAACAAAATAGCTGATGAATGTATCCCCAAGTCCTCACATCCACACATCTGTAAACCAGGGTTTAATGACACCTGCAAGCAAGCTAGAAAAGCACGGAAGAAAGCTGAACATTATTTCCGTCGCCATCCTTTAGTGCATAATGTTAACAAATTCCAACTTTTAAATGCTAAAGCACGGCGTACATTTAAGCAAAATAAACGGAAGTCTTGGCAAGCTTACGTTTCAAAAGTAAATTCACGAACCTGGTGCACAAGGTATTGAACATATTCAAAACATCAAAAGTAGCGAATATAAATCTGGCATTCACCATCTTAAAAACGAGAATGAATTATTAACTGATATATCTGATATTGCGAATAAACTTGGTGTAACTTTAGCGAAACATTCCTCCTCATCCAACGATGTACCTAAATTCCAAAAATACCTAAAGCAGGAGGAAAAGAAAGCTATTAAGTTTAATTGAGATAATGGGGAAGATTACAATGAAATATGTTCTATTCATGAACTACATACTGCCACGATACTACTACAGGAGCTGATAACATAAACTACTGCTTTAAAGTTCATTCCCCTTACACGTGTAACAAGCATGTGACATGGTTGCTCAACGGGGTGCACACGGGTTGAGCACCCATTGAACACGCGTATGGAACGGGCGTGCAGCGCATGTTCAACCCGTTGAGCACCCGTTGGTCAGTCGTTGCCATGCGTGTATCACGGGACCGGGCTTCAGTTGAAGTTGGCAAATATATCAAATAAATAGTGAAATAAAACAAAACAGTGAGAAGTGAATCTTGAGTTAATAAGCAGCCATTGACCTTGGTTCACCAGACCATAAACACAAGGCTGACCCGTCTTAATTAGTGCTGGACTTTTATGGCATGAATCATTCCACGAGGGTCCAGTCTAGCCATGATGGCTACCCGACAGTAGAATAGTAGTGAATTTAGAAGCGAGTTTATTGCTGAGGGAACCCCCGAGTTGACACGATTGTCGCGTGTTGGCAAATGTTCGCCATTAATGAAGTGATTGTTTGTGGATTGCGGACAAATACGTTTGAGTCATTGGCGTGAGTCATTCCAGGTGACTGCAAATATAAGGCAAATTTATGCTTTAAAAAGTACAATTATGATAGAGTGAGTGAGTTGGGTTTAACGCCGCTTTTAACAGTATTCCAGTTATATCGCGGCGTGTCAGCTTAATGTGGGAGGAGAGCCCGAAGTGATGCAGGTCTTAGACGTTTACCACTTCGGTGAAACCCACGAGCACGGGTATGGTGCTGACAAACCTAGAAACATAATCGGGGCGAACCGGGATTCGAACCCACAATCATAGGTTTCTGGCGTGCCCAAGGGACGCAACTCTGCACAGCGAATCGCGGCGCCTTAGACGACTGGGCCACCCGTGCCCCCTCAATTATGATAGAACAGTCACCACTACTTATGTCTTATATTTCACGTAAGAATATGTCACATTTCCCCACACCCCACACCCCTCTTTCTGTTTGGTATTTTGTAAGAATTATTAAGAGAAAATTTTCTGTGGGAGCATTTATCACTAATTCAGAGAGGATATTGGAAATGAATATGAACATCCATGTTGTCTCACTGTTGATAGAATTTGAGACCTTAACAATCACCTGGTGTGACCATGTCGACAGAATCCCATTAGGGTTTGTGATTTTAACATTTGCCCAATGCCCATGGTGAGTATTGCTGGGAATACCAAAGGTCACAGTTTAGTATTAGAGGAAATTGGTGGTGAGCACGTATGACGTGTTGATAGGATATCTTTAGGATTTTAATCCATTTTTTCTTTGTGGGTAATCCTTTCAAGCTGATGGAAGGAAGCCACTCAATCATGTTATGACAATGGTTATCCGCAAGGCTCGGGATCACGAAAAGATCACGAGAGGTGTTGGTGGAGGCTGGACATGCAGCATGCAGCATTTCCAGTGAAGGCTGGCAAGTCATCCTTGTTTCACTCGATATTAAAAACCTTGATACACAAGGCTACGGCCACCACGCCATTCACAGGTGCACTTGTCTATTTACTATGAAGTTGTTTAGCGTTTCCAGTATTTATATACTATCTCACTGATTGCTTATTAACAGGTCACTGCAAGTTCCGTAATTATTTAAATTTCAGTGAACTGAGATTATTCACATGTTTGCTTTCGTAAGTTGTGATGGATACTTGTAAATCCTCAGTTCAGTTTACTCACAAACTACTGTGAGCGTTTTTGGCATAACTGCTAAAAGTGGCGTAAAACAATACTCACTCACTCACAGTAACTGTTAATCCTCTGCAGTGTGCTGGCAAAGTGGGGATAAACCTGTGACGATCAAACTTAGTTAGAATCCTTGTTTATCTGTGACATCTTTCAACTGGTGACATCTTAGTAAACTTGCCAAGTGAGGATGACTTTTAATTTTAATATCATTATGGTTTATCTCATTGTAAATAAAACTTTAATAAAACTGTGCTACACTCTCTCGATAAATGTATTGCCTGTGGGTAAGTTTAAATGTCACGTAACACGAGCATTTTCCATAAATACTATAGCGAAATATTTGCCAGCTTTTTGGACTATGTGAAACATGGCTGCTTTTACATTACTTATACTGGTGCCTGACTGCATGATCAATTAGATTTGTTATTGTATAAACAAATCAGTCAAGTTTGCAACAAGAGATGAATAATTTGATAAATTTGGACTGCAGCTACCGATTAAAAACTTAAGACATAGAGACAGGAGGGATTTGAAATATAACAAAAATTGTGGTCCTGTAAAGACGATTGACAGTTAGAAGGTTGGAGTAAATGACCCTATATGTAGGGTCAATCACGTTTGACATGTTTAAACTCACTTTAAGGCGAACCTTAATTGCGTGGTAGAATAGGTCTTCAGCAAAAGGCGACTATGCTTGTCGTAAAAGGCAACTAACGGGATGGGGTGGTCAGGCTCCCTGACTTGGTTGATGCATGTCATCGATTCCAATTGCGTGGATCGATGTTCATGATATCAATCACTGGATTGTCTGTTCCAGACTCGAATATTTACAGAACGCCGTCATATAGCGGGAATATTGCTGAGTGTGGCGTAAAACAACAAACCAAACCAACAACCGAACCACTTTAAGGCACTCACCGGGTCAAAACTGACCGCCCTGATTATGTTCTTATGTTTGACAGTAACTATGCTCGTGGATTTCAGAAATAGATATGATTCTTTTACCTTGATATTATTACAATACGTGAAAATGTCTTCGAAGTCCACAGTTTGTTTAATAGTACACAAATAGGTGTGTTAAATGTATCAACGTTTTCTTTCATTAAACACAATATTTGAACTGAATTGCTGTAAATAATCTAGCCTGCTGACTATGTAACTTAAAACTATTTTTGTGAGATCTTCATATGCCACGGTTTGTGGCCAGAAAAGCAAATAAAGTTATATCTTATGACCTCTTTTATCCCTGATGATGATATCATAATGTTCAATTTCAGTCTGCCACACCAAGTGTGAATAAGCGTAATGCATGTGTTGATAAACCACAATGACGCATATACATTTTTGTGGATATGAAACTTTCTAGTAAAGTATGGATACACTGGGCACACATGCATAACAAAACCCTGTGACCGATTAATTTTGCCTTATAAGTAAGAATCTTGTTTATTTCCAGGCCATCCTGATCACCGTTCACTCCTACTACATGCATGGATAGATGCAAGATCAAAGGTGCCGCCCAGCATTTAGTAGACAACAAACAGGGTTGTTCGTTTTGCTTTCAACCACCATCCCCAACCTCTCGGCAGGGGTTATGTAATGTATGGGCACATAACTGTGTCCAGTCTTCCACGGTGTTGGATGCGGTGTCAGTGTCGAAAGGTTGTGTGATAGTTGTGCAAATATTCGTTGTATGATAATGTGTAGTTAGTTATATTTCCTCAATTGTATTCTATAAGTTATATTTATTCAAAGTTGATTCTATAGATAGGTGTGTGCTGATAGCTACATAGCTACCACGCAAGGAGGCTGCCTGGAGAGGACACCCAATGTCACCCACAGGGTACGGATGATTTACACATGTTTGTCATGTCACAAAATATATTTTGTAAATAGTGTACCATACAAAATGTATGATCAGTTAATGAATTAATATAGCAGTTTCAACAAAGTGGTAATTGTATTTGTAATGTTCATTGTATTTCAGAAGCATGGAACATCTATATATTGTAATCTTATCAGTAATGTCGGGATCGAGTTATCACCCTTGATAAATTGTTTGTTTACTACAGGGTTAAGATATAGATTTTATATAGCATTGATTATTAAGTTCATGTTCATGTACGAAATATAGACGTATGTTTATATTAAATGAAAGGTCGCTTTTTATTGTATTAATATATGTGGGTATGAAACCTGTGTACTACTGTTTATATAATCTTATTGTTTTGTACATTACAGGGTGTCATTATATTACTAAGGCAATGAAGACTCACACTCGTAGCCTGTGTTGGACCTTCGTATTGCCATCACAAACCCAGGTTACATGATTTATGCAATAATGTGCAAAAAGGGCCAAAGTGCATTTGGCCCCTTTTGGCTTTAAGCTCTTCACCTGTTTATAATGAATGGTCGCTGCATGATGCATGTACCAGTGACTTTACTTTCATAAGTCAGTTTAGTAAAAGCGTTATTGACTAACTTCTCTGATAGGCATTTAGAAGTTGGAGTTCTAAGTATGAACAACTTCTTTATTACAATTAAGTGCGACGTTTCGGTGAAGGTTCTAACACGGTTATCAAGCAAGTGGTGTTCGTCAGGGATGTGTCTTAAGCCCCTTGCTGTCTTCATTGTTTATTAATGATCTTGTTGATGAAGTAGAAAAATCCTGCTATCCTGGCATCCAGTTGCATCCAGGCTTGACTCATCAATTCTTACTTTTGTTTGCGGATGACGTTGTTCTTTCATCCGACACCATTGGAGGTTTACAAAAACGAATTAGCGTGTTATAGTGTTCACAGTTTTGTCATCAATATGACCTAAACGTAAATGAAGATACAACTAAAATTGTGTATTTTTAAGAACGGTGGTATCCTTTCTAGGCGTGAGGAATGGTATTTTGAGGGCAATCCAATTAATGTCTTTCATCTTACAAGTATTTGGGTTTAATTTTTGCTTGTAAGTTAACCTGGAATATGCACTTTACAAATTCTTCTTTGCAATCTATAAAGGCTTTATTTGGTATCTTAAAATATCTGTTGAAACTTAGATCTTTGCAACATGATATTTTCTTCAAAGTTTTAGATAGAAAAGTGATGTCAATTTTATTATATGCTGTCGAAATTGACTTGTCAACTCCAAATCGTGTTGTACACTGAGATACTCTGTATATATTTATGCTTACAAGCGGTGTATAAAATATTGGTACAAATTATTATCCATGCCAGATTCGCGACTACCAAAGAAATGCTATAATTTCATATTGCTAAATATGAGTCATGGTAAAAGCAATTGAGCTTCAAAGTTAAGAAATGCATTATTTAAAATGGGATTTGTCTATGTTGGGGATAATCAAAGCATTGGCAGTATTCAATAATTTTCAAAATGTATTTTTCAGCAAGACTGGCATGCATCCTTATCACATAGTGCAATAACATTAAATTACTCTTTGTATAAATCTATAGTGTGTCAAGAGTATTATATTAAGTATATTATTTCTATTCATAAATTTCGTGTAGCATTATCAAAGTTTAGATGTAGTTCTTACTAACTAAAGATTGAGTCTGGCAGATATACAAATGTTCCAAGAAATGAAAGGTTTTGCAATGTATGTAGAAAAGGTTTCGTTGAGGATGAGTATCATTTCTTGTGTGTATGCACGCTGTAGGCCGAATTGCATGAACAGTACATTCCAAGAAATTACTATGTACATGGCCCGGGTAGAAGTTGGCATCGTACCGGATACCTCGATAATGACAACGCAAGTCCTCATGAACGCTCACAACATTTATTTTTCACAACAAGACGTTCAGCTTTCCAATCTCAGCTCCATGTGCCCATAAATCGCTGGCGTAAATGTTCATGGATATACATTTTAAGATTGCTTTCCATGTTCCAAATATGGTAATACGACCAGACCATTTAGTACCTCGTCAACATCTCCGTTGCATCTGGCGCAGTTGCCAATGAGGATGATCTTACTCATGACCTTTTAAGAATGTGCCTCTACAAAGGGTCGAGATCCATACTATATAGTGTGTCAAGCTCCGACGTTCATACAGTTTGGCCCTCACACTTTGAAGGTTCATACTCCAATGAACTCACCCAAAACGAAGGTCAATTCTTAAATATAGTGGTATTGTGATAAACGGCATCGGTATCTTAGAGATTATATAAAATGCCGCCACCGAAGCAGGAATAAAGCTCCAACACAAGTGTCAGAATATTTTTAAGACCTGTCGTGAATAAACACTTGACTACGTAAAATAAATAACTAGACAGAAAAATTGCATTAGGTCACACTGATAATGATCGACCAACTGATAGTTTAAGGTTTTATTAACACAAAGCCATTACAATGAAGCTGTTCAACAAGGTAATTAAGCAATACTCAAATAAGACGACTCAGATCATACAACTGAAATAGTCAGAGACAAATCCTATTACAATTATTAAGAATTACCATAAACATAAATTCCATTGCAAGATAAAAACCAGTCAATGCTATCCATAGATAAAGGTCACAATGTGGAGTAAAGGTCAAACTTGATGTGAAAATGAGTGAGTGAGCGAGATGAAATATAACGTCGCATCCGCATTATTTCAGCCATATAGCGACGAGACCAAGTTAATATATACCCAATTCAGATATTTATGCAATGTCATATTCAAAAACGATTTATTAAACATATTCGAGCATACTAAACTTAAAAGCTATTCATCAAACATATTTGAGAATAACAATATCATGTATGAAGTTTTAAAACACGGGCAAAAGGCCACCAGAAACCAAAGCTAGGCCACCTCGCTAGGGATCATAGTGCTTACAGTAGCTCGGCATGGTACCCCAGCAGGATTTACGTCATCACTTTAGCCAATGGTGGCTGTGCACAATGCTAGCCAATATAAAAAAAAATACTCAGCAATGAGTTGACTTAAAAACACTGGTTGATGATAGTTACATCGATTATGATAGGATTACGTGTCACACAGGGGGACAAAAAATTTACAGTACTTTAACCTCCTGGACAGAGCCTTCAATAAAGTCAGTTGCATATAACATCACACCAAATTTAAAAAAAGAGTTTATTTATTCACATACATATCTAAAATTTATTATACAGACCAATTTCTTTCAAATAGCTGATGATAAGATGCCCGCGGACACGGAAAAAGAGATCTTTCCAATTTACGCTTTGATAATGTGAATGCCTTGCGATTGCAAAGTTCAAACAGTCATGCTTGTGAAAGTGAATGGACCACTGACAATAAGTGATGACACCAGGTGATAGAGGAAAAGGTAGGCATGTCCTTCCCTGCCGGTAGTACCCGCCACGTACACAATTTGTATAAATAGTAAGTATTTATTGCCTGACGCCGCACAAGCAAAACCCTGCTATGTAATGGCGTTTACAAACCAGACAATTATCATCTGGACTCACACAGCTTGCGTAAATGTAAGTAAAAACTAGAGGGAAATTAACATTGCTTAAAACGTAAAAACATAAGATATCGCGTACATTTACTAATGGATACATATTGCCTTTTGTCTCATGTTGCACATAAAATACTAAAATAATATTTAATAAACATTTAGGTTAAGCAATAAAATACAACAGTGGCAGTCCATCAGTCTGGAACCTTGTCATAATCAGTGAAGCATCATGAACACAAAGCATATATTCTGATTAAAACTAAATGTTTATTTATCGCCCCAAAACTTTATTTTTCCTCTAGCTTACTCTCTCGTTCTCCAGTTCTCAAATATTAACACTTTATTATATAGCGGCAGAGTTTAACTATATCTTTCAACGCCATGGTAAATACAATATACATATACATGCATAACACACACTATCACCATCATAATAGTATTAGAGCATGACCATTCAATATAATTGATGTATAAACATTAAACCTTTACAAAACATACACAACAAACTATCTCCCTACCAACCTCTAACATTCCTACCAACTTTCATTTGTGCCCATGTAAATAACTAATACACACAGTTACGTGGCCTCAAGACAAATGTGATTCAATCCTATATTTGTTCCATGCACAAAGAGAATTTGCAACTAGACTTTCTAAACACTAAAACAACAAACTGGTAATTTAAAAAAAAAGAATGTCACCATATAAATGATTTGTTCAATTGGAGATACCTCCAATGCACGAATGCACGAGTTAGTGAATTAAATTTTAACGTCGCACGGCATTATTTCAGCCATGTAGCGCCGAGACCAAGTTAATATGTTTACAATTGAGACATTTATGCAAAGTTATATTTAAAAACAATTTATTGAACATATTTGAGCATAACAATATCATGTATACATTTTAAAACACGGGCTATAGGTCACCAGTAACCAAAGCTGGGCCACCTCGCTGGGGATCTTGGGGACTTTCAGTATCTCGGCTTCCTGCATGATACCCCAGCAGGATTTACGTCATCACTTTAGCTCCTGGTGGTTGTGCATAATACTAGCCAATATTAAGAAATACTCAGCAATGAGTTGGCTGAAAAAACATTGGTTGATGATAGTTACTTCTTATGATAAGATTACGTGTCACACAGAGCGACAATGTTTTTATTTTATGCCAACCTGGAGCCTTCAATAATGTCTGTTCATAATAGCATCACACTAAAATTTAAAAACAAGCATTTATTATTGACATACATAGAAATTATTATACGGACCAATTTCTTTGAAATAGCTGAAAAAGAGATGCCCGTTGACAGAGTAAAAGATATCTTTCAGATTTACACTCTGATAATGTGAATCCCTTGCGATTGCAAAGTTCACACATTCAAGCAATATATGCTTGACGGTGAACCTTTCATCACAAGGGATACACTTAGGAGGTTCATCCGCATCTGTCTTGAGCAGATATTCGTGGGTTAACCGACTGTGTACAATACAACATCGTCGTAAAACGACCTCGTCATGTCTTGACTGACAACCCAAGTAGGTATGATCGATTGTTGGTTTCAATTCGTGAACTTTATTGCGTCCTACCTGGGTGTCCCACCTCTTTTGCATGAGATCCCGAGTAAACTTTTAATAGTTGGTTTGAAATCACTATACAGGATCAGTAGTGGAGATAGCGCTATGTCAAGAGCTGCTTTAGCTGTATCATCGGACTTTGAGTCACCTATTATGCCTACATGACTTGGCAACCAGCAAAAGACGATGTCACTTTTAAGACAAGACGAATCAGAGATGATGATGCAATTTTTAGATTGGTTTTGTTGTTGAATATAGGTCAAAGCTGTTGAGATAGCTTTGGCCTCAGCAGTACAAATTGAACGAGAATCTGGGATTATTGAGGAAACTGTTCTGAATCAAATGATGGTGGCACTAACAGCTTTGCCATTTGAATTGTCTTTCTAGTGTGGGGCGGTCGGGTAGCCCAGCGGTTGAAGCGTTCGCTCGTCCAGCCGAAGACCTGAATTCGATTCCCAACATGGGTACAATGTGTGAAGCACGTTTCTGGTACCCACTTGCCTAAACAAGTTTCTTGGCAATTTCAGATTTTGTGGATAATAGTGTATTGTATAATGTGTTGGGGATTCATGGTGATGCTTCCAAGTGAAATGTCACGCAAACATTGGGAAGACTTTGTAGTACTCCTTTCGGTTTCATGAGGAGATTGAGTTACCGCCATGTCCAGAGGACCAAAGGAGTTATAGACCTCTGTTTGAACCTCTGAAGAGGTGGCCTTTTGTGTTTGCAGCTGTTCTTTTTATGCTTCATTTTCAATTATTTCCTTTCGCTGTTTATGAGTTTAGCGATTTCTTGATCTCGCTCTGTTCCTCGACGGTCTTTGGTTTTTGAGTTGTCACAGCTGGTTGTTGAAGTGAAGCAGTTGGAAGTGGATGGACAGTTTTGACCCATGTCAGATCAGTCTGGCAGTGGATAGAGGCAGTGGTGACAGGTTTCTACTCGATGACTTGGTTCTTCCTCTTTGAAAACCGACATCAGCTGTCTCCCAGTGAAAGGGATAAAGAGGGTGTTTATGGTAACCAGGGTTAATTCAGTAATGATGATGTTGGTAACGGTGGGCGATCTACTGCTTTGTTGTCTTTCTTGGACCAATATAACCAACAAGATGTTCAACCAAAGTCTCAGCTCCAACTGCACATCTCTCGAGGGTTTACGTGCATACTCAGCAACACTGCTTTCCCATTGGTTGCATGAAAGAAAAACTTTCTGGTGTGCAAATCACAAGAGCAACCTCAGCGGAAAAAGCATGTTCTGATGGCAAAAGGTGTCTTGCATGCAGTAATCATGCAGTTGATGATGTAAACAAGGTTGTATAAGCAAGCGTGTTGTAGGGATTTGGTATGCATTGTTTCTGCTTGTCGTGACAACTGCGATACGGAAAAACACATCATATTTAAATCATTATTTGAACTTTGGAGATGCTCCGCATATCTGAAAATGACAGCTTGAGAGTAATTGGTATGCCCCAGTCAGGAACGTTGAAACGTGAAGTTGCAAGGCGATTGAACGTGCACAAAAACACCATTTGGACATCATGGCAGCGGCGGCAGCAAACAAACACCGTTACGAGCCACCCATCTGCGAAATTGGTTCCAGCCTGTCACAATCACTGTGAGAACCATCCATAGTCTTTGAATATCGGCACTAACTGTACGTCGCCGACTTAGACGTTTCAGGATTCTTGCGTGGAGACCAGCCATACGCCCAATTCTGACCAACAATCACTGCCGATTACGTCTGCAGAGATGCAGACAGAGAGTGCGTTGCACGTTTATTCAGTGGAGACAGATTCTGTTCACTGACGAGCCTCGTTTTTACCTGTCCCACGGCAATGACCGAAAACGAGTATATGGACGTCGTGGCGAACGTTACGCTTAGAACTGTTGTTGAGGAAGACAGTTTTGGAGGAAGCAGTGTTATTGGTGGAAAGGAATCACCGAGAGAGAGGACTCTTTTGCATGTGATCAATGGCAATTTGTATGGGCAGCGTTACCGTGACGAGGTCATCCAGCCTATCGATGTGCCGTTTTCGGACTTTTTTTGTGATTTTTCACTTGGACAGAACACTCGGATGTGATCCCGTGGCCAGCTCTCTCTCCAGATATTTCTTCAATCGAACACACGTGGAATGAAAAAGATGGGCCGCCTCCCAAGTTTACTGACTACATTAGAGAAACTGAGAGACAGGCTGATAGAGATATGGGATACTGTGTTAGATGTTTGATCCGTTCAAGGTGATTCAGTGCATGCATTGAAGTGAGAGGGGGAAACAGACGTTACTGGAGCGCGAATTGAACATTCTGTTCATGTGTCATTAAATGTGTAAACTTGTTTCCTGGTCCATTTTCCGTTTGAAAAGATGAATTATTGCAGATGTGTGTGTCTACTTGGATCAGGTAAATATAGATTTTAAGCTTGACCATAAACCTGAGATGGCTATATGACCAGACCACATAGTACCTCGTCCACATTTACCCATGCCTCTAGTGGAGTTGACTTGCAAGCTGAAGTTTTAAAAATCCAACCCTTGCAGATTCAGGCTAGAATTGGTTTTCAGGAACCCATGCTTGTCATGGAAAGCGACTGACGGCATCAGGTGGTTGGGCTCACTGACTTGGTGGATGAACGTCAACCCGATACGGTATGTCACCGATTACCACCAGATTAGGACCCTGATCATCACAGTGGTGCTTGACTTGTGACGTGGTGACATCCCCCATGACAAGTTTGCCTGAGGGGATGAGAGGGGAGCATGTGTGACACTGCATATATGAGAAATCGCCAGGCGCACACTGCACGTGATATGCTGTATGTTGTCCTTGATATGCTATACACTGTTCGTAATATACTAGATACTTTATGTGACATACTGTATGTTGTATGTGATATACTGTATTCTGTTCATGATATACTGTATTGTCCTCCTGATATACTGTATCGAGGACGTGATATACTATATACCCTACTTTATATACTGTATCACGTACTTTATATACTGTATCGTGTACGTGATATACCGATTGTGTACATGATATCCTGTATTTGTATGTGATATAATGTACACTGAACGTGATAAACTATATACTCTACGTTATATAATGTATTATGTACGTGATATACTGTATCGTGTATGTGAAAAACTGTATTGTGCTCCTGATATACTGTATCGTGTACGTGATATACTGTATTGTGTACATGATATCCTGTATTTTGTATGTGATATCCTGTATCGTGTACATGATATACTGTATTGTGCTCCTGATATACTGTATCCAGTACATGATACAATATATACCCTACGTTATATAATGTATTGTGTACGTGATAAACTGTATCGTGTATGTGATATCCTGTATAGTGTATGTGATATACTGTATTCTGTTCATGATCTACTGTATTGTGCTCCTGACATACAGTATCGAGTATGTGCTATACTATATACTCGACATTATAAACTGTATCTAGTACGAGATATACTATATCGTGTACGTGATATACTGTATCGTCTTAGTGATATACTGTATCGTGTACGAGATATACTGTATCACGTACGTTATATACTGTATTCTGTTGATGTATTGTGTACGCGATATACTGTATTGTGCCCCTGATATACTGTATCGTGTATGTGATATCCTTTATCGTGTATGTGATATACTGTGTCATGTACGAGATATACAGTATCGTCTAAGTGATATACTGTATTGTGTACATGATATACTGTATCCTGTATGTGATATACTGTATCGTGTACATTATATCCTGTATCATGTATGTGTGAAACTGTATTCTCTTCATGATGTACTGTATGGTGCTCCTGATATGCTGTATCGTGTGTGCGATATACTATATCTATTACGAGATATACTGTATCGTGTACGTGATATCCTGTATCGTGTATGTGATATACTGTATTGTGTACATGATATACTGTATCATGTACGAGATATACTGTATCACGTACGTTATATACCGTATCGTGTATGTGATATACTGTATTCTGTTAATGATATACTGTATTGTGCTACTGATGTACTGTATCGAGTGCATGAAATACTATATACTCAAAGTTATATACTGTGTCTTGTACGAGATGTACTGTATCGTGTTAGTGATATACTGTATCGTGTTAGTGATATACTGTATCGTGTACGAGATATACTGTATCACGTAGGTTATATAATGTGTCGGTACGAGATATACTGTATCGCGTATGTGATATACTGTATTCTGTTCATGATATACTGCATTGTGCTACTGATACACTGTATTGAGTATTTGATATACTATATAATCGACATTATATGCTGTATTCTGTACATGATATAATGTATGCTGTATGACAACCCTCGATTCACATGCTTTGAGGATTGACAAGATGCAATACCATATATTGACTAATTTACATGTAGATCATTGAGAAGTAATCTGGTGGAGGATAAATAAATATTAACAGCTTGTAACAATATCATTTTTGGTGGCAGACAGTATTTTTTTCTTTTATTTATGACAAAAGTATATTTTGGAAGAATTCTGCAACAATTTTTTCCGCTAAACTCCCAGACACACCCCAGCTACAGTGGTTTTACGAAATTAATTAGAATTTAAGGCACCTTATGCTAAACACTTTATTACGTCTCACACCACCAAGTTCAAAAACCAAAATGGATGTGTTGGTCCATACAAGTGCCAAAGCTCCATGAAATTTATTTCGGACTTTCAATACTGTTTGCTCCTTGCCATCTAAATACCTGATTAAGAATATTGCATCATTAGATATGGCAAAGGCAAATGAACCATCATAATTCCATTTCATGTGCATGGTGTACGACATTCCGTTTATATTCTCAAATTCATTCAACGTAAAGTCACCTTTTCCAGCATGAATGTGGTACCTTTTTACTCCGCTACCCCAAACTTTATAGAAATATAAAGCCATTCCAAATTTCCCACTGCAGGAAAATACACATCCAACCATTGAGCCTCCGAGACTTCTGTAAAAAAGAGAGAGACATGCACGCTATGAAATACAGTGAAAAATCAACCATTAATTTATATGTCACAATAGTCTCTTTGAAAGGTGTGCATGCGTGGGTTGGTGATCGTGAATGGAGAATGAGTGAAAGAGTGATGTATAAAAAAACAGCTGTGCTGTTTGTGTACACATTAAACGTTACTGGTTGATGAAGATTCTAATAGAAGTTATTGATTTCTACAATATTGAGAAAACAACGTGAAAACAACGTGTTTGTTCCTAATACAGGATATTTACCATCCTCAACACACTCACGTGATAACTTGATATAATTCCTCTATTCTGTGCTCGAAGAACAACTTCCCATCTCTCACAAACATTACCTAAAGATTGCAAGTTTTCCTGGAATGTGCGCATTAATATATATTACGTCAGAAGGTAAGTGATGTGTCAGTCGGACAGTGGCCGCAGTCATTAAAGTTCCAACAGGAACATATTACTTATACAGTGGCGTAACTATACACAGGCAAACCAACAATTGCCTGCACAAATTGTTACTTCTTGTCTTTCGAGGCAGCCCATCGGTCTGTCTGGTTGTGTAACTGCCCTTTATCAAACTAAGTGAAGCTACTCCTTTCTCCTACTTCTTTGTCCATGAGACGTCACGTTTGTTTGGAGTTTGCCTGTCTCGTCATGACGTTACGAAGTGCCTTCAGTTGTACAATTGCTACAACCCTTAATGTAAAAATTACTCTTAATGTAAAAATTACTCTTAATGTAAAAATTACTCTTAATGTAAAAAAACAACCCTCAATGTATTTTTTTTTTATATTAAGGGTTAATATCGTACATATCGCCCGGCCCCTTATTGTAAAAGATTCTTAAAAAGTTTGATTGGAAATATGGGGTACTTTTTGCTATTTTCACATTTTTTATTGTTTTTGCCTGGTGTCTTGTAATTATTCGTAACAAGCAACAACTGGACACAGCAAAAAAAGTGTAGGTTTCCGTCTTCCGGAAACCTTCCGGATACCTACCCATTTTGGATCCGGCCCGGATACCTTCCGGAAACCTTCCAAAAAAAATGTCAAAATTTGGGGGGTGCATTTTGTTCACTTAAGTGTGAAACACATTAAAAAATTAACTTGAAAATACCAAGCAATTTGAAGGTTGCTGAAGGCATCTGGTAGGTTTCCGGAAGGTATCCGGATGCTAATTTTCTTCATGTCTTGTTTCTGGTTATTAATGTTAGCCTGTACATATGAGATAGCTGTTGTAATATTCTGTGTTATTTTAGTTGTAAATATCCTCCTAAAACTGAGATATGTGGGCATGCATTGTTCACAAGTTCGATTCGCAACATGGGTACAAATGTGTGAAGCTTATTGCTGGTGTCACCCACCGTGATATTGTTGCAATATTGCTAAAAGTGGCATAACACCATTCTCACAAAAATGGAAAGTCATTGGCTACATGCTTTGGCATTTGGCCCTGGTGAAATTAAAAGATTAGTTTGGAACGGTATCAGTACTTGTTATATCTGGACAGTGTAGTTTCATGGGAGTACGAAACACAATACAATTTTCCCAAATTGGTGCATAAGACTAATGGCATCCATAGAAAACACCTAAATAAAGCACAGAAAAAAATATCAATGTCATTTGATTACTAGCGTGAAACTACAACTTTTGTTATAGTAGGAAAACATTCAGGGCATTAGTATATTTCATATTTGTTCAGCACCTATGTTATGGCTGATCAGTATCATATTTCTTTATGCTTATGACGCAAAACAAATAATGTTTTTGGAATAAAAATCATATTTATTGATTATATGACATTTCATTGGTACATATCACAAATTGAAATTTGATCAAGCAAGAAGAGGAACTAGCATAAAGTAACCAGTGGTGTTTGCAAGAAATTACAGAACAGACTCTTCAATGCAATTTTCTAAATAAACAAATTAGTCAAATCTCAGAAGAATTTCATGGAAGAAGAATATGTAAAGTCAATTATGTTTCTGCAGTAAACCACAAAAGTCTTTCAGATTTGTATAGTCAGAGTCGGTGTACACAACCTGGACATAGTCACAGTGCTTTGGCATAAATTCATTCAGACTTGATTAGTGTCATACTATAGTCACTATACTATAGTCACACTGATGTGGCATTATTCATTCAGAATCATCACTTTCTGAGGTGAATCTGTTGGTTGTTATGGGGAGGATTGTTCATCATCCGGCAAGTCCCTTGTCTGACATGTCTGAGCAAGATCTTCTTAAATGTAGCTGGTGTCAGATTGTGAAATCCAAGTCCTGAAACAATTCATAACATCTTTAGAAACTTGTTATTCAAAAAATATGAAAAACATATTTACAAATGTAAAAAGTTGTTTTCTCGAACAGTGGGGTATTGACAATTTATCTTGCAACTGATATTTAACCAATCTTTGAACATGTAAATAAGCCATTGCAAACAGAAAAGTGTTCAGAAAATACAAAAATGTATCCGGTCTTCAAAAACAATACCTTAAGCGCCACACGGTTCACCTGAATTTTGCTTGAATGTTTGCATTACATCAAAATATATGGAAGGGTAAACAAGACAATGCAAAACTAAGTTACATAAGTTCTTATACATAAAAACAGAACTATTCATAATAATCAAAACTTTCAATCAGACAGGTCATGTAAGTGATCTCAAAATACAACATAATGAGCGAGTGAGTTGGTTTAGTTTCATGCAGCTCGTTAACAATATTGCAGCTATGGGCTTCACACATTGTACCCAAGTGGTGAATCAAACCTGGGTTTCAGAGATCGTTTTACCCACTAGGCTACCCTAGCACACCAAATACAAAAGAAAGTACATTAGGATTTCAGACAATAGATATTCTCACCAAATTCATTCATTCATTATTGGAACTATATTGAAATTCAAATTTTGACAAATTAGGATGAGACTGTAGAAGTATTTATCTAAGTTACTATGGATATTTAATATCTACCGTTAATTGGTAGTCCGACATACACAGTGATAAGAAATTCAACTCAAAAGCACAACCTGAACCATCAACTAAAAACTATGTATATTACATTAAAGGGGCCGGTCATGTATTACCGGTATGTTCTCATTCATTTCTGACACTACCCTCCCTGAAAGACAATGCAAAGCACTTTATATTTTATTGTCCATTTTTCATAACCCTTTTTACATGACCGGTCCCTCCCCTAGAGACTCTCACATTTTTGGGGTGACCCTCCCCGTTTGTTCTGATCTGAATTAAAATATTCATGGCAATATTCTTGACTAAAATCATTATCATATTTTTATCATATTTTTATCATATTTTTATCATATCTTATCATATCTTATCATATCCTATCTTTTTTGAAAAATAACTTTATAAAGATTAACAATAACATGCAAATCTGCCAAAAATATTGGTCTGGCAAAGTTTAAATTAATCATGATTACTGTTATAAAGTTTTGGATACATCGTCTGTTTCTAAATACAGTGAAACCCAACTTTGACTTGCATGACATTATTGAATCATCTACCCAATGTTCTTTATGCATTGATATGCATCTGCACAGAGTGGTCAAAGTCCTTGTCTGACACATAGTGTGCTACAAGGGAGACATCTGTTTGTGTCCAGCCAAACTGTCAGATAATCTCAAGGGCTGCCTTGGTAGCATCAAGGGATGTAGCTAATCCTAAATAAACATAAAACAAGTGACATCATCTTTTCTACAGAACACATGATCAAAGCCTGCCCCACCTTTGATGTTTATTACCTTGCTACTCTAAAAAAAGCTAATTAGCAAAATGAACTCAATGTCAACTCATTGTGGGCTTGGGATTAACAGGGCAATTAGTGTCGGGTGGGTATTAGCACTTGCAATTGTCTGTTAATTACTTAATTGAGTAGTGACGGCTTAGTCAGTTGTGCATTTACAACCATGCTGACTGCTATTCAACCTATCAAGTCAGTTTACTATGTAACATGCTTCTGGGGACCAAGGAAATGTATCTTGCTGGATAACAGATTTTTTCTACTTTATGAGATATCTGATATATAATAATGACAGTTTTGATGTGCATTTCTTTGTTTTGTTCACTAGGATGATTAGTAGTGATGGTATTTGAATTAGACACTATTTATTCCAAAAGAAGAACAGGGTTGGTGAAGAGGCAAAGCTTATTTGAACACAAAGACATTTAACAATTAATAAACAGAAACTGTACAAAAATCAGATTAACTGTTTAGATTAACTGTGCCTACAGTTGAAACTATCATGATGCAAATTTTCACTGAATCAAAGTCATATCTTTTCATGACACATAAAACTTGCTAATCTCAAATGACCCATCCCGACTTATGGCGCTTTTTATGATTTGGTTTGGTTTGTTGTTTTATGCCGCACTCAGCAATATTCCGGCTATATGTAAATAATCGAGTCTTGACCAGACAGTCCAGTGATTGACATCATGAGCATCGACCCACACAATTGAGATCAATGACATGCTTCAACCAAGTCACCAAGCCTGACCGCCACCCAATCCCGTTAGTCAACTCTTTAGACAAGCATAGTCGCCTGTTACGGCAAGTATTGGGTTGCTTTATATTTGTGTGTCCAAATTACGCGATTATTAGAAATAATATGTATTATTATACACATGAAAATGGCTTAATATGGTAATGTTGAAAATTATGTACAGGAAAACATTGAAAGAATTCATCGATACATGCATTTTTGTCAGAATCTGTTAGATTTAATCAATATGGTTTCATACTTGAATTATCTACTTACAATTTAAAAACTACATTATTGCTTAACTGATAGTATGTGCACATGTGTGCACTTAAATAAATCACTGCATCCTTACCTGAGGCAGGAATAGATAATTTGACAGAAACCATAGTCAAATTTATACCCAAATACAGATATTTGAAGATTTTCAGTTGTGGCAACACTTTCAGTGAAACCCATACAGTATTTGATTTGTAGTAGTAAACTGTTCTGGTATTTTCTGTTTGTAGCTGTAAAGAAGTTCCAAAATTGTAGCGAGCACCTGCACAGACATTAGGAGAAACAAGATGACATAGATATTGACCCATTTGTAAAATTTACAGCCTGAAGTATGTTTGTTGCCACATATCAATAAAAAAGTTCCATATTGGTTGATTTATTTGTTGTCATGTTAGGGCAGAAATTGTTTTAATGTTTTACAACTATTTGTGTTTGTATGAGACATTGTGTGTTTAATTCCATATATTTTACTTCAAAGCATGTTATCACAATAAATTGAGTCGCGTATAGGATACGTTGGAGTAGAGGCTAATTTCTAATGTAAACTTGTTTTAACATTGCACAATTATTGGTCTTTGCAAGTTATCAATCCAAGTTTAATTTCATTTATTTTACCAAGGTAAAACATAATAAGGTGCCATTTTCGCCAAGTAATAATCGCTGTTTTCGCTTTCAGCAAGGGTTTTGCCAATCGGTGACGTTTTAGCTATAACCCGCTTATTGCACATTATAAGTTTCAATATATAATCAATTTTCATAACCAAGCACTTGATATAAAATGCGCAGCCGCAGGCAATATTTAGTAAACAAATGATTAAAACTGTCAACATTGCTGGGCTTATGCAAAAACATAGCATGTGGAGACGATAGACCACTGAATAGAGCATATATATGTACACCCAATGACCCCTGACATCACAAAGTATTATTTTGCCAGTGTGTCAGGCAACAAAATACTACAAATTACATCAGAGGGTATTGTGACCTGTTTGAAAAGTTTGTGGTACTGTATTCTAAAGGTAGGCCCAAGATTCTAGACAATCCAGTGATTGATATTGTGAACAACAATCCACGCTGTCAGATGGTCACTGTCAGATGCCATGAACCAGGTCACCGAGCCTGATCACCCGATCTATTAAGTTATCTCTTATGGGTGAGGCTAAAACAGCACCTTGTTTTGGCAAAAAGGGCTACTAATTGTCGTTGTCTGTTATCTGGAGATGTTGTGATGTTGTTGGCAGAAAGGGGAGATATATATGAAATTTCTATAAAATTACTATTCATTTCCTACAGTACTTACTAACATAAATATGAAATATATAGTATACCTGTAGTCCAGTTTCAGCTTGACATTGAGCTAATCTGAGTGAGTGAGTGAGTGAGTATGGTTTTACGCCGCCTTTAGCAATATTCCAGCAATATCACGGCGAGGGACACCAGAAATGGGCTTCACATATTGTACCATGCATGACAGTTTTGACATGCATGCATGAACCTTGGTCTTCAGCACTTCAACCACTAGGCTACCCCACCGCCAAAATTCCCACCATGATAAAGTTGTCATCATGGTATTCTTCAACAAGTTCAAGTGAAAATATCCATACCTTTCAAATGTCTTATCTTCCACTTCACTATGTTCACTGTTGCAAAACTTCTGTCATTTAATTTGTTCTTGATTCTTGACACCTGCAAAAGTAAGTTTAGTCTATTAACCATTCTCACAGATTGGTGAGTACCACAGATTGCTTTGACGGTACGATATGAACTAAGAAAATGAGTCACATTAGAGTATCTAGTTAAAGGAATATAAGTAGGCAAACATATTTCTACATCATATACATTAGCAAGGATTAACATAAGTTAGGTAGATTGCTATCCTACAAAAATAAAATCACACATTTACTAACATATATAAAACTGAATAAGTGGCTTACAGATGATAAATAACTTTAATACGTGATCCATATTATTCACATATTCCTTACCTGAATCAGAGACCATGTAAACAGTCTATATGTAATATGGCCTCTGTCTGAATATGTCACGTCTTCAGCTCCCTGCATGACATCAGCTGCAATCGCCAATTTTGACGAGGTTGTGAAAAATTTCTGCTGTAGGAATATTACGTCCGCTGGGATATCCCTTGTCACACTGCCTTATCTAGGCATTGTAGGCAAACACATATTCCATACACGACGTAGGTATACTTCCTAATACACACTGTCGAAATCCCCGCGGCTCCCAATATGGCCTGTATGAACTGTAATCGGCCAACCCCGTCTCTTTCCGTAACTGCTTCAGAAATGACCGCTCGTCATTCGTGACCAACTCGTGTTATTCCGGGACAAGCAAGTCTACCCATAATTCCCTGTATGGCCGAGGGCGCCATTTTGGAACACAAATGTAAACAAACACTCAAACCTCGTGTAATCGATGTACACCGTGATGCTTGATTGCGATATGCCTACCTCGTGTATCGATACATTGTTCTCAATCACCTCTAACACGGAAATCCCGGTCTAAATCCATCTGAGCCATTCACAACGAGGACGTCAAGTATTTCGAAAACTCGATTTACAGCCGAAGGAAGAGCAGCTTGCGGATGCCAGGTACGTAGCAGGGCTTCGAGACATAATGTTCCATGATTTCTATACAGATATCTTATGAAATGGATTGATTTAGATATTTTCCTGATCTCCATGTTACTACTGTAAACGTCAAGGGCCTTTTAGTTTTGTTGTTTTCGGAAACCTTTTGATATTATTATGATCAAGTGTTTGTTGTGACATGGTATTTCTATTTGGGCTTGCATAAGAGCTACAGGTGCAGGACTTTAAGGGTCGTGTCCTTATTCTCAACATAACGCTGGGATTTGATGATGAGGGTTAGTTACCAAGGGGTGCAGGCTAAAACGGCACCTCAGCAAAACGTCACCGATTTCTCTGGCGAAAACGGCACCGCATTTGGCGAAAACGGCTACTATGTGACAGGCGAAAACGGCACCTCTATTTACCAGGAGGATATTCTCTTGGCCTCACAAAAAATGTCCTGGACAGTAGGGGGCTAATTTCTACTGTAAACTTGTTTAAAAATTTCACTATTATTAGTGTTTGTAAGAGACGATGTGAGTTTAATATCATTTATTTTATCAAGGTTAAAAATACATAAGGTGCCGTTTTCGCCAGGCAATAGTAGCCGTTTTCGCCTGAGGCGAGGTGACGTTTTCGCCAATCGGTGCCGTTTTCGCCTGGTGACGTTTTGCTGAGGTGCCGTTTTAGCTATAACCCGTTACCAAGGGTATAAATCTGGCAAAGTGCATGTCAAACAAAATGTAGCATTCAATTCCAATCATGTATTGCCACCTGAACCACCTGAAAGTGAGATATGGATTACAATGAATAATGACAGCTTATCAATCTTTAACAAATTCACACTGAAACATTGAAAGGATAAAGACAAGTTAGTTGTTTTCTGTTTCAGCATGTTCAGGGTTTGTGGGGAGGTTCACAGACATCCTCAGGGGGGATACAAAGTATTGAGTGAGTATTTTTGCTTGTGATAAATACAAACTACATGTATTCATCATGGTATATTTCAATGCAATGTGAAACATCACACTCACAATAGTCCAGCTCTGTGATGGCAGCCTGTAAATAATTGATCATGGACCAGGCAATCTAGTGATTGTTATTATCAGCAAAGATCCATGCCCTCAGAGTATGATGACAACCTAGTCTGACCACCCAATTCATTAGTTGATTAGTGTTTGCAGCGGTAGAAACTAACACTTTCAGTCCACTAGTCCTAAAATGATAGCATATAGCAAAACCTTTAAAATGTCAAAATGACTAGTGCCAATTTCTAACCCTGGTGTTTGGATGTTGTGTTTGTGTGTGTATCTATGAGTGTATTTAACTTAAATCATGAATCTTATACTTGTTTCTCTGTGCTTTTACAATGTAACCCAAATTTTCTCGGGAATAATAAAGTATTCTCTTATTTATATCATTTCTGAACAAAGTGTCATATCAAGGTTAGATCTCTGTCAAAACAGTGCCATGGAAAAGCCAAACAAATAGCCTAGAAATAAAAGTAAATACTGCATTGCATTAATCTGCATTTCAAGAAAATTTGGCAATAATTCATGGAATGATATTCACCTCGGTGAGGATCTCTCTGCATTGTCGAACAAGTTATTTCCTATGTAATGTATGTGTTGAATGACCCTGACTTTGTTGTCAAAATATTGTTTTGACGTTTGTTAAATGTGGGGTAAATGTCATTTCTGAATGTTTGACATAAATTATTATAATTAGGGCAGTTCTAAGTCGGAATCACAACCGGGGTCTTTTCATTTGAATCAAATGTACAACATGTACAGTTTGGACATTTCTGTGATGTGTTTGTAGAATGTCCGGATGAATAAAAGAGACAGTCATCTGTGCAGCATCAATGCAATGAAAGACCATAGAAGAGCAACAGTGGTAAATATTTTGAAATTATTCTGTTTGGTTCATATGGTTATTTTGCAAATATTTCTTCAGTTTGTTCCTTATCGCTGTGGGCACGGATGTCCTATTATCTAAGGCACTACAATTTTCTGTGCAGAGTTGCATCTCTTGGGCTTAGCAGAAACCTATAGTCATGGGTTCAAATCCTGGTTCTACCCGTTTATGTTGCTAGGTTTGTCAGCATTATACACATGCTCGTGGTATTCATCAAAGACCTGCATCACTTAGGGCTTTCTTCCCACATCAAGCTAATAAAGCAGTGTTAAAGCCAACTCATTTTTTAACACTGCATCCAGCAATAGTTTGGCTATATGACAAGGATTGTAAATATATATTTTTCCATGTTGATGAGTTGAAACAATCACTAAATGACATCACTTAAAAAGATTCCCAGCATTCCAAGCCTAATTAATAGATAAGGTAGTGATTGAGTAGGCTCATTGATCGCATGTAATCATACCACAGTGATGTGGGATATTGTCCATAATAGTTATCATCGGTTTGTCTGGACCGAGTTCATAACATTAATCACTGGTTTGTCTGGTTGAGATTTGAGATGTGATAATCTTAAATGTTTAGCATATAACAAGACTCACATATGATAACTTAAGTGATTTTGCTGCCTTCTATCTGTAAGTACATGTGGCAACAATTCTTTTTGATTGCTAAAATCTTTGTACATTATGCTGCAGAAACTGAAGTCCTGCTTGAGATCCCTGGATGAGTACTCCAGGTTGACAGTCTGGAAGGACCAGACAAGGGAGTCCTAAACGGAGGGTGCACCCCTTCAGATATCAGAGGTGATTTGCAGACAGCGATGACGAGGGTCCTGTTATTTCAATTGAGGCCGACCGAGAAGTTGTATGCCAAATGGTACTGGGACACACAAAGGCTGGTCTGCCTAATGTGAGAAGACCAACCAATGCCAAGCTGGAGTGGAATTCTTCCAGGACATTCAGGAAATTCTTGTCTTGAGCCATGTGGTAAACACTTGAAAGGAATGATAAATGGGACTTATTGTCTTTAAATGTGGACCCAAACACCAAATGGAAAGTTCACAATTCTACTAACACAATGCTGCAGAGATAGAGTCCAACTGGTATCCCCTCATCCTGGTTCCTGTTCATCCATGACAATATAGAAAGAAAAGGAGTATTGAGGGAAAGTAAGTTCTCTGAACTGGTGAACATAATCCGTAGGTACTGTCAAGCGAACAGTTATCACACTCTGTTATGAGTATTGAAGAACCATCATGTGAACCATCAGGAACCATCATGTGAACACTGTTCAATGTGTGATATACTATAGGCATATGAATAAAAGAAATTAATAATTTGATTGTTGCTTATGTTTCATTTGCCAGCTGTGTAAATGGGGATGTTTCATGATTTTGCCTCAGTTTAATAGCCCCACTTATCTTATGAAACCATGCATTGCTTGGGCATCTCAAGAATAAATAACACATGTTTCCTTTGCTCTGAAAACGTCTGATGACACATTGATCTGTTATGTCAAGGTCAAAGTCACAACCAGACAAAAAGTTTGTTTGTGGTCTAACTCTTCCTTTGGGCAGGGGTCGAAGTTGGAAAAAGGTCGTGTGTGATCTATATATACTACATTTTCCCCTAAATTGCCTTTTCTGCAGAAGTCTTAGTAACTCTTATACATATACTGGTTACATTACTTTCATATTTTTGTCAATGATATGTTGAATTCTACCAAAGGACTGCATATTTGGTTTATGTGCTGGATAGCTCTTTGAAATGTTTTTGAAATATTTATCACTGATATTGAAGGTCAAATTCACACTCAAAAGTGATAACTCATGAAGGGTTGAAGTGTTAGATCAAGACAATAGTGAAGGGGTCATTCATAAAGTATTTCTGCAATTATGACTAAAATGCCTATTTCTGGAGATATTTGTGAAGTATTAAGCGCATCGTTGTTATATTATTTGAATACACATATATGAGCAGTGGTTACAACTCTAGTGTCAAATTAACTCTCAATCCCTTTTAATAAAATAATTCACAGTAACTGAGGAAGAGCTCACTGTAGTACCATAAAACTAGGGTGAGGCAAATTTTAATGAAGTTAGTATTTTGGATATAACAAGTACATGTACCGTTACAAATAGTCTTATTATCATCTCACTAGGACCAAAGGCCCAAGTGAGCACATTGTCAATGACTTTTTCTTTCTCTCAGTACTAACTGGAAGTCTGGACATGAAATTTAAGGATATCATGATGTTTGTTTATTAAATACCATTAATATCTGAAAAGGACAATATATGAAATTGAACAATTTTCTTCTCAAAAAATGTTTTAGGAGGATATTCACCATTAAAGTAACCCAGAATATTACAACAGCTACCTGAAATGCACATGCTAACATTAGTTACCAGAAGCAAGTCATGAAGAAAATTTGCATCCGGAAACCTTCTGGAAACCTTCCGGATGCCTTCAGCAACCTTCAAATTGCTTGGTATTTTCAAGTTAATTTTTATATGTGTTTCAAACTTAAGTGAACAAAATGCAACCCCCAAATTTTGACATTTTTTTTTTGGAAGGTTTCCGGAAGGTATCCGGGCCGGATCCAAAATGGGTAGGTATCCGGAAGGTTTCCGGAAGGTTTCCGGAAGACGGAAACCTACACTTTTTTTGCTGTGGGAGAAAGTGACTTTGCTCAGATCTGAGAACAAGAGGCTCGTTATTGAGGACATGCCAGCTACTACTTTGGAAGCAGATAAGCATCAGACCGCGACTCAAGTGGAACATCGTCAGCCGTGGACCAGGAGCGGGTGCTCCGGTTAAGGTCGAAGGTTACCTCAGCCTCAGGGTAATAACGGGGTGGGCAGGGCTGTTAAAGCGAGTTAACAGGCAAAAGCATATCTTATATTGCAAGGAATATAGCAGATTTAACAAACAAACTTTCAGATATTGGATTTGTTTCTTTATTATCTGAACATGACATTGTCGCTGTATATGAAACCTAGTCAATGGAAAATTACTTTACTGACATTTTCGAGAATATAAACTTGTTTGTTAACCAGTCACAAATAGGTCTCAGTTCGGGACGTTTACAGAAGGAATACTGGTTTTGATAAAATATTCACTGGTAAGATATGTTGTTGATGTTCGATACGGAGAATATGCTGTTACTATTCTAAATGATAAAAAAATATGTTTGGTTTCAGTCGAGATACATTATGTGTATTTACATATATTCACCTAGAGTGATCGACCTGGTATGATAACAAAGATAGACAAAATGGGGAAGAGATTTTGCTGTATTTTTTATTAAGTATACTAGAAGAGTACCCAGCTGTTTCTATCATTGTACTTGGATTTGCTTGTTTGTTTGTTGTTTAACGCCACATTCAGCAATATTCCAGCTATATGATGGCGATCTGTAAATAATCTGGACCAGACAATCCAGTGATTGACATCATGAACATCGATCCACTTATTTGGGATACGATGACATTCATCAACCAAGTCAGCGAACCTGACCAGCCGATCCCGATAGTTGCCATTTACGACACGCATAGTCGCCTTTTTCGGCAAGCATGGGTTGCTGAAGACCTATTCCATCCCAGATCTTTACTAATTCTTTTCAATATACAGGAATCTTGGCTACCCAAAAAATGTTACAATATGTTGCGGTTGTACGATGAACAAGACCATGTAAATTGGGTAACGAAACTAATTTTCAGATTAGGATTTAGTGATTTGGTGTAATATGGGGTAATAAAACTGTTGTTTTTTCTAATATGTTACGTCAGCGGTTAAAAGATAACTTTTCTCAGGTTAGGCATACTGATCTACCGGAAAGACCCAAAATGTCTTATCATGCATAGTGTAAAACATCAACTTCATATGAGAACTATTTGAGTGGTATAACTGTAAATAAACGTGGAAGACATTTCAATATTACTCGTGAATTTAAAAATTGTAAAGTTTATAACCTATACCATATCGAAAATAAATATAGCTTTTTGTTAATTTGTTCAGGTTATAGCCCACTGAGGCAAAGTTACATAAAATCTGAATTTTACATCTTTCCAAATATTCAGAGTGAGTGAGTGAGTGAGTATGGTATTACGCTGCTCTAAGCAATATTCCAGCAATATCACGGCAGGGGACACCAGAAATTGACCTCACACATTGCCAAATATTCTAAAGTTTAATACATTACTGTGATCGCAAGACCCTACCCTACGCCAATATGGTAAATCACAAATACTCCAACTTTGATAACATGCAATTATGTTAAAACTGTTTTTTCAAAACTAAAATTCAAAAGACTGTGTTGTACATGTATGTTATACTGTTGGCACCTAAATTGTATATCGTTTGTACAAAAAGGCCCGTGGCCTACAAGATCTGAACAAACTTGGTATTTAGGCACAATGTATTTCAGGACTCAACAGAATAGGTTTTCTGACCATTATGGCAATGTAACCGAGGCATCTGATTGATCGAAATTTAGTTCTTCGAATTTGTTAAAAGATATTTAGATATAATTTTGCACACAAAGTATATTTTATTACAATAGCAACGGATTGGAGTCCTCTGATTGGTCGAAATTTAAATAGTTAACCCTATGTTTTCCCATACTAATAAGTGCTCTTTATGAAACTAGGTGTGGATGATCAGCACAACATCCAGTTATATAACCTCATTCAGAAATACAAGATGGTCTCACAGTCGCCATTTTGTAATTTTCAGGTCTCAAACATCCAAATGAGTAAATATCTATTCAGGAATTCCTCGTGAATATAATTTGATTAGATTATCAGTTCATTGCACCCGCGCAACGAAGTTAGGGTGTATAATGGAATCAGCGTGTCCTCCTGTGTGTTGGTCTGTTCGCAGAAAATAACTTTCGGGACAATTCCTTCTGAACTAGTTGACTGATTTCAATTAAACATTGTGCACATTCCACTTCAACATGTTGTTGGGCACATCGCAATTGTTTTGTTTTTTGGCATTTTTATCTCATTTGAAGTACTTGGACAATTTCTAAACTAGTACATCGATATATTTCAGATTTGTAGCTAAATGTAGCTACATACACTGTACCACATGCCTTCATTAATACTCCCTGGGACAGTTCAAGTTAGCTTACCCTTTATCCACGCATGCAAGCTGTTCGAAAGGCTTATGTGACATATTGCTTTCCGTCTTTGTTCGCTGTGCGTCATCCGTCATGCAAAGTCTATTCACATTCTAAAACGAGTTTATTCATAAACTATATCAAAAGACAGCTCACCTTGTACGAAGGTTCGCATTGAACTTATGTCAGCTCACCCAGAAGATCGAAAGGTCCATACCTATCTGACATGAAATTCTCTTCAGGTATGCCTTGTGCTCTTGTTTTCGCTGTTTTCAATCAACAATGGTCTTACTACAGGATATAGAAAGGGTATAGACTTCATATCAGAAAGATATATAACTTTAAGTGGCTATATTTGACTCGACACGGCACATGGATAACCGACAGGGTGTTTTTTTTAACAAAACATCATTGCATTGGAATTCCTGTCGTTTGTAATATCATATTAAGGGTTGTAACATAGATAAAATGAAACGCGGTAACGTCGGACATATTTCCGCCAAATGCAACTGTTTTTATGTGAGAAAGGGTTCCAAGCCTCAGTGAGTGAGTGAGTATGGTTTTACGCCACTTTTAGCAATATTCCCGCAATATCACGGCGAGGGAAATGGGCTTCACACAGTGTACTCAAGTCGGGAATCAAGCCCGGGTCTTCTGCGTGATGAGCTAACACGTGATTTGATACCAACAGATATCGTTTTAATCCGTTGGCGTTATCCTGCCGAGAAATCTACCCATTATATTATATGGACAGGGTTCATGAAACCATCTAGTGTAAGTTATTAACGTAGAAACACAACCAGTAAAAAGGGTGTCATCGGTACAGATTACTGATTGATGCTGCAACACGAACGTGTTCGTCCACTGGCTTTGTTTACCTGCCGATATACGTCTGGTATTGTGATAAATCGAAATGTTTGGGAAGAAACACTGATGGGAAAGTTTTTTTTCTATCAGGAACCCTGGTATTTGCTGCTTTCTTGAGCAGTATATGTGTAACTTCCTCTGGTAGTTACTGCATCCTTGAACACTATTGGTGTAATGTCCACTGCCAGTTGCCACTTTCTTAAAAGACCCCACAAGTAATATTCACTGGCAGGTGCTGCTTCATAAGCCCTATAGATTATAATGTCTATTGGTAGTTGTTCCATCTCTGAACACTCTTGGTTTGACGTCCCCTGTCAGATTGCAGCTTTTTCAATCACTGTAGGTGTAATGTTCACTGGCAGGTGCTGCTTTCTAAAGCACTAAAGATGTTATGACCACTGGCAGATTTAGCTTCCTGGGCACTCTGGTTGTAATGTCCACTGTCAGATGCAGCTTTCTCAATCACTTTTGGTTTAATGTCCACTGTCAGCATCTGCCTTCTAGAACTGTTACTTTAATGTCCACTGTCAGCAGCTACCTTCTAGAACTGTAGGTTTAACGTCCACTGCTAGCAGCTGCTTCCTAAGCACTCGACTTGTAATGTCAACTCACAGCGTATGCTTTCTTAAGCAGTCTAGATTATAATCCCCATTGGTAGTTGCTGCTTCTAGAGCAATATGGATTTTATACCCAGTGTTAGTAGCTGCCTTCTAGAAGTGAAGGGGTAATGTCCACTGTCAGTTGCTGCGTCCTTGAGCACTCTTGGTGTAAGGTCCACTAGCAGTTGCTGCTTCGTTAGCACTCACAATGTAATGTCCACTGTCGGTAATACTTCTTTACTGAGCTCTTTAGATTTTAATGTTGAGCACTATATTTCTAACTTCCATTAGAAATGCCCCTTAGGCCCTATAATTGTAATGTCCGCTGGTACTTGCTGCTTTCCTGAACAATCTAGATATAATCTTCAGTGGCAGTAGCTGTGATTGTTTCAGCGCTATAAGTGAAATGTTAATTTACACCGTTCAAATAAATTGTATATTTACAGTCTTTCTATGATGTTGTAGGTGTAGTTTTGAGTGCTACAATTGTAATGTCCATTTAGAATGTTCCCTTGAACTTAAAGTGTAATTTCTACTGCTTTCATCGTTGCTATAAATGTAATGTTATTTTGCAGCTGCTACTTTTCGACTTTGTTGGTAAATATTGGTAATTTGCGCAAAATTGGGTTGTTTTTTATAGATGACTTTTCACTCAAAGTCAAAAAAGATTTTGACCTAACATGTTTCAAGTTTTTACGAGTGTATTAACCCATTGTGTTAGTGTTATACTCGGAGAAGCCAAGGATTGTCATCAGCCACAGAGTATCTTTGAGTCACTGCTTCTAGACACATTATTGTGCCTGTGAGAAAAAACAGACGGAGAATGCAATGTTACATCGCCTGACGAAGGAGCAATAAGTAACAATGGCAGATATATGGGCAGAGTGTAGCCCTGAAACGTTGTTGCAAGGAATTAAATGTTTCATTCTTTACATTTCATTTCGGAACATCCAACATATACCTAGCTAATATGTTACTATTCTACAATATACACCAAGCGAGCATCTTACTATTCTACAATATACACCAAGCGAGCATCTTACTACTCTACAATATACACAAAGCTAACAATATACACCAAGCGGGCATCTTACTATTCTACAATATACACCAAGCGAGCATCTTACTTCTCTACAATATACACAAAGCAAACATCTTACTTTTCTTCAATAAACACCAAGCGAGCATCTTACTATTCTACAAAATACACCAAACGAGCATCTTACTCATCTACAATATAAACAAAGCAAGCATCTAACTATTCTACAATATATACCAAGCGAGCATCTTTCTTCTCTACAATATACAAAAAGCAAACATCTTACATTTCTTCAATAAACACCAAGCGAGCATCTTTTATTCTACAAAATACACCAAACGAGCATCTTACTCATCTACAATATATACCAAGCATGCATCTAACTATTCTACAATATATACCGAGAGAGCATCTGACTATTCTACAATATATACCAAGCGAGCATCATATTATTCTACAATATGCACCAAGCAAGCATCTAACTAATCTACAATATACAGCAAGAGAGCATCGTACTCTTTACAATATACACCAAGCGATTATCGTACTATTCTACAATATACACCAAGCGAGCATCTAACTATTCTACAACACACAACAAGCGTGCATCTTACTATTCTACAATATACACCAAGCGAGCATCTAACTATTCTACAACACAAACCAAGCATCTTACTATTCTACAGTACAACCTGGGACATAATATTGTATTTCCGGTAGTTCTGTTTGTGTTTCGGCCACAGCTCTCATAAACAAGAACATGACGTCTGTGAATGGCATTTAGAAGTGACACACATAAGGAAGAAGCTTTGTGGATGTCAACTTCTTTGTTATGAGGATCACAACGTTTCGGAGTATATGCATACTCTCCATCAGTATTTAGCAGAGATATACATAAGGAAAAGAATTAAGGAGTAGGCATATATTCCGAAACGTTGTGTTTGTCATAATAAAGAAGTTACCATCACTAAAATTCCCTTCCTTAAACAAGAACATGGTAATACATACTGTGTTATGTCCCCTTCCTTTTCCAACTCAAGGTGACGTGGACTCTTGACTTCCCGGTAACAACGCAAATGCATATCAAGTCCATTAAAGTTGTTCCTCATTTTGAATACATATATGCAGGACATGCTGTCATTTTTCAGACAGGGTCCCGTGTCAATTGTTGTCCATGGACCAGTTGTTTTGGTCGGTAGGGGGACGTTATCCCATTGCACTTGTTCCTCCAGTAAATTTCCTTTGAGCATGAAAGGTTTGATGACGTAATCATGCCAATATCCACTCAGAATGTAGAATTCATTGGCAAACGAGGGGCTCCAAGTCAACGATATCATCATTATATCAGGTCCTTGAATCTTAGTTGTGGTCCAATTGTTTGACAAATCTGTAATGTAAGGCATTTACCGATGTAATATGCTTGGAAAACACGGGCATACAGTTATTTGTATGGGTTTGGGTTGGGTTGAGTTGGGTAGGGGAAAGTGTAGAGGGTAGCTGTGGGTGTTGGTGTGAATTCGCAATCCGCTTTGCAGAGTTGACGTTCGCAAAACACCTATGACTTTTGGATAAAATCCTAGATTCTCCCTGATCAGATTTCTAGGTTTGCCAGTTTTGTCAGCACCAAACCTGTGGTCGTGGGTGTCGTCAAAGTGGTAAAAGTCCAGTATCTGTATCAATTTGAAATTTCCTTTCACATTAACCTGACACACAAACGAAATACTGGTCTTAGTTCGGCTTTCATCAAACTGACTCATACTGCAAACACGATACCGTCGTTTTCGTACGAATCTAAATTTACTCTGAGAGGATGACGATATCTAGCAATTCCTTGTTCTGGATTGACCTTGTCAAGGAAGGTTAAGGCTAACGGATGTTTAGTCATGTGGTAGTGTAATACTGCATTCTATTCCGCATGGTGTATTGCAGATGTAATAGATACATTTGAGCTAAATCACTGGTAGCACTGTAACAGTTGTACTCATCCTTCTGGTAGCTTTAAATGTAAAGAGTGTGTCCTCTGTCCGGAGTATGACGTCCGGCTTTTTGACGTTTGTTAGACAACGGAGAGAACCCCAGTATTGTTTATGCATAATCTGACAATATGCGCTCTGAGATTAAAAACTAATGATCGCTATCCAAATCAGATCGATGCCTGTTTGTTTACACGTGAACAATCCCCTACGGCGACGTTCGGCCCCAGGAGCGTCACAAAATGGTGGAGGTGCAAACTTTTCAATATGTACCAGTGTGTACGAGCGTTTAATTCACGATGCATTTACATTGACCTACTTAGCCATCATGCCTCCCAAGAAATCACACGGACAGCGCTACTCAGCGATGATGATTTTGACATTTCCTCCCCAGAACATAACATTGGCATGAGGAGGCGATGGGTCTTATGATCCTGAATAGTTGCTGGATACATTTGAAGCCTATACAAAGTTACCATGCCTTTCTCACGGGACGCTCCGAATGTTTTTCGACTCGTATGAATGATTAAAGGGAGGGCAGTTCAGTGGTTAAAGTCTCTTACGAATGAAGGCAAGAGATCAAGGGAACTGCTCTACCAACATTTCCTAAATCAACATAAAAACGCCCTGAATTCCTGAATCTTGGAGAAGCAAATTTTTGAAAGGGTGATAGGGGAACAGGAAAATGTAGAATACCAGCTTCATTGAAGTTTGAAACACAATATGCCCTGCAATGAGCTCTTCCTCAGTAACATTTTTTACTGAAAGACATTGAGCCTCAATTTGACCGTCAACATCAGTTGCGACAATTCGAAAGGGCTGTCCAGAAAATAAACCACTTATGATGGCCCTAGGCAGACTGTTAGGTAACACAGAAAATACGGCTTATGATACTGATTGAAATTAGGTTACTGTGACTTGTAACCACTGCTCATATAGGTGTATTCAAATGATATATAATTACATGCTTCATATTTCTTCACAAATTTCTCAAATATTGTCATTTTAGTGATAATGAAAGAAATGCTTTGTGAATGACTTTCACTATTTCCTTGACTTCACACTTCAACCCTTCAGGAGTTATCACATTTGAATTTACCTTCGATATCAGTGACAAATATTTCAACCCCAAAAATCAAAGATCTATCCAGCACATTATCCATCTATGATGTCCTTTGATGGAATTCAAAGTAACATTGACACAAATATGAGTGAGTGAGTTGGGTTCAACGCCGCAATTAACAGTAGTCCAGTTTTATCACGTCGTCTCAGCTTAATGTGGGAAGAAAGCCCGACGTGATGCAGGTCTCGGACGTTTACCACTTAGGTGAAACCCACGAGCACGGGTATGGTGCTGACAAACTTGGAAAGCACCTACGGATCACGCTCACCAGATCAAACCTCCTTTTCCTTCCATATTGCCATGAAAGAAAAGGAATGTTTCCCTGCTGCATTGTGTTAGTAGAATCGTGAACGTTCCATTTGGTATTTTCAGGTCTTTTCAAGTGTTTACCACATGGTCCAAAACAACAATGTCTTTAAGGGTGACTCTCCAGCTTGGCATCCGTTGGTCTTCTCACATTAGCCAGGCCAGCCTTTGTGAGTGTATCTAAGTACCACTTGGCATACAACTTCTGTTTATGTTTACATTCATGTTTCAAAATGACGCCCTCGACCGTAGAGGGAATTATAGGTAAAATGACTTGTCCCAGAAAAACACGTTTCTTTACGAATGACTCTGAACACGATCGGTCATCTCTGCAGCATTACAGTTTATTTGAGTCCATTGTGTGTGTGTGTGTGTGTGTGTGTTAGGAAGTATCAATACGTCGTTGTTTGGAATATGTTTTTGCCTAGCATGCCAAGCGATTAGGCAGTGTGACAAGGGATATCTAACCGGACGTGATATTGCAGAAACGTTTCACAACCTCGCCAAAATTGGCAAAATATTGAAATTTCAGCTGAGGTCATGCAGGGAGCCTAAATGACACATTCAGGTGAGGAGTACGTAAATATTAATGATCAGGTATTGGAGTAATTTACCACATGTAGGTTACTCACGTATGACATTTATCTGTGATTTTTTTTTTATAGGACAAGTAGTCTATCTATCATATGTTAATCCGTACTTATGTATATGCTCTAGAAATATGTTTTACTTTTATTCCTTTAATGAGATAATCTGTATGGTAATGTACCATGCCGACACATCAATCCGTTGTACTCACCAATCAGTTAGATAGATTGACAGCCTAAACTCACTTTTCGTAATTACTTTGTTTGTCAAAGCAGGGTGTTTTCAATGACGATTAGTTGGTATCTTGTGCTGGACAGGCTAATTACTGGCCAACTCTGAAATACACAGAGTTGCCATATGACCACTAGTTTAAGGAAGATAATATACCCTATGATGTATCGCTGACAAAGTAAGAGTCTTGCTGATGTGGTCATTACATGGAAGATAGATAGACTGCATTTAAATACCCCTTACAGAGCCAGAATTAGAACTGCAAATATACGCCACGAGGCAAACTCTGGGTCACCACGACAACCCAGACACCCCTTAAATATGGAGGTGTTTTGCAGAGACGGCAGAAAGACGGCAGACCGATACAAGCAGCATCACCAGCAACACAGTGAAAAGGTCCCGAGAGCCAGAGCCAGAAGTAGAACCATTTTGTACTTAGAGAAATAAATCTTCGCTCCTGAACAACGAAACGTGTTTGTTACATAGAAATTGAGTATGATCTAGTGTTAAAAACATATGAGAGTGTTCAATGTACATGTTCTTTGTCATACACTATATGTTTTTCAGATTTGTCAACCGAGACTTTATGATTAGGGTTTGACATATGAAATCCCTTATAAACTGGGATATAAATGGAGTGAGTGAGTGAGTGAGTTAAGATTTAACGTCACATCGGCAGTATTCCAGCCATATCGTAACGAGAACACATATTTAGACAATATTAAAAGTTGTCAACGATGGACAGTACAATAACTAGAATATCACAGAGTCTATTTAAAACTAGTTAAGAATATACAAAAGGCATAAGTATTAGTGAACAACGTCAGTAACTAATGGAGATCACCATACCAGGGACCATGTGTGTGTGTGTGTGTGTGGGGGGGGGGGGGGGGGGGGGGGATATAAATGGACAGTTACTTTGACAATGTATAAATAATCCTCTGAATCAATCATTCCGACATCTCAGTATTGAATACTGAATATATCGATGTTGTACATTGCATCAGCCATCTTTTTGCAGTGAATACATTGTATGGACTATTTAGTATTCGTAAAAATGAAGCTTCATATTTTTGCATATTCTTTTGTTTCATATTGTACCACAGAGGTTTCAATGGGCTATTATTACACCAGAGAGCATCTTTGTATGTAGCACCATTGATTATAGAGAGTAACAGTACTGATTTAATATAATGTAACGTATACTTTACATTCGACGTTTGGACCATATCATTATTGTAAAGTACTTTTGGTATTTTAATTGGTAGGATTTTGATGTGGTATTCGGGGGTAACATTCGTCATGCTGAACACTTTATACCATTTTACCATAGCTAGTCACATTTTGTCAACGGTCATACATAAACTGAGCCTGTCCTGCCAAGTTGATATATTTGACCCATGAAGATCTGGGGTAGAATAGATCTTCAGCAACACATGCTTGCAAGAAAATGCAACTATGCTTGTCGTACGAGGCGACTAACGGGATCGGGTGGTCAGGCTCGCTGATTAGGTTGATGCATGTCATCAATCCCAATTGTGTTGATTGATGCTCACGATGTCAGTCACTTGATTGTCTTGTCCTGACCCATTATTTACAGACCGCTGTCATTTGGCTGGAATATTGCTGGTTGTGACGTCAAACAACACACAAACTAAAAACACAAGATGTATTTTCACAAAGGACGATTTTGGGGTGACGAACAAGCTAGTGGAAAGCCTACAAACCTCTTGGTCGAAGGAAACAATAAGGATGTTTTAGTTTGTCATATTGATGCTGCTTAATTCTGTAGCAAATGCACAATATATCAACTATAACTGGCAGCAAAAGCCAAACATATAATGTCCACTTAATACAAGCGTGAGAATGGCCAGACGTATAGATTTCAAAGTAATGTTATCTAATTTGCAATTAAAACATTACAGACAACCCTTGCACCTCTCTGCACATCATTTGTCTTAAAAAGGGGGGCTTTTGCCATCAAGGCCAATCTGATGCTGGTATATCTTGCAAGCTGACACATATGCACTGGCCATTCCTCGTGTCTATTTGTAATATGTCCAGGGGTATTCACTGGTAACTAAACAGGACATCTTTTTATTTTGTTGACAATGGTCTCTGTTAAGTCATTGTTGTAAACGTTTTTTACATATTCCGGTTAAGTTGTTAGTTGTTCAGTTTTATTTTTCAAGAACCCCTAAATTCCAAACAAAGAAAGGGAGATCCTGGGTAGTCATTGAAATTTACATGAGACGGTTTACACCTAGATGTCACCATAAATCACAAGAATTGCTTGTAAATAAAAACAACTTAAGAGCATGTGTTTAAGCTCATCATAATTGACAAATACTTAACATACAACATTGTAAACTAATACAGTAGGTTGTATAATATATATTGTAAATGCCAAAAGAGGTTTTGCGATTTTGAAATATTGTGTCAAAGATATGTTCACTGTAATGATGGCAGCATACTCCACAGACCCTAGAAAAAAATACTACTTTATCCCGTTCACTGACATGGTAACATCATTTTTACCTCTCCTGCCGGCCTTTATGCAACGCAAATGTTCCACACAGCCATGTGCTCACGGCTACTTTTGTAAGGCTAATATTAAAACTCTCAAATATATCCTCCATGATATAGCCTTCTTTCGTTAGGTGTATTTTCCTAGTGCCACGGCTATGGAGCTGAGACAAAGGTACCAAAGTCCTCAAAACGCAATTAGGGTCCAATAAAAACACTTCCCCGCCAACCCTCATAAACATGATCAATGGAGGTCATTCTGCAGACGTTTGATGTCAGATCACAAACACTTTTCAATGACAATCACATTTCACCTGGTCATGAGTTATCTTAACACCATCGCACGAGACAACGAAGTAGCCAGAGGTAGTATAAATAAGACGGATCGTATTGATTACAACAGTACTCATATCTTGCTAAAAAATCACAACCGAAAAGAAGATACGATGAAATACCTAAAGTAGTATAGGTAATGGGGGTTCTGGCTCACTTCCACTGGAGCAGGATTTATATACCTATACTGCTACTACAGGGGGAATATTTTATGCCAAAATGATTATGTGATTCAACGATAGTCATGAGATTGACTCCAGCTCACCAATACCTGGGTCCAATCATTGCTTTAGATGAGTCTAAATGGTAATAAAAATATTCTTCATTATTTTTATCTATAAAGTGATATTCAACATTTTTATTAAGTTCTTCGTTCATTTTACTAGGAGACCAGACTATATAACTACACTCTTTTTGTAAATTGATAAGAAACAATTGATTACCGTATTTGGTTGGTTTGACATCACTGATATAATAAAACCCTTGTGGTAATTCTCTCCATTTAATAGTTTTTTCCATTATTATATATTTATGTAAGCATTTGTCTAAATGTAATCACACGATAGTAAGCAATTTATTTTTAATCTCCAACCAGTTCTTTGGTTTTGGCACGGAATAATTGACGCGCTTGTTGCCTCCCTTGTTCTATGAACTTTTTTTTCTCGTCTTCGCTAATACCATTGGTCTTATGAGATTTTGATCGAATCTCCTGCTTCATTTCATTGTATTTGGTGAGTTCCGACAGCACTAAACGAAACTCCTCCTCGGATATCTTACAATCGGCCACTGCTGTTGAAATATGATCCTCGATGCTGTTCAACTTTGCATCGGCGAGTATCCGAATACTATCGTGTTTTAATGCTTTCTTTTGCAACCTACGAGAAATGAATTTTATGGCTATTCCTGCCAGTCCCGAGACTCCGGCGGTTACTTCCATGCCGAGCACGATAGGCGCGGCGATTATAGTTGATAGTAAACCGACACCGGCTACACCGAGTCCCATGCCAGCTACTACAAGAGCGGTGTCAACTCCGTCCAGAGCATTCACGACTCTGCGATACTTTTTATACAATCCAAGTCTCAACTCCCTATCCTTTTCTATTCGATGTTTTATGTCGCTTATTTGATGTAATCGAAATCCATCAACAGTTTCCTTCATTTCATCGAGCGCTGGATATAAACTCATAGTGTATATTACGAATATATAATAGTCTTTAATTGGTCTTGCTTAAATGTTTTGAGAGTATACATCAACCTTATCAAATGTATATTATACGGCAAGAATATCTTAGAAAGAGAAATACTACCACTTTTAATAATTTGAACCCCCTCGAGGGATGTAACGGGTGATGCACCGACATGAATAATACTGCAACGTTGACGCTCGTGTTTCTTGAGCCATTTAATCGATAGACCTGGTAATATTTCGAAGGCATCTACCGGTGCATCTCCGAACAAGACTTCAATAATAAGCGTAGAAATATTAGGTATTGCACTCAAGTTAACTTTAATATTATCGAATTCTGTAACCAAATTTAAACTAACATTTTGGACGACTATATAACATATGACCTGGTTTTTCTGGCAGGGGAGTGACTAACACACTTTTTCGTTTTGACGGGATATAGGCCGCGAGTACGATACCACTATTTATTATCTTAGTTAAATTATGTCCCTTACCCATCATCTCATAAGGTGGAGTAATGACGATATTCAGTAGCCACTTGATGTTTGCTTCGACCATAGTCCATTTATTCTCACTGTTGTAAATAATATTGTACGGAGTGGTTTTAAGGAGTCTACTAACGTCGACATCGCTTAAATCTTCTAGATTACCCGCAAATGTGACTTCTTTCCGCTTGTATACATTATCGTGTAAGTGTAAAGCGTATAACTTACCATTGGTACCGGGTTTATCGAATCCTTCTGTGTCTCCGAGATCGGAAAGCGCAATTGTATTACATTGTCTTATCGTTCCAGGGCCTGATGCATCAACCATTATTTATAATATGTAGTGTTACACTTAAGTATCCTATATGTACAGGTTGGTGATTTACATCTAATACAGAAATTTTGAGGTCTGAAATAATACCACGCTTCAATTTTTTATATTGTAATGATGAGAAAGATTCCGTTCTACCGCTATTGTATTTTTCATCTTTCACTGGAACACTTCTGAGTAGAGTTGAAGGATTTTCGAGTTGAATATTATCTGTCGTGCTTATTTGATCAAGATGGATGAACAACTCTTTATAGGGAACTAAATCGGGCAATGTATCTCCATGCAGATTTATTAAACGGGATAATATTATCATATCTCTATTCCATCCAAGTGTGTATGCTAAGTTCTCGTAAAGCCTTACTTGCTTTTCTCCAGTGGATATTTTCACTTTCCCATTTGCCTCATTTTGTGTTAGACTAACTCCATAAGGTTTAAAAAATTCATCGTTGAGTGAGCTTACGCTGTAATACCCATCAGGTATAAATTTGGGTTCGACAATACTAAAGTTTTTACCTAATATCCATGTCTTATTATTACCTCTCGCAGCACTTATATTGGTCCACCTCGGGTAATATGTTACATCGCATAGAGCGACTTCAAGTTGTCCATCCGAGTTGTCGATAGTACGAAGCAGTTCAATAGACTGACCATTTGTTATTCCCAGGAGTGTAACATACATATCAAATATACAATGATACTATATCATAACTTAAATATGGAATCAACCATTATTTATAATATGGAGTGTTACACTTAAGTATCCTATATGTACAGGTTGGTGTTTTACATCTAATACAGAAATTTTAAGGCCTGAAATATTACCCCGCTTTAATTTTTTATATTGTAATGTTGAGAAAGATTCCGTTCTACCGCTATTGTATTTTTCATCTTTCACTGGAACACTTCTGAGTAGAGTTGAAGGACTTTCTTGTTGAATATTATCCGTTGTACTTATTTCATCAAGATGGATGCACAACTCTTTATAGGGAACTAAATCGGGTAAATTGACTCCCTGATCTGTTGTCTTGATCACTGTTATTTCTCCTCCCCATCCAAGTGTGTATGCTAAGTTACTGTAAAGCTTTACATCCTTTTTTCCAGCGTTTAAAATCAGTAACCCATTTGACTCATTTTGTGTTAGACTAATTCCATTAGGCTTAAAAAATTCATCATTGAGTGAGCATACGCTGTAATACCCATCAGGTATAATGTATTTTTGACCATTTATTTCTGTCTCATTATTATAACCTCTCGTAGCATTTATATTGGTCCACCGTGGGTAATACGTTACATCGCATAGAGCTACTTCGAGTTGTCCATCCGAGTTATCGATTGTATGAAGCAGTTCAAGAGACTGACCATTTGTTATTCCCGGGAGTGTAACATACATATTAAATATACAATGATACTATATCATAACTTAAATATGAAATCAACTTACATTACTAATCAATCGATTATAGTAACTGCCTCTGGTGCTGAATTTTTAGTTAAATTCCCCGATATCTTTGAAAAGTACAGGGTCACGGCAACTAGCGATAAAATGGTGCACGATTGGTTTCACAATCCGATGCAATTTTGGCAGAATCAGTTAAACTTTGCCGTATGGTGTGCCACAACGGGATGTGGCGTATCTCTTTACGCTCCAGGATTTGAACTGAATAAGTCTGTTATGTCATTTCACGTGTACTATCAGATTAGACGTATACTTAAAGAAATTAGTGCTCCATTACCGCAGGATCGAGCGTGGAATTCCACAAATAATAATTATGATAGGTCCGCGTATGAGCGTATTTGTCAGGAATTTAATGTTTCTACGAGTAAAGATTGGCGTATTAAAGGAGCAAACCATGGTCTAGGTGTTCCTTACACAGAGGAAAATAAATCCGTCAAAGAAGAAAGCGATTATGTATATAGAGTACTTAATAAACCTCCAGTTAATTTTGGTAAGTTGTATAGTACCAGCAAACTTTACGCAAGAATATATGATCATTGGCATAAAACCGGTGATTGGTATAAAGGCTGGGAACTTTATAGTAACGATTGGAGAGGGGATATTATGAGTTTTAAGAGTGGTTTAATTTACATTGTTACAAAATTTATACAAATGAACGATACCGCAAACGCTTGGAATGAATTCCTTAATGATAAAACGGAAAATAATTTTACTAACCCAGGATTTGTAAGAGTTAATGAATCGATAAGAACTTATGTATGGGCAATTCTCGGAGCGCAATCGCAAACACGAACGTCCATTATCGGTTCTGGGACGGCGCTCGATGCGCAAAAACAGTTTGTCTCAAACGTGGAGGACGCCATTAATTCACCAGTTGACATTCCATCGTCTATAAAGCGTTTTCAAGATGCATTACAGTACGCTCAATCTAAAGTGGACTTTGTTTATGCACCGGGACTATACATGTCTCCGAGTAATATGGAACTTAAGATCGGTCAAGTGATCGGTTATAATAATAAAATTGTTATCGCTACCGATCAACAAAAACCAGGTATAAATTCAGATATGAATGTCGAATTAATAACGCAAACGATCACGGGTGAAAAGGGAATAGTCAAGCCGCAAACATCTTTTAATGCACAACCATCTACTGACGCACAAGTGTCACCGCATATTGCGGCTAAAAATCAACAACATATCGATGAAAAAACAGCGCTTGTAGTGGGTGGAGTCTCGGTTGGTTTACTCATGATTTGGTTAAATAGTCTTTAGCGAATACGTACAACAGCCCTGCAATTGCTACGATCAACCCCCACAAGTTTTGACTAAGCCAAGTGGTGGTCTTAGCTAATAAATTCAATAGCCAGGAAACAACACTCCCTATTATACCGGGAAGTGCAGCCGCGGCTTTCTCAGCTAGCTTTCCCAGTGCCGAACCTAATGCTTTTAAATGCTTTTTTATCCACTCTCTTATACCGTTTTTATCGTTTGGCGGTGTACTACCACCTGTGCCACCTGTTAACGAGAGAGTCAAAGTCGATATGATAAATCCCAACGCGGTTAAAATACTAGCAATTGGTATTCCCTGTTCTCTGAACAATGTTTTAATTTTATCGGCCAGTGTAGTATCATCGTTGAGGACTTGATCGATAGTTTCTCGAATACGATTTGCGAACGAAGTGCCTTTCTATTACTGGAAGCCGCTTCGAGGCGGGCCAATCTTTCCTCTTCTAGGTTACGCAATCTTTCAGCAACGCGGCGTCTACTGAACTCATCGCCCGCCTGTTCGAGTTTTGTTTTCTCTTGAGCTATATGTTTGTCGATTTCGGATAGCTTGGCTATATTATTGATGAGTTCTCCTCGCATAGTTTGCATTGCCTTGTCAAGACCTCGTAATTCCCGAATACTGAACTCTGAATGTGGTACCTGTAACGTTGAATTATCGTAGTAGGTATCCAAGATTTCTCCGAGTCCGTTCGAGGCCACCATCGAGGCTGCTTCCAAATCATCTGTATTAATGAGTTCTTTCCTCATAGTCTGAAGAGCCTTAGTAGTCTTTGCGGGAAGTCGTCCATATTCTACAAAACCTAATTTATCACGAACAAACTCACGGCTATGTCTGCCGGCTATAGTAGACAAGGCTAGGGGCTTACGAGTACTATAATGCATAAGCTCAATATGCGGAGAGTCACGTACTCGCAATGTTCCTTTACTATCTAGCATAAACTTTGAATAGTCACGACCTATTGGGATAACATAATTTTTATCTTCTTTTAATGCATCGTAATAATCATCAACGGCTGATTGTAAAAGTTCATCATTTACGGTTGGGATCATAAAGCTGGTTTCATCAGTACCCTCTTCGATTGTACTAGTATCAGTTATGTTATCTAGATCAAAGTCATTATGTTCAAAATTAGTCATTTTTATATTAAACATAGGGTACATGTTTTCAATATAACAATGTCTTCGCAATACGGACGCAAGTTAAACCCACAACGCAGACTTCGAGATCCATTGGGGGTCAAAGCAATTCGTCAGTCTGTTACTATAACTAATAACCCTAGTACCATCGATCAGAATCAAACGCTTCTGGTTCGCTTTCCTAATCTCGGCGCACACGATGTGTGAGTTCCGGGAACTGTCCGACTATCATTTACGATTGTTTTGAATTCTACCGACGTTAACAGGGAGCCGGTTCAGAACTTAGGTCGTGCTATCGTTAAGAAAATCGCTATTAAAATTAGCGGTAATGAGGTTTTGAGTATCGACGATAGCGATGTATACTATTGTTACATAGATCTCTGGAGAACGGATAAAGAGCGGGAAAACTTACAGTACCAAGGTATTTGTAATAAGAACACATTGAGACTGCGCGTAGATGCTTCTAGTGGTGATGGTACCATCGTAAAAGATCAGGCCGTTGCCGACGCATTAGGTAACCGATTCTATATTCCCCTAGACTTTGAATTACTAGATTCCCACATGCCATTTTATCAAGCATCCCTAGGCGATAGGTTAGAATATGAACTCACTTTTAACGACTACGGTAGAGTAATCAGATCCGCTAATGTAGATGCTAGCTATTCCATTGACAATATCTCGCTCGAGTACGATATGATAACGGATCCCGAATTAGCCAGACAAATTCGTAACCAGTATTCGGGAAGTTTAGCCATTTTGTACGACCGCGTGCTGCGACATCGAAAGATCACGAGGGACAAAAAAGATACGTTGTGGAATATCAATCTAAACGTCCCCACGAGGTCGTTGAACGGTATTTTGATGTTGTTCGAGGACCCCTCCGATGCGTTTAAAAGAAATACCGAGAAGTTCTACAATCCCAAGATTACGAAAGTAGAATTGACTATCGAGGGCGTGCCTAATCAACTATATAGCCAAGGAATGCTATCGCATCACCAGTGGGATGAGATTAAAAAACTTCCTTCTATAAAACGCTCTCCGGAAGTTAACGCGGTCGTGAAAGATCTGTCTCTCGGGAGTGTATCGATGGGTGAATACCTCACCTCGAAGTACGCGCTATGGCTCGACATGCGAACAACGGACGATGACCAATTACACGGCAGTGGGAGGAGAATAGAAAATGCTAGCGAGGGTGTCACCATACAGATATCGAAGCTCCTCGAAGCGGCTGGTAAATTAAACATATATTTGTACGTGATTATGGATGCGCAACTTAATATACAAAATGGGAGATTCGTGCAAGCGATCTATTGATAATCTTTTACCTAAAGATCCGCACTGCGCTATCATATGCGGGCAAACGGGCTGCGGAAAAACAGCCTTTATTCTAGATATTTTAGAAAGTCATTATCGGGACGTTTTCGATCATATTATTATTCTGTGCCCGACTATAAGCGTTAATAAAACATACTTATCCAGAGATTTGGTAATGAATGACGACGGAATACACAGAGTCGATCCAGGCGATCGTTTACAAGACTGTCTCCGAGTATGTCATGAAAAATACAAAGGAGAATCAACCCTTTTCGTAATAGACGACTGCAGCGCGAGTAAAGAATTAACAAAAAAAAAGATATGCTTTCGTATTTAGCATTCTCCGGTCGGCATACTCAACATAGCGTTTGGGTACTTACTCAAAAATACAACTCTGTCCTGAAAGATCTCAGAGAGCAGACCAAATGGGTAGCGCTGTTTCATTGCAAAGATCGAGATTCATTCGAGGAATGTTTACGCGAAAATGATGTCATTTATACCAAGAATGAACGTGACAACGTCAGAAAAGTGTTAGCAGCAACGAAGCACTGTAAACTCGTATTAAAAACCGATCAACCAGCTGCTTACGCAATTGCTTAGCAAAATGTAGCAAAAATGTAGCAAAATTATAGCAAATTGTAGCAAAATTATAGCAAAATGTAGCAAAATGTAGCAAATTGAACATTAGCGGTTAATATTACATAAAATGTGGTTCGAAATCCTCATTCTTTCGCAACAGTTCATTATTACGGGATGTATTGGATACGTCATATTATATTATGTTAGACTTAAATATCTCCTTAGGTATTACATTATGGAATGCGACGAACTCATTGAACAAATGCTCAAAGAATCTGAGCCTGATCAAAATGTAGATAAACATAGAGAAAGACTCGCGGCTTTGGTAGCTGGTGGAAAATGTTCCCAATATTTGGGAGAAAATTATACCATCGAAAAAATTGATAACATGACCGACGAAGAGATTAAAAAACTGTACGCGCGTTACGAGTCTAGACTGGGAGCTACCATGACTAAAACGATAGGGTCGTCTATATTACAACTATACACAGTCGTAGCTAGTACGTTTCTCCCCATCCCGGCAGAACATCGCATGTATTTATGCGAATCTCTAGAGAAAGACCCATTCATCGAACACGCTATAAGCTCAGTGAGCTGTGAGTTTTATCATAGATTCGGAATGTTCTTAGCTCCACTCACCACAGCTTTAATAACGGCTAGGTATTGTCAATTTAAACATACGTGCCCACTTAATAATAATGGAGACACAACAGGTGACACCACAACAGATTGCGCAACCACAACAGATTGCGGAAACGCAACAACAGATTGCGGAACAAGTGAATGAGGATGAACCACAAGTGAATGCACCACAAACACAAAAACAAGCTAGAGTTACTAAGAACCCCAAAAAAATAGCTGCAGGAAGAAAGGGAGGGCTGGCGCGCAAAGCAAAATTAATAAATAATTCAAATCCGATTAAAACATGGGCACTAGTAGGAGTTGCTGGTATAGCGGCTGTATGGTTCTTTTATAAGACCGAAGAAGAGAAAACGTCACCCCCGCCGCAACAACAAGTTCAATTAGAGGTTAGTCCTCATATAATGCTATAAGAAGCATGACTACTCCAGTTACAGACGGTAAAATGTTGGTAAACGCGACGTATCATTCAGCGGTGGTCACCGGCTTGGCCATTGGCTATGCCCGTATGGCTAAAATGCTTACTAAAGCCACACCTCCCAAGCTAGATTTTAATGGATTTGATATAGGTATGATGATTCTGGATATTGGATTAGCAATGGCAACGAAGGATATGCTCATCAAACAAGGACTTATCCCGGAAGACATAATGAAGTAATTAAACATTTGAATATTTATATTCATATAAACATTTGAATATTTTATATGGCATCAATTGCGATGATGGTCGGTGGAGCTGTTGTTAATGCTCTAGCTTTTTCGGGGAGTAATTATTTATTTTCCAGTATGAGGGAATCAAACGCTAAAGAAGTTGAAGAGGAGCGTAAACGACATAACGAAGCATCAGAACAATACCAAGCAGCTCAGTTACAATATACGCAGCAGAGAATGAAGAGATTAGACTTTATTCATGAAAAACTGATTAAGGAAGGACATTCAATTCAAACGTTTAAGGATGTCGAATCTGCCATGCACGAATACTACCTCGTTTATGGGAAAAAACTCGACCCAATACCTAGACCAACAATGAGTCAGTTTTATACACCGTCAGAGGCTCAGAAAGACCGAGAGGTCGCATTTGTTATTTTTGGGTTATCCGCAGTATTGATTTTCAGCTATTCCCTAGTGTAGATGTGATTTGCATTTAGACAAATGATGTGATAGATGTATATACCATGAATAACTGCAAGTTTACACTCATGGGGAAGACGACTCTATGTAACCGCCGCTGTGTTGATGTTTACTGCGGTATACACAATTATTACATCAAGCGTGGACACATAAACTATAAGTGTTCTGAATGCGGGATAGGGGTCAAAGGTCGTTATTGTTTATGTAAGAAACACGGTGCTGATAGGGTCAGGAATCAGATTATTTATGCTAGGAAGAGAGATTACATCAATGAGAGGAATAGGTTGGGGAGGATACGTATTTAGATATATGAAAACAACCAATTAGACAAATGAATCATTTTGCATATACCATTCAACCACAATGGTTTTTGTCAGAGAGTTGAAGGCTATGGCAAAGCAACGTGGTCTACGTGGATATTCTCGAATGAGAAAAGCTGAATTGATTACCTTACTCGGTTTGGAACCACCCCAGACTGTTAGAGAACTCAGAGTTCGAGCGAGAAACAGTGGGCTGAGAGGTTATTCTCGAATGAGAAGAGCTGAATTGATTGCTTTACTAGATAATAATCAACAAGAACAAGACGAGGATGATATTCAACATAATGATGATGATAATCAACAACAACAAGAATTAATATTTGTACCCACATCCGCCGGCGTTGGTAAATATCTAAGAGGTTGGAAGATGGATATTAATTCCAACATGGATGTTAACGATATTAAGCCCATCATATCGAGTAAAATTAACGAGGAATTAGATGATTTACAAAGTATAAAATACCAGCTGACGATTAAAATGACATTGAGTAAAAGTAACGCAGACGATAGTACCGAATATACCGAACCATATTTCCGTAGCAATCAAGAAGTTATAACCGAATCCGATACTATAAACGCATCATTAGATACATCAATTCAGAGGATACAGGAAACTTTAGAACGCTGGACTAATAGAGGTTCGGTTTGGGGTGTGGATAGAATCGATAGTTTATATTTAGATATAGCGAATTATATGCCTTTCAAAGGTGGATCTTATATAGATTTACCCCCGTATTATAAGAAGAAAAAAGCCATAATTAACGTAAAAAATAAATCCGATGATTGTTTAAGAATGATGATAAGATCTGCATTGTTCCCCGTAGACAAAAATGCGGACAGACCTTCTAGCTATCCCCAAAACGATGGACTCAACTTCGATGGTATAGACGAACCTACACCAATATCACAAATTGATAAGGTGGAAAAGCAAAATAATTTAGCTATAAATGTTTTCGGACATTCTAAAGGAATTGTTGTACACAGGATAAGCTCCGCTCCGGAACATATTCCCAGAATCAATTCATTTCTGATCGAAAAAGATGGAAAATATCATTATACGTGGATAAAGAGTTTAAACAGGGTGCTATACGATCAAACAAAACATAAGGAAAAGAAATATTTCTGCGAAAGATGCCTGCATGGGTACAGCAGACAAGATCTATTAGAAGCGCATAAAGAAGACTGTAGAGGTGTTGGACAGACCGCTATCAGGATCGATATGCCTAAAGAGGGAAAAAATATATTAAAATTTGAACACTATTGTAATCAAATGCCAGTACCGTACGTAATTTACGCCGACTTCGAAGCGCTTATCAAACCCATAGAAAATACCAACCACGATACTGAGAGTAGTTTTACGTACAAAACTCAAGAACATATTCCTTGTGGGTTTGGATATATAGTTGTAAGGTATGATGGGAAAACAAACACTCCCGTGATTTACAGAGGTCCCGATGCAGCGGGAAAGTTCCTAGAATATCTACAAAATGAAGAGAGAATAATCAGGGAAGAATTATCGTGTAAGAAACCCATGCGTTTGACGATAGATGATTGGAGGGCCCACAAGAAGTCAACGAGTTGTCACGTTTGTAATAAACCTCTGGATGGGGATTCCGTAAGAGATCATTGTCACGTCACGGGTAATTATCGGGGAGCCGCTCATAACGAGTGTAACTTGAGGCTAAAAATGAATGCTCAAACAATACCCATCCCCGTTGTGTTTCATAACCTTAGAGGATACGATTCACATCTCATTATGCAAGCTATCTCAAAGACCGACGGCGGTTTAACGTGCATTCCTAACAATATGGAAAAATACATTTCGTTCTCGTTGACTAAACCTATACATTATAGGGACAAGGATGGGAAATCTAGAATAAAACAAAGTAATGGGCTTAGATTCATAGACTCCGTACAGTTTTTGTTATCTTCCCTGGACAATTTAGCTAAAGCGAACAATCCCGATGACTTCGCTATAACAAATCAATATACAGATAAGATAACTCGTCATTTGCTGCTGAGAAAAGGTGTATATCCTTACGAATATATGGATGATTGGTCTAGATTCGAAGAAACTGAATTACCACCCCTCGAATCATTCTATAGTAACTTAACAGAATCTAGAATAACAGATACCGATTATGAACACGCTCTGACGGTCTGGGATAAATCAGGTTGTAAGAATTTAGGTGATTATCACGATCTGTACTTAAAAACCGATGTACTGTTACTCGCCGATATATTCGAGATATTTAGAAAGACGTGTTTAAAACAATACGGCTTGGACCCGGCATGGTACTATTCCAGTCCCGGACTATCGTGGGATGCATTGTTGAAGAAGACCGGCGTAGAACTAAAACTACTCACAGATTACGATATGCACTTGTTTATTGAGAAAGGATTAAGAGGGGGTATATCGATGGCAGCGAAAAGGTATTCTAAGGCTAATAATAAATTAGTGGAAGGATACGATCCGAGTAAACCCGACACGCATATATTATATCTCGACGCTAACAATTTGTACGGATGGGCTATGAGTCAACCTTTACCCACGGGTGGTTTTGAGTGGGTCAATGTGAATGATATCAATAATAATGATGAGAATAAAGGGTACATACTAGAAGTTGACTTGGAATATCCGAGTTCCTTACATAAAGACCATAACAGTTATCCGCTAGCTCCCGAAAGATTAATGGTTAATAAAGACTGGATGTCGGAATATCAACGTTCATTGATGGGTAATAATAGGTTAGCTAACGTAGAAAAACTAGTACCAAATTTGATGGATAAGACAAAATATATAGTTCACTACAGAAATCTCCAGTTGTATCTATCGTTAGGTATGAAACTTAAGAAAATACACAGAGTTCTTAAGTTTGATCAAAGCCCTTGGATGGAGCCCTATATAAGGTTGAACACAGATTTAAGAAAGATAGCCACCAGCGATTTCGAAAAGAATCTATATAAGCTCATGAATAACTCGGTATTCGGTAAAACTATGGAGAATCTAAGGAAGCGTGTTGATGTTAAATTAGTCAGATCTAATGAGGAAGAAAGACTCAGGAAACTCATAGCCAGTCCGGCTTTTAACAGAAGCAAGATATTCGATGACGACTTAGCCGCGTTGCATATGCAGAAGAGTAATATAAAATTCAACAGACCGGTGTACGTCGGTATGAGTATTCTCGACTTGTCAAAACACTTAATGTATGACTTTTATTACAACGAACTTAAGAAGCAATACGGCGATAGATGCGAGGTGTTATATACCGACACAGATTCTTTGTTGATGGAAATACAAACCGAGGATGTGTATAAAGATATGGCAGAAAAAATAGATATGTATGACACGAGCGATTACCCTAAAGATAATCCACTGCACAGCGTAGTAAATAAAAAGGTATTAGGTAAGATGAAGGATGAATGTGCTGGGACTCCTATAGCGGAGTATGTAGGATTAAGACCTAAGATGTATTCTATAAAAAAGTCCGATAATGGAGAGATAAGAAAAGCCAAGGGTGTTAAGAAGTATGTTGTAAAAAAGCATATCAAACACGAACAGTATAAAGAATCATTATTCAATGGTAGAACGTTCAAACACGAGATGAACTCTTTAAGAAGTTACGATCATAGGATATATGGATTAAGAATGAACAAGACATCATTATCCCCCTTAGATACAAAGAGATGGATTGATAATGATGGTGTAACTACCTATGCTTATGGTTATGGTGGTAATACCGTACCGTCGGGAACTATGAACAACTCTTCTCGTACAAATGCCCTACCCGGTCCATCTTGAAGATAATAAAGAATAGGCTCTCCTTCTTTCGTAACCAATCGACTAATGTTATACGTCTTAAGGGACCATATGGGATCGGTTGCGCGACGTAGGCCTCCTTCGAGTTCACCTGCCTGGTATAAATATCTTACCCTTACTCTATCCGGAAGTTTTTGTTCTTTGCCTCTCCTCGGTGCTGAAGATTCGGAAGTCATGGATTTCATTTTAATCGCATCGGATGGTTTCTTCCCTATTAATCTCGTCACTTCATTATTCAGTGCTGATACAACGGCTGGTAATCGTGTCACCCATTCGGTTGATCTCAATCGCTCGGATTTCATTTCGATCCCATACTGATAGCCAAACAAACGTTCCGCTAATGTCCTGTTAAATCTTTCGACGATAGCTTGACTGCGGTGGGCCTCTCTTTCACCACGGACGATTTTGACGTCGTGCTTTGTTAAGAGTTTAGTTACCGATCCCATAAACTCGCGACCGGGATCTACTTGAAATAGTTTAGGCCATTTTAGTGGTCCGCGTTTATATATGCGACTCAGTGCATTAGCTACTTCTGTTGAATCTTTCGAGGTTAATGGCTCAGCCTCTTTGTATCGACTAGCCACATCCACTACTGTTAAAGCGTATTTATACGTTTTGCGTTTTACCTTATCGTGGGGAAGAAACAAGAGGTCAGCCTGATGAACTTCATTCGTTGTAGAAATATCAAACTTCTTCCTCGGTATATAACGCGGTGCCGGTAAATATATTTGCCACAACGCTTGTTTCTTTAACCAATCCTTGGCCACATCTTTAGATACCTTAGCCGCGGTGGCTAATTTTTTTATTGCTCCTACACCTTTCCAATATCCTCGTGGGCTATAGTAAATTTTATTCATTATTAATTAATATTGATGTTTCGTTTAATACAACTAATGACTATCATTGAATCGCATAGTCATTTACACATAAAAAATCCCCCCTGTAGTAGCAGTATAGGTATATGAATCCTGCTCCAGTGTAAGTGAGCCAGAACCCCCATTACCTATACTACTCCTAATATAATATGTTTTAAGCAGTTTTCATCAGGGAATCAAATATGGCTCCCAAAGTTACTTGGTATTTTCTTTTCTGCTTGGACCGCCTCCGTGGTCTAATGGTAGAGCGTCCGCCCGGAGAGCGGAAGGTCTGGGGTTCGATCCCCGGCCGCGTCATACCAAACGACGTTAAAAGATAGTTGTTAACCTGTCTGGCGCTCGGCATTAAGGGGCTAAAACAAGGACTGGTCGGCTCGGAGTCAGTATACTGTGTCTGAGTGGGGTATTCATGTTAAACTGCGGCATGATATCTCAGTGTGCTAGCACTATAAATCGGCATCAGTCCGGACTAGTACAAGCAGCCACACAAACACACACACGTACATGCACGTCGCTATATAAGTGCAATAATCTTGGACGCGACGTTAAACCCCATTTCACCTCACCTCACCTTTTCTGCTTGGCACTGTTTTATACATCTTCCCGAAGCAAGAGAGCTAACTGACTATAACAGTCCAGTTTCCACCCTTGCCGACCTATGATGGTATTATAGAGTTACAGTTCGGCTGGACTAACGATTCTATGCATAGTCCAATCAAAATCGCGCAAGAAAATCGAAATCCTGTTCACTAAAAGGGCTGTGCAGAATGTGCACCGACAACTCGTTGTCAACCCATTTTTTCCCCAATATTTTCATGTTTTTAATCAAGGTGCTCACGTGATTTGATACACTTCACGATGTGAGATCCGTTTTATCACAATATAGATCTTGATTATCGTCTAGATTGGGCGCCGCCTTTTTGTTTGAGCCAAATGCAAGTGATATGAGAGGGGGAACCTGATTGGACCACAGGGGAGGCATAGGAGGAACTTGTAATTGCCACTGGTGGCGCTACGATCGAGCCGAGGAATTCCAGGCTATTTCGGCAAGGGTGGAAACTTTTAAAGTCAGTTAACTCACTTGTCTCGGAAAGATGTTACATTTGTACAAGGCGGAGTAAGTTTTACTCTTGAAAACTTTCTACGCATTTTGGATATTTTCTTGGCGGTCACCAGTTAATCAATTTTAATTCAGTTTCCATCGTTTTCCCGTCTCATGCCAAATGTACAGACACAAATCTTGTTGGAAGTTAATGATTGCTTCAAAATTCGCATACAGGGATCTGCATACTAATTACTTCAACGACTTCTTTATTTTTGGAGCTTTGCAACATTCAAACGTGAATCATGTCACAACTCGTGTGCGTTCTTAGTCACTTTAGTAACGCATCTGCTCTCAAACAAGCGAAAACAATTACCTTGTTCTGTTATGTCGAATAACCTAGATTTTTTTCGTGGTTGCGTCAACATCCTATCTTTCCTTTGTAAGTGGTCTTGTTGGTCTATAAAGAAAAGTTTAGTACTGATTTCAAACAATACAGAGAAGAACAGACCAAGAATAATCATTGGAACATAATTGATCAGTTATGTTCGTCTGTTTTTAATGAAACTGTATCGAATAAACATTAACTTCAATTAGTTCAAGAAAAAAAAGACACCTTCGCATTACAGGAATATTACCCTCGTATGTTTTTGTATGGTAAGTATTATGTATTAGAAAATTGTAAAAATCCTTTATTATGTAAAGATATCAAAGTCCCCATAACAAGTTTATTTGTGATACATCTTCTGATGTTATACACCAACAGGAAATATAGTTATGCTTGTTAAAGTACGGCTTTAGTAAACCTGAAGCACGACACATGAAGACAAGCGTTATGTGTCGACAAATTCAAATTCTGCACACACCATAATGGACACACTTTGTTTCACCACTTCGAGACTTTACACTTGTGCTTCCTGGCTGACAATCGGAACGGGGAACCTGTAGAATGAAAGAATTGGTTATTTACTCGCAGATACAATTTATGTTGGATGTAACGATAGAATTCTGACATCAACTGTCAGAAACATGAGAGGGAATGCTAATTGTCGAATAGTCTCACACATTCTCTGAATAAAAAACACCAGACCTCATCCACCCAGAGTTTTCTACCCTAGCTCACGTCGTCGTCGTCGTCGTCGTCATGGCTGCCGTCTCCCGTTTTTTTCGAAAATCGACTTTTACATGACCCTGCCCAGTGATGCCTCCATGGATATCTATCCAGACAACGCGTATGAAATCAAATTGCTTATCCTCTGCATCTGGACCTCCATGGTGGGAGGTGGGAGTCAGTGAAATTGACTTTCCAATGACATGGTAAAGGTCACCCCACCCTTTGACTGGTTTGCTCTGAAACTTAAGACCGCCTCCGTGGTCTAGTGGTAGAGCGTCCGCCCGGAGAGCGGAAGGTCCGGGGTCCAAAATACCAAAATACGTTAAAAGATGGTACTTGTTGTTACCCTGTCTGGCGCTCGGCATTAAGGGGCTAAAACAAGGACTGGTCGGCTCGGGGTCAGTATACTGTGTCATGGTATCTCAGTGAGCTAGCACTATAAATCGGCATCAGTCCGGACTAGTACAAGCAGCCACACGAACACACACACGTACATGCACGTCGCAAAAAAGTGCAATAATCTTGGACGCGACGTTAAACCCTATTTCACCTCACCTCATCTCTGAACCTCAAACTGAAAACAAAATCCCTTGTGTATGAAAGCGTGGGGGGCACAATACCACAAGCACAGTATGGTGCCATTCATTATGAAAGCAAGAATATTTCTATCGAGAAAGGTGTCTATTCATCTGACGATTTGGTGAAAACCCTCAACCGTTTGATTCAGGAGCATATAACAGGTGTCTTGAAAGAACAGTCCTCAGACAGCGTCCAAAGTGATGGCAGACGATTTGTCATTGCTGCCAGGTATCCCCAAGATAGTCTTCGATTTGACATGCTTGAAGGTGGAAAGGTGTAATTCCAAGCCCTTAAAGAAATAGAACTCCATACAGGTGGACCACTCTATTCCACAGAAGTGATCAAGCCAAGGCCACTCACGAGAATGCTCGGATTTGTTCAACAACCATTCCTTTGGTGAGGATGACTATAAAACCTACACAGATACTGCTGTTCTCTTGAGCATACTGGCCCAGTGCTAAAAGGGTGCTACTCACATTGCAGGTGGCTATGTAGAAATCACAGGTCATACAAAAGCGCATCGTCTGTCAGGATTTGATACTGTGTACATTTACACCAACCTGGTCAAAGAACAAATTGTGGGCAATACGATGGCCCCATTGCTGTTATGCGTGCCTGTGTCAAAGAAGATGATGCAAGATAGTGTGGTGATTAAAAGTAGTCCTCAGCACATTCGCTACCTTGTACTGCGTAAAGGTTCCTTTGAGGGTATTAAACTCTATATCATGGACGACACAGGGCGTCCAGTGCCATTTCAAATGGGGAAAGCCATCGTGACACTTCACTTCAGACACCGCCGCTAACGTGGAATAAACATGTCGGACACTCGTTGGCACCCACGTTTGATCGAGGTTAGTTCGAGTGACATCAAACTATACAAAGGATGGTTTCTTCAGTGTGGCAGCAGGCTCGGTGGTATCTTGAAGTTGGCGTTGCCGTTCCTTAAATCTGCTGGAACATCGGTGCTTAAGATAGATAAAAAGATCTTTCCAGGGTTTGTGAGTGATATGGTTGCAGGCAAACACAAATGGTCAGAGAGCCTGAAACATCGTTGAACAGCTGCCCTGATGGATGCCTTGGAGGAAATTGAGGAGCCTAGACCACCTAAAAGATGTAAAGTCGTCCCAACCACCACCATAAACATCCATTCATCATCATGATGCGCCAAGATGCTTGTGAATGGCCCAGTTGGATCTCTTTACTGTACCCCCTGTGTCCACCTCTGTGCAAGAGGGTCAGTGGATTCGCTATAGTCCCTTGTGACACCCTCTGTTGCAGGGCCACTCCAGTTTAACATTTCCAATCCTGTGACTGCGTACATTGATTTAAGCCAGTGTTACCTGAGAGTATGCCTTCGAGTGACACAAGAAGATGGGACAGATACTGTTCTGGCAGATCTCCCTGTATCGACAGTCAACGACTTGATGCATTCCCTGTCTTGTGAAGTGTGGCTGCAGGTGGGACACAATCAGTTGGAGATTACACCTTCCATGGGCACTTACCCTTGCAGAGCCTACTTGGAAACCCTTCCGAGTTATGGTGCAGGAGCCAAAACATCTCACCTTCGATGTCCTGGATGATTTTCCGATAGTGCTGTTAAAATGGATGCCTTCAATCCTGATGCATATGCTGATGTAAGAAACGCTGGCGTCAGTGATCTTATTGTGCCCACCAAAGAAGTGGAACTGACAGGGCGTCTACACTGTGACCTGTTTCTTCAAGAATGCTATCTGTTGGATGGTGTCCCTATGAAACTGGAATTGCAACGAAGTACCGATGAATTCTCCTTCATGCGTGCTTCAGTTCCCATTTGAAACGAGTCTACATGATTCTGTTCCGAAACACTGGCCAGCTGTGGTGGCCTGAGACCTGTGAGGTTACTCTCAAGGGCTTCGCTCAAGGTCAAGAGTGGTGAAGGCATCAACTATCCGCGACACACCAACAATTTGGGTTTGGGAAATCCAGTTTGGACATGCTCTCGAGAACCCAGTCACCCTCATCTTCTATGAGGAATACGAAAATGTTTTGGAAACAGATGTTTTCCGTAATGCGATGATGGTATAAAAAGAGCAGAGACAGACGGTCATGCAACACTTTTTCTCCTCCGACATGAGACCATGTATGAACAATACAGCTTGAGCACCTTGGATTTGGAAGCCATTGTGGCTGATGACGTCCAACTTCATTCCATCTACGGGGGCACCCTGGCCAGAGATGACTTTGCCAGACTGCCCCAAAGCATACATGGTCAACACAGATCCAAGCGATCAACCTGGCACACACCGAGTAAGCATCTATCGTCCAGCTCATGGATCAGTGGAAATGATGGATAGCAACGGACTGTATTCATTACCTCTGTTTAAAGAGACCGCCTCCCTGGTCTTGAAGAAGAGCGTCCGCCCCGAGAGCGGAAGGTTCGGGATTCGATTCCCGGCCGCGTCATAAAAAAAGACGTTAAAAGAATGTACTCGTTGTCAACCTGTCTGGCGCTCGGCATTAAGGGGCTAAAATAAGGACTGGTCGGCTCGGAGTCAGTATACTGTGTCTGAATGGGGTATTTTTGTTAAACTATGGCATGGTATCTCAGTGAGTTTTCAATCGGCATCAGTCCGGACTAGTACAAGCAGCAACACACACACACACACATACACATGCATGCACGTCGCTATATAAGTGCAACAATCTTGGACGCGACGTTAAATCCCATTTCACCTCACCTTTTTTTATGAGAATAAAATATTTGTTTAACTAAACTGACCAAATAGCCTGATTGGATTTTCTTACCTATTTGGGGCGTTCTCACTTGCATAGGTTTTACAAGATTCTGGCCTCGGTTTCAAGTCGTCAGTAAGACAAAAATTATGTTCAATGCAATTCCAAATTTTGACTTGCACAATATGTTCCCGTAATTTTCAGGTGAACCATTTACATGATTTTGAATGTATTTGTGACGAGTGCCACTCAGTGCCATGTGTCTTCTTACTGCAGTGAGCACACGTAACAGAGTGTTGACACATGTCCGTAGTGTATGCACTTGAAGGATGGAAGCGGATTGGGAAGTAGATTGATTGATGTTACAGTTACCTGCCTTTCTTATTTGTGAGCAGTAGGAGATGAAAAGGAAAAGAGGTCAGTGTTTGTTTGAAGGGTTTCGTTCATGTTATCGGCAGTGAATCGTTTACCTTAAATTACACCTTGATCTTTCATTTCAGGGACAATATCTATTTCTGTCATGTCAGCAAACTTCCTATCCTGGTCTCTTATAATTCCTTTGCTGGTTGTAAGGCTTCTGTGTGAAATCGGGATTCCGACAAGCAAATTGGTGGACATAAGATTGATGTTTTTTGGTACATTCTGTGAGTAGAGAACGGGAACGCATTTTTTATGCTTCATACATCACCTGCTATTCTAGGAACTATACGCAACTTTTCTCGAACAAATCCTCTGCCTGGCCCACCTTTAAAATCATCTAAAGAAAGGTTCACCTTCTTTCATAACCAATGGACTCATGTTATAAATCTTAGGAGACCAAACTATATCTGTTGCGCAATAGAATGTAAATATAGTGTACATTTCTTACACTTTCTCTACCTGGAAAGTTTTTTTTTTTATTTACCTTAAGAGTGAGTATGTATGTGAGTGAGTATGGTTTTACGCCACTTTTAGCAATATTCCAGCAACATCATGGCGGGGGTCACCAGAAATGGGCTTTGGACATTATATATCCATGTTGGGAATCGAACCCGGGTCTTCAGCTTGACGAGCGAACGCTTTAACCACTAGGCTACCCAACCGCCCCTTTTACCTTAAGAAGTCATAAATTTCATCCTGATAGCATCGGGTGGTTTCTTACCAATTAATCTTGTAACTTCATTATTTAGTGCTGATACAACAACTGATAATCATGCCACCCATTCAATGAATCTTTTATCAGTCATCTCATGAGCATATTGACACCCAAACCTGTGTTCTGCTTATGTTCCATTTATGTTCTGTTAAATATTTCATAAATAGCTTGGCTACGATGGCCTCTTTTTCGCCACGTCTGATTATAACTTTGCACTTTGTTAATAGTGAGTTCCTGATCTCCTAAACTGACGCCCAGGATCTTCTTGAAATAACATTGGATATATTTTGTTAGGGTCCCTGTTTAAATATGCGTCCCAGTGCATTACCTATTTTCGTAGGATCTCATGAGGTTATTTGTTCAACCTCTGTGTTCCCACTAGCTTCATCTGCACGGTTAAAGCATATTTATATGTTATACATCTTACATTGTCATGCAGAAGAAACAAGAGGTCAGCCTGATGAACTTCATTAGTTTTGGAAATATCAAACTTTTTTCTCTCTGCATACATCGTTGGGTTGGTAAGTATATTTGCCATATTTATAGATTTCTTCATCTAATCCATAGCAACTTCTTCAGAAACATTAGCCGCTATAGCTAGTTTATGTATTGCCCCTTAACCTTTCCAATATCCTAGACAGGTCTAAAATCAATAAAATAGAATGGACGGAAAATATGTCTAGCAATTGTTTTTATTCATAATTTAATGATTAAATGAGAAAATACTTTAAAGCCAATGTGGCAAATTTGGGCGATGGTTAACCAGTTCACTCATCTCGCTAAAGGCCCTGTTATCTAAACACAGGCACATTGTGTTAAGCCCATTTCAGGAATCTTCCGCCGTAACATTGATGGTTTTTTTTAAATTAAAGTTAAACTCAATCCAATGACTTAAACAAACGAGCAAGACTATGATGCTGACAAACACAAGAAACGTAATCAGTGAGATTCTAATGAGCGGCCATACTTTTAGGGCACGCGTAAGGACGCATCTCTGCACTACATATTTCAACGCCTCAGACAAGTAACGAATATTCTACAGTACGTATCAGTATAAAAGTGACAAGAATATGTCCTTACTGAACTTGGTTTCTTCCGACAACTCCAGTCTTCATCACTCTCTGAATTCTTTGGCTTACCAGATTGCACAGCATTTGCTGCCATACAGATCCTGCAAACCAGAGTCTTAGAATTGAATCTTACATGACTACAACTTGAGAGTCGCACACATTTGGTGAAGCACAGTAAACTACCGTATGGCTCAAATTCAGCAAGGGGTGTTTCACATTGCTCCTCGTGTGCACATTTTCCAAATACAGTCATATCCTCCTTCACATCTATGCTGTACATTGCGACCCACGTCAAGGTAGAACAAATACAAAAAACTTCGCGTATCATTCTTAACAGCTTCGACTCCTTGATACCAAGACTGTTGCTAGTAGAATGTAAAATGTTAAACTGCTTCACAAAGTTCTGACAAATAACATGACCTGACAACTAAACTCCACTTGCACTGCCATACCCTTCTCCACTGTCCCTTTGCCCAAGGGTTTTGCCTGCCAGTGTTCACGCTTGTTGAGCAGTCAACATCAATATTTTATATGATAAAGTTAAACGGAAGTTACGCTTCAGATTTTATATATTCCAATAAAAACATTTATGTGCCATTGAAATATTGTTTGGTGCTATCTATTCACTTTGAAATTGGTCGTCGTGAGTATTATCAGTTCGTTCCATTCTCTGTGACTATCGCTGAAATGTCAAGTAGTTCAATCGTGTCATAGAACGATTAAGGACAATAACCCCAAACTAGATAGATAAAGTAAAATAAGGTCAAACACCGTTCTGTCGAAGTTGAAGGGACTTATGTAAAAACCAAGATTCGACACAACCGAAGATGACAAATAAAGAAGGAATACGCAGAGACAAAGCTGTTACTTCGAGACAAGCATAGACTCGGCACATCAAAATTCGACACTGTATATTTTTTAACGAAATTGTATATTACTTAAAAGAAAGAACACGTTTCATTATTGTTCTAAATGTATCACTCTGAAATAGCCTGGTATGATAGTCGTAAAATAACTCCTTGTAATAGTGAATCAGCCCGATGGCTCTCAGATACTACACGATGTGATGCTGTATATCATATACTACAGAATGGTGTATGTTCAGAAGCACTGAACTGTTAAATGCTGCATATTAACAAGTCCATCTGTACAGGGCCAAACCAGATCCACAGTGAGTGAGTGAGTGAATATTTATAGTCACATCGGCAATATTTCAGCCATATCGTGACTAAATCAAGTTAGACAGTAATAATACATTCATTTTTATCATAAAACCTGTCGTCAAAGGACAGTAAAATAACCAGACTATCACAGATGGACATCTTAAGACTAGTATGGAACCATATAAAAGATACTACCATAAATAACAATACATTATAAAAACGGGGCTAGGGATCGCCAGCAATTAAAGATAGGCCACCATACTAGGAACCGTTGGGACTTACAGTACTTCTGCTACCTGCACGGTTCCCCAGCAGGGTAGATCCACAGTGGAGGTTTGTATGCCTGTTCAAATTAAACAGTATGTATTAGTTATCATTGACAGCTTTTCACTTTCAGTTTCATAGTACCACACTCATGAGTGGTGTATAGGATACTGGATCGTGATAGTAAAGTTTTTGTAATGAAAGTGTATTGTCATTTATTTTCCCACCTTCAAAGTTCTTTCTGATAACTGCTTTCCTGAAGAGAGACATTTCCCACATATTGGTCTAACACAGATAATATTGTATGTGTTGACTGCAATATCATGTTTCTCTCATCGAGTAGGTGTCTACCGGGACATTAAGTCATTACATTACAAATGTAAACCTTGAAACGTAAACAGACACTTGCGATAAAGGGAGACAATTAAAGGAGAGGTAACTCGTGTTTGACAATAGTTCCGTCAAAATGTTATGTTCACTGCAGTGAAATATGAAGTGCTATGCTAGCTGCAGTGAAATATCAAGTGTTATGTTCACTGCAAATATCACTTTCCTCAACTTCAGAATATTCAGTCTTTGACGCTAAAGTATACAATGAAATAAAATATTCTTTATTGAAGTCCTATACAAATGGATAGGCCGAAATATTTTGTCATCTCAACAGTAGAAACAGATACCCACAAATGGTTGTGTGGTACCAAACTGTTTATACTAATACCAGTATCAAACTTTATACATAAAGCTATATACACTTCAGATATTTTTGTCCTGGTCACCTGTCCATTCAACATGGCAATAATTTCTCAATTCCTTGCGAAGTATACAAACATGAAATAAAACATCGAATTGTTATGATAAGGCTTTAAGCCGGTGTGACATTGATAATGGACCCGCGTTGAAAAGTGACCCCGGAGTCAGTATTCAACGTTGAAAACATACCCGGTCTCAGTTTTCAACAGACCAGTGTCAATTTTCAACAGTTGAAAAGTGACCCTGTCAGCTTAACAAGTCGTTAAATAGTGAGGAAGGCCTTGCGTTGAAAAGTGACTCTGTTGAGTTATGACCTGTGGTTTATTCTGCTTACCAAAAATACTCTGTTATCTTTAGCAGCATATGCAAATTGGTGCAAATACTCCAAGAGAGAGAGTTCAATTCCATAAAAAAAGCATAACATTCAATGAAAATGAACATAATAAAAAAAGTCGGTTATGGTTTTAACACTGAAATATTTATCCCTTGTGATGGAAAAATCAATATTGTCAAGCAGGACATGCCTGACTGTGATTCTTTCATAAGGGATACAAAACGGAGGATCCTCAACTTTTAATAAATAGTCGTGTGTATATCTCGGATGGAATGGACAATACGACGCATATTGACCTCTTCAAATCCGGACTGACACCCCAAGTAGGCGTAACCGATATTTGAGTTAATTTCATGTAATTTATTGACACCTATTTGGGTATCCCAATTCTTTTGCATCAAATCACGGATGTAAGATCTAATTACAGGTTTTTAATCAGTGTAGGGGATCAGAGGTGGTTCACGGATTTGTTGAGTACTGCTTTTGCAGCATCGGCCATTGTATTTTCTCCATCACAAGGGATAAATATTTCAAAGTTTCATCCTTAAAGGATCTTTTTAATATCAGTGTTCATTTAATTATTAACTTTTTAAAAGAAATTGAATTGTTGACCAAATTTTGATTGATATGTTTTGTATATAGTATAGTTTTTATAATTGGTAAAATAAATTTGTTAACTGAGATTGTTAGTGGCTGTATCCTCGACGGGGGTTGAAGTAGTGTAAAATTATTGTCCCCCTGAGAGGGTATGTAAGACCACGTCTTTCAAAGTATATTTATTTTGGCCACATTTTTAATAGTAGTATATATGTTCGTTTACCTTTGGCTCAATTTGTCATAATCGCCAACAGCTGATGGGATGATGTAAATCCGGCTGGGGTCCATGCAGGTAGCAAAAGTAATGTAAGTCCCCATGGACCCTAGCATGGTGATCTGCCTTCAGATGCTGGCGATCTACAGCCCATTTTTATATTGTACTGTTTCATGACTATCGAATGATATCTTTTTATTGTTGTATGCTAGTTTTAAACATTCAATCTGTGATATTCTAGTAATTTTACTGTCCTTCGCTGACAGGTTCTTATTTGGTTTACATATATGTTTAAATATTGTATAACTTCTCGTCACGATATGGCTGAAATATTGCCGATGTGACGTAAAGCATAAACTCACTCACTCACTCATTGTATTTGGCCAAAAGCAAGAACATTAAAAAACTCAAGAAATTCAATCAACATAAGGCCTATATGTTCTCTATCGCTCTCCTGGATTTTTATGCAATCATAACAAAATATGCATTTGCATTTGTATATAATACTGCAAATATTTCGAAATTCTGATTCTGTCAGCATTTAAAATGGGGGATGGCAAATCTAACAGCATACACGTGTATTTCTCTAGATACAAATGAAGCATAAAGATCTGAACCGTTTCCATGTTATGATCCAGGATAAATCATATTAAATTTATTATTCTCTTAATAAGGGATATCAATTGAGGCAAACGGCCTCACTATCCAAAATCATTTAAATCTTTTAAAATACCATGTTTCCATGTCGTGTCGTATGCTCATTCTAAATAAAAAAAGATAGACACTGCATGCTGCGTGTTAATAATGGCATTGTAAACGTATGACTGGGATCTAAACAAATTGTGAACAGTACTTCAAATCTTTCCGAAATCAAGACTGAATATTAGTAATTAGATTATTAGATTCAAAGTATCATGTTTATATGTTGTTTAACATGCATTCCATGGTTTTGCAAACGCAGCTGGTCAATGAAATCGGTCTATAATTTGAGGGATCAGTATGATCCTGTCCAGGTTTGGGTATAGGAACAACAATGGCATCATGCCATGAAGAGAGAAAGTTTCTAGAAGTCCAAATGTTGTCAAATATTAATAGAAGGGTTTCAAAGCATGTTCCTGGTAAGTGTTTCAGGAGTTCATAATGTATGTTATCAGCTCCTGTTTGCGAAGGGCTGTATGAAGCTCATGGATTGATAATATTTCATTATGATCCTCCCAATTATCAGACTTAAAATTGATAGTTTTCTTTTCTTGCTGTTTTAGATACTTTTGAAATTGGGGAACATAGTTAGATGAGGGACCCGTGAAGATCCGGGGTAGAATAGGTCTTCAGTAACCCATGCTTGCCGTAAAATGCTCATGATATCAATCACTAGATTGTCTGGTCCAGACTCGATTATTTACTGACCGCCGTCATACAGGTGGAATATTGCTAAGTGCGGCGTCAAACAACAAACAAACAAAACAAACAAACATGTTCAGTTCCAAAGTTCGCAATTGGGATAGCAGTAGGGATCAATGACATCAGAATGTGAATATTGTATTACATTTATTGATTGTATACCACTTAATTGTTGTTGCTTTCACACTAAGTTTTTGGGTTGTCATATTCATTCAATTTCGGAAACAATGAGATCTCGTCGGCGCAGACATTTGATACATGTATATCACAAATTATACGTCATAATTATTACAGAAACATTTATTGTCTGATATGGTGTTTAGTGTAGAGGAATTTGTTAGCCAAAGCTATGGAAAAAGATTTCCAGCTCGGAGAAAAGGATGTAGAAAAAGTGAAAGAAAGAAAAATAATAAGTTTGGCTAAAAAAAATTGAAGCTGTGAATGGAAATGAAGCGAGGGAATTTTGGGTTTAGCAATTTGACATTGAAGCTGATAAAGTAATTAAGATGAAGTAAAATGATTTACAGATTGATCCCTCGCACTGTACCTCAAAGGCAGATGAATTGTTGGATCTTTCCAAGCAGATTGGACTTGTTCCCGCTGAAAGGGATGTCGAGAAGGTTTTCTTACATTTCGAAAGGATGGCTAACAGTTTGAAATGGCCTCAAACTAAGTGGACCATGTTGTTTCAAAGCGTGGTTAGGTGAAAAGCTCAGGAAGTTTATTCTGCCTTACCTATTGATAGGAGTTCTTATTATGATTTGTGAGAGGGTTTATGTGGTTTTACCAGTGCACCTCTCTATTTTGTGAATTTGAAGACAGATTTGGTCTGTGGGTTGGTTGGGATTGTAGAAACTCTACCTGTTAAAGGTGTAGACTTGCTTATTGGGAATGATTTTTCAGGGAGGAGGTCTTTGGTTGATCCTATTGTTTGTCTTGAGCCTAGAACTTCGGAAGGTACTGTCAATCTTGAAAAAAGTCCAGGTATTACCTGTTATGGGTAGAGAGCAGTTAATCATGGACGGAAGATTCAGAACGTTATCTCTTTAGATGAAGCTGTTACTGCAAACACGAAAACGTTGTATTTTTCCGTATATAGTCATTGGACGGGAAAACGACGTTATTTGGACGCTTTCTAACCATCGTTTTTCCGTCCAAATAACGTCGTTATTTGACATCGGAATTTACTGGGAGAGAACGATATCATCAAGCGTCTCCCTTTCTTGATTGACATTGCCAATTAAGCAACAGCGTCTTCCGGTATTTCTACTTCTTTGATTTCATTGGTCAGTTCTTGCGTGTTAGATTACAGGCCCGAGTTTGACGCTGTGATCGAAGCACTTAGCGGAAGTACTAATCGTGCTGCGCATGCGGATTGTTTAATGCCTTGTCTAAATTTTCCGTTCTATGCATGCATGATTTCTCTTATTGTTTTACTAGATTTAATGTCACCACTATTTGACAATGATTCATAAACAGTCTTGTGATAAGTTCGGAATCGTACAGTGTCGCTTAAATTTATGTCACGTACTTGATCGGCACGCTTTTCCCATTAACTATTACAATGATAACGGTAATAATTTTAGTCAAAATAATTAGGCAAGCACTAGGCTCAGGAACGTCTGAGTATAGGAAAAGGTTTTAACTTCCGCAAGTTATATATATATATATAATCGTCAAATACGCAAACGAATATCAACCGGCTTGTCAAACTTATTTTTGTAGAAGGTGATCTTGTCAGATATGCCTATATATTTTCCGATGTATGTTTATTAATAGTTTTAAGGTCCATCCACCTATAGCTAATTGACGGGATTCCACTTTCTCATTTGTACATGACACTTTAGCAGTGTCCTGTTACTGTAAACAGATAAGTTTCAAATTCCAAACTGGTGATGTCTATTCCGACTTATGACTCTAAAACTGTATACTTTTGAAAGAAACAAGAAACTCCATTTAATTTGAAGAGCAGACCCGATTATATTGGAGACTCCGAGATGAACTTATTCTATGGATATCTAGGCCGCCAACCAAACCGATCCAAACGGGACCCGATAGCTTATTGTATGCAATATAGTCATATGGAAGTTGACCAGAATTATACATTGTATTCCGGATGATTGTGTTCTTGCATTTACTTTTAAGCCAGGTGAAAAAGGCTTAAAAGGACAGTTGTTGAATTTAATTATTAAATGTTGCCTATACACTAATCTGAACGTACTACTCATTATTCTATTTATGTCCTATGTATGTATGTATGTATGTATGTATGTATGTATGTATATATGTATGTATGTATGTATGTATGCATATACTGAACCAAATAAAAAACTTCACAATCCTAAAATTGTAACATTTTGACCAGTTATCATTGTGGGCCCTTATTGTGTATTTAAACAGTAATGGCCATGTATTGTCTTCAGATAACACCCGTTTTTGTGCAGGTGAATCGATCAAAATCATGTGCACAGCACTATAGTGGCAAAAGTGTTTTTTCACGTGCAACTGGTCACGTGGCCATAATACCGCACGTGTTTTCAGCCATACTTGTTAGCAGTCATTAACAAAAAAAGAAAAACACAAGAAAACAAAAGTCTTTACGGCCATTTGTCATGCCACACCTTTCAAATGTGCAACGTGAACGTGCCATCGGCATGTTGCAGACGGGAACGTCCGTAGCTGAAGTCGCAAGGACGATGGGTTGTAGTCGGCGGACTGTTTATGATTTACAGACGCGTCTACAGCAAACGGGTACCACCGCTGATCGCCCTCGGCCAGGTCGACCACGTGTGACGTCACATGCAGAGGATCGTCAGATTGTCTTACGTCACCTCCGTAACCGATTTTTGACCGCTACATCAACCAGAAATGAACTGTTTAGGGGTAAACTGAGTGCGCAAACTGTTCGAAACCGTCTGAGAACCCCTCACCTTCAAGCACGACGCCATACTGTGGGCCGATTCTGACTCAATTACACAGACGTCAACGTCGATTGTGGGCACAGCGACACTTACGATGGACTCAGAGGAATTGGAATCCAGTCGCCTTCAGTGATGAATCCCGATTTAATCTTCGATTTGCCGATGGTAGGGCGAGGTAGTGGAGGCGCCGTCATGAACGTTACGCCCAGTGTTGTGTACAGGAAGTTGACAGATTTCGAGGCGGAAGTGTCATGGTGTGGGGTGCTTTCTGTGGCAATGCACGTTCCAGGCTTCTTGTCATCCGTGGCAACCTCAACGCTGCTGCTTACCGCGACCAGGTACTGGCACCAGAACACCCGGTGGACCTGGTTTGATCTTCCAACACGACAATGCCAGACCCACAAAGCAATTTTGACAAGAAATTTCCTTCAGAATGCGGGAGTCAACGTCATGGACTGGCCGTCAAGGTTTCCCGACCTCAATCCAATCGAACACGTCTGGGATGCTCTTGGCAGAAGTCTGCGCACTCTCCAGGACCAACCACAGAATTTGCAAGATCTTGGCACCATTTTGCAGCAACAATGGCGTCGTCTTCCCAATCATGTGTTCACAAGCATCACAAGGTCCATGCGGAGGCGTTGTATGGCAGTTGTCAACGCACATGGTGGCCATCAGATTATCATGCTTAGGACTTATGGTTTGAACTGTTGATGTTATTACCGAATAACGTAGGTGCTTGGAACAAATTATGGTTACCACTGTTGATTAAAATCCTTCTTTGGACATTAATGATTAAAAATTACCTTCTCTGATACATTTGTCCGTTGTATATCATATATGGGATTACTTTAAAAAAAGTGCAGTTTTTAATTTGACTCAGTATAAATATATATATCGTTCTTAAGTCATACTCTCATATAACCTTATATTGTTGATAGTATTAAAGTTTAATCAACAATATCAAGAGCAGCAATTTAAACTACTGAAACACCTAAACACATGGCTGTTATCAAACGCAGGTGCAGACGTGTTGCGTAAAAACTGTATCGTGATGTCTTCAGAAATACAATTTCTTTCAATATTTATACTACGAGATAGTAATGCTAACGCTTACTCACCGGTGGAACGTAGACAATATCGGTAATACAGATATCACGTTTTTGAATGTAAATACAAACACTCATTATTTGTTTCAAATATAACACTCATACATGTTTATTGGTAAGTAACTTTCATCAGTTTTGCTCTTCATTTTAATTACTTTGTTTTCACATATACATGTAGCAATACCTATTATTACTTTATTTCTATCTAATGACACCCTGTTCTCTGAATCACGGCTCCGTGACCATCCATAACAATTATGATGAACATTCAGTTCAAGTAAATGAATGAGTTTGTTTTGACGTCACAGTCTGATCAGTGTTGTGCAGTTTGATTACACACTTATGCCAGGTCGATCATCGTGGATCCTCATTTTCTACCAAAAGAGAATCATAGTTTATATGCTAATCCATCGCTCAAGATGACCTTACTTGTTAAATCCATCATCTATCCCCCTACTTTCACCCCCCGCAACTCGAAACACCGTCCCCCTCAAGATGAATGTTTTATGTAATATCCAACACACACACACACGCACGCACGCACGCACGCACGCACGCACGCACAGACGCACGCACGCACGCACGCACGCACGCACGCACGCACGCACGCAAGCACGCACGCACACACACACACACACACAATTTTGAGTTACCAATCCCAAGTCGTCATCAATATCCGTAAATGTCTGTGATATTATTACCCATCCAACCGAATATACATTTAGTGTGCTTTCTTGACGACACTTGTTACAATTGGAAAAACCCTTTCTTAGCAAAGTACAGATTTTCGTACTTTTTGGGGTTGAGTCCCGTCCGGGATTTGAACCCTCACTGTGAGTGAGGCACCCAGTCGCCAGTACACAAAGTCAGCGATCTAAACGAGCCACTGAGGCTTCCCCCGAAAATAAAAGTCCGACAACTCTTAGTCCAGATCAAGTACTTTGTGTACCCCTCTTACAAGTGAAAAATGTCACAGCTCCCATGGCGGAAATCTTTGAACACACAATACCATTAAGAAAGTGATCAACTGTAACAAGTGTTATATTTGGCTAACACTTTCTCAGTAAAGTACAGATTCTCGTGCTTTTTAGGGTTGAGATAATAGACGTTGATGGTTGATTATCACTTGACAAATTAAAGCCAAAACTTAACTTATGAATGGGCAATGGACAATGGGAAAACGTGAGGCAGTGGTAATTAGCGCTAATTATCTGTTGGCTTCCCTTGTTACGTTTCCTCCTTTGCTATCTTCTTACTTTTGTTGTTCGAGGAAGAAGAAAATGTCCCCATCGGACTTGTTTCTTCAGTGAAATTCCTTTCAGCATGTACAGTACAATGATGTAATAAGTCAATTTGTGGATCAGACTTTACAACTCATTATCAAATGAGGGGTTCCAAGTCAACGATATTAGTTTTTCGGAACCTAGAATCTTAGTTTCGGTCCAGTTGTCTCTAAAATATGTAATGTAACATATTACATCATGTAATGTGCTAGAAACAGACGGGCATATTGTTATATGTAGGGGCGTGGTCGGGGTAAGGGGTTGCTGTGCGGGAATTCGCAATCTAGAGGTGCGTCCCTGATATATGCCATGCAACTATAATAGGACTGTTGTCTAAATTCAAAGATTGACCTTGATACGTTTCCTAGGTTTGCTGTTATGGTTCTAGGTTTGTCAGCACCATACCTGAATCACGTTGAAGTTTCCTTCCACATTGAGTGTGAGTGAGTGAGTGAGTGAGTGAGTGAGTGAGTGAGTTTGGTTTAGCGCTGCTTTTAACAGTATTCCAGTTACATCACGGCATGTCAGCTTAATGTGGGAGGAAAACCCGTCTTAGACGTTTACCACTTCGGTGATACCCACGAGCACGAGTATGGTGCTGACAAACCCAGAAACATAATCGGGTCGAACCGGGATTCGAACCCACCATCATAGGTTTCTGGCGTACCCGAGGGACGCAAATCTGCACAGCGGAGCGCGGCGTCGTGTGAGGGCAATGGACTGCTGAAAAGGCATAGGGTAGTGTCACAGTATACAGCATTGCATTCTTCGCGCTTTATTGCAGATTTGAGTGAGAGAGTGAGTTATTATTTAGCGTTGCATCGGCATCATTTCAGCCATATAGAGACGAGACCAAGATGCTATTTTCACAGGTGAGTCATCAATGCAAATTTATATTCAAACTCACATGTTATAAAACATTCATAACAAAATCATTAATACAATTCAAAACATTGGATATTGACCACCAGTAACCAATGCTAGGTCACCTCGCTGGGGATCGCTTAAGGAACCTTAGCTTCCTGCACGATGCCCAAGCAGGATTTACGTCATCACTTTAGCTACTGGTAGTTGTGCACTCTACTAGCCAATATTAGAAAAATACTCAACAATGAGTTGCCTTAATCACTGGTTGATGACAGTATAATCGATTATGAAAGGATTACATATCACACAGATGGATTTTACGGTACTTCATCCTCCTTGACAGAGCCTTCAATAAAGTCATTTGGTAAAATCATCACACAAGCATTTAATTATTCACATACATATTTGAAATGCATTGCGCAGACGAATTTCTTTCAAGTAGATTAAAGATGAGATCCCGGATACACGGAAAGAGACCTTTCAGATTTACACTCTGATAATATGAAACCCTTGCGATTGTAAGTCCACACAGTCAAGCAATATACGCTTGACGGTGACCCTTTCATCACAAGTGATACACTTATGAGGTTCGTCTTCATCTGTCTTAAGCAGAAAGTCTAGGGTAAACCGACTGTGGCCAATACGGCATCGTCGTAAAACAACTTCGGCATGTCTCACAACCAAAGTAGGTATGACCGATTGTTCGTTTTAATTCGTGAAGTTGATTGACCGCTACCTGGGTGTCTCATGAGATCTCGAATATAACTTTTGATGGTCGGTTTGAAATCACGGTATAAGTTGTGGAGATAATGGTTTGTAAAGATCTTCTTTAGCTGCGGCATCGGCTTTTGAGGTCCCTGTTATGCCATCATGACTTGGTAACCAGCAAAATATGATGTCACATGGACCAGTCAAAGGTCAAGTTCTAGTAAAAACCCTTGCAGTATGGGATGATTGAGGACATACTTTTAAGTGCCTGGAGGCATGACACTAAATCTGAGAAGATGATGAAGCTTTTAGATTGTTCTTTTTTTATGGATATAGGGCAAAGCTTTCAAAGCTTTGGCCTCAGCCATAAATATTGAGCTAAAATCTGGGATTCTTGAGGAGACAGTTCTGGTTCCAATGCTGGTGGCACTCGCAACTCTACCACCATCATTGGACCCGTCTGTAAAAAAAAGGACCTGTGAATAGTATTTTGTTTACAATTGGCTGTATGCTTGTTGATAAACCAAAGAATTTTGTTCCGATTTTTTTTAGATTGGGTCTTACTCTGGCTTCGCCTTCTAAGGCGGTAAGGTGATATATAGAGAATACTACACTCATTCTCGTTAGGTACCATTATTATAAAATGAGTGGACTTTCTATGGTATCTGGCCGAGCGAAATCAGTGAATACATTGTATATATATCGATTTTGTACATTGCATCAGCCATCTTTTTGCAGTGGATACATTGTAAAGTATATTTAGTATTCGTAAAAATGAAGCTTCAAATTTTTGCACATTCTTGCGTTTCATATTGTATCACAGAGGTTTCAATGGGCTATTGTCACACCAGATAGCATCTTTGTATGTACGACCATTGATTTTAGAGAGTAACAGTATTGTTTTAATGTGATGATACGTATACTTTATATTGGACGTTTGGACAAAATAATTCTTGTTGAGTACTTTTGCTATTTTAATTGGTAAGATTTTGATGGGCTATTCGGGGTAACATTTGTCATGCTGGACACTTTATACCATTTACCATAGCTAGTCACATTTTGTCAACGTTCATACATTTTCTGAGAATATCCTTCCAAGTAGATATATTTTCATGAAGGACGATTTATGGGTGACGAACAAGCTAGTGGAACAAGCAAGGATGTTTTAGTTTGTCATATGGATGCTGCTTAATTCTTTAACAAATGCACAATATATCAACTATAACTTCCAGCAAATGCCTAACTTATAATGTCCACTTAATACAAGCGTGAGAATGGCCAGACGTATAGTTTTCAATGTAATGTTATATTTCAATATAGGCTAGTTTGCAATTCAAACATGACAGACATCCCTTTCACCTCTCTGTGAACCGGATCTTGTGTAAGCACATATCATTAAACGTGTTTTACATATTCTGGCTAAGTTGTGAGTTGTTCAATTTTATTTTTCACGAAACCCCTAAATTCCTAAAAGTGTTGACAGTTGGTCACAATAATAAAAATGGAGATCCTGGATAGTCTCTGCGATTTACATGAGACGGTTTACACTGAGATGTCACCATAAATCACAAGAATTGCTTGTATATAAAAGCAACACAGTTTATGAGCATGTGTTAAACCCTAACACAATTGACAAATACTTAAAATACAAAATTGGCAGCATAATCCATAGACCCTAAAAAAAATATGTTATCCTTTTATCCCTTTCACTGACACGTTAACAGCTCAATTTTTACTTCTCCTGCCGGCCTTTATGAAACGCAAATGTTTTACACAACCATGTGCTCACGGCTACTGGTCTCCTTTCCTTTTGTAAGGCTTATATTAAAACTCTCAAATATATCCTCCAGGATATAGTCTACTTTCGCCACTTACATGGTGTTATTTCCTACTGTCACGGCTATGGAGCTGAGACAACGGTACCAAGGTCATCATAACGCAATTAGGGTCCAATAGAAGCACAGCCCCGCCAACCCTAATAAACATGATCAATTGAAGTCGCTCTACAGACGTTTGATGTCAAATCACACACTTTTCAATGACAATAACATTTTCCCTGGTCATGATATATCTTAACACCATCGCACAAGAGCACATAGAGTGAGAGAGCTGAGTTGAACGTTGCTTTTAACAGCATTCCAGTTATATCACGGCGTAAGACATAAGGCCAAGTAGAAATCAATAGTAGTATAAATAAGATGGTTCTGATTGATTACAACAGTACTCATATTTTGCTACAAAATCACAACCGAAAAGAAGATATGATGAAATACCTAACATAATGTGTTTTAAACAGTTTTCATCGGGAAATCAAAAATGGCTCTCCGTGTTATTTGCCATGGCCATTAAGATGAAAACAGTTGACGCATTTTGGATATTTTTTTACTCTCACCAGTGAGTCAATTTTAATGCAGTTTCCATCGTTTTCCTGTCTCATGCCCAATGTACAGACACGAATCTTGTTGGAAATTTTAGTGAATGCAACATTTTACCAAGCATTGCTTTCAAATTATTTCTCATACAGGAATCTGCATACTAATTACTTTACCGACTTCTTTTTTTTAGCTTTAGCAACATTCAAACGTGAACTGCCAGATACACAAAGGGGAATGCTGAAGGTGGCGCCTGTGGAATGAGTTTCATACCTTACGCTGATTAAAAAAAAATTCCAACTCCAGAGAAAAAACTCGTTATCGACTGTCTGAATAAACAGATGCAAAACACAAGCTAATGGTGAAAATAATGTGAAAGAATGTTGAACGCCAGGTGATCGCGAAAAGGGTAAGCACCTCCAGCCCTACAAGTGGCTCCCGCCATTTATACAATTCAATACTTCTGCAATGTCCTGTGTTGTATTTGGTGAGTTCTGACAACACTAGGTGAGGCGAGGTGAAATTGGGTTTAACGCCGCGTCCAAGATTATTGCACTGCATGCACGTGTGTGTGTGGCTGCTTGTTTTAGTCCGGACTGATTCAGATTTATAGTGCCAGCACACTGACATACCATGCCGCAGTTAAACATGAATACCCAACTCAGACAGAGTAGTATACTGACTCCGAGCCGACCAGTCCTTGTTTTAGCCTCTTAATGCCGAGCGCCAGATAGGGTAACAACAAGTACCATCCTTTAATATCTTTTGGTGCATGCACGTCGCTATATAAGTGCAATAATCTTGGACGCGACGTTAAACCCAAATTTTACCTCACCTCTTTTGGTATGATGTGGCCGGGGATTGAACCCCGGACATTCCGCTCTCTGAACGGATGCTCTACCTTTAGACCACGTAGACGGTCTCTGACTTTGCGTCAGCAATCAAATCAATGATACCATAAACAATGCCAGTTACAAAAAGTGCAGTGTCAACTCCATCAAGATCATTCACAGCTCTTTGATGCTTTTTATTCAACTTAATTCGAGAATCGATCTCCTTCTCCATTTGATGTTTATTTTCACTTATTTGTTGTAGACAAAATCCAGCAGCAGCATCCGCATTTCCAATTATTTCATCAAAGATACATAACATCATTTTACTTAAACCTCTTTAACTGGTGAAAGGACAATACCTTGAGTGTTTACATGAACCTTATTAGATGTATATTAAAGGGCATAAGTATTTGAGTGGGATAAATGCTCCTTGGTGCAATTCTCGCATGTGAAACCTGGACCCCCTCAGGGGTTATATGGGTAAATAATCCTGGCTGCATTACAAAACTACAATGGATTGCCTTTTTAAACCATTTAAACCTCAGGTCAAGAAATACCTCGAGGAGGTCTACTGGAGCATCCCCTAGACTACAAAGGGTAGCTCTCTCAGGTACTATCCTCAAATCAATAAAAACACTACTGAATTCAGAAGCCAAATTTAAGCTAAAACCTACGATTGCTGGACGACTCATTTAGGAGATAAAACCTACTCTGTTTTGTAATTTGCTATAGTCCCCTCTTATTTTAATTTTGAACCATTCAATTCTACCATGACAGGCAACAATGCTTTGAAAATGTTGCTCTTTTGTAAATGTGTAACAACACGAGGTACAAAGGTCCTCAATCTTAAAACATTCTAGAAAGTGGTCACGGGTAGTTATATATAAAGCAAATATTACTAAAGTTCAACGTTAAAAAATATATAAGTGCCCAAAACACGTAGATGTTTTAATTTCATTGCAACCTGTTGTTCGCAGTTACAATCAGCACAAAAAGTCATTCCTTGCAAATGCATAAGCCATTTCCATTGTAGGGGTGACAGGTTGTAGAAGTAGTTTTAAAATGCTAAACGAATGTATTTTTCCGACAAACTTTATGAATCAACATTCTACAATATATTTAACACGTGCAAGTCTTATAAGTTAGTTGGCATTTACCCCCTTTAATAAGAAATAAATAAAACTAAATGCCTCTCCATCGGAACTTGGATGTGGCAGGTATCAATGGCTGCCAAAGTTGTTATTTACCTAGCACTACACGAAGCAAGATGACTACCGCAATATGTGATGTGGTTCAACATTCACCTGTAGATTTACTGGGAGTGAGCATGCTTGTATGAGATTATTAATTGAATGGAGTATGACTGAAGACTGCAGACAAGCCGGCTATGTTGACAGGAGAACTATGCATGATTTGACCTGTCAATTTCAAGATTTCATGAATTCAAAGCCAGCCTATGAAATATATGAGGTACTTGTGGCCCAGAAGAAATGAATTTCATCAAGTTTGATAAGCTGTGACTTTAGTGATGTTGGGACATTTGTTTCTTGCCGTTTCCAAGGGTCGAGTGTTTTCTGATGGATTTTAAAATCTATGTTTATGTTTTACATCCGACACAGATACTTGGAGCTCTCTAATAATGCCCCGCCTTAACTTCTGGTAATGTAATAAGAAAGATTATGTCCGACCACTATTGCATTTTTCATCCTTAAGTGGAATGGCTCTTAGTAGAGTTGAAGGACTTTCAGGTTGAATATTCCGGGGAAGAATAGGTCTTCAGCAACCCATGCTTGACGTAAAAGGTGACTATGCTTGTCGTAAAAGGCGACTAACGGGATCGGGTGGTGAGGCTCGCTGACTTGGTGGATGCATGTCATCGATCCCAATTGCGGGGATCGATACTCATGATATCAATCACTGGATTGCGTGAGCGATATCTATAATATCTCATCAGATATAGTGCGATGTTGTTTATCTAGAAATAACTTAAAGTTATGCAAGAGATTACACATACAATGGTAGATCAAGAGGAAGGTAATTATGTAGCAATTAATGTTACAACAAATACTTTTGTCTACACACAAATTAATTTGTATGGACCGAATGAAGACAAGCTAGAATTCGTTAAGACCATAAAATAAATCGTAGAAAACTTGGACAGTCAGAAAATTATCATGTTTGGTGATTGGAAACTGGTAAAAAAGCTAAAAAATATCTCACTGAAATTATAGATTATTTAGATATAAAGGATCCCAGAAGGGAGTCTCATCCACATGGAAGACGTTTCACTTGGCGGCAGCCAACTCCTCTTAAGCAATCTTGTTTTGATTTGTGTTAAGTGTCACATAACCTGTAGCACCCCATTAGCGAGACAGACAAGTTTCGATTTTGGTCACTCATTAGTTTCCTTGATAATTTCTTTATCTTTACCTTTTTTTTTTAGTTGAGCATATCCCTTCTACACGATGAAGAATAGGTGGAGATGGTTCAAAAACAAATAAACTCTACTTTTCAACAGTATGAAGATACAAATGGTGTTACTTATGATAAGAAATACTCAATAAATGATTAGTTACTCTAGGAAATGTTATTACCAGAAATTAGAGGAATGTCATTATTGTTGTTAATCACCATTTCCTTGTTTTGCTTCAAATTAATGATATTTGAAAATCTACTTTACAATAAGAAATTATTTATAGGTTGGTAGTTCTGATAGTTTCCCACGTGTATAATTTATCTTATTGCTAATATACATCACTGTTATGGCGTAGGACATCCAAGGTAAAATAAGAAATAATTTATGTGCTAGTGGTTTTCATAGTTTCCCACATACATAATTAATCTGATTGTAATAATGTCGGACAATCCAAAGTAAAATAAGAAATACCCTGTCTGATCATTACAATCAAGATCAGGGAGTCCCACAAGGCAGTATCTTGTCTGTCACATTGTTTAGTATTAAGATTAGCAGTTTATCAAAAGTTTTAAATGATTCTATTGATGGTTCGCTTTTTGTGGATGATTTTAATATATCCTGTCGTGGCAAAAACATGCATACTATTGAAAGGCAACTACAGCTATGTTTAAATAAAATTCCTAAATGGTGTTTAGAAAATGGCTTTAAATTCTCCAAATCTAAAACAAACTGTATTCATTTTTGCAGAAAAAATACAAACCTCACCCAGACCCGGAATTAATTTTAGATGACACGCCTATTAAAGTTGTAAAAGAAGCCAAATTTTTAGGTTTAATTTTCGATCATCATTTAACCTTTTTACCCCACATAAAGTACTTAAAGAATAAATGTCTGAAGGCTATGGACCTATTGAAAGTTGTTTTTCAACTCGAAGTGGGGAGGGGATCAGAAAACCCTCCTCCAACTATACAGAGCACTTATCCGTTCTAAACTTGATTATGGCTCCATCATTGATGGTGGGGCTTGTAAAAGTAATCTCAAATTATTGGATACTATACATCATCAAGGCCTGAGACTTTGCCTTGGCGCCTTTAGAACCTCGCCAATTGATAGTTTGTATGTAGAAGCTGACGAGACGTCCCTTAAACACCGCCACATTAAATTATCTTTACAGTATATCTCTAAATTACGTTCTAATAACTCGAATCCAGCATATGACTGCATTTTTAATCCTCTTTATGGAAATCTCTACAATAATAAATCATCTGTTCTCCCTCCTCTTGGAATAAGACTACGTTCTGATATTTCTGCTGCTAAAATAAATCTTGATAGTAACCCCCCCACTCAGCTTTTGTCTTCTCCACCATGGCAGTTAGTGAAGCCAGTGGTGGATCTGACATTAACTAAACTAAAGAAATCTGAAACAAATCAACTTATTTATCAACAGGAATATAATCAACTACGAAACAAATATGATGCTTACAAATCTATCATTACTGATGGATCCAAGGATGGTGCTGCAGTTGCTAGTGCCACCATCATTGGATCCAGGACTATATCATCTAGAATTCCTGATAACTGTTCCATTTTTACAGCCGAATCAAAAGCCATATTAACAGCACTAGAATACATCAGTAAACAATCAAAACATAAACATTTTATTATATTTTCCGATTCTCTCTCCTGTCTTCAAGCAATTACAAATCAGTCCACTAAACATCCACTTCTAATCGAATTGTTGAATTATATAATGAACGTGCTACTGGCCAATACGACATCGTTTTCTGTTGGTTACCCAGCAATGTTTGAATTACTGGGAACACAATGGCTGATGCTGCTGCAAAAGCAGCCCTCAACAAATCTGTGAAACCACTTCTTATTCCATACACAGACTATAAGCCAGTGATTGGATCATATATCCGAGATCTGATGCAGAAGAAGTGGGACACCCAAGTAGGTATCAATAAATTACATGAAATTAAACCAACTACCGGTTACACCTACTTGGGTTGTCAGTCCAGATTTGAAGAGGTCATTTTACGACGATGTCGTATTGGCCACAGTAGATATACTCACGAATATTTGTTGAAAGGTGAAGATCCTCCATTTTGTATCCCTTGTGATGAGAGAATCACGGTCAAGCATGTCCTGCTTGACTGTATTGATTTTTCCATCACAAGGGATAAATTTTTCAAATCATCATCTCTCAAGGATCTTTTTTATATTATTTATTGTCATTTAGTTATTGGGTTTTTAAAAGAGATAGAATTGTTCAATAAATTTTGATAATATGTATTGTATAAAATGAATGACTTTTTACAATTGGTAAAATGAAATTATATCTGAGTTTGTTACTGGCCGTATCCTCAAAGGGGGTTGACGTAGTGTAAAATTATTGTCCCCCTGAGAGGATACTGTAAGTCCATGTCATTCAAAGAATATTTCTGCCTACTTCTCTTTTAAACGTAGAATATTTGTAGTTTTACTTGTGGCTAACTTTGCATACAGTCGCCAGTTGCTGAAGGGATGATGTAAATCCTGCTGGGGTCCATGCAGGTAGCAAAGGTACTGTAATTCCCCATGGTTCCCAGTATTGTGGTCTACATTCAGTTGCTGGCGATCTATAGCCTGTTTTTATAATGTAATGTTATGTATAGTGCTATTGATTTTATGATTACATACTAGTTTTAAATTTATTTCTGTGATCAGTCTAGTTATTTTACTGTCCCTCGTTGGCAGGTGTTTTATATAAGTTTCAATATATGTATTATATTTAGCTATTGATAGTCACGATATGGCTGAAATATTGCCGATGTGACTTACAATTTTAACACACTCACTCACTCACTCAGATTTGCTTAGTGAATTTGAATGATCAGTCCATGACGACCTCTGTGGAAGTGACCATTTTTCATCAAACAATAGCTCCTATTGATGTTCCTCCATCATTCAGATGGAATTTCACAAATGCTAACTGGTCTTTGTTCGAGTTACTCTGTACGAGCAAATTAAATCCTGATCGTTTTGTTGATGATCCTGATTCAATGAAATTGTTCTCTAATGAACTAAACAAAATAGCTGATGAATGTATCCCCAAATCCTCTGCAAATCCACACACCCGTAAACCAGGGTTTTATGATACCTGCATGCAAGCTAGAAAGGCACGGAAGAAAGCTGAACATTATTTCCGTCGCCATCCTTTGGTGCATAATGTAAACAAATACAAACTTCTAAATGCTAAAGCACGGCGTACATTTAATCAAAATAAACGGCAAGCTTACGTTTCAAACATAAATTCACGAACCTGATGCCCAAGGTATTGAACATGATTCAAAACATCAAAGGTAGTGGATAAAAATCTGGCATTCAACATCTTAAAAACGAGAATGAATTATTAACTGATACATCTGATATTGCGAATAAACTTGGTGAAACTTTGACAAAACATTCTTCCTCATCCAACAGTGTACCTAAATTATGGGGAAGATTACAATGAAATATGTTCTATTCATGAACTACATACTGCCCTGAGACAAGCTCACGATACTGCTACAGGAGCTGATAACATACACTACTGCCATAGAGTTCATTCCCCTAACACCCGTTGAAAACGCGTGTAACACGCATGTGACACGGGGTGCTCAACGGGTTGCACACGGGTTGAGCACCCGTTGAACACGCTAGTGGAAAGGAGGTGCAGCGCGTGTGCAACCCGTTGAGCACCCTTGGGTCACTCGTTCCACACGCGTTTGCCATACGTGTAACATGGGACCAGGTTTCAGTTGAAGTTGGCAAATATCTCAAATGAATAGTGAGATAAATCAAAACAGTGAGAAGTGAATCTTGAGTAAATGAGCGGCCATTGACCTGTGTTCACCAGACCATAAACACAAGGTCGGCCCGTCTTAATTTGTGCTCGGTTGCTGGACTTTTATGGCATGAACCATTCCACGAGGGTCCAGTCTAGACATTGAGGCTACCCGACAGTAGAACAGTAGTGAATTTAGAAGCGCGTTTATTGTTAGGGGAACCCCCGAGTTGACACGATTGCGACGTCGCGTGTTGGTAAATGTTCGCCATAAGTGAAGTGGTTGTTTGTGGATTGCGGACATTTTCGTTTTAAGTTTTGCCCACGTGAGTCATTCCAGGTGATTGCAAATAAAAGGTTTTTCGTTTGCCAAATTTATGCTTTAGATAGTACAATTATGATGGAACAGTCACCACTATTTGTGTCTTATTATTTCACGTAGGAATATGTCACAATTCCCCACACCCCACTTTCTGTTTGGTATTTTGTAAGAATTTTTAAGCGAAAGATTTGTATGGTACTCTAACATTTATCACTAATTCAAAGAGGATATTTGAAATAAATATCAACAGCCATGTCGTGAGTGAGTGAGGTTAATTAAAGTCACGTCGGCAATATTGCAGCCATAATGTGACTTGAACAAGTTATACAATAGGTATAAATACTGTCGACGAGGGACAGTATAATAACTAGCAATATATCACAGATTGACTTAAAACTAGTAGTAAAACATTAAAAAATATTGAGGTACGATACAATATAAAAATGGGGATATAGATCGCCAGCAACAAGGTTAAGATCACCATACTAGGGACCAAGGGGACTTACGGTACCTCTGCTACCTGCATGGTTCCCAAGCAGGACTATTAGAGGAAATTGGTTGTGAGTACTTATACCGTGTTGATAGGATATCTTTAGGATTTTAATCCTTTCTTTCTCTGTGGGCAATCCTTTCAAGTCGATGGAAGGAAGTCACTCAATCAGGTCATGACAATGGTTATCCGCAAGGCTTGGGATTGCAAAAAGATCACGAGAGGTGTTGATCGAGGCTGGACATGTAGCATACAGCATTTCCAGTGAAGGCTGGCACTTCGTCTTTCTTTCACTCGGTATTAAAAAACCTTGATTTACAAGGCTACGGTCACCACGCCATTCACAGATGCATTTGTCTATTTACTATGAAGTTGTTTAGTGTTCCCAGTATTTATATACTATCTCACTGATTGTTTGTTAACTGGTCACTGCAAGTGCCTTAAGTATTTAAATTTCAATGAACTGAGATTATTCACATGTTAGCTTTCAGAGGTTGTGATGGATACTTGTAATATCCTCAGTTTACTCACTAACTACAGTGAGCGTTTTTGGCATGACTGCTAAAAATGGTGTAAAACCATGCTCACTTACTCACAGTAACTGTTAATCATCTGTGACGATCAAACTTAGTTAGAATCCTTGTTCACCTGTGACATCTTACACCTGGTGACATCTTAGTAAACTTGACAAGTGAGGATGACTTTTAATATTCATATTATGATGGTTTATCAAATTCTAAATAAAACTTTAATAAAATTGTGCTACACTCTCTCGAAAAATGTATTGTCTGTGGGTAGGTTTAAATTTCACGTAACACCAGCATTTTTTTCAGTTATATTACAGCGAAATAATTGCCAGCTTTTTGGATTTTTTATTGTGTAGACAAATCAGTCAAGTTTGCATCAATAGATGAATAATTTGATAAATGTGTTACCGATTAAAAACTTAAGACATAGAGACAGGAGGGAGTCAATATATAACTAAAGTTATGGTCCTGTAAAGACGATTGACAGTTAGAAGGTTGGAGTAAATGACCCTATGTGTAGGGTTAATAATGTTTGACATGTTTAAACTCACTTTAAGGCACACGCCGAGTCAAAACTGGCCGCCCTGATTATGTTCTTATTTTTGACAGTTATTATGCTCGTGGATTTCAGAAATAGATATGATTTTTTACTTAGATGTTATTACAATACGCGAAAATGTCTTCAACGTCCACAGTTTGTTTAATAGTACACAAATAGTTGTGTTACAATCTATCAACGTTTTCGGTTATTAAACACAATATTTGAAATGAATTGATGTAAATAATCTAGCCTGCTGCCCATGTAACTTAAACATATTTATGTATGATCTTCATATGCCACTGTCTGTGGCCAGAAAAGCAAATAAAGTTATATCTTATGACCTCTATTATCCCTGCTGACGCTATCATGATGTTCAATTTCAGTCTGCCACACCAACCATGAACAAGCGTATTGCATGTGTTGATAAACCACACTGAGGCATAAACATTTTTGTAGATATGAAACTTTCTAGTTAATTGTTGACATACTGGGCACACATACATAACAAAACCCCTTGACCAATGAATTTGTGCCCTAATATGCACCAAGAAAGAATCTTGTTTATTTTCAGGCCATCCTGATCATCGTTTCCTCCTACTACATGCATGGGTGGGTTGCGTCCCTGTGTCGGCGGAGGACGGGAGTCTGGTAGTTGAGGGCACTGGTTCCTGGAACTGTGTTCCTTTGCCCAACACACTACTTCGACCGTTACTTCGCCTAGACGGGTGGTAAGATGGGCCCGGTCTTATCAATCGGCTGGTCATGCCAGACCCTGTGCGTAATATTGTCTATGCACACCTGTGTTGTATTTTAGTGTATATTTTGGTCTTGGCCGTGCATTACTTGTATGAATTCTCAGTTTTGGATTGAATAAATTGCCTAGAGTCTTACGCCAGAAGGCGGTGGCTCATGGGCCGATCTGGTAATGTTGACCTCTGTATTCTGTATGTCTCCAGTTTTTTGTCATGGACTGAACCTGCCTGGCACTACATCTGGTGGATAAATATAGATATTCAAGTCATATTTGCTGGAGTATCACATCCCTGTATCCCTGGTGTTTGCATGCTGGAAATCCGATGCGCTACAACACTGTCCTTGTTGACACTCGATGGCGGGTGGGGACCAGGGGTGCTGAATCATTTTTTTTTCAACATGGCTCTCCCACAATCTGGTTCATCTCGTAATGAAAAAAAGAGACGTCTTGAGGAAATTGAAATTGCAACTGGAAATCTTTCCCAACATATTGATTCCTGGGCTAAATTCCTGGTGATTGAGGCTACTGATAACTTACCCATCAAATTGAACCCTTTTGCTGTTTCTAAGGCTGTGTCCGGGATTTGCGGTGAGGTCAAGAACGTCACCCGTCTCCGTAGTGGTTCGCTTCTTGTGGAGTGTGCACGGAGACAGCAATCTCTCAATCTTTTATCTATCTCTACATTTGCCAATATTGAGGTTGCTGTGTCTGAGCACAGAACATTAAATTCTTGTCGAGGCATTGTTCATGACAGGGCTTGTTGTCTGTCCGACATGTCAGAAGACGAAATCGCTACAGAGTTGGAAGACCAGGCTGTTACTGCAGTTAAACGTTTTACATTCAAGAAGGATGGTGTCATAACCAATACAAATACGTTTCTCATGAAGTTTGCCCGTACAACCCTTCCCCAGTCAATTAAAGCAGGTTACTTCCACATCGGAGTGGATGTGTATGTCCCCAATCCGCTCCGATGCTACTAGTGTCAACGTTTCGGTCATGGCTCCAAATTTTGTCGTAACTCTGTGGTATGTCATCGTTGCGGTGCCAACCATGAGAGCACTGACTGCGAAACTGATTTGAAATGTGCTAACTGTTCTGGCCCACATGTTGCTTCATCTAAATCTTGCCCTGTGTGGCAGATTGAATCTAAAATAATGACACTGAAATGTAAAAGGAACATACCCTACCTGGATGCATACCCTACCTGGATGCAAAAAAACTATTGAAAGATCAGACCACGACTCCATCAATTATTTCTTACTCCGCTGCAGTCTCACGCCCTGTAGCAACATCATCTATTTCGTGTCAGACTGACTTGACATGGGTCAAGTCAAAACAACCTGTTGCTACTATTCCAAATTCCACTATTTCCAAACCTATTCCTGCCATCAGTCAATCAAGTTCAGGTTGTGACTGAGATTAGTCTGAGACACAATCGCAAACGTCTGGGAAGCAACCAGTAAATCTGAAAAAAAAGAGAAAAAGAAATTGAGTAGAAAACAGACACCTATTGTCCCTTCGCCTTCAGATGTTCCTTTACAGAACTCCTTTGGGCCTCTGGACATGGAGGTTACTCTGTCCTCTCAGGACGGGCGGAGGAGTAGTTCCTCCTCACATTCACGCGAGCGTTCTTCTATTGAGCCGCCATGACTCAGTTGTCCAATATAATACAGTGGAATTGCAGAGGACTTAGGCATAATTTTAATGAGATACAATTATTGATACAGGATCTTCAACCGTCAGCATTATGTCGTCAAGAAACATACCTGAAAACTACAGATCAGTTTACCTTAAGACAGTACGATGATTATCATTCCTTTTCTCCTCCTGGAGATAAAGCAACGGGAGGCTCAACTATCTTGGTGTGGCAGGGCATCATACATAGTCCTGTCCCTCTTAATACCAATCTTCAAACTGTTGCTGTTCGTCTGACTCTGCACATTGCTTTTGCGCTGTGCTCCTTATATATTCCTCCTTCATCTTATCTTCGACAGTCTGATCTTCAAAATCTATACGATCAATTTCCAAAGCCCTGCATTATCATGGGTGATCTGAACGGTCACAACCCGTTGTGGGGAAGTACAAATGCTAATAATAAAGAAAAAATCATTGAGGATTTTCTTTCTGACAATAACTTATGTATCTTTAATGATGATTCCAGCACCTATTTACATCCAGCCACTGGAACTTATTCTGCCCTCCATCTGTCACTCACGGACTCAAACTTGTATAATGAATTTGCATGGTCAGTCCATGATGACTTCTGCGGGAGTGATCATTTTCCCACTATACTTAAAACTGTTAATCCTACTGATGAGCCACCATCATCCAGGTGGAACTTTACCAAGGCTAATTGGTCTTTATAGGTGGTACTGTGTACTGCCAAATTAAAACATGACATTTTCCAGAATATTCCAGATCCGATACAGTTGTTTTCGGATTTACTGAATGACATTGCTGACCAAACCATTCCTAAGTCCTCTGTGAATCCCAATATTCGTAAACCATGGTTTACTAATGAGTGCAAACAGGCCAGAAAGTGTAGGAAGAAAGCAGAAAAATATTTCCGCCGACATCCTACAGTCCATAATTTGGATAGGGTTAAAATTACAAATGCCAAGGCACGACGTTCTTTTAAACAAAATAAGCGGCAATCTTGGAGCAACTATGTCTCCAAGATAAATTCCCGTACACCCATGTCCAAGGTGTGGAACATGGTTCAGAAAATAAAAGGCAAAGGCTCAAAATCTTCTTTTTATCATCTTAAGGATGGTGATCAGTTATTAACTAATAAAACTGAAATTGCAAATAAACTTGGAGAAACGTTAGCCAAACATTCTTCATCATCAAATTATGTCCCGGACTTTAGAAAATATCAGAAACAACAGGAAAAGAAAACAATACATTTTAATTCGGACAATGGTGAAGACTTTAATGAAGTATTTTCATTACATGAGCTATGTACTGCCCTTGGACAAGCTCATGATACAGCAACAGGAGATGATAATATACATTATCAGCTCTTGAAACATTTGCCTGAATCATGTCTCAAAACCCTTTTAGACCAGATATGGACTTCAAGGAATTTCCCTCCTTCGTGGCATAATGCCATTGTAGCCCCCATACCCAAACCTGGCCGGGATCTTACAGATCCCTCAAATTACCGTCCTATATCTGTAACCAGTTGTGTCTGTATGACCATGGAACGAATAGTAAATAATAGATTAGTTTGGTATCTGGAAACAAACAATCTTATTACTAATATTCAATGTGGTTTCCGGAAAAACAGAAGTACTATAGATCATTTAGTACGGTTAGAATCCTTTGTTAAAAATGCTGTAGTAAATAAACAGCACGTAGTATCCATATGCTTTGATCTCGAGAAAGCATACGATACTACCTGGAAGCATGGCATTTTACAGGATCTACATGACTTTGGTTTGAGAGGTCGTTTACTCCATTTTATATCCCATTTTTTAACTGACAGGCAATTTCAAGTCCGTGGGGGTACAACCCTGTCTGCCCCACTGTAGACGTCCTTGACGGTGGTTTCCTGTCAAAATGGGATGTCTGGCGGGTATTCTGGCGACAATCCCTGCACATCTGAGGCGACGACGTACGGTTTGTGAAGATATTCGTCAAAGGCCAGGGGGGCTTCTTGCAGTCACTGTTGCTGGCTGAAATCCATTTCGAAGGTGGGTTGTTCGAATCCAGTTGTCTTGTCGATTTTGGGTTACTCGTGGCCTGCCACTCCTAGGATGGTTTCTGACTGCATTTGTCTGTTGCCAACGTTGCCATAAACACCAAATGGTGTTAAATTGTCTTGCAACATCACATTGACTCGATCCTGCTTCAAGCATACCAATGGCTCGCAGACGCTCATTTTCGGAGAGGCATGGCATTTCGTAATGTTGAATAATTGCGTAATTTTGTTGTTTTTCTGAGTGGTTGTTGTCAGCGCGATACTAAACAATGCATATGGAATCCCGTTGACGCACATGTTTTTATACCAATTCATGTGTGGTAAATGAAATGCATTGGGCTTGCATAAAAGTCAATCAAAACTCTTTCTGTTTTTATGTTTTCTGCAACCAACTGTTGGATCAAACCATTGAAATACAGGTAACAGTCAGGGGACTATCTGTGCAATCAGCCATACAGTTTAATGTATAGTCTAAAGTCACAAATGATGATGTGTATATATATATATATATATATATATATATATATAGACCCGTGAAGATCCGGGATAGAATCCTGAATCCTAGATCCTGGAATATTGCAGAGTGCGGCGTAAAACAACCAACCAACCAACCAGCCAATGTATACATGTATATATATTTATATATATATATATACAGATAGTCCCGACTGTTACCTGTATTTCAGGTAAATATAAATCAGGAAAAACATCTGTTTAACCTTTGTTGATAGATAAATTATGCAATAACACACTTCTTTTGTTTTATGAATGAAGGTCGGGATTTATTATAACGTTTATCTCAGCAGAATCTATGTGTCTATATATTCTTTGTGTATGTATTTTAAATATCTTTTTAAAAAAGAAGAGAACGTACACTACAACCTGAAGAACAAATACGATTTTGTCTCAGGCTATTCGTGATACAAGCCATGGTTTGCTACAAGCAACTCCACATGGTGAATTATTCTGGGCTGGCTGACTCAAGAACTGAGTTTATTAATCGGGGATAGGTGTGGTTGTGATGACTTTGGTTCGGTAATATGGGGTTACTGTGGTTGTTGTGTAGTAATAGGGGGTTAGTGTGCTTGTTGTGCAGTAATATGGGACTCAACCCCCCAAAAGTACGAGAATCTGTTCTTTACTAAGAAAGGGTATATCCCAAATAAAGCATCTGTTACTTTTGACCACTTTCTAAATGGCACTGTGTATTCACACTGAGGAGGTGGTATAGGTATAAGGAAAAGAAATTACTGATATGAAATTCTTTTTTTATAAGGAACGTTTTGTAGTATATACTTTGTCCTTCATCAGGTGAATTAATGATAAGAAACAGAGAACATATTATACATGTTCCTGTTTTAACCACAAATGGTTGACAATTAACAAGGAAAGCCAACAGCTTATTGGCACTGATAGGTGATTCGCAAGGGGTACATGGAAGAGTTGACAGTCAGCGAGCCAATGGCAGGGGCACCAGCAGCGCAAGTCCCAACCCCAGATGATGAATATACCAGATCACCTGCAACTGTGGTCATCAACTACCCGTAGAAACCCTCAGACCCCCTCCCCAACACCAGACTCAAAAAACATCATACCTCTGTCAACAAACTAGACCTATTTCCGAACTCATAAAGAAGAACCATGGCATGTTGTGGGAAGCAACCAAAGTCCTGTCTACCAACTGGAGACACAGACCATTATAAGAAGTCATTTAAATCAGGAGACACCAGCCAGCCATGAACCGTGACCAGGGAACCTATCTGCCCAGTGCTTGGAACGTATTCCTTTGAATATTGTCTGTGCTAATTATCCAGCTAGCTTCAATTTTCCCAATGTCATATCTATTTCTTTTACCTATAAGTGCTATTTACCCTCTGCCTACCGTTTGCCCACTGCACATTAATAATTTAAGTGACCTATCAGCACATATTAATTGCTAAGTGTTAGCTTTCATTTGTCCATTTCAAATCACCTATAAGCGCCAATTAACTGTTGGCTGTATCATCGGATAAACGAGTGGTTGTTCTCTGGTGTTGACGATTTATAACCTTTTATGAAATATTCTGTTTTGTTATCTGCTGCAATACTGAATTTGATGATGTTACCGCATTGATAAACTGTAAAAGTGTGTTTAGATTTGACAAATGTTTAAACACACTTAGCTCTTAACGTGTTTCTGATTATACCTCTAAAAGGAACAATGTCTTCGTGTGTTTTACTCAACACGTTAATGACATCTAACACCTAGTCAGGGGCTCAATATCCGAAGAAATCAACATATCTTGAACATAAACATGAAAAGTGTGGAATATAGTTATTGGTTTCATTCATTAGTTACCCCCTCCCGCTCGCGAGTCAACACGAGGTACGTTTACTTAAAGCCACTGTAGTAACAATCGTTATATCAAAAGTCCAGGTGAAACACATTTAGACATTATAAACTTGATTATCTGAATATTTTATCCCTTTCTCTGATAAATACAGCAGCAAGCAAATGTACATATTTGACCGTACATGTTTAAGCTCTTGCTTGGTGTTGATGTTGTCGCATTGTAAGCATCGCAGAGTGCCCACTACTCATATGAAGGCAGAGATCATATTAGATGCCCAAATATAAGCTGAGATAATGATTAGGATAAGATCTTATACAAATTATTTGAACTAACATTCTTGTATCACTTAACGATACACTGCTTGTGCCCCAGGCTTTAATAGAGTAATTGTACGAAGCTGAGGTAATCAAGGCTGGTTATTTACTGTTTTGTATTAACTGAGTCGGGAAAGGCAGTTGCGTGCTTGTAATTGTGATCAAGAAGAACATTGTGAAACGTAATATTCATATGTTGATATCTCAACATTGCTGACACAAACGGGTTTGTTTGGATTGAGCCCCCGAGAAATGTCCCTAAGCCCTGCTAGAGCATTCGTTCTCCTGCTCTACTTTTGTACATCCAGGATGACCTAGGGTATGTCCAGGCTTCCAACACTGACAAGGCAGCTACAATGTTATCACCTACAGAAGAAGCTGGAAGTAACACATGATGAGAGCCATGTTTCAGACGACAATATGGTTGCAGACACATATCTCATTTCATCTGCAGTGACAGATGGTAAGTCGTCTCCAGAAAGTGTCCTTGTCTCATGCTGTACTGCCACGTACTGAACCCTGCACCAACTCTGGTTGCCAAACCTCTACACCAACTCTGGTTGCCAAACCTCTACACCAACTCTGGTTGCCAAACGTCTACACCAACTCTGGTTGCCAAACCTCTACACCAACTCTGGCTGCCAAACCTCTACACCAACTCTGGCTGCCAAACCTCTACACCAACTCTGGCTGCCAAACCTCTACACCAACTCTGGCTGCCAAACCTCTACACCAACTCTGGTTGCCAAACCTCTACACCAACTCTGGCTGCCAAACCTCCACACCAACTCTGGCTGCCAAACCTCTACACCAACTCTGGCTGCCAAACCTCTACACCAACTCTGGTTGCCAAACCTCTACACCAACTCTGGCTGCCAAACCCCTACACCAACTCTGGTTGCCAAACCTCTACACATGAAGACGAAGCTGAAGGCTAGGGTGACAGTGGCAATGGCAGTGATTTCATATATCTTACTGTATTGGAGATTTGTTAATGGGTTACTGACAATCTTGAAGCAATTTGCAATAAGTGTTCCACATTTACACTTCAAAGTAGAGTTGGTGTAGAGGTGTTGTTGTTGTGCAGTAATATGGGGTGACTGTGGCTGTTGTGCAGTAATATGGGGTTACTGTAGTCGTGCAATAATGTGGGGTTAGTGTGGTTGTTGTGCCATAATATGGGGTGACTGTGGTTGTTGTGCAATAATCTGGGGTTACTGTGGTTGTTGTGCAGTAATCTGGTGTGACTGTGTTGTTGTGAAGTAATCTGGGGTGACTGTGGTTGTTGTGCAGTTATCTGGGAAGCCGGTTGTTGTGCAGTAACATGGTGTAACTGTGGTTGTTGTGGAGTAATCTTGGATGCCGGCTGTTGTTGAGTAAACTGTGGTAACTGTGGCTGTTGTGCAGTACTACTGGGTTCACTTGGGTTGTGCAGTAACATGGTGTGACTGTGATTGTTGTGCAGTAATATGGGGTGACTGTGGTTGTTGTGCAGTAATCTGGTGTGACTGTGGTTGTTGTGCAGTAATCTGGTGTGACTGTGGTTGTTGTGCAGTAATCTGGTGTGACTGTGATTGTTGTGCAGTAATCTGGTGTGACTGTAGTTGTTGTGCAGTAATCTGGAGTGACTGTAGTTGTTGTGCAGTAATCTGGTGTGACTGTGGTTGTTGTGCAGTAATCTGGGGTGACTGTCGTTGTTGTGCAGTAATCTGGGGTGACTGTGGTTGTTGTGCAGTTATCTGGGGTGACTGTGGTTGTTGTGTAGTAATCTGGAGTGACTGTGATTGTTGTGCAGTAATCTGGGGTGACTGTCGTTGTTGTGCAGTAATCTGGTGTGACTGTGGCTGTTGTGCAGTAAATTGGAGTGACTGTGATTGTTGTGCAGTAATCTGGTTTGACTGTGGTTGTTGTGCAGTAATTTTGGGTGACTGTCGTTGTTGTGCAGTAATCGGGGGTCACTGTGGTTGTTGTGCAGTAATCTGGGGTGACTGTGGTCGTTGTGCAGTAATCTGGTGTGACTGTGGTTGTTGTGCAGTAATCTGAGGTGACTGTGGTTGTTGTGGAGTAATCTGGGAAGCCGGTTGTTGTGCAGTAATCTGGTGTGACTGTGGTTGTTGTGGAGTAATCTTGGATGCCGGCTGTTGTTGAGTAAACGGTGGTAACTGTGGCTGTTTTGCAGTACTACTGGGTTCACTTGGGTTGTGCAGTAACATGGTGTGACTGTGATTGTTGTGCAGTAATCTGGGATGACTGTGGTTGTTGTACAGTAATCTGGTGTGACTGTGGTTGTTGTGCAGTAATCTGGTGTGACTGTGGTTGTTGTGCAGTAATCTGAGGTGACTGTAGTTGTTGTGCAGTAATCAGGTATGGATGTAGCTGTTGTGCAGTAATCTGGTGTGACTGTGGTTGTTGTGCAGTAATCTGGTGTGACTGTGGTAGTTGTGCAGTAATCTGGTGTGACTGTGGTTGTTGTGCAGTAATCTGGTGTGACTGTGATTGTTGTGCAGTAATCTGGTGTGACTGTGGTTGTTGTGCAGTAATCTGGTGTGACTGTGGTTGTTGTGCAGTAATCTGGTGTGACTGTAGCTGTTGTGCAGTAATCAGGTATGACTGTAGCTGTTGTGCAGTAATCTGGGGTGACTGTGGTTGTTGTGCAGTAATCTGAGGTGACTGTAGTTGTTGTGCAGTAATCTGGGGTGACTGTAGTTGTTGTGAATTAATCTGGGAAGCCGGTTGTTGTGCAGTAATCTGGTGTGACTGTGGTTGTTGTGCAGTAATCTGGTGTGACTGTGGTAGTTGTGCAGTAATCTGGTGTGACTGTGGTTGTTGTGCAGTAATCTGGTGTGACTGTGATTGTTGTGCAGTAATCTGGTGTGACTGTGGTTGTTGTGCAGTAATCTGGTGTGACTGTGGTTGTTGTGCAGTAATCTGGTGTGACTGTAGCTGTTGTGCAGTAATCAGGTATGACTGTAGCTGTTGTGCAGTAATCTGGGGTGACTGTGGTTGTTGTGCAGTAATCTGAGGTGACTGTAGTTGTTGTGCAGTAATCTGGGGTGACTGTAGTTGTTGTGAATTAATCTGGGAAGCCGGTTGTTGTGCAGTAATCTGGTGTGACTGTGGTTGTTGTGCAGTAATCTGGTGTGACTGTGGTTGTTGTGCAGTAATATTGGGTTAGTGTTGTTGTTGTGCAGTAATATGGGGTGACTGTGGTTGTTGTGAAGTAATCTGGGAAGCCGGTTGTTGTGCAGTAATCTGGTGTGACTGTGGTTGTTGTGAAGTAATCTGGGGTGACTGTAGTCGTGCAATAATGTGGGGTGACTGTGGTTGTTGTGCAGTAATCTGAGGTGACTGTGGTTGTTGTGAAGTAACCTGGGAAGCCGGTTGTTGTGCAGTAATCTGGTGTGACTGTGGTTGTTGTGGAGTAATCTTGGATGCCGGCTGTTGTTGAGTAAACTGTGGTAACTGTGGCTGTTGTGCAGTACTATTGGGTTCACTTGGGTCTGGTGTGACTGTTCTTCATGCACGGGAATATTGTTTGGCTGCAGTTGCCGCGGTGGTGTATGTGTCGCAGATTGCAATATGTCTGAGACTGTTTATAATCTTCACCCATAACCTATAGTTTTGTGGATTGAATGATCAATATTAAATTCAATTTATAATGAAACCATCCATTTCCTCTGTTTTGCAAAATTTATAAATATATTTCCAAAAGTGGTTTTCCTCCTTATCAGGAACAGGCTAATGTCATCACTACTTTATTGAGTAGGTGTCATTGGATATAGGCTTGAGTTTTCTAAAGTTAAAAAGAGTGATATCTTCATTTCAGTAAACATAACACTTGATACTTCACGTGACGCTTTGGCGAGAATTGAAAAGGCAGGCAATGACAGATGGTATTGTTTTAGTTCATATCGCTTCTTATATGTTTTTTTTAAATATTTCCTTATACAATGCTGTACAAATGAAAGTGTTCTAATATGATGATATCCTTAAATTTCATGTTCAAGTTTGTTCATGGTGTAGCCTCGTGGTTGTAACGACAAACCCCCGGGTTCGATTCCCTACATAGGTACAATGTGTGAAGCTTATTGCTGGTGTCACCAACCGTGACATTTTTGCGTCATTGCTAAAAACGGGACAACCCTATTTTCACTCTGAGAAAAAATTGAAAGTCATCGGCTATGTGCTCACTTAGGCGTTTGATCCAGAACAGATTTAAAGATTTTTTTGGAACGGTATCAATACGTGTTACATCTGGACAGACTAGTTTAATTTAAGTTCGAATTAGAAAATAAATTCCCCAAATAGGTGCATAAGACTAATGACATCCAGAGTATATGTATCCAATGTCATGTTTCTACTGACACCAACAGCTGTGTTCAGTGAGCTGTACATGTATTAATTGTTGGAAAACATCCAGGGCATTCGTGTATTTGATATATATGTTCAGCATCTATGTTATGGCTGATCAGTATTATATTTTTGTTATGCTAATGAAGTAAAATAAAGAATATTTCTAGAAAAAAAATATTTATTGATAATATGGCATTTTGTTGGTACATATCACAAATTGAAATTTGATCGAACAAGAAGACGAACTATCATACAGTAGTGGTGTTTGCAAGAACTTACAGAAACAGACGATTCAATGCTGTTTTCTAAATAAACAAGTAAGTCAAATCTCTTTCTGCAGTAAACCACAAAAGTTATTCAGATTTGTATTGTCAGCGTTGGTGAATACAACCTGGATATAGTAACAGTGCTGTTGCATAAATTTATTTAGATTTGATTAGTAGCTTAATAAAAACACCCACAGACACACTGATGTGGCATTATTCATTCAGAATCATCCCTTTCTGAGGTGAATCTTCTGGTTGTTCTGGGGAGAATTATTCATCATCCGGTCGGCCTATTGTCTAACATGTCTGAGCAGGATCTTCGTAAATATTGCTGGCGTCACTGTGAAATGCGGGTACCTGAAATAATTTATAACATCTTGTTATTCAAAAAATAAGAAACACACATATATTTACAAGGGAATAAAAAGTGTAAAATCGTGCCTTAAATTTAATACTTTAGTTTCTGATATGTTTGACTGTAGCGTGGGAGATCATCATGGATGTGTCGTTAGCCACTAGCTGTTTTCATTGTTTAATGATCTTGTTGATGAAGTAGAAAAATCCTGGCATCCAGTTGCATCCAGACTTAACAAATTTATTCTTACTTTTTTAATCAGACACTATTGGAGGTTAACAAAACCGAATTAACGTGTTATAGTATAATCAGTATGACCTCAACATAAATCTAGATAAAACTAAAGTTTCGTTTTTTAAGAACGGTTGTATCTTTTCTAGAAGTGTGAAGTGGTATTTTGAGGGCAATCGCACTGAGTGTCTTTCAAGTGCCTTACAAGTTTTGGGATATACTAATTTCCTGTATGTTAACCTTTTAATATGCACTTTACGAATTCTTCCTTGCAATCTAGAAAGCAATCTAAAAATATGTGTCGAAACTCTGACCTTTGCCGTATGATGCTTTCCTCAAAGTTTTAGATAGTAAAGTGATGTCAATTCTATTGTTTAGTGCCGAAATACATGGACTAGAAATTGATTAAAATTGTAAGCTTAGGCATGTTCAGGCATGCAAATATTTTCTTGGTGTGAAGTCGTCAAATCATTTTGTTCAAGCGGTGTATAAAATATCAGTATAAATTATTATCCATGCCAGACTCGCGACTACCAAAGAAATGCTATGATGTGATATTGTTAGATATGAGTCCTGGTAAAAGCAATTGGGAGAATTGTCAAAAGTATTACATTAGGTATATTTCTTTCCATAAGTTTCGTGTTGCTTAGGCAAAGTTTATATGTGATGCTCACCAACAGTACTAAAGATTGAGACTGGCAGATATGCAAATGTTTCAAGAAATGAATGTGCAATGTTTGTAAAAAAGGTTTTCGTTGAGGAAGAGTATCATTTCTTGTTTGTATGCATGGTGTATGCCGAAATGCGTAAACAGAAAATTCCAAGAAATTACTCTGTATTTCCCACATTACATAAATTCAATGTCTTTATGTCAAGTGACAAATGTAATATAATAAGAATTTTGGCTATGTATATTTATAAGTCTTTACAATTAAGGACAGAACTGCGGAAACTGCTCGACAGACCACGGGGATACACCAGCGACATATTAGTGCAACACCGTGAGTCGACGATTGACAAGCAGACACCTCCACTGTCACAGGTCACTCCAGGGACCCATTATGACACTACATCATCACCGGGACCGTCTCCCATGGGCAACACAGCACCAACATTGGCGCCACCAGAGGTGGAGAAGAGCCCTCTTCTCAGACGAGAGCCGTAACTGTATCTCAACAGCAGATGGCAGAAAGAGAGAGAGAGTTTGGCGGCGCCAGTAACGTTATTCGGATGCTGGTGTTGTTGAGAGACTCGTGGGATGGTCCGAGCATCATGGCGTTGGGTGGAATTGGTCTTGCACAGAGGGTCGGCCCTGTGGTCTTCCACAACATCGGTCAAGGGAGAGGCAATGGTGTCACAACAGCTCGGTACATTGATCAAGTCTTGAGACCACACGCCATACCTCATTTGGCACGTCGCCGCAACCACGAGTTTCAGCATGATAACGCCCGTGCCAAAACTGCGAGAGTAACAAGAGACTTCCTCCAGCAGAATGGCATCGGAACCATGCAGTGCCCTCCAACAGTCCTGATTTAAATCCCAATGAGAAACTGTGGGACGAGATTCAAAGACGTCTGAATGACGTCCGACCAAGGCCGACAACTGCATCTGAAGTGCGTCAGTCGTTTCACAGAGTGTGGGCTCAAGTGTGGGCCTTCGTCAACCGCCTCAACCATTCCATGTATCGACGTTGCACGGGGGTCATCAAAGCACATGGCGGACACTCGAAATACTGACTTGTGATGCAATTTTCTCAGAGTCCAATGTTGCCTTTCACTTTAAGAACATTTGACACTTTAATTTCAACCTTGATGATCAGTTTTGCCAAGTTTCATCTTTTCAATATGTCTCAAAGTATGTTTACAGTGTTTGAACAAATACGACTTCTCATATATTAATCCATGGTGATGTTTCTTTTGCGGTTCAATATATTTTGGTTAGTTGGTTTTTGAACGCCGCCCTCAGCAATATTCCAACTATTTGAAGGTGGTCTGTAAATAATCGAGTCCGGACCAGACAATCTGGTGATGAATATCATGAGCATCTATCCCCACAATTGGGATCGATGATAAGTCAGCGAGCCTGACCACCTGATCCCATTAGTGGCCTTTTACAACATAGTCGCCTTTTACGACAAGCATGGGTTGCTAAAGACCTTTTCTACCCAATTGCGGTGATCGATGTGCATGACGTCAGTCAATGTCTCGTCCAGACTCGCCTGGCAAACAGCAACACATCATGCATGTAACTATAGAATAAATCAGATAACTGAGATTGTTAGTGGCTGTATCCTCGAAGGGAGATGAAGTAGTGTAAAAGGATTGTCCCCTACCTATGGTACTTAAGACCACGTCATTCTAAGAACATATATTACTGCCACGTTTTGTATCGTAGCATATATGTTGTTATTTATTGTGGCTAAATTTGTCAATAATCGCCATTACCTGAGGGAATGATGCAGGTAGCAAAGTACTGTAAGTCCCCATCGTCCCAAGTGTGGTGATCTTTACTCATCTGCTGGCGAAATATACGAACTATAGCCTTTTTTAGTTGTGTTGTTGAATGATAGTTATCGCTCTGAAACTAGTTATAAACCAACCCATGATACTCTTGTGATACTCTGGTTATTGTACTGCCCTGTAACGACAGGATTTTATAGTTTCAAATGTTTTTCATGTACAACATTTGGCAGTCACAATATGGCTGAAATATTGCCGATATGTCTTTAAATATTAACTCACTCACTTACTCACCAACTCATTGTATTTGTTGACATTCATCAGCTGCTACAGTGCCTCTTGATGAACGGAAACAAATACAACTTCGATCCCTTTTTTGACAGATACATAAATCATAACAAAACAGTACATTAAATACTAAACTTATTGTAAAGGGACGTGCGTATCTTTTCGTGGTTGAAAGGAGACACTTTTTTCTACATATAATGAATATATAAATATAAAAGACAGATAAGCAAAGGTTAATCCTCATACTTAATAATATAGAAATGCTGAATATGTTAAGGTTTACAATTACATAGATAACAAAAGGTCCATAAAGATATAAAATTCGATAGACACGAATATTTTATAGGAATTTTGAAACAAACACTGGCGATGCCAGTCAGGGTGAGTGACTAAACGTTGCATCGGCATTAATTCAGCCATGTAGCAAGTTGGTATAATTAAAGTTGTGTCATGAATACAAAGTTATATTTAAAAAACAAATTTGTCAAGCATATTTTAATCATAGCAAAATTATTTACAACCATTTAAAACACGTGCTATAAACCACCAGCAATCAATGCTAGGCAACCTCATTGGGGATCATGAGATCTTCCTGCACGATATCCCAGCAGGATTGTCGTCATCGCTTTAATGTCTTGTGGTTGTGCACAATACAAGCCAATATTCAAAAATGTTCAGCAATGAGTTGGCTAAAGGCACTGTTTTAGTGGTCGAGAGAGTGGGTTAACAATCACTTGGTCAATATTGCAGCCATACCATGACTAAATCAAGCTATACATTGAGAATATATCAATTTAGAATAGAAATCCCGACGACTAAGGACAGTAAAACAACCAGGTGCAGGATCCAAAAACAGTATTCAACATCTCGAACATAACAATGATTCATTAACATATAAAAAGACACTGTTAATAAGGTGGTGGAAATGATTAGTACAAACGCATCATCAGCAAACTATGAGCCTAAATTCCAGAAGTTTCAGGATTTGCAGGAAAGAAAACTTTGATTATGCCAAAGATCATAATGAACCATTTCCCTTTCACGAGTTAATGTAGGCTTTGATCAAGGAAAATGTTGTTTTACGTACAGATGTCTGGGTTAACATAATTATTGTTTCAATTTGGGAATCGACACATAATCGCTAGTTTCATTCCAGTTCCCAAACCAGGAAAGGATTATGGAAATCTTTCTATTTATCGTCCAAAAGCATTACCTAGGGGCTGCCATCCGTGGAGATCCGGGGTCGAATAGTTCTTCAGCAACCCATGCTTGTCATAAAAAGTATATATATATATATATATATATATATATATATATATATATATATATATATATATATATATATATATATATATATATATATATGTATATATATATATATATATATATATATATATCCTTTTAAGCACATCTATACGATAGATAAATAAAGGTTAATCATTAAATATGTTATGAGATATATTAGTAACGATTTCGAGATATGGGCTGATTTACAATTATGTAAATAAGTAAGGGTCTAAGAAGGTCATTGGAAGAATAGACACTGTTATTTTATATGAACTGTTATACTGGTGATGGCAGTCAGGACAACATGCCTATGTCTACTAAGTTGTAAGGCTCTGGTAGTTCATATAACTGTTGGTCACTTACTTGAGTGAAATCATGCCTCTTGTACTATTGGGTCTAATGTGGTGTTTGACTGCCACTGTTGGACCAAAACATCACTCTGGCACTACAGAAACAGTAGAAATGCAGATAATAGAAATATTTTCCACTGTTGGTGTCAATATGTGCAATGAAAAATGCACAACCAGAACTTCATGTAGGAGCTTTGGCCACGATTATGTCAACCTTGTGTGCTACTTGTTGCAGCGACAACAGGACAAAACAGAAGATTATGGAAAATGTGTTTTCAAACCAAAAAGAAACACAAAAGTAAGTAGTTGGGTAATTTGACTTGCAAGACACGCATTTGACATAGGAATTAGGTTTCAACAGGTTACAACCAATTCTGTAAGGCTGTGCGACGTGGTGCAACTAGCCATCATATTTTGTGACTTGAGGTTCTATGGGCATATTCCCTTGTTGATCATTGCAATAGGATGCACAAAGCTTGGGAATAATGGCCCAGTAATCCTATTGGGATATCCTGTACTCCGATTAAAATGTACATGATTTGGGGCATTTAAGATTAGATAAAGTTCATTATTTTGATACTGCAGAGTACATTGGTATCCCAATGCAGGTACAGAAATATGCATCGATCACAATTGTAAATAATCTGTAGATAATCGAGTCTGGAGCAGACAATCCAGTGATTGACATCATGAGCAATGATCCACACAATTGGGATCGATGACATGCATTAACCAAGTCGGCGAGCCATGTTTTGTGTACATGGTACTGACAGATACATTGTGTGTATAGGGTACTGATAGATACGTTGTGTGTATAGGGAACTGAAAGATACATTGTGTGTATAGGGTACTGATAGATACGTTGTGTGTATAGGGTACTGAAAGATACATTTTGTGTATAGGGTACTGAAAGATACATTGTTTGTATAGCGTCATGATAGATGCATCGTGTGTATAGGATTAGGATTGATACATTTTGTGTATAAGGTACTGATAGATACATTGTGAGTATTGGGTACTAAAAGATAGATTGTGTGTATAGGGTACTGAAAGCTACATTGTGTGTATATGTTACTGACAGATACATTGTGTGTATAGGGTACTGAAAGATGCGTTGTGTGTATAGGGTACCGAAAGATACATTGTGTGTATAGGGGAATGATAGATACATTGTGTGTATAGGGTAATGATAGATACATTGTGTGTATATGTTACTGATAGATACATTGTGTGTATAGGGTACTGATAGATACATTGTGTGTATAGGGTACTGACAGATACATGTTGTGTATAGGGTACTGAAAGATACATTGTGTGTATAGGGTACTGATAGATACGTTGTGTGTATAGGGTACTGAAAGATACATTGTGTGTATATGTTACTGACAGATACATTGTGTGTATAGAGTACTGATAGATGCATTGTCTGTATAGGGTACTGAAAGATACATTGTGTGTATAGGGGAATGATAGATACATTTTGTGTATAGGGTAATGATAGATACATTGTGTGTACATGTTACTGATAGATACATTGTGTGTATAGGGTACTGATAGATACATTGTGTGTATAGGGTACTGACAGATACATGTTGTGTATAGGGTACTGATAGATACATTGTGTGTATAGGGTACTGATAGATACGTTGTGTGTATAGGGAACTGAAAGATACATTGTGTGTATAGGGTACTGATAGATACGTTGTGTGTATAGGGTACTGAAAGATACATTTTGTGTATAGGGTACTGAAAGATACATTGTGTGTATAGCGTCATGATAGATGCGTCGTGTGTATAGGATTAGGATTGATACATTTTGTGTATAAGGTACTGATAGATACATTGTGAGTATAGGGTACTAAAAGATAGATTGTGTGTATAGGGTACTGAAAGCTACATTGTGTGTATATGTTACTGACAGATACATTGTGTGTATAGGGTACTGAAAGATACATTGTGTGTATAGGGTAATGATAGATACATTGTGTGTATAGGGTAATGATAGATACATTGTGTGTATAGGGTACTGATAGATACATTGTGTGTATAGGGTACTGACAGATACATGTTGTGTATAGGGTCCTGACAGATACATTTTGTGTATAGGGTACTGAAAGATACATTGTGTGTAAAGGGTACTGATATATACATTGTGTGTATAGGGTACTGACATATACATTGTGTGTATAGGGTACTGACAGATACATTGTGTGTATAGGGTACTGATAAATACAGTGTGTGTATGGGGTACTGATAGATACATTTTGTGTATAGGGTACTGATAGATACATTTTGTGTATAGGGTACCGAAAGATACATTGTGTGTAAAGGGTACTGATATATACATTGTGTGTATAGGGTACTGACAGATACATTGTGTGTATAGGGTACTGACAGATACATTGTGTGTATAGGGTACAGATAGAGACATCATAATTTTAAAATATTGTAGTCACGCTTTCATATTTATTTCATCTGATCGAAGAACATCCAAAATATAATTAAAAAATATAGATATACATTCCTCTGCCAAAAAGAGCCAGTTGTCCTTTAATTCAATCCAAGTCAGTGGCACACGAATTATTTGCTGTTGCACATAACATACTGTTGTCCTCAGGTCAAAGCTGGATCATGTTCATTGAAGACTTGCCAAGGTTTGAGGTGCCTCGAGACACATACTGGAAAGACTGTCTGTGTGGAAGGTAAATTCCGAAATGTTTCCTACTCAATTAGTATGTAAAGTTATAATATTAAGAATACAAGATGTTTGATATTCACGAGTGTTATTGAAGAAGCAAGGAGACCTAACAACATCAGCCGTGAAGAACACTGACCTCCTAATATCACGTTACGGATTCATAAGACAGATTATTACCTTCCACTCCAAAGGCGGAAATGATTATTTGTTTCTGCAGAAAGTCTGTCATTTTGTGTGATTTCATGATAGTATATATCACTATATAATGGAAAAGTATCATTGAAATATTTTATTAACTATTTTTTTATTGAGGAGAGATCATCAGAGGTGGCCCCCCAGCGCTTTTTTCTTTGGTTTTCTCGCCTTCAACTTTTTGTCTTTTTTTACTGCTGCCTTCAGATCTGTCCACTTCTTTTTCCTCCTCGCTTCTCGTTGTACTTTCACTTGTAATGATCCTAAAAAAGATAAATGTGTTTCTTTTCACAAATAAATCTGAATAGATCTACAAAATATTCATATTTGTGTCCTTTCCTTTTATGTACTAGTCCTGGTCTGGCACTACTTCATAGCATTTATTGAATTCGAAGTATTTTGTATGATCCTTTTCCTTTTTTATTATTTGTGAAACAATGTTTTATTTTAACATTTTAGGGAAGTTTTATGTACACTCAATTGCCAACCTCTCACGAAAAACATGGACTTGCAAAGGTTTCAATATTCGCGAGAATGCCGGCCAAAAGAAGTTCAATGTCGACGGGTTCAAAATTACTTTTCCGCTTTTAGCTATTGGTTGATGCGTCCAATTAATGCGTCCAATGGGATGTTCCAACGCTGTTGCTTCCGTCGCCGTCGCCGTTACGAATCTTTTTCGCAGGTGAATGAGCCGTATCTGGCCGTCTGCCAGTGGTGTTGTCACTCGTTATAGGCCTGTCCTGTTTCCTCCCTGTCTGCCTGTACCGTTAAATCAGCCTGGCTACTGTCAAAGGTGTACAACCAAACCTTCTGGCAATTTGGACCTCTCTCTCTCTCTCTCGTGGCCACAGTCGTGGCATTTCTTTTGTGTGCTTTCATCACGTGTGGTTATACCCTGCAGACGAAAGCATTTATACAGCTAACAAGCTAACATGCACGTGCAGTTTATGCCATAGGCGGGAAACCTGTTTCACCATTGTTTTGTCACCGCACGAGCTCGGTCAAAGGTGGTGCGTTCGGGGTGAGGTGTGTTTTGGTACCTGTTCCTGGGCAGTCATATTCCCAATACCCACTTTCCACTAGTTATCGAGTTCGGTCCTGACTGCCGTCGAGTTCGGACGTCTTTTGCTTCTCAGCAACTTGTCTAGTGTTATACTACACGCTTGATTGTTTATCGTACTTCCTCTTTCGTTCTTTGGCTTTTGATTTCTCTTGTGTTGGAGTGCATTCAAACTTTTAATTTCTATTTGGTGTTTGCTGATTGTTACAGTCAGTTGTTGGGGATTGTCCTCGGCAATAGCTGACAACAGAATGGAATGTGCGGAAGGATTTAAAGTGGTGGCTTCAGGGAGGAAGCGAATCGGCCGTATTCCAGATGGTACTTCTGAAACAGCCTGTGTTGCCAAGCAACCAAATACTGTCACTCCTACTGCATGGTCTGATCTTACTTTTGTCTTTGATGAGCCAGCGCGGGTCAAACCAACCACTGTTATCTTCAAAAACCGATGTAGATGAATATGATGATGGTTCAACGACCATCTGTCAACATAAGACACAGCGTGCTTTGGCTAGAGCCTTGGCTAAGATCACTACAGAAATAGTCAGTGTTAAGCGGATGGCAAAGGGAGATGTTAGTGTCACAGCCAAAACTGTTGAGCCTGCCAAAACACTTTTGCAGGTCACAGAACTTGATGAACATTTTGTCACCACACATGAACCTGAATTATTAATGAGAACACGTGGAGTCATCTATGGTATTGATCTGGATATTGAGATGAATGAAATTGAGGACGAGTTAAAAACCTGTGTTTCCTCTAATGTGCTCTGCTGTGCGTCTGAGTCGTGGACCTGATAAAGTTCCTACCAATTATGTTCTGCTAACATTTACTGGCCAGTCTCTACCAGATCATGTTGTCATTTTCTTCCAGACATTTCCAATCCGGATGTATGTTCTTCCTGCTCTGTGATGCTTCAAGTGTCAGTCCTTTGGGCATGTCTCTGCTAATTGTAGAAGCACTCATCATGTGTGCGCCAAATGTGGAGGGAAGCACAAATATGAGGAGTGAAATGAAAGTTCTCTTAAATGTAAGAACTGTGGTGGTGCACACTCTGTGGCATACAAAGGTTGTATTAAATACCAGGAAGCTGTCCAGATTCAGAAAGTCTGAGTTTAGGGTAAGTTGTTCAACATGTGCGTGGAGATTTAGATATCGCTCGGGTTTCAACAGTCCCTAAACCACCTCCTGCAGCTAAACCACTGTCTCAGGTTGTTACAATTTCTGATGTTGTGTCTTCTCCAGTCATGGTGACCGCTAGTACTCAGACTGAAACTCTGGAAGTTGAATTCAGACTGAACCTGTTGTTGACATCATGCCTGAATCATCTTGCAAACCTCTATTCAACAATGTCTCTCCTCTTGAATTTCTCAACTTTGTTATTTGTATAGTTGCTAATTTTGGCACTACTGGTGCATTCAAGTCTGATCGTCTCCAGACGATAGCGTCAGCTGCCCAGTCCCACTTGTGGTTAATATTGTCCCCTGATGATCTGACGAGCATGGTTAAGGGTCAGCAATGAAAGTCTTAATCCTTCTTATGGCTCTCGTGATCCTTCAGTGAAATACTAGATCAGTAAATGCTAATGGTCCGGGATCCAAGGTTTTTATTAACAGTCTTGACCCAATGCCTGATGTTATATGTCTTCAGGAGACGTTCCTGAATCCTAAACAGCAATTCTGTTGGGAAGGTTATGTCTGCCTACGTTAAGATCGTCAGGTTGGTTTTCGAGGTGGTTGTGCTATACTCATAAAGGATACTTTGTCATTTAGTGAACTTAGGTTGCCACAATCTCAATTAGAAGCGAATTCAGTCAATATTCATTTGAAGGATAAAAGATCGTTCTCCATTTTTATTGTCTATAATAATTCTCTTTCTACCTATGATGAATATATTTCTCTTTTGAACAATTTAACAGTAGTGTGTGGTGATTTTAATAGTCATAGTCCATTGTGGGGAGCTAGTAAGTTGGATCCTGGAGGTTAAACCATTGAGACACTACTTGATGAAAAGAATCTTTTCCTTCTTAATGATTGTTCTATGACCCGGTATGACTTGGCTTCTGCTTCATTTTCGGCCCTTGATTTGACCAGTCCACAACTGGCTCCACATTGTGATTGGGAAGTGTGTTTGCAGGATTCTTTTGGTAGTGATCATTTTCCTGTGTTCACTAGCCTTCAATCGCTGAACTGAGTGGTCCACCTCAGCGGTGGCTTTTTTCTAAAGCTGACTGGTCTGCATTTACTGCTTTGTGCTCTGACACAATCATGCCTGCTGTAAACTCTATTGATATAGAGCAGTTTTACAAATACTTTGTCTCTAACATTATTGATGCTGCCAATAGATTTATAGGCAGAAGTTCTGGTAAACGTCCGCTTAAACCGCCTGTTTGTTGTTGGATGGATACATGTCAATCAGCACATGATGCTAGGAAGAGGACAAAGAAAATTGTTGAAAAATCAGATTTGCCGTGTGATTTAATCGAGTATAGGCGCACTTTCACGTTCTTTAAAAGATCTGTAATTGAAGCAAAATATGTGCCTTGGTCTAATTACACCAGTACTATAAATAAAAATACACCTCTATCTCAGGTATGGAGGAATGTGAAAACGATTTCTGGTAGTTCAAGTTCAAATCGTGCTATAATTCCGTCTATTGGTAAAGTCACGCCTGCAACAACACGTATAGACAAGAGTGATGCACTGGCTCAGTCATTTCAAAAAGTATGGAGTACAGATAACTTTAACTAGGTTTTTCTCCTCTATGAAGAAACACTTGAATCAGAATTCTCGGACATTTTACATTGTCCAACATATCATATAGCTGATTACAACTCATTATTTAGTTTCCAGGAATTAAAGAATGCTATTTCTGGACATAAATTAACTTCTCCAGGAGATGATTCTTTATGCTATGATATGTTTAAACATCTTCCCCTTATCAGCCTTGGAACCATGCTTTTACTGTTTAATGGTATTTGGTTTGAAGGCAAACTTCCCATTTCTGGGAAAAAAACAACAGTAGTTCCAATTGCGAAGCCTGGTAAAGATCCTACTGAAGCCACATCCTACAGGCCTATTGCTCTTACCTCTAACATGTGTTAAATAATGGAGAGAATGGTAAATAACCCTCTGGTGTACTTCATGGCAAAGAACAATCTGTTTTCAGACGTTCAATCAGGCTTTCGAAAAAAATAGATCTTGTGCTGATCATTTAGTGCAACTTGAAACTGAAATTAAAAAGGCATTAGGTAGCACTGGATATTTAATGGCTGTTTCCATGGACATTAAAAAAAGCATATGACATGTTGTGGAGGGATGGTTTGATAATAAAACTGTATAACCTTGGCGTTTGTGGACGTATGCTTGATTGGATAAAATATTTCTTAACGGGTAGAACTTTGCAAGTTCGCATTGGAACTTCACTATCAGATATTTATATTTTAGGGAATGGAACACCTCAAGGAAGTGTGATCAGCCCAATATTATTTAATATTATGATAAATGATTTGTTTGAGATTATTAATTTCCTGGTTGAAACATCACAGTTTGCAGATGATGGAGCGTTGTGGAAAAGGTCCGGTAATTTTGACACTGTCTTCAAAGGCGTCCAACAATCTCTCTATCATGTACAGAATTGGCATGTACATTGGGGTTTTAAGATTTCAGCTTCTAAATCTTATGCTATCATCATTACTAAGAAGAAGATTCCTCATAATTCACAATTAGTCTTGTGTGGTTCTGAATTGGAGTTTGTGGATATAATCAAGTGTTTAGGTCACTGGTTTGACAAGAGGCTCACCTAGAAACCAAGTATGGACTATTTGATTCAGAAATGCAAGTCATGAACCTTCTGAGAAGTATTTCCAGTACCAAAAAGGGTGCAGACAGGAAGTGTTTGTTAATGTTATATAGAGCACTCATTAGATCTAGACTTGATTTCGGTTGTCAAGCCTATGGATCTGCATGTGCTACACAAAAAGCAAGACTTGATCTTGTTCAGTCGAAAGCCCGAAGATTATGTCTTGGAGAGTTCAGGACCACCTCTGTTGAGGCTTTACATTTTGAATCAGGTGAAATGCCTTTAGATCTCAGGCGTGAAATGTTAGACGTTAGATATATGTTAAAATTGAAATCTTTTGGGAGTAAACACTCCACGTCAACTGTGTTGAATGATTGTGTTAAATATTTTCATGACGTTTCATGATGTTGCAATAGATGACACTACTGTTCTGCCTGAAAAGCCACCATGGCTGCTTGAACTGCCATCAGTTTATCTTGGTGTCCTGGAGCAGGTAAATAAATGTGAGCCAGCACCTCGAGTTAAAACTATAGCTGAGGAACACATCCGAAGTTTACAGTGGTTAAATGCCATGCAGATTAACACTGATGGCTCTAAGTGCCCAGTGTCTGGTCGTGTTGGTGCCGGTATATTCATCGTTGATGAAAAGAGAGAACTTTCTATCCGATTGGCTGATCACTTTTCAGTATTTTCTGCTGAACTAAGAGCAATCATTGAAGCATTGCGTTGGATTAATTTTTTAAGGCCTGTTTCAGCGGTAATTTTCGGTGACTGTCAGTGCATTACAAGCAATTCGGGTAGGTACTTCCTCAGCGAGGCAGGACGTGATCAACATTATTCTCGTCCTTTATAATGACTTAAGTAAAGTTCTGTTAGATGTTGAATTTTCATGGATCCCTGCTCATGGTGGATTACTTGGAAATGAGAAAGCTGATAAATTGGCAAAAGCTACATTAGAATTAGATGAATCAGAACAAGACGAAACAATTGTACCTTCTCCTGCAGAGTTAGGCACCGTCAGTATGACCCATGCTAACACAAAATGACAGCAGAGATGGACATCATCCTTAAAAGAACGTCATCTCTATGGCATCGATCCTTTTATCACTAAATTGCACATATCTAGAAATAATCGGAGAGAGGCGGTTCTCTTAACCAGACTTCGTCTTGGGCATTGTGGTCTTGGTGCTTATCTAAATGTTATTGATAAAGACATTTCTGCACATTGTACAGTGTGTAATCAGCTTGATAATGTAGCTAATCTTTTATTGCATTGCCAACGGTATGTTAATCAGCGTAAGGCAATGGTGGATTCTCTTACTGTTCTCAATATTGACTTCTCATTGTCTGGCATTTTATGTTCTAGGAATATTGTTCACCATATGTTCAGAATGTCATTCTCGCTTATATGAAAGCGTGTGGTAGTTTAATACTTTATAAAATTTCTAGGTACTTAGCGAACCTTTATTATGGGCAAGGTGTAAATGGGCCTAGTTGCCCGAACACCTATAAAAATTTAACTAATCAATCAATCCACTAGCTACCGCTGTTTTTAGGAAAATTACAAATTGCCAACCTATACTTTCTTTTGCCGCTCAGTTTTTATATATAATAATATATAAAGGTGTATAGGGTGGTACAGTTAACATGAATGTCTTTGGTGATCACTCAGATTTCCCTCTTCAAACATGGTACGGACATGATATATTTCATGATACATGATATACATAATAAATTCAGCTGATGGATCAAGAAAACCGAACCATTTTGCTTGCACAGACGGGACTCCTCGTTTCGCTCTGTCAGATACCATAGAAAGCCCACTTGTTTCGTAAAAATGGTATCTAACGAGAATGAGTGAAGGATTCTCTACGACTCTGTCTGTCAGTGACGAGATCTTGTCAAAACAAGCCTTGATTAAAAAAAAACGAATAACCTTTTTGGAAACTTGTCTTCTTTATCAGTGCGAGGTACTGTAGGCTATGTAAATCAGACAGAAATATAACTGAAATAATGTGATCTTTATACAGAACTATACTTTTCACACGTAACAACACGTTAAGTGAGTAATACGATTGGACTGAGTGGACACTGTTTTGTCACACGCGGATTGATACAAAAACAGCTGCTCCTTGATCGGCGACAGTTTTTTTCCCTTGAAACATCTTTAATATGAAATATGATTATGGGTAATAAACAGAATGACCCCCTCGGTACGAGTGATTACAGAAAATAGCTATAGGTCACTCGTGAAATTAGTGTTTTAAGTTCCGAGCTTTAGCCAGGAACTTACAAAATTAATTTCACTTGTGATATATTTTCCACTATCACTCATACCGAGTGGGTTAATCTATAACTACCCAAGCTGAGTTAAATTTAAGTGCCAGTACATAATCCTTTCCTTTTTCATGCCTCAAAGTGAGATTGACCAGTCAGAGAGCAAAACTACTAACCCTATATGAGACGGTATACCGTCAGTAACAGCCATTTTTGATTTTCAAACACCCACCTCACATATTTCACATGAAAATTCTGGTACAGAAATTCGTTAATAAAAACTTTAGTAACGATCATACGAGGCTAAAATCATCAACAATGTTTCGCCTCTGAGTTTGGAAGAGTAGTCTCCCTTTGACCCGTAACGTCTTAGGTTGTATGTGTCAAGTTTTGAGTTTTAAGTTTTGACATGTCATGTGCGACAAAGATATTAAATAGTGCCAACTGTTCGGCATAATAACTTCGGTATGGTCTCTTTAGTGGCCGTATACGATGTCATATTATGACGCCCCGCCCAATATTGTTCTGCTAACCTAATATGACTGAAGACACCATAACGAATAATATGTTCCTGTCTTACAGCAGAGGAAAACAAGCAGCAGTTCCTGAGCCAGCCTCACACCAAGCTTCTCAGTTCCACCATGGATGGTGACCTTTGTGGAGTCAAACTCATCCTGCTCGAGGCCCAGGCAGTCATCAACACCAGAGGTCTTAACAGGAGGACCCCAGTGATGCTTGCAGCAGGGAGAGCAGACAAAGACATGTTTGACTTACTTGTGAGGGAAGGAGCGGATCTATCTCTCCTGGATAAGGACAGAAGAACGATTCTACACATTGCCTGTGAAGGAGGAAACATATGTATAGTGAACTATATCCTCACAAAGGATATTATTGACATCGACAGCAGAGACAACTTGTTGCAGTCAACAGCTATGAAAGCAGCTCTCACTGGCAACAAAGACGTGTTTGAGTTACTTGTGAGGAAAGGAACTGATCTGTCATTTGTGGATTCTAAACTAAACACAATATTACATCTGGCTTGTTCAGGGGGGAGTATTGAGATAGTTAATCATGTCTTTACAGAAAAACACGTGGACGTAAACAGTAGAAACGCGGACGACTGCACACCGATACTGAATGCGGCAACCAAGGGACACAAAGATGTCTTTGACCTACTGGTGAACAAAGGAGCTAATATGGCCCTTCGGGATTTTGCCGATAACACCGTTCTACACGCAGCCTGTGAAGGAGGTAATGTTGAAATAGTTCAGTATATTCTTAGGCAGAATGTTACACCCATTAACGCCAAGTCCACTGGGGGGTTTACAGCAGTGTTAGTAGCTGCGAATAATGGACATGGGGAAGTGTTTGACCTGCTTGTTGCGAAAGGAGCTGACCTTCTTATACTGACTGAAGCTGGTGACAACATCCTACATGAGGCTTGTAGAGGAGGAAGCATGAAGCTGGTGACGTATGTCCTCAATCAGAACATTGTGGACATCAACAGTAGAGGAAACAGTGGAATGACACCATCAATGAAAGCAGCATCCACTGGACACAAAGATATATTCGACTTACTGCAGGAGAAAAAAGCTGATCTATCGCTATTGGATAGTAATGAAAACAACATTCTCCACAAGGCCTGTAAAGGCGGTAATGTTGAGCTAGTTAGGTATGTTCTAACAAAGAACATTGTGGACATCAATAGTAAGAACAAGTTTGGGACGACGTCAGCAATGGAAGCAGCCGTCGGGGGCCACAAAGAGGTGTTACATCTGCTCATGAGTACAGGAGCTGATCTGACCCTCTTTGATGAAGAAGGTTTAGACATTCTTCATATTGCATTTTCGTCCAGAGACAGGGAGACTGTCAAATTTATCCTTACATATAGCATTGTCAACATCAACGATGAAGACGAGAAAGGAATGACACCAGCATTACTGTCAGCAGAGATGGGGTACAGAGATGTATTTGATTTAGTTGTGAGTAGAGGAGCTGATCTGGCAAGTGAAGATTATGAAGGTAACAACATTATTCAGAAGGCCTGTGTTGGAGGAAATCTGGACATTGTGAAGTACGTCCTAACGGTAAACACCATTGTACGAAGCATCAACGAGACAGGAAAGTTTGGCACACCTGTGATGTTTGCGGCAAGTTTGGGTTACAAAGATGTGTTTGATTTACTGGTGAAGAAAGGTGCTGATTTGACACAAAGACGTAGAGATCGCGACACTATCCTTCATTTGGCATGTAGAGTCAACATACAGATAGTGAGGTACCTGGTTTCCCGCAACATTGTGGATATCAACGTAAGAGGAAACGAAGGAAGGACCCCAGCTATTGTTGCTGCAGGATTGGGGAATATACGTATATTTGAGGAACTTGTGAAGAAAGGAGCTGATCCGACAGTGACGGATTTATATGAGAACACCATCCTTCATCATGCAACTTTGGGAAACAGGGTGGAAATGGTGAAATACATCCTTTCACGTGCAATTGTAGATATTACCTTAAAAACCAAACATGGGTCAACTGCTGCTCTGATAGCAAAGAAAAGCGGGTTCACTGCAGTGTATAATGTGTTCCTGTCACATGCCTCTCTTTACAGAATGCAGTAAATGGGGATATGTCATATGTTTTAAAACGTTAAATCATGAAATCTCAGCACTGATGGTATTCAAACATGCGAACATATAATTAAATGGGATGGAAAAAAACAAAAGCACGTGTCATGGTAAGAATTCATGTCTCACCTAAGCACCCCGTTTCCGAAACAGATACAACGTTAATTTTACCTTGCTCATTGAATATGAATATCGAATGAGATCACAGATAGGGACCGTGCTACATGACTATGAAGGGAAATATCTTTATACACGATGGTTGTACTGTCTTCATCAAACTTCTAACTAAACTCACCAATTGTAATAAATTGAAGTCTTTCTTTATTTCTTTATTATATGATTTCTTTATTCTTTCCTGTTTACATTCTTCCTTTTCTTTACATTCTTTTCTGTACATTCTTTTCATTTCTTTTCACATATATGTCTTTCTTTTCTTAATTACTGTGATTTTTAGAACGGCACTAAGTACTTTCTTGAGTGAGTGAGTGAGTTGGGTTTAATGCCGCTTTTAACATTATTCCAGTTATATCGCTGCAGTACTATTTTGATCAAATGATACATTAATGCAAATAATTATTTTAATTGAATTAACCTAATAAAATTGACTACTTTTTAGTGACATGAAATACTATGCAAAATCTTAACAAGCGCTGAAAAACACTTTATTACAAAACATTGCTCTAAAACATTTATACACATGTAGATAAGATAAAATAATAATAATATATGTAACAAAGATAAATAATATATACGAGGTAATTCCCAAGATGTAATGAGAATGTTTACTTTGAATACAGTACATGCGAAAGTTAAGGATACAGGATCAATGTCACAATTAACAAACAATATTAAAGCAAAAACGGTCAGGTTTACAATCAGAAAAGGCAAAACTCCTGGTCAAATGATTATGTTCTGGCACCAATATATGATAGGCCCTATTATGTTTATTTCAATATCATTTGTTTATTATTTATTGATCTTGTGTTGTTTTTCCAATATGTTCACAATAAAATTCTCGTTGGTACTTATTGCTGGGTTAAATTGGGTTACATTTTGGAATGATCACGTAATAGATTGACTATTTTATGTTCAGGGGATTGGAGGGGAGGGTTTTATAGAAAAAACATATATTGTGACTGAAAATTATTGAAAGGCTATTTCTGCAGAGAGTGTTGAAAAAACAAGGAAAATGCCAAATATAAATTGTTGAAAGATGTATGTTCTTGAAAATAAAATATTTAGACTCATAGTTTCAAAATATACGCGTGGTCTAGTCGTCGCGCCAGAAACCTATGATTATTGGTTTGCCCCGATTATGTTTCTAGGTTTGTCAGAATAATACCCGTGCTCGTGGGTTTCACTGAATTGGTAAACGTCTGATAGCTGCATCACTTCAGGCTGTCCTTCCATATTAAGCTGACACGCCGCGATATAACTGGACTACTGTGAAACGCGGCGTTAAACCCAACGCACTCACTCACTCACTCATTCAAAATAAATATTAATCTTGCTTTGCCGATGCAGCTAAGAACAAGATGAAGCCTCCAAACAGACATGGGAGAGCCTAGCTGTGTCTGTCCATGACTTGTTCCATATGTTCACATGGACATACGGCATCCTAGCTGTGTCTGTCATTAACTTGTTCCGTGTGTTTACATGGACATGCAGTACCCTGGCTGTGTCTGTCCATAACTTGTTCCATATGTTCACATGCACATGCGGCACCCTGGCTGTGTCTGTCCATAACTTGTTCCATGTGTTCACATGGACATTCGACACCCTAGCTGTGTCTGTCCATAACTTGTTCCATATGTTCACATGGACATGCGCCACCCTAGCTGTGTCTGTCCTTAAATTTGTCCATATGTTCACATGGACATGCGTCACCCTGGCTGTGTTTGTTCATAAATTTGTCCATATGTTCAAATGGACATGCGACACCCTAGCTGTGTCTGTCCATAACTTGTTCCGTGTGTTTACATGGACATGCGGCACCCTTACTGTGTCTGTAAATAACTTGTTACGAGTGTTCACATGGACATGCGGCACCCTTGCTGTGTCTGTAAATAACTTGTTACGAGTGTTCACATGGACATGCGGCACCCTTGCTGTGTCTGTAAATAACTTGTTACGAGTGTTCACATGGACATGCGACAACCTGGCTGTGTCTGTCCATAACATGTTCCATATGTTTACATGGACATGCGGCACCCTGGCTGTGTCTGTCCATAACTTGTTACGAGTGTTCACATGGACATGCGACAACCTGGTTGTGTCTGTCCATAACTTGTTCCATATGTTCACATGGACATACGGCACCCTGGCTGTGTCTGTCCATAACTTGTTCCATATGTTCACATGGACATACGGCACCCTGGCTGTGTCTGTCCATAACTTGTTCCATATGTTTACATGGACATGCGGCACCCTTGCTGTGTCTGTCCGAAAACTTGTTCCGTGCGTTTACATGGACATACGGCACCCTTGCTGTGTCTGTCCATAACTTGTTCCATATGTTCACATGGACATGCGGAACCCTCTCTGTGTCTGTCCATAACTTGTTCCATATGTTTACATGGACATACGGCATCCTGGCTGTGTCTGTCCATATCTTGTTCCATATGTTCACGTGGACATGCAGAACCCTATCTGTGTCTGTCCATAACTTGTTCCGTGTGTTCACATGGACATGCGCCACCCTGGCTGTGTCTGTCCATAACTTGTTCCATATGTCATTGAAGGCCCTTGTTGTGTCTGTCCATAGCTTGTAGGACATGTTCATATAGACATTGAAGACCCTTGTTGTGTCTGTCCATACCTTGTAGGACATTTTTATATAGACATTGAAGGCCCTTGTTGTGTCCGTCAATAGCTTGTTGGACATGTTTATATAGACATTTAAGGCCCTTGTTGTGTGTGTCAATAGCTTGTGGGACATGTTCCTATAGACATTGAACGCCCTTGTTGTATCTGTCCGTAGCTTGTAGGACATGTTCATATAGACATTGAAGGCCCTTGTTCTGTTTGTCCATAGCTTGTAGGACATGTTCATTTAGACTTTAAAGGCCCTTGTTGTTGTCACATCGTGTGCTCCTTTATAATTACTTTTGGGATGTATTGTGGTAGAGGTGAAGTTTAGAAATTCAAAGATTGAAGTTGATGAATCATGTTTACAGTTTATAACCAGATTACGAAACTACTTGAGCAGGTGTGTTGAATTGAGTGATACTGTTAGAACATATGAAGGTCTACGGACTTGTTGCTGAGGGAACAGTTCCTTATGACATGTAGCAGACCACTGTGCGTTTTTCTAAAGGAGAGAAAGTTAGAGAATGCTGTGGAAATGGCTAATGTGGCTGATCAGTACGCAGATGCACATCGAGGTCTGGGATCCAGTGAGTCTAAAGATAAAGTCACTAGTGCTAAAGTTCTTCAGAAGGATTCAAGCTCGAGTGTGTATTCAGGGGCGTCTATCAGGCGTAGTTGCTACATATGTAACAAATCTGATCACTTATTTCGTGATTGTCCTGCCAGGAAACAGTATAAAAAGGAACCCACTGTGGGGAAACAGAAAGTAGGAGCAATCAAGGAAGTAACTGAATCAAGTTCAGTTAAGGCCTGCATGGATATGCAGACCAAGTGTAGATCAGGGCATCTGGTAGTTGCATCTGATGTTGAGTTTATCCAAGCAAGGGATAAGTCACCTGTAGAGAAGGTAGTGTTGGAAGATGAGACGGCTGAGAAGGAGAGTCTACCAATTGTGAGTTCAGTTTGTGTAGCTGGAAATATGCCGGTAAAGACTGGTTTAGTTGGTAGATGTATTGTGTCAGTTTTAAGAGACACTGGATGCAGTACCGTAGTCGTGAAGAAGTCGCTGGTTGATCCCTCATCATTTATGCAGGTCAGTAAAAAGTGCATTATGTTGGATGGTACTGTGCGTGATGTTCCTACTGCACGAATTGAAGTAGACACACCATATTATGTAGGTTCAGTTGAGGCTTTGGTCATGGAAACTCCATTGTACGACTTGGTGTTGGGCAATATTCCTGGAGTCAGACAACCAGATGATCCCAAAAAGTCATGGGTTTTACCTGAAGTTAACATTCCGGTAGAGTTAGTAGCAGTCGAGACTCGCTCTCAAAAGGCTAAGAGGGAGAAGACCATTTCACCATTGAAGGTTGTTGATATAGGTCTAGATGGCATTACTCCGACAAATATCTCTGAGCAGCAGGATCTGGACCCTACTCTCTCATACATTTGGAAGAAATGAGGTCAAGGAAGTTACATTGATAGGAGTGGAAACACTATTGAATTTGTGAAACAAGCTGGTCTCTTGTTAAGGCATTATAGTTCTCCTAAAGTGGAAAAAGGTTGTTTGTTCACTAAGTTGATTGTTCCAAAGATGTATCGAGATAAGGTGCTTAAACTAGCACATGACTCGGCCCTATCTTGTCACTTAGGAATGAAGAAGACCTTGGACACAATTCGATCTAAATTATTTTGGCCAGGGATGCAAGATGTTCAGCGATATGTATCATCATGTGATCTGTGTCAGCAAACCGTCCAAAAGAGAAGGATTTCTAAAGTCCCACTTGGAGTTGTTCCACTGATTGAAACACCATTCCGCAGAGTGGCTGTAGGTATAGTAGGATCTATCTTTCCAGTGACAAGTAAAGGAAATAGGTACATACTTACCATGATAGACTTTGCCACACGATATCCCGAAGCTGTCCCATTGCCCAGTATTGAAACTGAGCGTGTCGCTGAAGCCATGTTAGAAATCTTTACAAGGGTTGGTGTTCTGTTAGAAGTATTATCGGACATGGGGAGTCAGTTTACGTCTAATATTATGAAAGATCAAACCGATAACTACAACACCTTACCATCCTATGTGTAATGGTGCAGTGGAGAGATTCAATGGTACATTGAAAACTATGCTCAGACGGATGTGTGCAGAGAAGCCCAAAGAATGGGATCGCTATATCCCCGCGCTGTTATTTGCATATAGAGAAGTTCCACAAGAAAGCACAGGGTTTTCACCTTTCCAACTTCTTTATGGTAGAACAGTGCGTGGTCCTATGATCATTCTCTATGAACTTTGGACAAACGAGGAGACGGAACTGGACGTCAAGAATACTTACCAGTATGTCTTAGAGTTGAAGTACCAGAAGTACTATGGTGCTCGGACAAAGGACAGGCGATTCAGGACTGGAGACGAGGTACTGGTTCTCTTGCCAACAGATCGGAATAAGCTTTTGCTTCAATGGAGAGGTCCATACAAGGTATCTGCTGTCCAAGGTCCAGCTGACTATTGGATTAAGATGGAAGATAGGGAGCGAACTCTGCATGCCAATCTGCTCAAAGGATATGTGAAGCATGTCGAGGAACCGGAGACTACTGCATGCGTAGATTCACCTGAAGACAGTTTGAACACTATCCCTGGTATGACATCACTCCACTATGTTGCCACTGCTGTGGTTGATATAGAGGAGGAAGATGCAGAAGTTACTAACATTGAACTCCCTGCTTGCAACCTTCAGAGACGTACACTGATGTACATGTGAGCACTTCATTGAATGAGGAGCAGAAGATGGAACTGAAAGACCTGTTGGAAGAATTCAAGTTGACCTTAACAGATATTCCGGGGAAGACCAACTTGGAATACCATCAAGTCAAGCTTACTCAAGATCTAAACCATATTCAGTACCTCATGTCAGCAAAGAACATATTGATGTGGAGATTCAGAAGATGCTCAAGCTTGGAGTCATAGAACCTTCGACATCTCCCTATGCCTCGCCAATCGTTCTGGTTCGTAAATCAGATGGATCTCTTAGATTCTGTATTGACTTCCTTAAATTGAACGCAATCACTGTTTTTGATGCAATGCCTCAACCTATTCCTGAAGATCTCTTTACTAAATTGAATAAAGGGAAGTATTTTACTAAGTTGGATTTAGAGAAGGGATATTGGCAAATACCACTGGAGAAATAGACGAGAAGACTGCTTTTGTTACCACTGAAGGACATTATCAGTTCAGAGTTATGCCTTTCGGTATGGTGAATGCGGCAGCAACCTTTACTAGAATGATGAAGACACTGTTAGCAGGAATTTCAAGTTTGGTCAGTTTGATAGATGATATTTTGATATACACTGAAACATGGAAAGAGCATCTAAAAGTTCTCACACGGATACGAGACAACAATCTGACGCTGAGACCTACAAAGTGTCAGGTTGGACTAGAAGAAATAGAGTTTCTTGGCCACATCATTGGGAATGGATCCGTGAAACCAGTTCCAGCTAAGATCCAGGAGAACCAAGGACAAAGAAGGAAATTCGTTCTTTCATTGGTCTAGCAAGTTACTACAGAAGATTTATTCCTGATTTTGCTGCAGTTGCTGTACCTTTGACTGATCTCACAAAGAAAAATTGTCCCACTCATTTGCGATGGGAAGCACCACAGCAAAATGCATTCGACACCTTAAAGAGAAAACTCTCCAGTGACCCGATTCTGAAGCTTCCAGACTTTTCAAAGATTTTCTATGTACGAACTGATGCCTCGGATGTAGGGATCGGTTCCATGCTTCTCCAGGAACATGGAGAACAGCTGTTTCCAGGTGCATATGCTAGCAGAAAGTTGTTAATGCGCAAGAGAAACTATGCAGTCATAGAACGTGGGTGTTTAGCACTTGTTTGGTCCATCAAGAAATTTGGAGCATATCTGTATGGTCAGCCGTTTATTGTTGAGACGGATCATCAGCCTTTGGTATTCTTGTCGAAAGTGAAATTGCAGAATGCAAAGGTCATGCGTTGGTCATTAAGCCTACAGCCTTATAGATTTACAGTCAAATGTTTAAAAGGATCAAAGGACAATGGAGCAGATTTCTTGAGTAGGATCGCATGAATGTAGTCAGTAGCTGTGAAAGAGTACTCTCCTGTAAAAGAGCCAGATGATTAAAATAGTATACTAAATGGTATACTATGTTTCCTGTTGAGGGCATATTGTCACATCGTGTGCTCTTTTATCATTACTTTTGGGGTGTATTTTGGTAGGGGTAGATGTCATCCTCAATACTGGAACAGGGCACCCAAACACACCATTTTGACATGTGAAAAGCATGCGTTTTGTCTCTGACTTGATTATATAAAGCCATGTCTTAGCAGTGTCAGGAGAAAGGCTTTTGTGAGTATAATATTGTGTTATTTCAAGGATAGATGTGTGGAATAGTTACTTCGTGTTTAATTATAAATAAAGTTTGCTTTGCCAAAAGGATTGCCTATCATGGAAATATAGCTTGTTATATATGTTATTTTCAATGTTCTTGACTTCTCTTATTGAAAATACATGATAGTTGTCACCTAGTAGTTAGGCATTTGTCATGTTTCCAGGCCTTAGTGTGATTGCTCCTACTTGCGATCCCTAAATTGGTACATCCATCACCGACCTTTGAATGGGACACCTGATGTTGTGAACTATGCTGACTTAACCTGATGTGGTGAACTATGCTGACTTAACCTGATTTTGTAAACTATACTGACTTAACCGGATGTGAATATTGTTGACTATAATAAATGTAATCAACCTAAAGTATTTTTCTTTTTCTTTTGTAATAATGCGTGCTGTATATCCTTAGTTCTACTTTTGATTTGTGACAGTTGTGTCTGTCCATAGCTTGTAGGACATGTTCATATAGACATTGAAGGCCCTTGTTGTATCTGTCCATAGCTTGTAGGACATGTTCATATAGACATTGAAGGCCCTTATTCTGTCTGTCCATAGCTTGTAGGACATGTTCATATAGACATTGAAGGCCTTTTTTGTGTCTGTCCATAGCTTGTAGGACATGTTCACATAGACATTGAAGGCCCTTCTTGTGTCTGTCCATCGCTTGTAGGACATGTTTATATAGACATTGAAGACTCCTGTTTGTGTGTGTCCATAGCTCGTAGGACATGTTCGAATAGACACTGAAGGCCCTTGTTGTGTCTGTCCATAGCGTATAGGATATGGTTATATAGACATTAACGACCCTTGTTTATGTGTGTCCATAGCTTGTAGGACATGTTCATATAGACATTGAAGGCCCTTGTTGTGTCCGCCCGGAGCTTTTAGGATCTCCACTACTGATCCCGTATAGTGATTTCAAACCAACTATTGAAGTTATACTCGGAATCTCATGCAAAAGAGGTGGGGCACCCAAGCAATAAACTTCACGAATTAATTGGGTTGTAAGTCAAGACATGACGAGGTCGTTTTACAAAGATGTCGTATTGGCCACAGAAGGTTTACCCACGAATATCTGCTTGAGACAGATTAGGACGAACCTCCTAAGTGTATCCCTTGTAATGAACTCAGCACTTATTACAGCTGTATGACGGCGGTCTGTAAATAATCAGAGTCTGGATCAGACGATCCAGTGATTGACATCATGAGCATCGATCTACGCAATTGGGATACGATGACTTGCATCAAACCAAGTCAGCGAGCCTGACCTCCCGATCCCATTAGTCGCCTCTTACGACAACCACAGTCGCCATCACTATTGTGAATACCACAAGCAAGAGAACTGGATTCGAATATTCAGTGATAGAATCTTGGACTACCCAATCGAAAGGGCCAATAACCTTTCAAATATAATCATGGTGTTTGGGTTAACATCGAGAAGCTGTGACACTATTTGCGTTGAATTGTTCACACATCCTTATCGTTAACGTCATAGTTACTGACCTGCCTGTACTTCCTTGTTCTCTATCAATGAAACACGGACATTATTTGTCATTTCTGACAGGGAATGTAAACATAACATTCTATCTGATACTTGGGCAGAGGAAAATATTAAAGGAGATTAAATTTGTAATAGCATTAGGCTATATTTCACCATGCTTCTTGCTTGTGTGAATATGAGTGAGTGAGTGAGTGAGTATGGTTCTACGCCGCTTTTAGCGATATTCCAGCAATATCACGGTGGGGGACACCAGAAACGGGCTTCACACATTGCACCCATGTCGGGAATCGAACCCGGGTCTTCGGCGTGACGATCGAACGCTTTAACAACTAGGCTACCCGATCGCCCCTTGTGTGAATATGAAGGATTTGGGGGTTAAGTGTCCATGCGGGGAAATGTCCCTGCTGGGAAATGTCCATGTGGGGAAGTCTCCATGCGGGGAAATGTCCATGTGGGGAAGTGTCCATGCGGGGAAATGTCCATGTGGGGAAATGTCCGTGTGGGGAAATGTCCGTGTGGGGAAATGTCCATGTGGGGAAATGTCTTCAGTCTTGCTTGACAACGGTATAAGGATCTATACCAAAACGTCGCTTTTTACAGAATTAAAGAAGTTGTTATCCATAAAATTGTGTCTACCTTGTCATCCGTCAACTTCTAAGTAATGCCTATCAAACAATTTCACAATACAGTGATTACAATCGAGGAATAATTCCTCCCGTGTATTTGAGGAATACAAAGAGCAAATAATAATCATGGTTTGGAAATGGCCGTTCCATGTTAAAAAGGACAGGGACTTAGAAGCGAATTCATTGATGGAATAAAACAGAACTAAGTCCGAAAATAATCCCCTTACCACGAGAAAAGCGGAAACGTGATTAAACTTATATCGGTGGAGATGAGGTCACTTAAGTCGAATATTGCTTTGTTCGTTGAGCCATTTTATTCGAAACACATAATAAATAGAGGATATTTCCCCACATGGACAATTCCCTAATGGGACATTTCCCCACATGGACATTTCCCTGCATGGACATTTCCCCACACGGAAAATTCCCTAACGGGACATTTCCCCATATGGACAATTCCCTAACGGGACATTTCCCTGCATGGACATTTCCCCACATGGACAATTCCCTAACGGGACATTTCCCAACATGGACATTTCCCTGCATCGACATTTCCCAACTTGGACAATTCCCTGCATGGACATTCCCCCACATGGACAATTCCCTAACGGGACAATTCCAAACATGGACATTTCCCCACATGGACATTTCCCTGCATGGACATTTCCCTAACGGGACATTTCCCCACATGGACATTTCCAAACTTGGACAATTCCCTGCATGGACATTTCCCAACTTGGACAATTCCCTGCATGGACATTTCCCAACTTGGACAATTCCCGAACGGGAAAATTACCCACACAGACCTGCTGTCCCCCCACATACACCACACACACACACACACATCACGCACGCACGCACGCACGCACGCACGCACGCACACAAACACGCTCTTGTGACGCGCTTGACTCGGTTGGTGGGGGGTTTAACGTCATCGCATTGGTGTCATCACACACAGCGCATTTTCACCCCAAACACCCCACCACCCTTACATTTCACACTAAACACACATCACACACAGCACATATCCACCCCAAACACCCCACCACCCTTGCATCTCACCCTAAACACACATCACACACAGCACATATCCACCCCAAACACCCCACCACCCTTACATATCACACTAAAAACACGTCACACACATCACATATCCACCCCAAACATCCAACAACCCTTACATCTCACACTAAACACACATCACACACAGCGCAATTCCGCCCCAAACACCCTCCAACCTTACATTTCACACTAAACACATATCGCACACAGCACATATCCACCCCAAACACGCAACAACCCTTGCATCTCACACTAAACACACTTCACACACAGCACATATCCACCCCAAACACCCCACCAACCTTGCATCTCACACATCACACACATCACACACAGCATAAATCCACCCTCAACACCCCACCAACTTTACATCTCACACTAGACAAACACAACACACACAGCACAAATCCACCCCCAATACCCCAGCAACCTTACATCTAACCCCAAACACACATCACACACAGCATAAATCCACCCTCAATACCCCACCAACCTTACATCTCACCCTCAACACACATCACACACAGCACAAATCCCCCCTGAACACACCACCAACCTTGCATCTCACCCTAACCACACATCACAAACAGCACAAATCCACACTCGACACCCCACCAACCTTACATCTCACACTAAACACACATCACACACAGCACAAATCCACTTTCAACACCCCACCAACCTTACATATCACCCCAAAAACACACATCACACAGAGCACAAATCCACCCTTAACACCAAAACCAACCCTTACATCTCACACTAAACACACATCACACACAGCACAAATCCACTTTCAGCACCCCAACAACATTACATATCACCCAAAACACGCATCACACACAGCACAAATCCACCCTCAATACCCCACCAACCTAACATCTCACCCTAAACACACATCACACACAGCACAAATCCCCCCTCAACACCCCACCAACATTGCATCTCACCCTAACCACACATCACACACAGCACAAATCCACCCTCAAGACTCCACCAACCTTACATATCACCCTAAACACACATCACACACAGCACAAATCCCCCCTCAACACCCCACCAACCTTACATCTCACCCTGACCACACATCACACACAGCACAAATCCACCCTCAAGACTCAACCACGTGTTACACAGACACTCCAGGAACTTTGAAACATGTCCCAGCAGATATTGACAGATATCCCTCAGGACTTTGGGCGACGCCTGGTCTATTCCATGAGACAAAGATGTGTTGCTTGCATCGCAACCAGGGGTGGACACACACGCTATTTATTTGTAAATTGACATTTTGGCATGTTCATGTGTTTTTTTATAATGAAATCACGCATTTTCTGAAGTCAGTATGGCAAATAAAACCATTTGAATACTTACAGGAGTCCTGTATCTGTTGCAAACCGAAATTGTTTTAGATTTGGTAAAAAAACATAACTTTGCATAAATCTTATTCAATGTCACAGGAGCTTTTGTTGTTCAGTATTTATTTAAAAAAAAATATCAATGAAAACATACAATATTTCTTCTGCAGCTAGACAAGACCTCATGGAGGTTATTTGCAAAATTATGCAAAAGGCTGTAAGACCAATACAACAGACGTTATATCATAGCAGTACATCAGACCAAAATATGAGACCAATACATCAGACCATAACATAAGACCAATACATCAGATGTTACATCATAGCATTACATCAGACCAAAACATCAGACCAATACATCAGACGTTACACCATAACAGTACATCAGACCAAAACATGAGACCAATACATCAGACCATAACATAAGACCAATACATCAGATGTTACATCATAAAATTACATCAGACCAAAACATGAGACCAATACATTAGACCAATACATCAGACGTTACACCATAGCAGTACATCAGACCGAAACATGAGACCAGTACATCAGACGTTACATCATAGCAGTACATCAGACCGAAACATGAGACCAATACATAAGACGTTACATCATAGCAGTACATCAGACAAAAACATGAGACCAATGCATCAGACGTTACATCATAGCAGTACATCAATCAAAAACATCAGACCAATACATCAGACCAATGCATCAGACGTTACATCATAGCAGTACTTCAGACCGAAACATGAGACCAATACATCAGACGAGTATGTTACAGCAGTACATCAGACCAGTACATCAGACGTTACATCAAAGCAGTACATCAGACCGAAACATGAGACCAATACATCAGACGAGTATGTTACAGCAGTACATCAGACCAGTACATCAGACCGAAACATGAGATCACTACGTAAGACGAGTATGTTATAAGTACGTCACAAGAAAACATGGGACGAAAATATCAGATGAGTATGTTATAGCAGCACGTCAGAACAAAGTATGGGACCAATACATCAGACGAGTATGTTATAGCAGTACATTAGACCAAAACATGAGACCAATACATAAGACGAGTTTGTTATAACAGTACATCATCCCAAAATGTGAGACCAATACTTCAGACGAGTATGTTATAGCAGTACTTCAGACCAAAACATGAGACCAATACATCAGACGAGTAATTTATAAGTACGTCAGACCTAAACATGAGACCAATACATCAGACGAGTATGTTATAAGTACGTCAGACCTAAACATGAGACCAATACATCAGAAGAATATGTTATTACTACGTCAGAAAAAACATGAGACCAATATACAGACGAGTATATTATAACAGTACCTCAGACCAAAACATGAGACCAATTCATCAAACGAATATGTTATTACTACGTCAGAAAAAAACATGAGACCAATACATCAGACGAGTATGTTATTACTACGTCAGACCAAAACATGAGACCAATACAGAAGACGAGTATGTTATTACTACGTCAGACCAAAACATGAGACCAATACATAAGACGAATATGTTATTAGTACGTCAGACCAAAACATGAGACCAATACATCAGACGAGTATGTTATAGCAGTACATTGACCAAAACATGAGACCAATACAGAAGACAAATATCTTATTACTACGTCAGACCAAAACATGAGACCAATACAGAAGACGAATATGTTATTACTACGTCAGACCTAAACATGAGACCAATACATCAGACGAATATGTTATAGCAGTACATTGACCAAAACATGAGACCAATACAGAAGACGAATATGTTATTACTACGTACGACCAAAACATGAGACCAATACAGAAGACAAATATGTTAATACTACGTCAGACCAAAACATGAGACCAATACAGAAGACGAATATGTTATTACTACGTCAGACCAAAACATGAGACCAATACAGCAGACGATTATGTTATTACTACGTCAGACCAAAACATGAGACCAATACAGAAGACGAATATGTTATTACTACGTCAGACCTAAACATAAAACCAATACAGCAGACGAATATGTTATTACAACGTCAGACCAAAACATGAGACCAATACATCAGACGAATATGTTATTAGTACGTCAGACCTAAACATGAGACCAATACATCAGACGAGTATGTTATTACTACGTCAGACCAAAACATGAGACCAATACATAAGACGAGTATGTTATAGCAGTACTTCAGACCAAAACATGAGACCAATACATCAGACGAGTAATTTATAAGTACGTCAGACCTAAACATGAGACCAATACATCAGACGAGTATGTTATAAGTACGTCAGACCTAAACATGAGACCAATACATCAGACGAATATGTTATTACTACGTCAGAAAAAACATGAGACCAATATACAGACGAGTATATTATAACAGTACCTCAGACCAAAACATGAGACCAATTCATCAAACGAATATGTTATTACTACGTCAGACAAAAACATGAGACCAATACATCAGACGAGTATGTTATTACTACGTCAGACCAAAACATGAGACCAATACAGAAGACGAGTATGTTATTACTACGTCAGACCAAAACATGAGACCAATACATAAGACGAATTTGTTATTAGTACGTCAGACCAAAACATGAGACCAATACATCAGACGAGTATGTTATAGCAGTACATTGACCAAAACATGAGACCAATACAGAAGACGAATATCTTATTACTACGTCAGACCAAAACATGAGACCAATACAGAAGACGAATATGTTATTACTACGTCAGACCTAAACATGAGACCAATACATCAGACGAATATGTTATAGCAGTACATTGACCAAAACATGAGACCAATACAGAAGACGAATATCTTATTACTACGTACGACCAAAACATGAGACCAATACAGAAGACAAATATGTTATTACTACGTCAGACCAAAACATGAGACCAATACAGAAGACGAATATGTTATTACTACGTCAGACCAAAACATGAGACCAATACAGCAGACGATTATGTTATTACTACGTCAGACCAAAACATGAGACCAATACAGAAGACGAATATGTTATTACTACGTCAGACCTAAACATAAAACCAATACAGCAGACGAATATGTTATTACAACGTCAGACCAAAACATGAGACCAATACATCAGACGAGTAAGTTATAAGTACGTCAGACATAAACTTGAGACCAATACAGCAGACGAATATGTTATTACTACGTCAGACCTAAACATGAGACCAATACATCAGACGAGTATGTTATTACTACGTCAGACCAAAACATGAGACCAATACAGCAGACGAGTATGTTATACAGTACATTGACCAAAACATGAGGCCAATACAGAAGACGAATATGTTATTACTACGTACGACCAAAACATGAGACCAATACAGAAGACAAATATGTTATTACTACGTCAGACCAAAACATGAGACCAATACAGAAGACCAATATGTTATTACTACGTCAGACCTAAACATGAGACCAATTAATCAGACGAATATGTTATTACTATGACAGACCAAAACATGAGACCAATACATCAGACGAGTATGTTATTACTACGTCAGACCAAAACATGAGACCAATACATCAGACGAATATGTTATTACTACATCAGACCAAAACATGAGTCCAATACATCAGACGAGTATGTTATTACTAAGTCAGACCAAAACGTGAGACCAATACTCAGACGAATATGTTATTACTACGTCAGACCTAAACATAAGACCAATACATCAAACGAGTATGTTCTACCAGTACGTTAGAACAAAGCATGAGACCAATACATCAGACGAATATGTTATTACTACGTCAGACCTAAACATGAGACCAATACAGAAGACGAGTATGTTATTACTACATCAGACCAAAACATGAGACCAATACATCAGACGAATATGTTATTACTACATCAGACCAAAACATGAGACCAATACATCAGACGAGAATGTTATTACTAAGTCAGACCAAAACGTGAGACCAATACTCAGACGAATATGTTATTACTACGTCAGACCTAAACATAAGACCAATACATCAAACGAGTATGTTCTACCAGTACGTTAGAACAAAGCATGAGACCAATACGTCAGACGAATATGTTATAGCAGTACATTGACCAAAACATGAGACCAATACATCAGACGAATATGTTATAGCAGTACATTGACCAAAACATGAGACCAATACATCAGACGAATATGTTATTACTACGTCAGACCAAAACATGAGACCAATACAGCAGACGAGTATGTTACAGCAGTACATCAGACCAGTACATCAGACCGAAACATGAGACCAATACATAAGACGAGTATGTTATAACAGTACATCAGACAAAAAAATGAGACCAATACATCAGAGGAGTTTGTTATAACAGTACATCATCCCAAAATGTGAGACCAATACTTCAGACGAGTATGTTATAGCAGTACTTCAGACCAAAACATGAGACCAATACATCAGACGAGTAAGTTATAAGTACGTCAGACCTAAACATGAGACCAATACATCAGACGAGTATGTTATAAGTACGTCAGACCAAAACATGAGACCAATACATCAGACGAATATGTTATTACTACATCAGACCAAAACATGAGACCAATACATCAGACGAGTATGTTATTACAACGTCAGACCAAAACATGAGACCAATACATCAGACGAGTATGTTATTACTACGTCAGACCAAAACGTGAGACCAATACATCAGACGAATATGTTATTACTACGTCAGACCTAAACATGAGACCAAAACATCAGACAAGTATGTTATTACTACGTCAGACCTAAACATGAGACCAATACATCAGACGAATATGTTATAAGTAAGTCAGACCTAAACATGAGACCAATACATCCGGCGAATATGTTATTACTACATCAGACCAAAACATGAGACCAATACATCAGACGAGTATGTTATTACTACGTCAGACCAAAACGTGAGACCAATACTCAGACGAATATGTTATTACTACGTCAGACCTAAACATAAGACCAATACATCAAACGAGTATGTTCTACCAGTACGTTAGAACAAAGCATGAGACCAATACATCAGACGAATATGTTATTACTACGTCAGACCAAAACATGAGACCAATACAGAAGACAAATATGTTATTACTACATCAGACCTAAACATGAGACCAATACATCAGACGAGTATGTTATTACTACGTCAGACCAAAACATGAGACCAATACAGAAGACGAATATGTTATAGGAGTACATTGACCAAAACATGAGACCAATACATCAGTCGAGTATGTTCAAGCAGTACGTTACAACCAAGCATTAGACCAATACATCAGACGAATATGTTATTACTACGTCAGACCTAAACATGAGACCAATACATCAGATGAATATGTTATAGCAGTACATTGAGCAAAACATGAGACCAATACAGAAGACGAATATGTTATTACTACGTCAGACCAAAAAATGAGACCAATACAGCAGACGAATATGTTATTACTACATCAGACCTAAACATGAGACCAATACATTAGACGAGTATGTTATTACTACGTCAGACCAAAACATGAGACCAATACATCAGACGAGTATGTTATAGCAGTACTTCAGACCAAAACATGAGACCAATACATCAGACGAGTAATTTATAAGTACGTCAAACCTAAACATGAGACCGATACATCAGACGAGTATGTTATAAGTACGTCAGACCAAAATATGAGACCAATGCATCAGACGAGTAATTTATAAGTACGTCAGATCAAAACATGAGACCAATACTTCAGACGAATATGTTATTAGTACGTCAGACCAAAACATGAGACCAATACATCAGACGAGTATGTTATTACTACGTCAGACCAAAACATGAGACCAATACATCAGACGAGTATGTTATTACTACGTCAGACCAAAACATGAGACCAATACATCAGACGAATATGTTATTAGTACGTCAGACCAAAACATGAGACCAATACAGCAGACGAGTATGTTATAGCAGTACATTGACCAAAACATGAGACCAATACAGAAGACGAATATCTTATTACTTCGTCAGACCAAAACATGAGACCAATACAGAAGACGAATATGTTATTACTACGTCAGACCTAAACATGAGACCAATACAGCAGACGAATATGTTATAGCAGTACATTGACCAAAACATGAGACCAATACAGAAGACGAATATGTTATTACTACGTACGACCAAAACATGAGACCAATACAGAAGACAAATATGTTATTACTACGTCAGACCAAAACATGAGACCAATACAGAAGACGAATATGTTATTACTACGTCAGACCAAAACATGAGACCAATACAGAAGACGAGTATGTTATTACTACGTCAGACCAAAACATGAGACCAATACATCAGACGAATATGTTATTAGTACGTCAGACCAAAACATGAGACCAATACATCAGACGAGTATGTTATTACTACGTCATACCAAAACATGAGACCAATACATCAGACGAGTAATTTATAAGTACGTCAGACCTAAACATGAGACCAATATTCAGACGAGTATGTTATAACAGTACCTCAAACCAAAACATGAGACCAATTCATCAAACAAATATGTTATTACTACGTCAGACCAAAACATGAGACCAATACATCAGACGAGTATGTTATTACTACGTCAGACCAAAACATGAGACCAATACAGAAGACAAATATGTTATTACTACGTCAGACCAAAACATGAGACCAATACAGAAGACGAATATGTTATTACTACGTCAGACCAAAACATGAGACCAATACAGAAGACGAGTATGTTATTACTACGTCAGACCAAAACATGAGACCAATACATCAGACGAATATGTTATTAGTACGTCAGACCAAAACATGAGACCAATACATCAGACGAGTATGTTATTACTACGTCATACCAAAACATGAGACCAATACATCAGACGAGTAATTTATAAGTACGTCAGACCAAAACATGAGACCAATATTCAGACGAGTATGTTATAACAGTACCTCAAACCAAAACATGAGACCAATTCATCAAACAAATATGTTATTACTACGTCAGACCAAAACATGAGACCAATACATCAGACGAGTATGTTATTACTACGTCAGACCAAAACATGAGACCAATACAGAAGACAAATATGTTATTACTACGTCAGACCAAAACATGAGACCAATACAGCAGACGAATATGTTATTACTACGTCAGACCAAAACATGAGACCAATACAGCAGACGATTATGTTATTACTACGTCAGACCAAAACATGAGACCAATACAGAAGACGAATATGTTATTACTACGTCAGACCTAAACATAAAACCAATACAGCAGACGAATATGTTATTACTACGTCAGACCAAAACATGAGACCAATACATCAGACGAGTGAGTTATAATTACGTCAGACCTAAACATGAGACCAATACAGCAGACGAATATGTTATTACTACGTCAGACCTAAACATGAGACCAATACATCAGACGAGTATGTTATTACTACGTCAGACCAAAACATGAGACCAATACAGCAGACGAGTATGTTATAGCAGTACATTGACCAAAACATGAGACCAATAAAGAAGACAAATATGTTATTACTACGTCAGACCTAAACATGAGACCAATACATCAGACGAATATGTTATAGCAGTACATTGACCAAAACATGAGACCAATACAGAAGACGAATATCTTATTACTACGTACGACCAAAACATGAGACCAATACAGAAGACAAATATGTTATTACTACGTCAGACCAAAACATGAGACAAATACAGAAGACGAATATGTTATTACTACGTCAGACCAAAACATGAGACCAATTCATCAGACGAATATGTTATTACTATGACAGACCTAAACATGAGACCAATACATCAGACAAGTATGTTATTACTACGTCAGACCAAAACATGAGACCAAAACATCAGACGAATATGTTATTACTACATCAGACCAAAACATGAGACCAATACATCAGACGAATATGTTATTACTAAGTCAGACCAAAACGTGAGACCAATACTCAGACGAATATGTTATTACTACGTCAGACCTAAACATAAGACCAATACATCAAACGAGTATGTTCTACCAGTACGTTAGAACAAAGCATGAGACCAATACATCAGACGAGTATGTTATAAGTACGTCAGACCAAAACATGAGACCAATACATCAGACGAATATGTTATTACTACATCAGACCAAAACATGAGACCAATACATCAGACGAGTATGTTATTACAACGTCAGACCAAAACATGAGACCAATACATCAGACGAGTATGTTATTACTACGTCAGACCAAAACGTGAGACCAATACATCAGACGAATATGTTATTACTACGTCAGACCTAAACATGAGACCAAAACATCAGACAAGTATGTTATTACTACGTCAGACCTAAACATGAGACCAATACATCAGACGAATATCTTATAAGTACGTTAGACCAAAACATGAGACCAATACTCAGACGAGTATGTTATAAGTAAGTCAGACCTAAACATGAGACCAATACATCCGGCGAATATGTTATTACTACATCAGACCAAAACATGAGACCAATACATCAGACGAGTATGTTATTACTACGTCAGACCAAAACGTGAGACCAATACTCAGACGAATATGTTATTACTACGTCAGACCTAAACATAAGACCAATACATCAAACGAGTATGTTCTACCAGTACGTTAGAACAAAGCATGAGACCAATACATCAGACGAATATGTTATTACTACGTCAGACCAAAACATGAGACCAATACAGAAGACAAATATGTTATTACTACGTCAGACCTAAACATGAGACCAATACATCAGACGAGTATGTTATTACTACGTCAGACCAAAACATGAGACCAATACAGAAGACGAATATGTTATAGGAGTACATTGACCAAAACATGAGACCAATACATCAGTCGAGTATGTTCAAGCAGTACGTTACAACCAAGCATGAGACCAATACATCAGACGAATATGTTATTACTACGTCAGACCTAAACATGAGACCAATACATCAGATGAATATGTTATAGCAGTACATTGAGCAAAACATGAGACCAATACAGAAGACGAATATGTTATTACTACGTCAGACCAAAACATGAGACCAATACAGCAGACGAATATGTTATTACTACATCAGACCTAAACATGAGACCAATACATTAGACGAGTATGTTATTACTACGTCAGACCAAAACATGAGACCAATACATCAGACGAGTATGTTATAGCAGTACTTCAGACCAAAACATGAGACCAATACATCAGACGAGTAATTTATAAGTACGTCAAACCTAAACATGAGACCGATACATCAGACGAGTATGTTATAAGTACGTCAGACCAAAATATGAGACCAATGCATCAGACGAGTAATTTATAAGTACGTCAGATCAAAACATGAGACCAATACTTCAGACGAATATGTTATTAGTACGTCAGACCAAAACATGAGACCAATACATCAGACGAGTATGTTATTACTACGTCAGACCAAAACATGAGACCAATACATCAGACGAATATGTTATTAGTACGTCAGACCAAAACATGAGACCAATACAGCAGACGAGTATGTTATAGCAGTACATTGACCAAAACATGAGACCAATACAGAAGACGAATATCTTATTACTTCGTCAGACCAAAACATGAGACCAATACAGAAGACGAATATGTTATTACTACGTCAGACCTAAACATGAGACCAATACAGCAGACGAATATGTTATAGCAGTACATTGACCAAAACATGAGACCAATACAGAAGACGAATATGTTATTACTACGTACGACCAAAACATGAGACCAATACAGAAGACAAATATGTTATTACTACGTCAGACCAAAACATGAGACCAATACAGAAGACGAATATGTTATTACTACGTCAGAGCAAAACATGAGACCAATACAGAAGACGAGTATGTTATTACTACGTCAGACCAAAACATGAGACCAATACATCAGACGAATATGTTATTAGTACGTCAGACCAAAACATGAGACCAATACATCAGACGAGTATGTTATTACTATGTCATACCAAAACATGAGACCAATACATCAGACGAGTAATTTATAAGGACGTCAGACCAAAACATGAGACCAATATTCAGACGAGTATGTTATAACAGTACCTCAAACCAAAACATGAGACCAATTCATCAAACAAATATGTTATTACTACGTCAGACCAAAACATGAGACCAATACATCAGACGAGTATGTTATTACTACGTCAGACCAAAACATGAGACCAATACAGAAGACAAATATGTTATTACTACGTCAGACCAAAACATGAGACCAATAAAGCAGACGAATATGTTATTACTACGTCAGACCAAAACATGAGACCAATACAGAAGACGAATATGTTATTACTACGTCAGACCTAAACATAAAACCAATACAGCAGACGAATATGTTATTACTACGTCAGACCAAAACATGAGACCAATACATCAGACGAGTGAGTTAAAAGTACGTCAGACCTAAACATGAGACCAATACAGCAGACGAATATGTTATTACTACGTCAGACCTAAAAATGAGACCAATACATCAGACGAGAATGTTATTACTACGTCAGACCAAAACATGAGACCAATACAGCAGACGAGTATGTTATAGCAGTACATTGACCAAAACATGAGACCAATACAGAAGACGAATATGTTATTACTACGTCAGACATAAACATGAGACCAATACATCAGACGAATATGTTATAGCAGTACATTGACCAAAACATGAGACCAATACAGAAGACGAATATCTTATTACTACGTACGACCAAAACATGAGACCAATACAGAAGACAAATATGTTATTACTACGTCAGACCAAAACATGAGACAAATACAGAAGACGAATATGTTATTACTACGTCAGACCAAAACATGAGACCAATTCATCAGACGAATATGTTATTACTATGACAGACCTAAACATGAGACCAATACATCAGACAAGTATGTTATTACTACGTCAGACCAAAACATGAGACCAAAACATCACACGAATATGTTATTACTACATCAGACCAAAACATGAGACCAATACATCAGACGAATATGTTATTACTAAGTCAGACCAAAACGTGAGACCAATACTCAGACGAATATGTTATTACTACGTCAGACCTAAACATAAGACCAATACATCAAACGAGTATGTTCTACCAGTACGTTAGAACAAAGCATGAGACCAATACATCAGACGAATATGTTATTACTACGTCAGACCTAAACATGAGACCAATACAGAAGACGAGTATGTTATTACTACGTCAGACCAAAACATGAGACCAATACATCAGACGAATATGTTATTACTACATCAGACCAAAACATGAGACCAATACATCAGACGAGTATGTTATTACTAAGTCAGACCAAAACGTGAGACCAATACTCAGACGAATATGTTATTACTACGTCAGACCTAAACATAAGACCAATACATCAAACGAGTATGTTCTACAAGTACGTTAGAACAAAGCATGAGACCAATACATCGGACGAATATGTTATTACTACGTCAGACCTAAACATGAGACCAATACATCAGACGAATATGTTATAGCAGTACATTGACCAAAACATGAGACCAATACAGAAGACGAATATGTTATTACTACGTCAGACCAAAACATGAGACCAATACAGCAGACGAGTATGTTACAGCAGTACATCAGACCAGTACATCAGACCGAAACATGAGATCACTACGTAAGACGAGTATGTGATAAGTACGTCACAAGAAAACATGGGACGAAAATATCAGATGAGTATGTTATAGCAGCACGTCAGAACAAAGTATGGGACCAATACATCAGACGAGTATGTTATAGCAGTACATTAGACCAAAACATGAGACCAATACATAAGACGAGTATGTTATAACAGTACATCAGACAAAAACATGAGACCAATACATCAGACGAGTTTGTTATAACAGTACATCATCCCAAAATGTGAGACCAATACTTCAGACGAGTATGTTATAGCAGTACTTCAGACCTAAACATGAGACCAATACATCAGACGAGTAAGTTATAAGTACGTCAGACCTAAACATGAGACCAATACATCAGACGAGTATGTTATAAGTACGTCAGACCAAAACATGAGACCAATACATCAGACGAATATGTTATTACTACATCAGACCAAAAAATGAGACCAATACATCAGACGAGTATGTTATTACTACGTCAGACCAAAACATGAGACCAATACATCAGACGAGTATGTTATTACTACGTCAGACCAAAACGTGAGACGAATACATCAGACGAATATGTTATTACTACGTCAGAAATAAACATGAGACCAAAACATCAGACAAGTATGTTATTACTACGTCAGACCTAAACATGAGACCAATACATCAGACGAATATGTTATAAGTACGTCAGACCAAAACATGAGACCAATACTCAGACGAGTATGTTATAAGTAAGTCAGACCTAAACATGAGACCAATACATCCGGCGAATATGTTATTACTACATCAGACCAAAACATGAGACCAATACATCAGACGAGTATGTTATTACTACGTCAGCCCAAAACGTGAGACCAATACTCAGACGAATATGTTATTACTACGTCAGACCTAAACATAAGACCAATACATCAAACGAGTATGTTCTACCAGTACGTTAGAACAAAGCATGAGACCAATACATCAAACGAATATGTTATTACTACATCAGACCTAAACATGAGACCAATACATCAGACGAGTATGTTATTACTACGTCAGACCAAAATATGAGACCAATACAGAAGACGAATATGTTATAGCAGTACATTGACCAAAACATGAGACCAATACATCAGTCGAGTATGTTCTAGCAGTACGTTAGAACAAAGCATGAGACCAATACATCAGACGAATATGTTATTACTACGTCAGACCTAAACATGAGACCAATACATCAGACGAATATGTTATAGCAGTACATTGACCAAAACATGAGACCAATACAGAAGACGAATATGTTATTACTACGTCAGAACAAAACATGAGACCAATACAGCAGACGAATATGTTATTACTACGTCAGACCAAAACATGAGACCAATACAGAAGACGAATATGTTATTACTGGGTCAGACCTAAACATGAGACCAATACAGCAGACGAATATGTTATTACTACGTCAGACCAAAACATGAGACCAATACATCAGACGAGTAAGTTATAAGTGCGTCAGACCTAAACATGAGACCAATACATCAGACGAGTATGTTATAAGTACGTCAGTTCAAAACATCAGACCAATACTCAGAGGAGTATGTTATAAGTACGTCAGGCCAAAACATTAGACCAATACTCAGATGAGTATGTTATAACAGTACCTCAGACCAAAACATGAGACCAAATCATCAGACGAATATGTTATTACTGCGTTAGACAAAAACATGAGACCAATACAGCAGACGAATATGTTATAGCAGTACATTGACGAAAACATGAGACCAATACAGAAGACGAATATGTTATTACTACGTACGACTAAAACATGAGACCAATACAGAAGACAAATATGTTATTACTACGTCAGACCAAAACATGAGACCAATACAGAAGACGAATATGTTATTACTTCGTCAGACCAAAACATGAGACCAATACAGCACACGATTATGTTATTACTACGTCAGACCTAAACATGAGACCAATACAGCAGACGAATATGTTATTACTACGTCAGACCAAAACATCAGACCAATACATCAGACGAGTAAGTTATAAGTACGTCTGTCCAAAACATGAGACCAATACAGCAGACGAATATGTTATTACTACGTCAGACCTAAACATCAGACCAATACATCAGACGAGTATGTTATTACTACGTCAGACCAAAACATGAGACCAATACAGCAGACGAGTATGTTATAGCAGTACATTGACCAAAACATGAGACCAATACAGAAGACGAATATGTTATTACTACGTCAGACCAAAACATGAGACCAATACAGCAGACGAATATGTTATAGCAGTACATTGACCAAAACATGAGACCAATACAGAAGACAAATATCTTATTACTACGTACGACCAAAACATGAGACCAATACAGAAGACAAATATGTTATTACTACGTCAGACCAAAACATGAGACCAATACAGAAGACAAATATGTTATTACTACGTCAGACCAAAACATGAGACCAATTCATCAGACGAATATGTTATTACTATGACAGACCAAAACATGAGACCAATACATCAGACGAGTATGTTATTACTACGTCAGACCAAAACATGAGACCAATACATCAGACGAATATGTTATTACTACATCAGACCAAAACATGAGACCAATACATCAGACGAGTATGATATTACTAAGTCAGACCAAAACGTGAGACCAATACTCAGACGAATATGTTATTACTACGTCAGACCTAAACATAAGACCAATACATCAAACGAGTATGTTCTACCAGTACGTTAGATTAAAACATGAGACCAATTCATCAAACGAATATGTTATTACTATGACCGACCAAAACATGAGACCAATACATCAAACGAGTATGTTCTACCAGTACGTTAGATTAAAACATGAGACCAATTCATCAGACGAATATGTTATCACTATGACAGACCAAAACATGAGACCAATACATCAGACAAGTATGTTATTACTACGTCATACCAAAACATGATACCAATACATCAGACGAATATGTTATTACTACGTCAGACCTAAACATGAGACCAATACAGAAGACGAGTATGTTATTACTACGTCAGACCAAAACATGAGACCAATACAACAGACGAATATGTTATAGCAGTACATTGACCAAAACATGAGACCAATACAGAAGACGAATATGTTATTACTACGTCAGACCAAAACATGAGACCAATACAGCAGAGGAATGTGTTATTACTACGTCAGACCAAAACATGAGACCAATACATCAGAAGAATATGTTATTACTACGTCAGACCTAAACATGAGACCAATACAGCAGACGAATATGTTATTACTACGTCAGCCCAAAACATGGGACCAATACTTCAGACGAGTAAGTTATATGTACGTCAGACCTAAACATAAGACCAATACATCAGACGAGTATGTTATAAGTACGTCAGACCAAAACATCAGACCAATACTCAGACAAGTATGTTATAAATACGTCAGGCCAAAACATGAGACCAATACTCAGATGAGTATGTTATAACAGTACCTCAGACCAAAACATGAGACCAATTCAGCAGACGAATATGTTATTACTAAGTCAGACCAAAACATGAGACCAATACATCAGACGAGTATGTTATTTCTACGTCAGACCAAAACATGAGACCAATACAGAAGACGAATATCTTATTACTACGTCAGACCTAAACATGAGACCAATACATCAGACGAGTATGTTATTACTACGTCAGACCAAAACATGAGACCAGTAAATCAGACGAGTATGTTATTACTACATCAGACCAAAACATGAGAACAATACATCAGACGAGTATCTTATTACTACGTCAGACCAAAACGTGAGACCAATACATCAAACGAATATGTTCTACCAGTACGTTAGAACAAAGCATGAGACCAATACATCAGACGAATATGTTATTACTACGTCAGACCTAAACATGAGACCAATACATGAGACGAGTATGTTATTACTACGTCAGACCAAAACATCAGACCAATACAGAAGACGAATATGTTATAGCAGTACATTGACCAAAACATGAGACCAATACATCAGTCGAGTATGTTCTAGCAGTACGTTAAAACAAAGCATCAGACCAATACATCAGACGAATATGTTATTACTACGTCAGACCTAAACATGAGACCAATACATCAGACGAGTATGTTATTACTACGTCAGACCAAAACATGAGTCCAATACATCAGACGAATATGTTATAGCAGTACATTGACCAAAACATGAGACCAATACAGAAGACGAATATGTTATTACTACGTCAGACCAAAGCATGAGACCAATACAGCAGACGATTATGTTATTACTACGTCAGACCAAAACATGAGACAAATACTGAAGACGAATATGTTATTACTACGTCAGACCTAAACATGAGACCAATACAGCAGACGAATATGTTATTACTACGTCAGACCAAAACATGAGACCAATACATCAGACGAGTAAGTTATAAGTACGTCAGACCTAAACATGAGACCAATACATCAGACGAGCATGTTATAAGTACGTCAGACCAAAACATCAGACCAATACTCAGACGAGTATGTTATAAGTACGTCAGGCCAAATCATGAGACCAATACTCAGATGAGTATGTTATAACAGTACCTCAGACCAAAACATGAGACCAATTCATCAGACGAATATGTTATTACTACGTCAGACCAAAACATGAGACCAATACATCAGACGAGTGTGTAATTACTACGTCAGACCAAAACATGAGACCAATACATCAGACGAGTAGGTTATTACTACATCAGACCAAAACATGAGACGAATACATCAGACGAGTATGTTATAGCAGTACATTGACCAAAACATGAGACCAATACAGAAGACAAATATGTTATTACTACGTCAGACCTAAACATGAGACCAATACATCAGACGAATATGTTATTACTACGTCAGACCAAAACATGAGACCAATACATCAGACGAGTATGTTATAGCAGTACTTCAGACCAAAACATGAGACCAATACATCACACGAGTAATTTATAAGTACGTCAGACCTAAATATGAGACCAATACATCAGGCAAGTATGTTATAAGTACGTCAGACCAAAACATGAGACCAATACATCAGACGAGTATGTTATTACTACGTCAGACCTAAACATGAGACCAATACATCAGACGAGTATGTTATTACTACGTCAGACCAAAACATGAGTCCAATACATCAGACGAATATGTTATAGCAGTACATTGACCAAAACATGAGACCAATACAGAAGACGAATATGTTATTACTACGTCAGACCAAAACATGAGACCAATACAGAAGACGATTATGTTATTACTACGTCAGACCAAAACATGAGACCAATACTGAAGACGAATATGTTATTACTACGTCAGACCTAAACATGAGACCAATACAGCAGACGAATATGTTATAAGTACGTCAGACCAAAACATCAGACCAATACTCAGATGAGTATGTTTTAACAGTACCTCAGACCAAAACATGAGACCAATTCATCAGACGAATATGTTATTACTACGTCAGACCAAAACATGAGACCAATACATCAGACGAGTAAGTTATAAGTACGTCAGACCTAAACATGAGACCAATACATCAGACGAGTATGTCATAAGTACGTCAGACCAAAACATCAGACCAATACTCAGATGAGTATGTTTTAACAGTACCTCAGACCAAAACATGAGACCAATTCATCATACGAGTAAGTTATAAGTACGTCAGACCTAAACATGAGACCAATACATCAGACGAGTAATTTATAAGTACGTCAGACCTAAATATGAGTCCAATACATCAGACAAGTATGTTATAAGTACGTCAGACCAAAACATGAGACCAATACATCAGACGAGTATGTTATTACTACGTCGGACCAAAACATGAGACCAATACATCAGACGAATATGTTATAACTACGTCAGACCTAAACATGAGACCAAAACATGAGAAGAGTATGTAATTACTACGTCAGACCAAAACATGAGACCAATACATCAGACGAATATGTTATTACTACGTCAGACCTGAACATGAGACAAATACATCAGACGAATATGTTATTACTACGTCAGACCTAAACATGAGACCAATACATGAGACGAATATGTTATTACTACGTCAGACCTAAACATGAGACCAATACATCAGACGAGTAGGTTATAACTACGTCAGACCAAAACATGAGACGAATACATCAGACGAGTATGTTATAGCAGTACATTGACCAAAACATGAGACCAATACAGAAGACAAATATGTTATTACTACGTCAGACCAAAACATGAGACCAATACAGAAGACGAATATGTTATTACTACGTCAGACCAAAACATGAGACCAATACATCAGACGAATATGTTATAGCAGTACATTGACCAAAACATGAGACCAATACAGAAGACGAATATGTTATTACTACGTCAGACCAAAACATGAGACCAATACAGAAGACGAATATGTTATTACTACGTCAGACCTAAACATGAGACCAATACATCAGACGAATATGTTATTACTACGTCAGACCTGAACATGAGACAAATACATCAGACGAATATGTTATTACTACGTCAGACCTAAACATGAGACCAATACATCAGACGAATATGTTATTACTACGTCAGACCTAAACATGAGACCAATACATCAGACGAGTAGGTTATTACTACGTCAGACCAAAACATGAGACGAATACATCAGACGAGTATGTTATAGCAGTACATTGACCAAAACATGAGACCAATACAGAAGACGAATATGTTATTACTACGTCAGACCAAAACATGAGACCAATACAGAAGACGAATATGTTATTACTACATCAGACCTAAACATGAGACCAATACAGCAGACGAATATGTTATTACTACGTCAGACCAAAACATGAGACTAATACATCAGACGAGTAAGTTATAAGTATGTCAGACCTAAACATGAGACCAATACATCAGACGAGTATGTTATAAGTACGTCAGACCAAAACATCAGACCAATACTCAGACGAGTATGTTATAAGTACATCAGGCCAAAACATGAGACCAATACTCAGATGAGTATGTTATAACAGTACCTCAGACCAAAACATGAGACCAATTCATCAGACGAATATGTTATTACTACGTCAGACCAAAACATGAGACCAATACATCAGACGAGTATGTAATTACTACGTCAGACCAAAACATGAGACCAATACATCAGACGAATATGTTATTACTACGTCAGACCTAAACATGAGACCAATACATCAGACGAGTAGGTTATTACTACGTAAGACCAAAACATGAGACCAATACATCAGACGAGTATGTTATAGCAGTACTTTAGACCAAAACATGAGACCAATACGTCAGACGAGTATGTTATTACTACGTCAGACCAAAACATCAGACCAATACATCAGACGAATATGTTATTACTACGTCAGACCTAAACATGAGACCAAAACATCAGACGAGTATGTAATTACTACGTCAGACCAAAACATGAGACCAATACATCAGACGAATATGTTATTACTACGTCAGACCTGAACATGAGACAAATACATCAGACGAATATGTTATTACTACGTCTGACCTAAACATGAGACCAATACATCAGACGAGTAGGTTATTACTACGTCAGACCAAAACATGAGACGAATACATCAGACGAGTATGTTATAGCAGTACATTGACCTAAACATGAGACCAATACAGAAGACAAATATGTTATTACTACGTCAGACCAAAACATGAGACCAATACAGAAGACGAATATGTTATTACTACGTCAGACCAAAACATGAGACCAATACATCAGACGAATATGTTATAGCAGTACATTGACCAAAACATGAGACCAATACAGAAGACGAATATGTTATTACTACGTCAGACCAAAACATGAGACCAATACAGAAGACGAATATGTTATTACTACGTCAGACCTAAACATGAGACCAATACAGCAGACGAATATGTTATTACTACGTCAGACCAAAACATGAGACCAATACATCAGACGAGTAAGTTATAAGTATGTCAGACCTAAACATAAGACCAATACATCAGACGAGTATGTTATAAGTACGTCAGACCAAAACATCAGACCAATACTCAGACGAGTATGTTATAAGTACATCAGGCCAAAACATGAGACCAATACTCAGATGAGTATGTTATAACAGTACCTCAGACAAAAACATGAGACCAATTCATCAGACGAATATGTTATTACTACGTCAGACCAAAACATGAGACCAATACATCAGACGAGTATGTAATTACTACGTCAGACCAAAACATGAGACCAATACATCAGACGAATATGTTATTACTACGTCAGACCTAAACATGAGACCAATACATCAGACGAGTAGGTTATTACTACGTCAGACCAAAACATGAGACCAATACATCAGACGAGTATGTTACAAGTACGTCAGACCAAAACATGAGACCAATACGTCAGACGAGTATGTTATTACTACGTCAGACCAAAACATCAGACCAATACATCAGCCGAATATGTTATTACTAAGTCAGACCTAAACATAAGAAAAATTTATCAAACGAGTATGTTCTACCAGTACGTTATAACAAAGCATGAGACCAATACATCAGACGAAAATGTTATTACTACGTCAGACCTAAACATGAGACCAATACATCAGACGAGTATGTTATTACTACGTCAGACGAAAACATGAGACCAATACAGAAGACGAATATGTTATAGCAGTACATTGACCAAAACATGAGACCAATACATCAGTCGAGTATGTTCTAGCAGTACGTTAGAACAAGGCATGAGACCAATACATCAGACGAATATGTTATTACTACGTCAGACCTAAACATGAGACCAATACATCAGACGAGTATGTTATTACTACGTCAGACCAAAACATGAGACCAATACAGAAGACGAATATGTTATAGCAGTACATTGACCAAAACATGAGACCAATACATCAGTCGAGTATGTTCTAGCAGTACGTTAGAACAAAGCATGAGACCAATACATCAGACGAATATGTTATTACTACGTCAGACCAAAACATGCGACCAATACTCAGACGAATATGTTATTACTAAGTCAGACCTAAACATAAGACCAATACATCAAACGAGTATGTTCTACCAGTACATTATAACAAAGCATGAGACCAATACATCAGACGAAAATGTTATTACTACGTCAGACCTAAACATGAGACCAATACATCAGACGAGTATGTTATTACTACGTCAGACGAAAACATGAGACCAATACAGCAGACGAATATGTTATAGCAGTACATTGACCAAAACATGAGACCAATACATCAGACGAGTAAGTTATAAGTACGTCAGACCTAAACGTGAGACCAATACATCAGACGAGTATGTTACAAGTACGTCGGACCAAAACATCAGACCAATACTCAGACGAGTATGTTATAAGTACGTGAGGCCAAAACATGAGACCATTACTCTGATGAGTATGTTATAACAGTACCTCAGACCAAAACATGAGACCAATTCATCTGACGAATATTTTATTACTACGTCAGACCAAAACATGAGACCAATACATCAGACGAGTATGTTATTACTACGTCAGACCAAAACATGAGACCAATACATCAGACGAATATGTTATCACTTCGTCAGACCAAAACAAGAGGCGAATACATCAGACGAGTATGTTATAGCAGTACATTGACCAAAACATGAGACCAATACAGAAGACAAATATGTTATTACTACGTCAGACCTAAACATGAGACCAATACATCAGACGAATATGTTATTACTACGTCAGACCAAAACATGAGACCAATACATCAGACGAGTATGTTATAGCAGTACTTCAGACCAAAACATGAGACCAATACATCAGACGTGTAATTTATAAGTACGTCAGACCTAAACATGAGACCAATACATCAGACGAGTATGTTATAAGTACATCAGACCAAAACATGAGACCAATACATTAGACGAGTATGTTATTAGTACGTCAGACCAAAACATGAGACCAATATTCAGACGAGTATGTTATAACAGTACCTCAGACCAAAACATGAGACCAATTGATCAGACGAATATGTTATTACTACGTGAGACCAAAACATGAGGCCAATACATCAGACGAATATGTTATTACTACGTCAGACCAAAACATCAGACCAATACATCAGACGAATATGTTATTACTACGTCAGACCTAAACATGAGACCAATACATCAGACGAGTATGTTATTACTACGTCAGACCAAAACATGAGACCAATACAGCAGACGAGTATGTTATAGCAGTACATTGACCAAAACATGAGACCAATACAGAAGACGAATATGTTATTACTACGTCAGACCAAAACGTGAGACCAATACAGCAGACGAATATGTTATTACTACGTCAGACCAAAACATGAGACCAATACATCAGACGAGTATGTAATTACTACGTCAGACCAAAACATGAGACCAATACATCAGACGAATATGTTATTACTACGTCAGACCTAAACATGAGACCAATACATCAGACGAGTAGGTTATTACTACGTCAGACCAAAACATGAGACCAATACATCAGACGAGTATGTTACAAGTACGTCAGACCAAAACATGAGACCAATACGTCAGACGAGTATGTTATTACTACGTCAGACCAAAACATCAGACCAATACATCAGACGAATATGTTATTACTAAGTCAGACCTAAACATAAGAAAAATTCATCAAACGAGTATGTTCTACCAGTACGTTATAACAAAGCATGAGACCAATACATCAGACGAAAATGTTATTACTACGTCAGACCTAAACATGAGACCAATACATCAGACGAGTATGTTATTACTACGTCAGACGAAAACATGAGACCAATACAGAAGACGAATATGTTATAGCAGTACATTGACCAAAACATGAGACCAATACATCAGTCGAGTATGTTCTAGCAGTACGTTAGAACAAGGCATGACACCAATACATCAGACAAATATGTTATTACTACGTCAGACCTAAACATGAGACCAATACATCAGACGAGTATGTTATTACTACGTCAGACCAAAACATGAGACCAATACAGAAGACGAATATGTTATAGCAGTACATTGACAAAAACATGAGACCAATACATCAGTCGAGTATGTTCTAGCAGTACGTTAGAATAAAGCATGAGACCAATACATCAGACGAATATGTTATTACTACGTCAGACCAAAACATGCGACCAATACTCAGACGAATATGTTATTACTAAGTCAGACCTAAACATAAGACCAATACATCAAACGAGTATGTTCTACCAGTACGTTATAACAAAGCATGAGACCAATACATCAGACGAAAATGTTATTACTACGTCAGACCTAAACATGAGACCAATACATCAGACGAGTATGTTATTACTACGTCAGACGAAAACATGAGACCAATACAGAAGACGAATATGTTATAGCAGTACATTGACCAAAACATGAGACCAATACATCAGACGAGTAAGTTATAAGTACGTCAGACCTAAACGTGAGACCAATACATCAGACGAGTATGTTACAAGTACGTCGGACCAAAACATCAGACCAATACTCAGACGAGTATGTTATAAGTACGTGAGGCCAAAACATGAGACCAATACTCAGATGAGTATGTTATAACAGTACCTCAGACCAAAACATGAGACCAATTCATCTGACGAATATTTTATTACTACGTCAGACCAAAACATGAGACCAATACATCAGACGAGTATGTTATTACTACGTCAGACCAAAACATGAGACCAATACATCAGACGAATATGTTATTACTACGTCAGACCTAAAAATGAGACCAATACATCAGACAAGTATGTTATCACTTCGTCAGACCAAAACAAGAGGCGAATACATCAGACGAGTATGTTATAGCAGTACATTGACCAAAACATGAGACCAATACAGAAGACAAATATGTTATTACTACGTCAGACCAAAACATGAGACCAATACATCAGACGAGTATGTTATAGCAGTACTTCAGACCAAAACATGAGACCAATACATCAGACGTGTAATTTATAAGTACGTCAGACCTAAACATGAGACCAATACATCAGACGAGTATGTTATAAGTACATCAGACCAAAACATGAGACCAATACATCAGACGAGTATGTTATTAGTACGTCAGACCAAAACATGAGACCAATATTCAGACGAGTATGTTATAACAGTACCTCAGACCAAAACATGAGACCAATTCATCAGACGAATATGTTATTACTACGTGAGACCAAAACATGAGGCCAATACATCAGACGAATATGTTATTACTACGTCAGACCAAAACATCAGACCAATACATCAGACGAATATGTTATTACTACGTCAGACCTAAACATGAGACCAATACATCAGACGAGTATGTTATTACTACGTCAGACCAAAACATGAGACCAATACATCAGACGAGTATGTTATAGCAGTACATTGACCAAAACATGAGACCAATACAGAAGACGAATATGTTATTACTACGTCAGACCAAAACGTGAGACCAATACAGAAGACGAATATGTTATTACTACGTCAGACCTAAACATGAGACCAATACAGCAGACGAATATGTTATAGCAGTACATTGACCAAAACATGAGACCAATACAGAAGACGAATATGTTATTACTACGTCAGACCAAAACATGAGACCAATACAGAAGACAAATATGTTATTACTACGTCAGACCAAAACATGAGACCAATACAGAAGACGAATATGTTATTACTACGTCAGACCAAAACATGAGACCAATTCATCAGACGAATATGTTATTACTACGTCAGACCAAAACATGAGACCAATACATCAGACGAGTATGTTATTACTACGTCAGACCAAAACATGAGACCAATACATCAGACGAATATGTTATTACTACGTCAGACCAAAACATGAGACCAATACATCAGACGAGTATGTTATAAGTACGTCAGACCAAAACGTGAGACCAATACATCAGACGAGTTTGTTATAGCAGTACATTGTCTAAAACATGAGACCAATACAGAAGACGAATATGTTATTACTACGTCAGACCAAAACATGAGACCAATACAGAAGACGAATATGTTATTACTACGTCAGACCAAAACATGAGACTAATACATCAGAGAAGTATGTTATAAGTACGTCAGACCAAAACATGAGACCAATACTCAGACGAGTAAGTTATAAGTACGTCAGACCAAAACATGAGACCAATACTCAGATGAGTATCTTATAACAGTACCTCAGACAAAAACATGAGATCAATACATCAGACGAGTATGTTATTACTACGTCAGACCAAAACATGAGACCAATACATCAGACAAATATGTTATTACTACGTCAGACCTAAGCATGAGACCAATACATCAGACGAGTATGTTATAAGTACGTCAGACCAAAACATGAGACCAATACATCAGACGAGTCTGTTATTACTACGTTAGACCTAAACATGATACCAATACATCAGACGAGTATGTTATATCAGTACATTAGACCTAAACATGAGACCACTACATAAGTCGAGTATGTTCTAGCAGTACGTCAGACAAAAACATGAGACCAATACATCAGAAGAATATGTTATTACTACGTCAGACCTAAACATGAGACCAATACATCAGACGAGTAAGTTATAAGTACGTCAGACCTAAACATGAGACCAATACTCAGACGAGTATGTTATAAATACGTCAGACCAAAACATGAGACCAATACTCAGATGAGTATGTTATAACAGTACCTCAGACCAAAACATGAGACCAATACATCAGACGAGTATGTTATTACTACGTCAGACCAAAACATGAGACCAATACATGAGACGAGTATGTTCTAGCAGTACGTCAGACCAAAACATGAGACCAATACATCAGACGAGTATGTTACTACTACGTCAGACCAAAACATGAGACCAATACATCAGACGAGTATGTTATATCAGTACATCAGACCTAAACATGAGACCAATACAGAAGACGAATATGTTATTACTACGTCAGACCAAAACATGAGACCAATACATGAGACGAGTATGTTCTAGCAGTACGTCAGACCAAAACATGAGACCAATACAGCAGACGAATATGTTATTACTACGTCAGACCTAAACATGAGACCAATACATCAGACGAGTATGTTACTACTACGTCAGACCAAAACATGAGACCAATACATCAGACGAGTATGTTATAAGTACGTCAGACCTAAACATGAGACCAATACATCAGACGAGTATGTTATAAGTACGACAGACCTAAACATGAGATCAATGTATCAGAGGAGTATGTTATAAGTACGTCAGACCTAAACATGAGACCGATACATAAGTCGAGTATATTCTAGCAGTACGTCAGACGAAAACATGAGACCAATACATCATACGAAAATGTTATTACTACGTCAGACCTAAACATGAGACAAATGTATCAGACGAGCATGTTATAAGTACGTCAGACCTAAACATAAAACCAATATATCAGACGAGTGTGTTATAGCAGTTTATAGCTAAAATGGATAGAATTATCATAAAAACGCCTGTTATCAGAAATGAGCGGGCCACTGTAACTTGATAATGCCCTTATATTACTTGACGACGGGCCATCATCACGCCCGTTGTTAGGTGACGTCACAGAATAGGGATAGGTGACGTGACGTTCAATAGTGACGTCATTTGGTTTGTTCTATGACGTTTCCATATTTGTAAAAGTGGGTCAGTGACATTCTTGTTGATTGCAGTAAATGTTTCAAAATCGATATTGTTGTTTCTTTTTATTTGATAACAAATTCCATCCATTTAAGTTATAATAACGGTAACGCTATTTTTCAGCGCCGGGCAGTTAATGGAAAACCTCGGGCTTCTGCAAATGATAATGCCCTGCAAAATAGCGTTACCGTTATAACATCAGACCAAAACATGAGACCAATACATCAGACGAGTATGTTATAAGTACGTCAGACCAAAACATGGGATACATCAGAAAAGATATATATAGGTATAAAAGATTGATTCCTTCGATGAGAAATTTATTACACAGTATTTTATTAAGATCACGTGGACAAATCAGATCTCATCACTCTGACATGGAGGTTTGGTAAAGTATTTTATCAAGATCACGTGGACCAATCAGATCTCATCATTCTGACATGGAGGTATGGTAAAGTATTTTATCAAGATCACGTGGACCAATCAGATCTCATCACTCGGACATGGAGATATGGTAAAGTATTTTATCAAGATCACGTGGACCAATCATATCTCATCATCCTGACATGGAGGTATGGTAAAGTATTTTATCAAGATCACGTCGACCATTCTGATCTCATCACTCTGACATGGTGGTATGATAAATCAGGTTGACGGGGGTCTAGTGTTGGAGTTTCAAAATACGCAGGACATCACATGTAGTATTGCGCACGCTATTTCTGATTGCAGGTAGGAAGACAATGCTTCTGTGGTAATGTCATCAAACCTGGGTACCCCAAGAAACCCGACTCTGAGTGCAACTTGCAATGTCCTTGTGACAGAAGCACCTCGTGTGGAGGAATGTGGAGGATTTCCATCTGTAAGATTATCTAGTGTACAACAGTAATTAGTTCTGTGGTAAACAGTTTTTAAAATTCAGCACTTAACAGAATGAGTTCCGAAAGGACCATGACTATGGCGCTATAAAGAGAATAAAAATGTACCTCGATAACCATCTTCCAAGGCAAGGGAATTAACTGAATATAAAAGTCCAGTGTAACAGTTCAGGGGGTGGGTATTGAGGTAGAGCTTTGGGTAGCGAGTCGTGGATCACTCCCAATACCACCAACCACACAGTTTTAATTATTTAACTTATCAAGAACAATTTCACAATTAAGAAATAGCCAATAACATTTATTACATTACAAGAATATAATTATTCTTTTCAGTATTTCATTCAGTTTATAAAATATACAAGAAATATCAAATACGTGAATGACATCTCACATCTCTCGGATCGAACCGGCAATCTCTCTCCAGCCTGAGATTTGTTCATTACAACTCCTCCAACTGTCAACAAAGTGACGTCATACCGGAAGTAGTCTCTAGTAGTATTGGTAATGGGGGTTCTGGACCACTTCCACTGGAGCCAGATTTATATACCTATACTGCTACTACAGGTGGCATTTTTTATGCCAAAATGATTATGCGATTCAATGATAGTCATAAGATTAGCAATGATTGGCCCCAGGTATTGGTGAGCTGGAGTCAATTTAACTTAATCTTATGACTATCATTGAATCGCATAATCATTTTGGCATAAAAAAATGCCACCTGTAGTAGCAGTATACATATGTAGGTATATAAATCTGGCTCCAGTGGTAGTGGTCCAGAACCCCCATTACCTATACTACTTCTCTCGCTCGAGGATACGGTCGGTGGAACGGAGGGAAATTGCATTCCATCAGTGACAGAAGTTATTTTACGTCGTGTCACGGCTATGTAGTAATATACAATGTATTTAGATAGACCAGATTTGTTACCATGCAAGGCAGATTTGCCATTATGCTTCAAGAAGTAGTTTCGTAAAACAGACTCACGAATATAGGTGACGTCACACGAACTATCACGTTGCCAAATCGAAACAGGTGTGATTTAGAACGTGTTTACATTTGGTTTTGCACATTAAACAAACAATCAGTAAGATCAGTGGTGACATACGTTATTTCATGTAGCAAAAACGTATATCTTTACGGATGTATGCTGTATCGCATACAACATGTACAATATGATTAATCTCACTGTGTACCTACCGACATATACAAACGGCTTGTGGGGCGGTCGGGTAGCCTAGTGGTTAAAGCGTTCGCTCGTCACGCCGAAGACCCGGGTTCGATTCCCGACATGGGTACAATGTGTGAATCCCATTTCTGGTGTCCCCCGCCGTGATATTGCTGGAATATTGCTAAAAGCGGCGTAAAACAATACTCACTCACTACAAACGGCTTGTACATTACATCCAGTTTCCATCTTACCGAACTATGCTAGTATTATGGAGTTACATTTTAGCTGGACTAACGTGTCGGACGTCTCCAGCATCCACGAACTGAGTCAGGTTAAATTTGATGCACAACGTAGATTCAGTGTCCGACAGTGATTTGCGAGTGTAGGTGACCTAACAGTTCAATTCAGCTCGATTTTATTGAATTTATAGTCATCTCTTAAATTAATTTGAACATCATGTGAGTCTTTCAAAGCCAGTATTCACATGTTTATGATTTGATAGACGTAGCAAAGCGAGAGAGAAGTGTTTTTCGAAATATATCAAACACTAAACAGGGTTGGTTTTATAATATAACAATCTCTTGGCAGAAGGAGTATCCAACCATGCGTGTCATTCTATGAGGATACGTCATCAGGCTTGGTTATTTGGACCGCCTCCGTGGTCTAGTAGGAGAGCGGAAGGTCCGGGGTTAGATCCTCGACCGCGTCATACCAAAAGACGTTAAAAGATGGTACTTGTTGTTACCCTGTCTGGCACTCGGCATTAAGAGGCTAAAACAAGGACTGGTCGGCTCGGAGTCAGTATACTGTGTCTGAGTGGGGTATTCATGTTAAACTGCAGCATGGTATCTCAGTGAGCTAGCACTATAAATCGGCATCAGTTCGGACTGGTACAAGCAGTCACACACACACACGTGCATGCACGTCGCTATATAAGTGCAATAATCTTGGACGCGACGTTAAACCCCATTTCACCTCACCTCACCTTTGTTATTTGGGTGACTGCCTATCATTCAACGTCATCGGCGTCGGAAGCTGCTCATATAAGTAATCACTGATGTGCTAATGATATTGTTCACTGGATTGTCTGGCCCAGATTCGATTATTAACAGATGTAGCTGGACTATTGCCAACAAACTATTATAACGCAAATAAATGCGTCTTGGCATCATATGTGCCAATACGTTGTTGGTTGTTGGTTTGTTGTTTAACGCCGCACTTAGCAATATTCCAGCTATATGACGGCGATCTGTAAATAATCGAGTCTGAACCAGACAATCCAGTGATTGACATCATGAGCATCGATCCACGTAATTGGGATCGATGACATGCATCAACCAAGTCAGCGAGCCTGACCACCCGGTTCCGTTAGTCGCCTTTTACGAAGAGCATAGTCACCTTTTACGGCAAGCATGGCTTGCTGAAGACCTATTCTACCCCTGAATCTTCACGGGTCTGCCAATACGAAGTAATGATTTGAGTTTTGGCACCAAATGGCCTTGTATATAGTGGATTGAAATATATACCCAACTGCTAAGGAAACGCATTACTAAAAAAAACGAAAATTAATGTGGAATACTTAAGCATGATCAGTTTTGGTCGTTACTAATATATTTGTTCAATTCAGCATTTTAGCTTTAATAACCTGCAAAAATATCTTTCAAGGGCATATAGTTTCCAAGATAACCATTGAAACTTATCCCGAATGTGCGTTCCTTTTGTAGTTGAGTATATACTAACATTGGATTTAGCAGAGAAAGGTTTATTTTGAATGCATAGGACTTACAGTAAACTACGTTTAAAACGAACTACGGTTATGTCGAACTAAAAGTAGTGTTCCCTTCGAGTTCGTTACAAGCGTGGTGTACTGTACTCTAGCTGAGTGTAACACCCACGTTGGTTTCTACTTGAGAATATTACAGACAAATTGATGACGTGCCTGGATAGAGTGATGTCTACATATATTTTTGTTTGTTTTTTGTTTAACGCCACACGCAGCAATATTCCAGCTATATGACGGTGGCCTTTAAATAATCGAGTCTGGACCAGACAATCCAGTGACTGACATCATGAGCATTGATCCACGCAATTGGGATACGATGACATGCATCAACCAAGTCAGCGAGCCTGACCACCCGATCCCGTTAGTCGCCTTTTACGACAAGCATAGTCGACTTTTACGCCAAGCATGGGTTGCTGAAGACCTATTCTACCCCGGATCTTCACGGGTCCCACGCAATTGGGAACGATGACATGCTTCAACCAATTCAGCGAGCCTGACCACCTGATCCCGTTAGTCGCCTCTTACGACAAGCACAGTCGTCTTTTACGGCAAGCATGGTTTGCTGAAGACCTATTCTACCACGGATATTCACGGGTCTGCAGGTTTTAGAGGTATACGTCTTTGGTGAACCCTTCAGACAAAAAACAAGAATAACAATCAGGGTCAATCTGGGATTTGTACCCACGACCATAAGCTCCTGCCATGACCGTAGAACATAGTTCTATACAGCCAATTAGACGGAGTATTGAGGTTCAGTTTTAAAGACGTTTTATTTTTGCTGACTCGGGAAATGAATTAATTGAAGCGGTAATAAAATATACAGCCTTCTGGTGCCCCATAAAACAAGATGACAGAAGGGGTGGGCATCATCCTTAAAAGGACGTCATCTCTTTGGCATCGATCCTTCTATCACTAAATTACACATATCTAAAAATAATCGGAGAGAGTAGGTTCTCTTAATTAGACTTCGTCTTGGGCATTGTGGTCTTGGTGCTTATCGAAATGTTATTAATAAAGACATTTCTGCATATTGTTCAGTGTGTTATCAGCTTGATAATGTGATTAATTTTTTTACTGCATTGCCAAAAGTATGTCAATCAGCGTAAGGCAATGGTGGAGTCTCTAACAGTTCTCAATACTGACTTCTCATTGTCTGGTATTTTATGTTCTAGGAATATTGTTCACCGTGATGTTCAGAATGTCATTCTCGCTTATATTAAAGCGTGTGGCAGTTTTGATACTTTATAAAATATCTAGATACTTAGCAAACCTTTATTATGGGCAAGGTGTAAATGGGCCTAGTTGCCCGAACACCTATAAAACCTTTTAATGATTAATCATCACCTGTCTGGTGGGGATCTCATACAACAACGAGTTATCTTGATTTAACGCCTCTGTATACAGTACATCAGTTACAGAAGAAGAAGAAGAACAAGAAGAAGAGAAGAAGAAGAAGAAGAAGAGAAGAAGAAGAAGAGGAAGAAGAAGAAGAAGAAGAGAAGAAGAAGAAGAAGAAGAGAAGAAGATAAAGGAGAAGAAGAAGAAGAGAAGAAGAAGAAGAAGAGAAGAAGAAGAAGAAGAAGAAGAAGAGAAGAAGAAGAAGAAGAAGAAGAAGAATAGAAGAAGAAGAAGAAGAAGAGAAGAAGAAGAGGAGAAGAAGAAGAAGAAGAAGAAGAAGAAGAGAAGAAGAAGAAGAAGAGAAGAAGAGAAGAAGAAGAAGAAGAAGAAGAAGAGAAGAAGAAGAAGAAGAAGAGAAGAAGAAGAAGAAGAAGAGAAGAAGAAGAAGAAGAGAAGAAGAAGAAGAAGGAGAAGAAGAAGAAGAAGAAGAAGAAGAGAAGAAGAAGAAGAAGAAGAGAAGAAGAAGAAGAAGAAGAAGAGAAGAAGAAGAAGAAGAAGAATAAGAAGAAGAAGAAGAAGAAAATATTTTATTAACGTGTCGCATGATATACATACATAAGGACAAACAGTTAAAAACCAATTATTGCATATCATCCGGGCGATATGGCCTATTTGTCACCAACTAATAAGTACAAATAAAAGCACATAGTGTGCTAAAAACACAAACGTTACAAAAAATACATTTAAAATACACGGTGTAAAACGTGTAAGAGGCACGGGCGCGCGATATGTATCCCGCATTAAGTAAATGATTGGATAGATATAGGTAAATAAAATAGATGGATAGATACAACTACATGTGCAACTCAAAGTGTTACATCACGGCATGTCAATGGAATATTGGAGGAAAGCCCGAAGTGATGCAGGTTTTAATGTTTACCATCTAATTTGAATATAGTACTTTTTCTCGTCACGATATGGCTGAAATAATGCCGATGTGACGTTAAATTTTAACTCACTCACTCACTAATGTTTACCACGTTGGTGATAGCCACGAGCACGTGTACAAACAATCTTTTTTAATCAGGGAGCTCCGGGCATCAATTCGTATCCAAGATAAGCGGATCATGGAGCGCCAAAGGGACGCAACTCGCTCACTCTAATTCCGACATCCTTAGAGGACTGGACGTGCTCACGAGATGACGGTTGCAGCTGGTGCCCTTGAAACATTTTGTTCTGGTGTTTGGGACAGACACGTGGAGTAACCTTAAGTTTGTCATCTCCACAACTGATTTCGCCGGAGACGACTTGCGTCACTTTATGCTTGATCCAACAATATACTGATTTCTATGAATTTAGATGACATTCTGTAAAAAACGGCGTTGAAACAACACAAACAAGCTACTGGTCACGAACAAAAGTAAAAGGTTCAGGACGATTTGTCAAATATGAAAGCAAATACCATCTGAAGTTAAATAGAAAACAATATGTGCTTGACTTACTCCCTGATAACATCATTGTAAAAATTTGGGGTAAGACATTCAAACCAGAGGTCGGCATCCCCTTGGGCACCAATTGTGCTACCTTGCGGATTTGTTTTTTTGTGCATATGAATCGGCAAAGTCAAAATAACGCACTTTGTCCAAGACATTTAAGAAATTCCATTCTGATACCGTTCACTAACCATCAAATAGCCAAACCCCTTCCACTGATTTACCAACCTGAACGAGAAATGAAGGAGACCAGTGAGACCGCCTCATCCGTTTCATATTTAGATCTGTGCATGAAGATTTAGAGTGACAAAACACTCTCCGCAAGACTATATGGTGAGAAGAATGACTTTAACTTTCAAATTCTCAACTTTCCCTTTCCCATGATTCTACATTGAACAGTAGTAAGTTTATTTCTGTTTTGTAGGCCATCGACCCATGTGCACAGTATATATATATATATACATATAAATATAAATATATATATATGTATATGTATATGAATATATATATATATATATGTATATATATATATGGCAATTAGGCGGTAGATGACACAATATACTCGCTATCAAGTGCACATTTACATTTCAGAGCTTCTGTGACGAACTTAGCACATTTTTTAAGGACTGACACATCATTAGAAGTCAGTAATTTATGAAATTTACAAATATTTGATGAAAAATGCCACTTAGGAATGTACGTATTTCTTAACAATACATATGCCTTGCAATAAAATATGAAATGGAGTTTATCTTCAATGCTATTAGTATTGCACATCCTACAAAATCGGTTAACAGTTATAGCTTCTTTACATCTGATATTACAACGCAACGACAGTTCATGCAATCTTAACAAACATATACATCTTCTTAATTCCCTGACATTGATGTTTGTAACATAATATTCAACAGTCAGCAATCACTTAATATTCTTATAATGTACAAGTCGTTTTGAATCATTGATATTATTAAAAATATTCCGTTTTCCACAATCTTCTAATATATGTCTGGGCATCGACAGAAAATATGAAATATCTCCAATATCTTGACTAACCCATGCATATCCGACACCACATGTGCATTACAACAGTCTTACACAGACAACCATGTCTGCCTTCCTGCTGAATCTAACTTCTTAATAAGTAGGTAACATTCTACCTTACACTGCTTTTGAGGTACAATCGAGGATGATCTTTCTTCCAAGGTTTCAAAAGTTGCCTTACCCTTGTGCAGAAGTTGTGCAGAGGTTATCATATACAAAGCCCCAGTAAAATTTTCAAAACGTTTTATTCTTGATATGTGTCGGAGATTTCCAATTTTGACGCATTCCTGCAAAATATGCACTATGAGTTCTCGTGTTTCTTCAGATGAGCATTTGACTTACCCTTGCATGTGTTTGTGACGGGTGCCACAGGAGGTGCAGGATACGCTCATCGTTTCGCAAACACCTGATATCATCACTATATGACAGTGATATTCATAAATATAAGCTTTGAGAATTGATTCATTGTGATTTATGATGGTTACGGTTTTGTCTTTTTTTTAAAATCTCATACATATTCAACGTGTCACATTTTTGAATGGCGCTAGTTGTGCTCTGCATTGTCGCATAAGTTTATCGTCGATCTTATTTGTACAAAAGCTTAATGAGTAGAGAGCGATGAAAAATGGTTCCAGATCTAAAGAGCATCAAACGTACCATCACACAGAGAATGAGAACGTATACAAAACATCAGAACGAAACGTAGACTGACGAGCAAAAGTGAGTGAGTGAGTGAGTGAGTGAGTGAGTGAGTGAGTCAGTGAGTCAGTGAGTGAGTCAGTGAATCAGTGAGTCAGTCAGTCATTCAGTCAGTACGCCGCTTTTAGCAATATTCTAGCAATATCCCGGCGGCAAAATAACGTACACCTAGTAACGGTTTGATAACGTTTGTAATCATTTGATTTGATTCAGTTTTCAAGTTTTCTACTTTCGTTTGCCCGGCAGATAAGTTTACAAAAAAAACGATTTATAAAATAATGACTTTCTCAACTACCTAAATAAAATAGTTACACACAAAAGCAATCAAGCTAAAACATGTGCAAAATCTACAAGATGTCTTTTCATAGTGTTTACATTAACACGTATTTATAAAAAAAGAGCAGAAAAAAACAACACAAGATGACATTTCTACACATTGTGATCACAATGAACTACATTTGCCATGTTATCATGTCACAAAACACGAGTTAGGACCAAAACCTTCCACGTTCTTTACCATCATTTTTTTTCAGTTCAGGCTGGTGTCATCAATGTTCTTTTACCAAAACAGAAAGCCAGTACAGTATTCTGTCACTAGGTTTATGGTTACAGATCAATGTCAAGGAGAGAGGTAATGAAGTAAATCAAAAAACATCCTTGTCCATCCCTCTGATCAGTTTATGTTGTGGAGTGACACGGAGGAGGTCAGATGAAGGTCAATAGCGTATGGCGGACCGTGGGGTGACAACGGCAGTTAAAGGCAGGTATATATAAAGCCGTGTCTCCGTGACACGGCACAACGTGATCACAGAGTCACTCACCATGTGCACCTCCGTCGTTCAAGTGTTCGCATCCAGTGTGGTTGTATGTATACTGATATCAGGTAGGACCACCCAACAATACTCATTTGTTCTAGTGTTTGTAACAGTAACTTGTGACTAACGGTACTATCATTAGAGTGAGTGAGTGAGTGAGTTGGGTTTAACGCCGCTTTTAACAGTATTCCAGTTATATCGCGGCGTGTCAGCTTAATGTGGGAGGAAAGCCCGAAGTGATGCAGGTCTCAGACGTTTACCACTTCGGTGAAACCCACGAACACGGGTATGGTACTGACAAACCTAGAAACATAATTTGGGCGAACCGGGATTCGAACCCACAATTATAGGTTTCTGGCGTGCCCAAGGAACGCAACTCTGCACAGCGAATCGCGGCGCCTTAGACAACTGGGCCACCCGTGCCCCCGTTATCATTAGAACATAAGAACAATAATTACGTTTAGTTGTACTGAAAGTTAATTCCAATCGCAATTTTAGTCAAACAGTAATACTGTAGTATTAATCGTACTCAGATGCTCAAATAAGAAGATATATTTGGACACTGAGCCCAAGTATTCATACATCAGGCAATAAAATGCGATATCGTGTTTCCCATTTAGGCACGGGGGATTTCTTCAGGGTTAAGTGTTGCATGTTAAAAATGATTGACACATGTTTTCCTTCAAGGTAAAGTTAGTTGACAAAAATAGTGTCTGACTTCAATCTGGGTCAGACACGTGAAGATCCAGGGTAGAATAGGTCTTCAGCAACCCATGCTTGCCGTAAAAGGTGACTATGTTTGTCGTAAGAGGCGACTAACGGGATCGGGTGGTCATGCTTGCTGACTTGGTTGATGCATGTCATCGATCCCAATTGCGTGGATCGATGCTCATGATATTAATCACTGGATTGTCTGGCCCAGACTCGATTATTTACAGACCACTGTCATATAGCTGGAATATTGCTGAGTGCGGCGTTAAACAACCAACCAACCAACCAATCTGGGTCAGAAGTATTCAACCTGGGCTCGCAATAGACAACCGGCTTAAGTTCGGACAAGTACAAGCAGCTACGCACCCGAGTCGCGAGACATATTAGTGCAATAATCTTGAACACAACGATAAACTACTATTCTACCTCATCATCGCTTTCGTGAGATTTGACTGACATGACGAGTGCAAATGGGAACTTGTCAAAAAGCGAAATGTGAATACAAAATATTTAATATTGAATGTTGTAAATAAATCGCCAGGAACATTTTGAGTTTTTGCTGGTTCCATATCGTACTTTTATTTCACAATTATGCTATAATCATATGTAGGTTCCTGTAACTGGACCTTTCTAAATGTTGGAAAGGTTAAGATGAGTCTAAAAAACGATTTCTTAGGTAGGCAGATATACCCATGTCATGTCATGTCATGTCATGTCATGTCATAAATAGAGTTCTTGTGTACTATTTAGATGCACACCATAACTCAACGGTTTGAGTGTTTCATGACAAAGTTGAATACCAATATCGGGACTTGTGCAGAAGATGTATATATATCTTCGCAGTAGTATACCCAAACATATGTGTCAACTGTTGCAGGGTGTCGCGGATTCTCGTCCTCAACCCCACCAACTCTCCTCCGGTCGGGGCAAGTCGCCTCGGGGTCTCCCGGCACAGCGTACAATGGGTCCGCACAGCATGGCGTCCTGCCTAGCGGAACATCCGGCACAGGGCATTCTGGGACACATCATACTGGACTGCTAACTACTGGAGGTACAGGGTACAATGGGGCCGCACAGCATGGCGTCCTGCCTAGCGGAACATCCGGCACAGGGCATTCTGGGACATATCATACTGGACTGCCAACTGCTGGAGGTACAGGGTACAATGGGGCCGCACAGCATGGCGTCCTGACTAGCGGAACATCCGACACAGGGCATTCTGGGACATATCATACTGGACTGCAAACAACTGGAGGTACAGGGTACAATGGGGCCGCACAGCATGGCGTCCTGCCTAGCGGAACATCCGGCACAGGGCATTCTGGGACATATCATACTGGACTGCTAACTACTGGAGGTACAGGGTACAATGGGGCCGCACAGCATGGCGTCCTGACTAGCGGAACATCCGGCACAGGGCATTCTGGGACATATCATACTGGACTGCAAACTACTGGAGGTACAGGGTACAATGGGGCCCCACAGCATGGCGTCCTGCCTAGCGGAACATCCGGCATAGGGCATTCTGGGACATATCATAATGGACTGCAAACAACTGGAGGTACAGGGTACAATGGGGCCGCACAGCATGGCGTCCTGTCTAGCGGAACATCCGGCACAGGGCATTCTGGGACATATCAAACTGGACAGCAAACCACTGGAGGTGACGCCACCTGGCGGCTGATAGTTGGTGGGCGGTATAATGGAATGTATACTAACGATAAGCCCGTTAGCAGTTCAGCAGGTGCTTATCAACAGACACATGCTAACGGTCAGTCAATGGTCAATGCGTATCCAGGCGGACCTTCAAGCATGGCTTATCAAGGCACGCACCTTAACGGACAACGAGTTTCATATTCAACAGGGATCTTAAATGGACTGGTTCCCTTCCAAGGATACACGGCCAATGTTCCTCTGGGTACATATCCTAACGGGCAACCCAGACCATCAAATGCAGTTTACCAGCAAAATCCTCAGCCTTTCGGCAACATCTTACCCGGGTTGTATGCAAACAAACAACAGGGTTCCAGTTACACAAGACCATATCAAACTGGGTTGAGGACAAGTGCCCAGACAGGGGTAGCTCGGGTCGGAAGTTACCCAAACGCACAAAGTCAGCCATCTGGCGCAAGTCCTCAAACATCACCGGCTGGGTCAAGTACGACCGGGATGTCAGCACCACGAGCATCTCCCCTACCAAATAACCAAGCTGGAATAAACCTAACTGGAACACCTACAGGCAGGAACACTCAGATACAGCAGTCCAGAACACAGGCAGCTGGTCCAAGGCGTACTGCAGCTGTACAACCAGCTGCTTCTAACTCTACAGCAATACCGTGGAGTCGAAGCGAAGACTACAACGCAACAAGGGTGGCCACACTTCTCCAAGCACTAGTGGCTCCATCTGCATCACTCCTGCCCTACGCTGTGGTCGATCCAATTCCGTATGGAGCTGCCCGGCTTCCAGGCCAACAGGCACGAGTGGAGCTGGTAGGTCCGCGTCACCACACACTACCAGCACCTCCAAACAGTCTTACACAGTTAGGGCGTGCTCCGTTATCAGCGTATGTTCAAAGGTCTCCACCGAAGGCTAAGCTCCCCACAGCAGCTCCAGTGATGCCAGCTTACAATCCGAGCTACACCGCTTCAATAGGCCTTGGAGGTAGTATGATCAACGGCCCATACATATCAGGCTTGTTTGGTCCTCTCGGCAGCGTGGCTGTCCCTGATAATCAACTCAACACCATCAACCCCAGCAGACTTACCCAGCTCGGCTCCCTGCCTGCATCTCAGCTCAAACACACCACCATGATGAAGTTGATTGATGGTCGGGCTGAGGTTAAGGCCGCTAAGTCGCTGGACTGCAAGACCGTGGCTTCTCTCAAGGGACGCCCGGGACGCACCGACCGCTCCATGAGCTGTGATGATGACACCTGCCCCGGCTCCACGTCCTGCAAGATGGTGTTCGACGTTGCCTTCTGCTGCCCCAAGGGAGGTAAGCCATTTTAGGGTCGAATATCAAAAATATATAACTCTTTAATTTGAAGTTTACACGATATACGGCTTTTCCATTGTCCCCAGGGAGGTAAGACATTTTAGGGTCGAATATTAAATTTTTTTTTTTTTTTAATTTGAAGTTTACACGATATGCGGCTTTTCCACTGGGCGAGAGGTCGATCACATGACCGCGAAATTGACATTCATAAGTGACACAATTTGACGTTCATACGTTTTTCACGCGACCGTGTTCTTGAAATGACGTAAACACTGACAGACTACTTCCACATTCCCAGGGAAACCCCTAGGAATTCCCTAACACGAAAACATACATAAGCGTTCTTTCTGATCATTTAGAACCTTTATTCTTGGTCTCAGCGTTTCAATATACGTTGAGAAATGTCAGAGAGCGTGACTGCGTGATTGTTCACGAATATCCGGCCTATCCTAATGAACAAACGGAGAAATGCACATCTAAACTATCGTAGTATCGACTCGATCCGTGCCTAGGCTGACATTGACCGTCTCCAGCAATCTATGAATTTACCTTTGTGTACCGTTATTCACCTTTCAATGATCGGCCAGTTGATCAATGATGACCAACACATGTAATCGCCACATGTTCATTAACAACGTTTATCGTGTCGGCCATTTTGACGTCTTGTACTTGATGTAAATGTATTACGACGCGCTGTTATTGTGACTGACTTACTGAGGTAGTTCTTTACAGGCCTTTCTCATCTAATGAGGATATGATTTGAACACATGTGCTGCGTAAGATGTTTCTGAAGAGCAAGTTGTGCATCCATACGCCCATGTCACCTCTCTTTTTGAGGAACTCTTTTACTCTGCGATATAGCTGGTTGTTGTATGGCTGTCAGTGGAAACACACGTACTAAATAAAACTGTGTTTAGATCTTGGCCTACACCCTTTGAGGTAAGAAATTGTGATAAAAATTATAAGAATTGACTTTTACATTGTGTGAGTTCATTGGAGTATGAACCTTCATAGAGTGAGGACCAAACACTGTATATTGTTTGGCCCTCACTCTATGAAGGTTCATACTCCAACGAACTCACACAAAGTGAAAGTCAATTCTTAATTTTAAAAAAAGGTGGATTGCTCGGCTGTAATAGTGAACCCTGAATTCCGTCTCTTGCAAAACTCCCAGGCCCCAAACCCTCCAGACAATGAGACGTGTTGCTGAATTATCTTCCAAATAGGGAGCGCGCGTGCGCTGACGTCCTACTGTCAGCACTTCCGGTTTATGTGTTCACTCAGTCGATGTATCTTCAATGAACTTCCGCAGACGAGTTGTCCAATTCATTTTGTAATGTAACAAACTGATTTCTTATCTCTAGCCGAATAATGATTTTCCGTACTAAAATTTGCATGTGAAAAATGTGAGGTGGGTGTTGGAAATCCAAGATGGCTCTTACTGACGGTATTCAGTCTCATATTAGGTCAGTGACAACCATCTTGGATTTTTACTGACTGTATACGGGCTCATATGGGGTCAGAAGTTCTGCTCAAGCTCACTTTGAGGCATAATGAACGATGATACTGTGGCCCTAGTGTTGTGGAAGCTATTATATCGGATTGATCCGACGTGGTGAAAGTGTGATGGACGTGTTTATTTTCTGTTTCAGTGACATACAGCATGATCCACAGAGAAGCTCAAAATTATAAAATGAACATCTTGTATGACAACTAGGGACCACGGTCTTCTTTGTCTGGACATCGTCCTGAGTGATCCTGGCGACAAGGGGTGGTGGGATGTAGCTGTCACGTTTGTCTTGTCATGATTCCACACATACTTCAAACCTACCTCATGTAAAAACATGTGGTCTATCATTTCAACACTGTACATGACCATTCGTCACCACTCGCCCCTTTCCGTAACCTGCAAGAAGACTCGTCCCCCTATCGATGAATATTATGTGCGAAAATACGACAAACCAATCAGAATGCGGGTATGATTTCAAGTTCTTCGTCAAAGAATCCCTCAGAAATAATTTTTGATTTTACATATGTCTTGCATCTAAAAATATACCCAAGACACAGTTAAATGTGTTCAATCATACTGTATAATTCCGCATGTCCAGATGTGCTTTAAATTGCATCTGAAATGTATATAATATATGGGGAAATAAATGTGAACTATTACGCAACGAGTTGACAATTGTTTTAGGTATGCCCGTCTGCGCTAAGACGGAAACCGGTCGCAAAAATGGCCATGATAGGGGAACGGGTCGCTATTCGGCTTTTCCCGGAATAACACGAGTTGGTCACGAATGTGTACATAACTTCATGTGTCCGAAACTTATAATAATTGTTGTCGGATCTCAAGTTCTTTACTTCTTTATTGTTCAGTCGACAACTACAAGTGATGTGAATAATCCATGTGTGTATTACCTATACTATCCTGTGTTGACATTTTCAGTTGTATGGAAGACAGTATATAAAATAAAGAAAAGAAAGTGAGATGTTATTGTCCTATCATTGAAATAGCCAGACGTGACAATGCTGTCAAAAGTGGCGACAAAACCTTCCGCGATCATAAGAAAGCTCTTCATAGTCCATTGGACCCATGAAGATTCCGGGGTAGAATAGATCTTCAGCAACCCATGCTTGCCGTAAAAGACGACTATGCTTGCCGTAAAAGGTGACTATGCTTGTCGTAAAAGGCGACTACCGGGATCGGGTGGTCAGGCCCGCTGACTTGGTTGATGCATGTCATCGATCCCAATTGCGTGGATTGATGCTCATGATTTCAATCACTGGATTGTCTGGTCCAGACACGATTATTTACAGACCGTCGTCATATAGCTGGAATATTGCTGAGTGCAGCGTTAAACAACAAAGCAACCAACCAATCATAGTCAATTGTACGATAACGATAACATCACAAGCTTGTGTTTATGGATCACTGTCAAATAATAATGATACCAAGTGTTCAGTGAGGTGGGGGCACGGTTGGCCCAGTTGTCTAAGGCGCCGCGATTCGCTGTGCAGAGTTGTGTCCCTTGGGCATGCCAGAAACCTATGATTGTGGGTTCGAATCCCGGTTCCTCCCAACTATGTTTCTAGGTTTGTCAGCACCATACGCGTGCTCGTGGGTTTCAACGAAGTGGTTAACGTCTGAGACCTGCATCACTTCGGGCTTTCCTCCCACATTAAGCTGACACGCCGTGATATAACTGGAATAATGTTAAAAGGCGCGTTAAACCCAACTCGCTCACTCACTCGGTGAGGTGAGACTATCCTGCCCCACTATTGACACTTGTCAGAAAACCAGGTCAGTTGTTCACCTGGACAAACAGAGCTATGGTACAAATCAAAATAGGGACTTGCATCAGACATGCGTTTGGTCACCGATGCGTCAAATTTAGATATGTCTTCTACATGTCTGCAGGAAACCTGTTCCAGAGCTTTGAATGGTGTCACTCTGATCATATAGCTTTTGGGCAAGAGTTGTTTGGCTCTGTTGGGAGGAAAACCCGAAGTGATGCAGGTCTCAGACGTTTACCACTTCGGTGAAACCCACGAGCACGGTGAAATCTGCCAGGACGAGTATAGGGGTGAAAACCCCAGGAACATTTATCAGAACAAAAGTGGATTCGAACCCCAAGATTATTGGTTTCAGGCACTCCTAGCAGCATGCCTCCATAAACTCACCCTCCTACTCACTCACTCACTCACTCACTCACTCACTCATTCACTCACTCACTCACTCACTCACTCACCCTCGCTCGCCCCACCAAACACCCAGCCACTCACTCACTCACTCACTCACTCACTCACTCACACACCCACCCACCCACCCACCCACTCACTCACTCACCCACACACTCACTCAGTCACACATTCACACACCCACCCACCCCCACCCTCGCTCGCCCTCTCTCGTTTTCGACCGTAAAACCATCGACCCGTTTCACAAACTGATACGACATAACTCACTCTGCATCTGAGGTATTACGGTAAGTGAAGTCACACCCTCCCCACGTCATATCACCTGAGACAGACCTACACCCCATCTACTGCCAACACTGGCACAGCTTGTCCTGTTTATGCCAGGCGTTCAAGAACAGTTGTGCGCGTCCTGCAGCTGCCTAGGTGAAATAAATACATGCAAAGGCAAGGCAAGTCTTCACCTGAACAAACACGCGAACATACGGCACGTTAAAAAGAAGGAATTGCAACGGACAACATTTTTGTCACTGATGTCAGAGTTGGAAATGTCCTCAACAATCAGTTTTTTAAAACCTTCGAAAGGGCTTTTAATATTGTAACACTGACCAATCAACGTTTAAGCAAGAGTTATTTTCGTCCCGTGAATACATAGCCTATAACCCTTTGATGTATTCCGAAATACAGGATCCAAAGTGACACATTTCATCCAAAGCGACGTATGTTTATTTTAATATTCCCCAGGAAGTGATCTATCATTTTTTTTATACTTTTTAATACAAACATTGCGTTCATACTGGAGCCCTGAGCTCTCTGTTTATATGTTTAATTTCGCTATATGTTCATTTCATTGACTACTGTGTCATGTTTCAAACATTAAAATATACATCATATGGCGAATCCGCGCAAGAATACACCTTCCACACAAATGAAAGTAATTTTTTTCAACTATTGTCGTCATGCTAAATTTGGAATAGTACTAAACAATACCCACATGATAAAAATACTGCCATGTAGGTCAATATAGCAAGGCAAATAACATACTGACTTATCTTTACCTCCAAAACACTTTATTTTATCCGACAGACAATTGCTTAAGAACGCTTGTATGTGCGTGATTCTAAAAGCGTATGGGTATGTATAGCGTAGACGTATGTTGTTGTGTGATGACTTTATATTGTATTGCCACAGTCAAATATAATGCTGTGGCTTTTACCCAAAGCGGACGTATGACGTCATAATTGACGTCATCAACAATTAACATTATAAAGGAACATTACATGACATTAGTATTTTTTATAGTTTTTGTTTTGTTGTTTGACGTTGCAGTAATCACTTCTGCATTTTACAGTATGTCAGACGAACCAGTGGTTGATAGTATGAACAACTTGATACGAAGGCAATCGACTAAGGGACCAAATCTGACCTCCCGATTCAATTAGTGACCTCTTTTACGACGCGACGGGGTGGGCAAGACTGACAGAACCTAGGATTATGTTCACATATACTCAAGAGTGAGTGAGTTAAAATTTAACGTCGCATCGGTATTATTCCAGCCATATAGCGACGAGACCAAGTTTAATATGTTAACAAATGAGTCATCTATGCAAAGTAATATTTAAAATCAATTCATGCATTCTATTTTTAAGAACAATTCATGAAATATATTTGAGCATAACAATATAATACAGTTTTAAAACACGGGCTATAGGCCACCAGTAACCAAAGCTAGGCCACCTCGCTGGGAATCATGGGGACTTACAGTACCTTGGCTTCCTGCATGATACCCCAGCAGGATTTACGTCCAAATATACTCAAGAAGAAAGATTAGGGATCAATATTTTTTTTTTTTTTTGGGGGGGGGGGGGGGGGGATATTTTTAAAATATATCCCAAAAAATATTCATGATTCATAATTTTTTTTCTGTTTTGTATATTTTGTGGAATGTACATGCTGAAACTATTAAAACTCTCTGCCGTATATTTAAAGGTCGGTCTCTTACTTATATCACTGGATATTCCTCTAGTATCATGTGTTTTTCCTTTGATGATTTTGTTTATTCCCCTTCTGTCTTTGGAAACTGTGTGGAGTTCCTCAATATTCGGGCGGTCAGGTAGCCTAGAGGTTAAAGTGTTCGCTCGTCACGCCGAAGACCCGGGTTCGATTCCCGACATGGGTACAATGTGTGAAGCCCATTTCTGGTGTCCCCCGCCGTGATATTGCTGGAATATTGCTAAAAGCGGCGTAAAACCATACTCACTCACTCACTCACTAGTATCATGTATCATGTGATCAAGCGGCAAAATCCCTTCCATATTCATAAGAAATATCTGTCAAATTCCTATACCATGAGCTCATGTTTGTGAATCACTATCAAATAGTAATGATACCAGGTGTTTGCAATAAGCTTAGCGTATCCTGCCCCACCCGTGGCACCCGTCACAAACACATGCAAAGTCACGTCAATTGTTCAACTGAAGAAAACACGGGAACATGGTGCAAGTCAAAAAAAGGAATTTGCATCGGAAATAATATTTGTCACGGATGCAAATTTTGAAATGTCCTCCACATGTCCACCATAGAACCTTTTAAAACTTAAATGAGGCCTTGAATGTAGCAACCTTGATCAAACATGAGTGAGTGAGTGAGTGAGTGTGTGTGTGTGTGTGTGGATGGGTTGGTGAGTGAGTGAGTTGGGTTTAACGCCGCTTTTAACAGTATTCCAGTTACAACACGGTGTGTCAGCTTAATATAGTTGGAAAGCCCCAAGTGATGCAGGTCTCAGACGTTTACCACTTCGGTGAAACCCACGAGCACGGGTATGGTGCTGACAAACATAGAAACATAATCGGGGCGAACCGGGATTCCAACCCACAATCATAGGTTTCTGGCGTTCCCATGGGACGCAACTCTGCATAGCGAATCGCGGCGCCTTAGACGACTGGGTCACCCGTTCCCCCTCACCCTGCAGTAGTTATAGACTTTCTGCGGGAAATCACAAAGTCTGATAAATAAAGTATCTTTGCATGTTTCAACGGTGCAATGTTACCCTAGACTGAACGATACTGTCTCGTTGTTTTCTCAAAAAGGCCAGGGCAACACACAGTTTGTCATGGCGTTTTCCCATACCTTCCATCACGTATAATTTAGTTTCACACTGAACAATTGTTGCTGCTCCAAACTAAAAATCACAACATTAAAATTAAAGTGTAACAGGGAACCGGTTTAACTTGGCTCTGTCTCTACATGTCACAAGATGTCGCAGCGCACATTGAAAAGGAAGCCAGACAGTCGCTTATATCGTTTCAAAAGGAGAGTTATCGGCCTTTAGGAAAAAAAACGAACGCATATTCTATTTGCTAAAGTACTCTGCGGGTGTCGATCCCTTACTTTCTTTATGTGTGACGGTCGTGTTATAGACTATGTTATTATTGTTATTGTAATCTAATGTAATCATAAGAAATAGGTTATGCCGAGCTATTGTGAAGAGTTCTCATTTGATGACACCAGTGTAGGGACCCTAGTCCTAGTTGTCTCAAAAAAATAAAAAAAATAAAAAAATAAAAGAATAAAAATAAAAAAGTAAAAAAATAAAAAAATAAAAAAATAGTTGTCTCTGTATCCAGCCTGATGTAATCACGTGGATATCAAACAGGTGATGTGACAGTTAACTTAAGGTATGTTGCATTATTACATTTAGTGCTTCTTGTGAAGTTCTGTCTCACGATCACGCACAGCCGAGCATGGTACAATTTGCAAATTGCAGCAGGTGCTCCACACTCGACTCTAACTGGAGGAGCTGTTAGTTTTTAACCAATAACCAAATCCGCTGCTAAAAATATATAACATTTTATTAAATCGATCAGGTTAGAATGCTATCGTTGCCCTGACAGATGTGAATCTCACGTTACCCTATCAGTGTCTGTGTATAGATCATTGCAATGTGGTGTTCTTAAAGAAGGCTGAAACATGACAAGCCCTATGAATGTGTTATTGGTGATTCTGTACATGCTGGTGATGGTAGCTCTAGGTAATGGACAGAACTCAGGACATGAGTCTGGAGTCTTCAAAACGTCTAGCGTCCCCCTTGTAAAGCTGTGTCATCGTCTGTGTTGGTACTACACCTACTGCAAGGCCTACACCTGGGTTAGAGGGACAGGTTCGTGTCAGCTCAGCAGCGACACCAGGATCACCTCACCTTACCCCTTCTCCGTCACTCAGCATCATGTGTACTCGGACGCTCGGGCACCCCGTGGACTGGTATGTGTTTCTCATTTAGCTCTGACCTCCCCGATTCCTCTGGTTTTATTCTTCGATATTGTAGTGTATAAATGCGCTGCACACGAATGCCATGTGGTTATTTTCGCTGAACATTTCCCTTGATGTTTGTCAATAAAGTAATGATAATAATAATAATGAAATTTTGAGACAATAATAGAATGTTCGGTATGTTGTATCAACGTGTTCCCAAATTCTACAAAAATGTTAGGTATTTACTGAGCTGAGAATGTTATTTATGTGGACCACATTATGAATGAAGTCCGTGTTTTTGAGGTCGTGTCGTGTCGGCAATGTTGCATGTGAAATGTTTTCTAAGTTGTTTGAAGTGATTGGTTTGAACATATTTTTAATTTCATAAACGAAATCTGTATTGGTAAACAAGCTTACATAAATACCGCGCCAGACAAAGCAGCTTGCAGTAGGTAACTTTACATAAACATGTTCCAGTTGATTATATAAGTGCAATACATGATCCTAATCTGTAGCAGTAAGCTTAAGCTAGTGGTGTTCGAGGAATGCAGTATCTAAATTTTAATATTTCATCCAAAATGTATTTAGATTATTATAGTGAGTGAGTATGGTTTTACGCCGCTTTTAGCACTATTCCAGCAATATCACGGCGGGGGACACAAGAAATGGGCTTCACACATTGTACCCATGTCGGGAATCGAACTCGGGTCTTCCATGTGACTAGCGAACGCTTTAACCACAATGCTACCCGACCGTCCCTTAGATTATTATAACTACTATTCACATCTTTTACTTTTTACAATAAAATCTGATTTTAGAATGTCCGTGGTGATTGCGTCACTGAATGAATAACTGCCGTATAAAATGCTTTTCAGGTTATATCAATGGAAGTAAAAATACACATTATTTCTAATATTTGCATAGTATCGGCATGTAACTAGAAAATGTAGAGCATCTTGGAACTGATCCAACACTTGCAATCTGATCTGATAAATGTCGATAAAATCTATGAGCGTTTAAGTCGATGCAGCCGAGCCAGATGCGACAATGAATAATTTGACAGAATCTAGAACCGAATTTGAAGTATACATAATTATTTGTAATGTTAGGGCCATTGATTAGAGTGCTAAATTTTCTTAATAAGCGTTAATAAAGTTATGGGGAAGGGCGTTCCACAGTCTAATCTTAGAAAGAAAAATGTTTGCATAGCTTTGGGTCCTACACTTGGGCTTACCTCCTAATTATCTCTAGAGTTGTTTTCTGGATGACCTGTATTTTAAACTCCTGAACACGGGACGTACCTTTTTGACAATATCATCGATATGCATTTCCCATGAACTGTCACTCTGAAGTGAGTGAGTGAGATGGGTTTAACGCCGCTTTTAACAGTATTCCAGTTATATCACGGCGTGTCAGCTTAATGTGGGAGGAAAGCCCGAAGTGATGCAGGTGTCAGAGGTTTACCACTTCGGTGAAACCCACGAGCACGGGTATGGTGCTGACAAACCTGGAAACATTATCGGGGCGAACCGGGATTCGAACCCACAATCATAGGTTTCTGGCGTGCCCAAGGGACGCAACTCTGCGCAGCGAATGGCGGCGCCTTAGATGACTGGGCCACCCGTGCCCCCGTCACTCTGAAGTGTCATACACAAATGCTTATGCCTTCATACGTAATAACGGCCTATTACCGGGATGGCTTTTCGGATGTATGATATGTTTGTTATGGTTGAATTCCCATAACTACTTTCGATTTGTTGGCCCAGTATAAAATTGTAACCACATCATTATAAATGCATGTGGTTACTGTAACTGGATCATCCGCGATGACATATATTGATGAATCTTCAGCAACAGGGAATATATTACTATTTATTACTCCAACAATATCATTAATATAAACGATAAATAACAGTGTTCCTAGCACAGATTCCTGCAGAATGGAACAGCAGTACGACGATCTTCACCCTGCAATTCTTACAACCCGTGTTCTACCTTTTCTCTAAAACGTTCCTGAATATGTGTTATGTCTGTGGACGAATGCCCATATCGTCGTAGTATCATTGTACCAGTCCGCCAAATACCAAGGACAAGAGAAACCCTCTGCTGTACCGGGATATAATATTGACATCATATGTATATAATATAAACTGACGTCCAAAAGAAACTTTACCAACTGAAAATATAAATTTCAGACAAAGTAAAATTTTTATTTCGATGAAGTCTATCTAAAACACATAACCTAAATACAACAATAGTGTATGCAGAAAATGTTAATCGTCTGTTACATGTTTGCGAGATAACACGCGAAAAAGTGAAAAACACGTGCACCACGGACAACTGCAAATGCACGTGTGGGTAAGGGTATAAAACGATTGCAAAGGGCAAGTCAGACATCCACAGTGATAAAAAAAAGCACAAAAGAAATGCCACGACTCACAGTCGAACAACGTAAACGAGCCTTGGGTATGGTACAGATGGGAGCCACCTAAGTTCATATTACACGAACCTTCGGTTGCTCCCGTGTTGCCGTTACCAACTTGATGCAACGTTACAGGCAGACAGGGCGGACCGCTGACAGGCCAAGAACAGGCAGACCCAGGGTGACCACGCCCCATGATGAAATCGCTTCCTGACAGTGACGTCATCGGCGACAAATGCCTTAGGTCACAGGGTTAGTCGACAGACAGTGGCCAGGAGACTCAGGGCTCATGGAATCAGGGCTTTTAGACCATACAGAGGACAGCTATTGACAGCACAACATCGTCGTCTGCGATTGAGATGGGCCCGGACTGTACGACGTTGGCAACGACGTGACTGGCAGAGGGTTGTCTTCATTGACGAAAGTCGATTCTGTATGTTTAGGGCTGATGGAAGACAACGTATTTACCGCCGAAGGGGTGAACGAACGGCGGCGTGTTGCGTGCAGGAGGTCGTACCATATGGTGGAGAGAGTGTCATGGTGTGGGGAGGGATCTGTGGGCAGGAGAGGACACCGCTGGTCATCGTTGACGGAAACTTGACAGGTCAGCGTTACATGGATAACATTATTCATCCAGTTGTCCTACCATTTCTCTAACAGCAGCCACATGGTTTCATTTATTAGCATGACAACGCTAGAGCCCATACAGCCAGAATTGTCACTAACTTCCTCGCATCCAACAACGTCAACGTCCTGCCGTGGCCTGCACGCTCACCCGACATGTCCCCATAGAACACCTCTGGGACTTGATGGATCGTCGTATTCGACAACGATCACACTTTCCAGCCAAACGGCAAGAACTGATCTTGGCCCCCCAAGAAGAGTGGCGTCAAATCCCACGTGACCTCATCAGGCGACTGACTTTTTCTGTGCGTCGAAGAGTTTTTGCTTGTATTGATGCATTTGGTGGTCACACACGCTACTAATGACTAACTTGTTATTGAACGTGAGCGATTGTTTATGTTCTCCGCCTATTGTCCATGATTCTGTAAGCTCGTGTTTTGTACCACACCCAACTTTGGGGGGCTCTGACGTAATTCTCGGTCGCGGTATGATTGTCATTTTCAGTGTTGATTATGTTGATATATTGATCTTCTCAATACACTTTACTTCATGCATGTATGTTTTGTTGTTTTTGAGCAAGAGTGATTTCAAACTCTGGTAAAGTTTTTTTGGGAAGTCAGTTTATATTGCCGTGTTCCAAACGGCGGGGTGCGGTCGGGTAGCCTAGTGGTTAAAGCGTTCGCTCGTCACGCCGAAGAACCGGGTTCGATTCCCGACATGGGTACAATGTGTGAAGCCCATTTCTGGTGTCCCCCGCCGTGTTATTACCATACTCACTCACTCACTCACTCACTGAACGGCAGACTCTCCTGTCGGGCTGATGAAAATGTTCTCCTTGTTGAGGAGCAAAATGGATTCAGAAAAGAGAGGCGCACCGTTGATTATATACAAAGTCGGACTAACATTGCTGAAATTGATTGACTTGAGCTTGGGGCTAATAGGTACTCGACATTCTTCTTGTACAAAGGACCCAGAACAGTGTTAGTTTTCAATGCTGGTTGACAACTATTCCCTGGAGGAATAGGAGTCTGGCATTGCAGTCATTTCAGAGTGCTTCATTCCACGAGAGAGCGCTTGAACTCAGTTATTGTATGTCCATGAAAGAAAAACATGAACAGCTCATTTATCGTTAGAGCTATACTAATTAATTGCTCAGACACTTTTTTTTTGTCTGTACATTTTTTGTCTGATGATGGTATGGTTGAGTGACAAGTCACTGACAACTACACGCTCGACGCCAGCTGCTCGGTTCACAAGCTCCAATGAATTACCTAATGGAAATTCAGTTGTGGATAAACTCGTTGAAGCTTTGTCCATGTCCATCACCAAATTACCTGATTGTTCAATTCGTTTCCAAAGTGCCCCGAAAGTCTATCTCCTTTGTTAAATGTATTGTAAACTATGGTTAAAACGAACTCAAAGGGACTGCTTATTTTAGTTCGTTATAACCGTAGTTCGTTATAAGCATATATACAGCAAATGGCCGGGACTAAAAAATAAATTCGTTATATCCGTCCGTTCGTTATAAGCGTGTTCGTTATAACCGTAGTTTACTGTATTCAATATTCGCGTAGTGAATGTAGTGAGTGAGTGAGTGAGTGAGTGAGTGAGTGAGTGAGTGAGTGAGTGAGGATGGTTTCTCGCCGGTTTTATCAATATTCCAGCGGGGGTCACCAGAAATAGGCTCCACACATTGTACCCATGTGGGGAAGAATCTAGCCCGGTTCTTTGGCGTGACAAGCTAACGCGTTAACCAACCGCTAGGCTACCCTACCGCTCCCAGGTTTAAGGAGATTTAAAGATAGATATATGCACTAGACAGAGGTTATATTGGCAATATATAAGAAGATGTAGGTACTGATGCAGCAAGAGAGTCGAAAATAAGGAACAATTAATTTGCATATCAACAAAACACCACCACACAGAAACCGTTGGGATACGTGGTCACATGCGCCACTGCAAACAAAAAAAATTGTTATCCTTAAAGTTATCACCAGATAATCATCACTCAGTAAAATTAAAAACTACGAATATGTCCAGTATTAAAAACGTCAAAGTGAAAAAGTAAGTATATCTTATAAGTATATTTTAATAGAGTTTTGTAAACTAAGCGGGCGTATTTATTTACTGATAATTATTGTACTGAAACTAAAGGCTTTTTCTTGTCAGAAGAGCGCCCATCCTTGTACACGTCGACCATGTGACGTTGTTGAGGTGTGTGTACCTGTAGCAGCAGCCAGCAGACACCTGTGTCTGCGCAGAGGTAAGGAAAACAGCAGTGGGTGTGGGTGTGGGTGTGGGTGTGGGTGTGGGTGTCGGTGTCGGTGTTTGTGTGGGCGTGGCGTGGCGTGGCGTGGCGTGGCGTGGCGTGGCGTGGCGTGGGTGTGGTTGTGGTTGTGGGCGTGGATGTTGTTGTGGGTGTTGGTGTGGGCGTGGCGTGGCGTGGCGTGGGCGTGGGTTCGGGCGGGGGCGTGCACGTGGCTTGGGGCGTGGCTATCGGCGTGGGCGTTGCTGTGGGCGTTTCATATCAGAAGGATTTTGTTTTGGGACTATATTGTTCAGCGATGCTCCAAAGTATTTAAAATGACGTTCCGTATTCTTGTCTTAGGTGCAGTACATGCGCAACACTTTGAATCCCTGGATGTCACATCTACCGCATCGACCACCACGACTCCTACCACGGCGGCATCTCCCACAAGTACTGCTCCAACTACGACAGAATCAACTGCCTCCGATACAACTACTGCTACAGCAACGACTACTACCGCATCACCTCGCACGACCACTGCCGCTACAACTACAACAGTCACGACTCCACCTACAACTGCACCAACTACTACAACTACAATGCCTTCGTTAACATCTACAGCAACTACAGCTGCGACAACTGATGCTACGACTACGACTGCTGCAATCACGACTACAGTAGCCACTACTACTACAGTTTATACAACTACAACGGAAATCACTACTGTGACTACAACATCAACGACTACAACGACACCTACTACTACTACAAACAAACGTATGTATTATTTCCAATGCTCTCTATATAAAGTGAATATATATGTTCGGGGGCACGGGTGGCCCAGTCGTCTAAGGCGCCGCAATTCGCTGTGCAGAGTTGCGTCCCTTTTGCACGCCAGGAACCTATGATTGTCGGCTCGAATCCCGATTCGCCCCGATTATGTTTCCAGGTTTGTCAGCACAATATCTGTGCTCGTGGGTTTCACCAAAGTCGTAAACGTCTAAGACCTGCATCACTTCGGGCTGTCGTCCCACATCAAGCTGACACGCCGTGATATGACTGGAATACTGTTAAAAGCGGCGTTTAACCCAACTCACTCACTCACTCATTCATTTACTCAATATTTAATAAATTGAATATATGTTGAATGCATCACATATCCCCCCCTTGTTTTGCCATTAACATACCTTTCTTAAAAGAATTGTCAGAAATTCCTTGACATTTGATTGGATAACCAAGCAACATTATGTTTTAGGCTACGCCCAATAACAGACGACTGTTTCCTGATTGGCTGATATTATGATGGGCGGGGCATGTGGTGCATTATTGCGCGGAACGATGTCACTGATTTCGTTGTGAAATAACCAGGCAGGGTAGATACCCGTGTTACAGAGGGGCGGTCGGTAGCCTAGTTGTTAAAGCGTTCGCTTGTCACGCCGAAGACCCGGGGTCGATTCCCGACATGGGTACAATGTGTGAAGCCTATCTCTCGGTGTCCTCCGCCGTGATATTGCTAAAATCGGCGTTTTACCATACTCAGTCAGACATGTTTCAGATTGGTGTGTATCTGATTGTCCACAACTTGTAGAGAACAATGTGTTTTAGATGCCTGTGTAGGTGACTGGGCAATACATGTAGAGAGCACTGTGCTTCAGATGCCTGTGTGGGTGACTGGGCAATACATGTAAAGAGCACTGTGCTTCAGATGCCTGTGTGAGTGACTGTACACTACATGTAGAGAACACTGTGTTTCAGATGCCTGTGTGAGTGACTGTACACTATATGTAGATAACACTGTGTTTCAGATGCCTGTGTGAGTGACTGTACACTACATGTAGAGAACACTGTGTTTCAGATGCCTGTGTGAGTGACTGTACACTACATGTAGAGAACACCGTGTTTCAGATACCCGTGTGAATGACTGTACACTTCATGTAGAGAACACTGTGTTTCAGATACCCGTGTGAGTGACTGTACACTTCATGTAGAGAACACTGTGTTTCAGATACCCGTGTGAATGACTGTACACTACATGTAGAGAACACTGTGTTTCAGATGCCTGTGTGAATGACTGTACACTACATGTAGAGAACACTGTGTTTCAGATGCCTGTGTGAGTGACTGTACACTACATGTAGAGAACACTGTGTTCAGATGCATGTGTGGTGCATTATTGCGCGGAACGATGTCACTGATTTCGTTGTGAAATAACCAGGCAGGGTAGATACTCGTGTTTCAGAGGGGCGGTCGGTAGCCTAGTTGTTAAAGCGTTCGCTTGTCACGCCGAAGACCCGGGCTCGATTCCCGACATGGGTACAATGTGTGAAGCCTATCTCTCGGTGTCCTCCGCCTTGATATTGCTGGAATATTGCTAAAAGCGGCGTTTTACCATACTCAGTCAGACATGTTTCAGATTGGTGTGTATCTGATTGTACACATTTTGTAGAGAACAATGTGTTTTAGATGCCTGTGTGGGTGACTACACTTCATGTAGAGAACACTGTGTTTCAGATACCCGTGTGAATGACTGTACACTACATGTAGAGAGCACTGTGTTTCAGATGCCTGTGTTAGTAACTATACACTACATGTAGAGAGCACTGTGTTTCAGATGCCTGTGTTAGTAACTATACACTACATGTAGAGAACATTGTGTTTCAGATGCCTGTGTGAGTGACTGTAAGGGCCTGACCGGGTATTACCACTCCTGTACGTCCTGCAGCAAGTACGTCATCTGCAGTATCAATGGTCTGTCGGAGTTGTCGTGTGGGCCAACAACAGAATTTGATGATATAAAAAAGATTTGCACTTTTGCACCCTCGGCAACATGCAACTAGATACTCCCAGTACACCACACTAACGGTCTATAGAAACCTTTACCAGGTTATACACCTAGTCGATACACTACATAGATACTGTTCCTCCCAGTACACCACACTAACGGCCTATAGAAATCTTTACCAGGTTATACACCTAGTCGATACACTACATAGATACTGTTCCTCCCAGTACACCACACTAACGGCCTATAGAAATCTTTACCAGGTTATACACCTAGTCGATACACTACATAGATAATGTTGCTCCCAGTACACCAAACTACAGGCCCACAGAAACCTTCACAAGGTTATACATCTAGTCGATACACTACATAGATACTGTTCCTCCCAGTGCACCACACTATCGGCCTGCTGAAATCTTTACCAGGTTATACACCTAGTTGATACACTACATATATACTGTTATTCCCAGTCCAAGTTCATCCACTACACATGGCATCTGGTACATCAGACCTACACTACACATGACATCTGGCACATGCGACCTACAAAACACATGGCATCTGACACATCAGACCTACACTACACATGGAATCTGGCACATTATGCTTACACTACACATGACATATGTCACATCAGACCTACACTACACATGACACCTGGCACATTAGACCTACACTACACATGATATCTGGCACATCAGACCTGCACTACACATGGCATCTGGCACATCAGACCTACACTACACATGGAATCTGGCACATTATGCTTACACTACACATGACATATGTCACATCAGACCTACACTACACATGACACCTGGCACATTAGACCTACACTACACATGATATCTGGCACATCATACCTGCACTACACATGACATCTGGCACATCAGACCTATACTACACATGCCATCTGGCACATCAGACCTACACCACACATGACATCTGGTACATCAGACCTACACTACACGTGACATCTGGTACATCAGACCTATACTACACATGCCATCTGGCACATCAGACCTACACCACACATGACATCTGGTACATCAGACCTGCACTACACATGACATCTGGCACATCAGACCTATACTACACATGCCATCTGGCACATCAGACCTACACTACACATGACATCTGGCACATCAGACCTATACTACACATGCCATCTGGCACATCAGACCTACACCACACATGACATCTGGCACATTAGACCTACACTACACATGATATCTGGCACATCAGGCCTGCACTACACATGGCATCTGGCACAACAGACCTACACTACACATGCAATCTGGCACATTATGCTTACACTACACATGACATATGTCACATCAGACCTACACTACACATGACACCTGGCACATTAGACCTACACTACACATGACATCTGGCACATCAGACCTACACTACGCATGATATCTGGCACATCAGACCCACACTACACATGACATCTGGCACATCTGACCTACACTACACATGACATATGTCACATCAGACCTACACTACACATGACACCTGGCACATTAGACCTACACTACACATGACATCTGGCACATCAGACCTACACTACGCATGATATCTGGCACATCAGACCCACACTACACATGACATCTGGCACATCTGACCTACACTACACATGACATCTGGCACATCAGACCTACACTACACATGACATCTGGCACATCAGACCTACACTACACATGACATCTGGCATATCAGAACTACACCACACATGACATCTGGCACATCAGACCTACACTGCACATGCCATCTGGCACATCAGACCTACACTACACATGACATCTGGCACATCAGACCCACACCACACATGACATCTGGCACATCAGACCTACACTACACATGACATCTGGCACATCAGACCTACACTACACATGCCATCTGGCACATCAGACCTACACTACACATGACATCTGGCACATCAGACCTACACTACACATGACATCTGGCATATCAGAACTACACTACACATGATATATGGCACATCAGACCTACAGTACACATGACATCTGGCACATCAGACCTACACTACACATGACATCTGACACATCAGACCTACACTACACATGATATCTGTGACATCAGACCTACACTACACATGACATCTGGCACATCAGACCTACAATACACATGACATCTGGCACATCAGACCTACACTACACATGACATCTGTCACATCAGACCTACACTACACTTGACATCTGGCACATCAGACCTACACTACACATGACATCTTGGACACAAGTCTTACTGACATAATAACTACACTTTTGCAGGTTTGATGTGGAAAACGTAAGTAGTGGTCGAACAGCGACATAATTTGTCATGAACCTACCCTGTTTACAAAAATGCCTCATTCTAAACTTGTCAACTGGTCCTAATCTGGATTTACTTTTGTTTCTTAATATTGTTTCCCGCTTTCTAACCGGCCATTTTTTTAACAGCATGCACACCACACGGGTGGCTCAGTCGTCTAAGGCGCCGCGATTCGCTGTGCAGAGTTGCGTCCCTTGGGCACGCCAGAAACCTATGATTGTGGGTTCGAATCCCGGTTCGCCCCGATTATGTTTCTAGGTTTGTCAGCACCGTACCCGTGCTCGTGGGTTTCACCGAAGTGGTAAACGTCTGAGACCTGCATCACCCCCTCTGTCAACTTCTCCCTGGTGCCACCGACCCCCTCTACCTTTCTCCCTGGTGCCACCGACCCCCTCTGTCAACTTCTCCCTGGTGCCACCGACCCCCTCTGCCAACTCCTCCCTAGTGCCACCGACCCCCTCTGTCAACTTCTCCCTGATGCCACCGACCCCCTCTGTCAACTTCTCCCTGGTGCCACCGACCCCCTCTGTCAACTTCTCCCTGGTGCCACCGACCCCCTCTGTCAACTTCTCCCTGGTGCCACCGACCCCCTCTGTCAACTTCTCCCTAGTGCCACCGACCCCCTCTGTCAACTCCTCCCTGGTGCCACCGACCCCCGCTGTCAACCTCTCCCTGGTGCCACCGACCCCCTCTACCTATCTCCCTGATGGCGCCTGTTGCCCTCAGAAAATGGATAAAAGACCAAAGTCATCCCGATTGTGTTTTACCGTTTGATGGTTGATAACTAATGAAACAAACAAGGAATAGTTATTCGATGGGGATGTATTTACTACGGGTATCATAGGCGATATTACATGCATCATATCAATGAGTATCCCACAACAGGTGACGTCATCATGACGTCACATGTAACATCCTCACGACGTCACAAGTAACATCCTCACGACGTCACAAGTAACATCCTCACGAAGTCACAAGTAACATCCTCACTACGTTTCAAGTAACATCCACACGACGTCACAAGTAACATGCTCACGACGCCTCAAGTAACATCCTCACGGCGTCACAAGTAACATCCTCACGACGTCTCAAGTAACATCCTCACGACGTCTCAAGTAACATCCTCACGAGGTCACAAGTAACATCCTCACGACGTCTCAAGTAACATCCTCACGACGTCACAAGTAGCATCCTCACGACGTCACAAGTAACATCCTCACGACGTCTCAAGTAACATCCTCACGACGTCACAAGTAACATCCTCGCGACGTCTCAAGTAACATCCTCACGACGTCACAAGTAACATCCTCACGACGTCTCAAGTAACATCCTCACGAGGTCACAAGTAACATCCTCACGACGTCTCAAGTAACATCCTCACGACGTCACAAGTAGCATCCTCACGACGTCACAAGTAACATCCTCACGACGTCTCAAGTAACATCCTCACGACGTCACAAGTAACATCCTCACGACGTCACAAGTAACATCCTCACGACGTCACAAGTAACATATGAAGCTGCAATATCACAGTAGACAGTCATGAACAGAGTGAAGCAGACATTTTCGAGTGATACTTCGTTTACCAGGCGTTAAGTTGACTGAAAGTGGTTGTTTCGGTGATGTACTACTGTGTCTTATAATGAATTCTCCTCTAACATGATATTATATACAGACAAAGTACAACGATCAACTATTTCTTAAAATAAGGATGACATGAATAAAAAAAACATGTATCACTGCAAGAAAACAGTAACATAAACAAACAATGAAATTTAAAGGAGCAGCTATTGTTACATGAAAGCTATATTTGAAATACGAAAAATACCGTCTGCGATTCTCACAAACTTCAACGGCATTCAGCAACCACAAATAATATCTTTGGCAAGTAACGGGACTTCCCAATTCAGGTGGGGCAGTTGGGTAGCCTAGTGGTTAAAGCGTTCGCTCGTCACGCCGAAGACCCGGGTTCGATTCCCGACATGGGTGCAATGTGTGAAGCCCATTTCTGGTGTCCCCCGCCGTGATATTGCTGGAACATAGCTAAAAGTGGCATAAAACCATACTCACTCACTCACTCACTCACAATTCAGGTACTTTGACAAAACACCGTCAACAGCAATGTAAACCATCTTGATTAACACAAGTTCACAACTGAGATATTTGAGCGAAAGAGAACATGTGGGTTGTACAGACACTGAAGTGAATGCTGGAAGACAGGAGTGAGTGAGTGAATATGGTTTTACGCCGCTTTTAGCAATATTCCAGCAATATCAAGGCGGGGGACACCAGAAATGGGCTTCATACATTGTACCCATGTCGGGAATCGAGCCCGGGTCTTCGGCGTGACGAGCGAACGCTTTAACCACTAGGCTACCCGAACGCCCCTGGAAGACAAGACCTAAAACACAAGCAGCCATCAGCTGACAGATGAATCACCTCTGCATCAGATGAAACACCTCTGCATCATCTTTTGGTCTGCAGATAAAAAGTCTTCAAAAAGATATCAAGTGTTCGCCTGTTCCTGAGGAACAGGCAATGTAAGCACACGGTACAACATGGGACGAATGAGAACAGGTCTTGTTAAACCCATGTATTGATGTACCCTATTTTGAATATTGATACGAATAGGAAGTGTTGAATGTATAAAATGTTATATCCATATCAACATCTACAAGTTGCCAATAATACTTCTATTATTTTAGAAATAGATTTTTAGAGACTACAGTGAACAATGATATAAGTCCTCCTATGGTCTTGGTGGCTGATAGACTAAAGCAACCCTTCCTTATATTACCTCCAAAGCCAAATAGACCGAGGATTGTTTGGTTCTCAAGTGAACACGTAACATTAACATTTATTTTACAACAATGTTTAATGGTTATTAGAATTAAATTGAAATGTAAACATTTTAACCCAGCAGTGTTAGCATAGCTTTAATAATTGTATAAACTAACCACTTTATATTACTGTGACACTTAAACATGAACCGTGTCTGTCTCTGTTCCCTGATTATATACCAGCTGCAGCCTCTTCATCTTCATCCTCCCTCTTAAGGAAGCACTGTTGTTGGTTTGTAATAGTTTGCGTCTAATCCATCTCGTGGCCGTCAGCAGTTTTCATAGATATTCCCATCTGAAAGAGATAAATGTCAGTGTACTGCTGTACTGCTTCAGTTTGTGGCGTTCGTGACCAACTCGTGTTATTCCGGAACAAGTCGAATAGCGACTCTCTCGTGGCCATTTTTTGCGACCGGGTTCCGTCTTAGCGCAAACGGGCATACCTAAAACCATTGTCAAGTCGTTGCGTAATGGTTTATATATATTTCCCCATATATTATATAATTTCAAATGCAATTTAAAACACATCAGGACAAGCGAAATTATACAGTATGATAAAACACATTTAGCTGTGTCTTGAATATTTTTTAGATGCAAGATCTATGTAAATCAAAAATTATGTCTGAGGGATTCTTTGACGAAGAAATTTAAATCATACGCGCATTCTGATTGGTTTGTCGAGTCTTCTTGTGGGTTACGGAAAGGGGCGAGTGGTGACGAATGAGTTTGTGGCTTTCAGCATAGATGTCTCGGGATTATAAAAAGTGTTTTTGGAAATATAATGTCACTGTTTCTAAATAGACATATTTTTCATGACATCCAGCGTGCCAAGTGAACATGGTATTCATAGTGAATGTTTTCGTAGTAGCTAGTAGCTAGTGAACGAATCATTTAAATAACTTCCGTTTCTTTATTTATCAAAGTAGACATATTCTATGAATAACATCTTGTTTTGCTTGACATGAGTATAACGTCGCTATGATATTATAATGAAGTAGCTTTATCCATGAATTGTGTCAACTGCGTCATCCTACACCTTGGTTCATTTCAGCTCAACGATACTGAAGCGAGATAAACAAGTTACCTAAGGTCTGTTCCGATTGATTTCGCGGAGGGATACATGAGCGGGCTACATGGAAAATAGTTCCCCGCTACATAACCAATCAGAAGCTAGTATTTTAATGTACGGTGAGACAAAAGACTTTAAACGATAATATTTCACGTTACCGCTTGACGCTCGGCATTGATTGGATAAAACAAGGACAAGTGGACTCGGAGTCAGTATTCTGGGTTTGAGCCGAGTATCTATGTTAACTGTGGCATGGTATCTCATTGGGCTCGCGCTGTAAAACAGCAAGTCTGTACCAGTGAAAGCACGTACATGCACGTCGATATGTACACGAAATCAAATAATCTTGAACCCCATTTCACCTCACCTCAAGTGTTGGATGCTTCAGTCTCAGTGTTTTATGAAGGATACAGCCAAATAATATTCAACAAGTCCGAGGGACGATGCTTAATAAATACAGATAACGGCCCTCCAGATCATCCGTCTTGGTAGCTTACTGTGTTGATAACTGGTTATTGTACAGGGAGTACACACGTACCGTTATGCTTCTTTCCTTTGCGTCCATGCTTTGCTTTGGTTTTAACTGCTGGCCTTACATTTTGATAAATCCGTTCTTGGGGAGTTGCTGTGAAGTGAATGATGATAAAATGAATAATGATGATAAAGTGAATAATGATGATGAAGTGAATAATGATGATAAAATGAATAATGATGATAAAGTGATCAATGATGATAGAGTGAATAATAATGATAAAGTGAAAGATGATGATAAAGTGATCAATGATGATAAAGTGAAAGATGATGATAAAGTGATCAATGATGATAAAGTGAAAGATGATGATAAAGTGATCAATGATGATAAAGTGAAAGATGATGATAAAGTGATCAATGATGATAAAGTGAATAATCATGATAAAGTGAATAATCATGATCAAGTGAATAATGATGATAAAGTGAATAAGGATGATGAAGTGAATAATGACGATAAAGTGAATAATGACGATAAAGTGAATAATGACGATAAAGTGAATAATGACGATAAAGTGAATAAGGATGATGAAGTGAATAATGAAGATAAAGTGAATAATGACGATAAAGTGAATAAGGATGATGAAGTGAATAATGACGATAAAGTAAATAATGACGATAAAGTGAATAAGGATGATGAAGTGAATAATGACGATAAAGTGAATAATGATGATAAAGTGAATTAGGATGATGAAGTGAATAAGGATGATAAAGTGAATAATGATGATAAAGTGAATAAGGATGACGAAGTGAATAATGATGATAAATTGAATAAGGATGATAAAGTGAATAAGGATGATGAAGTGAATAATGATGATAAAGTGAATAATGACGATACAATGAATAATGATGATAAAGTGAATAAGGATGATAAAGTGAATAAGGATGATAAAGTGAATAAGGATGATGAAGTGAATAATGATGATAAAGTGAATAAGGATGACGAAGTGAATAATGATGATAAAGTGAATAATGATGATAAAGTGAATAAGGATGATGAAGTGAATAATGATGATAAAGTGAATAATGATAAAGTGAAATATGATAAAGTGAAAGATGATCATACAGTGAGCTTCACAAACAAATACATTTTGATAAATCCCTTCTTGAGAAATGATGTAAAGTAAATTATGGTGTGGTTCTGTATGAGCTGTTGTCATATTCTATACACGAAACTCAAAACAGCGACTGTTTGTTGGATATGTGATAGCCACAGAGGATTATTCTAATATTACCAACGGGAAGATAGAAGCGGCACCAGATTCTCACCATCCAGAGTGGGTTCTCCTACGTTTTTGTTCGACAGAAACATGTCTACTCACGTAATCTCAGCCACGAGATTGATTAGACGACAAACTATTACAAACCAAGAATAGTGCTTCCTTATGAGAGAGAAATAGGGATGGAGCGACTGGTATATTAGTAGGGAACAAAGACAGGCCTGGTTCATACTGATATGGATCTTCCCGTGGCAAGACTGTTAACCGACTATAAAAGTCCAGTTTCAACTCTTGCCGAGACCGCCTCCGTGGTCTAGTGGTGCCTGGAGAGCGGAAGGTCCGGGGTTCGATCCCCGACAGCGTCATACAAAAAGACGTTAAAAGATGGTACTTGTTGTAACCCTGTCTGGCGCTCGGCATTGAGGGGCTAAAACAAGGACTGGTCGGCTCGAAGTCAGTATACTGTGTCTGAGTAGGGTATTCATGTTAAACTGCGGCATGGTATCTCAGTGAGCTAGCACTATAAATCGGCATCAGTTCGGACTGGTACAAGCAGCCATACAAACACACACGCACATGCACGTCGCTATATAAGTGCAATAATCTTGGACGCGACGTTAAACCCCATTTCACCCCACCTCTTGCCGAACTAGGCTGGAATTCCAGAGTTTTATTTTGGCTAGACTAACGATTCTATGCATAGTCCAATCAAAACCGCGTAACGAACTAGACATCCGGTTCGTAAACAACATGGATTTCAACGTGCAGATTTTGGTCGACTGCTGGATTTGCAAAGCATGTGTATCGTCAACTGGGCGTCGACAGATATTTTGCAATCTTTTCATGTTTTTATAATCAAGGTGCGCAAGTGATTTGATGCACCTCGCGGGGTAGGGCCCGTTTTGTTACAATATAGACCTTGATTATCGATCAGATCGTCTTGACTGGGCGCCGCCATTTTGTTTGAAGCAAATGCATGTGACATGAGAGCTGTAAACTGATTGGTCAAAATGAGGCACACAGAAGGGACATAACTCGTAATAACCACTGCTGGCGCTACGATTGAGTCTAGAAATTCCAGGATAGGTCGGCAAGGGTGGAAACTGGACTTTTATTGTCAGTTAACGTCTTTTGCCTTCGGAAAATGTGAAAACACATGAGTGAGTGAGTTAAACGTTAACGTCACATGGGCAGTATTTCAGTGATGTAATGACGAAAACACATACAACCGCCAACTTCGACGGGAGATAAGATTTTGGGTGAGTGAATTTAGTTTAACGTCGCTTAGAACAATGCTGCTGGTCTCAGACGCTTACCAGCTTGATGGCCAGCCTACAATCGTTATCTGGGCCGGTATTTGAGCGCATAATTATATATTTTGGGCGCGTCTACGGAGCGCACCCTGCAGCGGGGAAATGCAGCTGTGCCAGTATAGTTCGGTTCAGATCGAGTGGTAATCAAGGTCTATACATAGCCGTTTTCTTATCACATTTTGTTTGTTGTTTATCCTGCACTCAGCAATATTCCAGCTATAGGACGGAGGTTTGTAAATCGAGCATGGATCTGATAATCCAGTGATTGACATCATCAGCATGAGGATACGATGATATGCATCAACCAAGTCAGCGAGCCTGACTATCCGATCCCGTTAGTCGCCTCTCACGTCAAGCCTGGGTGCCTGAAGACCAAATGTAAACCCGGATCTCCAGGGGGTTCTTGTCACACAGTCTCTTACCCTAACATTTACTCCAAACACAGTAACAGTAACCCAAACTGACAGTACACCAAACTGACAGTAAACCAAACTGACAGTAAACCAAACTGACAGTAAACCAAACTGAGAGTAAACCAGACTGACAGTAAACCAAACTAACAGCAAACCAAACTAACAGTAAACCAAACTAACAGTAAACCAAACTGACAGTAAACCAAAGTGACAGTAAACCAAACTAACAGTAAACCAAACTAACAGTAAACCAAACTGACAGTAAACCAAACTGAGAGTAAACCAAACTGAGAGTAAACCAAACTAACAGCAAACCAAACTGACAGTAAACCAAACTGACAGTAAACCAAACTGAGAGTAAACCAGACTGACAGTAAACCAAACTAACAGCAAACCAAACTAACAGTAAACCAAACTAACAGTAAACCAAACTGACAGTAAACCAAAGTGACAGTAAACCAAACTAACAGTAAACCAAACTAACAGTAAACCAAACTGACAGTAAACCAAACTGACAGTATACCAAACTGACGGTACACCAAACTAACAGTAAACCAAACTGACAGTAAACCAAACTGACAGTAAACCAAACTGAGAGTAATCCAAACTGAGAGTAATCCAAACTGACAGTAAACCAAACTGACAGTAAACCAAACTGACAGTAAACCAAACTAACAGTAAACAAAATTAACAGTAAACCAAACTGACAGTAAACCAAACTAACAGTAAACCAAACTGAGAGTACACCAAACTAACAGTAAACCAAACTAACAGTAAACCAAACTGACAGTAAACCAAAATGACAGTAAACCAAATTAACAGTAAACCAAACTGACAGTAAACCAAACTAACAGTAAACCAAACTGACAGTAAATCAAACTGACAGTAAATCAAACTGACAGTAAACCAAACTGACAATAAACCAAACTGACAGTAAACCAAACTGACAGTAAACCAAACTAACAGTAAACCAAACTGACAGTAAACCAAACTGACAGTAAATCAAATTAACAGTAAACCAAACTGACAGTAAATCAAACTGATAGTAAATCAAACTAACAGTAAACCAAACTGACAGTAAACCAAACTGACAGTAAAGCAAACTGACAGTACACCAAACTAACAGTAAACCAAACTAACAGTAAACCAAACTAACAGTAAATTAAACTATCAGTAAACCAAACTGGCATACCGGGGCTGTTCTGGTACATGATGGTGTCATAAGCGGCCGGGACAGTCCCGGGGCGATTTGTAAGTCCGGTATAATGATTCTCAGGCGCTTCACCTGAAAACACACGTTATTTGACGAGTGCGCGAGCGCAATTGTAGGTCACAATAACATTAAATTGGTAGCATAAAATAACATATCTGCGTATTTCTTAAAGGAAAACAAATGTCAAAGATTCAAACCATAAACTTAATCATATACAATTTACTCGTTGCTTGACATTATTTTTATTCGTATTAATCAAATCTATCGTGTTCATGTAATACTGAATGTGGATTTAACATCGACATTTTTACATATTTTCGCAAAAAACTAGACATTGTTACCTCTATCATCCGACGAACTTGTTTCTTCATTCCTGGAAGAAGATGAGATAAATTAATCAATCATTATATCATGCCCCTTGGCACTTGCACGTTGTTGTTATTTAGATTCCGCTTATTTTATTAATTTAGTCATGCTAGAAATATGTTTGTTTGTTTGTTTGTTTGTTTAACGCCCGACTCAGCAGTATTCCAGCTGAATGGGGGCGGTCTGTGAAACAAATCGTGTCTGGACAATCTAGTGATTGACATCATGAGCATCGATTGGGATATGACGAAATGCATCACACAAGTAAGCGAGACATACCACCCGATCCCGTTAGTCGCCTTTTAAGACAAGCTTGAAAAACACACACAACCATTGGAACATTAGGATCCGTAACATGTATATTTGTTATTTTAAGTGGGCCGATAAATACACTTGTCCTGCTGCATCCTTTGAAGGAGTGAACGTACCTTGGGGAGTTCGCCTTTATTGGGAGTAAACATACCTTGGGGAGTTCGCCTTTAAGGGGAGTGAACATACCTTCGTGAGTTCGCCTTCATGGGAGTGAACATACCTTGGGGAGTTCGCCTTATGGGGAGTGAACATGCTTTGGTGGGTTCGCCTTTATGGGCAGTGAACATACCTTGGTGAGTTCGCCTTTATAGGCAATGGACGTGCTGCAAGACAATTTGGAAAACTTTAGTATGAGTGGAAGATATTCCTTGACAATGACGCTGTACCAAAAAGCTATCTACAGTGACGCCTCGTCAGTCTGGACGATTAGTCTTGGAAACGTCTACATGTAAGATCACTATATACCGATTCCTCGTGTATCTTGACCCTTGCCAATCCGGACTCACTCGTGTATTTTGACCCTTGCCAATCCGGACTTACTCGTGTATCTTGACCCTTGCCAATCCGGACTTACTCGTGTATCTTGACCCTTGCCAATTCGGACTTCAGTGGGAACAGTTCCTTTAACAGCTGGGATATTGGGATGCGTGTTTTTTTCAAATTTATATTCTGTTCCCGAGGATGTTGGAAACAAACGACATGTCTTGGGGGTTTCACAGACAATCCTTCACTGGGTGTTCAAAAATGTATTGCGTGTCCACGATACATAATTTGCCTCCACCGGATGTTTGTGTCACAAGTTCCCAGCGACAGAAACGGACGTCAGTAAAGATTTGTTTGTTTGTTGTTTAATGCCGAACTGAAAGAACGTCTTCTATTGTTAGATTCACATTGACGAGGCAGGCAAGATATCAGAATACACACGAAAACCTGTTATGAGTCTTGGTTGGTTGGTTTGTTGTTTTACGCTGCACTCAACAATATTCCAGCTATATGACGGCGGACTGTAAATAATCGAGTCTGGCCCACACAATCTAGGGATTGATATCATGATCATCGATCCACGCAAATGGAATCAATGACATGCATCACCCGATCCCGTTAGTCGCCTCTTACGACAAGCATCTATCTACACGCTGACGTACCTATGACACTACATAATAATGACCTATTTCCTTGTATAGTCTTCTTCCATGTCCTCCTTAAACGCGAAACTCGACGTTGTCTGTAAGCATTCCGCTCTCCTACTGCTACAATATACGTATCTTACTTACGAACTATAATCAACCTAAAGTCGAAACCAGAAACATCAAGAATTGTTTGACTTTCTTGCCAAAGACAAATGTGTAAGCTTTGAAGCACTGAGCAACAAAAACATATTTTGTCTCAAACAGAAATCCCAGCACCAAACACACACACATTACATAGGTGATCCCTAATATATTCGACTCAAAATCTACGACGCAACACTTACAGATTCGGGGCGTTCGGGTAGCCAAGTGGTTAAAGCGTTCGCTCGTCACATGGAAGACCCGGGTTCGAGTCCCGACATGGGTACAACGTGTGAAGCCCATTTCTGGTGTCCCCCGCCGTGAAATTGTTCGGATATCAACCTCACTCACTCACTCACTCACTCACTCACTTACAGATTCCTGGAATATGGGCACGGAACTTGAACACCAGCAGTGGAACCGCCACGAGCAAGACCAAGCCTACACACGCTGCAATACCGATCCCTACGCCCGTCCCAAGGGCTGCAGAACTCCAAGCATCTGGCAAAGCAAAAATCGAAACCAGAAACATCACAACTCCCACGTGTATGTGTCACGCATTATCGAAAAGGTTTAAACAGGTCACCCAAAACGTCTTGAATATCTGAAGCGTACGGGGTTCAGTTAACTTTTAAATCACTGATTTATGTTTTAACGCAACAATTCATAAAAATGAAACCCAAGAATTTAAACTCTGCCTGTAAATTTGTGTGAGAAAGTTAAAGTGAAATGAGATCAACTGTCAATACATTTCAGAATTTGCTGTCAAAACCGCATTATTTATTTTGAAGAGCTGTTAAATAACAATGCATGCATGTATGTATATTGACACTTACCCTTCGTCCTCTGAAACACTTCATGGGTTTCTGGACCAAGAAAGTTGCTCCCTCGATTATTCCGCGACTGCACTTTAAAGGCGTACTCCGTGTCAGGCTCCAGACCGACCACCCTCTTGTGGGTGAAGGGTCCAGTCCCCTGGGGTACGGCCTCGCTGGTCCAGTCACCCCCGGGCATCACGCGGTACTTGAGGATGAAGTTCTGGATGAAAGTACCACCAGGGAAGTTGGGTTTCCATTTTAACCACACCGACTCGCTGGAGGAGTTGATGGCAGAAAACTCCAAAGGTACCAGTGGGGGTCCTGGGAGAGGAAAACACAATTGTGAGACTGCAGAGGGCTTACTCTCGTCGTGAGTTCCTACTTCATCTCTGGACACCTGTATCAGATGCATGTCTAAACAGCCAGCGATTGAGGATAGTGATTGTTTGTTTGTTTGTTTTTTAACGCCGAACTCAGCAATATTCCAGCTATATGACGGCGGTTTGTAAATAAAAGTCTGCACCAGACAATCCAGTGAGTGACATCATGAGCATCGAACTACGCAATTTGGATACGATGGCATGCATCAACCAAGTCAGCGAGCCTGACCACCCGATCCCGTTAGTCCCCTCTGAGGACAAGCATAGTCGCCTTTTACGGCAAGCATGGGTTGCTGAAGACCTTTTCTAACCCGGATTGTCTCGGATCAGAAAAGTGATTAAGTGCTGAGTTTTTTAGCCTCTTAGCAATATTACAGGTATATCGCGGAGGGAAACCAGAAATCGGCTTCACAATGTACCATGCATGGAGGCAATCGAACCAGAGGTTTCAGCGTGACAAGCTGCACCACTAGGCTGTCACATCGCCTATTGGGAATAACATAGTTATGATGTGTGACGTCGGTGGTTGTACTATTTGCTCCTGCTATCGACCTTCCCTATTTGTCAAGATTCAGTATTTCACAGGCGAGGGTCTTGTGTTTAACCAAAAGAAACAAACACTTCTGTAACTCTGTAACTTAATTCACATGTCCTTTTAATGGGATAGCGTGATATACCATATATTCCAGAAGTGGCACATTGCACTCGGGGAAGGACACGTCGATTGTGATTGAATATCAACGGTATATACGGTCAAGAAACAGCTATTCCACTTTAAGGTGAGGTTAAATGGGGTTTAACGTCGCGTCCAAGATTATTGCACTTATGCTTGAACTAGACCGGACTAATGCCGATTTATAGTGCTAGCTCAGTGAAATACCATGTGCAGTTTAACATGAAAACCCCACTCAGACACAGAATACTGACTCCGAGCCGACCAGTCCTTGTTTTAGCCCCTTAATGCCGAGCGCCAGACAGGGTAACAACAAATACCATCTTTTAAAGTTTTTTTGTATGACACGGCTGGGGATCGAACCCCGGACCTTCCGCTCTCCGGGCGGACGCTCTACCACTAGACCACGGAGGCGGTCTCCTCTTTAAGGGATATGTGCACTATATAACAGGTTTTTTTTCATCATTTGTTAATAAATGGATAATTCCAGAGAGTCTCGAACCCATTGCTAAGTCATCACAGTGACGTTAACATTATGACCATAGTACCTGATGCATGTAGGCTCAAAGAGCTGTTTCTGCAGTCAATAGAGTTGCATGCTGTGATTGTATAACTCCCCAGCTGACTCGGCTGGACGTTTGTCAGTGGAATCAGGACCTGGTACCCCTTGTCCATTACATGATGTCCATACACAGTCATCGTCACATTGATAGAGGTAACTGCAGGAGTAGGGTAGCTCTGTGTTTGGTTACCATGGTACCAGGTGATTTCTGGAAAGCTGGGCTTGCTGACCAGGGTCCATGACAATGTGACACTGGCACCGATTGCCAGAGTGCGGGGTGAAGAAGACAGAAAATCCGGCGCCGCTGAAATTAGTAGCATAGTGAGTGAGTGAGGTTTTACGCCGCTTTGAACAATATCATTTCGTATTAATTAATTTCGTATGCGCTGTAATTATCTAAGACACCTGCAGTCACACTCCAAGTCTCTCACGATTATTTTGTCACCCAAAAATTAAGATACAACTGGTAGAACGATACGTATCATATCGTGATGTATATATCGGAATACGTATCATATCGTGACGTATGTATACCGATACGTATCACATCGTGACGTATATATCGCGATCCGCATCATATCGTGACGTATATATCGCGATACGTATCATATCGTGACGTATATATCGTGATACGTATCATATCGTGACTTATATATCGTGATATGTATCATATCGTGACTTATATATCGTGATATGTATCGCATCGTGACCTATATTGAGCGATATGTATATCATCGTGACCAATATATCGTGATACCCATCACACCATGACCAATATATTGTGATACGTATCGTATTGAGAACCATTTATTGTGATACGCATCGCACCGTGACCCATATATCGCGATACGTATTGTGACCCATATATTGTGATACGTATCGTATCGTGACACATGTATCGTAATACGTATCGTATCGCGACATATATCGTGATAGGTGACTATACATCGTGATACGCAACGTATCGTGACCTCGCTTTATCGTTTCACCCCTGAAAACAGAGTGAGGAAACTAGGACATACCGTTGACTGTGACGGTAACACGTTTCGTCTGGGTAGAAGTTATGCCGTTGTACACTGAACATTCGTACTCCCCCGTGTCTGTGTATGTGACGCCCACTCTCTGTAGCGTGTACGTTGGTCCAGCCTGAGTACCCCTGTCGCTTTTGACCAGCGTGTTCCCCCAGTACTGCTTGTAGTCAGAGAAGTTGTAGGCGGCGGGCTGGCCTGAGGCCTTGCATACCAGGGTGAGGGTCTGTCCCTCAGTCAGCGTCGCTCCTGACATTGTTATGTCTGGGGGGTCTGAAAGACGAAGGAAGCAGTCTTTTAGTACATGACATCACCTGTCGAGCAGTGTGTTGGGTTTAACGCCACTTTTAACAGTATTCCAGTTATATCACGGCGTGTCAGCTTAATGTGGGAGGAAAGCCCGAAGTGATGCAGGTCTCAGACGTTTATCATTTTGGTGAAACCCACGACCACGGGTATGATGCTGACAAACCTAAAAACATTTTCGGGGCGAACCGGGATTCTAACCCACAAACATAGGTTTCTGGTGTGCCCAAGGGACGCAACTCTGCATAGCGAATTGCGGCCCCTGAGACGAGTGAGGCCCCCTTGCCCCCCGTCGAGACAAAATAATGTGATTCGGTACCAACCGTGTAATGCTCTGGCGCAGGAACACCACATTCCTTCCATAACCCTGACCATATCCAGTGGTCGGGGAAAAACGTTTGTTCCTTGGATTTTTGGGAAGCGAATATTGCTTTCAAAAACATCTCAGCACTCGCATATTACGAATAACCAAGCAGGGGAGATAACTCAGTACATTTTCCTCGGGTTCCTCTTGGATAAGCATGTTAATTACGAGACGTTCAGGATACCATATTACATTTTTTTTTATAAGCATGGAAATCACGAGACATTAGCATTTTGTCACGATGGACATACATATTGTAATTCCGATTGGTATATTTATTAACTCAGGAACAATGAGACGTTATTTCGCTTCGACTGACTAATCATCATTGATGATTTTACGCCGCTTTTAGCAATATTCCAGCAGTATCAAGGCGGGGGACACCAGAAATGGGCTTCACACATTGTACCCATGTCGGGAATCGAAACCGGGTCTTCCGCGTGACGAGCGAACGCTTTAACCACTAGGCTACCCGACCGCCCCTAATCATCCGTAGGATTCGCCAACATGCTGATTAGTGTACATTAAACGTTTCAGCACACCGGTAATTCGAGTTCCCACACCACACACACACCCCCCACAAACACACACCCCCCCCCCCCCCCCCCCCCCCACCCCCCCCCCCCCCACACACACACACACCCTCTAATAACAGCAACTAAAAGATCTGAAATATGATCAAATGAAAAATATAACCACGTTACAATACAAAGACCATGAATAAGTACATGTAGAGAATCTCACCCGAGTGTCTTTTGATATCAAATATATCAACACGAGTTGATAAAAGTGGAAAAATTCCGAGGCTTGCCGAGGATTTTTGCCACTTTTATCAACGAGTGTTGCTATATTTGATATCAAAAAGAAACTAGGGTGAGATTTTATTTATCATCCAATATCATTCTTCCAACTTTTTCATTTGTAGACAGTAGGTAGCAGTGTTTTCAGTGTAAAAAGTACTGCTAAGAGCTTCAGTAGCAGAGCCATAAGTGACGTCATTTGATTGTGACGTCATGGTAACCAGTGACGTCACACTGGTCTGCAAAGCATTGTGATCTAATCCAAGCAATATCTCCTGTGGGAGCCAGTTTTGGAACATAAATAATTTTCACTGAATGAGTGAATATGGTTTTACGCTGCTTTTAGCAATATTGAGCACTATCACAGCAGGAGACACCAGAAATGGGCTTCACACATTGTACCCATTTTGGGAATCGAACCCGGGTCTTCGGCGTGACGAGCGAACGCATTAACCACTTGCCTACACCACCGCCCCTGTAATGTTGAGTTGAATCGACATACAACATTAATACCAAGAGATAAATCAGGCATATAAACCCTACAATTTACTGTGACTGTTGTTGAAGAGCTTCCCTCCAGAGTACCGTATCCTGGCGCAGTCACTCTCGCGGTACATCTGTATACGCCCTGATACTCCCGCTGATGTTAGCCTTGGTGTGTGTGGCAGTGTTTGACACGGTGGTTGAGTTATAGGTCCAGGTGAAGGAAGGTCCCCCCGGGTTACTGTCAGCAGAACAGGTGAGGTGAAGAGTATCACCTTCCTTCTTTGTACTTGCGCCACTTACGTTCACACGAGGCCTGTCTGTAAAATAATAATAAAAATAATATAATTTAAGTACACAGTTGCGCCACTTGCTGTTACACGAGGCCTGTCTGGTAAAATAATAATAAAAATAATATAAATTTAAGTACACAGTTGCGCCACTTGCTGTTAACACGAGGCCTGTCTGTAAAATAATAATAAAAATAATATAATTTAAGTACACAGTTGCGCAACTTGCTGTTACACGAGGGCCTGTCTGTAAAATAATGATAATAATAATAATAATATAATTTAAGTACACAGATGCGCCACTTGCTGTTACACGAGGCCTGTCTGTAAAATAATAATAAAAATAATATAATTTAAGTACACAGTTGCGCCACTTGCTGTTACACGAGGCCTGTCTGTAAAATAATAATAAAAATAATATAATTTAAGTACACAGTTGCGCCACTTGCGTTCACACGAGGCCTGTCTGTAAAATAATAATAAAAATAATATAATTTAAGTACGCAGTTGCGCCACTTGCTGTTACACGAGGCCTGTCTGTAAAATAATAATTTAAAAATAATATAATTTAAGTACACAGTTGCGCCACTTGCTGTTACACGAGGCCTGTCTGTAAGATAATAATAAAAAATAATATAATTTAAGTACACAGTTGCGCCACTTGCTGTTACACGAGGCCTGTCTGTAAAATAATAATAAAAATAATATAATTTAAGTACACAGTTGCGCCACTTGCTGTTACACGAGGCCTGTCTGTAAGATAATAATAAAACATAATATTAGAAATAGTAAGCAGTTGCGCCACTTACTGTTACACGAGGCCTGTCTGTAAAATAATAAAATAAATAAGTACGCATTGGTGCCCATGTTTTTAGGATTATGGCCCAAGTTCAGATCAGGGCTGAATGGATTCCTTGTTCTCCAAGCGTACTCTGAAAACCGACTGAAATGAGTATTGGTTGGTCAAAATTATATGTGTGTCAATTACCTCGGCGGCATGAAGCGTCACCATTACATGAGTGCACGGTGGCCATACTAGTTTATTACGTAAGCAAAGAAGAAACTTTTACACGTGTTACTTGATACAGTGCTATTGTCTGCAGCAGTCCTGCATAAGTGAGTAACACGCACCCACGCACGCACGCACACGCAAGCACACGCACACACAGAGTGAAACCAAGGCACCACTACTAAAACATATACAACATTTCATCACATTATGAACAAAAGTGCCATAGTAATGGCGAAAAATATTATTTTTATATGGCAATACGACCATATCAAAACGGAATGGAACCCCTAGAGTGAGTGAGTGAATATGGTTTTACGCCGCTTTTTAGCAATTATTCCAGCAATATCACGGCGGGGGACACCAGAAATGGGCTTCACACATTGTACCCATGTCGGGAATCGAACCCGGGTCTTCGGGGTGACGAGCGAACGCTTCAACCACTAGGCTACCCGACCGCCCCGATTAAAAACATGAAAAGACTTGGAAAATATCTGTCGTGACGGTACACATGTTATGCGAGTGAATGAGTGAGTGAGTGAGTGAGTGAGACATCAATTCAGGACCTTTGCCTAATCCTGTGCCATCGACATATATGATAACACTTACAATAGACATTTAGTCTTTTAAGCGCTGATGTCATCGCAGTGGAGGAGCTATTCGTGTACTCATTCTCCGCCAGACACGTTATGATCGCGCCATTATCGAGTCGCCCGGGTTGTAAACGTCCAGATCGATCCCTGATGCTGCATTAAGTCTCCATTCTTCTTCCAGCTGTAGATACATTCAGGGTTACCTTGGTTACTGGATACACAGGTCAGCGTTACACTGCGTTCTTCAAGGACGCCAAGGGATGGGGAAACGTTCAGTGTCGGCCTTGAAGGAGAATCTGTTGATATATATATAGTACAGATTATTTATACATGTATTCATTCACAAGTACGTTCTGATCTGGTATTGTCAGAAATAGCTTTAACCATAACTTAATGGCCTGATTTACCAGCCCAGAGAGAGAGAGAGAGTGAGTTAGAGAGAGAGTGAGAGAGAGAGAGAGCGGAGAGAGAGAGAGAGGGGAGAGAGAGAGAGGGAGAGAGAGCGAGTGAGCTAGAGAGAGAGAGAGTGAGAGAGAGAGAGTGAGCTAGAGAGAGAGAGAGGGAGGGAGAGAGAGCAAGGGAGGGAGAGAGAGTGAGCGAGAGAGAGAGTGAGAGAGAGAGGGACGGAGGGAGAGAGTGAGCTAGAGAGAGAGAGGGAGAGAGAGACAGAGAGGGGGCGAAGAGGGAGGGAGAGAGTGAGCTAGAGAGAGAGAGAGGGTGAGCTAGAGAGAGAGAGAGAGAGGAGAGCGAGAGAGAGAGGGAGAGAGAGAGAGAGCGAGAGAGAGAGAGAGTGAGCTAGAGAGAGAGAGAGGGAGAGAGGGAGAGATAGAGTGAGCTAGAGAGAGAGTGAGAGAGAGAGAGAGGGAGAGAGAGCGAGAGAGAGAGAGAGGGAGAGAGGAGGGAGAGAGTGAGCTACAGAGAGAGAGAGAGGGGGGAGAGAGAGGGTGAGCTAGAGAGAGAGAGAGAGAGAGCGGGAGAGAGAGAGCGAGAGAGAGAGGGAGAGAGAGAGAGAGGTAGAGAGAGAGAGAGAGAGAGGGAGCTAGAGAGAGAGAGGGAGAGAGAGAGTGAGCTAGAGAGAGAGAGAGTGAGAGAGAGAGAGGAAAGGAGAGAGAGAGAGAGGGAGAGAGAGAGCGAGAGAGAGGGGGGAGAGAGAGAGAGAGCGAGAGAAAGAGAGCGAGAGAGAGTGAGCTAGAGAGAGAGAGGGGAGAGAGAGAGTGAGCTAGAGAGAGAGAGAGAGAGAGAGATAGAGAGAGAGAGAGAGAGAGAGAGAGAGAGAGAGAGAGAGAGAGGAAGAGAGAGCTAGAGAGGAGAGGGAGAGAGAGAGAGAGCGCAATCTTACAGACAACGTTGAGTTTCGCGTTGAAGGAGGACACGGAAGATTGGCTGTTGGAGGCTGTACAAGAAAATAGGCCAGTATTATCGACAGGGGTCACTGGGTACGTCAGCTTGCTGATAGTTTTTTTCTTACGACGGACGTCCCTTCCTGACGCTGGACACTTTGTGACGTAAACATTCTGACCGCCATTCCTGTACCAATTTACACTTGCTGTTGGAAAGCTTTTCGAAGTCTCGCAGATAAGAACGAGACTTGAGCCGTCCAGTATATGTATGGATTCGTTGTTCATCGTGATGTTGACGAGAGTAACCAATGTTACATCACCTGCAACACCATTATTAATTATTATTACATATTATATATATTACATTATTATTTTGGTTCAGGAGGGGCGGTCGGGTAGCCTAGCAGTGAAAGGGTTCGCTTGTCAACGCAGAAGACCCGGGTTCGATTCCCGACATGGGTACAATGTGTGAAGCCCATTTCTGGTGTCCCCCGCCGTGATATTTCTGGAATGTTGCTAAAAGCGGCGTAACACCATACTCACTCACCTCAGTCTGGTTCAGGAAAGGTTTCCAGCTTGGAGACTTTACTTGATCACGGGGGACACGGGTGGCCCAGTCGTCTAACGCGTCTCTATTCTCTGTGCAGAGTTGCGTCCCTTTTGCACACCAGAAACATATGATTGTGGGTTCGAATCCAGGTTCGCCCCAATTATGTTTCTAGGTTTTTCAGCACCATACCCGTGCTCGTGGGTTTCACCGAAGTGGTAAACGCCTGAGACCTGCATCACTTCGGGCTTTCCTCCCACATTAAGCTGACACGCCGTGATATAACTGGAATAATGTTAAAAGCGGCGTTAAACCCAACTCACTCACTCACTATCCCATAGCCCCATGATTCAGTTATTGATTAAATCTAATTCATCCACAGGAACTCGATGATAGCGTGTATAACATAATGTATTCGTATAGAAAAAAATCACACCCCTCCATATCGGAGAGACAAGGAGTGACACCCGCCATCTTGGTGAATTCATCTTCTTCCAGTAATATAGAATCAAGTCCGCGGGATGGTAAAAGTATCCATGCCTACGTGTATTTGAAACAAAAGAAGCGTTTTCAGGTAAGGCTTTTATTTACGTAGCTTACATTAATTAAAATAAAACAGAACATAAATCCAGCGGATAATTTTTTTAGGAAAGGGTATTGGCACTCGCATATTTAAAATGCGCATTTATGTCTAAAATCAAGAGCTCGCATTATTTTCATGTCGCATTAAATTCCTGTCTTACAGTAGTTACTTCCATTCTAAAACCATTGTCAGTATTATATACATGATTTGATTTGATAAAACAACCATACGAACTGAACAGGGCTACAGCCGGTCGAGTAGTGTCAAACACCTAAATTATCGGTGCACAGTTGCCTCCCTTTGCCCAAAGCCTGTGATCCCATTGTTCGAATCCCAGATAGGCTCGGATGATGATATAAACTTCTATCTGTCTATATGGGCTGTGGTAGCCTTGTGGTAACCGTTGTGACGCCTAAAACCTGGGTCCTACATCCGACATGGGTACAATGTGTGAAGCCCATTTCTGGTGTACCCGCCATCAAATGGCTGGAATATTGCTAAAAGCGGCGTAAACCCATACTCACTCACGCTAAATGCCTATCAAAGACTTCGCCATAAAATCAGTGGAATATTATTTAACCCATCTTACTCGAAGGCCAAGGGCAATTATATAGCGCCATGACTTGTCGCCCATTTCTACATCCAGATGGGCGGTCGGGGAGCCTAGTGGTTAAAGCGTTTTGGTCGCCACGACGAAGACCCGGGTTCGATTCCCGGGTACAATGTGTGAAGCCCATTTCTGGTGTCCTCCGCCGTGATATTGCTGGAATATTGCTAAAAGCGGCATAAAACCTCACTCACTCACACATCCAGACCTTTTACTTGGGGTGATGTGTGAAACGGTGGTAACCGTTAGCTGATCTGTTGATAGACATCAGTATTGTCATAAGGCAGTTAGCTCGTGTAGTCTGGACGATGGGGATACGGCCGCATCCCACACAAACCAGGTCAAGTCCCCGCAAAGCTTGGATGGGGATCTTACGTTTAACCACTTATGTGATGTCTATCACTGGTTCGTCAGGTTTGGCAAGTAAAATGTAGCAATTGCTTATTAAATGTAGCAATTGCTTAGTAAAATGTAGCAATTGCTTAGTAAAATGTAGCAACTGCTTAGTAACATGTAGAAACTTCTTAATAAAATGTAGAAACTGCTTAGTAAAATGTAGAAACTGCTTAGTAAAATGTAGCAATTGCTTAGTAAAATGTAGCAATTGCTTAGTAAAATGTAGCAATTGCTTAGTAAAATGTAGCAACTGCTTAGTAACATGTAGAAACTTCTTAATAAAATGTAGAAACTGCTTAGTAAAATATAGAAACTGCTCAGTAAAATGTAGCAATTTGCTTAGGAAAATGTAGCAATTGCTTAGTAAAATGTAGAAACTGCTGAGTAACATGTAGAAACTTCTTAGTAAAATGTAGAAACTGCTCAGTAAAATGTAGCAATTATTTAGTAAAATGTAGCAATTGCTTAGTAAAATGTAGCAATTGCTTAGTAAAATGTAGCAATTGCTTGGTAAAATGTAGCAACTGCGAAGTAAAATGTAGCAACTGCTTAGTAAAAAGTAACAACTGCTTAGTAAAATGTAGCAATTGCTTAGTAAAAAGTAACAACTGCTTAGTAAAATGTAGCAATTGCTTAGTAAAAAGTAACAACTGCTTAGTAAAATGTAGAAATTGCTTAGTAAAATGTAGCAACTGCGAAGTAAAATGTAGCAACTGCTTAGTAAAAAGTAACAACTGCTTAGTAAAATGTAGCAACTGCTTAGTAAAAAGTAACAACTGCTTAGTAAAATGTAGCAATTGCTTAGTAAAAAGTAACAACTGCTTAGTAAAATGTAGAAACTGCTAAGTAAAATGTAGCAACTGCTTACCAAAATGTAGTTATTGATAAAATTTTGGTAAGCAGTTGCTACATTTTGGTAAGCAAAATACAATACTACTGATCGAGTCCCTCTTCAAGGAAGAAAGTTCTGTTATTTAAACATGCACCAATTTATCGTTGTTACAATAGCAACCGTAACCTTCTACATTAGTATTGGAATAGCTTTAAGTAATTATATAATTTCCCAAATATTAAACTTGAAATGAGCCCAAATAAACATTTCTGTGATAACGCTATTTAATAAAATTGTTATATTACGTGTGAAATAAACACTGGATATCTGAATCACAACTTGACGCAGATACCTTAAGACCCACCAACGTTTGCCCTCTTGACAGTAAATAGGGTTATATATAATGGTAGCAGTATATATATATCACATATAATCACTATAATTAAATCTGTTTTTATATTTAATGAGTGAGTGAGTGTGTTCAACGTCTTAGACGACCCACTATGATGACACTGACAGGCTATCGTTGTGTTTAACAGGGAAACATAATCACGGCAAACAATTTTCCCAACAGGTTACAGATGGACGTCATGGCTGTCCCTGAGACTATGGAACTACAGATCAGATTCGAGGAGTTGGTCGTCTCACCTGGAAATTGAACTGGACCAAAGTCTTTAGTCTCGGTGTAAGCTTTAGCTGGGTCGAAAGAGTCATGTTCCACATGCACCCGGAGAGTGACACTCTTGTTCTTCATGGCCTGGTTGATGCCAACCACGGTAACAGAGCTACTTGTCACCACGCTTGTTCCGCCGCATGAGCTGCTGGAATAGGATGAAGCTTGAGAACCGACCATCCCCTAAATAACAAACAGCGAGTTAAGTTTTTTAGTCAGTGAGTGAGTGAGTATGGTTTTACGCCGCTTTTTGCAATATTCCAGCAATATCACGGCGGGGAACACCAGAAATGGGCTTCACAAATTGTACCCACGTCGGGAATCGAACCCGGATTTTCGGCGTGACGTGCGAACGCTTTAACCACTAGGCTACCTGACTGCCCCTTAAGTCTTTCAGCATATGTTTACATCATACATTGCATGTTTTCTCATTATTGACATTTTTTACTGTACAATAAATATAAGTTATAAATAAAACGTACATAAACTAAACAGACTTCTATTTCATTATTATTCATTGTAATTACTGCTTATTCTACCCGTGAAGATCCGGGTTAGAAAAGATCTTCATTTACCAATGCTTGTAATAAACGACTAACGGGACAGGGTAGTCAGGCTCGCTGACTTGGTTGATGCATGTCATCACATCCCGATTACGTAGTTCGATTCTCATGATGTCAATCACTGGATTGTCTGGTCCAGATTCGGTTATTTACAGACGGCCGCCATATGGCTGGAATATTGCTGAGTGCGGCGTTAAATAGCAAGCAACAACAAAATCTTACCACGTCTGTCGTGTACGTCCAGCTCACATTGGCTTGCCCCTTCACACAAGGGATGGAGAGGACGATGGTCAAGGAGCTTGTTGAATTCAGACTTGAGGGGATGTTGCTTTGCGTGGGGCTTGTTGTGACCTTTGACCACTGTAATAGCCCTGGGTACAAAATATCAACAAGAACCATTAATCATTCACTTAGGAACTTCAAATGTACTTGAGGGGGCACGGGTGGCCCTGTCGTCTAAGGCCGGCGCCACGATTCACTGTGGAGAGTTGCGTCCTTTGGGCACGCCAGAAACCTTTGATTGGGGGTTCGAATCTCCGGGTCGCCCCAATTATGTTTCTAGGTTTGTCAGCACCATACCCGTGCTCGTGGGTTTCACCGAAGTGGTAAACGCCTGAGACCTGCATCACTTCGGGCTTTCCTCCCACATTAAAATGACACGCCGTGATATAACTGGAATACTAAACCTAACTCACTCACTCACTCACTGTACTTGAGGTAGGTGGTGGGGTAGCCGCGCGGTTAAATTGTTTACCCCGTCACGCCGAAGACGCGGGTTCGATTCCCGACATGGGTACAATGTGTGAAGCCCATTTCTGGTGTCCCCCGCCGTGATATTGCTGGCGTAAAACCATACTCACTTACTAACCTCTTCTGAAACGCTGAATGCGTCGTGAAGCATCAAAGAAACTACTTCCCCAGCCATGAGTTAGTGTTTGTTTGTTGTATGGACGAGACAATCCTTACTTACAGTCCGTTTGATTCCACCTGAGACCGATGAATTGCTAACTAACTCAAAATGTGCTCAGCGATGTGAATTGGACAGACCAACTCTGATGGTTTGTCTCATAATTTTGGACACCCAGATACAAAAATTGTTTAACAAACGATCATCATATTGTTGACATTTTTCGCCATCCCATACCAGGGAGGACCAGTCGCTCATGGAACAGCCAGGTAATGAACAAGCACGTGCACCGTATATGGGGGTCATCTCAAAAGCCGTTTTTGGTGTTCAATCGGAGTCACTGTAGGTTTCTGAAGCCGTGACAGTGCATTCGGAATCGGTGTCGCTGTTGTCCGAATCGCTATCGCCGCTGTCAGATGGAATCAAACGGAATGTAGTAAGTCTTGTTGTTCATATGTATATTCAGTTTGCCGACGTTTCACTCTAAAGCAGTTTGGTCACGACTAGTTCACTATAAGGACTGTCTCAATGGGGTTGTGTAAAGAGCGCCTGCTCAGTGAGCGGGAGGTCGGTGGTTCGATCCTCGGCCACGTCATATCACAAGACGTTAAAAGGTGGTACTTGTTGTTACCCTGTCTGGCGCTTAGCATTGAGGGGATACACCAAGGACTGGTCGGCTCGGAGTCAGTATTCTCTTTATGAGTTGGAGTATTCATATAAAACTGTGGCATGGTATCTCAGTAGGCATATAAACGGAATTAGTCCACACTAGTACAAAAGCACACACGCACATGCGCATCGCTACATAAGTGCAATAATCCTGAAAGCAATTGTAAACGCCATTTCACCTCACCATTAACCATAAAGTGTAACATCGCTTAAAGAGAGAGAGAGAGAGTATAGTTTTACGCCGCATACCTTTCATCAGCAATAGTGAGTGAGTGAGTGAGTATGGTTTTACGCCGCTTTTAGCAATATTACAGCAATATCACGGCGGTGACACCAGAAATGGGCTTCACACATTGTACCCATGTCGGGAATCGATCCCGGGTCTTCGGCGTGACGAGCGAACGCTTTAACCACTAAGCTACCCGACCGCCCCTTATCAGCAATAACCAACAAGAGCACATCGGCGGACACTAGAAATGGGTTTCGTTCTTTGTTCCCATGTCTAATATCGAATCCGGGTTTGCCGGTGTCACGATCGTACGCGTAAACAACTAGGCTACCTCGCAGAACCTCCAGGCTGCTTTGAAGAGAGGTGAGGTAAAATGGGGTTCAACGGCGCGACCTAGATCTCTGCGGCACTGAAATACCATGCCGCAGTTTAACATGAGTACCCCACTCAGACACAGTATACTGACTCCGAGCCGACCTTGTTTTAGCCTCTTAATGCGAAGCGCCAGACAGGTAAACAACAAGTACCATTTTTAAACGACTTTTGGTATGACGCGGCCGGAGACCTTACGCTCTCCGGGCGGACGCTCTACCACTTGACCACGGAGGCTGTCTCGCTGATTTGAGGAATGGGGCAAGACAATGGAGCTTCACGGTTTTCAAGTTATGCTCGGAAACGAAATACGGAGACACAGAGAGACGGGCGGAATTCGCTTAGCACCACTGCGTCCCTTAGGAGAGCCAGATATTATCGTGTGTTCCAGTCCCAGATTTTTCTTAATCGCGTTCAAACACTTGTTCGGGAGTTTCACCAAAGTAACAAATGTTATATTTGGGATAACAGATTCTAGTACTTTTTTGGTTGAGTCACGTCCGGGATTCGAACCCGCACTTGCCAGAGTGAGGCACCTAATCGCCAGCACACAAAGTCAGCGATCAAACCCACTCAGCAACCGAGGCTTCCACAAAAATGAAAGTCCGACAACTGTTAGTCTAGATCACGTACTTTGAATACCCCTCTGACAAGTGTTAATTGGCACGGCTCCCATGACCGAAAGCTATGAATACACAATGCCATTTAGAAAGTGGTCAGATGTAACAAATGTTATATTTGGGATAACACTTTCTTAGTTAAGGACAGATTCTCGTACTTTTTTGGGGTTGAGTCCCGTCCGGGATTCGAACCCGCACTTGCCAGAGTGAGGCACCTAATCGCCAGCACACAAAGTTTACTAAGAAAGTGTTAACCCAAATATAACATGTGTTACATTTGACCACTTTCTAAATGGCATTGTGTATTCATTTCACCAAAGTGTTTCAGAGTTTGCTGAGGCGCGACATAATTAAACGTGTCAACGCAGCTCAATGACGGTCAGATATCTTTGCAATGGATATATTTTATTAGCTCCAAAGTCTTTTATTGATAATAATCTTGGCTAATGGACACTATACGTTATCACTTCACTGTTTGGCGGTTTCAATGGTCTAAAGTATCAAAATAATGAAAAAAAATTTTCTAATTATATTTTTTCTAATATGTTTATAACGTATGAATATTATATTTGAAAAACTCAACATCACTTTTTCTCGATATTGTAACATAAAAAGATATCTGTAGAAAAACATATTTTATAATGATCAGTAAATTTCAATCGATTAACGTTTACTGCGAACAAAAGTGAAATTTGATCCAAGTCAAATTTGGACACTTTTCAAGATATGCTACATTTAAATCGAAAAGAGCATGTAATTCCTCTTTTCGATTATATGTTTGAAATCGCCATACTCGGAAGTACTTTTTATTCCAGTTAGTTTCATTTTGGCATGGGGTTGCCCTTAAGACCTGTATTACTTCCTACCCTCCCCCGACAATAAGCGACCCGTAAAGATCCGGGGTAGAATAGGACTTGCTTGCCGTAAAAAGCGACTATGCTTGTCGTAAGCTTTAAGAGGCGACTAACAGGATCAGGTAGTCAGGTTCGCTGACTTGGTTGAAGCATGTCATCGATCCCAATTGCGTGGATCGATGCTCATGATATCAATCACTGGATTGTCGCGTCCAGACTCGGTTATTTACAGACCGCCGTCATATAGCTGGAATATTGCTGAGTGCGGCGTAAAACAACAACCAACCAACACCACAATAAGCCGACACGCCGTTGTATAATGTAAACGTTTTCAAAGGGGTAGTATACCAAAACTTGGAGCCACATATACTCAGCAACAAAATTTCCTGTGACACGATGCCCGTGAAGATCCGGGGTAGAATAGGTCTTCAGCAACCCATGCTTGCCATAAAAGGTGACTATGCTTGTCGTAAGAGGCGACTAACGGAATCGGGTAGTCAGGCTCGCTGACTTGGTTGATGCATGTCATTGTATCCCAACTGCGTGGATCGATGCTCATGATGTCGATTAGTTACAGACCGCCGTCATATAGCTGGAATATTGCTGAGTGCGGCGTTAAACAACAAACAAACAAACAAAAAACAGCATGCTTTTATACCCCGGTTTACATAAGTACATCAATTGCATGATTGATGCATGGATGCCATCAAACCATGCTTTTCTGCTGAGTTTGCGTTTGTGATACATATTGCCTTGTGTAAAACCGATTGGAAATGGGTTTCACATAAACCTTTGTTGCTGAATATATTATAATAAAAATAGTGAGTGAGTGAGTTGGGTTTAACGCCGCTTTTAACAGTATTCCAGTTATATCACGGCGTGTCAGCTTCATGTGGGAGGAAAGCCAGAAGTGATGCAGGTCTCAGACGTTTACCACTTCGGTGAAACCCACGAGCACGGGTATGGTGTGGACAAACCTAGAAACATAATTGGGGCGAACCGGGATTCGAACCCACAATAATAGGTTTCTGACGTGCCCAAGGGACGCAACTCTGCACAGCGAATCGCGGCGCCTTAGACGACTGGGCCACCCGTGCCCCTTATCAAAATAGCACAAAAAGATTTTCCTTGTTCCGCTGAAGATTACGTTGGATGTTGTATTGTTAGAAATCAATCTTAACAAGTTTTTTCATGTTTCATCCCGCTTTGACAGTTTTCCTTGTACACATCTCAGATGACTACAGATGCATGACAATGGTTAATATGATGCAAATCGCATTTCCCTGATCAACAATATCAGAGCGCAATTAAATTAAAATTTATTCGCCTCACTCTCAATTCTCAATGACAAACCTGACAATGGTTAAGATGTAAATTGCTTTTTCCTTATCAAACGATAGCACAAAGCAATGAAATAAGAATTCGTTTGCTTCACTGAATATTTGGACGCACTGAAAAAAAATGTATGCGGCAGTAGAATGTAAAATATTATACAAAGCTGTTTGCTTAATTCAGTCGAATAATGTCTTGGTTTGCGCGTGGTCTGTTCCAACAAGGAAGATATTAGATTCGGGTCGTATAACATTCTCACATGGGTGATCACGTTGCTATGTCAATGGTGCAGGAAGACCTTAGCTTGGTATTCATACCTGAGTAATAGTAGATGGCCTATGTTGGTTGAATGAGTTGGGTTTTTGACGCCGCTTTTAACAGTATTCCAGTTATATCACGGCGTATCAGCTTAATGTGGGAGGAAAGCCCGAAGTGATGCAGGTCTCAGACGTTTACCACTTCGGTGAAACCCACGAGCACGGGTATGGTGCTGACAAACCAAAAAACATAATCGGGGCGACCCGGGATTCGAACCCACAATCATAGGTTTCTGGCGTGCCCAAGGGACGCAAGGGACGCGAATGACAGCGCCTTAGACGATTGGGCCACCCGTACCCCCAGATAGAGTAGTAGAAAATGGCGGACCACAGAGGTTATATGAAAAGGGCGATGCCTGGTATGATTCAACAAAAGCACGACTGGGTAATAAAACGAAATAAACTTGCTGAACCAACGTCTTCTTTTTTTTATTTACATTGACAAGGCAGGCAAGATATCAGAATACACGCGAAAACCTGTTATGAGTTTTGGTTGGTTTGTTGTTTAACGCCGCACTCAACAATTTCAAGCTATATGACGGCGGTCTGTAAATAACCGAATCTGGACAAGTCAATCCAGTGATTGAAATCATGAGCATCGATCCAAGCAATTGGGATCAATGACATGCATTAACCAAGTCAGCAAGCCTGACCACCCGATCCCGTTAGTCGCCTCTTTTGACAAGCAAAGTCGCCTTTCACGGCAACCATTGGTTTCTGAAGAACCGTTCTACCCCGGATCTTCACGGGTTGTTATGAGTGTCATTAACTGTGAGATACCGCAAACATAATAAACAAATAAATCAACTATTCCTGTCAGTTGATATTTTTTTCAAACTGAACATATCTTAGGCTAGCGATAATACGTAAAACAATGAACTGTTTTTGCGCTAAGTCAGCACTCATAGACTACTACAACATGGTTTTCCGACCCGTGAAGATCCGGGGTAGAATAGGTCTTCAGCAACCCATGCTTGCCATAAAAGGCGACTATGCATGTCGTTAGAGGCGACTAACGGGATCGGGTGGTCCGGCTTGCTGACTTGGTTGACGCATGTCATCATATCCCAATTGCGTGGATTGATGCTCATGACATCAATCACTGGATTGTCTGGTCCACACCCTATTACTTACAGACCGCCGTCATATAGCTTGAATAATGCTGAATGCGGCGTAAAACAACAACCAACCAACCAACCAGCATATAAGATTTGATTTTCAAAATACCAAAAAAAACAAATTCACATAATACACAACTGCTGATGAGTATCTAAAAATCATAAAGTTTGCTTGTTTGGGCTCAAAATTACAATGTTTCACACATGGTAGATGTCATGTGGTTGCACATGCATTCTTACCCCAGTCTACGTTGAACCTATTTATTTTACACAACATAACCCAGATTACGTTCACAGACTGCTGCAGGAATGAATGATTGTTAATTGGCGTAAATCAAATTTGACAAGAGGTCTTTCAATTTCAAAACGAATGAGGTGTACTAGGCACGTCGGAGCAGCCCGGGTAAGAATATGTCCCAAATACCCCAATGTTGACGCCGGGTGACTTGGGTGGGGATCGGGTGGTCGGGCCCCGTGACTTGGCTGATTGTTTTTCATCGCACCTTATTCATAAGATTTAACAGAGCCGATTGTATACGAGTCCAACTTCATCATGAGCAGACCGCCTCTGTGGTCTTGTGGTAGAGCGTCCGCCCGGAGAGCGCAAGGTCCGGGTTTCGATCCCCGACCGCGTCATACCAAAAGACATTAAAAGATGGTACTTGTTGTTACCCTGTCTGGCGCGCGACATTAAGGCACTAAAACAAGGACTGGTCGGCACCGAGTCAGTATACTGTGTCTGAGTGGGGTATTCATGTTAAACTGCGGCATGATATCTCAGTGAGCTAGCCCTATAAATCGGCATCAGTCCGGACTAGTACAAGCAGCCACACACACTCACGTGGATGCTGATCGCTATATAAGTGCAATATCTTTAGACGCGACGTTAAACCCAATGTCACCTCATCATGAGCATGTGTTGATGAATCACTATCAAATAGTGAAGACACCAGGTGTTCGCGGACAGGTGGGCGTATCCTGCTTAAAACCTCACTCACTCACTCACTCACTCACGCGAATCTAGGATACAACTGTACGATCAGCAGTTGTTCTGTTAAAGGACGCGCACTTTTTACCCATTCCGACACGACAGACGCAGTTATATATTAACGTTTTTCTTCACTTTAAGCAGCAAAATCTCTACACTTGTACACAACAGACGTAATTAAAAATTAACATTCCGTTTTTATTATTTGACAACATGAAGTATGGTACTCTCGCGATCGTGTCACTGGATTTTCTGGTTCATCCATCACATGATTGTCTGGTTTATTTACAGGCTGACGTCGCATGGCAATAATGTTTTTTATGCAAATTGGATGAATGGCGGGTGCTACCGGTAGGGCAGGACATGGACCGACAATTTATAATTTACAGGTCATCGTCATGTAGCTGGGATTTTAAAGAACGCGGCGTCCAACAACAAACAAACTTTTTAAGAAAGGGGATATGCTTTAGCAAAATATTGTTGAGGGAGTCGTGATGTGGGAAAATATTTCAAAGATAAACTTCAACTTCGACAATTTATTACCTACCTGAGCTAGTTTGGATATATATTTGGTTTGTTGCTGATCCGTGGCGACAAGTCCAGGTGCCATAATCCTGACCTGCTTGGAAGGATTGAATTGTGAGGCTAACCGCTGATCCTGCGCTTGTGCTGAGACTGTACCCGGCATCCGTAGAGTTGCAGGCTCCAGTACTTAGTTGACATGTACCCACAACTGTGGCATTCAGTTCGAACTCGACTTCCGATGGCGAAATCGAGTCAAGTGAACAGTTTAGGGTTAAAGACAGATTTGCGACAGGGATGCGTCGATCCATCACAAGACTGATTCCTGAAACTGAATAAATTTGAGAATTTACTGAATTTACACCGCGAAACACACAACGATCTTTACATTAATGATTACCAAAATATTTTGAAAAAAGAAAGCAGGGAGTTTACTTTTACTGCAGTTTTACAGCATTTGATTTAAAATTACTTTGGGACAACGGAAGCAGGGAGATAACAAGGTGATATGTCGTTTTGGTAAGTTTTCAAAAGCAGATATATTTCCAGCAGAAGTGTAGTGTTGATCGAGTTGATTAAGTTAAGACCCAGTTAAGAGTTAGAACTAGAGTTGCGTTCATCAGGAAGAGATGCCGTAATTGGATTGCGGTCGGATTGCGGTCGGATTGCGATTTACGGAGCTGTCTGCGATTGCGGGAGATTGATGTGATTGCACTGTCCCCATGTGTAATGCTGTTCCCTGGGTTGGCCCATGATACGTACAAATTTGCGTACCCGTGACGTATTCATGACTTGAAAGGGGCACGGATGGCTCAGTCGTCTAAGGCGCCGCGATTCGCTGTGCAGAGTTCCGTCCCTTAGGCACGCCTATGATTGTGGGTTCGAATCCCGGTTCGCCCCAATTATGTTTTTAGGTTTGTCAGCACCATACCCGCGCTCGTTTTTTTCTCCTAAGTGCTTAAAGTCTGAGACCTGCATCACTTCGGGCTTTCCTCTGACATTAAGCTGACACGCCGCGATATAACTGGAATACTGTTAAAAGCGGCGTTAAACCCAACTCACTCACTCACTCATGACATGAAAGCTGACCTTGACCTTGCGCGAGCCTGAACCTGCGATGCTGTCTGACAGAATAAACATTGTTTGAACGTGGAAACAACTACAAGAAGTAACAGGTACTAACGGTAGATGTAAGGAGACTAACGGTAGATGTAAGGAGACTAATGGTAGATGTAAGAAGGCTAACGGTAGATGTAAGGAGATTAACGGTAGATATAAGGAGATTAACGGTAGATATAAGGAGACTAACGGTAGATGTAAGGAGACTAACGGTAGATATAAGGAGATGTAACAAAGACTCCCAGTAGATGTAACAGAGTCTCCCAGTAGATGTAACAGAGTCTCCTAGTAGATGTAACAGAGACTCCCAGTAGATGTAACAGATACACCCAAAACATGTAACAGAGACTCCCAATAGATGTAACAGAGTCTCCCAATAGATGTAACAGAAACTCCCAATAGATGTAACAGAGACTCCCAATAGATGTAACGGAGACTCCCAATAGATGTAACAGAGACTCCCAATAGATGTAACAAAGTCTCCCAATAGATGTAACAAAGGCACTCAGTAGATGTAACAGAGACTCCCAATAGATGTAACATAGTCTCCCAGTAGATGTAACAGAGACACATATCAGATGCAACAGACACTCCTAGTAAATGTAACAAAGACTCCCAGTAGATGTAACAGAGACTCCTAATGGATGTAACAGAGACTCCCAATAGATGTAACAAAGTCTCCCAGTAGATGTAATAGAGTCACCCAGTAGATGTAACAAAGGCACACAGTAGATGTAACAGAGACTCCCAGTAGATGTAACAGAGACTCCCAATAGATGTAACAGAGACAGCCAGTAGATGTAACAGAGACAGCCATTAGATGTAACAGAGAGTCCTAGTAGATGTAACAGAGACACACATTAGATGTAACAAAGGCACTCAGTAGATGTAACAGAGACTCCCAATAGATGTAACATAGTCTCCCAGTAGATGTAACAGAGACACATATCAGATGCAACAGACACTCCTAGTAAATGTAACAAAGACTCCCGGTAGATGTAACAGAGACTCCTAATGGATGTAACAGAGACTCCCAATAGATGTAACAAAGTCTCCCAGTAGATGTAACAGAGACACCCAATAGATGTAACAGCGACTCTCAGTAGATGGAACAGAGACTCCCAATAGATGTAACAGAGACAGCCAGTAGATGTAACAGAGACACCCAGAAGATGTAACAGTGACACACATTAGATGTAACACGAACACACAGTAGATGTAACAGAGACAGACAGTAGATGTAACAGAGTCACCCAGTAGTTGTAACAGAGACTCCCAGTATGTGTAATAGAGTCACCCAGTAGATGTAACAAAGGCACTCAGTAGATGTAACAGAGACTTCCAGTAGATGTAACAGAGACACACAGTAGATGTAACAGAGACTCCTAGTAGATGTAACAGAGACACACATTAGATGTAACAAAGGCACTCAGTAGATATAACAGAGACTCCCAGTAGATGTAACAGAGACAGCCATTAGATGTAACAGAGACAGACAGTAGATGTAACAGAGACACCCAATAGATGTAACAGAGACTCCCAGTAGATGTAACAAAGACTCCCAGTAAATGTAACAGAGACACACAGTAGATGTAACAAAGACACACAGTAGATGTAACAGATACACCTAATAGATGTAACAGAGACTCCCAGTAGCTGTAACAGAGGTGAGGTGAGGTGAGGTGAAATTGGGTTTAACGTCGCGTCCAAGATTATTGCACTTATATAGCGACGTGTCACGTACGTGTTTGTGTTTGTGTGGCTGTTTGTACTAGTCCGGACTGATGCCGATTTATAGTGCTAGCTCACTGAGTATCACTGAGATACCATGCCGCAGTTTAACATGAATACCCCACTCAGACACAGTATACTGACTGCGAGCCGACCAGTCCTTGTTTTAGCCCCTTAATGCCGAGCGCCAGACAGGGTAACAACAAGTACCATCTTTTAACGTCTTTTGGTATGACGCGGCCGGGGATCGAACCCCGGACCTTCCGCTCTCCGGGCGGACGCTCTACCACGAGACCACGGAGGCGGTCAGATGTAACAGAGACACACAGTAGATGTAACAGAGACTCCCAGTAGATGTAACAGAGACTCCCAGAAGATGCAACAGAGAGTCCTGTCGGCGTCAGTTGCGCCTTGTTGAGACATTCCGATGGCCCACTCGCTCTCTATGCTTGATAAACAGGGCATACTTTTGTGTGCTTTTTGTAACTGTGTTCGTAACGAGTCGCTTAAGCCGTTTTATACAGACAGAGTGCACGTGCATTCCGTGTTTCATCAACCTCATTTCTGGCAGTTAAGAATAATAATCGCTTTTATCCACCGAATACGCTTGGTTTGGCAATAGGGATATGTTCAAGTAATATGTTCATATCATGAAACATTTTTATTTTATAAAAAAACAACATATAAAACATTTTCGAGCGTCAAGTTTCTGTTTGAAATTAGTTTAGAAGAATTAGACTCAATATGGTAGCAAGCATAAATATCCAAACAATCACAGTCTCCATAATTATTACGTTATAAGCAAAATATTGATTTTGGAAAGGAAAATTGACCTCCATTTGGACAAAAAGGCGGCCATTTTGAATTTGCAGTGGCTAAACGTATTTTTTTTTCTCACATGCACTAAGGCGACCGACCATGCACATTTTGGTGCTTGTACCATCATTTGAATAATCGTGCTGTTCCTGGCAATGGAGGGGGAGATAACTCTGTACAGCTCATCGTTGAGCATTGAACCACACAGCCATCCGTGAACCCACATTTAAACTACAGAAAATTACGGTTATAAGGAACATGCTTTTAACGAACTGACGGATAAAACGAACTGATTTTTTTGTCCCGACTATTTGCCATAGTTATGCTGTATATATGCTTATAACGAACTACGGTTATAACAAACTAAAGTTAGAGGACCCTTTGAGTTCGTTATAACCGTAGTTTACTGTACAGCAAACTACCGTTATAACGAACAAGCTTATAACGAATTGACGGATATCGCGAACTAACGTTTTTGGTCCCGACTATTTGCTGTAGTTACACTGTATACATGCTTACGACGAATTACGGTTATAACGAACTAAAAATAGTTGTCCCTTTGAGTTCGTTCTACTGTATGTCGAAGGTTTATGTGAAAACATAATAATTGCGAATTCGATCACACAAAGCAACAGTTACTGAAAACAGATTTTTCAGATAACGCAAGTGTAGTATTTCCATTTTGTCCGGGCTGATATAAAAAGCGACATAGTAAAGTGAACGTTATTAGTATGTCGCTTTTTATACCAGCCCCGACAAAATGGAAATACTACACTTGCGTTATCTGTAAAATCTGTTGTCAGTAACTGTTGCTCTGTGTGATCGAAATCGCAATTATTATGTTATAATCTAACAGTATTTTCATCGTCATTTGAAACCAAAATGTTATTTGAACTTTTGCAAGCGTAAACTTCTCCAAGCGGTTTAGTGTAGAATTCCATTTATTGGGCTTCCACTTATCCCGCTTCCACTTATCCCGCTTCCACTTATCCCGCTTCCACTTATCGGGGCTTCCACTTATCAGGCTTCCACTTATCGGGGCTTCCACTTATCCAGGCTTCCACTTATCCCGCTTCCACTTATCGGGGCTTCCACTTATCCAGGCTTCCACTTATCCCGCTTCCACTTATCGGGGCTTCCAGTTATCAGGCTTCCACTTATCCCGCTTCCACTTATCCCGCTTCCACTTATCCCGCTTCCACTTATCGGGGCTTCCACTTATCCTGCTTCCACTTATCCCGCTTCCACTTATCGGGGCTTCCACTTATCCCGCTTCCACTTATCCCGCTTCCACTTATCGGGGCTTCCACTTATTAGGCTTCCACTTATCCCGCTTCCACTTATCCCGCTTCCACTTATCGGGGCTTCCAGTTATCAGGCTTCCACTTATCGCGCTTCAACTTATCGGGGCTTCCACTTATCCAGGCTTCCACTTATCGGGGCTTCCACTTATCAGGCTTCCACTTATCCCGCTTCCACTTATCCAGGCTTCCACTTATCCCGCTTCCACTTATCCCGCTTCCACTTATCCCGCTTCCACTTATCCCACTTCCACTTATCGGGGCTTCCACTTATCAGGCTTCCACTAATCGGGCTTCCACTTATCAGGCTTCCACTAATCGGGCTTCCACTTATCGGGCTTCCACTTATCGGGCTTCCACTTATCGGGCTTCCACTTATCGGGCTTCCACTTATTGGGGCTTCCACTTATCCCGCTTCCACTTATCCCGCTTCCACTTATCACGCTTCCACTTTTGTTGAAGCCTCGGTGGTCGAGTGGGTTAGGTCGCTGAATTTGTGTAAAGGGTTATCCCAAATATGACATCGGTTACATTTGACCCCATTCTATTGTGTATTCATCCTTTTTAAGCGATAGAAAGTTTTGAATTGGCATTTCCATCTCATCACAGCGTGTACTAACCATGTGTCCACTGGACGTAATAGGCCCCCAGTAATCTAGATTCGTCATCGGATGCTCATGATGTCAATCACTGGTTTCTTTGGGTTATATTCGTGGTTTTATTTTTTTAATCTATTTATTGCTATTACTATATATACATATAAATAAATGTTAACACATGTTTCGATTTGTACGCGTATTTGATTTCCAGACAATAAGAAACTGGTAACTCAGTAATGCTTCAAAGCAATATCGATTGCTTGGTAAATGCACAAGGGCAATAAATCCTTTGATACGAGATACACAATACCAAAACAGAACAAGTTCCCTGTTAGCTGACACAACACGTGATAAATTATAAGGAAAGTCTTCTTTGTTAAAGAAACACAATAGAGAGGGCGTCATTACTAGAAGCGACCTTATGATGACATTGTGTTTGTGTTATCAAATGCGACGGAGTAGAGAGGGGATACGCCGAATGTTTGCTGAATATATTAACAGACAAAGGGCATAGAATTTCGGTGCACTTGGAAACATATTGAACCAGTTAGGTATTTAGATAAATGGAATGTTAAATACAAGTATTGAAATGGTTTGCTCTATAACACGTATTTGAAACTGCATATAAACAAAATGACAAACTTTGTGTTAATATCGCACGCAAGAAAATGGGAGTTGTTATGGTCACTGGCGCGTCAGATCTAAAAATGGCATCCAACTCCCTATCATTATACCTGTTGTAAAGTAGTACTTAAGCCTTGAGTCCTGTAACGTTGGACCCGGGAATGTTTGTGGGATGTTTGGGGTGGATATGTGCTTTGTGTGTGTGCGTGCGTGCGTGCCCGCGTGAGTGTGTGCGTGCGTGCATGCGTGCGTGCGTGCATGCGTGCGTGATGTGTATGTGTGTGTGGTGTATGTGGCGGAACAGCAGGCCTGTGTGGGTAATTTTCCCGTTTGGGAATTGTCCATGCGGGGAAATGTCCATGTGGGGAAGTGTCGCGTTAGGGATCTGTCCATGTGGGGAAATGTCAATGTTGGGAAATGTCCTACAATGGAGGGTGTGAGAAGCCACAATCATCGGTTTCTGGCGTTTCTCTGCCCAGCGAATCGCGGCGCCTTAAACGACCGGGCCACCCGTGTCCCCGTGCGTGGGCAGACTAACAAATTGTGCTCTATACAATGTAACACAACTCTAGTTAAAGGTGACAAAAAATGCTATCCTTATTCTACTGTTACAAATACCCAGGCCCAACGTGTTACTGTAACGTGTGGTCAGCAATCATTCGTTTAACCGACGGAGCATCAGAAGTAACAGGTAAAACAATGCAATGACAAGGAAATCAATGGATCATTATGATACGGATTGAGACTGTTGCTGTGTTGTAAACGATGATAGTGTAGGCATCCACGATTGCTGCATTATACGTCAATGAGCAACACAATTAGATTGATTAAGATAACAAAAAACAAAAAACAAAAAAACATTTACCTGATGAAGCCGTCAGTAATCCAAGCAGGCACAACGACAGGACCTCGTCGGTTGGAGCCATCTTGTCGTTTACAGGGCGCAGTACAAGCAGGAAGTAAGACACAAAGCCTATCACATGATATTGAATACTGTAAGGGACATTCTCGCGATCTCGACCATTCGAAACGAGATTTATATGCCCAAAGTGGGAAAATGCGATATCGCGAGATTTTGCCACAATCTCGCGTTCTCGTGCTTTTGGTACAGAGTACTTATTGTCAAAAGTCGACAACGCGAGAATGCGACATTTGGACATGATTTTAAATTTGAAGGTTCTGTTTTTCCGTTATGCATTATTGACCCAGCCATCTAAGGTGCCGCCATATGTAATGCAGAGTTGCGTCCCTTTTGCGTACCCGAATCCTATGATCCGTGTTCAAATCCCGAATTCTCTCTGAATAAAATTATTGTTTATGATCATCATACTTCTGCTTGTTTATTTCTTTATTTCTTTGTTGTTTTGTTTGTTTGTTTGTCTATCGCCGTACTCAGCAATATTCCAGCTATATGACGGCGGTCTGTAAATAATCGAGTCTGGACAGGACCATCCAGTGACTGACATCATGAGCTTCCACGCAGTTGGGATACAATGACATGCATCTACCAAATCAGCGAGCCTGACCACCCGATCCCATTAGTCGCCTCTTACGGCAAGCATAGTCGCCTTTTACGACAAGCATGGGTTGCTGAAGACCTATTCTACTTCGGATCTTCATGGGTTTTTCTCTGCTTGTGGTTTTCATTAAAGTGTTGAGCATCTTTTACTTACCTTGACTCTGGCCACGCCATGCTGCCCAAAGCAGCGTTTAGCCTAACTCGCCATCAAGGTGTGGAATTTATTATATACTTCAGTGTAAAAGCTTTCGGAAGTTGAGAAAAGTGATATTTTTATTTTAGTGAACATAACACGTTGACGGAACTGTTGTCATACAAGAGTTACCTCCCGGCAAATTGTCTCCCTTTATTGTAAGTGCCTGGGCCGTACACAAACTCTTGACTTCTTCTTTACGTTAGTTCCACATTGACCGGGGCGGTCGGGTAGCCTAGTGGTTAAAGCGTTCGCTCGTCACGCCGAGGACCCGGGTTCGATTCCCGACATGGGTACAATGTGTGAAACCCGTTTCTGATGTCCCCAGCCGTGATATTGCTGGAATATGGTAAAAGCGGCTTTTCTCGTGGTAAGGTGATTTTTTGCGGACTTAGTTCTGTTGTATTCAAACAATGAATTCGCTTCTAAGTCCCTGTCCTTTTTTACATTTTACTTTTCGACCATTTCCAAACCATGATTATCATTGCCTCTTTGTATTCCTCAAATACACGAGAAGAATGATTCCTCGATTGTAATCACTGTATTCTTAAATTGTTTGATAGGCATTGCTTAGAAGTTGACGGATGACAAGGTAGACACAATTTTATGGATAGCGACTTCTTTAATTCTGTAAAAAGCGACGTTTCGGTATAGATCCTTATACCGTTGTCAAGCAAGACTGGGTGAGGGACTTAGCACATAATATATATAGTAGGTGGAGGATTAACAGTAGAGGATCGGTAGGCATTACTTAGAAGCTGACGGATGACAAGGTAGACACAATGTTATGGATAACAACTTCTTTAATACTGTAAAAAGCGAGGTTTCGGTATAGATCCTATACTGTATTGTTCTTTGAAATTTTTGACAAAGGATTCTGATCAAAAAGCTGTGATCATCCTGAAGCTCCTGCCTCTCAATTCAACTCCAGTCATGCACACAAAGATTCATTTCCGATTTGCATGCATGCTTTGTATCAATGACGTTGAGACAACAGACACCTGACTTGCATCAATGACAAAATTCGATGTAAAGCCATGCTCCCCTTACCACAAAGTACTAGCAGAACAATAACGTGGTAAGTGTGGTAGTTCCTCAAACAGCCACAATGCGCCAAGATGCATTGCGAATGTGGTCATTACTGTGGCGTTTTCGGTATTTCACTGTTATTGGGAACGATGGGGTTTTGTCACAGCGTATCGAAACTTAACCCCCAAATCCTTCGTATTCACACAAGGGGCGGTCGGGTAGCCTAGTTGTTAAAGCGTTCGATCGTCGCGCCGAAGACGCGGGTTTGATTCCCGACATGGGTGCAATGTGTGAAGCCCATTTCTGGTGTCCCCAGCCTTGATATTGCCGGAATATTGCTAAAAGCGGCCTAAAACCATACTCACTCACTCATTCATATTCACACAAGCAAGAAGCATGGTGAAATATGGCCTAATGCTATTACAAATTTAATCTCCATTAATATTTTCCTCTGCCCAAGTATCAGATAGAATGTTATGTTTACATTCCCTGTCAGAAATGACAAATAATGTCCGTGTTTCATTGATAGAGAACGCAAGGAAGTACAGGCGTGTCAATAACTATGGCGTTAACTATAAGGATGTGTGAACAATTCTACGCAAATAGTGTCACAGCTTCTCGATGTTAACCCCAAACACCATGATTATATTTGAAAGCTTATTGACCCTTCCTATTGGGTAGTCCAAGATTCAATAACTGAATATTCGAATCCAGTTCTCTTGCTTGTGGTATTCACAATAGTGATGGCGACTGTGCTTGTCGTAGGAGGCGACTAACGGGATCGGGTGGTCAGGCTCGCTGACTTGGTTTGATGCATGTCATCGTATCCCAATTGCGTGGATCGATGCTCATGATGTCAATCACTGAATTGTCACGTCAAGACTCGATTATTTTCAGACTGCTGTCATATAGCTGGAATAAGTGCTGAGTGCGACTTTGCGTTGGTTGATGGTGGTTTTTAGCCCGTGTTTTAAACAGTTGCAAATAATAATGCTATGATAAATTTGCTTGTCAATGACAAGTTTGTTTTAAAGTATAGCTTTGTATTCATAACACAACTGTTATTATTTCAACTAGTTCTCGTTGCTATATGGCTGAAATAATGCCGACGCAACGTTAAGTTTAACTCACTCATTCACTCTTGACTGCCATCGCCTGTTATTTTTCAGTTCACAAAAAATAATCGTGTCTATCCTATGTCGTTATCTCAAAAGACCTTTCGTCACCTATTAAGTTGTAAACCAGCATTTTTCTAAAAAATATTCAGCATGTTATTTTATTAAAGCATTTCAGGATCAATCTTTACACATCTGTTTATGTACATAGAGTTGCGGCCCTTGGACACGCCAGAAACCTATGATTGTGGGTTCGAATCCCGGTTCGCCCCGATTATGGTTCCAGGTTTTTCACCACCATACCCGTGCTCGTGGGTTTACTGAAGAGGAAAACAACCTGAATCACCACCGGCTTTCCTCCCACATTAATCTGACGTGCCGTGACACTGGAATACTGTTAACAGCAGCGTTAAACCAAACTCGTCATGTCTTGAATTAATTCGTGAAGTTTATTGCTTGGGTGTCCCACCTCTTTGGCATGAGATTCCGAGTATAACTTCTAAAGTTGGTTTGAAATCACTATACGGGATCAGTAGTGGAGATAGTCTTTATGAACATGTCCTCCAAGCTATGGGCGGACACAACAAGGGCCTTCAATGTCTACAGGAACATGTTCTACCAGCTATAGACAGAAACAGGAAGGGCCTTCAATGTCTATATGAACAAAAACAAGGGCCTTCAATGTCTATAAAAACACGTCCTACAAGCTATGGACAGACACAACAAGGGCCTCCGATGTCTATACAAACATGTCCTACAACCTATGGACAGACACGACAAGGTCCTTCAGTGTTTATATGAACATGTCCTACAAGCTATGGCCAGACACAACAAGGGTCTTCAATGTCTATACAAACATGTCCTACCAGCTATGGCCAGACACAACGAGGGTCTTCAATGTCTATACAAACATGTCCTACTAGCTATGGACAGACACGACAAGGTCCTTCAGTGTTTATATGAACATGTCCTACAAGCTATGGACGGACACAACAAGGGCCTGCAATGTCTATATGGACATTTCCTACAAGCTATGGACAGACACAACAAGGGCCTTCAATGTCTTTATGGACATGTCCTACAAGCTATTGACAGACACAACAAGGGCCTTCAATGTCTATGTGAACATGTCCTAAAGGCTATGGACGGACACAACAAGGGCCTTCAATGTCTATATGGACATATCCTACAAGCTATGGACAGACAAAACAAGGGCCTTCAATGCGTATATGAACATGTCCTTCAAGCTATGGGCACAAACAACAAGGGCCTGCAATGTCTATATAAACATATGCTACAAGCTATGGACAGACACAACAAGGGCCTTCAATATCGATATGAACATGTCCTTCAAGGTATGGACGGACACAACAAGGGCCTTCAATGTCTATATGGACATGTCCTACAAGCTATGGACGGACACAACAAGGGCCTTCAATGTCTATATGGACATGTCCTACAAGCTATGGCCAGACAAAACAAGGGCCTTCAATGTCTACATGGACATGTCCTACAAGCTATGGACACACACAACAAGGGCCTTCAATGTGTATATGGAAATATCCTACAAGCTATGGACAGACACAACAAGGGCCTTCAATGTCTATATGGACATGTCCTACAAGCTTTGGACGGACACAACAAGGGGCTTCAATGTTTATATGAGCATTTCCTACAAGCTATGGACAGACACAACAAGGTCCTTTAGTGTCTATATGAACATGTCCTACAAGCTATGGGCACAGACAAACAAGTGTCTTCAATGTCTATATAAACATGTCTAACAAGCTATGGACAGACACAACACGGGCCTTCAATGCGTATATGAACATGTCCTTCAAGCTATGGACACACACAACAAGGGCCTGCAATGTCCATATAAACATATGCTACAAGCTATGGACAAACACTACAGGGCCCTCAATGTCTATATCAACATAGACTACGAGATATTGACAGAAACAAGAAAGGCCTTCAATGTCTATATGAACATGCCCTACAAGCTATGGCCAGACACAACAAGGGCCTTCAATGTCTATGTGAACATGTCCTAAAGGCTATGGACAAACACAACAAGGGCCTTCAATGTCTATATGGACATATCCTACAAGCTATGGACAGACACAACAAGGGCCTTCAATGCGTATATGAACATGTCCTTCAAGCTATGGACACACACAACAAGGGCCTGCAATGTCTATATAAACATATGCTACAAGCTATGGACAGACACAAAAAGGGCCATCAATATATATATGGACATGTCCTACAAGCTATAAACAGACATAATTAAGGTCTTTTATATGAACATGTCCTACAAGGTATGGACGGACTCAACAGTGGCCTTCAATGTCCACATAAAGATGTCCTACAACCTATGGACAAACACTACAGGGGCATTCAATGTCTCTATCAACATAGATTACGAGATATTGACAGAAACAAGAAAGGCCTTCAATGTCTATATGAACATGTCCTACAAGCTATGGCCAGACACAACATGGGCCTTCAGTGTCTATATGAACATGTCCTACAAGCTATGGCCAGACACAACAAAGGCCTTCAATGTCTATATGAACATGTCCTACAAGCTATGGCCAGACACAACAAGGGCCTTCAGTGTCTATATAAACATGTCCTACAAGCTATGGACAGGCACGACAAGGGCCTTCAGTGTCTATATAAACATGTCCTACAAGCTATGGACAGAAACAAGAAAGGCCTCCAATGTCTATATGAACATGTCCTACAAGCTATGGCCAGACACAATAAGGGCCTTCAGTGTCTATATAAACATGTCCTACAAGCTATGGACAGGCACGACAAGGGCCTTCAGTGTCTATATAAACATGTCCTACAAGCTATGGACAGAAACAAGAAGGGCCTCCAATGTCTATATAAACATGTCCTACAACCTATGGACAGACACAACAAGGGTTTTCAATATCTATAGGATCATGTCCTACAAGCTTTGGGCAAACACAACAAGGGCTCGTCCTGTGTACATTTGGAACAAGCTATGGACAGACACAGCTGGGCCTCGCATGTCCATGTGAATATATGGAACATGTTATGGACATACACAGTTAGGTAGCCGCATGTCCATGTAAATGTATGGAACAAGTTATGGACAGACACAGCTAGGGTGCCGCATGACCATGTAAACATATGGAAGAAGTTATGGAGACACAGCCAGGGTACTGCATGTCCATGTAAACATATGGAACAAGTTATGGACAGACACAGCCAGGGTGCCGCATGACCATGTAAACACACGGAACAAGTTATGGACAGACACAGCCAGGGTGCCGGATGTTTATTTGAACATATAGGACAAGATATGGACAGACACAGCTAGGATGCAGTATGTCTATTTGAACATATGGAACAAGTTATGGACAGATACAGCCAGGGTGCCGCATGTCCATGTGAACATATGGAACAAGTTATGGACAGACACAACCAGGGTGTCGCATGTCCATGTGAACATATGGAGCAACTTATGGACAGACACAGCCAGGGTGCCGGATGTTTATTTGAACATATAGGACAAGATATGGACAGACACAGCTAGGATGCAGTATGTCTATTTGAACATATGGAACAAGTTATGGACAGATACAATCAGGGTGCCGCATGTCCATGTAAACATATGGAACAAGTTATGGACAGACATAGCCAGGGTGCCGGATGTTTATGTGAACATATAGAACAAGTTATGGACAGACACAGCGAGGGTGTCGCATGTCCATGTGAACATATGGAACAAGTTATGGACAGACATAGCCAGGGTGCCGGATGTTTATGTGAACATATAGAACAAGATATGGACAGACACAGCTAGGGTGCCGTATGTCCATTTGAACATATGGAAGAAGTTATGGACAGACATAGCCAGGGTGCCGGATGTTTATGTGAACATATAGAACAAGATATGGACAGACACAGCTAGGGTGTCGCATGTCCATGTGAATATATGGAACAAGTTATGGACAGACAAAGCTAGGGTGTCGCATGTCCATGTGAATATATGGAACAAGTTATGGACAGACACAGCTAGGGTGTCGAATGTCCATGTGAATATATGGAACAAGTTATGGACAGACACAGCCAGGGTGTCGCATGTCCATGTGAATATATGGAACAAGTTATGGACAGACACAGCTAGGGTGCCGCATGTTTATGTGAACATATGGAACAAGTTATGGACAGACACAGCTAGGGTGTCGTATGTCCATGTAAACATATGGAACAAGTAATGGACAGACACAGCCAGGGTGTCGCATGTCCATGTGAATATATGGAACAAGTTATGGACAGACACAGCCAGGTTGCCGTATGCCCATGTGGACATATGAAACAAGTTATGGACAGACCCAGCTAGGCTTTCCCATGTCTGTTTGGAGGCTTCATCTTGTTTGTAGCTGCATCTGCAAAGTTATATCGCGGCATGTCAGCTTAATGTGGGAGGAAAGCCCGAAGTGATGCAGGTCTCAGACGTTTACCACTTCAGTGAAACCCACGAGCACGGGTACGGTGCTGACAAACCTAGAAACATAATCAAGGCAAACCAATAATAATAGGTTTCTGGCGTGACGACTGGACCACGCGTATATTTTGAAACTATGAGTCTAAATAAAAACAATTCAAGAACATACAACTTTTAACAATTTATATTTGTTGTGCTAGGCATTTTCCTTGTTTTTTCAACAATCTGTGCAGAATTAGCCTTTCAAAAAAAATTCAGTCACAATATTTTGTTTTTCTATAAAACCCTGACCTCCAATCCCCTGAACATAAAATGGTCAAAAACTATCTATTACGTGATCATTCCAAAATGTAACCCAATTTAACCCAGCAATTAGTACATACGAGAATTTTGTTGTGAACATATTGAAATAACAACACAAGATCAATAAATAATGAACAAATGATATTGAAACAAACATAATAGGGCCTTTTATAAATTGGTGGCAGCACATAATTATTTGATCAGTAGTTTTGCCTTTTCTGATTGTAAACCTGATCGTTTGTGCTTTAATATCATTTGCTAATTATTCATTGATCCTGTATCGTTAACTTTCGTATGCACTGTATTCAGAGTAAACCTTTTCGCTACAAACTTTACCTCGTACATATTATTTATCTTTGTTATATATATATTATTTTATCTTATCTACATGTGTATAAATGTTTTCGAGCAATAATTTAGTAATAAAGTGTTTTTCAGCGTTTGTTTACATTTTGCATAGTATTTCATGTCACTAAAAAGTAGTCAATATAAGGTTAATTCATTCATAATGTCATTATAATTATTTGCATTAATGTATTATTTGATCAGGATAGTATTGCCGCGATATAACTGGAATAATGTTAAAAGCGGCGTTAAACCCAACTCATTCACTCACTCACTCACTCACTCACTCAAGATAGTACTTAGTGTCGATCTAATCAGTAATTAAGAAAAGTAAGACACTTATGCGAAAAGAGATGAAAAGAATGTAAAGAAAAGGAAGAATGTAAACAGGAAAGGATAAAGAAATCATAGGATAAAGAAATCATATAATAAAGAAATAAAGAAAGACTTCAAGTTATTACAATTGGTGAGTTTAGTAAGACGTCTGATGAAGACATCAGGCGTGTATAAAGATATTTCCCTTCATAGACATGTAGCACGCTCCCTTTCTGTGATCTCATTCGATATTCATATTCAATGAGCAAAGTAAAATTAACGTTGCATCTGTTTCGGAAGAGGGGTGCTTAGTTGAGACATGTATTCTTACCATGCCACGTGCTTTTGTTTTCTTCCATCCCATTTAATTATATGTTCGCATGTTTGAATACCATCAGTGGTGAGATTTCATGATTTAACGTTTTACAACATATGACATATCCCCATTTACTGCATTCTTTAAAGAGAGGCATATGACAGGAACACATTATACACTGCTGTGAACCCGCTTTTCTTTGCTATCAGAGCAGCAGTTGACCCATGTTTGGTTTTTAAGGTAATATCTACAATCGCATGTGAAATGATGTATTTCACCATTTCCACCCTGTTTCCCAAACTTGCATGATGAAGGATGGTGTTCCCATATATATCCGTCACTGTCGGATCAGCTCCTTTCTTCACAAGTTCCTCAAATATACGTATATTCCCCAATCCCGCAGCAACAATAGCTGGGGTCCTTCCTTCATTTCCTCTTACGTTGATATCCACAATGTTTCGGGAAACCAGGTACCTCACTATCTGTATGTTGACTCTACATGCCAAATGAAGGATAGTGTCGCGATCTTTACTTCTTAGAGTCAAATCAGCACCTTTCTTCACTAGTAAATCAAACACATCTTTGTAGCCCAAACTTGCCGCAAACATCGCTGGTGTCCAGCCAAACTCTCCTGTTCTGTTGATGTGTCGTACAATGCTGTTCAGCGTTAGGACGTACTTCACAATGTCCAGGTTTCCTCCAGCACATGCCTTCTGAATAATGTCGTTACCTTCATCATTTTCACTTGCCAGATCAGCTACTCTACTCACAACTAAATCAAATACATCTCTGTACCCCATCTCTGCTGACAGTAATGCTGGTGTCATTCCTTTCTCGTCTTGATCGTTGATGTTGAAAATGCTATGTGTAAGGATAAATTTGACAGTCTCCCTGTCTCTGGACGAAAATGCAAAAGAAAGAATGTCTAAATCGTCATCATCAGTGGCGTTCAGATCAGCTCCTGTACTCATGAGCAGATGTAACACCTCTTTGTGGCCCCCAACGGCTGCTTCCATTGCTGACGTCATCCCAAACATGTTCTTACTATTGATGTCCACAATGTTCTTTGTTAGAACATAGCTAACTAGCTCAACATTACCGCCTTTACAGGCCTTGTGGAGAATGTTGTTTTCATTTCTATCCAATAGCGATAGATCAGCTCTTTTCTCCTGCAGTAAGTCGAATATATCTTTGTGTCCCATGGATGCAGTTATCATTGCTGGAGTCATTCCACTGTTTCCTCTACTGTTGACGTCCACAATGTTCTGATTGAGGTCACCAGCTTCATGTTTCCTCCTCTACAAGCCTCATGGAGGATGTTGTCACCAGCTTCAGTCACTATAAGAAGGTCAGCACCTTCCCTAACAAGCAGGTCAAACACTTCCTCATGTCCATTATTTGCAGCTACTAACAATGGTGTTAACCCTTTCCATGTTCTGGCGTTAATGGATGTAACATTCTGCCTAAGAATATACTGAACTATTTCAATATTACCTCCTTCACAGGCTGCATGAAGAACGGTGTTATAGGCAAAACCCCGAAGGGGCATGTTAGCTCCTTTGTTCACCAGTAGGTCAAAGACATCCTTGTGTCCCTTCCTTGCCGCATTCAGCATCGGTGTGCAGTCGTCCTCGTTTCTACTGTTTACGTCCACGTGTTTTTCTGTAAAGACATGATTAACTATCTCAATACTCCCCCCCTGAACAAGCCAGATGTAATATTGTGTTTAGTTTAGAATCCACAAATGACAGATCAGTTCCTTTCCTCACAAGTAACTCAAACACGTCTTTATTGCCAGTGAGAGCTGCTTCCATAGCTGTTGACTGCAACAAGTTGTCTCTGCTGTCGATGTCAACAATGTCCTTTGTGAGGATATTGTTCACTATACCTATGTTTCCTCCTTCACAGGCAATGTGTAGAATCGTTCTTCTGTCCTTATCCAGGAGATACAGATCCGCTCCTTCCCTCACAAGTAAGTCAAACATGTCTTTGTCTGCTCTCCCTGCTGCAAGCATCACAGGGGTCCTCCTGTTAAGACCTCTGGTGTTGATGACTGCCTGGGCCTCGAGCAGGATGAGTTTGACTCCACACAGGTCACCATCCATGGTGGAACTGAAAAGCTTGGTGTGAGGCTGGGTCAGGAACTGCTGCTTGTTTTCCTCTGCTGTAAGACAGGAACATATTATTCGTTATGGTGTCTTTAGTTACCGTATACGATGTCATATTAGGTTAGCAGAACAATATTGGGCGGGGCGTCATAATATGACACCGTATACGGCCACTAAAGAGACCATACCGAATTTATTAAGCCGAACAGTTGGCACTATTTAATATCTTTGTCGCACATGACATGTCAAAACTTAAAACTCAAAACTTGACACATACAACCTAAGACGCTACGGGTCAAAGGAAGACTGCTCTTCCAAACTCAGAGGCGAAACATTGTTGGTGATTTTAGCTTCGTATGATCATTACTAAAGTTTTTATTAACGAATTTCTGTACTAGAATTTTCATGTGAAATATGTTTTCATGTGAAATCAAAAATGGCTGTTACTGACGGTATACGGTCTCATATAGGGTTAGTAGTTTTGCTCTCTGACTGGTCAATCTCACTTTGAGGCATGAAAAAGGAAAGGATTATGTATTGGCACTTAAATTTAACTCAGCTTGGGTAGTTATAGATTAACCCACTCGGTATGAGTGATTGTGGAAAATACGTCACAAGTGAAATTAATTTTGTAAGTTCCTGTCTAAAGCTCGGAACTTAAAACACTAATTTCACGAGTGACCTATAGCTATTTTCTGTAATCACTAGTACCGAGAGTGTCATTCTGTTTATTACCCATAATCATATTTCATATTAAAGATGTTTCAAGGGAAAAAAACTGTCGCAGATCAAGGAGCAGCTGTTTTTGTATCAATCCGCGTGTGACAAAACAGTGTCCTCTCAGTCAAATCGTATTACTCACTTAACGTGTTGTTACGTGTGAAAAGTATAGTTCTGTATAAAGAACATATTATTTCAGTTATATTTCTGTCTGATTTACATAGCCTACAGTACCTCGCACTGATAAAGAAAGGTTATTCGATTTTTTTAATCAAGGCTTGTTTTGACAAGATCTCTTCACTGACAGACAGAGACGTAAAGAATACTTCACTCATTCTCGTTAGATACCATTAATACGAAACAAGTGGGCTTTCTATGGTATCTGACAGAGCGAAACGAGGAGTCCCGTCTGTGCAAGCAAAACGGTTCGGTTTTCTTGATCCATCAGCTGAATTTATTATGTATATCATGTATCATGAAATATATCATGTCCGTACCATGTTTGAAGAGGGAAATCTGAGTGATCGCCAAAGACATTCATGTTAACTGTACCACCTTATACATCTTTATATATTATTATATATAAAAACTGAGCGGCAAAAGACAGTATAGGTTGGCAATTTGTAATTTTCCTAAAAACAGCGGTAGCTAGTGGATTGGTTGATTAGTAAAATGTTTTATTGGTGTTCGGGCAACTACGCCAATTTACACCTTGCCCATAATAAAGGTTCGCTAAGTACCTAGAAATTTTATAAAGTATTAAACTGCCACACGCTTTCAAATAAGCGAGAATAACATTCTGAACATATGGTGAACAATATTCCTAGAACATAAAATGCCAGACAATGAAAAGTCAATACTGAGAACAGTAAGAGAATCCACCATTGCCTTACGCTGATTAACATACCATTGGCAACGCAATAAAAGATTAACTACATTATCAAGCTGATTACACACTGTACAATGTGCAGAAAGGTCTTTATCAATAACATTTAGATAAGCACCAAGACCACAATGCCCAAGACGAAGTCCGGTTAAGAGAACCTCCTCTCTCCGATTATTTCTAGATAAGTGCAATTTAGTGATAAAAGGATCGATGCCATAGAGATGACGTTCTTTTAAGGATGATGTCCATCTCTGCTGCCATTTTGTGTTAGCATGGGTCATACTGACGGTGCCTAACTCTGCAGGAGAAGGTACAATTGTTTCATCTTGTTCTGATTCATCTAATTCTAAAGTAGCTTTTGCCAATTTATCAGCTTTCTCATTTCCAAGTAATCCACCATGAGCAGGGATCCATTAAAATTCAACATCTAACAGAACTTTACTTAAGTCATTATAAAGGACGAGAATAATGTTGATCACGTCCTGCCTCACTGAGGAAGTACCTACCCGAATTGCTTGTAATGCACTGACAGTCACCGACATTACCGCTGAAACAGGCCTTAAAAAATTAATCCAACGCAATGCTTCAATGATTGCTCCTAGTTCTGCAGAAAATACCTATAAGTGATCAGCCAATCGGATAAAAAGTTCTCTTTTTTCATTAACGATGAATATACCGGCACCAACACGACCAGACACTGGGCACTTAGAGCCATCAGTGTAAATCTGCATGGCATTTAACCACTGTAAACTTCGGATGTGTTCCTCAGCTATAGCTTTAACTCGAGGTGCTGGCTCACATTTATTTACCTGCTCCAGGACATCAAGATAAACTGATGGCAGTTCAAGCAGCCATGGTGGCTTTTCAGGCAGAACAGTAGTGTCATCTATTGCAACATCATGAAACGTCATGAAAATATTCAACACAATCATTCAACACAGTTGACGTTGAGTGTTTACTCCCAAAAGATTTCAATTTTAACATATATCTAACGTCTAACATTTCACGCCTGAGATCTAAAGGTTACACCTGATTCAACATGTAAAGCCTCAACAGAGGTGGTCCTGAACTCTCCAAGACATAATCTTCGGGCTTTCGACTGAACAACATCAAGTCTTGCTTTTTGTGTAGCACATGCTGATCCATAGGCTTGACAACCGAAATCAAGTCTAGATCTAATGAGTGCTCTATATAACATTAACAAACACTTCCTGTCTGCACCCTATTTGGTACTGGAAATACTTCTCAGAAGGTTCATGACTTGCATTTCTGAATCAAATAGTCCATACTTGGTTTCTAAGTGAGCCTCTTGTCAAACCAGAGACCTAAAAACTTGACTATATCCACAAACTCCAATTCAGAACGACACAAGACTAATTGTGAATTATGAGGAATCTTCTTCTAGTAATGATGATAGCATAAGATTTAGAAGCTGAAATCTTAAAACCCCAATGCACACACCAATTCTGTATAAGATAGAGAGATTGTTGGACGTCTTTGAAGACAGTGTCAAAATTACCAGACCTTTTCCACAACGCTCCATCATCTGCAAATTGTGATGTTTCAACCAGGAAATTAATAATCTCAAACAAATCATTTATCATAACATTAAATAATGTTGGGCTGATCACACTTCCTTGAGGTGTTCCATTCCCTAAAATATAAATATCTGATAGTGAAGTTCCAATGCAAACTTGCATAGTTCTACCCGTTAAGAAATCTTTTATCCAATCAAGCATACGTCCACAAACTCCAAGGTTATACAGTTTTATTATCAAACCATCCCTCCACATGTCATATGCTTTTTTAATGTCCATGAAAACAGCCATTAAATATCCAGTGCTACCTAATGCCTTTTTAATTTCAGTTTCAAGTTGCACTAAATGATCAGCACAAGATCTATTTTTTCTAAAGCCTGATTGAACGTCTGAAAACAGATTGTTCTTTGCCATGAAGTACACCAGACGGTTATCTACCATTATCGCCATTATTTTACACATGTTAGAGGTAAGGGCAATAGGTATGTAGGATGTGGCTTCAGTAGGATCTTTACCAGGCTTCGTAATTGGAACTACTGTTGCTTTTTTCCCAGAAATGGGAAGTTTGCCTTCAAACCAAATATCATTAGACAGTAAAAGCATGGTTCCAAGGCTGATAAGGGGAAGATGTTTAAACATATCATAGCATAAAGAATCATCTCCTGGAGAAGTTAATGTACGTCCAGAAATAGCATTCTTTAATTCCTGGAAACTAAATAATGAGTTGTAATCAGCTATATCATATGTTGGACAATGTAAAATGTCCGAGAATTCTGATTCAAGTGTTTCTTTATAGAGGAGAAAATCCTTGTTAAAGTTATCTGTACTCTATACTTTTTGAAATGACTTAGCCAGTGCATTACTCTTGTCTATACGTGTTGTTGCGGGCGTGACTTTACCAATAGACGGAATTATAGCACGATTTGAACTTGAACTACCAGAAATCTTTTTCACTTTCCTCCATACCTGAGATAGAGGTGTATTTTTATTTATAGTACTGGTGTAATTAGACCAAGGCAAACGTTTTGCTTCAATTACAGATCTTTAAAAGAACGTGGAAGTGCGCCTTTACTCGATTAAATCACACGGCAAATCTGATTTTTCAACAATTTTCTTTGTCCTCTTCCTGGCATCATGTGCTGATTGACATGTATCCGTCCAACAACAAACAGGCGGTTTAAGCGGACGTTTACCAGAACTTCTGCCTATAAATCTATTGGTAGCATCAATAATGTTAGAGACAAAGTATTTGTAAAACTGCTCTATATCAATAGAGTTTACAGCAGGCATGATTGTGTCAGAGCACAAAGCAGTAAATGCCGACCAGTCAGCTTCAGAGAAAAGCCACCGCTGAGGTGGACCACTCAGTTCAGCGATTGAAGGCTAGTGAACACAGGATAATGATCACCACCAAAAGAATCCTGCAAATACACTTCCCAATCACAATGTGGAGCCAGTTGTGGACTGACAATGGTCAAATCAAGGGCCGAAAATGAAGCAGAAGCTGAGTCATACCGGGTCATAGAACAATCATTAAGAAGGAAAAGATTCTTTTCATCAAGTAGTGTCTCAATGGCTTTAATTACCTCCAGGATCCAACTTACTAGCTCCCCACAATGGACTATGACTATTAACATCACCACACACTACTGTTAGATTGTTCAAAAGAGAAATATATTCATCATAGGTAGAAAGAGAATTATTATAGACAATAAAATTGGAGAACGATCTTTTATCCTTCAAATGAATATTGACTGAATTCGATTCTAATTGAGATTGTGGCAACCTAAGTTCACTAAATGACAAAGTGTCCTGTATGAGTATAGCACAACCACCTCGAAAACCAACCTGACGATCTTAACGTAGGCAGACATAACCTTCCCAACGGAATTGCTGTTTAGGATTCAGGAACGTCTCCTGAAGACATATAACATCCGGCATTGGGTCAAGACTGTTAATAAAAACCTTGGATCCCGGACCATTAGCATTTACTGATCTAGCATTTCACTGAAGGATCACGAGAGCCATTAGAAGGATTAAGACTTTCATTGCTGACCCTTAACCATGCTCGTCAGATCATCCGGGGACAATTTTAACCGCAAGAGGGACTGGGCAGCTGACGCCATCGTCTGGAGACGATCAGTCTTGAATGCACGAGTAGTGCCAAAATTAGCAACTATACAAATAACAAAGTTGAGAAATTCAATAGGAGAGACATTGTTGAATAGAGGTTTGCAAGATGTTTCAGGCATGATGTTAACAACAGGATCAGTCTGAATTCAACTTCCAGAGTTTCAGTCTGAGTACTAGCGGCACCATGACTGGAGAAGACACAACATCAGAAATTGTAACAACCTGAGACAGTTGTTTAGCTGCAGGAGGTGGTTTAGGGACTGTTGGAACCCGAGCGATATCTAAATCTCCACGCACCTGTCGAACAACTTACCCTCAACTCAGACTTTCTGAATCTGGACAGCTTCCTGGTATTTAATACAACCTTTCTATGCCACAGAGTGTTGCCCCACCACAGTTCTTACATTTAAGAGAACTTTCATTCCACTCCTCATATTTGTGCTTCCCACCACATTTGGCACACACATGATGAGTGCTTCTACACTTAGCAGAGACATTCCCGAAGAGCTGACACTTGAAGCATCACAGAGCAGGAAGAACATACATCCGGATTGGAATTGTCTGGAAGAAAATGACAACATGATCTGGTAGAGACTGGCCAGAGACTGAACAGATTTGGTAGGAACTTTATCAGGTCCACGACTCAGACGCACAACAGAGCACATTAGAGGAAACACAGGTTTTTAACTTGTCCTCAATTTCACTCATCTAAATATCTAGATCAATACAATAGATGACTCCACGTGTTCTCATTAATCATTCAGGTTCATGTGCGGTGACAAAATGTTCATCAAGTTCTGTGACCTGAAAAAGTGTTTTGGCAGCCTCAACAGTTTTGGCTGTGACACTAACATCTCCCCTTGCGATCCGCTTAACACTGACTAAGGCTCTAGCCAAAGCACGCTCTGTCTTAAGTTGACAGAGGGTCGTTGAACCATCATCATATTCATCTACATCAGTTTTTGAAGATAACAGTGGTTGGTTTGACCCGCGCTGGCTCATCAAAGACATCAGACCATGCAGTAGGAGGGACAGTATTTGGTTGCTTGGCAAACAGGCTGTTTCAGAAGTACCATCTGGAATACGGCCGATTCGCTTCCTCCCGGAAGCCACCACTTTAAATCCTTCCGCACATTCCATTCTGTTGTCAGCTATTGTCGAGGACAATCCCCAACAACTGACTGTAACAATCAGCAAACACCAAATTGAAATGAAAAGTTTGAATGTACTCCAACACAAGAGAAATCAAAAGCCGAAGAACGAAAGAGGAAGTACCATAAACAATCAAGTGTGTAGTATAACACTAGACAAGTTGCTGAGAAGCAAAAGACGTCCGAACTCGACGGCTGTAAAGACCAAACTCGATAACTAGTGGAAAGTGGATATTGGGAATATGACTGCCCAGGAACAGGTACCAAAACACACCTCTCCCCAAACGCACCACCTTTGACCGAGCTCGTGTGGTGACAAAACAATGGTGAAACAGGTTTCCCGCCTATGGCATAAACTACACGTGCATTTTAGCTGTATAAATGCTTTCGGCTGCAGGGTATAACCACACGTGATGAAAGCACACAAAAGAAATGCCACATCTGTCACAGATGCAGAGAGAGAGAGAGAGAGAGAGAGAGAGCCATCGGTATGGCCGAAATGGGGGCTACACAGGTCCAAAATGCCAGAAGGTTTGGTTGTACACCATTGACAGTAGCCAGGCTGATTTAACGCTACAGGCAGACAGGGAGGACACAGGCCTATAACCGGACGACTCCGACTGACAACACCACTGGAAGACGGTCAGATACGGCTCATTCACCATACGGCACAAATTCGTAACGGCGACGGCGACGGCAGCAACAGCCTTGGAACATCCCATTGGACGCATCAACCAATAGCTAAAAGCGGAAGAATAATTTTGAACCCATCGACATTGAACTTCTTTTGGCCGGCATTCTCGCGAATATTGAAACCTTTGCAAGTCCATGTTTTTCTTGAGAGGTTGGCAATTGAGTGTACATAAAACTTCCCTAAAATGTAAAAATCATTGCCAATAATGGAAAATAAAACATTATTTCACATACAATTAAAAAGGAAAAGGATCATACAAAATGCTTCGAATTCAATAAATGCTATGAAGTCGTACCAAACCAGGACTAGTACATAAAAGGAAAGGACACAAATATGAATATTTTGTAGATCTATTCAGATTTATTTGTGAAAAGAAACACATTTATCTTTTTTAGGATCATTACAAGTGAAAGTACAACGAGAAGCGAGGAGGAAAAAGAAGTGGACAGATCTGAAGGCAGCAGTAAAAAAGACAAAAAGTGGAAGGCGAGAAAAACCAAAGAAAAAGCGCTGGGGGGCCACCTCTGATTATCTCTCCTCAATAAAAAAAAAAGAAGTTAATACAATATTTCAATGATACTCTTTTCCATTATATAGTGATATATTCTATCATGAAATCACACAAAATGACATACTTTCTGCAGAAACAAATAATCATTTCCGCCTTTGGAGTGGAAGATGATAATGAATCTTATGAATCCGTAACGTGATATTAGGAGGTTGGTGTTCTTCACGGCTGATGTTGTCAGGTCTCCTTGCTTCTTCAATAACACTCGTGAATATCAAACAACTTGTATTCTTAATATTATAACTTTACATACTAATTGAGTAGGAAACATTTCGGAATTTACCTTCCACACAGACAGTCTTTCCAGTATGGGTCTCGAGGCACCTCGAACCTTGGCAAGTCTTCAATGAACATGATCCAGCTTTGACCTGAGGACAACAGTATGTAATGTGCAACAGGAAATAATTCGTGTGCCACTGACTTGAATTAAAGGACAACTGGCTCTTTTTGGCAGAGGAATGTATTTCTATATTTTTAAATTATATTTTGGATGTTATTCGATCAGATGAAATGAATATGAAAGCGTGACTACAATATTATAAAATTATGATGTCTCTATCTGTACCCTATACACACAATGTATCTGTCAGTACCCTATACACACAATGTATCTGTCAGTACCCTATACACATAATGTATCTGTCAGTACCCTATACACACAATGTATCTGTCAGTACCCTATACACACAATGTATATGTCAGTACCCTATACACACAATGTATATGTCAGTACCCTATACACATAATGTATCTGTCAGTACCCTATACACATAATGTATCTGTCAGTACCCTATACACACAATGTATCTGTCAGTACCCTATACACATAATGTATCTGTCAGTACCCTATACACACAATGTATCTGTCAGTACCCTATACACACAATGTATATGTCAGTACCCTATACACATAATGTATCTGTCAGTACCCTATACACATAATGTATCTGTCAGTACCCTATACACACAATGTATCTGTCAGTACCCTATACACATAATGTATCTGTCAGTACCCTATACACACAATGTATCTGTCAGTACCCTATACACACAATGTATATGTCAGTACCCTATACACATAATGTATCTGTCAGTACCCTATACACACAATGTATCTGTCAGTACCCTATACACACAATGTATATGTCAGTACCCTATACACACGATGTATCTGTCAGTAACATATACACACAATGTATCTATCATTCCCCTATACACACAATGTATCTATCATTACCCTATACACACAATGTATCTATCATTACCCTATACACACAATGTATCTATCATTACCCTATACACACAATGTATCTATCATTACCCTATACACACAATGACCTGATTTGTCCTCACTGATTTGTACACACAATGTATCTTTCAGTACCCTATAAACACAAGGCATCTATCAGTACCATGTACACAAAACATGGCTCGCCGACTTGGTTGATGCATGTCATCGATCCCAATTGTGTGGATCGATGCTCATGATGCCAATCACTGGATAGTCTGCTCCAGACTCGATTATCTACAGATTATTTACAATTGTGATCGATGCATATTTTTGTACCTACATTGGGATACCAATGTACTCTGCAGTATCAAAATAATGAACTTTATCTAATCTTAAATGCCCCAAATCATGTACATTTTAATCCAAGTACAGGATATCCCAATAGGATTACTGGGCCGTCATTCCAGAGCTTTGTGCATCCTATTGCAATGATCATCAAGGGAATATGCCCATAGAACCTCAAGTCACAAAATGTGATGGCTAGTTGCACCACGTCGCACAGCCTTACAGAATTGGTTGTAACCTGTTGAAACCTAATTCCAGTGTCAAATGAGTGTCTTGCAAGTCAAACTACCCAAATACTTACTTTTGTGTTTCTTTTTGGTATGATAACACATTTTCCATATTCTTCTGTTTTGTCCTGTTGTCGCTGCAGCAAGTAGCACACAAGGTTGACATAATCGTGGCCAAAGCTCCTACATGAACCTCTGGTTGTGCATTTATCATTGCACATATTGACACCAACAGTGGAAAATATTTCTATTATCTGCATTTCTACTGTTTCTGTAGTGCCAGAGTGATGTTTTGGTCCAACAGTGGCCGTCAAACACCACATTAGACCCAATAGTACAAGATGCATGATTTCACTCAAATAAGTGACCGACAATTATATGAACTACCAGAGCCTTACGACTTAGTAGGCATAGGCATGTTGTCTAGACCGCCATCACCAGTATAATAGCTCATATAAAATTACAATGTCTATTCTTCCAATGACCTTCTTAGACCCTTACTTATTTACATAATTGTAAATCAGCCCATATCTCGAAATCGTTACTCATATATCTCATAACATATTTAATGATTAACCTTTACTTATCCATCGTATAAATGTGCTTAAAAGGATATATAGGGATATATATATTCATGTTTATATATATATATATATATATCCTTTTTATGGCAAGCATGGGTTGCTGAAGACCTATTCGACTTATTCGACCCCGGATCTCCACGGATGGCAGCCCCTAGGTAATGCTTTTGGACGATAAATAGAATGATTTCCATAATCCTTTCCTGGTTTGGGAACTGGAATGAAACTAGCGATTATGTGTCGATTTCCAAATTGAAACAATAATTATGTTAACCCAGACATCTGTACGTAAAACAACATTTCCCTTGATCAAAGCCTACATTAACTCGTGTAAGGGAAATGGTTCATTATGATCTTTGGCATAATCAGAGTTTTCTTTCCTGCAAATCCTGAAACTTCTGGAATTATGACTCATAGTTTGCAGATGATGGGTTTGTGCTAATCGTTTTCACCACCTTATAAACAATGTCTTTTTATTTATTAATGAATCATTATTATGTTCGAGATGTTGAATACTGTTTTTGGATCCTGCATCTGGTTGTTTTACTGTCCTCAGTCGTCGGGATTTCTATTCTAAATTGATATATTCTCAATGTATAGCTTGATTTAGTCATGGCATGGCTACAATATTGACCAAGTGATTGTTAACCCACTCTCTCGACCACCCAAACAGTGCCTTTAGCCAACTCATTGCTGAACATTTTTTTAATATTGGCTTGTATTGTGCACAACCACCAGACGTTCAAGCGATGACGACAATCCTGTGCGATATCGTGCAGGAAGATCTCATGATCCCCAATGAGGTTGCCTAGCATTGATTGATGGTGGTTTATAGTACGTGTTTTAAATGGTGTAAATAAGTTTGCCATGATTAAAATATGCTTGACAAATTTAAAAAAATAAATATAAATTTGTATTCATGACACAACTGTAATTATACCAACTTGCTATATGGCTGAAATAATGCCGATGCAACGTTAAATCACTCACTCTGACTGGCATCGCCAGCGTTTGTTTCAAAATTCCGAAAAAAATATTCGTGTCTATCCAATTTTTTATCTTTATGGACCTTTTGCTATCTATGTAATTGTAACCCTTAACATATTCAGCATTTCTATATTATTAAGTATGAGGACTAACCTTTGCTTATCTGTCTTTTATATTTATATGTACATTATATGTAGAAAAGATGTGTCCTTTCAACCACAAACAGATACGCACGGAGGGATCGAAGTTGTATTTGTTTCCGTTCATCAAGAGACACTGTAGCAGGTGATGAATGTCAACAAATGCAATGAGTTGGTGAGTAAGTGAGTGAGTTAATTTTTAAAGACATATCGGCAATATTTCAGCCAAATATTGTACATGAAAAACATTTGGAACTATAAAATCATGTCGTTACAGGGCAGTACAATAAGTAGAGTATCACTAGAGTATCACGGGTTGGTTTATAACTAGTTTCAGAGCAATAACTATAATTCAACAACACAACTAAAAAAGGCTATAGTTCATATATTTTGCGAGCAGCTGAAACAAGATCACCACACTTGGGACAATGGAGACTTACAGTACTTTGCCTTAGAGCAGCAATAAAAAAATAAAAAATGACTAGCTTAGTCATCTCCTTTTCCGAGTACCGGAAGCTAAACACAACACCCCCAGTTTCGCACCAAATGTCACCTACTTGAAAATAGCTGTGGTCACATTCAGCATAAGTCATCATGTTGAAAAAGACAGTACTAAATATAGAAAAACATGGTCAGTTTTACTAACTGGATTGGATGTACCTTTGAAAGACATAACAATCTTACAGAATATCCTCCAATCACAGCCTGCTGATATCTCTCGATCTGCACTGAAGGCGAACACCACACTGTCCAAACTGGTACTGATTTGGTGTAGTAGAACCTGTAGTTCGTATATTTTGCCAGCAGCTGAATGAAGATCCCCACACTTGGGACGATGGGGACTTACAGTACTTTGCTACCTTCATCATTCCCTCAGGTGCTGGCGATTATTGACAAATTTAGCCAAAATAAATAACAACATATATGCTACGATAAAAAACGTGGCAGTAATAAATGTTCTTAGAATGACGTGGTCTTAAGTACCATAGGTAGGGGACAATCCTTTTACACTACTTCATCTCCCTTCGAGGATACAGCCACTAACAATCTCGGTTATCTGATTTATTCTATAGTTACGTGCACGTTGTGTTGCTGTTTGCCTGGCGAGTCTGGACGAGACATTGACTGACGTCATGCACATCGATCACCGCAATTGGGTAGAAAAGGTCTTTAGCAACCCATGCTTGCCGAAAAAGTCGACCATGCTTGTTGTAAGAGGCAACTAACGGGATCAGGTGGTCAGGCTCGCTGACTTGGCTGATGCATATCATCGATCCCACTTGCGCGGATCGATGCTCATGATATTCATCACCAGATTGTCTGGTCCGGACTCGATTATTTACAGACCGCCGTCAAATAGCTGGAATATTGCTGAGGGCGGCGTTAAAAAAACAACTAACCAACATATATTGAACCGCAAAAAAAAACATCACCATGGATAAATATTTGAGAAGTCTTATTTGTTCAAACACTGTAAACATACTTTGAGACATATTAAAAAGATGAAACTTGGCAAAACTGATCATCAAGGTTGAAATTAAAGTGTCAAATGGTCTTAAAGTGAAACGCAACATTGGACTGAGAAAATTGCATCACAAGTCAGTATCTCGTGTGTCCGCCATGTGCATTGATGACCCCCGTGCAACGTCGATACATGGAATGGATGAGGCGGTTGACGAAGGCCCACACTCTGTGAAACGACTGACGCAGTTCAGATGCAGTTGTCGGCCTTGGTCGGACGTCATTCAGACGTCTTTGAATCTCGTCCCACAGTTGCTAAATGGGATTTAAATTAGGACTGAGGGACGGCACTGCATGGTTCCGATGCCATTCTGCTGGAGGAAGTCTCTTGTTACTCTCGCAGTTTTGGCACGGGCGTTATCATGTTGAAACTCGTGGTTGCGGCGACGTGCCAATGAGGTATGGCGTGTGGTCTCAAGACTTGATTAATGTACCGAGCTGCTGTGACACCATTGCCTCTCCCTGAACCGATGTTCTGGAAGACCACAGGGCCGACCCTCTGTGCAAGACCAATTCCACCCACGCCAAGATGCTCGGACCATCCCACGAGTCTCTCAACATCACCAGCATCCGAATAACGTTACCCACGGCGTCGCCAAACTCTCTCTCTCTCTGCCATCTGCTGTTGAGATACAGTTACGGCTCTCGTCTATGAAGAGGACTCTTCTCCACTGCTGGTGGCGCCAATGCTGGTGCTGTGTTGCCCACTGAAGACGGTCCCGGCGATGATGTAGTGTCACAATGGGTCCCTGGAGTGACCTGTGACAGTCGAGGTGTCTGCTTGTCAATCGTCGACGCACAGTGTCCGCACTAATGTATCGCCGGTGTATCCCCGTGGTCTGTCGAGCATTTTCCGCAGTTCTTTCCTTAATTGTAAAGATTTATAAATATACATAGCCAAAATTCTTATGATATTACATTTGTCACTTGACATAAAGACATTGAATTTATGTAATGTGGGAAATACAGACTAATTTCTTGGAATTTTCTGTTCACGCAATTCGGTATACACCGTGCATACAAACAAGAAATGATACTCATCCTTAACGAAACCTTCTTTACAAACATTGCAAATTCATTTCTTGAAACATTTCCATATTTGCCAGTCTCAATCTTTAGTTGGTGAGAATTACATATTAACTTTGCCTGAGCGACACGAAAGTTATGGATATATACTTAATGTAATACTCTGGACACACTATAGATTTATACATAGAGTAATTGAATTTGTTTGCACCACGTGACGAGGATGCATGCCAGTCGTGCTGATAAATAGATTTTGCTCTTACCATAAATTCTGATAAAAATGATTGACAACTTCCAATGCTTTATCCCAAACATAGCCAAAATCCCATTTTAAATAATACATTTCTTAACTTTGAAGCCTAATTGCTTTTACCATGACTCATATCTAACAATATCATATCATAGCATTTCTTTGGTAGTCGCGAGTCTGGCATGGATAATAATTTATACCGATATTTTATACACCGCTTGTAGGCATAAATATATACAAGGTATCTCCCACATTCACCATGTACAAAATGATTTGACGACTTCACACCAAGAAAATATTTGCATGCCTGAACATGAACGTCTTCAATAACCCGGCTAAGCTTACAATTTGAATCAATTTCTAGTCCACGTATTTCGGCACTAAACAATAGAATTGACATCACTTTACTATCTAAAACTTTGAGGAAAGCATCATACGGCAAAGGTCAGAGTTTCGACGCATAGTTTTAGATTGCTTTCTAGATTGCAACGAAGAATTCGTAAAGTGCATATTAAAAGGTTAACATACAGGAAATTAGTATATCCCAAAACTTGTAAGAAACTTGAAAGACACTCAGTGCGATTGCCCTCAAAATACCACTTCACAATCCTAGAAAGGATACAACCGTTCTTTAAAAAACAAAACTTTAGTTTTATCTAGATTTATGTTGAGGTCATACTGATAATACTGTAACACGCTAATTCTTTTTGTTAACCTCCAATAGTGTCTGATAAAAAAAGTAAGAATACATGAGTTCTGAATGCAACTGGATGCAACTGGATGCCAGGGTAGCTGAATTTTTCTACTCCATCAACAAAATCATTAATAAACAATGAAGACAGCTAGGGGCTAACGACACATCCACGATGATCTCCCACACTACAGTCAAACATATCTGAAACTAAAGTATTAAATTTAAGGCACGATTTTACACCTTTTACCCCTTGTAAATATATGTGTTTTGAATAACATGTTTGTAAAGATGTTATAAATTATTTCAGGTACCCGCATTTCACAGTGACACCAGCAACATTTAAGAACACCATTCTCAGACATGTTAGACAATAGACCGACCGGATGATGATTAATTCTCCCCAGAACAACCAGAAGATTCACCTCAGAAAGGGATGATTCTGAATGAATAATGCCACATCAGTGTGACTGTGGGTGGTTTTATAACGCTACTAATCACATCTAAATAAGTTCATGCCACAGCTCTGTTACTATGTCCAGGTTGTGTTCACCAACGCTGACTATACAAATCTGAATGACTTTTGTGGTTTATTGCAGAAAGATAGTTGACTTTAGATATTCTTCTTCCATGAAATTCTTCTGAGATTTACCTTACTTGTTACCTTACCTTACCTTGTTACCTTATTTAGAAAATAGCATTGAAGCGTCTGTTTCTGTGAGTTCTTGCAAACTCCACTAGTTACTGTATGCTAGTTCGTCTTCTTATTCCATCGAATTTCAATTTGTGATATGTACGAACAAAATGCCATATTATCAATAAAAACATTTTTTTCTAGAAATATCTTTTGTTTTACTTCATTAGCATAAAAAAATTAAATACTGATCAGCCATAACATAGGTGCTGAACATATATATCAATACACTAATGCCCTGGATGTTTTCAAACAATTAATACAGCTCACTGATCAAAGCTTTGGGTTTCAGTAGAAAACTAACATTGATATTTTTGTACTTAATTTAAGTCTTTTCTATGGATGCCATAAGTTGTATGCACCTTTTTGGGGAAATTATTTTCTAATTAGAACTGAAATGAAACTAGTCTGTCAAGATGTAACAAGTACTGATACCGTTCCCAAATAATCTTTAAATCTGTTCAGGATCAAACGCCTAAGTGAGCACATAGCTGATGAGTGAAAATAGGGTTGTCCCGTTTTTAGCAATGTCGCGAAAATATCACGGTTGGTGACACCAGCAATAAGCTTAACACATTGTACCCATGTTGCGAATCGAACCCGGGGCTTTGTCGTTACAACCATGAGGCTACCCCATGGGCCACTGCCCCCTTTTCACAGAACAAACTTGAACATGAAATTGAAGGATATCATCACACTAGAACTGACGTTTGTACAGTCTTGTATAATGAAACATATAAAAAACCATCAAGAAGCGATATTAACTAAAATAATACCATCTGTCATTTTCAATTCTGGAACTAGCGCAAACAAGGAGTCAACACTCTGTGTACGGGCTAGACACTTACAATATAGGGAGATAATTTGCGTGGAGGTAAATCTTGTAAGATGGTAGTACCGTCAAAGCGTCATGTTCACAGCACTGAGTGAGTGAGTGAGATAAAATTTAAAGTCACATCGGCAGTATTTCAGCCATATCGTGACTATCAATAGTTAAATATAATACATATTTTGAAACGGATGTAAAAACCTGTCAATGAGGGACAGTAAAACAACTAGACTTATCACAGCAATAAATTTAAAACTAGTATGTAATCATAAAATCAATAGCACTATACATATACATTACATTATAAAAACGGGCTATAGATCGCCAGCAACTGAAGGTAGATCACCATGCTAGGGTCCATGGGGACTTACAGTACTTTTGCTACCTGCATGGACCCAGCCGGATTTACATCATCACAGCATTGAAGTATCAAGTGTTATGTTTACTTAAATGAAGATATCACTCTTTTTAACTTTAAAAACTCAAGCCTATATACAATGACACCTAAATAAAGTAATGAATGCAGTAGTGTGTTCCTGATAAGGAGAAAATACGCTTTTGGAAATATATATATATTAATTTTGCAAAACAGAGGCAACGGGAGGTTTCATTAGATATTGAATTAAATATTGATCATTCAATCCACAAAACTATAGGTTATGGGTGAAGATTATAAACAGTCTCAGACATATTGCCATCTGCGACACATACACTACCACGGCAACTGCAGCCAAAGGACATTCCCGTGCATGAAGAACAGTCACACCATATTACTGCGCAACCCAAGTGAACCCAATAGTACTGCACAACAGCCACAGCAACCGCAGTTTACTTAACAACAGCCGGCATCCAAGATTACTTCACAACAACCACAGTCACCCCAGATTACTGCACAACAACCACAGTCACCCCAGATTACTGCACAACAACCACAGTCACCCCATATTACTGCACAACAACTACAGTCACCCCAGATTACTGCACGACTACAGTCACCCCAGATTACTGCACAACAACCACAGTCACCCCATATTACTGCACAACAACCACAGTCACCCCATATTACTGCACAACAACCACAGTCACCCCAGATTACTGCACAACAACCACAGTCACCCCATATTACTGCACAACAACCACACTTACCCCAGATTACTGCACGACTACAGTCACCCCAGATTACTGCACAACAACCACAGTCACCCCATATTACTGCACGACCACAGTCACCCCATATTACTGCACAACAACCACAGTCACCCCATATTACTGCACAACAACCACAGTCACCCCAGATTACTGCACAACAACCACACTAACCCCAGATTACTGCACAACAACCACACTAACCCCAGATTACTGCACGACTACAGTCACCCCAGATTACCGCACAACAGCTACAGTCTCCCAAGATTACTGCACAACCACCACAGTAACCCCATATTACCGAATCAAAGTCATCACAACCACACCTATCCCCGATTGATAAACTCAGAATAATTCACCATGTGGAGTTGCTTGTAGCAAACCATGGCTTGTATCAAAAATAGCATGAGACAAAATCGTGTTTGTTCTTCAGATTGTAGTGTACGTACACTATTTAAAATACATACACATAGAATATATAGACACATAGATTCTGCTGAGATAAACGTAAAATAAATCGCGACCTTCATTCACAAAACAAAAGAAGTATGTTATTGCATAATTTATCTATCAACAAAGGTTAAACAGATGTTTTGCCTGATATTTAAATAATATATATATACATATCATCATTTGTGACTTTAGACTATACATTAAACTGTATGGCTGATTACACAGATAGTCCCCTGACTGTTACCTGTATTTCAATGGTTTGATCCAACAGTTGGTGGCAGAAAACATAAAAACAGAAAGAGTATTGATTACTTCCCAACGAAATCAATATTTTAATTATATTAACGCATTGAATACAATGTACATTTCACAGGTACCTTTCGGCGTCCTTTCTGTCCTGCCAAGTAAGGACAACGGTATAGGGACTCATAACGTACGTCGTCTTTACAGATATTAAAGAAGTTGTTATCCCGAAATTGTGTACACTTTGTAATAGCAGGTATGTTTCAACACTCTACATATATACCACCATTTGTTTGCTTGAACATTCTGTCATTATAAGTTGATTCTATATGACATTCTAACATAGCAATGTTGAAAAATGGAAACTCGTCGGTATCTTTGATACCTGCTCCTGTCCTTGTACTTGATGTTTGTATTTAGCTCATGCAGCATATCTTCATGTCGACTGCAAAATGGGAAGGGGCTGGCTCACATCACTGATATAATCACACACGTTGGCATCAAGTTATGTGAACTTAAATGTATTGAATATGGTCAGTGTTTTGAAGACCATATTGCAACTGCCGTTTAACAAGTGATGAATCAAAGACAAAAGGATCCATCCAGACTCGTAAAGATGTTCAAGATGATATAAATATAAAACATTAAAGATGTGTTTTTACAACGATTAATGCCTAATTACACGTTAAACAGGTATGACTGTTGAACAAAGAAAACTACCGGAAGGATGAACATACTTAATGTTTATAATTCGCCCTATAAAGCTAAACGTGTAAGATATGTTTGTAAACTTCAGATCAAAAGAAGGTATATATTGTTAGATTGTGAATAGTTTTAAATACCTTGGCTGAAAGAAACTCAATGCAGTTTTGCAATGATTCCGCAACTACACTGTACATCATCTCACAATTTGAAGTCTTTCTAGATTTTTTAATGAAACAGCTTCTTTCATGATGAAAAGGATTGAACATTCATAGAATGTTTTTTTTATAAATCATTTCAGCTCCTTAGAGGAGACGCCCCGTGGGGACCCGAATAGAAGTAACCCAGAGATAATTGCTATCATTATCAAAAGAACAGTCTGATATACTGAAAATAATTTTTGGCAACTTTGGAGAAATAAATTTCGAAACCATTTTGCGAGGGCACGAGGCCTAGCCAAGCCGGATCAGTAGCCATATCTGTGCTTGTAGACCTCCGCAGCTTGAAACCTTTTCAACAAATTAAAATAGTTGGATTTGGCTGAAATATGTTTGAATTGTTACCTTGTTTCGTTTTGACGCTGTGTGTACATCTGACTGCACTTCTTAACGTTATGACAGGACATGCCGACTGTCAACAACGTCTGAACGTGGCTGTGACGTCTCATAGACTAGGATAAGAGTAGCTTCCCTTTGACAAAGGGCAGTTCTTCTCGCGGACAGACCGATGGATTGCCGCGAAAGACAAGTAAAAACAATTGTTGTTTTGCGTATATTTTGCTTCGCAACTGTATAAGAAACAGATTTCAGTTGGAACTATATTGGCTACTGTCACTGTCCGACTGAAACATCACCTACCCTGTGACGTCATAAATACAAATGCGTGCATTCAAGGAAAACTCGCAACGTTTCGGTCATGTTTGTAAGGGGGGGAAAGCGATTTTCAAGCGCAGAATAAAAGAATGACATTATATGTTAAACAGGTTATCACGCTTGTGTGTTTAGGGATGTCAAATAGCCTGTGTTAGGAATAAACACTATGTTTTTAGCTCGCTAAATACATTGTTTATTACTAATGCAGCATATTTACCATCCCCAAACACACTCGCATGATAACCTCTATGTATATATATAGTCACAAACTAATACAAAGGGCAATTCAGGTCGCATCTGATACAACACAGGAACCTGGAACAACATAGGAACATATGGTTGATGTCCATACAGGGTATTGCATTGATGCAGCAAATCTAGAAATGTCCTCAACGTCTGCCAAAAAAATATTCGAAATCTTCACTGAGGTCTCGCATGTTGTAACCCAGATCAAACAACTTTTGAGCATCACTGGTGTCCTTCCTTTCTTAGCTGTGCTCTTGATGTCAACAAAATTGTGTGAGAAGACATGCCTTACCATATTCACATACCCTCCCTTAGATGCCATATGAAGGACGCTGCAACCATCTTCATTTACAAGGGTAACACCAGCTGCTTCATTTACTAGTAAGTCATATGCTTCTCAATGTCCCAAATACGATGACAAAATGAGTGACGTCCTTCCTTCCTATCTCTGCTATTAATGTCAACAATATTTAATGAGGGGAAATGTTTTACCCTTTGCATGTAATATGAATGATGTTCCTGTGATGATAATCTACCAGTGAGACATCAGCTGCCTTACTGACAAGGAAGTCATACACTTCTCTGTGTCCACGACAGGATGCATAAACCAGTGGGGTCCACCCTTCCTAATCTCTGATATTGATGTCAACAATATTTTGCGAGAGGACATAATTTACCATATTCACATGTCCTCCCTTAGATGCCAAATGAAGAATGTTGCAGCCAATATTGTCCAGTAGAGAAACATCAGCCACTTTATTTACAAGTAAGGTATACACGTCTCTGTGTCCATAGAATGCTGTCACCATCAGTGGCGTCAGCTTGTGTTTCCCATATCTACCGTTCACGTCCACCCGACCATCAGACAAGATCCGCATCACTCGATTCAGACGATCTTCCTTGCAGGCCTCACGAAGTTTGCTTTTTAACGTCTCTCTTATCCCATGTTGAAGGAACAGCCCAGGATGTGACTGCGTCCAATCTGCAGTGTTTAAGAGTATACTTGAGAATTGGTTTATAGGATATGATAGTGTTTCCCTTCACACAGTCTGCCAAGCGAATATGAGTGACAAACATTAATGGATACATTCTTTTATTTTGCTTCATAAAACGTAAACAAATATAAGCTTAATGTTCACTAAAAAGTTCACATCGGCAGTGTTTCAGAAATGTTGCAACAAAAACCGTTTTATAGACAGACGTAAAATCCTGTCACAAACAAAAGTAATGTTATCGTGTACATATTTGTCCCAATTCGTTGAAAATTCCTTACTTTATTTTAAATACAAATGATCAAAACTACAGCTTATATCATAATAAAATATTCCCAACTTAATCTTATATCCAAATTCTTGTACATTTAAAATTAGGTACCTTTATTATTCTACTTCTATTTCATTTTAATGATTTTACTCTCCATATGTTTTATATAAACTTAATATTACTTTGATACACGTTATCCAGGCTTTTTCATTTTACATCCTACTTACATAAACAACAAGCTGTCCAAATTCATACCCATAGGCACAAAATCAACATGCCCATTGTCCAAACGTAATCCCCTGCCATTTTAATTATATACCCGTCAACGTCTGCTAGTGAGCGAAGCTCAATCACTGTGAGTGTCTACCTACCCGTCACCTCTAATTATCCCCCTTAGGCAAAGGATTACCGCAAGGCAAACATTACACCAAATGCATTGTTTTTAGAAAGTAATCCCCTTATCGTTAATGTCAAACAGTAGGTTAGTAAAACTTGGGAAATCAGTCAGTCATTACAAGCCTTAGGTCAGAAATTCTTATCCAATCAAAATTGGCGTTACATACTTTGGACCAATAACAGTAAAGGCACAATTCCAGCTCCTCGGCCTCTCAACTATAAAAAAACCATGCAGATGCCATCAACAACAACCACACCCGAGCAGGCAAAACCCGAAAATCCAACCAGCAGCCAAGACACAGACACGCCCAGCACGCACACGCAAACACAACCAGAGACGCTACCAACCCCCATGGAGAGTGAGGAACTAAACAACGATAACTCAGACTATTACGAAGTAGAAACCGATGATGACGTAAACGAAATAACACGCTCAGCACCTAAAAGAACCAAAAAACTACAACGTAAACCCCAAACTCTCCCCAAAAACACGCTAAATAGTGTTACTCTCCTTCTAGCTTACATGCTAAAACAAATAAATCCAGATGCTAGCACTAAAGCCCTGCATAAAGTAGCATTCAAACTCAAACTCACCACCCAAAACTATAAAGACTTCAATACAGGTTACCAACTAATTATCTCAGATATATAAAATAATCCCATAAAACAACCAATCTCCAAACACTAAAAACCCAAATAATGGCAGGACTAAATATTTTTCAGTGGAATGCTGGCGGGCTTAACTCGCACAGCCACGAACTAAAAGCAAAATTTAAACTAAACAAAGGACCGCATGTAGCATGCATCCAAGAAACTAAATTCTCAAATAAATCAAAATTTAACTTAGCCAACTATAACATAGTCAGAACAGATCGTCCTAAAACCAAAACAACTAGAGCATCAGGAGGCTTAGCCATACTAATTAGAGAAGACTTAAACTATGAAGAGATCAAAATAAACACCCCAAACCTAGAAACCAACGGTATTCAAATCACCCTAAACAACAAAAAAATAAACATCATAAATATCTACCACTGGCATCAACAAAAAATCCAAGCAGAGGATCTAAACATACTTCAACAAATAGGCAAAAAGTCAACAATTTTCCTAGGAGACTTTAATGCCCACCACCCCTCCTGGGGCACGGGGGAAAAAATAGACAATCACGGTAAAATAATCTCTGAATGGATAGAGGCCAACGATTTCGTATTACTTAACAATAACCAACCAACCAGATATGATAAAAGCAATAGAGACATGTCGGCTATCGACCTAAGTATATGCACCTCAGACTTAGCCCAAAGCACTCAATGGGAAGTTCACGACGCCCCACTAGGAAGTGACCACTTCCCAATAAACATAACCATAGGAAATACCAACGTCCCCGACAAACCCGAAAACTCAGAACCCAAATTTAACTATAACCAGGCTAACTGGGATAAATTCCAAAATATCTGCAAACAAGCCAATCTAAACGAGATAGAACATAATGACCCAGAAACCTTCTGCAAAAACCTAACAGAATACATAATCACCTCAGCTAAAAATTCAATACCCTTTAGAAAAGCAAACAAATCAGGCAAACCCTCAGTACCCTGGTGGAACGAGGAAATAGAACAAACCAGACAAAAACGTAAAAAAGCCTTCAATAAAGCCAAACGCGACCATAACTACATACCTATAGCCCACAAACTAAACCATGAGGTCCAAAACCTAGTCAAAATAGCCAAAACCAGGGACTGGAAAAAATTTTGCGAGGGATTAAATAACCGCACAGATGCCAGGACGGTCTGGCGCAAAATTCATGCCATTAGAGGCCTAAAAAGACACAAAAAAACTCCTAATATAAATAACTCAACCAACCCCAGCGAAAAAGCAAATAACCTAGCTAAACACTTTTCGACCATCAGCAGTAACAAAAACTTCAGTGATAAATTCCAAACAAAACTCAAAACAGAATCCAAACCTACCAAAGAATTAAACGATAACCTAGAAATAAACCAACCCTTCACAATAGAAGAACTAAACTATGTACTCCAAAACAGGAAAAAGGGAACAGCCCCAGGACTAGACCTAACATCCTACCAAATAATCAAAAAACTCCCTCCCAAGCTACTACAGTCACTACTCAGACTCTATAATCTAATCTACCTAAACGGCCAGGTACCAACCTCTTGGAAACAGGCTCTAGTTATCCCTATCCCTAAACCCGACAAACCTACAAACCAAGCTAACTCTTACAGGCCAATATCTCTGACCTCAAACTTATGTAAAGTAATGGAATCTATGACCAAAAATAGATTACAACACTACCTAACTCTAAACAACACCATAAATACAGACCAAAGCGGGTTCACTCCTGGCCGCTCAACTCTAGACAATCTCGCCCGGTTAGAACAGGTGATCAAAACAGGACAACTCAACAAACAATATACTACAGGCATCTTCTTGGACTTCTCAAAAGCATTCGACATGGTTTGGCACAACGGGCTAATTCAAAAACTTAAAAAAATAGGACTAAAAGGACAAATCGTTAACTACATCCAGGACTTCCTAAATAACCGAAAAATCACAGTGGGTATAGACCAGGTTCTATCGGACCAGTGTCCCCTAGAAAACGGCACTCCCTAGGGCAGCATTCTTAGCCCAACACTCTTTAACATAATGATCAATGACCTCTTCGAGGGCCTATCCCCTAAAATTAAAACATCCAAATTCGCAGATGACGGAGCCCTCTGGATCCGCACAAAAAGTATGTCAACTTCCCAAAATCTACTCCAAAAATCCCTAAATAAAATACAGCAATGGGCAGACAAGTGGGGCTTCTCCCTAAACTCCGAAAAAACTACAGGAATAGTCTTCAAACACCGAAAAATGAAACACACCACCCCAAATCTTAAATTAAACAATAAACCAATTAAGTTCCAAAAACAAACCAAATTCCTAGGGCTAATCTTCGATCAACACCTAACATGGGAGGCCCACGTTAAAAACTTAACAACTAAATGCAGCAAAGATCTAAACGCACTAAGATGCCTCACCGGCTCCAACTGGGGGGCCTCCAAAGATACTCTACTCTCTCTCTACACATCACTAATTAGGTCTAAATTAGATTACGGATGTGCGATCTATGATACGCTTAGCAATAACCTAACCAAAAAACTAGACTCAATCCAATACCAAGCTCTTAAAATAGTCACACGTTCCCAACATGGCACCTCTCTCACTTCACTTCAGGCCTTAACAGGAGAAATGCCACTAAACCTACGTAGGCAACACTTAACCCTTAATTTCTGGGCCTCGTCCCAATCAAACCCTCTCATCCAAAACCTCATAAACGAAAATATCCGCCCTCGTAACCAGGCTCTAACTAGGAAGCACCCTTTACTTACTCCAATATCTCAACAAATTTTCAACTACCTAAACGAAAACCAAATAGATAACCTCCAACAAAACTGCAAACCATCAAATATATTTACCCCAAAACTAAAAATCCCCCAAATAGACACATCTCTGGCAAACTCAATAAACAAACAAACCGATCCAAACATAGCTAAATCCACCACACTAGCTTACATACACGAAAACTGGCCAAATTGGTGCCACATCTACACAGACGGATCTTCCGATCCGATCACAAATCGCACTGGTTTTGGAGTCCACATAGCACAACCAAATAGGAACACTCAATCTTATCGACTCCCAAACAACCAATCCATCTTCACTGCAGAGTTAATGGGCATAGCATCCGCCCTCCATAACCAACATGCTAAAAAACATAAAAAAATCCTAATACTCACAGACTCACTAAGTGGACTACAGGCCCTCCAAAATAAAAACACCAAAAACCGCCCTAAACTCATTAACCAAATACTCAAAAGCGCAAATAACTTAACAGAGGCAGGCAAACAAATAGCATTTATCTGGATCCCAGCCCACGTAGGAATATATGGAAACGAAAACGCCGATCAAGCCGCCAAAAAATCCCTCAAAATTCCTGAAATAAGCCTTAATCTACCAATGTCTAAAGCAGAGATCAAAAGCATTAACAAACGTAAAATCACCCAAAGATGGCATAAGACATACCTAAAAACAAACACACAGATAATCAAAATCCTCAAAAAACCTCTAACCAAACCTAAAATCCTCCATCCATCCAAGAAAATTGATAGAATAATCACCAAACTCCAAACAGGTCACACTAAACTAAACAGTCAACTCCTAAAAATGAAAAAGCACGCAACCGGAAAATGCCCACACTGCCCACACCTGGAAACAATAGAACATGCACTCTTACACTGCACGCACTACCAAACCCACCGAGCAACACTCCAAACAAATCTAAAAGTAGATAAAGCCATAACCCTAGAATCAATCCTAAATCCACATAACAATATAGAAAAATTTAAAGCACTAGGCGTATACTTAACTAAAACCAATCTAATGATCCGCATCTAAAAACACTCAACCACGCCACATAAACAAACAAACACACACCAACACACTCCCTTGGTACACTACCACACCCCTAGGCATGCATTCCAAATTTCAAAATCTCCAAAACTTATATAAGCAACCACTAAAACCCCCCTCTGGTTGCAACACCTTTATTTTCCCTTCAAAACCACGCTAAATGGCCCGACCGGGCCCGTGTGCGAAATACGCTCCAGTCGGAAAGCGCACGTTAAATCTCCAAACGTAAGTAAGTAAGTAAGCCATCAACTCTGTGATTTATATTCTCAACTTTATGTTCTAAGGTCCCCTATATATAAGTGAGATCGCACAGCACACGCGCGTTCTTAGTTGGTGGAAAGGAAAGAAAACGGTACCTCCATGAGTGCAGCCAAGTCAAGAGGAGCTACACCTTCCATCTTCCCCTTCGAACTTCGCAGTCAAGTCTCCCAAGACCAACCGGCCCCCAAAAACATTTTTTGTAGAAATATTCTTTGTTTTACTTCATTAGCATAAAAAGATATAATACTGATCAGCCATAACATAGGTGCTGAACATATATATCAATACACTAATGCCCTGGATGTTTTCAAACAATTAATACAGCTCACTGATCAAAGCTTTTGGTGTCAGGAGAAAACTGACATTGATATTTTGTACTTAATTTAAGTGTTTTCTATGGATGCCATAAGTCGTAAGCACCTTTTGGGGGAAATTATTTTCTAATTAGAACTTAAATGAAACTAGTCTGTCAAGATGTAACAAGTACTGATACCGTTCCCAAATAATCTTTAAATCGGTTCAGGATCAAACGCCTAATTGAGCACATAGCCGATGAGTGAAAATAGGGTTGTCCCGTTTTTAGCAATGTCACACTTGAACTGACGTTTGTACAGTCTTGTATAATGAAACATATAAAAAACCATCAAGAAGCGATATTAACTAAAACAATACCATCTGTCATTTTCAATTCTGGAACTATCGCAAACAAGGAGTCAACACTCGTGTATGGGCTAGACACTAACGATATAGGGAGATAATTTGCGTGGAGGTAAATCTTGTAAGATGGTAGTACCGTCAAAGCGTCATGTTCACAGCATTGAGTGAGTGAGTGAGTTAAAATTTTAAGTCACATCGACAGTATTTCAGCCATATCGTGACTATCAATAGTTAAATATAATACATATTTTGAAACGGATGTAAAAACCTGTCAATGAGGGACAGTAAAACAACTAGACTTATCACAGCAATAAATTTAAAACTAGTATGTAATCATAAAATCAATAGCACTATACATATACATTACATTATAAAAACGGGCTATAGATCGCCAGCAACTGAAGGTAGATCACCATGCTAGGGTCCATGGGGACTTACAGTACTTTTGCTACCTGCATGGACCCAGCCGGATTTACATCATCACAGCATTGAAGTATCAAGTGTTATGTTTACTTAAATGAAGATATCACTCTTTTTAACTTTAGAAAACTCAAGCCTATATACAATGACACCTACTCTATAAAGTAATGAATGCAGTAGTGTGTTCCTGATAAGGAGAAAATACGCTTTTGGAAATATATATATATTAATTTTGCAAAACAGAGGCAACGGGAGGTTTCATTAGATATTGAATTAAATATTGATCATTCAATCCACAAAACTATAGGTTATGGGTGAAGATTATAAACAGTCTCAGACATATTGCCATCTGCGACACATACACTACCACGGCAACTGCAGCCAAAGGACATTCCCGTGCATGAAGAACAGTCACACCAGATTACTGCGCAACCCAAGTGAACCCAATAGTACTGCACAACAGCCACAGCAACCGCAGTTTACTTAACAACAGCCGGCATCCAAGATTACTGCACAACAACCACAGTCACCCCAGATTACTGCACAACAACCACAGTCACCCCATATTACTGCACAACAACTACAGTCACCCCAGATTACTGCACGACTACAGTCACCCCAGATTACTGCACAACAACCACAGTCACCCCATATTACTGCACAACAACCACAGTCACCCCATATTACTGCACAACAACCACAGTCACCCCATATTACCGCACAACAACCACAGTCACCCCATATTACTGCACAACAACCACACTTACCCCAGATTACTGCACGACTACAGTCACCCCATATTACAGCACAACAACCACAGTCACCCCATATTACTGCACAACAACCACAGTCACCCCATATTACTGCACAACAACCACAGTCACCCCAGATTACTGCACAACAACCACAGTCACCCCATATTACTGCACAACAACCACACTTACCCCAGATTACTGCACGACTACAGTCACCCCAGATTACTGCACAACAACCACAGTCACCCCATATTACTGCACGACCACAGTCACCCCATATTACTGCACAACAACCACAGTCACCCCAGATTACTGCACAACAACCACACTAACCCCAGATTACTGCACAACAACCACACTAACCCCAGATTACTGCACGACTACAGTCACCCCAGATTACCGCACAACAGCTACAGTCTCCCAAGATTACTGCACAACCACCACAGTAACCCCATATTACCGAATCAAAGTCATCACAACCACACCTATCCCCGATTGATAAACTCAGTTCTTGAGTCAGCCAGCCCAGAATAATTCACCATGTGGAGTTGCTTGTAGCAAACCATGGCTTGTATCAAGAATAGCATGAGACAAAATCGTGTTTGTTCTTCAGATTGTAGTGTACGTACAATATTTAAAATACATACACATAGAATATATAGACACATAGATTCTGCTGAGATAAACGTAAAACAAATCGCGACCTTCATTCACAAAACAAAAGAAGTATGTTATTGCATAATTAATCTATCAACAAAGGTTAAACAGATGTGTTGCCTGATATTTAAATAATATATATATACATATCATCATTTGTGACTTTAGACTATACATTAAACTGTATGGCTGATTACACAGATAGTCCCCTGACTGTTACCTGTATTTCAATGGTTTGATCCAACAGTTGGTTGCAGAAAACATAAAAACAGAAAGAGTTTTGATTACTTCCCAACGAAATCAATATTTTAATTATATTAACACATTGAATACAATGTACATTTCACAGGTACCTTTCGGCGTCCTTTCTGTCCTGCCAAGTAAGGACAACGGTATAGGGACTCATAACGTACGTCGTCTTTACAGATATTAAAGAAGTTGTTAACCCGAAATTGTGTACACTTTGTAATACCAGGTATGTTTCAACACTCTACATATATACCACCGTTTGCTTGCTTGAAAATTCTGTCATTATAAGTTGATTCTATATGACATTCTAACATAGCAATGTTGAAAAATGGAAACTCGTCGGTATCTTGGCTAACCTGCTCCTGTCCTTGTACTTGATGTTTGTATTTAGCTCATGCAGCATATCTTCATGTCGACTGCAAAATGGGAAGGGGCTGGCTCACATCACTGATATAATCACACACGTTGGCATCAAGTTGTGTGAACTTAAATGTATTGAATATGGTCAGTGTTTGAATTTTGAACACCATATTGCAACTGCCGTTTAACAAGTGATGAATCAAAGGCAAAAGGATCCATCCAGACTCGTAAAGATGTTCAAGATGATATAAATATAAAACATTAAAGATGTGTTTTTACAACAATTAATGCCTAATTACACGTTAAACAGGTATGACTCCTGAACAAAGAAAACTACCGGAAGGATGAACATACTTAATGTTTATAATTCGCTCTATAAAGCTAAACGTGTAAGATATGTTTGTAAACTTCAGATCAAAAGAAGGTATATATTGTTAGATTGTGAATAGTTTTAAATACCTTGGCTGAAAGAAACTCAATGCAGTTTTGCAATGATTCCGCAACTACACTGTACATTATCTCACAATTTGAAGTCTTTCTAGATTTTTTAATGAAACAGCTTCTTTCATGATGAAACGGATTGAACATTCATAGAATGTTTTTTTTTTTATAAATCATTTCAGCTCCTTAAAGGAGACGCCCCGTGGGGACCCAAATAGAAGTAACCCAGAGATAATTGCTATCATTATCAAAAGAACAGTCTGATATACTGAAAATAATTTTTGGCAACTTTGGAGAAATAAATTTCGAAACCATTTTGCGAGGGCACGAGGCCTAGCCAAGCGGGATCAGTAGCCATATCTGTGCTTGTAGACCTCCGCAGCTTGAAACCTTTTCAACAAATTGAAATAGTTGGATTTGGCTGAAATATGTTTGAATTGTTACCTTGTTTCGTTTTGACGCTGTGTGTACATCTGACTGCACTTCTTAACGTTATGACAGGACTGGCCGACTGTCAACAACGTCTGAACGTGGCCGTGACGTCTCATAGACTAGGGTAAGAGTAGCTTCCCTTTGACAAAGGGCAGTTCGTCTCGCGGACAGACCGATGGATTGCCGCGAAAGGCAATTAAAAACAATTGTTGTTTTGCGTATATTTTGCTTCGCGACTGTATAAGAAATAGATTTCAGTTGGAACTATATTGGCTACTGTCACTGTCCGACTGAAACATCACCTACCCTGTGACGTCATAAATACAAATGCGTGCATTCCAGGAAAACTTGCAACGTTTCGGTCATGTTTGTAAGAGGGGGAAAGCGATTTTCAAGCGCAGAATAAAGGAATGACATTATATGTTAAACTGGTTATCACGCTTGTGTGTTTAGGGATGTCAAATAGCCTGTGTTAGGAATAAACACTATGTTTTTAGCTCGCTAAATACATTGTTTATTACTAATGCAGCATATTTAGAGAAACATCAGCCCCTTTATTTACAAGTAAGGTATACACGTCTCTGTGTCCATAGAATGCTGTCACCATCAGTGGCGTCAGCTTGTGTTTCCCATATCTACCGTTCACGTCCACCCGACCATCAGACAAGATCCGCATCACTCGATTCAGACGACCTTCCATGCAGGCCTCATGAAGTTTGCTTTTTAACGTCTCTCTTATCCCATGTTGAAGGAACAGCCCAGGATGTGACTGCGTCCAATCTGCAGTGTTTAAGAGTATACTTGAGAATTGGTTTATAGGATACGATAGTGTATCCCTTCACACAGTCTGCCAAGCGAATATGAGTGACAAACATTAATGGATACATTCTTTTATTTTGCTTCATAAAACGTACAAAAATATAAGCTTAATGTTCAATAAAAAGTTCACATCGGCAGTATTTCAGAAATGTTGCAACGAAAACCGTTTTATAGACAGACGTAAAATCCTGTCACAAACAAAAGTAATATTAGTTGGAATGGATTGATGATCAATATGAAATGGAACAGTATGTGCTATGTTTTGATGTAGCTGTAAGAAGTGACATATGATTGAGACATAAGAAAATATTGTAACAATCGTCTGCGTGACTCATCAGATCAAACTGCTGTTGTTATCCTTAACATGTCTCCGCAGAGTTATTAGAAATATAAATTTAAGCCCTTTAGTCGGAACATTTCAAGCTTAATTGAGGTCGTTTCTCACACCATAAACCCAAACTACTTTGTTCGAAATGTGCCTCTGTTGACCCAAAAGTGAGTGGTTACCCGGTAGGGTGAGATGGTAATGTGGCTGTTAACCTTTTCGAGCCTCACAGGCAGCTTGGGTTGTATATTCCCCAGGGAGCTGAGAATGAAAATCGAGTGCTCACTAATCCATTGACCAGGGTAATAACAGTGTAGCGCTATGAGCATCCTCTCGGTGAATGGAATGTGGTGCATTATAAATGCGTGTTTTTGGTTTAACGCCGCATTCGGCAATATTCCAGCTGTATAACTCCGGTCTGTAAATAATCGACTCTGGACCAGACAATCCAGTGATTGATTGACTGTAAACATATCTGTCTGTTTACTGTTGAAACCCATAGTATTTATGAGGCTTCCAGAGGCGAAATGAGAAAACATCCTGTGTTTCTGGATCATTGACAAATGCTCAAAACATCAACATTTACCTAAATCTTGATGTTACCTTTCACACAAACAGACTTTCCATTTCGAGCCTGCAAACATCGAAAATTCGGGCTACAGCTCTTGGATCCACATTTGATCGTTGTACCCTTCAGAGAGAAGGAAGTAGGTCCATATGAGAATTTGTTAATTTGTTATGCAATGAAGATAAATTGTACTCTTTTCAAACCAAGACTATTGCCAGTGTTATATGACCATTAGATTATGATTTCTCCAAATCCATTTATACACTTTGATTAATACTAATTCCTAAATTAATGATCAAAAGAATGTATACATCGACTATGATTTACCCCCCAAAACAACAACAACAACAACAACAAAACAAAACATCAAAAAACAAACAAAATAAAACAAACACAACAAAAAACAAACAAACAGTTGTTGAAAGTACAGACAGGCCTGATGAAGTAAGCCTCCTGATGACGTCTTTGGGAAACAATAACCGCCAATAACGTCTTATTGTTCCCTAATATGATCATTAATATGTGCTATATGAGAGGGGTCGGGTGAGCGTGACCGACATAGCAACATGATATGGATGTAGAGAAAGTCCTGGATTGGTCGAGCAGTAGGTATGACATTATAATAGATTCACTGTGGCTGTTTTCAAAGAAAGGTAAGGATAAATCGCTGGTATTTCTGTAACATTGGACATTCAACGGATGATAGCAAGACGTAACTCCACTATCTTCACAGGAGTGAATCTGTAAGATGTAATTTACGACGACCATTCACCTCTCCGTTGATACAATCGAATCCGACCGTTACGTTCAGAAAAAAAAAACTGCTCTCGTCGCTGAACAGTAGCCTTAAACAATCACCAATGGCATCTATTTCGCTGATGGTGACGGGTCAAAGCCATTCCACAGTCGTGTCGTTATCCCTGAATTCCTCAACTACGGAATCGTCTAGACATAGTGCTTTCTGAAGCAGGCGCACCTGCACCCACGCCCTAATGCAGCGTGCCCAGATGGCGGTCCTCCTGCGGGCGGTCACATGTGGTCTACCGCTACGGGGACTGCCCCTTGTGTGCCCTGTCTGGTCGTTTCGGTGAATGAGTCTGGCACTGGCAAATCGCCTGCACCTAAGTACGCATGCACTATTACTTGGCGACTTTCTATACTTAAGTATAAAATGAACCAACATTGAATAGCATTGTATAGCATTGGCTTCAAATCAATACAATATTACGGATCCAATGGGAATAAACATAGAATGTGAACACACAATTCGAATATTTTCTCGGGACTTCGATTATCTTCTCGATATTTTAAGTTTAATTAAAAACTTGAAATTCGAATAAATTATTGAAATATAACAAGAAAAAAATCGAAATTTCGAAATGTTTTGAAATAACGAGAAAATAATCGAAGCAACGAGAATAAACTCGAAATGGCGAGACAAAACCGAAGTGACTATAACAAAAGTCGAAGCAACCAGTAACAAATGACTGAAATAGTTCGATTTAAACAAGTATTTGTCACAAAGTGACGAAATGTCCCCCGCCTGTCTATACACCATAGTACCAAATATGAAGACAATCCTGCAGTTAGTTCTTGAGATATCGCGGCAACACCGTTTGCCAACTCCAAAAGCAGATTTGCCTGCTGTGACCATGAAAATGGGGTCAAGGTCACCAAAACCGACTGGTGTCTGCGGAGTCTGTATATACACCATAGTTCCAAATATGAAGACAATCCAGTGTTTAGTTTTTGAGATATCGCGGCAACAAACAGGTGGGACGTACGGAGCTTACTAAGATGTCACCAGGGGGAAGATGTCACAGATGAACAAGGATTCTAACTAAGTTTGATCGTCACAGGTTTATCCCCACTTTGGAGAATTAACAGTTTCTGTGAGTGAGTGAGCATGGTTTTACGCCACTTTTAGCAGTCATGCCAAAACCGTTCACAGTAGTTAGTGAGTAAACTCAACTGAGGATTTTACAAGTATCCATCACAACTTATGAAAGCTAACATGTGAATAATCTCAGTTCACTGAAATTTAAATAACTAAGGCACTTGCAGTGACCAGTTAATAATCAATGAGGGACATAGTATATAAATACTGGGAAGACTAAACAACTTCATAGTAAATAGACAAATGCACCTGTAAATGGCGTGGTGACCGTAGCCTTGTATGTAAAGGTTTTTTAATACCGAGTGAAAGATAGACGAGGTGCCAGCCTTCACTGGAAATGCTGCATGTCCAGCCTCCATCAACACCTCTCGTGATCTTTTCGTGATCCCGAGCCTTGCGGATAGCCATTGTCATGACCTGATTGAGTGAATTCCTTCCATCAATTTGAAAGGATTGCCCACAGAGAAAGAAAGGATTAAGATCCTAAATATATCCCATCAACACGGTATAAGTACTCACAACCAATTTCCTCTAATAGTAAACTGTCACCTTTGGTATTCCCAGCAATACTCACCATGGTCATTGGGCAAATGTATAAATCACCCTAGCGAGATTCTGTCTACATGGTCTACACCCGGTGATTGTGAAGATGTCATATTCTATCAGCAGCGAGACAACATGGCTGTGGATATTTATTTCCAATATCCTCTTTGAATTAGTGATAAATGTTGGAGTCCCAAATCTTTCACTTAATAATACCAAACAGAAAGTGGGGTGTGGGGAAATGTGACACATTCCTACGTGAAATAATATGACATAAGTTGTGGTGAATGTTCTATCATAATTGTACTATCCAAAGCATAAACTTGGCAAACGAAAAACCCTTTATTTGAAATCACCTGGAAATTACTCAAGTGGGCAAAACTTATAACGAATATGTCCGCAATCCACAAAAAATCACTTCACTAATGGCGAACATTTACCAACCCGCGACAATCGTGTCAACTCGGGGGTTCAACTAGCAATAAACTCACTTCTAAATTCACTACTGTTCTACTGTCGGGTAGCCACAATGGCTAGACTTGCCCCTCGTGGAATGGTTCATGCCATAAAAGTCCAGCAACCGAGCACTAATTAAGACGGGCTGACCTTGTGTTTATGGTCTGGTGAACACAGGTCAATGGCCGCTCATTTACTCAAGATTCACTTCTCACTGTATTGATTGATCTCACGTTTCATTTGATATATTTGCCAACGTCAACTGAAACCCGGTCCCGTGTTACACGCATGGCAACGCGTGTGCAACGAGTAACCCAAGGGTGCTCAACGGGTTGCACACGCGCTGCGCACCCGTTCCACTGGCGTGTTCAACGGGTGCTCAAACCGTGTGCAACCCATTGAGCACCGTGTCACATGCACGTTACACACGTTCTCAATGGGTGTTAGGAGAATGAACTGTAAGGCAGTAGTGTATGTTATCAACTCCTGTAGCAGTATCGTGAGCTTGTCCCAGGGCAGTATGTAGTTCATGAATAGAAAATATTTCATTGTAATCTTCTCCATTATCTGAATTAGAATTAATAGCTTTCTTTTGCTGCTGCTTCTGGTATTTGGTATTTTTGGAATTTAGGTACATCGTTGGATGAGGAGGAATGTTTCGCCCAAGTTTCACCAAGTTTATTCGCAATATCAGATGTATCAGTTAATAATTCATTCTCGTTTTTAAGATGGTGAATGCCAGATTTATATCCGCTACTTTTGATGTTTTGAATCATGTTCGATACCTTGGGCATCGGGTTCGTGAATTTAGGTTTGAAATGTAAGCTTGCCAAGACTTCCGTTTATTTTGCTTAAATGTACGCCGTGCTTTAGCATTTAGAAGTTTGAATTTGTTTACATTATGCACCTAAGGATGACGACAGAAATAATGTTCAGCTTTCTTCCGTGCCTTTCTAGCTTGCTTGCAGGTATCATAAAACCCTGGTTTACGGGTGTGTGGATTTGAAGAGGACTTTGGGATACATTCATCAGCTATTTTGTTTAGTTGATCAGAGAACATTTTTATTGAATCAGGATCATCAACAAGACGATCAGGATTTAATTTGCTCGTACAGAGTAACTCGAACAAAGACCAGTTAGCTTTTGTCCACCGACAACAGGGGCACAAACCACGACAAACGGGGTGCCCAATTCGGTCGCCTTTGATGACCATCAGTTGGTTGCTGAGGACACATTCTACCCCGGTTCTAGAAGGGGGAAGAGTAGTAAGCGCTTCCCAGCACTCACCACGTGGATGTGGCTCTTCATGAGTGCTTTCTTATTGAATGAGTCAAGACCGGGATTCGAACCCACACTGCCTGAGTGAGGCACCTAATCGCCAACACACAAAGTCAGTGATCTATCTGCGATTGGCAGATATCAGTTAAATTTTAGATGTGTGAATCTTTAAGAACCACCAACCCATAAATTATTTTTTATTTTACTTTGGATTGTCCGACATTATTACAATGATGTACAGTAGCAATAAGATTAATTATGGATGTGGGAAACTATGAAAACCACTAACCCATACATTATTTTTTAATTTACCTTGGGTTGTCCTACGCAATCACAATGATATATATTAGCAATAAGATAAATTATACACGTGGGAAACTATGAGAGCCACCAACCTATAAATAATTTCTTATTGTAATGTAGATTTTCAAATATCATTATTTTGAAGCAAATCAAGAAAATGCTCATTCACAACTATAATGGCATTCCTCTAATTTCTGGTAACGACATTTCCTAGAGTAACTAATCATTTATTGAGTATTTCTTATCATAAGTAACACCGTTTGTATCTTCATACTGTTGTAAAGTAGAGTTTATATGTTTTTTTAACCATCTCCACCAATTCTTCATTGTGTTGCAGGGATATGCTTAACTAAAAATACAAAGATAAAGGTAAAGAAATTATCAAGGAAACTAATGAGTGACCAGCATCGAAACTTGTCTGTCTCGCTAATGGGGTGCATCAGGTTATGTGACACTTAACACAAATCAAAACAAGATTGCTTAAGAGGAGTTGGCTGCCGCCAAGTGAAACGACTTACATGTGGATGTGACTCCCTCCTGGGATCCTTTATATCTAAATAATCTATAATTTCAGTGAGATATGTTTTAGCTTTTTTTCCAGTTTCCAATCACCAAACATGATAATTTTCTGACTGTCCAAGTTTTCTACGATTTATTTTATGGTCTTAACGAATTCTAGCTTGTCTTCATTCGGTCCATGCAAATTAATTTGTGTGGAGACAAAATTATTTGTTGTCACATTAATTGCTACATAATTACCTTCCTCTTGATCTACCATTGTACGTGTAATCTCTTGCATAACTTTAAGTTATTTCTAGATAAACAACATCACACCTTATCTGATGAGATATTATAGATATCGCTCCCGCAATCCAGTGATTGATATCATGAGTATAGATCCCCGCAATTGCGATCGATGACATGCATCAACCAAGTCAGTGAGCCTGACCACCCGATCCTGTTAGTCGCCTTTTACGACAAGCATAGTCACCTTTTACGGCAAGCATGGGTTGCTGAAGACCTATTCTTCCCCGGAATATTCAACCTGAAAGTCCTTCAACTCTACTAAGAGCCATTCCACTTAAGGATGAAAAATGCAATAGTGGTCGGACATAATCTTTCTTACTACATTACCAGAAGTTAAAGGCGGGGCATTATTAGAGAGCTCCAAGTATCTGTGTCGGATGTAAAACATAAACATAGATTTTAAAATCCATCAGAAAACACTCGACCCTTGGAAACGGCAAGAAACAAATGTCCCAACATCACTGAAGTCACAGCTTATCAAACTTGATGAAATTCATTTCTTCTGGGCCACAAGTACCTCATTTATTTCATAGGCTGGCTTTGAATTCATGAAATCTTGAAATCATGCATAGTTCTCCTGTCACCATAGCCGGCTTGTCTGCAGTCTTCAGTCATACTCCATTCAATTAATAATCTCATACAAGCATGCTCACTCCCAGTAAATCTACAGGTGAATGTTGAACCACATCACATATTGCGGTAGTCATCTTGCTTCGTGTAGTGCTGGGTAAATAACAACATTGGCAGCAATTGATACCTGCCACATCCAAGTTCCGATGGAGAGGCATTTAGTTTTATTTATTTCTTATTAAAGAGGGTATTTGCCAACTAACTTATAAGACTTGCACGTGTTAAATATATTGTAGAATGTTGATTCATACAGTTTGTCAGAAAAATATATTCGTTTAGCATTTTAAAACTACTTCTACAACCTGTCACCCCTACAATGGAAATAGCTTATGCATTTCCAAGGAAGGATTTTTTGTGCTGATTTCCAAGAAATGACTTGGTGAGTCGTAACTGCGAACAACAGGTTGCAATGAAATTAAAACATCTACGTGTTTTGGGCACTTATATATATTTTAACGTTGAACTTTAGTAATATTTGCTTTATATATAACTACCCGTGACCACTTTCTAGAATGTTTTAAGATTGAGGACCTTTGTACCTCGTGTTGTTACACATTGCAAAAGAGCAACATTTTCAAAGCATTGTTGCCTGTCATGGTAGAATTGAATGGTTCAAAATTAAAATAAGAGGGGACTATATCAAATCACAAAAACAGAGTAGGTTTTATCTCCTAAATGAGTCGTCCAGCAATCATAGGTTTTAGCTTAAATTTGGCTTCTGAATTCAGTAGTGTTTTCATTGATTTGAGGATAGTACCTGAGAGAGCTACCCTTTGTATTCTAGGGGATGCTCCAGTAGACCTCCTCAAGGTATTTCTTGACCTGAGGTTTAAATGGTTTAAAAAGGCAATCCATTGTAGTTTTGTAATGCAGCCAGGATTATTTACCCATATAACCCCTGAGGGGGTCCAGGTTTCACATGCGAGAATTGCACAAAGGAGCATTTCTCCCACTCAAATACTTATGCCCTTTAATATACATCTAATAAGGTTCATGTTAACACTCAAGGTATTGTCCTTTCACCAGTTAAAGAGGTTTAAGTAAAGTGATGTTATGTATTTTTGATGAAATAATTGGAGATGCGGATGCTGCTGCTGGATTTTGTCTACAACAAATAAGTGAAAATAAACATCAAATGGAGAAGGAGAGTGATTCTCGAATTAAGTTGAATAAAAAGCATCAAAGAGCTGTGAATGATCTTGATGGAGTTGACACTGCACTTTTTGTAACTGGCATGGTTTATGGTGTAGCTGGTGTTGTTTGTGTGTTATCTATTATAGCTTTTTGTACTTGGTATGAAAGAAGGGGCTGAAGTCTCACCAGGGGCAAAAGAAAATATGATATCATTCATTTGATTGCTGACGCAAAGTCAGAGACCGCCTACGTGGTCTAATGGTAGAGCATCCGCCCAGAGAGCGGAATGTCCGGGGTTCAATCCCCGGCCGCATCATACCAAAAGAGGTGAGATGAAATTGGGTTTAACGTCGCGTCCAAGATTATTGACATATATAGCGACGTGCATGCACGTATGTGTGTGTGAGGCTGCTTGTACTAGTCCGGACTGATGCCAATTTATAGTGCTAGCTCACTGAGATACCATGCTGCAGTTTAACATGAATACCCCACTCAGACACAGTATACTGACTCCGAGCCGACCAGTCCTTGTTTTAGCCCCTTAATGTCTAGCGCCAGACAGGGTAACAACAAGTACCATCTTTTAACATCTTTATTGAACTATATTTGCCAAAAGAAATTTACCTGCAACTGACGAATAATGTTCAATTGATTAACCTTGGTCTGTTCTTCACTGTATTGTTTGATATCTGTACGATTTTTCTTTCTTTTACAGACCATCAAGAAACCTTAGAAAGGAAAGATAGAATGTCGACGCAACCACAAATATCTAGGTTATTCAACATAGCAGAAAAAGGTAATATGTTTCACTTGTTCGAGAGCAGATGGGTTACTGAAGTGACTAAGAGTGAGTGAGTAAGTATGGTGTAGCGCCGGTTTTAGCAATATTACAGCAATATCACGGTGGGGGACACCAGAAACGTACATTGTATCCATGTGGGAAATCGAACCTGGGCCTTTAGCGTGACGAGTGATCGCTTTAACCACAATTCCCCCCGAACCCGAGATGGTTCACGTTTGAATGTTGCTAAAGCTAAAAAAAAGAAGTCGGTAAAGTAATTAGTATGCAGATTCCTGTATGAGAAATAATTTGGAAGCAATGCTTGGTAAAATGTTGCATTCATTAAAATTTCCAAAAAGATTCGTGTCTGTACATTGGGCATGAGACAGGAAAACGATGGAAACTGCATTAAAATTGACTCACTGGTGAGCGTAAAAAAATATCCAAAATGCGTCAACTCTTTTCAAGAATAAAATTTGCTCCGCCTTGTACACATCTTAATGGCCATGGCAAATAACACGGAGATCCATTTTTGATTTCCCGATGAAAACTGTTTAAAACACATTATGTTAGGTATTTCATCATATCTTCTTTTCGGTGGTGATTTTGTAGCAAAATATGAGTACTGTTGTAATCAATCAGAACCATCTTATCTATACTACTATAGGATTCTACGTGGCCATATGTCTCAGCTCCATAGCCGTGACAGTAGGAAATAACACCATGTAAGTGGCGAAAGTAGACTATATCCTGGAGGATATATTTGAGAGTTTTAATATAAGCCTTGCAAAAGGAAAGGAGACCAGTAGCCGTGAGCACATGGTTGTGTAAAACATTTGCGTCGCATAAAGGCCGGCAGGAGAGGTAAAAATTGAGCTGTTACTGTGTCAGTGAAAGGGATAAAGGGATAAAATATTTTTTCTAGGGTCTATGGAGTATGCTGCCAATTTTGTATTTTAAGTATTTGTCAATTGTGTTAGGGTTAAACACATGCTCATAAACTGTGTTGCTTTTATTTACAAGCAATTCTTGTGATTTATGGTGACATATCAGTGTAAACTGTCTCATGTAAATCGCAGAGACTATCCAGGATCTCCATTTTTATTATTGTGACCAACTGTCAACACTTTTAGGAATTTAGGGGTTTCGTGAAAAATAAAACTGAACAACTCACAACTTAGCCAGAATATGTAAAAAACGTTTAATGATACGTGCTTACACAAGATCCGGTTCACAGAGAGGTGAAAGGGATGTCTGTCATGTTTGAATTGCAAACTAGCCTATATTAAAAGATAACATTACATTGAAAACTATACGTCTGGCCATTCTCACGCTTGTATTAAGTGGACATTATAAGTTAGGCATTTGCTGGAAGTTATAGTTGATATATTGTGCATTTGTTAAAGAATTAAGCAGCATCCATATGACAAACTAAAACATCCTTGCTTGTTCCACTAGCTTGTTCGTCACCCATAAATCGTCCTTCATGAAAATATATCTACTTGGAAGGATATTCTCAGAAAATGTATGAACGTTGACAAAATGTGACTAGCTATGGTAAATGGTATAAAGTGTCCAGCATGACAAATGTTACCCTGAAAAGCCCATCAAAATCTTACCAATTATAATAGCAAAAGTACTCAACAAGAATTATTTTGTCCAAACGTTGAGTATTAAGTATACGTATCATCATATCAAATCAATACTGTTACTCTCTATAACCAATGGTGGTACATACAAAGATGCTATCTGCTGTGACAATAACCCATTGAAACCTCTGTGATACAATATGAAACACAAGAATGTGCAAAAATATGAAGCTTCATTTTTACGAATACTAAATATACTATACAATGTATCCACTGCAAAAAGATGGCTGATGCAATGTACAAAATCGATATATATATACAATGTATTCACTGATTTCGCTCGGTCAGATACCATAGAAAGTCCACTCGTTTTGTAATAATGGTACCTAACGAGAATAAGTGTAGTATTCTCTATATATCACCTTACCGCCTTTGGTCTTCTCCTCCCTGGTAGAAGGCGAAGCCAGAGTAAGACCCAATCTAAAAAAAATCGGAACCAGAACTGTCTCCTAAAGAATCCCAGATTATAGCTCAATATTTATGGCTGAGGCCAAAGCTTTGAAAGCTTTGCCCTATATCCATAAGAAAAGAACAATCTAAAAGCTTCATCATCTTCTCAGATTTAGTGTCATGCCTCCAGGCACTTAAAAGTATGTCTTCAATCATCCCATACTGCAAGGGTTTTTACTAGAACTTGACCTTAGACTGGTCAATGTGACATCATATTTTGCTGGTTACCAAGTCATGATGGCATAACATGGACCTCAAAAGACGATGCCGCAGCTAGAGAAGATCTTTACAAACCATTATCTCCACAACTTATACCGTGATTTCAAACCGACCATCAAAAGTTATATTCGAGATCTCATGCCAAAGAGGTGAGACACCCATGTAGCGGTCAATCAACTTTACGAATTAAAACGAACAATCGGTCATACCTACTTTGGTTGTGAGACATGCTGAGGTTGTTTTACGACGATGCCGTATTGGCCACAGTCGGTTTACCCTAGCCTTTCTGCTTAAGACAGATGAAGACGAACCTCATAAGTGTATCACTTGTGATGAAAGGGTCACCGTCAAGCGTATATTGCTTGACTGTGTGGACTTACAATTGCAAGGGTTTGATATTATCAGAGTGTAAATCTGAAAGGTCTCTTTCCGTGTATCCGAGATCTCATCTTTAATCTACTTGAAAGAAATTCGTCTGCGTAATGCATTTCAAATATGTATGTGAATAATTAAATGCTTGTGTGATGATTTTACCAAATGACTTTATTGAAGGCTCTGTCATGGAGGATGAAGTACCGTAAAATCCATCTGTGTGATATGTAATCCTTTCATAATCGATTATACTGTCATCAACCAGTGATTAAGGCAACTCATTGTTGAGTATTTTTCTAATATTGGCTAGTAGTGTGAACAACTACCAGTAGCTAAAGTGATGACGTAAATCCTGCTTCGGCATCGTGCAGGAAGCTAAGGTTCCTTAAGCGATCCCCAGCGAGGTGAACTAGCATTGGTTACTGGTGGTCAATAGCCAATGTTTTGAATTGTATTAATGATTTTGTTATGTATGTTTCATAACATGTGAATTTGAATATAAATTTGCATTGATGACTCACCTGTGAAAATAGCATCTCGGTCTCGTCGCTATATGGCTGAAATGATGCCGATGCAACGTTAAATAATAACTCACTCTCTCACTCGAATCTGCAATAAACCGCGAAGAATGCAATGCTGTATACTGTGACACTACCCTATGCCTTTTCAGCAGTTCATTGCCCTCACACGACGCTGCGTTCCGCTGTGCAGAGTTGCGTCCCTTGGGTACGCCAGAAACCTATTATGGTGGGTTCGAATCCCGGTTCGACCCGATTATGTTTCTGGGTTTGTCAGCACCATACTCTTGCTCGTGGGTATCACCGAAGTGGTAAACGTCTAAGACGGGTTTTCCTCCAACATTAAGCTGACATGCCGTGATGTAACTGGAATACTGTTAAAAGCGGCGTTAAACCCAACTCACTCACTCACTCACTCACACTCAATTTGGAAGGAAACTTCAACGTGATTCAGGTATGGTGCTGACAACCCTAGAACCATAACAGCAAACCTAGGAAACGTATTAAGGTCAATCTGTGAATTTAGACAACAGTACTACTTATATTTGCATGGCATATGTCAGGGACGCACCTCTAGATTGCGAATTCCCGCACAGCTACCCCTTACCCCGACCACGCCCCTTACATATAACAATATGCCCGTCTGTTTCCAGCACATTACATGATGTAATATGTGACATTACATATTTTAGAGACAACTGGACCGAAACTAAGATTCTAGGTTCCGAAAAAATAATATTGTTGACTGGGAACCCCTCATTTGATAAAGAGTTGTAAAGTCTGATCCACAAATGGACTGATTACATCATTGTACTGTACATGCTGAAAGGAAATTCACTGAAGAAACAAGTCCGATGGGGACATTTTCTTCTTCCTCAAACAACAAAAGTAAAAAGATAGCAAAGGAGGAAACGTAACAAGGGAAGTCAACAGATAATTGGCGCTGCCTCCAGTTTGCCCATTGTCCATTGCCCATTCATAAGTTAAGTTTTGGCTTTAATTTGTCAAGTGATAATCAACCATCAACGTCTATTATCTCAACCCTAAAAAGCACGAGAATTTGTACTTTAAAGATTGTTAAGAGAAAGTGTTAGCCAAATATAACACTTGTTACAGTTGACCACTTTCTTAATGGTATTGTGTGTTCAAAGATTTCCGCCATGGGAGCTGTGCCATTTTTCACTTGTCAGAGGGGTACACAAAGTACTTAATCTGGACTAAGAGTTGTCGGACTTTTATTTTCGGGAGAAGCCTCGGTGGCTGTTTTAGATCGCTGACTTTGTGTACTGGCGATTGGGTGCCTCAGACAGTGAGGGTTCAAATCCCGGACGAGACTCAACCCCCCAAAAGTACGAAAATCTGTACTTTGCTAAGAAAGGGTTTTTCCAATTGTAACGATTGTCGTCAAGAAGCACACTAAATGTATATTTGGTTGGATGGGTAATAATATCACAGACATTTACGGATATTGATGACGACTTGGGATTGGTAACTCAAAATTGTGTGTGTTTGTGTGTTTGTGTGTTTGTGTGTGTGTGTGTGTGTGTGTGTGTGTGTGTTGGATATTACATAAAACATTCATCTTGAGGGGGACGGTGTTTCGAGTGGGATAAGCATGTTAACTATGATCTTCTTAAGGTAGAGAATGCCGCGCATGTATGTACTAATGAGATTCCTAGGTACATGGGGCCTTTTCGGCACCAGCAATATCCACTGAGGAGACTTAATAGGAGATCGGTTGAACACAATGTGCTACCTCGTCGAATGTGTGTCATCAAACCGGACAACGTTGGTCTTTGACTGATTGTGGCGTAAAACTTATTCATTTACTTGTATCGGTAATTGAATGTTCATCTTAATTGTTATTAATGAACATGTAATATATTTCTAAAGAAATAAAACAGTGACTTATTAACTACTACTTTATGTGAGCACGAGTAAATGTTATAAAGGTGTAATCTTCTTCACAACCGTGTAACCATGAATTGACTTTATTGGGTGATCCAAAAAGAAATAGCGACCTAAAATAGCCAAATAACACACGATTGCACTAGTCTGCCATCTTGGATGCAAGGCGAAAACATTTCAGCGCGTTTGAAGCCACTGAAAATACCCCCTGCAGAGTTGGACGAACATTCTGCGGTAGTGCAGCGGTGTTGACCAGAGGCAGAGGGGTGGTGGTGGGTGGGGTGGTGCGCGGGGGTGAAAGTAGGGGGATAGATGATGGATTTAACAAGTAAGGTCATCTTGAGCGATGGATTAGCATATGAACTATGATTCTCTTTGGGTAGAAAATGAGGATGCACGATGTTCGACCTGGTATAAGTGTGTAATCAAACTGCACAGCACTGATCTGACTGTGACGTGAAAACAAACTCATTCATTTACTTGAACTGAATGTTCATCTTAATTGGTGTGGATAGTCACGGAGCCGTGATCCAGAGAACAGGGTGTCATTAGATAGAAATAAAGTAATAATAGGATTACCAGAAAAAACGGGGTATAACACCCAAGCCAAAAAGCTTCGCTCAGGAACACCAGAGTAAGTCAGTACAAGATTGAAAACTGCCTCATAATTATGTATGATAGGCTAGTCGGGTATTGTTACATGTATATGTGAAAACAAAGTAATTGAAATGAAGAGCAAAACTGAAAAAAGTTACTTACCAATAAACGTGTATGAGTGTTATATTGTAAACAAATAATGAGTGTTTGTATTTACATTCAAAAACGTGATATCTGTATTAGCGATATTGTCTACGTTCCACCGGTGAGTAAGCGTTAGCAGTACTATCTCGTAGTATAAATATTGAAAGAAATTGTATTTCTGAAGACATCACGATACAGTTTTTACGCAACACGTCTGCACCTGCGTTTGATAACAGCCTTGTGTTTAGGTGTTTCAGTAGTTTAAATTGCTGCTCTTGATATTGTTGATTACACTTTGATACTATCAACAATATAAGGTTATATGAGAGTATGACTTAAGAACGATATATATATATACTGAGTCAAATTAAAAACTTCACATTTTTAAAAGTAATCCCATATATGATATACAACCGACAAATGTATCAGAGAAGGTAATTTTTAATCATTAATGTCCAAAGAAGGATTTTAATTAACGGTGGTAACCATAATTTGTTCCAAGCACCTACGGTTTTCGGTAAAAACATCAACAGTTCAAACCATAAGTCCCAAGCACGAGAATCTGATGGCACACAAGTTCAGTAGCGTGTATGGCCACCATGTGCATTGACAACTGCCACACAACGCCTCCGCATGGACCTTGTGATGCTTGTGAACACATGATTGGGAAGACGACGCCATTGTTGCTGCAAATTGGTGCCAATATCTTGCAAATTCTGTGGTTGGTTCTGGAGAGTGCGCAGACTTCTGCCAAGAGCATCCCAGGTGTTCGATGGGATTGAGGTTGGGAAACCTTGACGGCCAGTCCATGACTTTGACTTCCGCATTCTGAAGGAAATTTCTTGTCAAAATTGCTGTGTGGGTCTGGCATTGTCGTGTTGGAAGATCAAACCAGGTCCACCGGGTGTTCTGGTGCCAGTACCTGGTCGCGGTATGCAGCAGCGTTGAGGTTGCCACGGATGACAAGAAGCCTGGAACGTGCATTGCCACAGAAAGCACCCCACACCATGACACTTCCGCCTCGAAATCTGTCAACTTCCTGTACACAACACTGGGCGTAACGTTCATGACGGCGCCTCCACTACCTCGCCCTACCATCGGCAAATCGAAGATGAAATCGGGAGTCATCACTGAAGGCGACTGGATTCCAATTCCTCTGAGTCCATCGTAAGTGTCGCTGTGCCCACAATTGACGTTGACGTCTGTGTAATTGAGTCAGAATAGGCCCGCAGTATGGCCGTCGTGCTTGAAGGTGAGGGGTTCTCAGACGGTTTCGAACAGTTTGCGCAATCAGTTTACCCCTAAACAGTTCATTTCTGGTTGATGTAGCCGTCAAAAATCGGTTACGGAGGTGACGTAAGACAATCTGACGATCCTCTGCATGTGACGTCACACGTGGTCGACCTGGCCGAGGGCGATCAGCGGTGGTACCCGTTTGCTGTAGACGCGTCTGTAAATCATAAACAGTCAGTCGACTACAACCCATCGTCCTTGCGACTTCAGCTACGGACGTTCCCGTCTGCAACATGCCGATGGCACGTTCACGTTGCACATTTGAAGGGTGTGGCATGACAAATGGCCGTAAAGACATTTGTTTTCTTGTGTTTTTCTTTTTTTTTGTTAATGACTGCTAACAAGTATGGATGAAAACACGTGACCAGTTGCACGTGAAAAAACACTTTTGCCACTATAGTGCTGTGCACATGATTTTGATCGATTCACCTGCACAAAAACGGGTGTTATCTGAAGCCAATACATTGCCATTACTGTTTAAAAACACAATAAGGGCCCACAATGATAACTGGTCAAAATGTTACAATTCTAGGATTATGAAGTTTTTAATTTGGTTCATTATATACATACATACATACATACATACATACATACATACATACATACATACATACATACATACATACATACATACATATATACATACATAGGACATAAATAGAATAATGAGTAGTACGTTCAGATTAGTGTATAGGCAACATTTAATAATTAGATTAAACAACTGTCCTTTTAAGCCTTTTTCACCTGGCTTAAAAGTAAATGCAAGAACACAATCATCCGGAATACAATGTATAATTCTTGTCAACTTCCATATGACTATATTGCATACAATAAGCTTTCGGGTCCCGTTTGGATTGGTTTGGTTGGCAGCCTAGATATCCATAGAATAAGTTCATCTCGGAATCTCCAATATAATCGGGTCTGCTCTTCAATTTAAATGGTGTTTCTTGTTTCTTTCAAAAGTATACAGTTTTAGAGTCATAAGTCGGAATAGACATCACCAGTTTGGAATTTGAAACTAATCTGTTTACAGTAACAGGACACTGCTTAAGTGTCATGTACAAATGAGAAAGTGGAATCCCGTCAATTAGCTATAGGCGGATGGACCTTAAAACTATTTTCTTTCAGTGGCATTTAGAAGTTGGAGTGATGAAGTAGGACGAGTTCTATGGATGAACAACTTCTTTATTACAATTAGTGCGACGTTTCGGTGTAGATCCTAACACCTTTATCAAGCAACGTTGAATACTGACTCCGGGGTCACTTTTCCACACGGGTCCATTTTCAATGTCACACCGGCTTAAAGCCTTTTCATAACAATTCGATGTTTTATTTCATGTTTGTATACTTCGCAAGGAATTGAGAAATTATTGCCATGTGAAATGAACGGGTGACCAGGACAATAATATTTGAAGTGTATATAGCTTTATGTATAAAGTTTGATACTGGTATTAGTATAAACAGTTTGGTATCACACAACCATTTGTGGGTATCTGTTTCTACTGTTGAGATGACACAATATTTCGGCCTATCCATTTGTATAGGACTTCAAGAAAGAATATTTTATTTCATTGTATACTTCAGTGTCAAAGACTGAATATTCCGAAGTTGAGGAAAGATATATTTGCAGTGAACATAACACTTGATATTTCACTGCAGCTAGCATAGCACTTCATATTTCACTGCAGTGAACATAACATTTTGACGAAACTATTGTCAAACACGAGTTACCTCTCCTTTAATTGTCTCCCTTAATCGCATGTGTCTGTTTACGTTTCAAGGTCTACATTTGTAATGTAATGACTTAATGTCCCGGTAGACACCTACTCGATGAGAGAAACATGATATTGCAGTCAACACATACAATATTATCTGTGTTAGACCAATATGTGGGAAATGTCTCTCTCCAGGAAAGCAGTTATCAGAAAGAACTTTGAAGGTGGGAAAATAAATGACAATACACTTTCATTACAAAAACTTTACTATCACGATCCAGTATCCTATACATCACTCATGAGTGTGGTACTATGAAACTGAAACTGAAAAGCTGTCAATGATAACTAATACATACTGTTTAATTTCAACAGGCATTCAAACCTTCACTGTGGATCTGGTTTGTCCCTGTACAGATGGATTTGTTAATATGCAGCATTTAACAGTTCAATGCTTCTGAATATACACCATTCTGTAGTATATGATATACAGCATCACATCGTGTAGTATCTGAGAGCCATGGGGCTGATTCACTATTACAAGGAGTTATTATACGACTATCATACCAGGCTATTTCAGAGTGATACATTTAGAACAATAATGAAACATGTTCTTTCTTTTAAGTAATATACAATTTTGTTAAAAAATATACAGTGTCGAATTTTGATGTGCCGAGTCTATGCTTGTCTCGAATGAACAGCTTTCTCTCTGCATATTCCTTCTTTATTTGTCATCTTCGGTTGTGTCGAATCTTGGTTTTTACATAAGTCCCTTCAACTTCGACACAACGATGTTTGACCTTATTTTACTTTATCTATCTAGTTTGGGGTTATTGTCCTTAATCGTTCTATAACACGATTGAACTACTTGACATTTCAGCGATAGTCACAGAGAATGGAACGAACTGATAATATTCACGACGACCAATTCCAAAGTAAATAGATAGCACCAAACAATATTTCAATTTCACATAAATGTTTTTATTGGAATATATAAAATCTGAAGCTTAACTTCGGTTTAACTTTATCATATAAAATATTGATGTTGACTGCTCAACAAGCGTGAACACTGGGAGGCAAAACCCTTGGGCAAGGGGACAGTGGAGAAGGGTATGGCAGTGCAAGTGGAGTTTAGTTGTCATGTCATGTTATTTGTCAGAACTTTGTGAAGCATTTTAACATTTTACATTCTACTTGCAACAGTCTTGGTATCAAGGAGTCGAAGCTGTTAAGAATGATACGCGAAGTTTGTATTTGTTTTACCTTGACGTGGGTCGTAATGTACAGCATCGATATGAAGGAGGATATGACTGTATTCAGAACATGTGCACAAGAGGAGCAATGTGACACTCCCCTTGCTGAATTTGAGCCACACGGTAGTTTACTGTGCTTCACCAAATGTGTGCGACTCTCAAGTTGTAGTCATGTAAGATTCAATTCTAAGACTCTGGTTTGCAGGATGTGCATGGCAGCAAATGCTGTGCAATCTGGTAAGCCAAAGAATTCAGAGAGTGATGAAGACTGGAGTTGTCGGAAGAAACCGAGTTCAGTAAGGACATATACTTGTCACGTTTATACTGATACGTACTGTAGAATATTCGTTACATGTCTGAGGCGTTGGAATATGTAGTGCAGAGATGCGTCCTTACGCGAGCCCTAAAAGTATGACTGATTACGTTTCTTGTGTTTGTCAGCATCATAGCCATGCTCGTTTGTTTAAGTCATTGGATTGAGTTTAACTTTAATTTAAACAAACCATCAATGTTACGGCAGAAGATTCCTGAAATGGGCTTAACACAATGTGCCTGTGTTGAGATAACAGGGCCTTTAGCGAGATGAATGAACTGGTTAACCATCGCCCAAATTTGCCACATTGGCTTTAAAGTATTTTCTCATTTAATCATTAAATTATGAATGAAAACAATTGCTAGATATATTTTCCGTCCATTCTATTTTATTGATTTTAGACCTGTCTAGGATATTGGAAAGGTTAAGGGGCAATACACAAACTAGCTATAGCGGCTAATGTTTCTGAAGAAGTTGCTATGGATTAGATGAAGAAATCTATGAATATGGCAAATATACTTTCCAACCCAACGATGTCTACAGAGAGAAAATAGTTTGATATTTCCAAAACTAATGAAGTTCATCAGGCTGACCTCTTGTTTCTTCTGCATGACAATGTAAGATGTAAAACATATAAATATGCTTTAACCGTAGCAGATGTAGCTAGTGGGAACAAAGAGGTTGAACAAATAACCTCATGAGATCCTACGAAAATAGCTAATGCACTGGGACGCATATATAAACAGGGACCCTAAAAAAATGTCCTATGTTATTTCAAGAAGATCCTGGGCGTGAGTTTAGGAGATCAGGAACTCTCTATTAACAAAGTGCAAAGTTATAATCAGACGTGGCGAAAAAGAGGCCATCGTAGCCAAGCTATTTATGAAAGATTTAACGGAACATAAATGGAACATAAGCAGAACACATGTTTAGGTGTCAATATGCTCATGAGATGACTGATAAAAAGATTCATTGAATGGGTGGCATGATTATCAGTTGTTGTATCAGCACTAAGTAATGAAGTTACAAGATTAATTGGTAAGAAACCACCCGATGCTATCAGGATGAAATGTATGACTTCTTAAGATAAAAGGGGCGGTTGGGTAGCCTAGTGGTTAAAGCGTTCACTTGTCACACAGAAGATCCGGGTTCGATTCCCGACATGGGTATAATGTGTGAAGCCCATTTCTGGTGACCCCCGCCGTGATGTTGCTGGAATATTGCTAAAAGCGGCGTTAAACCATACTCACTCACATACATACTCACTCTTAAGTTTAATAAAAAAACAACTTTCCAGGTAGAGAAAGTGTAAGAAATTTACACTATATTTACATTCTATTGTGCAACAGACATAGTTTGGTCTCCTAAGATTTATAACATGAGTCCATTGGTTATGAAAGAAGGTGAACCTTTCTTTAGATGATTTTAAAGGTGGGCCAGGCAGAGGATTTGTTCGAGAAAAGTTGCTTATAGTTCCTAGAATAGCAGGTGATGTATGAAGCATAAAAATGTGTTCCCGTTCTCTACTCACAGAATGTACCAAAAAAACATCAATCTTATGTCCACCAATTTGCTTATCGGAATCCCAATTTCACACAGAAGCCTTAAAACCAGCAAAGGAATTATAAGAGACCAGGATAGGAAGTTTGCTGACATGACAGAAATAGATATTGTCCCTGAAATGAAAGATCAAGGTGTAATTTATTGTAAACGATTCACTGCCGATAACATGAACGAAACTGTAACATCCATCAATCTACCTTCCCAATCCTCTTCCATCCTTCAAGTGCATACACTACGGACATGTGTCAACACTCTGTTACGTGTGCTCACTACAGTAAGAAGACACATGGTGTCACGTATTGAATCAACCAAAAACACAAATGAAGTTGTAATACAGATTTATTCCCTCCCTTAAAGTAATTTTAAATCCCAATAACAATATCTAAATTCAAACTAATACCAAATTAACTAACACAACTAACTAAACTAGCTTCTCCTACCAATAACAATACTACCACCTACTACTAATACTAATATCTTAATACTAACAGTACAAATGTCTACTACTAATAATACAACTATCTCCTACTAACAATACAACTATCACGATACACTATCCTAATACTAATAGTCTACTTCTAAAAATACTAACACTAATACAGATGTTCTAAGAATAACACAACTAATACACAGTAAAACTTTGTGTGTGTATATATATACAACAACAACACACAACCACAAAAAAAAAACCAACCAAAAGATACAAAGCCACTCCACTGTCACTGTCACAACAGTTCTATACAGAACTTTAGAATCTCTGATGTTATTGAGCAGTTCATACGAGAATTCTTCCTCGTAATAACGAATGGTGATCTTTCCACCCAGGCGATGTTGTCCCCACGGAGTTAGGGGTGCCTGTTTACATGGATGCCACGGCTGTGTTCATCCTACGATGTGCCACGGAGACGAAGATACTTCTCTCCTTACGTTGGGTCGGAGAACTTCTCTCCTTACGTGATGTTGGAGGTTGTTACTTCCTCCTACGTAATATCGGAGGTTCTTCCCTCCTACGCACTCTAAGGTTAACCGGCCAGTTCCGGGACAGCCAACCAGAGTAGAAGTCTCCCACAATATTAGTCCATGCCTTACATGACCATGCTGATTCTGGCTGACTGTCCAAATTATTACCCTGCCCCGCTATTTAAACTGACCCCAAAGCCCAAGCTACCCCTGACCTCCCTATTGTTACACCAATTAACTCCCCAGCTATCAGCCGTACCCAGTCACGCTTCCCTGAACCTAACCTGTTCCCATAGTATTACCTGACAATATCTAAAAACAACTCGCTAAGCTTAATATACTAATGTAACCATACCGTAATACATCTATCTGAAGTACTAACATATAATTAAAATATACAAGATTATCTGTGATCTTGACATCACCTCCCCACTTAAGTTAATTGTACCTGAGCACAATTATATAACAAACAAGATCACATATAACTTTGTCCTAACGTCTTTTAAAGACATTATCTAATACAAAACCATATATATACACAATGACAACAATAATACACAAAAAGTAATGACTGTCATATCTTCACTATGATGCTGAAAAATGCATTATTTACATACTGCTATGCACACAGTGTGACTAGGGCGAACACCGGCTCAAGAGGTCAGCTCCCACATTCTCAATCCCCTTGATTGCACGGATCAGAAACCTGTAAGGTTGTAAAGTTAGAGCCCCCCTCATCACTCGTCCATTGGTCAACTTGGCTTTGGTCATCCATACTAAGGGCTGATGGTCCGTTTCAAGAATGAACTCCCGCCCATACAGATATCTTTCTAACTTCTGTATTGCCCATACTATTGCCAAACACTCCTTTTCTATGGTAGAGTACGCCCTCTCACGTTCTGCCAACTTTCGACTCACGTACATTATTGGAAACCGCTCACCTTCCTGTTCTTGTAAAAGAACAGCTCCGATTCCGACGTCAGAAGCATCACTTCTTACTAGGAATGTTTTCTCCAAGTCTGGCAGTTTCAAGATTGGAAAACTTGACATGTGTGTTTTCAACGTCGTGAAATATAACTCTTGACTCTCTGTCCATACTACCTTGTTTGATTTGCCCTTCTTGGTAAGATCAGTCAGAGGCACTGCTATGGCTGCATAATTTGGGATGAATTTCCGGTAGTACCCAGTTAATCCTAGCAAAGCTCTGACCTGTTTCTTAGTTTGTGGTCGTTCAACATTTAGGATTTTCTCCACATTCTTACCCTCCGGCTGAATTAGGCCACTCCCAACCCTGTGTCCCAAAAACTCCAACTGTTTGTATCCTATTTTTACCTTTGATGGTCGAGCTGTAAGATGAAATTGCCTTAACCTTGTAAATATGTCTCTCAGACTTACCACATGAGGTGACCATGAGGTACTGAGTGGCACTCGTCACAAATACATGCAAAATCATGTAAATGGTTCACCTGAAAATTACGGGAACATATTGTGCAAGTCAAAATTTGGAATTGCATTGAACATAATTTTGTCTTTACTGACGACTTGAAACCGTGGCCAGAATCTTGTAAAACCTATGCAAGTGAGAACGCCCCAAATAGGTAAGAAAATCCAATCAGGCTATTTGGTCAGTTTAGTTAAACCAATATTTTATTCTCATAAAAAAAGGTGAGGTGAAATGGGATTTAACGTCGCGTCCAAGATTATTGAACATATATAGCGACGTGCATGTATGTGTGTGTGTGTGTGTTTGTGTGGCTGCTTGTACTAGTCCGGACTGATGCCGATTTATAGTGCTAGCTCACTGAGATACCATGCCTCAGTTTAACATGAGTACCCCACTCAGACACAGTATGTACACTCATAACAAAAAGTCTGTGAACAGGAACGTTGCATGTCGTGATCGTAGGTTCAGTGAACCAGTGTCGGGTCAATAAGGGCAGACAGGTTGGTTCTTTTGATGTAGGATACCGTCTGTTCACTCAGTCGAAAGGCAGGCATCTCATCCACAGGAACAGAGGTAGACACTTTTGTGTGAAACCATTCAATTATAGTGGTATCCTTCTTGATGGTGTCGTTCAAGTCCAATGTATCTAACACTTGATAAGGGCTGTGTATTCCATTGTTGTTGAATATGGCCCATGCGATTCAAAGTCTCTTTAAACAGAGTTGATGTGAAATTGGGTTTAACGTCGCGTCCAAGATTATTGCACTTATATAGCGACGTGCATGCACGTGTATGTGTGTGTGTGTGGCTGCTTGTACTAGTCCGGACTGATGCCGATTGAAAGTGCTAGCTCACTGAGATACCATGCCATAGTTTAACAAAAATACCCCATTCAGACACAGTATACTGACTCCGAGCCGACCAGTCCTTGTTTAAGCCCCTTAAAGGGGCACTGATCTAACGCAATTCCCCGGGACTGGTTGTTGCCTTTGTTATTGTTTTTTCCCAGTGAGTACCCGGATGTATAGCATAAATCTAGACTAGTTCGCGACCTCTGCTGCGCAATTCGTAAGCGCATCAGTCACTTTTATGGGTAGTAATAACGGCGTATAGTCACATTGATCAACAAAACGAAATACAGTTTTCGAGATAATGAGGAAATGTAGGTATCTTTGTGGGTAGCATCGGTAACGGTGACGAAGTTTTGATAAGTCACTTGGTTGGTAATTGTGCGAATTTCGTTTACACTATTTTGACTTGCAACACAAAGTAAATATTTCACCTGAGCATTGCTTTTTTATGGTGTGTATATATTTTTACTGTCAAAATGTGTAACATTTTCAAATTTATTATTATGATAATGAATTCCAAACATTTTGATGTTTAATGTCATCACCAAGAGACTGAAAATGTTACGTTGAAAAGTAAATTTCTATGTTGTTTGGCTTCTAATCCTACATAATAATCTGTTGTGATGTTTGTAGGCCCTTTTGATCATCTTAAACAATCTGGACATATTTTTTAGTCAAAATGACAGAAATATTTACACATTTTATAAATTGCCGGAGAGAATCACATTTTACAAATGGACGGTAATATATACACGCTTACAAAGGAAAAGACCTGTGAAAACAACGTCTATCGCCCATTGAAGAATTTCCCAACCAAGACGTAGAGAAACAAGAAGGAATCGGTTCAAATGAAGGAAAACAAAATACAAATACCATAATTACAACCTACCAAATTTATGTGTATAAATTTTAGGCAGCTTCCTTGTTCGAGAAATGTATTCGTGAATATCCACACAAAGGAACAATATCCCACTCGTCTGCAGCTGTACAAAGAAACTTATTCGATGTCACTTGTCTCTGTAACAATCAAATATTTTGAAAGATATACATCGTTTCGGGATATTATAACCCGTGTTCGTTTCTCAACTGATCACTTAAATTGTTTCAGGTGTTTCACATAGGTGTCAAGTCTCAACGGTCGGCTGAGAAAGCCCACGTGACAGCTATTTTCACAACATTCACGGTTCCTAAAAAATCCATGAGTGATAGATAACAATGAGCAATCAATCAACGTATTATCAGTTAACCCTTTGAACAAAGTATGTTGTTTTTACATCGGCACTTCACGCAATGATATGAGTGTATTCCTTTGTTTTAGTAAACCTAGACATATAAACACTCACTTTTGACATATCCACTGTGCAAGATAACAGTGATTAATCAATCAACGTATTTTCTGTTAATCCTTTGATGACTAGGAACGATCCGTTGATTTACAAAAAAAAGTAAATCAACTGATCATTCACCTCTTGCTGGTCTGCCACGTGCATATTACATAACACACATTTCACCTCACTTCAAACCTGGATTTAGATTGAATAATTACCCCAGACACAATAAATGCCAAATGGGAACCTTTGTCAGGTAATCTAAGTGGTGCTACCACTAATTGTACCTGTAATAAATTCATTAACTGAGGATCAAGTGAATGACGACAAATACACAAGTGTAGGGCTATACCAGAAAACGTGGATGACAACAAGGGAGTAGTAATCGTATTATCGACGCAATCCGAAATCCGAAAATGCTTTCACTGCATTGATACTTTTTTTCAGTATTAAACTATAACCATCTGGGGTATTTCCAAATGACGACACCAAATGAGCTCCGTCGTTTCTTTTTGTCTGCTTGTTTAGGCTGAAGAAATTAATAAACATGCGCCCTTTGTCGAAATTATAGATCACAGTTAACCAATCAGTGTTTATGCAAAAATGCGTAAAACAAATATTGCCTCCAGCCTCCAAGTTTATTTAGCTGTCCTTGCAGACGGTAGCCCAGTCTCTATCACGCTCAGTTGCGTTGCGTATCATCTGGGTACTCACGGGGGGAAAAACAATAACAAAGGCAACAACCAGTCCGGGGATTTGCGTTAGATCAGTGCCCCTTTAATGCCGAGCGCCAGACAGGTTGACAACGAGTACATTTTTTTAACGTCTTTTTTTATGACGCAGCCGTGAATCGAACCCCAAACCTTCCGCTCTCAGGGCGGACGCTCTACTTCAAGAAAAGGGAGGCGGTCTCTTTAAACAGAGGTAATGAATACAGTCCGTTGCTATCCATCATTTCCACTGATCCATGAGCTGGACGATAGATGCTCACTCGGTGTGTGCCGGTTGATCGCTTGGATCTGTGTTGACCATGTATGCTTTGGGGCAGTCTGGCAAAGTCATCTCTGGCCAGGGTGCCCCGGTAGATGGAATGAAGTTGGACGTCATCAGCCACAATGGCTTCCAAATCCAAGGTGCTCAACCTGTGTTGTTCATACATGGTCTCATGTCGGAGGAGAAAAAGTGTTGCATGACCGTCTGTCTCTGCTCTTTTTATACCATCATCGCATTACGGAAAACATCTGTTTCCAAAACATTTTCGTATTCCTCATAGAAGATGAGGGTGACTGGGTTCTCGAGAGCATGTCCAAACTGGATTTCCCAAACCCAAATTGTTGGTGTGTCGATGATAGTTGATGCCTTCATCAGCGCCAAGATCTGGTGTGAGATCCACCACCCACAAGGTGTAACCTTGAGCAAAGCCCTTGGGAGTAACCTCACAGGTCTCAGGACACCACAGCTGGCCAGTGTTTCGGCACAGATTCATGTAGACTCGTTTCAAATGGGAACTGAAGCACGCATTAAGGAGAATTCATCGGGACTTCGTTGCAATTCCAGTTTCATAGGGACACCATCCAACAGATCACTGACGCCAGCGTATGCATCAGGATTGAAGGCATCCATTTTAACAGCACTATCGGAAAATCATCCAGGACATCGAAGGTGAGATGTTTTGGCTCCTGCGCCATAACTCGGAAGGGTTTCCAAGTAGGATCTGCAAGGGTAAGTGCCCATGGAAGGTGTAATCTCCCACTGATTGAGTCCCACCTGCAGCCACACTTCACAAGACGATACAGGGTGATCCTCCAGAACAGTATCTGTCCCATCTTCTTGTGTCACTCGAAGGCATACTCTCAGCTAACACTGGCTTAAATCAATGTACGCATTCACAGGATTGGAAATGTTAAACTGGAGTGGCCCTGCAACAGAGGGTGTCACAAGGGACTATAGCGAATCCACTGACCCTCTTGCACAGTGGTGGACACAGGGGATAAGTAAAGAGATCCAACTGGGCCATTCACAAGCATCTTGGCGCATCATGATGATGGATGGATGGATGTTTATGGTGGTGGTTGGGACGACTTTACATCTTTTAGGTGGTCTAGGCTCCTCAATTTCCTCCAAGGCATCCATCAGGGCAGCTGTTCAACGATGTTTCAGGCTCTCTGACCTTTTGTGTTTGCCTGCAACCATATCACTCGCCAACCCTGGCAGGATCTTTTTATCTATCTTAAGCAAAGATGTTCCAGTAGATTTAAGGAACGGCAACGCCAACTTCAAGATACCACCGAGCCTGCTGCCACGCTGAAGAAACCATCCTTTGAATAGTTTGATGTCACTCCCACGTCGGTCGAACTAACCTCGATCTAGCTTGTGTGCCAACGAGTGTCCCGACATGTTTATTCCACGTTAACGGCGGTGTCTGAAGTGAAGTGTCACGATGGCTTTCCCCATTTGAAATGGCACTGGCACCCTGTGTCGTCCATGATATAGAGTTTAATACCCTCAAAGGAACCTTTACGCAGTACAAGGTAGTGAATGTGCTGAGGACTACTTTTAATCACCACACTATCTTGCATCATCTTCTTTGACACGGGCACGCATAACAGCAATGGGGCCATCGTATTGCCCGCAATTTGTTCTTTGACCAGGTTGGTGTGAATGTACATGGTATCAAATCCTGACAGACGATGAGCTTTTGTATGATCTGTGATTTCTACATAGCCACCTGCAATGTGAGTAGCACCCTCTTAGCACTGGGCCAGTATGCTCAAGGGAACAGCAGTATCTGTGTAGATTTTATAGTCATCCTCACCAAAGGAATGGTTGTTGAACAAATCCGAGCATTCTCGTGAGTGGCCTTGGCTTGATCACTTCTGTGGAATAGAGTGGTCCACCTCTATGGAGTTCTACTTCTTCAAGGGCTTGGAATTGCACCTTTCCACCTTCAAGCATGTCAAATCGAAGACTATCTTGGGGATACCTGGCAGCAATGACAAATTGTCTGCCATCACTTTGGACGCTGTCTGAGGACTGTTCTTTCAAGACACCTGTTATATGCTCCTGAATCAAACGGTTGAGGGTTTTCACCAAATCGTCAGATGAATAGACACCTTTCTCGATAGAAATATTCTTGCTTTCATAATGAATGGCACCATACTGTGTTTGCGGTATAGTGCCCCCCACGCTTTCATACACAAGGGATTTTGTTTTCAGTTTGAGGTTCAGAGGTGAGGGGAGGTGAAATGGGGTTTAACGTCGCGTCCAAGATTATTGCACATTTTTGCGACGTGCATGTACGTGTGTGTGTTCGTATGGCTGCTTGTACTAGTCCGGACTGATGCCGATTTATAGTGCTAGCTCACTGAGATACCATGACACAGTATACTGACCCCGAGCCGACCAGTCCTTGTTTTAGCCCCTTAATGCCGAGCGCAAGACAGGGTAACAACAAGTACCATCTTTTAACGTCTTTTGGTATGATGTGGCCGGGGATCGAATCTCGGACCTTCCGCTCTCCGGGCGGACGCTCTACCACTAGACCACGGCGGCGGTCTTAAGTTTCAGAGCAAACCAGTCAAAGGGTGGGGTGACCTTTAGCATGTCATTGGAAAGTCTTTGATTTCATACGCGTTGACTAAGTTGTCTGGATAGATATCCATGGAGGCATCACTGGGCAGGGTAAAAAAAACGGGAGACGGCAGCCATGACGACGACGACGACGTGAGCTAGGGTAGAAAACTATGGGTGGATGAGGTCTGGTGTTTTTTATTCAGAGAATGTGTGAGACTATTCGACAATTAGCATTCCCTCTTATGTTTCTGACAGTTGATGTAAGAATTCTATCGTTACATCCAACATAAATTGCATCTGCAAGTAAATAACCAATTCTTTCATTCTACAGATTCCCCGTTCCGATTGTCAGCCAGGAAGCACAAGTGTAAAGTCTCGAAGTGGTGAAACAAAGTGTGTCCATTATGGTGTGTGCAGAATTTGAATTTGTCGACACATAACGCTTGTCTTCATGTGTCGTGCTTCAGGTTTACTAAAGCCATACTTTAACAAGCATACATATTTCCTGTTGGTGTATAACATCAGAAGATGTATCACAAATAAAAACTTGTTATGGGTACTTTGATATCTTTACATAATAAAGGATTTTTAACCCTGAGTTTTTCCTTATAATAATAAAAAAAATATATATATAATACTTTAGAATTAACCAACGTAGTATTTTTTTTCTAATTCATAATACTTACGATACAAAAACATACGAGGGTAATATTCCTGTATTGCGAAGGTGTCTTTTTTTTTCTTTAACTAATTGAAGTTAATGTTTATTCGATACAGTTTCATTAAAAACAGTGCATGAATAACATATTTGAGTGAAACACCAATTTATCATATGGCGTATGTGACTTACAGCCATTTACGACCAGTGAAGATTCTGGGGTAGAATAGGTCTTCAGCAACCCATGCATGCCGTAAAAGGCGACTATGATTGTCGTAAAAGGCGACTAACGGGATCGGGTTGTCAGGCTCGCTGACTTGGTTGATGTATGTCATCGATCCCAATTGCGTGGATCGATGGTCATGACATTAATCACTGGGTTGTCTGGTCCAGACTCGATTATTTTACAGACCGCCGTCATATAGCTGGAATATTGCTGAGTGCGGCGTTAAACAACAAACAGCCATTTACAGGATTCTGGCTTGAGTAATAGTTCCCCAATTTCCTATGCTGGTTGAAAAAGGCAACCAAATGGACCTAGAGGTCACAATCAGACACTTTGTTAGTTGCATAGCATCGTACCCTTATTTTCCAAAAGAAATTTCCCTGCAACTAACGAATTATGTTCCAATGATTATTCTTGGTCTGTTCTTCTCTGTATTGTTTGAAATCAGTACTAAACTTTTCTTTATAGACCAACAAGACCACTTACAAAGGAAAGATAGGATGTTGACGCAACCACGAAAAAAATCTGGGTTATTCGACATAACTAAACAAGGTAATTGTTTTCGCTTGTTTGAGAGCAGATGCGTTACTTAAGTGACTAAGAACGCACACGAGTTGTGACATGATTCACGTTTGAATGTTGCAAAGCTCCAAAAATAAAGAAGTCGTTGAAGTAATTAGTATGCAGATCCCTGTATGCGAATTTTGAAGCAATCATTAACTTCCAACAAGATTTGTGTCTGTACATTTGGCATGAGACGGGAAAACGATGGAAACTGAATTAAAAAATTGATTAACTGGTGACCGCCAAGAAAATATCCAAAATGCGTAGAAAGTTTTCAAGAGTAAAACTTACTCGGCCTTGTACACATGTAACTTCTTTCCGAGACAAGAGAGTTCACTGACTTTTAAAGTTTTCACCCTTGCCGAAATAGGCTGGAATTCCTAGGCTCGATCGTAGCCCCACCAGTGGCTATTACAAGTTATGTCCCTCCCATGCCTCCCCTATGGTACAATCAGGTCCCCCCTCTCACATCACTTGCATTTGGCTCAAACAAAAAGGCGGCGCCAAATCTAGACGATAATCAAGATCTATATTGTGATAAAACGGATCTCACATCGTGAAGTGTATCAAATCACGTGAGCACCTTGATTAAAAACATGAACATATTGGGAAAAAAATGTGTTGACAACGAGTTGCCGGTGCACATTCTGCACAGACCTTTTAGTGAACAGGATTTCGATTTTGTTGCGCGATTTGGATTGGACTATGCATAGAATCGTTAGTCCAGCCAAACTGTAACTCTATAATACCATCCTAGGTCGTCAAGGGTGGAAACTGGACTGTTATAGTCAGTTAGCTTTCTTGCTTCTGGAAGATGTATAAAACAGTGCCAAGCCGAAAAGAAAATACCAAGTAACGTGAGGAGCCATTTTTGATTTCCTGATGAAAACTGCTTAAAACATATATTAGGTATTTCATCGTATCTTCTTTTCGGTTGTGATTTTGTAGCAAAATATGAGTACTGTTGTAATCTATCAGATCCATCTTATTTATACTACTACTGGCTACTATGTTGTCTCGTGCGATGGTGTTAGAATAACCCATGACCAGGGGAAATGTGATTGTCATTGAAAAGTGTTTGTGATCTGACATCAAACGTCTGCAGAATGACCTCCATTGATTATGTTTATGAGGGTTGGTGGGGCAGTGTTTTTATTGGACCCTAATTGCGTTGTGAGGACTTTGGTACCTTTGTCTCAGCTCCATAGCCGTGGCACTAGGAAAATACACCTAACGAAAGTAGGCTATATCATGGAGGATATATTTGAGAGTTTTAATATTACCCTTACAAAAGTAGCCGTGAGCACATGGTTGTGTAGAACATTTGCGTTGCATAAAGGCCGGCAGGAGAGGTAAAAATGCTGTTACTATGTCAGTGAACGGGATAAAGTAGTATTTTTTCTAGGGTCTGTGGAGTATGCTGCCATCATTACAGTGAAAATATCTTTGACGCAATATTTCGAAATCGCAAAACCTCTTTTGGCATTTACAATATATATTATACAACCTACTGTATTAGTTTACGATTTTGTATGTTTTAGTATTTGTCAATTGTGATGAGCTTAAACACATGATCTTAAGTTGTTTTTATTTACAAGCAATTCTTGTGATTTATAGTGACATCTAGGTTTAAACCGTCTCATGTACCTACCCAGGATCTCCTTTTCTTTATTTGGAATTTAGGGGTTTCTTGAAAAATAAAACTGAACAACTAACAACTTAACCGGAATATGTAAAACACGTTTACAAAAATGATATTTTTGTATATAAAAATAACAAAATGTCCTGTTCAGTTACCAGTGAATACCCCTTTTCGCCACAGACTTCTAAAGGACATATTACAAATAGACACGAGGAATGGCCAGTGCATATGTGTCAGCTTGCAAGATATACCAGCATCAGATTGGCTTCTGTGCTAATTCAGGGAGAGATCGCCGACCTTGATGGCAAAAGCCCCCCTTTTTCAGACAAAAGATGTGCAGAGAGGTGCAAGGGTTGTCTGTAATGTTTTAATTGCAAATTAGATAACATTACTTTGAAATTTATACGTCTGGCCATTCTCACGCTTGTATTAAGTGGACATTATATGTTTGGCTTTTGCTGCCAGTTATAGTTGATATATTGTGCATTTGCTACAGAATTAAGCAGCATCCATATGACAAACTAAAACATCCTTATTGTTTCCTTCGACCAAGAGGTTTGTAGGCTTTCAACTAGCTTGTTTATCACCTCCAAATCGTCCTTTGTGAAAATACAACTTGTTTTTTAGTTTGTGTGTTGTTTAACGTCACAAGCAGCAATATTCAAGCCAGATGACAGCAGTCTGTAAATAATGGGTCAGGACAAGACAATCAAGTGACTAACATCGTGAGCATCAATCAACACAATTGGGATCGATGACATGCATCAACCTAGTCAGCGAGCCTGACTACCCGATCCCGTTAGTCGCCTCGTACGACAAGCATAGTTGCCTTTTATGGCAAGCATGGGTTGCTGAAGATCTATTCTACCCCCGATCTTCATGGGTAAAAAATATATCAACTTGGCAGGATAGGCTCAGTTTATGTATGACCGTTGACAAAATGTGACTAGCTATGGTAAAATGGTATAAAGTGTTCAGCATGACGAATGTTACCCCCGAATACCAAACCAAAATCCTACCAATTAAAATACCAAAAGTACTTTACAATAATGATATGGTCCAAACGTCGAATGTAAAGTATACCTAACATTATATTAAATCAGTACTGTTACTCTCTATAATCAATGTTGCTACATACAAAGATGCTCTATGGTGTAATAATAGCCCATTGAAACCTCTGTGGTACAATATGAAACAAAAGAATATGCAAAAATATGAAGCTTCATTTTTACGAATACTAAATATTGTATACAATGTATTCACTGCAAAAAGATGGCTGATGCAATGTACAACATCGATATATTCAGTATTCTATACTGAGATGTCGGAATGATTGATTCAGAGGATTATTTATACATTGTCAAAGTAACTGTCCATTTATATCTCCCCCCCCCCCCCCCCCCCCCCCATGGTCCCTGGTATGGTGATCTCCCCTTAGTTACTGACGTTGTTCACTAATACTTATGCCTTTTATATTTTCTTAACTAGTTTTAAATAGACTCTGTGATATTCTAGTTATTGTACTGTCCATCGTTGACAGCTTTTAATATTGTCTAAATATGTGTATTATTAATGTACTTCTCGTTACGATATGGCTGGAATACTGCCGATGTGACGTTAAATCTTAACTCACTCACTCACTCACTCCATTTATATCCCAGTTTATAAGGGATTTCATATGTCAAACCCTAATCATAAAGTCTCGGTTGACAAATCTGAAAAACATATAGTGTATGACAAAGAACATGTACATTGAACACTTTCATATGTTTTTAACACTAGATCAATCTCTATGTAACAAACACGTTTCGTTGTTCAGGAGCGAAGATTTATTTCACTAAGTACAAAATGGTTCTACTTCTGGCTCTGGCTCTCGGGACCTTTTCACTGTGTTGCTGGTGATGCTGCTTGTATCGGTCTGCCGTCTTTCTGCCGTCTCTGCAAAACACCTCCATATTTAAGGGGTGTCTGGGTTGTCGTGGTGACCCAGAGTTTGCCTCGTGGCGTATATTTGCAGTTCTAATTCTGGCTCTGTAAGGGGTATTTAAATGCAGTCTATCTATCTTCCATGTAATGACCACATCAGCGATACATCATAGGGTATATTATCTTCCTTAAACTAGTGGTTATATGGCAACTCTGTGTATTTCAGAGTTGGCCAGTAATTAGCCTGTCCAGCGCAAGATACCAACTAATCGTCATTGTATACACCCTGCTTTGACAAACAAAGTAATTACGATTTTTGCTGACTCTAGCAATCTTATTAGGTGTATGTGACCGAAGTTACTGTAGACTTACCCTTTTGCTGGCCAGCTACATCTATTAACTGCTGTAATAGTTAACTTTGGTCAAGAGAATATTATATTATATATGTTATGTATCCACTTTTCGTTTGTAATACAGCTGTTTTTCTGCACATTGACGTTAGTGAGGTGAGGTGAAATGGGGTTTAACGTCGCTTCCAAGATTGTTGCACTTACATAGCGACGTGCATGCACGTGTGTGTGTGGCTGCTTGTACTAGTCCGGACTGATGCCGATTTATAGTTCTAGCACACTGAGATACCATGCCGCAGTTTAACATGAATACCCCACTCAGACACAGTATACTGACTCCGAGCCGACCAGTCCTTGTTTAAGCCCCTTAATGCCGAGCGCCAGACTGGGTAACAACAAATACCATCTTTTAACGTCTTTTGGTATGACGCGGCCGGGGATCGAACCCCGGACCTTCCGCTCTCCGGGCGGACGCTCTACCATTAGACCACGGAGGCGGCCTTGACGTTAGTGTTCCCCCAAACACATTTCATGGAACGAAGCACCCTGCCCTTGATTTCCTGCACCCTGAGGAGTCGCAATATTGTTTTAATGATTTTTAAAGAAATTTTGATAAAAATCATGCCAATGTCCAGTTGGTGTCACTTGGTTTCGTACGTTATATTCCACCGTGACAAGTGTAAATTGACATGGCTCCCATGGCTGAAGGGATTCGAACCCGCATTGCCACAGTGAGGCACCTAATCACCAGCACACAAAGTCAGGGATCTAACCCACTCAGCCACCGAGGCTTCCACAAAAATGAAAGTCCAACAACTGGTAGTCTAGATCGTGCCCCTCAAGGCAGCATAATATCACTCACACTTTTCAGCATCAAAATCAATAGTCTAACTAAAATGTTAAATAATAGCGATGATGGTTCACTTTCCAGGGACGATACAACATTCCGTACGAATAAAGTAGAATGAATATGAATAAAATAGCTACAGCTCTGTCTTATAAAAGAATAAAAGAAATGGGACAATGAAAATGGCTTCAAATTTTCAAAGTCCAAAACAAACTGTATTCACTTTTATCGTTAATATAGACCTCACAAGGATACAGATTTATGTTTACATGGTACTCCTGTTAAGGTTGTAGAGGAGGCCAAATTATGTGGCCTTGTAATTGACTCATCTAACATTCTTATATCAAAAGGCAAAGTGCCCGAAGGCTCTCAACTTGTTGAGGAAGGGTAAGACAACCCTCCTTCACTTGTACAAAATGTTAATACGCTCCTGACTAGACTATGGTTCCAATGTCTAAGGTAGAGCCTGTACAGGCAATTTACAAAAAAAGTAGACATGATACACCACTTAAGGCTATGTCTTGGAGTTTTTACGACCTCTCTCATTGAGAGTTTGTGTGTGGAGGCTGATGAACCTTCACTGGAACAGCGCCACATTTAACCTTCTCTACAATACATCACTTAATTGCACTCAAATGAATCAAATCCAGCATACAACAGTGTTTTCCAACCTCAATAGGAAAACCTGTTTCCAAATCTGTCAAATCGAGTTCCACCAATTGGAATCAGAATGGGACCACAGCCAAAGTAGATCTTTTTATTTTATTACCCACGTGATGAAGATACGGGGGGTAAGATTCTAGATCCGTACGTCACACGTGTGTCGTTAAAGGCTGACCTTGTTTTATTCGTTTTGATTGGATAACTGTGACCTCTTTCACACCGGTAATACTTTTTTCATTCATAAAAAAACGCGAGACTTCATTCATTTTGATACTACAAGGCGGAACTGAAGCAATCTCAGAGCGAGAGATATTTACAAACCCTTATTAAACCAAGCAAGACCAAATTCGGTTTGCATTCTATATAAGATATGCATAGACTTCTTCATATGTTATAAAATCCATAAAATTTTACAATGTACGACTACAGATCAATAGATCGAGGGTCCCCATGAGCGTGACGCACCAGGCCACTTTCGCAACTTTCAATTTGCTTTAACGTGAAAGGATAAGCGTGGTGAAATGAAGTCCGTTTAAACTATCTGGACACATATTTAGACATATTTGGGATGATCCAGTTGTGTCATCAGTTTCCCTTTTGAGGCGTATTTTGTGGCACTGTTTCGTGAGTTGTTTGTTCACGACTGCACGACCAGGTCACTCAACGTGAACATCTCTGATATAAATCATTCGAAACCTCGTGTGTGTGCCTTATTTCTTATGATGTAGCCCCAAATGTCCTAGCCGTGAACAATAACATTTCCAATGTCTTACGTAAAGCGCTGTGAGTAGATCACTGTTGTCTTTTTCTATTCCGGTGGGGACCTTGCCCTTCGTTCGAAGCTGCCACTGACATGCAAGCAGACTTGAGTTTGTGATTTTCACGTCTTCAGTATAGGTTGGTACAGTTAACATGAATGTCTTTGGCCAACACTCTGATTTCCACCTTCCAAAATGGTACAGACATGATATAAATTCAGATCATGTAATGTAACGTCACACTGGCAATATTTCAGCAATATCGTGACGATATGGCTGAAATATTGCCAGTGTTCGTTACATTTTAACACAGTCACTCACTCAAAGTAACAAAATGAAGACAAACTTTCACTGTAAAAAGGTGGTTGCATTTACAATCTCTATCTATGACAGGGTTATAGAGATGTATGTCATATTTGCCAGCACAATGTTATGATTTGGTATGATAAATTCCACTAGATGCATTCGGCCTTTGCACATGACAGCATGTAGTACATATACACCACAACAACTTCACAGCCTGGAGTAGGTTTGTTGCCACATATCCTTAAAATTGTTCCACTTTGGCTGATTTAGAAAACATATGAAATAAAAACATTGAAAATAAAAGTGCTTTATAAACCAGCGTTTGCTATCAATTGCGCCGCAACAGGCAATGTTTAGTAAGCAAACATTCAAAACTCTCAACATCACTGGGCTTATGCAACGACATTCCGTTTGGAGATTATAGATCACTGAGATGAGCATATGCACACTCGATGACCCCTGAAGAGATAGGGTGTTTTGCCAGTGTGTCAGGCAATACAATACTACAAATTACCTCATAGGGTATTGTGACCTGTTTGAAAAGTTTGTGGTACTGTATTCTTAAGGTGGCCAAATTTTCTCGATAATCCAGTGATTGATATTGTGAGCAACGATCCACTCTGTCAGGTACAATGGCATGCCATGAACCAAGTCACCGAGCCTGATCACCCGATCCAATAAATTAGCTCTTACAACTAGTGTAGGTTGATGGGGACCAATTCCAATCTGGAGACTCCACACGAGTGGGTATGGTTTTACGCCACTTTTAGCAATATTCCAGTAATATCACTGGGAGGGACATTGTACCAATGAAAGGAATCGAACCCATCTCTATGGCATGAAGCTTCCACCACGAGGCTATCCCACCGCCCAAATTCCCACATGATAAACTTGTCATGGTTATTGTTCAACACGTTCAAGTGAAAATGTCCATACCTTTAAAATGACTTATCTTCCACTTAACTATGCTCACTGTAACAAAACCTCCCTGTCATTAAATTTGTTCTTGATTCTTCACATTTTCAAAAGTGAGTTTAGGCTGTCAATGTATCTAACTGATTGGTGAGTACAACGGATTGATGTGTCGGCATGGTATGAAATAAGAAAATTAGTCACATTACCATTCAGATTATCTCATTTAAGGAATAAAAGTAAAACATATTTCTAGATCATATACAAAAGTACGGATTAACATATGATAGATAGGCTACTTGTCCTATAAAAAAAAATCACAGATGTTCTTACATAATTATAGTAAATGTCATACGTGAGTAACCTACATGTGGTAAATTACTCCAATACCTGATCATTAATATTTACGTACTCCTCACCTGAATATGTCATTTAAGCTCACAGCATGGACTCAAATAAACTGTCATGCTGCAGAAATGACCGATCGTGTTCAGAGTCATTCGTAAAAAAACTCGTGTTTCTCAGGGACAAGTAATTTTACCTATAATTCCCTCTACGGTCGAGGGCGTCATTTTGAAACATGAATGTAAACATAAACAGAAGTTGTATGCCAAGTGGTACTTAGATACACTCACAAAGGCTGGCCTGGCTAATGTGAGAAGACCAACGGATGCCAAGCTGGAGAGTCACCCTTAAAGACATTGTTGTTTTGGACCATGTGGTAAACACTTTAAAAGACCCAAATACCAAATGGAACGTTCACGATTCTACTAACACAATGCAGCAGGGAAACATTTCTTTTCTTTCCTGGCAATATGGAAGGAAAAGGAGGTTTGATCAGGTGAGCGTGATCCGTAGGTGCTTTCAAAGTTTGTCAGCACCATACCCGAGCTCGTGGGTTTCACCTAAGAGGTAAACGTCCGAGACCTGCATCACGTCGGGCTTTCTTCCCACATTAAGCTGACACGACGTGATAAAACTGGACTACTGTTAAAAGCGGCTTTGAACCCAACTCACTCACTCATATTTGTGTCAATGTTACTTTGAATTCCATCAAAGGACATCATGTATGGATAATGTGCTGGATAGATCTTTAATTTTTTTTGGTTGAAATATTTGTCACTGATATTGAAGGTAAATTCAAAAGTGATAACTCCTGAAGGGTTGAAGTGTAAGGTCAAGGAAATAGTGAAAGTCATTCACAAAGCATTTCTTTTATTATCACTAAAATGACAATATTTTAGATATTTGTGAAGTAATATGAAGCATGTAATTATATATCATTTGAATACACATATATGAGCAGTGGTTACAAGTCACAGTGACCTAATTTCAATCAGTATCATAAGCCGTATTTTCTTTGTTATCTAACATTCTGCCTAGGGCCATCATAAGTGGTTTATTTTCTGGACAGCCCTTTCGAATTATCGCAACTGATGTTGGAGGTCAAATTGAGTCTCAATGTCTTTCAGTAAAAAATGTTCAGAGTAACTGAGGAAGAGCTCATTGCAGGGCATATTGTGTTTCAAACTTCAATGAAGCTGGTATTCTACATTTTCCTGTTTCCCTATCACCCTTTCAAAAATGTGCTTCTCCAAGATTCAGGGATGCTGGGCGTTTTTATGTTGATTTAGGAAATGTTGGTAGAGCAGTTCCCTTGATCTCTTGCCTTCATTCGTAAGAGACTTTAACCACTGAACTGCCCTCCCTTTAATCATTCATATGAGTCGAAAAACATTCGGAGCGTCCCGTGAGAAAGGCATGGAAACTTTGTATAGGCTTCAAATGTATCCAGCAACAATTCAGGATCATACGACCCATCGCCTCCTCATGCCAATGTTATCTTCTGGGGAGGAAATGTCAAAATCATCATCACTGAGTAGCGCTGTCCGTGTGATTTCTTTGGAGGCATGATGGTTAAGTAGGTCAATATAGTTGCATCGTGAATTAAACGCTCGTACACACTGGTACATATTGAAAAGTTTGCACCTCCACCATCTTGTGACGCTCTTGGGGCCGAACGTCGCCGTAGGGGATTATTCACGTGTAAACAAATAGGCATCGATCCGATTTGAATAGCGATCATTAGTTTTTAATCTCGGAGCGAATATTGTCAGATTATGCATAAACAATACTGGGGTTTTCTCCGTTTTCTAACAAACGTCAAAAAGCCGGACGTCATACTCCGGACAGAGGACACACTCTCTCATTTAAAGCTACCAGAAGGATGAGTACAACTGTTACAGTGCTACCAGTGATTTAGCTCAAATGTACCTATTGCATCTGCAATAAACCATGCGGAATAGAATGCAGTATTACACTACCACATGACTAAACATCCGTTAGCCTTAACCTTCCTTGACAAGGTCAATCCAGAACAAGGAATTGCTAGATATCGTCATCCTCTCAAAGTAAATTTAGATGTCAAATGTTTACTTCTTTCCGCAGCTTAGTCGTCGCTTAGAACGCTTCCAATGCAGGTATTCGTACGAAAACGACGGTATCGTGTTTGCAGTATGAGTCAGTTTGATGAAAGCCCAACTAAGACCAGTATTTCGCTTGTGTGTCAGGTTAATATGAAAGGAAATTTCAAATTGATACAGATACTGGACGTTTACCATTTTGACGACACCCACGACCACAGGTTTGGTGCTGACAAAACTGGCAAACCTAGAAATCTGATCAGGGAGAATCTAGGATTTTATCCAAAAGTCATAGGTGTCTTGCGAACGTCAACTCTGCAAAACGGATTGCGAATTCGCACCAACACCCACAGCTACCCTTTACACTTTTCCCTACCCAACTCAACCCAACCCCCACCAATACAAATAACTGTATGCCCGTGTTTTCCAAGCACATTACGTCGGTAAATGCCTTACATTACAGAATTGTCAAACAATTGGACCACAACTAAGATTCAAGGATCTGATATAATGATAATATCGTTGACTTGGAGCCCCTCGTTTGCCAATGAATTCTACATTCTGAGTGGAGTTTGGCCTGATTACGTCATCAAACTTTTCATGCTCAAAGGAAATTTACTGGAGGAACAAGTGCAATGGGATAACGTCCTCCTACCAACCAAAACAGTTCTTGCATGGAAAATAATTGACACGGGACCTTGTCTGACAAATGACAGTATGTCCTGCATATATGTTTTCAAAGTGAGTAACAGCATTGATGGACCTAAGATGCATTTGCGTTGTTACCGGGAAGTCAAGAGTCCACGTCACCTTGAGTTGGAAAAGGAAGGGGACATAACACAGTATGTATTACCATGATCTCGTTTAAGGAAGGGAATTTATAGATGTCAACTTCTTTATTATGACGAACACAACGTTTCGGAATATATGCTTACTCCTTAATTCTCTTCCTTATGTGTATCACGCTAAATACTGTTGAAGAGTAAGCATATACTCCGAAACGTTGTGTTCCTCATAATTAAAAAGTTGACATCCATAATGGTTCTTCCTTATGTGTATCACTTCTAAATGCCTTTCACAGACGTCATGCTTTTGTTTATGAGAGCTGTGGTCGATACACAAACAAAGCTAATGGATATACAATATTATGTCTCAGGTTGTACTGTAGAATAGTTAGATGCTTGCTTGGTGCATATTGTAGAATAGTAAGATGCACGCTTGGTGTATATTGTAGAATAGTAAGATGCTCGCTTGGTGTATTTTGTAGAATAGTAAGATGCTCTCTTGGTGTTAATTGAAGAATAGTAAGATGTTCGCTTTGTGTATTTTGTAGAATAGTTAGATGCTGGCTTGGTGTATATTGTAGAATAGTAAGATGCTCGCTTGATGTATATTGTTGAATAGTAAGGTGCTCGCTTGGTCTATATTGTAGAATAGTAAGATGCTCGCTTGGTGTTTATTGAAGAAAAGTAAGATGCTCGCTTTGTGTATATTGCATAATAGTAAGGTGCTCTCTTGGTGCATATTGTAGAATAGTAAGATGTTCGCTTGGTGTATTTTGTAGAATAATAAGATGCTCTCTTTTTGTGTTTATTGAAGAATAGTAAGATGTTCGCTTTATGTATATTGTAGAGTAGTAAGATGCTCGCTTTGTGTATATTGTAGAATAATTAGATACTCGCTTGGTGTATATTGTAGAATAGTAAGATGCTGGCTTTGTGTATATTGTAGAATAGGAAGATGCTCGCTTAATGTATATTGTTGAATGGTAAGATGCCCGCTTGGTCTATATTGTAGACAAGTAAGATGCTCGCTTGGTCTATATTGTAGAACAGTAAGATGCTTGCTTTGTGTTTATATAAAGGGGCACTGATCTAAAGCAATTTTTCGGGACTGGTTGTTGCCTTTCTTGTTTTTTTCCAGTGAGTACCCGGATGTATAACAGAAATCTAGACTAGTTCGCGACCTCTGCTGCGCCATTCGTAAGTGTATTAGTCACTTTTATGTAGTGATAAGGTCGTATGGTCACATTGATCAACAAAATAAAATACAGTTTTCGATATAATAAGGAAATGTAGGTATCTTTGTGGGTAGCATCGGTAATGGTGACGAAGTTTTGATAAGTCACTTGCTTGGTCATTTTGCGATTTTCGTTTACACTATTTTGACTTGCAACACAAAGTAAATATTTCACCTGAGCATTGCTTTTTTTTATAGTGTGTATATTTTGTTACTGTCAAAATGTGTAACATTTTCAAATTCATTAAACGACTAGATATTCAGTTATTTTACAAAGTTCAACATTTCTATGTTGTTTGGCTTCAAATCCTACATAATAATCTGTTGTGATGTTTTGAGGCCCTTTTGATCGTCTTAATCAATTTTGGTCAATCTGGACAGGTTTTTCAGTCAAAATGACTGAAATATTTACACATTATATAAATTGCCGGAGAGAATCACATTTTACAAATTGACGGTAATATATACACGCTTACAAAGGAAAAGACTTGTGAAAACAACGTCTATCGCGCGTTGAAGATTTTCCCAACCAAGACGTAGAGGAACAAGAACAAATCGGTCCAATGCTACAGCAAATGAAGGAAAACAAAATGCAAATACCATAATTACAACCTACCAAATTTATGTGTATAAATTTAAGGCAGCTTCCTTGTTCGATGAATGTATCCGTAAATATCCACACAAAGGAACAATATCCCACTCGTCTGCAGCTGTACAAAGAAACTTATTCGATGTCAGGTGTCTCTGTAACAATCAAATATTATAAAAGCTATATATCGTTTCGGGATATTATAACCCGTGTTCGTTTCTCAACTGATCACTTAAATTGTTTCAGGTGTTTCACATAGGTGTCAAGTCTCAAGGGTCGGCTGAGAAAGCCCACGTGACAACTATTTTCATAACGTCCACGGTTCCTAAAAAATCCATTGAGTGATAGATAACAATGAGCAATCAATCAACGTATTATCAGTTAACCCTTTGAACAAAGTATGTTGTTTTTACATCGGCACTTCACGCCATGATATGAGTGTATTCCCTTTGTTTTAGTAAACCTAGAACCTTGGTGTTTATTGAAGAATAGTAAGATGCTCGCTTGGTGTATATTGTAGAATAGTAAGATGTTCGCTTGGTGTATATTGTAGAATAGTAAGATGCTCGCTTGGTGTATAATGTAGAATAGTAAGATGTTAGCTTTGTGTATACTGTAGAGTAGTAATATGCTCGCTTTGTGTATATTGTAGAATAGTAAGATGCTTGCTTGGTGTATATTGTAGAATAGTAAGATGTTCGCTTGGTGTATATTGTAGAATAGTAAGATGCTCGCTTGGTGTATATTGTAGAATAGTAAGATATTAGCTTGGTGTATACTGTATGTCCCGAAATGAAATGTAAAGCATGAAACATTTAATTCCTTGCAACAAGGTTTCAGGGCTACACTCTGCCCATATATCTTCCATTGTTACTTATTGCTCCTTGATAAGGAGATGCAACATTGCATTCTTCGGCTGCTTTTCTCAAGGGCACAATAATGTGTCTAGAAGCAGTGACTCAAAAAATACTCTGTGGCTGATGACAATGCTAGGCTCCTCCGAGTATAACACTAACACAATGGGTTTAATGCACTCGTAAAAACTTGCCTATCCGTCCCGGTATAGACCACCACCTCCCTGTTAGTAGGAACTCAAGTTTCGCATATGTCCTCTGGTTGAAACATGTTAGGTCAAAATCTATTTTTTGACTTGGTGTGAAAAGTCATTATAAAAAAACAACCCAATATTGAGCAAATAACCAACATTTACCAATAAAGTCGAAAAGTAGCTTCTGCATAAGAACATTACATTTATAGCAACCAGGAAAGCAGTAGAAATTACACTTTAAGTTCAAGGGAACATTCTAAATGGACATTACAATTGTAGCACTCAAAATTACACCTACAACATCATAGAAAGAAGAAGACAGTACATATACAATTTATTTGAACGGTGGAAATTGATATTACACTTATAGCACTGAAACAATATAGCTACTGCCAGTGAAGATTATATCTAGAGTGCTCAGGAAAGCAGCAAGTTCCAGCCGACATTACAATTATAGGGCTTAGGGGACATTTTTAATGGAAGTTAAAAATATAGTGATCAACATTAAAATCGAAAGAGTTTATGAAAGAAGTATTACCGACAGTATTAACGAAGCAGCAACTGCTGGTGGACCTTACACCAAGAGTGCTCAAGGACGCAGCAACTGACAGTTGACATTACCCCTTCAGTTCTAGAAGGCAGCTACTGACACTGGGTATAACATCATTATTGCTCTAGACGCAGCAACTACCAATGGACATTATAATCTAGACTGCTTAAGAAAGCACACATTACAAGTCGAGTGCTTAGGAAGCAGCTACTGACAGTGGACATTAAACCTACAATTCTAGAAGGCAGCTGCTGACAGCGGACATTAAATCTACAGTTCAGGAAGGCAGCTGCTGACAGCGGACATTAAACCTACAGTTCTAGAAGGCAGCTGCTGACAGTGGACATTAAACCAAAAGTGATTAAGAAAGCTGCATCTGACAGTGGACGTCAAACCAAGAGTGTTCAGGGATGGAACAACTACCAATAGACATTATAATCTATAGGGCTTAGGAAGCAGCACCTGCCAGTGAGCATTACTTGTGGGGTCTTTTAAGAAAGCGGCAACTGACAGTGGACATTACACCAATAGTGTTCAAGGATGCAGTAACTATCAGAGGAAGTTACACGTATACTGCTCAAGAACGCAGCAAATACCAGGGTTCCTGATAGAACAAAACTTTTCCCATCAGTGTTTCTTCCCTAACATTTCGATTTATCACAATACCAGACGTATATCGGCAGGTAAACAACGCCAATGGACGAACACGTTCATGTTGCAGCATCGATATCAGTCAGTTATCCGTACTGATGACACCCTTTTTACTGGTTGTGTTTCTACGTTAATAACTTTTCACTAGATGGTTTCATGAACCCTGTCCTTATGATATAATGGGTAGGTTTCTCGGCATGATAACGCCAACGGATTAAAACGATATCCGTTGGTGTCTAATGCGGATAGAGATGCAAATATCAGTTTGGACTACTTTCAGTGTTAACAAACGTGGCGTCGCCTTTTGACAGTCGGCGATTGATTCCTAATAAACTATCGGTAGTCTAGAGTACCTACTGGGATAACTGCTTCCGTTACCAATAGAATAGTTCATAATACTAACTGTGACGTAGCCATGCTTTGGCAACTTAAAATATATAAACTATGAAACATTTTCCGTTGCGGGTAGCCTAGTGGTTAACGTGTTCGCTCGTCACGCAGAAGACCCGGGTTCGATTCCCGACATGGGTACAATGTGTGAAGCCCATTTCATGATATTTTATCTATGAATGTATGTTACAACCCTTAACGTAAAAATATTCTCAATGTATTGGTTTTTTTAACATTAAAGGTTGAAGTGATAGATAATATTCTTTTTACATTAACGGCTATCAATATGAAATAATAATTATCGAACTTTCATGAAACTTGCAGATTTAACTGATCGTTGCTTTGACCAGATGTGCAAACGACTTATCATTTTTAGATTCCCTCTCTACAACGGCCACCTGGCTGCTACATGCAGACTTTATAAAAGGGTTTGTGACTATTTTACAAGGGTTATTTTTCGATACTCAGCAATGTAACCTCGTCTCCGTTACTATCCTAATAACGGCAGAAAGGAGGACTCAGACCAAGAAGATCAGACAAAGTCGGAGATGGTGGTGGGATGTTGGAATGGTCCATTAAAAGAGTTTGAGAAATAAAATAATGGACATTTTGAAGCAGTATTACGGATATGACAGTTGAGCATACACCAGAACAATATGATATTACAAACGACAGGAATTCCAATGCAATGATGTTTTGTCAGTTATCCATGTATCGTGTCCACTCAAATACAGCCACTTAAAGTTATATATTGCCATGGAAGCAAGGTAGTAACGTAAATAAAGTCATATTGCATAGTGTCCCAAGATACACCTTTGAACTGAGATTTAACAAAATAGGCTAAATGACATGTCAGTAACGACCGATTAAGAAAACCTGTAAAACCTGTAAGTCCGTTGTCTTTGTTGAGAGGTTGTTGGAAAATGAAATGTGCAGTGCACTTACACAAGTTCCATGTTATATGTTTGTCCCGCGAAAACGCGCAAAATTGGAGGAAGAATATATTCTTTGACGAATAAATGGTCTTCACTTTGTTCAGATCTTGTAGGCCACGGTCCTTTTTGTACAAACGATATACAATTTAGGTGCAAACAGTGTAACATACAACACAGTCCTTTTGCATTTTTGTTTTGAAAAGGCAGTTTTAACATAATTGCAAGTTATCAAAGTTGGAGTATTTGAGTTCTTGCCATTTTGGCGGAGGGTCGGGTCTTGTGATGACAGTAGTGTATTAAACTTCAGAATATTTGGCAATGTGTGAAGCCCATTTCTGGTGTTCCCTGCCGTGATATTGCTGGAATATTGCTTAGAGCGGCGTAAAACCATACTCACTCACTCACTTTTAATATTTGGAAAGATGTAAAATTCAGATTTTATGTAACTTTGCCTCAGATGGCTATAACCTTAACAAATTAACAAAAAGCAATATTTATTTTCGATATGGTATAGGTTACAAACTTTACATTTTTTAAAGTAATAATGGATTGTCGTCCACGTTCAATTTCTAAATTGTGAAAACGAGTCAATGTGGTCCTGAATTTATTTACAGTTATACCACTCAAATAGTTCTCACATGAAGTGAGTGTTTTACACTATGCATGATAAGACAGTTTGGGGCTTTCAGGTAGATCACTATGTCAAACCTGAGAAAAGTTATCTTTTAACCGCTGACGTAACATATTTCAAAAAACAGTTTTATTACCCCATATTACACCAAATCACTGAGTCCTAATTTGAAAATGACAGTTTTAAGTTTCGTCACCCAATTTACATGTTCTTGTTTATCGTACAACCGCTACATATTGAATTTTTTTGGGGGTAAACAAGATTCTTGTATATTGAAAAGGATGCGTGAAGATCTGGGGTATAATAGGTCTTCAGCAACACATGCTTGCCGAAAAAGGCGACTATGCTTGTCGTAAAAGGCAACTATCGGGATCGGGTGGTCAGGTTCGCTGACATGGTTGATGAATGTCATCGTATCCCAAATGCGTGGATCGATGTTCATGATGTCAATCACTGGATTGTCTGGGCCAGACTCGATTATTTACAGATCGCCGTCATATAGCTGGAATATTGCTGAATGCGGCGTTAAACAACAAACAAACAAGCAAATCAAAGTACAGTGATAGAATCAGATGGGTTAAGTCTGCTATATTCCTTGCAATGTAAGATATACTTTTGCCTGTTGACACGCTATAACAGCCCTGGCCACCCCGTTATTACCCTGAGGCTGAGTTAACCTTCGACCTTGACTGCAGCACCCGCTCCCGGTCCACCGCTGACGGTGTTCCACTTGAGTCGCGGTCTGATGCTTATCAGCTTCCAAAGTAGTAGCTGGCATGTCCTCAATAACGAGCCTGCCACTCTTATAAAAGCACCTCTTGTTCTCAGATCCGAGCAAAGTCATTTTCTCCCGTTGTCGCTTTTTACGAATAATTACAAGAAACCGAGCAAAAACAATAAAAAATGTGAAAATAGCAAAAAGTACCCTATATATATACAATCAAATTTTGTTTTTAAGAATCTTTTACAATAAGGGGCGATATGTACGATATTAACCCTTAATGTAAAACAAAATTACATCACGGGTTGTATTTTTTACATTAAGGGTAATTTTTACTTTAAGAGTAACTTTTACATTAAGGGTTGTAACAATTGTACAACTGAAGGCACTTCCTAACGTTATGACGAGACAGGCAAACTCCAAACAAACGTGACGTCTCATAAACTAGGTAAGGAGTAGCTTCCCTTAGTTTGATAAAGGGCAGTTACACTCCCGAACAGACCGATGGGTTGCCTCGAAAGGCAAGTGGTAACAATCTGTGTAGGCAATAGTTGGTTTGCCTGTGTATAGTTACGCCACTGTATAAGAAACAGGTTTCTGTTGGAACTATAATTACTGACACATCACTTACCTTCTGACGTAATATGTATTAATACGCACATTCCTGGGTAACTTGCAATCTTTAGGTAATGTTTCTGAGAGATGGGAAGAGGTTCTTCGAGCACAGAATAGAGGAATATCATCATATGATAAAAAGGGTAATCGCGTGTGTGTGTGTGTGAGTGTGTGTGTGTGTGTGTGTTGGGGATGACAAATATTCTGTAATAGGAATATACACGTTGTATACACGTTGTATCACTATAATAAATCAATAACTTCTATTAGAATCGTCATAAACCAGTCATGTTTAATGTGTACACAAAGAGCACAGCTATTTTTGTATACATCACTCTTTCACTCATTCTCCACTCACAATCACCAACCCACGCATGCACACCTTTTAAAGAGATTATCGTGACATAGAAATAAATGGTTGACTTTTCACTGTATTTCATAGCGTGCATGTCTCTCTCTTTTTTACAGGAATTTCCTAGGCAGAGTGGGTGGATGTGTATTTTCCTGCAGTAGGAAGTTTGGAATGACTATATATTTCTATAAAGCTTGGGAAAGCGGAGTAAAAAGGTACCACATTCATGCTGGAAAAGATGATTTTACGTTGACTGAATTTGAGAATGTAAACGGAATGTCGTACATCAAGCTCATTAAATCTTATTATGATGGTTCATTTGCCTTTGCCATATCTGATTATGTTTTATACTTAATCAGGTATTTAGATGGCAAGGAGCAAACGGTATTGAACGTCCGAAATACATTTTATGGAAATGTTGCACTTGTATGGACCAACAAATCCATTTTGGTTTTTGAACTTCGTGGTTTGAGACGTAAAGCGTTTAGCATAAGGTGCCTTAAATTCTAATTAATTTCGTTAAACCACTGTAGCTGGAGTTTAGCGTAACAAAATTGTCACAGAAATTTCCTCCAAATATACTTTTGTCATAGATAAAAGAAGAAAATACTGTCTGCGACCAAAAATATTATTGTTACAAGCTGTTAATATTTATTTATCCTCCGCCAGATTACTTCTCAATGACCTAAATTAGTCCAATATATGGTGTTGCATCTTGTCAATCCTAAACGCATGTGAATCGAGGGTTGTGATCACCATTCCAATGCATCCCATACAGCATACAATGTATCACGTACACGATACAGCATATAACATAGAGAATATAGTATATCACATACTCAATACAGTGTATCACATAGAGAATATAGTATGTCACATACTCGATACAGTGTCTCACGTACACAATACAGCATATAACATAGAGAATATAGTATATCACGTACACGATACAGTGTATCACGTACACAATACAGTGTATCACGTACACGATACAGTGTATCACGTACACAATACAGCATATAACGTCGAGTATATAGTATATCACGTACACAATACAGCATATAACATAGAGAATATAGTATATCACATACTCAATACAGTGTATCACATAGAGAATATAGTATATCACATACTCGATACAGTGTCTCACATAGAGAATATAGTATATCACATACTCAATACAGTGTCTCACATAGAGAATATAGTATATCACATACTCAATACAGTGTATCACATAGAGAATATAGTATATCACATACTCGATACAGTGTCTCACATAGAGAATATAGTATATCACATACTCAATACAGTGTCTCACATAGAGAATATAGTATATCACATACTCAATACAGTGTATCACATAGAGAATATAGTATATCACATACTCGATACAGTGTCTCACATAGAGAATATAGTATATCACATACTCAATACAGTGTCTCACATAGAGAATATAGTATATCACATACTCAATACAGTGTATCACATAGAGAATATAGTATATCACATACTCGATACAGTGTCTCACATAGAGAATATAGTATATCACATACTCAAAACAGTGTATCACATAGAGAATATAGTATATCACATACTCGATACAGTGTATCACATAGAGAATATAGTATATCACATACTCGATACAGTGTATCACGTACACAATACAGCATATGATGTTGAGTATATAGTATATCACGTACACGATGCAGTGTATCACGTACACAATACAGCATATAACGTCGAGTATATAGTATATCACGTACACGATACAGTGTATCACGTACACAATACAGCACATAACATAGAGAATATAGTATATCACGTACACGATACAGTGTATCACGTACACAATACAGTATATCACATACACGATACAGTATATCACGTACACAATACAGTATATCACATACACGATACAGTATATCACGTACACGATACAGTATATCACGTACACAATACAGCACATAACATAGAGAATATAGTATATCACGTACACGATACAGTGTATCACGTACATAATACAGGATATAACGTCGAATGTATAGTATATCACGTACACGATACAGTGTATCACGTACACAAAAAAAGCATATAACATCAAATAAATAGTATATCACGTACTCGATACAGTAAATCAAGAGCACAATACAGTATATCATGAACAGAATTCAGTATATCACATACACGATACATTATATCACGTACACAATACAGTGTATCACGTACACAATACAGTGTATCACGTACACAATACAGCATATAACAGAGAATATAGTATATCACATACTCAATACAATGTAACACGTACACAATTCAGCATATAACGTCGAGTATATAGTATATCATGTACTCAATACAGTGCATCACGTACACAATACAGCATATAACGTCGAGTATATAGTATATCATGTACTCAATACAGTGCATCACGTACACAATACAGCATATAACGTCGAGTATATAGTATATCACATGCTCAATAAAGTGTATCACGTACACAATACAGCATATAACATAGAGAATATAGTATATCACGTACACATACAGTGTATCACGTACACAATACAGCATATTAACATCGAGTATATAGTATATCACGTACACGATACAGTATATCACGTATACAATACAGCATGTAATGTAGAGCATATAGTATATCACATACTCGATATATTATATCGGGAGCACAATACGGGATATGGGAAAAGTTCATGAAGATTTTATCTCAAGTAATGATTTAAGCCACTTCAATGATGGTAATAACAAATATCTGCATCCTGCCACTGACACATACTCTGCCCTTGACCTTTTACTGACAGATTCAAATATTTCAAATGAATTTAAATGGTCGGTTCATAGGGACCATTTTCCAACTATAAATCCATATCACCAACAACCTTCAACAAGTTTGGACTTTTTTTGTTTTTCAACCAAACTAAAACCCGACGGTTTTAGGAATGTTCTTGATCATGTACAACTTTTTTTCAGATACATTATTATACGTATACCATGGTTCAATAATGATTGTAAACAAGCTAGAAAAAAATATGAAGAAATCTAAGAAATATTCCAGTCGACATCCCACTGTCCACAACTTGGATATCATTAAAATTACGAACACTAAAGCTAGACGTACATTTAAACCAAAATATACGTTAACCCTTGAGGAACTATATTTCTAAAATCAATTCCAGCAAACCCATGTCCACGGTGTGAAACATGATTAAAAAATTAAAGGGCAAAGGAACTAAATCAGGAGTTCACCATCTTAAAGATGGTAATACACTATTAACCACAAAATCTGAAATTGCCAACAAACTTGTTGAAACTTTGGCAAACCATTCCTCATCATCAAATTATAGCCCTCAACTCAAGAGGTATCAAGAAACAGCAGGAAAAGAATAACGTCAATTTTAACTCTGATAATTGGTGAGGACTATAATGAAACATTTTCACTCCACGAATTACATGCTGCCCTGGGGCAAGCTCGTGACACTGCAGCAGCAGCCGACAGCATCCACTATCAGCTCCTGAAACACTTGCCCAATTCATATTTTGAAATGTTACTGAATATATTTGATGTAATATGAATAACTGGAAATGTTCCTCCTTTGTGGCACAATGCTATTATCATTCCTATTCCAAAGCCTGGGCGGGATCATACAGATCCATCCAAAAACAGAAGTACCTCTGACCATTTGGTGCTTCATAATTAATAGTCTCATCAACAGCGTTGATGAATCACTTTTTGTGGACGATTTCAACATTTCTTGTCATGGTTGGAATATGAATACAATAGGGAGAGTGAGTGACTGGGTATGGTTGAACACCGCTTTTAGCAATATTCCAACAATAACACAGCGGTGGGCACCAGAAACGGGCTTCACACATTGTACCCATGTTGGCAATCGAATTCGGGTCTTCGGCTGGACGAGAGAACGCTTTAACCTCTAGGCTACCCGACCGCCCCATGCTAGAAAGACAATTGAAATTGCAAAGCTGCTAGTGCCACCATCATTGGGTTCAGAAGTGTTCCTCAATAATCCCAGATTATCATTCAATTTTTACTGCTGAGGCCAATGCTATCTTAACATCTTCGACCTATATTCAACAACAAAACCAATCTAAAAATTTCATCATCATCTCTGATTCGTTGTCTTGCCTTCATGCACTTAAAAGTGTCTGGTGATGTCACCCTATTATCCTTGACATTTTAGAACTCTGTAATGATCTTCCTACTGGCCAATGTGACATCGTCTTTTGCTGGTTGCCAAGTCATGTAGGCATAATAGGTAACTCAAAGGCCGATGCTGCAGCTAAAGCAGCACTTGACAAACCGTTATCTCCACTACGGATCCCGTATATCGATTTCAAACCAACTATTAAAAGTTTACTCGGGATCTCATGCAAAAGAGGTGGGACACCCAGGTAGGAAGCAATACAGTTCACGAATTGAAACCAATAATCGGTCATACCTACTTGGGTTGTCAGTCAAGACATGACGAGGTCGTTTTACGACAATATCGTATTGACCACAGTCGGTTTACCCACGAATATCTGCTTAAGACAGATGAGGACAAAGCTGCTAAGTGTATCCCTGGTGATGAAAGGTTATTGCTTGACTGTGTGAATTTTGCAATCGCAGTGGATTCACATTATCAGACTGTAAATCTGAAAGATATCTTTTCTGAAAGAAATTGGTCTGTTTAATACATTCTTTGTATGTCAATAATAAATGTTTGTTTTTAAATTTAGTGTGACGCTATTATGAACAGACATTATTGGAGGCTCTGTCCAGGTTAGCGTACCATAAAAAAAACATTGACGCCCTGTGTGACACGTAATCTTATCATAAGATGTAACTATCATCAACCAATGTTTTTCAGCCAACTCATTGCTGAGTATTTCTTAATATTGTCTAATATTATGCCCAACCAGTAGCTAGAGTGATGACGTAAATCCTGCTGGGGTATCATGCAGGAAGCCGAGGTACTGAAAGTCCCCAAGATCCCCAGCAAGGTGGCCCAGCTTTGGTTACTGGTGACCTATAGCCCGTGTTTTTAAAATGTATACATGATATTGTTATGCTCAAATAAGTTCAATAAATTATTTTTTTAAATATATTTTCGCATAAATGTCTCAATTGTTAACATATTAACTTGGTCTCGTCGCTATATGGCTGAAATAATACCTATGCGACGTTATATTTTAACTCAATCACTCGCTACTGTCGTGCAGGTATCTCCAAAGAAAAAAATCATTTATATAGTGACATTCTTTTTTAAAAAAAATACCAGTTTGTTGTTTTATTGTTTAGAAAATCTCGTTGCAAATACTCTCTGTGCATGGAACAAATATAGGAACGAATGCTGTTTGTGATCCATTTGGCATTCCATACAGCCAGATCTTATCACAAGTTCTTTCTCATGTTCATCTCAGCCTCTTCAGCACCTACCTCAATACCTCGACCGACATTCTGTACCCACCATCATGTATTACATGTGTCTGCTAGTTATAATTGGGAGTCCCATATGTAAGGTATGTCCTTCAAATATTTAATCAACCAAGATCCACAATATTTGGATCACTCGTAAGTTTGTGTATTAGTTATTTACATGAGCACGAAGGAAAGGTGATAGGAATGTTAGAGGTAGGTAGGGAGATAGTTTGTTGTGTATGTTTTGTAAAGGTTTAATGTTTGTACATCCGTTATATTGAATGGTCATTCTCTAATACTATTATGGTGATAGTGTGTGTAATGCATGTATATTGTATTTACCATGGCGTTAATACATATATAGATATAGTTAAACTCTGCCGCTATATAATAAAGTGTTAATATTTGAGACTTGAGAGTAAGCTTGAAAAAAAATATAGTTTTGGGGCGAAAAAGAAACGTTTAATTTTAATCAGATTATATGCTTTATGTTCATAATGCTTCCTGATTGTGACAAGGTTCCTGACTGATGGACCGCCACTGTTGTATTTCATTGCTTATCCTAAATGTATATTAAATATTATTTTAGCATTTTATGTGCAACATGAGACAAAAGGCAATATGTATCCACTAGAAAATGTACGCTATATCTTTTTTTTCACGTTTTAAGCAATATTAATTTCTCCCTTTTTTTCCTGACATTTTCTGCTGTAACTATATAACCATTTCGGCAACATGTATGTACAACATATTCTTAAAATACCAACGCTGCAAAGTATAATTGTCATATAACTTACGTTAATTAAAATATTTATCCGTATTGCAATTGCAAGTAAAATGTGTTCAGATTAACTGTCGATAAGCCACATGGGGTGAGTGATGGTCCGATCAGAGATCCGCGCTTGTGTCTCCCGGATATACATCCCCTCTGAGAGATACTCCAGAAAGGTATATCAGTTCGAATTGCAGCGTCGGCGCAATCGTCCCTACCGTTTCAAGATCACCTGGTTTATACATGTATCATTGGAGAATGTAATACCTTCTGTGTATTTAGAGCTGGTCAATCTGTGTATTAGAGCTGACAAGTTGGTATTATTGTACTTTACGCAAGCTGTGTGAGTCCAGCTGATAATTGTCTGGCTTGTAAACGCCGTTGCCTAGCAGGGGTTGCATTGCCTGTGCGGCGTCGGGCAATAAATACTTACTGTTTATACAAATTGTGTACTTGGCAGGTACTGCCGGTAGGGAAGGACATGCCTACCTTTTCTTCGATCACCTGGTGTCATCACTGGTTGTCAGTGCTCCTTTCATTTTCACAGCTAGTTTGACCTTTATCCCAAAATGTGACCTGTTTCGGCGGATAACATAAACTTGTTATTATCTTGCATTGACATTTTATATTTATGTTCACCCTTAATACTCGTAAGACAATTTGTTTCTGGTTATTTTCAAGTGTATGATCTGAGTCCTCTTATTTGCGTATTGCTTAATTACCTTGTTGAAAGGGCACTAGCTCGATTGTTATGGTCTTGTGTTAATAAAACCTTAAACTATCAGTTGGTCTATCATTATCAGTGTGCTTTAATGCAATTATTCTGTCTAGTTATTTATTTTACGTAGTCTAGTGTTTATGCACGCCAGGTCTTAAAATATTTTGACACTTGTGTTGGAGCTTTATTCCTGCTTAGGTGGCGGCATTTATATAATCTCTAACTAAGATACCGTTGCCATTTGTTATGCTCATCACAATACCACTACAGATCGAAGTGTACTGCTTATAATACAACTTGTTCATTCATTTGGAAAACAATCTAAAAATGTTATAACTAAACATTTTAACACACCTTCAAACAGTAGTGGAAACACTGTTGAAATATATGTTTATTAGGTTGTAATCACAATCATAAAACATGCAATAATCTGCCAATTATCATGTGAGATGAAACCAATAACAAATAATAGAAGATGATGTGTAAATATATGTTTGATGTATTTCATTGTATATATCACAACTGTATATATGTATGTGAATGTACTCACTTGTATTGAGTTTCTGAAAAAATGGTCCACAGTAAATTATTGTACATCACACAAATTCTTATCCCACGTAATTATTGCTTAGCTATCAGACAATTCATTTATCGATATACTTATACTTATTGTCCACTGTACTCCATTCACAACGTTTATTAAGGACGTGAGGATGAGTCGTATATACAGTATGGATCTCGACCCTTTGTAGAGGCACATTCTTTAAAGGTCATGAGTAAGATCATCCTGTTTGGCAACTGCACTAGATGCAACGGAGATGTTGACGAGGTACTAAATGTTCTGGTCGTATTACCATATTAGATATATGGAAAGCAACCTTAGAATGTATATGCAGGTACATTTACGCCAGCGAGTTATGGGCACATGAAGCTGATATTGGAAATCAGAACGCCTTGTTGTGAAGAATAAATGTTGTGAACGTTCAAGAGGACTTGCGTTGTCATTATCGAAGTATCCGGTACTGTGCCAACTTCTACTTGGGCCATGAGCCTGTGGGTTTCATCAAAGAGGTAAACATTATCACATATCTGCATGTTTTCAGGTCTTTCCTGGCAAACCAAGCTGACAAGCAATACTAAACTGAAATACTGTTCAAACCAGTGTTAAACCCAACTCACATGAGCTCAGTCACAAAACGAACGTGAAAGATGCGTTTTCCGACTCCAACCTCAGATTGTTTCTTCGTTCCTGTTTGTTTTGAATAAGGATCATATCTAGCAAAGAGTCTTGAGTAGACAAGGATTCGGTTGAAGGAATGATAGGACTGTAGCATAGGCATCTGTTTGTGATCAGTAGTGGTAGGTGCTAGAGCAAATGTAAACATATTCTGCATTGCCAATAGACATGGCAGCTAGATGCAAAGCTTAATGTTATTAAATCGTCATCGTGGGATTAGAGAGTGTGAGTAGGTGAGTGTGTTGCTCTATATTGCACTAACATCACGGCATGTCAGCTTTTTAGGGAAGGTTCTAAGTTATGTAGACCTTAGACATTTAGCAAGTTGATGAAACCCAGGAGCACAGGTATGGTACTGACAAACCAAGAAACATAAACTGGGCTACGAACAAACGGCTTTTCATTTCTGGCATCTTCAGATTACTCCACACATGACATTCTCCAGATTTTGGCAGTTCATGCAAACGCAAGTCACTTGTTCACCAAATATAACATGGCCACATGTAGTACAAGTCGAAGCAAGAACTGTTTATGTATTAGCTTTAGAAGGTCTGGGATGCTGTCACCCTGGCGAAACAACTTTTTGAGGAAGAGCCATGACGTACAGTACATGCATGTGATATAGGTGACGAAATAATACAAATTCAGGAAGTAAAACTTGTTGACACTATTGATGACAATATGTGCAATCAAATACTGGAGTATGTATAACCAGAAGATCATGATGAAGACTTTGGCTATGATTATGTCAACATTTGTGTTATTTCTCTGTTATGTTTAGTCAGCAGGGTTACATAGGCCAGGGTTACGTAGAACTACATCTAAACTTTGATAATGCTACACGAAACTGGAGTTTCCTATCTCCAGCCGACATGAATCTCACGATCAACAACAAGCCGTCCATTCCTGATGTATCCTGTGTACTTCTCTGTCGGAAGTATGACAACACGTTCCTTTGTTTCCTGGTCAAGTCACTAGATATTCCAAAAAGTTTAAACTTCAGTTGATCGCGGCACTGGAAACATCTTATTTTACTGTTGGTTTTGTGAAATCGGATATATATCAATCGGGGTCTTTTTCCAGGGTGCGTTGGAGAGCCAATCCTATGTGCTTCTGATATATATTCCTCCACTGAGAACTGTTCCTCTGAGTGACTATTTAGAACGCCAAGTATCAGTGTTTTACAGTCAACTTCCCCCTCGCGATCTCCAGTGTACTCACTCACTTCATGAAGAATGCCATTATTCTTACGGCTGTATTGTTCTAATTGTTCAATATTTTTTTGTAGATAATTCCCTTCGAGCCAGACTGCCCTTTACCGCGATCTCCATTGCCAAGCCTCTCTGTAATTGCATCAAGATCCAAACGAAGTATGTGATGCTGATTCCTAACGTCCTCGATATTTATTTCTCTTACAACTTCAGTCAGCTGACCGCCTCCGTGGTCTTGTGGTAGAGCGTCCGCCCGGAGAGCGGAAGGTCCGGGGTTCGATCCCAGGCCGCGTCATACAAAAGACTTGTTCTTACCCTGTCTGGCGCTCGGCATTAAGGGGCTAAAACAAGGACTGGTCGGCTCGGAGTCAGTATACTGTGTCTGAGTGGGGTATTCATGTTAAACTGCGGCATGGTATCTCAGTGATCTAGCACTATAAATTGGCATCAGTCCGGACTAGTACAAGCAGCCACACACACACATACACGTGCATGCACGTCGTTATATAAGTGCAATAATCTTGGACGCGACGTTAAACCCCATTTCACCTCACCTCACCTCAGTCAGCTTCCTATAATCTTAATATATCTGATTTCCCGAGACAGGTCACGCTTCCCTGACCGAAGCCCTCGTAAAATGTCTTCCTTTATACTTATAAATCGTCCATCTCGCTTTGCTGTGTGGACTGTGGACTGTGTATATTCGTGCATTAAATTTCTGTCCTTTCTGTCATTTGATTTATTAACTGCAAATAAGCATACATGTAAATCTATGGGAGAGGACGTTCTAAGTTGTGATAACGTGTGCCCAAGCCTTTTCATGAGAATAAAATATGTTTAAACTAAAAAAGAGTGAGGGCCAAACTGTATAAACGTCGGAGCATACTCCAATGAATGCTCGTGAACGTCAGTTTTGCGGTCATGGAAAAGCCATATATCGAGTAAACTTAAATTTTTTTTTTAAAAATGGTTCCTTAAAGAATTACTGAACTGAAGTGAACGTTGTTTATCTAACTATGTAAAGCTAGCCTCAACAAATTGATCGATTGTTTGTCAAACGAATGTCTTTCAATTATTGTTTTTCAACAAGTGTCACCTGTCTGTGTAAAGATTCCAAACTGCCTTCTCTAACTATCAAAAACTGTTATGTTTTCAGTGCATTTATTCTTTTACAAAACTTTTCCCTTTGTATATCCCCGATGAAGTCATCCTCCGCTCGACTGTTGATAATGACAAGCCGAGCTCCGAAAAACTTACAGACTGACTGCAAAATGAATGGTATCGGAAAGAGCAGTAGTGCATAAACCACCAATTGGGATGCTGATATGCTAAACTGTCCATCTTTATCTGTTGTAGATATCACTTCTAAAAATTGTGTGTTTTTTTTAAAAAAAGAAACAATTAACTAACTTTTTAAACCAATTAGCTTATGTAAGATACCAAAATATAACTAAGGCATACAGAGTACTTGACATTATTTAAGGCAATTTCCAAACCACAGTATGATAAACAGGCATATACAATCAACATTACCCTGCTTTGTCTGTTCTGATCCCTGACAGATCTATAGGATGCCGTTGTTGCACTGTCACCTCCAATGTGTGTACGCGCTTGCGTGCGGCATTGCCCCCTTTTTCTCTCCTTTGAAAATTGATAAGTTGAGCATCTGTTGTATATAACTCACGAATGTTTATTGCTCAAATATGTGGCAATCTATGTGAAAACACATCCTAGTACATGTTTCTGTGTGTTGCTGTGATCAAATTTGATGGAATAAGGTTTGATTGATTGTTAATCTAGACAACACTATGATACCACTTCCAATGCCGTTATTGTTCCTTTGTCAATCCCCTTTATACTGATTATAACTTTCTACATTACTCCTAGAGCGTTAATGCATAGTATGCCAATATATTCATATATTGCACTCCCTTGCAGATACCCGGCCGTTGAAAGGAATCGTTGGGGCTGTGAACCATGCTCTCTGTGACTTGGGTCTAGGATGTTTATTTTTGTCTCATCGGAGATACAGGTTATAGGCACATACATTATTATAAAAGTACACTATAAAGTATCTCTGCCACCCACGATGTGGGTTATAAGAGACCATACATAATACATAGTAAAACAAATTGAGTAAAAACATATAAAAAGCAATATAAATATATATGGTGTTATTGGTAGTGAGATTTTCTTAGGACAGCCATTTTGTAGCACATACTACCTAGTGTTGAAATAATATTATAATCATTTAAAATATATACAAGCTCAGTATAGTTATTTAAGTTGCCATTTGTGGGGTTAAATACTTGTGGAAGGTGGGTAACACGGATATCGTCATAAAGTGAGCAGTGGAGGAGAAAGTGAGTTTCATCTTCTACACATCCAGGGCAATATTTACAAAAACGTTGGTTAACTGGCACAGGGGTAATTAGAATAACGTCCCAATTCAATCTCGAGCTTCATTGAACCGCATCTTAAAGATGATAAAACCGACCTTTTATAACGAGGAAGGAGGGCATAAGGCTCTGTATCAATAGCTGTTTTAAATGTTCTACACATATCTTGACAGGGGCTTGTCACGGATGGGCTGACACTACGCGGACGTGTCTTTTTTCTGTTAATAACGTCCCCATTAGTGTCATATGGTGTTCTTGTGCACGTTAATTGATATGTGACACACTGCAAGCGTTCTCATGGATCGCCATCTGACATTTTCTTTTGGGCATCACATTATGAAATATCATCACAGCGATCAAAAATGATGTTTTTCTAAGCTCACGATTGGCACGTCTGCATCCCGAAAAGATTTAACAACAGTTTAAACCAATGCCTAAATGGTACATTATCGGACGCTAAACACTGCTATGAAATAGGATCTTGCTGCATGTTGTACATAATTTCAAAGGTGATCTTGAACCTTATTATCAACTGTACGTTGATACAATGATGAGACACGTTAGTGTATTCCAAACGTGTGGTATTAAAAACCTTGAATATATCTCATGGAAAACATGGTGGACACGTGTAACCAACCACATGGCTGAATGCTGATTGTAGGGAATTGCCTAAACGTCGGGCCAAGAAAAGTCGGGCCGGGCCGGGCCGGGCCGGGCCGGGCCGGGCCGGGCCAGTGGGTAATAGTCAAATGGATTGCAGAATAATAAAATGAAACGTGCATATCTAGATCTCAAATGTCCACAAACGTATACTTTTGCTTATTTAATTGAGTGTGAATCAAAATGCATCTTCAACGATGTAATAAACTGATAATTATGCCTACATACCGAGAGTCCTCGTTGAAAAGTCAGTGTCTTGGCTGTGTTTTCTTTGATGAGACCATTCAAATTCGTTGCAAATGTTTGAATCTGTGACTGACAGATCATGTACAGAATAAGTTCCCTTTGCGGGATGTAAATATGTGGCGGAACCGTCATTAAAGATGCATAACTTATTATTTGAAATGAAGCCTTCAAAATGTTTCCCTTTAGCATCGGCATCGGCACTTCCCCATTGAGGATTATGCCCATTTAGATCTCCCGTGAGGATACAGGGTTTAGGGGGCTGGTCAAACACATTTTGAAGATCAGACTCCTGAAGGGAGGAAGATGGGGAAATGTACAAGGAGAAAAGTGTAAATGTTATGTCCAAAGAAAGTCGAACTGCAAAAACTTGAAGGTTGCTTTTAAGAGAGACAGGGCTATGGATGACACCCTGCCTCACGAACAGAGAAGCACCACCAGTGGCTTTATCGCCTGGATGATAAGAATTGTACTGACGAAAATCAAATTTATCTGTATTTTTCAGATATGTCTCTTGTAAACTAAAAGCTGATGATTGTAAACCTTGTGATAATAATTGTAGGTCGCTAAAATTGTTCCTAAGTCCGCTGCAATTCCATTTTATCAAATTAAGAGACCTGCTCATTGAGGTTCAACCAGGGAACAAATGCGTGTGGAAGCGCCACTCTCAAGTTTGGCACAAAGCTGAGACTAACAGAAGCCAGAGCAGGAGAAGCAGCTGGCAGCTGAATATGAGAGACTTGAAGCAAGTTTTGAAATTGATGGAACTAATTTCTTTGCTTCAAAGTAGAAAATGTTATTTGTACACTTGTAATTAATGATTTAGGATGTTCAAAATAAGGACACACTTCAGATGATGCCAAATGGTCGCCACTGCAGTTGGCACATTGATGCCATTTGTACAATCGTAGCTGTCATTAGCTCCACTACAGCGTGAGCAATTTGCCTGTATAGTGGAAGACCTGGCACCATGTCCAAACTTTTGACAGATATATTCCTGGAGTAGATTTGGTACATATATCTCCACTTCGATGTTACAGTAACCAGCTTTGATGGATTTCGGGAAGGTAGTCATTCCGAAAGTGAAAAGATAAGTGTTTGTATTTATAATGTTTGAATCCGGCTTTCTTGTAAAGCGTTTTACAGAAGTTATTCCTTGGTCTTTCAACTCGGCAACAATTTCTTCTTCTGACATAACATAAAGACAATGTGACCAGTCTCTCGCGATACCTCTACAAGTATTCAGTGTCTTGTGTACCGAGACAACAACCTGAGTGAAAGGGGAGACTTCTTCATCAGATGAAGAAGAAAGGTGTTTGCTTGAGCCATGGTATGATAAGAACGTTCAGCAACCTAGCTCCCCAGCCGCCAGACTGCAACACCAGGGCTACAAGGATTGCTGACAGGCTTAACATCTTTGGTCATGTGGACAAGGAATCTGACCTCGTATCAGACGGTCCGATCAGACATTTTATGTCCGTTACACATGCTTTCTATGTGTCGTCCTTAATTGATGAATTCATAAGGTACACGCGGATAGGTCTCATTTCTTGCATAGAAGTTTAGCACATAGACAATGGTCTCATATATTTGAAGTCAATTCCAAGAAACTAGGCAATTAAATACTGGTAAAAGTGAAAATAAATCACAAGTGTGTAAAAAATTTTTTTTCCAAAATGTGAAATTATTCACGTGATTTTACGACGGCTTCTTCGAATGAGAAAGGTATTTGTGACATGCTGGCATTATTAAAAAAAAACTATTCTTAAAAAAAGGGGATATTTGGAATTTGTCAAAAAATGATAAGATATAATGGTTGTATAATGACACTGAACGAATTGGGAGCACATTACATCCGGTAGCGAAGTACATGTTTGGCAGGAGATAAGCGGAAACGATCTTGACGGATAATAGCAGTAAGATGCAAAATTTCAAATCAAAGTATAATTGAAATTTATCCTCTATCTAATCGAAGAGAAACACGACATAAGTCGCATATTGAAAAATGGTGAAATGAACCCAAACTTCAGACATCGAATCTAATGTTAATCATATGAGCAGCTTCTTGAATCCCTTTCCTTGACAGGGACTGTTTTGTGACAGGTATGCGAGTTCTGGATCCCTGCACACCCTGGCAATGTTTTTAATATTGGTGTGTAACATTACTGATTTTTCTGGAATTCACGATCCGCATGGTATTTCTCCCTATCACAATAATCACGGAGAAAAGCTTTGTAATTATTTATTTTCCCACTGTTTTAATGTACATGATCGTTTTGTTAATAATGGAATTCAATTCATGAGAGGACTTTACAGAGGCTTTTTGCCATTCCATTTCAAAATAATATTTTGCATTGCACCGTCTGCAGTAATGTAGTTCCAAGTTTAGGTAAACCTATGTAGCTATAAATGTCTACAGCCGCAAGTCATTAGATATCATGCCTTTCAATAGAAGAGAGAATGACATGCCCCATTGCAAGCTGTATGTGTCATAAGTCCTATTATTCAGCGAGACGTATACTGTAGTTCTAATAGCTCGCCTCTCCAATTTGCTCTGTCGTGTACTAAACTACAGACAGGGACTAAATGGAGTGACAAAACGACAAAGAGTTGAAGCTTGTAGTTTACATGACACCTACTATTGAGAGGTGTTTGTACCTTAAGCAGTATAAATAAACGAGGGGATGGGTGTTGACAACAATCGGCATGTCAGTTATTTAGGGAACATATGGGAGAATACCATTTCTGTCATCCCGAGACTCAATTTACTTAACAATTCATATAAATGATTTGTTGCATGCGTGAAAGCTCGGAGGAAAATGCCCATTGGTGTGTCACTATTATAAGCGAATATAAATATATCATATAAAATATAAACATATAATTTCTTGCTGCTGCACATTTCTTAAATATGATATGAGAAACACAAACAAAACTGTTTTGCACATCCTCAATGTAGTTGCATGTTAGACAGTACATATATTCCAATATAGGATGCCAGCAACACACAACAGTATTTTTAAACTGCCTCTCATTTTTGTGTTCACTAACGCTATACGCCTTACCAAGTACGGGCCATTTCAAGGCATTTTCGCTGTACGTTCAAGGCACTATGCCGAAAATAAAGGGGGACTAATTCACTTAATGTATCAAAACTTATGTACACGTAACCATGCAACGTTACAGGACACCGGGTATCTTGGCTGCAGTGGATCCATTCGTTGCATTAGAGGTTCCATGAATATATAATATATGTCTTACATCTACAAAGATCCAAACAGAAAGAAAAAAAGATCCATGCAGATATAGTTTATTTGATCGAGTTACATTTCACATATGAAATTGGTGATGAAATCACAAGGGTAGTCATGCCAACGATACTCATCACTTTTTTGCAGAGCAAGACAGTCTTCATCATTCTCTGAGTCTCTAGGCTGTCCAGGTCCCCAGTTGGTGAAAGTAAAGAGTTGGTTCCCCGTCCATCTCCAGCTTCCCTCCAGACTGAGGTCGGAGCCTCCTACGTAGTAAACCTCAGCTGCAACGGGAATGATGAACCATGAGTGTATTTCTTTGTGTTTGGCTTAGGGTCGCGTTGAACATGTTTTCAGCTTATGTGGAGAGGAAAGCCTATTTTTGTGAAAGATTACTGAAACGTAATTAGGACGAACATGGATTCGAACCCACAGCCATTATCCTTTGAAGAGACAGATGAGTTCATGCCATTATGCAGTAATCTAAGTTGATGAAGCTCACAATTGTGCACTGACGTCACACCTGTTACAGAGCAGGGCGCATTTCGACGTTGATCCCATTTTATATATGATATTTATTATACACAGAAAAGAAACTTGGGTGAGGAAAAAGAGATTGCTCACCAAAAGAGATCACGAACCTTTCATATTGGTGAGGGAGCAAAAGCAAGTTATAAATAACAACAAATGACATATCAGTTACACCCTCAGAAGACTGTAAATTTATATTTACTTCACACAAGTGCAGTACTATGTGACCTCAGCTATGTATGAAGGACTGCTTGATTAATTGACATCTGACGACTGCTAGTTTGTAACATATGGCACTCAGTTAGTTCAACAACTGTATTATGGTGGTATATTAAAATTTACTCAAGTCGGTGAATATTATCATACCAGTTTGAAGTTTGACATGCCTACCAGTATCAATATAATCGTTACAAACCTTTGCCTGTCTGGGCCGCATACCCTCTGATAAAGGCATTTTCAGCTGCACTGGTGATGGATGCAAGGTCACTGCCAAGGAAGCGGCATATTGACTGTTTGATATAAAGTAGTGATATAACATTCAGAGTGGTAGGCACACATGTACATGCTACTGAACGTCTCCAGTGCCTACCCATATCAATTTACATTACAATAAACAATATAAGAAAGGAAAAGAATCATACTCTCCCAAAGCAGTAGGTACTTAACAATATATATGTGATGATCGGTTGTCAGAAGGAAGATCAGCTTTGCAAAGTAACTGTCAGAGATAAAACGGTTTCGGAACCAACATCTAACGCCCCAACACGCACGCTCCAAACACTGCACGTGGACCATGAACTTCTTTAGTGCACGTGGGTAGGGTGTCATTCTTGATTTTAACACTTCAGTGAACCGCCGTCATATCTCTCTGAGACAAGTATGATTGATGTTCATTATCCACAGAAACCCACAGGTAAGCTCTCTACTCTTGCGTTAATGCAGCATTTGTGATTAGATTGGAAATGCGACGTCAAGAACGACTTGAACGCCTTACGGCCCATGGAGTGCATCATACTGGTAGAAGCGTTTTAGAGGTAGCCAATATGTCCAATGTGTCTCAGTCTGTGACGTGCAGACTTGGGAACAGTTCTTATGGTTTTTAGAAATGGAGTCAAAACAGCCAATCAAATCGCTTTGCATTGGCGCCAGGACCCTGGAGTTCAATCTGACCAGACGAATAGAAGTCTTACTCCCAGCAAATTTAATTGTTTCATGCAATTCCTTCATATAAAAAACACTGGTCGGCAGAAGTTATTTAGCGATATTTCCGAAACGTGCTTACCCTTGCTTCGGCAAATGTTCCCTTCATGTTGGAGAACCAATAGCAGGAACCTCCGTGCGTGTGAAATCCGCTTCTACACCCATAACCTAGAAGTAATGATTGGAAGTTATCGCCACTTTTGACGAGTTTACATATATGTTAAACACGTCCGGAATATTAACGTGTACTCCTTGCGGCCAAGTGCCAACGACCTGAAAACAAGACACAACTCTGTGTCAACACTTCTGTGTAGTCTTTGCGGCCAAGTGCTAACGACCTGAAAACAAGACACAACTCTGTGTCAACACTTCTGTGTAGTCTTTGCGGCCAAGTGCTAACAACCTGAAAACAAATAACAACTCTGTGTCAACACTTCTGTGAAGTCCGGGATGAATATATCTCGTGTACCCAAAGTTTTCCAAAGGATTTCTGCTTAGATTGGCAATCCAAAACACGTCAATGAGGCCCTGAAGTTTAAACTAAACTCCACATTTATAGATAATCTGTTATCGTTCAATAATGACCCATTAGCCGACTCACTGTCACACTACCACCTGCAAATTTCGCGAACACGTGTTATTATTATTTATTGATAGTGATTGATGAACACATGCTGATCGTACAGTGGACTGTCCTTTTAGTTTTCTTATGGTTATGAAAACGGTTCTGTTGCTTCTATATATTGAGTGTAATCGTACCTCGCCTTCATGTCAACTCTAGAGGACAATACTGTCTGCATTTCAACATGAGTACAGTTACTGAACAATAGTGTGTGCATTTCAACATGACTACAGTTACTGAACAATAGTGTGTGCATTTCAACATGACTACAGTTACTGAACAATAGTGTGTGCATTTCAACATGAGTACAGTTACGGAACAATAGTGTGTGCATTTCAACTGGTGTAAGTATTTGAGATGCGTAACGGTTGCATCCTTAATTATGAACGGGCTGAGAAGAAATCATCCTTTTCGCTTTGTGTGACGCTTTGTGTGACGTTTTTTCATGAAAAGGCCCGATAAATGTAACCTGATATATTGGCTCATTGTCTGAATTGGTAGGTGAAATATTGTCAACTTCATACAGGCGGCAACTACGCTACAATAATTGTATCACTTAATTACATTGAATTTATTGACGTGTTAATTTACATTAACCTTTTCTTGTACTGTTGAACGTTTAGACAGCTAAGTGAGTTGTATATGGCGAGTGCAACGTTTGACTCTATCTGATGAGCAGTTATAGTTTATCACAAGACAACATGGTATTAGATTCACCAAATATGTCCAATAAGTCCTGTTGTGTTGACATTCCCAATTAACTATTTCCTTTAAAACCACTTTCCCACGCTCTCAATAGCATACATATAGTGGAACTATACACTCTAGGTCGACCTCAGAAACAACTTTACAACAAACCACATCACACGTATCGGAATCTAAAATCAAAACATCGAAGTGGGTTACGAGAGTTTTTGTTTTTTTTAAAAAAGGCACCAGCACCACCTGATCCTCCATAGAATCAATCTGGCGATTTGAAACATTTGAAACTCAACTACAGTGAATAAAGCATCAATTGATATCTTAGAATCATGTTGTCCAAGTCTAAATCGAAGTTCCTACTTGGGTAAATATCCGAGTTAAAAAATATACTTTTTGATTAATATTAAGCAATTTACCTTAACAAGAAACATTTGAAACTTTACTACATTGAATGAATCATTAATTGATATTTTAGAATCATGTAGTCCAAACTGTTCTATGCTGGTGCCCCTTTTGTTACACACATCACATAGTCTAAAGTGGTAACTATCAAAGTCAAAATATATACATTTTGTTTAATATGACACAATTTACCTTCACCTGATCATATGAAACGTTACTACTGTGAATGAAGCATCAATTGATATTTTAAAAACATTTACATTAAAGTGTCTCTATTGTTACAGTTAAGACAAATCAGGGTTTTTTACAAATTCCTTTCTCAGTTTACCCATGCTGTTCATGCTTTTTGGCAGTAAAAATATTCAAAACATTCACTTTCAATTTGATGTTTGACCATTTAACGGAAGGGACAATTATTTTTATACACGCTCGTTTTTACTTAGGTTTGGGCACGACATGACTGTTGTCTGTGTTGTTCACTCGTTGTGTTGTTGGGTGGTTTTGGTGCCATGAGGTCTTCCCAAAGATGTAGTGATCTCAGGGCAGCAGTAGGGAGAAATTATTGTTTTCAAATATAAAATCTATGATAACAGAAAGGACTTCAGAGTTTATGACAAGACTGTTTTGGGGTGAGAGAATCATTTTTAAAAACATCCATGTTGATGCAAGAACTTGTTTTATAATCTGTACAATATATCTACTGTAAAGAAGATTACATGATATTTAGCGAATATAAGATATGTTTGTTTGTTTTTTATAAACATTGGATTGAAAGATCAGGCTTTTGTCAGACTGTAGTAATCTAATTCAAAATTCAGATAAAATGAGTTTTACAGCATGTGCATATAGCTGCAAACGGAAGATCGTATTGTGCCTGTGATATAAAAAAACATAGTCAAGAACTAACGTCAGTAACAATGTTGTATCTAAAGCCCTATAAATACATTTGTTCGTAGGTGTTGGACCCGTGAAGATTCCGGGGTAGAATAGGTCTTCAGCAACCCATGCTTGCTGTAAAAGGTGACTATGCTTGTCGTAAAAGGCGACTAACGGGATCGGGTGGTCAGGCTCGCTGACTTGGTTGATGCATGTCATCGATCCCAATTGCGTGGATCGATGCTCATGATATTAATCACTGGATTGTCTGATCCTGACTCGATTATTTACAGACCACCGTCATATAGCTGTAATACTGCTAAGTGCGGCATTAAACAACAAACCAACCAACCAAATCGTAGGTGTTGATGACCGATGGTATCACTCAGCATTTTCGTTCTTAAAGGAGCATGTGTTAACGTATTCAGGCACTACTGCCGTGACATACATGTAACCCCAATCGCCAATATAATTGATAATTAATGCAAATGTTTCCTATCCTCTAAGGGATATTGGTGGAGGAGAGGGTCATTTGTGTCTTACGTATTAGCGAATATTAACATTTGTTTATGAAGTCGTTACACAGCAAAAAAAATGCAGTTTCCGGTATCCGGATACCTGCCGGATACCACCGGACACTTACCCAAAACGCGTCCGGGTATCCGGTGGCAGATACCAAGCCGGATACCAGATCCGTGGTATCCGGCATGGACACCTCACCTGAAAGTATGCCACCTGGAATCCGGGTATCCGGCAGCGGATACCTCACCGGATACCTCAATCTGGGTGTCCAAGGATCGGGCACCGGATACCAAGGATCCGGCACCGGATACCTCATTCTGAGTTTCCAAAAACATGTCACAATTTGGGGGTGCATTTTGTTCAATTAAGTGTGAAACACCTAAATATATATTGGAAACTAGCCATGAAAATTGAACATTGCTGAAGGAATCCGGCAGGTATCCGGCAGGTATCCGGATGCAATCCTGGTAAATGATGTTAGCCTGGGCATATCAGATAGCTGTAGTAACATTCTGTGTCATTTTAGTTGTAAATATCCCCTTAAAGTTGAGATCTATGGGCATGTACTTTTGGAGAAGACAATTTTTTCAATCTTTTTAGATGTTAAGCTGTTTAATGAACAAACATCAGATCTAATACGTGTATGATGATATCCTTAAATTTCATGTTCAGACTTCCAGATTGTTCTGAGTGAAAGTATAAACTCATCGACTGTGTGCTCACTTGGGCCTTTGGTCCTAGTGAGATGATAATATGATTATTTGTAAAGGTACAAGTGCTTGTTACGAGCATACCAGCTTCATTTAAGTTTGAAACACAATATGCCTCACTCTGAGGGTGACATGTACCAGATTTCATCACACTACAGAGAGCTGTTCCTCAGTTACTGTGAACATTTTTACTGAAAGACATTGAAACGAACCTCATCCCCAATTGAGTCTATGTCCAACTTCATTCCATAAAAATTTAAAAAAATAAAAATTAGAAAAATCCCAAAATATCAAAAGGCAACACTTCAGTATGTGCCTGATAGCTTTGCCAAGTTTCGATCAAATACACTGAATGGTTTTTGAATTCTGCCCCGGAAACGAACCCCATCCCCAATTGAGTCTATGTCCAACGTCATTCCATAAAAAAAAAAAATATTTTTTTTTTAGAAAAATCCCAAAATACCAAAAGGCACCACTTCAGTATGTGCCTGATAGATTTGCCAAGTTTCGATCAAATACACTGAATGGTTTGGGAATCCTTCCCCTGGAAAAGGAAATGATTACGGACGGACGGACGGACAGACAGACTGGCTGATCGCTATATCACCCCGTATTATATGCCGGGGGGGGGGTAAAAAGTAAGTGTATGACCTGTTGCCAACTTCTATCCCTGCCCTAAGGAAGAGTTTGGCCATTAACAATTTTTTTGTCTGGCTATGACATTGACCTTTGACATAGCAGATCAATGTGTTATTCCAAAGATGTCCAAGCAATGCATGGTTTCATCCGATAACTGTGGCTATCAAACTGAGGCAAAATATTGGAAAATCCCCATTTACACACCTGGCTAAAGAAACATAAACAACAAACAAATTATCAATTTCTTTTATTTATATGCCTATATCACACACTGAACATTGTTCACATGATGGTTCCTGATGCAGTATGCAATTTCCTCCTATTCTTCAATACTCATAACAGAGTGGGATAACTGTTCGCTTGAAAGCATAAGCAGACCATGCTCACCAGTTCAGAGTTACTTGCCCTCAAATATCCTTTCCCTTCTATATTGCCATGGAAAAACAGGAACCAGGATGAGGGGAGGCCAGATCGGCTCTATCCCTGTTGCATTGTGTTAGTAGAATTGTGAACATTCTATTTGGTGTTTGGGTCCACATTTATAGACAAGTAGTCGCAAACATCATTCCTTTCAAGTGATTACCACATGGCCAAAGACAATAATTTCTTCAACGTCCTTGAAGGGTCCCACTCCGACTTGGCATTGGTTGGTCTTCTCACATTAGCCAGACCAGCCTTTGTGAGTGTGTCCCAGTGTCAATTGGGATATAACTTCTTGGTAGGCCCCCATTGAAATAACAGGATTCTCCTCATCACTGTCTGCCTATCACTTCTGATATCTGGAAGGGTCCTTCCAGACTGTCAACCAGTCATCCGGGTATCTCAAGCTGGACTTCAGTTTCTGCAAAATTATGTATAAAGATTGTAGCAATAGAAAAGAATTGTTGCAACATGTACTTACAGATAAAAGGCAGCAAATTCACTTAATTTATCATCTTTGAGTTTTGTTATATACCAAACATTTGAGATATATATTGTTCCATGCTGATGAGTTGAAACAATCATTAACTGACATCTCTTAAAAATGCTTCCCATACAAGCCAAAGTAATAGATGAGGTAGCAAGTGGGCTCATTGATCGCTCGTAATCGTACCCAATAACGTGGGATGTTGTCCATAACAGTCATCATCGGTGCGTCTGGATCGAGCTCATAACATTACTCACTGGTTTGCCTAGTTGGGATTTGAGATTTGATTATTTATAATCCTTGTCATTTAGCTGAACTATTGTTGGATGTGGTGTTAAATGAGTGAAATGGGAAGAGAGCCCGAAGTGATGCAGGTCTTACATGTTTACCACTTTGATGAAACCCACAAGCAAGTGTATGATGCTACCCTCGATTCAAACCCACGACCATTGGTTTCTGTCAAGCCCAAGAGATGCAACTATGCACAGCAAGTTGTGGTGCCTTTGATAATTAGGCCATCCATGCCAACAGGTGATAAAGAACAAGCAAACTGAAAAAATATTTGCAGAATAGCTACATGAACATGATGAACCAAACAGAATAATTTCAAATATTTACCACTCACTGCTACTCTTCTCTTGTTCCTCATTGCTTCCCTTTTTCCATTGATGCTGTGCAGATGACTGACTCATTCATTCATCCAGACATTCTGCAAAAATAAGTAGCATTCACATTACAGAAATATCCAAACTGTACATGCTGTACATTGAATTCAATTGAAAAGGCCCCAGTTGAGTTTCCAACTTAGAACTGTCCTTATTAAAATATTTCATCCCAAACATTCAGAGATAAAACATAATCCCATATTTAACAACTGTCAAACAATTATTGGGTCATTCAACATACACTTTACATAGGGAATCACTTGTTGCAAAAAAGATCCTCGCCAAGGTCAGAGTCATTCCATGAAATATTGAATTATTTAGTTATGAAGCTTATACAACACAAGGACATAACAGTGTAATTATAAAAATATGTTAAGCGTAAAAAAAGTAAAGTCTTTGGTGGCCATTATTGTAAATTATAGTCTGTATTAGCATCCCACAAAAGTTTAGAGTTAATAATCGTTCCTAGATCTTTGTACATTTCTTCATTATCTATAAAAAGCGGATCTAATTTGGATCATCTTGTTTTGACCACAAATCCATTACGCCCCTTATGCAAATCCTTGTCGTCATAACAAACAGTTGACCATAATACTAAAAAAAGGACCCTTGGCGTTTACGGTAAAGTATGTAGAGCAGGAAAATATCAAAATCAATCCGTTCCATAAGATCTCTGCACGGAAATCATAAGGTCACGAAGCCCTGCTACGTACCTGGCATCCGCATTTGCTGCCAATCGCCTTTCCAAATACTGTTGACTTCCGCGTTGTGGATGGCTCAGAGGAACTTCGGCCGGCATTTCCGTGGTGGAGGTGAATGAGAACAATGTATCGATACACGAGGTAAGCTTATCGTAATCAAGCATGACAGTGTATATCGATACACGAGGTTTGTTTACGTCCATGTTCTAAAATGGCGCCCTGGACCGCAGGGGAATATGGGTAAATTGGCTTGTTCCGGGTTAACACAAAGCTGGGCCCCCGTCTCTAATATCACAATATTGTTTGGCGCAAGTTGGCGATGCGAATAGGGAGCCCGGAACCAGTTTAACACGACATAAGCTGGTTCCCGGCTCTCTATGCGCGTTATATTAGAGACGAGGCCCAGCTTATACACTGAACACGATCGGTCATTTCGTCAAAATTGGCCAAATTTTGAGATTGCAGCTGAGGTAATGCTGGCAGCTGAAGTGACACATTAAGGTAAGGAATATGTGAATATTACAATGATCACGTATTAAAGTAATTTACCACATGTAAGCCTGTCACATGTGACACATTAACTTTCATAGCCAACATGTAAGTAAATGTATCAGGATATAATTATATTTTTATATAACAAGTAGCCTGTCTATCATATGTTAGTATTTGCTTAGGTATATAATGAAGAAATATGTTTACTTTAACTGGATAATTTGTATGCTAATGTGACTCACTGTCTTATTTCATATACTCCCTTTACTCTGTGAGATGATTAATAGCCTCAACATATTTTTCCAGATGTGAAGAATCAAGAACAGCTTTAATGACAGGGAAGTTTTGCATCAGAGATCATCGTGAAGTGGAAGATAAGACATTTTAAGGGTATGAACATTTTCACTTGAACTAGCTGAACAATAACCATGATGACAACTTTATCATGGGGGAATTTTGGGTGGTGGGGTAGCCTAGTGGTTGAAGCGTTCACTCTTCGTGCTGAAGACCCATGCAGGTTTGATTCCTGCCACATAGCTGCAATATTGCTGAGTGTGGCGTTAAACATCAAACAAAGCTAACAGCCGCATACATACTCACATGGGGATTCCAGGTTGAAGTTAGTCCCCATCAACATGATCAACCTATGCTAGTTGTAAGAGATAACTTAATGGATCGGCTGATCAGGCTCGCTGACTTGGTTGATCCATGTCATTGTATCCCAATTGTGTGGATGGATGCTCATGATGTCAATCACTGGATAGTCTGGTCCAGACTTGATTATTTACAGACCGCTGTCATTTAGCTGGAATATGGATGAGTGCAGAGTTAAACAACAAACACCAACATGATTCTACAACCTGCTCTTGTGGATACCATTTTGAGGATCCTACACATAACTTCTTTTCGGGTCTGAACTATTGCAATATGTTCTACTACATGTGTTTTAAACATATATTTTTTTCATTGGCTTATCTAAATGATGCTCAAATACAAAATGATTAATAATATAATACTAATTCTATACTATTGCAAACTATCAGTTGAGCAATAATGTAATCATCTGATTATAATTAGATAATGAAGGAGAAGTCCATATTGATTAAATCTACCAGATTCTGAGATAAATGCACGTATTGATTGATTTATTTCAATGTTTTCCTGTACATAATTTTCAACAATTCCATATAAAGCTTTCTTATATCCATGCTGTATAATAATAATACCTATTATTTCTAATAATAACATAATTTGGACACACAAATAAGTAATGAATGGTATTTTTATAACAGGTGCCACACATGCGGGATAGGTCATTTCACATGAATCATTTTTATGTGAATTTAAATCACTAATATCCATGCTGTATAATAATAATACCTATTATTTCTAATAATAGCATAATTTGTCACACACATATAAGTAATGAATGGTATTTTTATAACAGGTGCCACACATGCGGGATAGGTCATTTCACATGAATCATTTTTATGTGAATTTAAATCACTACAAGCTGATCTGAGTCCTGAAAGGATATGCCTTCGATTCTGTGAAAATGGAAATGCTTAAACATCTCCCAATATTAACCATGCTATTACAGAATCTGTTCACTTGTTTGTGTATGTAAAATATTTTTGAACCATTACATCCATCTAATGATTGTTTGTATGTGTGATGTGCCAGTAGAGGTATATATGTACAAGCATGTGCATACGCGTATAAAAAATATGTATGTTTGGCTAGGTACCAGTATATGAATTAGTTGTTTTGTGCGACTTGTATATTAGCATCATCATAGTTTCAACAGACAGTTTATGTATATCAAATGTTAAATGTCTTTGAAGGGAGAATTGCATATCAAAACTGACATTATTTTGTTACTTATGAGTAGAACTTTTTAAGTATCTGGCAAGATACATTTCCTTGGTCCACAGAAACATGTTACTAGTAAACTGTAAACTGACTTGTCAGTGTGGTTGGAAACTAACTAAGCTGTCACTACTCAATTAAGTAATTAACAGATAATTGCAAGTGATAATACCCACCTGACACTAATTGCCCTGTTAATCCCTAATCCACCATGAGTTGACATTGAGTTCATCTTGCTAATGAGCTGTTGTGAGCGTAACAAGATGATAAACATCAAAGGTGGGGCAGGCTTTGATCAAGTGTTCTGTAGAAGAGATTATGTCATTTGTTTAATGTTTATTTAGGATTAGCTACATCCCTTGATCCTACCAAGACCATACTTGAGATTATCAGACAGTTTGTCTGGATACAACCTGATGTCTGAACTGTATTGGATTCTGCCTTGTAGCAAACTATGTGTGTGACAAGGACTTTGACCACTCTGTGCAGATGCATAACAATGCACTTGGGGTATGATTCAATTGGGGTATGATTCAATTATGTCACATAAGTCAAAGATGGGTTCCACTGTATTTAGAAACAGACGATAGATGCAATACTGTGTAACTTTATAACAATCAAACCAGTATTCAAATAGGAATACACATATTTTTACAATGACCCTTGAAAAGTTCCAAAACCAAATAGAACTACTTAAATAATGATTACACTTGACCAATATATTTGGCAGTTTTTCCCGTTATTGTTAATCTTAATTAAAGATAGGATAAATGATAAAAATATGATAATGATTTTACTCATGACTAATCATGGGCGGATACAGCTTTTTTTTACAGCTACAGTATTTATTGTCTTTGGTGATAATTTATACAGAAATAATGATTTATTTTCGAAATAAAAAGGGGGGTGCGCACTCTAATCAGTAATTCAATCAGTTGTATAGTGACTTGATATTTGATGAAAATATCTGTTGTATGAAATCCTAATGTTACTTACTTTTGTATTTGAGATGATATTTGTATTTGGTAGCCTAGTGGGTAATGCGTTCTCCGAAGCACTGGGTTCTGTTCCCCACATGGGTACTGTGTGAAAAGCCCATTTCTGGTGTCCCCGCAGATATATTGCTGGAATATTGCTAAAAGCTGTGTGGAACTATACTAACTTGCACACTCATTATATAATATTTTGAGATCACTTACATGACTTGTGTGATTGAAAGTTTTGATAATTATGAATACCGTATTCGACAGAATAAGCGCCCAGGGCGCTTTCAAATTTTTGTGCTTTATGCTGGCAGCCTGAAATGTTAATGTACGACAAATATATTTTTCCAGAATGAAATTCCCCATAATTAAGGGTGCATATCACACACGAATGTGTATTATATGCAAATAAATAAGCGTTGTATACATTGATCAATTGGAAAGGGTGCTAATTGGGATTGTTAACTAGCCAATATATTAGCAAATATTCCCGTGGGCGCTTATTAGAGCGAGGCACTTATTACATCAAACACTGTAGTTCTGTTTTTATGTATAAGAACCTATTTTATGCAATTTGCATTGCCTTGTTTACCCTTCCTTATGTTTTGATGTAATGCAAACATTTGAGAAAAATTCAGATGAGCCTGCCTTATGGCACTACAGGAATTGTTTTCAGAAGATCAATTACAATTTTGTATTTTCTGTAAAATTTACTGTTTGCTATGGCTTTTTTACATTGGTTAACATGGTTTGGTTAACAGTTGCTTGATAAACTGTCATTACCTTACTCATTGAGAAACCAACTTTTTACCCTTTGTCAATATATGTGTGTTTCTTATATTTTTAATAACAAGATTTTAAAGATGTTATAAATTGTTTCAGGCACCTGGATTTCACAATGACACCAGATCAGACAAGTCATACAAAGGACTCTCAGGGTGATGAATAATCCTCCCCAGAACAACTAGCAGGTTCACCTCAGAAAGTGATGATTCTGAATGAATAATGCCACATCAGTGTGATTCTGTAGGTTATTTTATTACGACATTAATCAAGTCTAAAGGAATTAATACCACAGCAGTGAGACTATGTTTATGTGGTGTACACTGACGCTGACTATACAAATCTGAATGACTTTTGTGGTTTACTGCACAAACATAATTGACTTTAGATATTCTTCTCCCTTGAAATTCTTCTGAGATTTGACCGATTTGTTTATTTAGAAAATGGCATTGAAGCATCTGTTTCTCTTTTTGAACGTTCTTGCAAACACCTTTGGTTACTGAACCAATGAAATGTCATAAAATCAATAAATATGATTTGTTATCTTAACAACTTTTTTTGTTTTGCTTCTTTAAAGAAATATGATATTGATCATTCATAACATAGGTGCTAACATATATCAAATATACTAATGCCCTGAATGTTTTCCTACAATTAATACAGCTCACTGAATGAAGTTTTTAGTTCCATGTCAGTAGAAAAATTACATTGATATTTTTTTTCTGTGGATGCACCCATTTGGGTTAATGATATTCTGTTTCAAACTTCAATGAAACTCGTCTGTCAAGATGTAACAAGTACTGATACGGTTCCAAAATAATCTTTTTATCTCACCAGGAACAAAGGCCCAAGTGAGCACATAGCCAATGACTTTCATTTGTTTTGTCAGAGTGAATATGGTGTTATGTCACTTCATGAGCAAAATTTCAACAATATAATGATGGGTGACACCAAGCAATGTACCGATGTGGTGAATCGAGCGCTTCAACCATGAGAAGCTAGAACAAACTGGGAATATGAAGATGAAATGTAAGGATACCATCATACCAGGACTGAATGCTTTTCATTTAATACGCTGAACATCTAAAATGAAATATATATGAATTTGAAAAATGTTTTCACCAAAAGTACCTGCCCATAGATCTCAACTTTAAGGGGATATTTACAACCAAAATAACACAGAATATTACTACAGCTATCTGCTATGCCCAGGCTAACATTATTTACTAGGAGAAAGACATCTCGAAAAATTGCATCCGGATACCTGCCGGATACCTTCAGCAATGTTCAATTTTCATGGTTAGTTTCCAATATATTTTTAGGTGTTTCACACTTAATTGAACAAAATGCATCCCCCAAATTGTGACATGTTTAGGGAAACTCAGAATGAGGTATCCGGTGCCGGATCCCTGGACACCCAGATTGAGGTATCCGGTGAGGTATCCGGTGCCGGATACCCAGATTCCAGGTGACATACTTTCAGGTGAGGTGTCCATGCCGGATACCACGGATCTGGTATCCGGCAAGGTTTCTGCCACCGGATACCCGGACGCGTTTTGGGTAAGTGTCCGGTGGTATCCGGCAGGTATCCGGATACCGGAAACTGCATTTTTTTTGCTGTGTTATTGATTGATACACAACCATATATTATTCATATGCTGTATTATAGTAGAAAAAACAAACGTTTAAGGCCCATGAACATGCTTGATGGATGGTTTTTTGGTTGGTATATGTTTAACGCCGCACTCAGCATGCTTGATGGGTGTAACACGTCTTAACAAAACCGATTTACAAATGATTACTATAGCTGCATGTTTGACTTCGATTATAAACTGACGTCCAAAAGAAACTTTACCAACTGAAAATATAAATTTCAGAAAAAAAAAAAAAATTCTGATGAAGTCTATATAAAACACATAACTTAAATACAACAATAGTGTATGCAGAAAATGTTAATCGTCTGTTACATGTTTGTGAGATAACACGCGAAAAAGTGAAAAACACGTGCACCACGGACAACTGCAAATGCACGTGCGGGTAAGGGTATAAAACGATTGCAACGGCAAGTCAGACATCCACAGTGATAAAAAAACACAAAAGAAATGCCACGACTCACAGTCGAACAAAGTGAACGAGCCTTTGGTATGGTACAGATAGGAGCCACCCACGCCCATATTGCACGAACCTTTGGTTGCTCCCGTGTTGCCGTTACCAACTCGATGCAACGTTACAGACAGACAGGGCGGACCGCTGACAGGCCAAGAACAGGCACACCCAGGGTGACCCCGCCCCATGATGACCGGTACTTGCGTACCTTGCACCTCCGAAATCGCTTCCTGACAGTAACATCATCGGCGACAAATGCCTTAGGTCACAAGGTTAGTCGACAGACAGTGGCCAGGAGACACAGGGCTCATGGGATCAGGGCTTTTAGACCATACAGAGGACAGCTATTGACAGCGCAACATCGTCGTCTGCGATTGAGATGGGCTCGGACTGTACGACGTTGGCAACGACGTGACTGGCAGAGGGTTGTCTTCACTGACGAAAGTCGATTCTGTATGTTTAGGTCTGATGGAAGACGTCGTGTTTACCGCCGAAGGGGTAAACAAACGGCGGCGTGTTGCGTGCAGGAGGTCGTACCATATGGTGGAGGGAGTGTCATGGTGTGGGGAGGGATCTGTGGGCAGGAGAGGACACCGCTGGTCATCGTTGACGGAAACTTGCGTTACATTGATAACATTCTTCGTCCAGTTGTCCTACCATTTCTCCAATAGCAGCCAAGTGGTGTCATATATCAGCATGACAACGCTAGAGCCCATACAGCTAGAATTGTCACTAACTTCCTCGCAGCCAACAACGTCAACGCCCTGCCGTGGCCTGCACGCTCACCCGACATGTCCCCCATAGAACACCTCTGGGACTTGATAGAGCGTCGTATTCGACAACGACCACACTCTCCAGCCAACTGGCAAGAACTGATCTTGGCCCTCCAAGAAGAAGGGCGTCAAATCCCTCGTGACCTCATCAGACTTTTTCTGTGCGTCGAAGAGTTTTTGCGTGTATTGAGCATTTGGGGGTCACACACGCTACTAATGACTTGTTATTGAACGTGAGCGATTGTTTTTGTACTCTGCCTATTGTCCATGATTCTGAAAGCTGGAGTTTTGTACCACACCCAACTTTGGGGGGCTCTGACGCCATTCTCGCTCGCGGTATGATTGTCATTTTCAGTGTTGATTATGGTGATATATTGATCTTCTCAATACACTTTACTTCATGCATGTATGTTTTGTTATTTTTTTAGCAAGAGTGATTTCAAACTCTGGTAAAGTTTCTTTTGGACGTCAGTTTATATGTAACTTTTATTTCGATATAGGTAAAGAAACAAACCATAGTATTTGTAAACTGTTGTGTGCCAATATCGCTCTTATATTGCACCATTAACGCGCCACTAACCCCATCTTCAATGTGCGTTCACGGCAATATCGTCATCGTATTGCGGAACTATTTGGTTATACAATTGAACGAATGTATGAAATGACGTGTATTTGTCCGGTTTGCTTATTTCAGTGCACGGCATGTGTAATGTCATACTTATTGGAGTCTACATATATAATCCTACATTCTCGATGTTAGGCATTCACGATTTCAATGACTTCAATGTCTTACCTTCAGCACCACGGTGGAGGGCACAGCCCAACAGCAACAACAGGGTACAGCAGAACGTTTTCATCTTGGGGAAGACGAGGATGAATTGTATTTTCCAGCTTTTATATATTGTAGGTGACGCATTATCACATAAATCTGCTCCACGTAGTTTATTTTGATTCGCTACTATGCCTGCACTTCGAGTGCGCATATAGCATGGAGCAGATGTTCATTATACTGCATGTATTTCATGACAACAGTGGGCGGCTACATCACAACGTGGCATCATTTTTAATGTTAGCTGATATACAACCCTTACCTATCCGAAATATAACACCAATCCACATACTGGTAAATTTTCAGTTCGTGCAAAGTAGCATGGGGCAGATCTAAACTTATACTTGCTTATGTCAGCCTTTTGACGTGTGGGTAGACGAGTTAACAGTCATGAACCAGACAGCAGGCCCTGACGGCGATTTGAGACATTTTGTGACAAGTTTGGGAAGAAATTTCAATTACCGATAGATGCACGTGGCGTGTTCACATGCACAATTTAAGCGTGAATATGTTGCTGCTTAGTATGAGTTCGATTGATAATGCTTAGTATGGTAATGTTCGGAGATCGATTGTGGTTATGTTAAAGTAGACGTTGGTTCTAGAATATTACAATACAATAAATGAAAATCTGGTTTCGCTTCATGTTAATCAATTTCAGACAGTTACAGATTTTAGGAATGTGTAATACGAACCATTATTGCACCGACTTTATTTTATGTTCGTTTCTATGACATTACATATCACCCTCTCATCAACAGCATACTGAATATACTGACATCGATCATATCAACTAGTATCGCCATACCTACATCATACCAACAGTATATCAATATATTCACATCATAATGACACGTAACGTCATACCTATATCCTACCAACATTATATTAATATATTAACATCATATCGACACGCATCGTCATACCTACATCTTACCAACATTAAATATACTGTCTCCATACCTACAACTTGGACAAGGAAACCCTTCCACAACGTGTGATCCCATACTCTCATGACTTTCTAGTCAAGGACATACAAGCAGTACTTGACGCCAATGATGGATGCACAAGATATAAAGCTTCATGATTTTAGCCATCTGCTGTGCAATGTCTTCATGTTGGACACGCTTCTAATGCTGTCAGGGCTGCCTCGTAAACACACACGGAGTGCAACAATCTTGTTAAGTACGTTTCTCGATGTGAGAGTATATTATATTATACCATTCATAGCTGGTACGGGAGTTTCAATAATATCACTTCCTGCTGCAGTTTTATTTTATAACGACTTGGATTACAGAACCATTCGTTACTCAAATGCGATTGTTGTTTTCTGTTTGTTGATCCTAATTCCCGGTACTGGTGTCTGTGTGCTATGTTTGAGACTAATTTCCCATCAAACGTAAGGTCACAACTTATTATGTGTATGGCATATTCATTGGTTGCCCAAACTAGATGTGCGCCCTGGGATGAGGACGAAATATAGTTAACTGCAATTAATAAAATATATTTCAATGCTCATGAACGAACCTCCTCTCGTCGTGTTGGAAAAACGTTACAAGTAAAAAATATACAACAATGTCAGTAAAACAACTATTTCGTCGACTGATGTTTTGATAGATTTGTCTAGTTGCGCATCCTTGTCGATGTACGATTATTCAGTACACTGACGATCACATCGGGTGATTGGATTTCACAAATAGTGTTCAGTGCGAAATGATTGTCTGAAGTTCTAGTATCAGGCAGCGATAGTGACATCGATGGCAGTTGACAGTGTGTCTAAAGACAGGCACGTGTTGATGGATATGATGTCTAGAGTATGTACTCAAGACACATGTCATATCTTCATATGTACTAGCTACACACACACTGTTTTGAACTCTTTACAAGGTCAATCACTTCCTGGATTTGAAATTCAAGATGGCCACCATAGATGTTCAAAGAAAAAACTTGAAACATTATTTTTCTTTATGATTTTACTATTTTTGTGTGTGTTTTTTAGCTTTGTTGCAATGATCCCACTCATATACTACATTAACATCCACCATCATATCTCAATAAGCAATTGTTTTCAAAATTGTTTTTGGGGTTGGTGAGGTAACATTGCATACAATATCTCAGCCCCTATGTAATATTTTCATTTGGTTTTCTGTACAGGAGAGAACAATGGTTCAGACAGATTTTAATACAGTGGTGTTAGTATTACAATTCAATGAAAATTGTGTTTTACCTCACAGAATATGAAAATGAAGTAAATAAACATGTTTTCACTGAGAATTAGAAAAACAGATAAATAAATCTTAATCTTTGCCAATTTCACATAACCGAACATTTTACCTGTAATCAAAGACATAATTTGGATACTGTAATGCCTTAAAAACATTTTACAGCTAATTTTGTCAAATTATGTATTTATCCTTCAATTTATGCAATTCTGACCCCCTGAAAATTCACGCACACACTTGCAGGCTTTTCACCCCAAAAGAATTGTGTACTGATACCTCCGTTATGCAATAGAAAAGGCTTAAGGTATGCATGAAAATGTGGGAACGAAAATCTTGTTTTACATCCATGGACAACTGACTTGTTGTCCGACTCCCCAAAGATTGGTACCTCAAAATCTGTTGACTGATCCCCGTGGGGACCCGGGGAGGATAAACAAGAGTGTGTCCTCAGCACCCAACTGCTTGTCGTAAAAGGCGACCGAATTGGGCAACCCGTTTGCCATAGGTTGCGCCCCTGTGTCGGCGGAGGACTAGATTCTGGTGGTTGAGGGCACTGGAGCCAGGAACCAGTGTTCCTTTTGCCCAACACACTACTTTCACCCTTACTTCGCCTAGATGGTGGAAGAATGGGTCCGATCGGCCGGTCACGCCATGCCCTGTGCATAGAAAATTGTCACATTAAATATATCATTTGAAATATTTTTTGGTAAAGTCACAGGTAGATCTCTCGTTAACTAAACTAAAGAAATCAGACACTAATGAAATAATGTATCAGCAAGAATATAATCAATTAAGAAACACCAACCATACATACAACTCTATCTTGACAGATGGATCCTAGGATGGTGACACAGTTGCTAGCGCCACTGTAGTTGGATCCAGATTACCAAAGGACAGTTCAATATTACAGCAGAATCGAAGGCAATCTTAACAGCTCGCACACATATAAACAATAAATCTAAGCATACACAGTTCATTATATTTTCTGATTCCCTTTCCTGTCTTCAGGCCATTAAGAATATTTCCTGTCAACATCCACTTGTACGTGACATCATAGAACTTCATAACGATCTTGCTACTGGCCAGTACGACATCGTCTTTTGTTGGTTACCCAGCCATGTTGGTATAACTGTTAACACAATGGCTGATGCTGCAGCTAAAGCAGCACTCAACAAATCTGTGACACCACTTCTGATCCCATACACTGATTATAAACCCGTGTTTAGATCTTACATCCGTGATCTAATGCAAAAGAAGTGGGACTCTCAAGTAGGTATGAATAAATTACATGAAATTAAACCAACTATTGGCTACATCTACTTGGGTTGTCAGTCCAGATTGGAAGAGGTCATTATATGACGATGTCATATTGGCCATAGCAGGTGTACAAATGAATATTTATTAAAAGGTGAGGATCCTCCATTTTATATCCCTTGTGATTAAAGAATCACCGACAAGCATGTCCTGCTTCTCTGTGTTGATTTTCCCATCACAAAGGATAAATATTTTAAATCATCATCAATAAATGTACTTATTGATAGTATCAATTCTCATTTAATTCTTGTTTTTTTAATAAGAAATCGAACTTATTGATAAACTTTTAAGTAAGTAGCTAACTATATTTTATATTGGTAATGTGTACTTTGTAATTTAGTATGTTACTGGCTGTATCCTCAAAGAGGGTTGACGTGGCATAAAAGTATTGTCCCCCTGAGAGGATATGTAAGACCACATCATTCAAAGTACATTTATTCATACCAAAGTTTTAAATGTAGCATATTTGTCTATTTGAACTGTTCGCTAAATTGCGTACCATCACCAGCAGTTTAAGGGATGGTGTAAGTCCTGCTGGGGAACCGTGCAGGTGACAGAAGTATTGTAAGTCCCTTCAGTCCCTAGTAAGGTGGCCTTACTTTGGTTGCTGGTGATCTGTAGCCCATTTAAATATTGTATTATTGAATGATAATGTATTCTTTTAACTATTCTAAACTAGTTTTTAAACGAAACTTTGATACTCTAGTTATTATACTGTCCATCGTGGACATCTTATTATTAGATCTAAATATAATTATTACAACTGTTTCGTCACTATATGGCTGTAGTATTGTCGATGTGACGTTATATTTCACTCCCTCACTCACTCATTGTTGACTGACATTGGGAGAGTATCTGGGTTTCCTGCCAGGAATACAGCCCTTCCTACAATCTGGGTAATCCAGAAGGTTCCAGTATTGGTGAGTCTACTTGGAAGAAGTCCCATTAGCTGTCTGGGCTGCTTGTAGAGGGAGCAAAGGCCCTGGGCTGATGGTGAGCCTAACCAGACTGAGGATCAGGATCGCCAAAACCCTTTTTGCTGCATTATTTTTTTTTAATCTGTAAATAATATATTATGAAGATATTTTTACCATTTCAATTGAATTGTTATGTACGTGTTGATTTCACACAAACGTTGAAAGAACGTTATTGAAACATTTTCCGAAGGTTTTCCTGAAGTTTGATTGAAACCGAATCATATCGTATACAACACAACGTTGCAGAAAAATGTTTTTGAAACTTTTTGAAATAATCTTTTCATACCAAACATGTTGCCGTTCACTGTTAAGGTGTATATGAACTTATGATTGTGCAATTACATCTGTACACAAATGAGTGTTGAAGATGATGAAGTTTTAGATTGGTTTTGTTGTCTAATATAGGTCAAAGCTGTTAAGATATCTTTGGCCTCAGAAGTAAAGATAGAACTAGTATCTGGGATTCAGTTCTGGATCCAAGGATGGTGGCGCCTGCAACTTGCCACCATCCTTGGACCCGTCTGTAAAAATGGACCCGTCTGTAAAAATGGACCCATGAGAATTATATTGAGTTCACAATTGCTTGTACGCTTGTTGATAAATAAAAGGATTTGTTTCAGATTTTTTAGTTGGGTTAGAGTGAGATCTATCTCCGGCTTCACCATCTGCCAGTGAGGAGAAGACAGAAGAGGGTAAGGTGATATTATATTTATATGTGATGTGTGGTTGAATTTTGATTCCAAGTTGTGGAACAAGGTTTGATAGATTTTCATACTGAGGGCGGAAAACAAAATTATATGCTTGATTTGACTTATTTTTGTGCTCTTTAGTGATATATTGCAGTGAAAGTTTAATGCAGTGCTGTTCGATTGAAGGTTCATAGGCATACATATACAAACTGTCCACAGGGGAGGTCCAAAAAGCTCCAAGACAGAGTCTTCAGCCTTGATAGTGTATTGTGTCTAATTTTTCTAAATTGCTTTTGAAGGCTCCACCATAGAGAATGGAACCATAGTCTAGTTTTAAGCGTATCAACGATCTGTACAAATGAAGGAGGGTGGTCTGATCCCCTCCAAAATCGAAATTTGAAACGACTTTTAACAAGTCGAGAGCCTTTGGACACTTTGCCTTTAGTTAAATACGTATTAGCCTCTTTGAGATGGTGAACTCCAGATTTGGATCCATTGCCCTTAATTGTTTGAATAATGTTCCACACCTTGGACATGGGTGTGCGGGAATTGATTTGTGATACATAGTTCCTACAGGGTTGACGTTTATTTTGTTAAAAGGTCTCGCCTTTGCGCCCGTAATTTTAACGTTATTCAAGTTGTGGACAGTGGGATGTCAGCAGAAATATTTCTCAGCTTTCTTCCGATTTTTTTCTAGCTAGTTTACAATTATTATCGAACCATGGTTGACGTATATGAGGTTTTGCAGAGGACTTAGGATTGCTTTCGTCTCCAATATCATTTAATATATCTGAAAAAAAACGTATTATAGGATCAGGAACATTCCTGAAACTGTCAGGTTTAAATTTGTTAGTACATAATGTTTGGAATAGAGACTAGTTGGCCTCTGTAAAGTTCCACCTTGTTGAAGGTGGTTTGACAGACGGATTAATAGTTGTAAGTATTGTTGAAAACTGGTCACTTCCACAAAGGACCAATTCATATAAAATATTTGAATCTGTTTGTAAAAGATATAGGGCAGAGTATGTGCCAGTGGCAGGATGAAGATAGGTATTAGAACCATCATTGAAGATGCATGAATCATTATTTGAGATAAATCTTCGAGGACTTTTCCTTAATTATTTGTATCAGTACTCCCTATAAGGAGCTATGACCTTTTAAATCTCCAATGATGATACAGGGCTTCGGGAGTTGATCTGATTGACGGATAGTTGAGGAAGGTGGAAGTTACAGTGTAAACAGCAACAGCTTGAAGAGTAGTGTTGAGTGGAACAGGGCCATGGGTTATGTCCTGCTTCACCAGGATAGAAGAACCTCCTATAGCTTTATCACCAGGATGAGAAAACGAGTGGTAAGAACTGTACTGACGGATATCCAATGGGTCTGTGTTTTTTTAGATATATTTCTTGGAGACAAAAAGCTGACGGTCTAAAATCTTCAATTAAAAGTTGTATTTCATTAAAAATCTTCTTAAGTCCTCTGCCATTCAGTTGTTTAATGTGTTGTGGATTCATGGTGGTACTTCCACAGGTGAAATGTCACGCGAACGTGAGGAAGACTTTGTAGTACTCCTATCGGTTTCATGTGGAGGACCAAAGGAGTTATGGACCTCCACTAGGACCTCTAAAGGAGAGGTGGCCTTTTTTGTTTGCGCCTGTTCTTTTTGCTGCTTCTTTTTCAATTATTTCTTCTCCCTGTTTATAAATGTAGCAATTTATGGCTCTAGTTCTGGTTCAAGTGTTGGCTTAGGAGTCTGAGACTCAACATTTTGCACAGTCTTTTGTTTTGGAGGAGTCACACCAGGTTTATGAGGTAAAGCAGTAGGAAGTGATTGGACAGACTTGACCCATGTCCGATCAGTCTGGCAGTCGCTAGAGGCAGTCGCTAGAGACAGTGGCTTCAGGAGGACAAGAGACAGCAGGTTGTGGCAATACTTACAACTCTCTTCTTAAATTCGTGGTACGACAAATTCTGTTCAGTTTTGATTTTTATAATTTGTGATTCACGTTTCCACACAGGGCAGGAGTTTTCAGAAGCCATATGGTTCCCACCACAGTTTACATCCTTCCTGCAGTCAGTTGCCTCGTGCTCGTCACTGCAACGGTAACAGACGTAAGCAAATAAAAAATGACCCTGCTTCACTGTCATCAAATCATTGCAATAAAATTCAATTCAGAACACGCACAAGTAAGCAAAACATACACGAACCGCTGTCACATGCTGTCGTGGAACCAACAGGTGCCAAACAGGCAATCCCTCCTGTCGTAAAAAGCAGCTGTTCAGTCATTGTCCAGTTCCATTGGTAATCGCATTGAATCAGCAGGCTCATTCCCAGTAAATCTACAGGTTGAACACAATCATAGATCGGGATTGTCATCTTGCCTTTTTTAACTTGTCTGAGGCACGGAGAATGTAAATAACAACACTGTCAGTCATTGTAGGTTGTGAGGTGTGAGTAACCATGGTGTAGGTCAAATTCTGCCACATCAAAGTTCGGGTGGGAGAGGCATTTTTTTTTAACTGGGAGTAATTGCTCACTAATAACACTTACACATGTAAAATAAATAGTAGAATGTTAATTCATAAAATTTATTAGAGAAATATATTTGTTTATCTTTTTCAGAACTATTTCTTTGACCTGTCACCCCTACAACGGGAAATTGAATATTCAATTTCCAAGAAATGACTCATCTTGCTGTTTTCCAAGGAATGACTTGGTGAGTCCCACCAGTGCGCAACAGTTTGCGTTGAAACTAAAACATGTTCCTTTTGACTAAGTATGGAGGGTTATTTGTTGATTTCTTTTTGAAAACCTATGTGTTTTGAACTCTTATTTTGAACTAGTCAACACTATGGGTATCTTGATGCTAAACTTTAGTAATATTTCTTACATATATAACTAACTGCGATCCCTTTTTGGAATGTTCTAAGATAGCGGGCCTTTGTACCCTGTGTAGTTACGCGTTGAAAGAGAGCACCGTTTTCAAAGCGTTGTTGTCGTCATGGTAGAATGGAGATAAACCTGTTTTGAAATTTGGTGTAGTCCCACAGTCACCATCACCAGTATGCTTTTGTCAGAGTGACTGCAACCCAGTGGGGAAAAAGTGAGTACATTTAGCAATGCTTTTTGTCATTAAATCAACCATTTCATGGGTACACACGTCTTGGAAAATTGTGTCAATTATGATTGTGTCATTGTAGCGAAAAACGATGTTTCACTGATCGACTTTCACAAGACCAAGGAGCGTCCATAACTTAAAAAACATGTATCCGTACACAACAGTAAACACGCAAACTTTTCACCGCATTTCGGTTTGTGTAAAATAGCTTGCTACCATTACCATACAAATGTGGTATATGTGTATAACTTGCAAACACTAATAAGAACACTTGACAAGAAGTACCAGCGACCAATGAAAAGCTATTCCTCGAAAAAACTGTAGCTCCGAAGAGCATTACAGAACATTTAATACCATCTACATCGCTTTAATTTATGGGTAAGAATACTCAAGAACACCCGCGAATCTGAAGCAGATGCACGAGACCAAATAGCGTCCATTCCAATTTGGAATGAACATTGGAATGGTTTGGCAAAAAGATCGCTCATTCCAAACTTTCCAAAGCTTGGAAGGATCGATCTTTCCAGAAAATCCAAAATTGGAATGGCAACATTTCCAAACATATTTCCAACACAGGAAATGTTTGGAATGAATTGGAATGGTTTGGAATGGTTTGGAATTGTTTGCAAATATGGTTAGAAGGAACAAGTTAAAATATGTTTTATCAGTAATTTGAACAATAAAAAGACTATTGAATTATGTATTGAGTTTAAACTATATATAACAAATAAAAAAATTATCTCAAACATTCACTACTTGTCTGTCTAGCGAGGGGCTTTTACAGTCGCATTCTCCCTAAAGTGAGAGAGAGACCCGCACTTGACTCGAAAAGACACTTACTTACTTACTTATATTGGAGATTTAACGTGCGCTTTCCGACTGCAAGCGTATGTTGCACATGGGCCCGGCCAGGCTATTTAATGTTTTCCAAAGGATATCTGCTTGGATTGCGTCCAGAACTTAAAACACATGTGTCCGTACACAACAGTAAACACGCAAACTTTTCACCGCACTTCGGTTTGTGTAAAATAGCTCGCTACCATTACCATTCAAATGTGGTATATGTTTATAGCTTGCAAACACTTACACTTTTATGAGTCTACATTGGCGAGTGAGAGAATGTCAGTTGAAGTGGCTCACTAGCGTTGACGTAACGTTACAGCGGTTCAGTAAGCCAATATTAAAGTTTTCGAACATGGACAAGTTGATGCTAGTCATGCCTACAACCAGTGGACGATTGATTGATGGATGGATGGAATATTTTTGAAGTTGCAGTTATTTATTTGGAATCAGAATCCAGAATCATGCAACGTTGCAATCCATAGCAGTACGCGGATGAGAGACTGAAAGAACGAACACTTGACAAGAAGTACCAGCGACCAATGAAAAGCTGAGTTATTTCTCGAAAAAACTGTAACTCCGAAGAGCATTACAGAACATTTAATACCCTCTACATCACTTTAATTTATGGGTAAGAATACTCAAGGGCTTTAGGGGCTGCTTATTTAATAATTTTGAAATTTTGAGATTTGGAAAGAATGCCAAGAGTGGGTGGGGGACGAACTAAGGGAGCTGTGTGTGTTGGGTGGTTGTTAGATAAGGTAGTTTTGGTTTTATTATTTTATGTGGGGTTTGAATGCGACTAATTAGTCCTGTTTTAATTAGGTTTAAACCTAAGGCTTTGAGTTTTTCTAATTTATTTTGTGGATTTAGGATTGATTCTAGTGTAAGTCCGGTTTTAAGATTTAGGGTGATCTGTAGTGTTGTTCGGTGTGTTTAGTGTTTTTATTTTTGGCGGCTTGTAGTCCACTGAGGGAGTCGGTTAGGATGAGGATTTTTTGTTGTTTTTTAGATTGCTGATTGTGTAGCGCTGAGACAACTAATAGGTCTCAAGATTAAGTATTCGGCTGGATGGCAGCTGCCATTTTATTACAAAACAGACAGTCGTCTAGACGGCTCACGTGTAAGTGCGCCGACATGTGCCTAAAATCATAAAATGGACCATCTTTGGTAACATCTAATTTATTGTTGTCTCACGGCAGAGCTGTGAAAAAATTATGTTCATTGAACAATTGGAATTCAGGAAGTTATCAATAATTGTTTTACTTAACATAAGATAAGATAAGTTGTTTACAACATAGTATTATGATGTCAGGACGTACTACAGTCAAAACCAGTTTCACCACATGTGCACAGACCGCCTATACTTATATATATATTTTTCATAACTATTCTCCAGTTAAAGTCCTATCCTCTTATCAAAAAATCTGTGAGAGTGATCATCATCAACGAAACTCATTCTCGTCAAAGAATACAGAACAAATGAAGAATTAGATGCGTACATCTATTGACATGCTTTATTCATCACGAAGTAGATTTACATACATTTGTGCATAGCACTTAAACTGTGATAATGAATTTTACCATTGTCCATATTATATTATAAATATTAACCATAATATGGATTTCCGAATATGTAAACGACTCCAACGTTGATATTTCAGACAAAAACAAAGTCAGCTGTCTTTTAACGTTCAGGGGGAAAGGGTTTGCTTTCACAATTGAACATTTGTTTTCACCAAAGGACAATAAAATCAAGCCAAAAACACGAAAAATACACATATATGGTTAGCGACCGTCATTATACAGCGAGGGGGGGGGGGGGGGGGGGGGATATTCGTCTGCTCTAACTGCCTTCACAAAAACATTCCAGCCCATAATTACCGAGGCAGCTGTGACGTAGTAGCATTACATTCGCTGCATATTAGATGTGTAATCTGTGGAGTGACTAAAGTAATATTACGGCTGAAATCTTACTTGCATGGTTGTTTTAATAGAAAACTTACGGTTTGAAAACACAATTGTTGTTATATGATGTTTTTAGGTTTGGTTTATAAATACAAGAGAAGATTTTTTATACATATAAAACTTGTCGAAAATACAGCTGAACAATAGAAAAATAAAAATAGGAGTCGTGATTAGTGACAAATTGTAATTACATCACCATGTCAATAATTATTGATTGAATCCGTCAAACAACTGTCAAACCATTTATTGCCATGTACGTGCATGTACACAGCAAGTCGGCGCTGTCGGAGGCATAAACATCGTGGTTTTATGACGGGAGATTAGACGAACCGTGAACCAGGGGCATGCGACGTAATTACACCTAAAGATGGTAGAACCAGGGTATTGTCTTTTTGACTGGCTAATTGACCGTACGTATAATTGGTAAATATATTCGTTTTGACACCCGTGTTTCATGCGCATCCCGGCTCATAAGCAGAATACAGACAAATGAGGCCCCGTGATCAGCGGAGCGTGAACAACATGGATGCCGCCTTTCGGCCGTACCGTACAGTCAAGCTGCTATCTCGGAACTGAATCCAATTGCAAGCGGAGACAAGATTACTTCCCTTACCCAATCATGATCGTTGCTCAGAAATGTTCAAATCTATCTTCAGTAAATCATGAAATTAATGCCAGAATGACATTTATGCGAAAAATGCGATCGTCAGTCCCTCTGATTATTTTAATATGTTTCATTTCATCATGATAAAAAAGTTAGTCACTTATAAGGTTACCACGTTGAAAATGGAAACGAACGAACAAAACCAACAAAATGTATTCTCTCATCACTCAGCCTAACAGTGATATAACTGCAAATTAAACAATCAAGTACGCTAAAATATTACACATGGTGGGTGGAGGACCAGGGGCAATTTTAGTTTGACAGGTGTCATTAACTGGTCAAGTAACATCACGGTTTGTATATTCACTTTGATTGGACAGTCTAGACTGGCGCCAACTAATCATGACGGCGTCTTCAGAACAGAACAGAACTTTATTTCTCCCGGGTTTAGGCTTACGTGGATAACGGAAAATTTTGTTTAAGTGATAGCACATTTGTAATTCAATCTAATATACTTTCCTTGATTGATTATATGGCTGTGGTCGTAGATCCGGATGTATCTAAATATGCTCAGTATATACACAGGGTTTAATTGTTATACTATTAGGATTGATAGATACAATTGAGTATGTATACCCTTGATCATAAAGTTAGTCACTACTTTCACATTTTGATTTGTATGATTTGTGTTATGATTAAATTGACAAAATAAGAAATCATTCCGTGTATATGTGTATTATATATTGTACCCCAATACGTAATTAAATTGTGTATAAATAAGGACACTAGGTTAATTACTGTAATTGATTATTTGATAAACATATTCACATTTAGTTGCGTAATATGTCACAGAGGTAAAGCTAATTCATAACAACTAATTGTCCCATTTATTTGGCTTCTATCTTTTATATGAAACAAATGCTATAACATGGGTTGATAAACTTCATTGGCAATTGACGTAGCATATAATTGTCCGCATGAACAGTCTATTCTGTTCCAGATATATTTATTAATTTTGTCAGCATTTAAATCGTTGCATTCCTGGCTCAATGATTCATTTGATGAAATCTTGTTCCCTGTTTTGAATTACCGTCAGATAGTTCCAGAACAATTATAAAATTTCCAGCCCTATGTGTTGCGCATAATTCCGAGATAAATCGAAGTTCATATTCTTGTACGAACACTTATCAAAATTCATTTATACCTAGTACTATTATGTACATATGTATATTAGTTCAAATTATAATAATGAGGCCCTCTATATTCTCGAAACGGTCTTTGTTCTACGACAACGTAAGTCGGTATGGGAAAACAAAATATTTGTTTAATTGTTCAAAGTTCATAGTCAATGTCATATGATCATAGACAAGGAAGATAAGAAATTAAATATAAAGATTAGCCACTTTTTTTGACAGAAATTCTTTTAGTTAAATTTGGTCATGTTTTGGTCTTTTCGTGGTACATAGTGCCAAAATACTCTTAATTATTTACTTTCATGTCATTACTTATCTCACATAAGGTCAAAAGTTGTACAAGGTTTAACATATGATTATGACATGTTGTCTCCAAACATTTCCAAACAAATCCAAACAAATCCAAGCTTGGAAATATGACCTTTCCAAATATTGGAATGGTCATATTTCCAATTGGAATGGTGGTATTTCCAAGTTTTGGATTTTTTGGAATGGATGATATTTTGTCCAGTGATGTATCTCAACATACAGGCCAGCGAGTCCTTGAGGTATTTGTGTGCACGTCTCTTTGCAGAAGGCATTGTCTCAGAGTACAATCTGAGTGGAAGTGACACAGTGCTCAGAGGCAATCTTTAATTATGGCATGCGCTCCATGTAGCACGTGAATCATACGTATTGGTGTTAATAAAACGGAATCTACAGCAACACATACGTATTGGTGTTAATAAAGCAGAAGGTGCGACAGCACATACGTACTGGTGTTAATAAAACAGAAGGGTGTGACACCACATACGTACTGGTGTTAGTAAAACATGAGGTGTGACAACACATACGTACTGGTGTAAATAAAACAGAAGGTGCGACAACACATACATATTGGTGTTAATAAAACAGGAGGTGTGACACCACATACATATTGGTGTTAATAAAACAGAAGGTGCGACAACGCATACGTATTGGTGTTAATAAAACAGAAGGTGTGACAACACATACGTACTGGTGTTAATAAAACAGAAGGTGCGACAACACATACGTACTGGTGTTAATAAAACAGGAGGTGTGACACCACATACATATTGATGTTATGAAACGAAGTATGCACATTGGATGAGTTGTATCAGAAATATACACAAATAATTACCATAATTAGGTTCATGTTATACAGATCAAAATGTGCATACACTACATTGTCTATATCTGTTGATGATAACTAAAAGTGGGCGTTATATATCGACTGTATGAAACTGTAATGCTTTATGCTGATTTGTGATCAATAATTTGCACAACTATTCATACTATTCATACTATTCATACTATTCACATACGTACTATTCACTTGACTCACTGCTCAAAGACATGCAAAGGGGTAACCTTTTCGGGGGTGTTCAGTTCACAGAAAAATATTTTTGAGAGGGGAGAATATTCACTTCCAAATCTCAGTCAGTTAAATGTATGCGAATTAGGATATTCTTGTCACTTATTTCATGGAGTGGGTGGTGCATTAAGATTGGTCTTAGGACTGTGTCGTATTTGCTGCTCCCTTACCCCCTACCCTTACATCTCCCCCCTCGTTTTATGTAATATTTTCTATGACCTCCCCTCCAAATACGTAGGTAATTTTTTCGTGTCCCTCCCGTACAGATGTGAGAAGTTTTGGCGACCCCATCCCCCTTTCGCTGTACCATTTTTCATGACCCCCTCCAACTTAATCTCCCCCTCACATATAATAAATGATCAGTCCATTAAAAGTCCTTATAGATCGTGATCTTTTCTTGACCGTAGGATACTAATCAGATATAATCCGTTTGACATAGTATCTTCCACATTATGAAACAAATAATGCAATTGCAAATACCTTCATTTGGATAGATGCCCAAAACACTCCGCCAAGTACAGTTAGCTCTGTATTATGTTCTGTGGCGATATCAGTGTTTAAGCCGATATGTTGCTTGTATTTGTTAAATTTCGTCACCAAGCTCTTAGAAATGATGTTTCCTAACTAGAGTGAGTGAGTGAGTGAGTATGGTTTTACGCCGCTTTTAGCAATATTCCAGCAATATCACGGCGGGGGACACAAGAAATGGGCTTCACACATTGTACCCATGTCGGGAATCGAACCCGGGTCTTCGGCGTGACGAGCGAACGCTTTAACCACTAGGCTACCCCACCGCCCCTTCCTAACTAGAAAACATGTGTAGTGTAAGCAGCCCGAATCCCTGGCCACTAAAAGGGATGATTTGATATGTAGCCGGCACTGCAATATGACGTGCTCTGCTTAAGATATGCTTCTGTACATGTTAATCCAGCAATGTTTCCATGAGAGAATATAGCGCTTCTACTTTTCTGTATGTATGTTTATAATGCGTCGGAATTGAGTAGCCTAGTTGTTAAAGCGTTCGCTCTTCGTGCCGAAATCCCGGGTTCGTTTCCCACATGGGTACATTGTGTGAACCCCATTTGTGGTGTCCCCTGTCTGGATATTGCTGGAATATTATAAGTATAATAAAGGGGTGTTAAACCATAATCACTCATTAACTCACTCATTGTAATACAAGGGACGTGTGATTTACAAATTGCAACCTATTCATAAACTGAAGTGTTTTTCACGTATAGAGTCTGTGACATCAGATACGACTATCTGGTTAACGTGGTGCCGTTAGAGGTCACAGATAATGATCATCAATAACCCCTTCACAGTTGATATCCGGATGTGCGAAACAAAGGATTTAATTACATCGCGTTCGCTGTTGTTCAGCATATCCCGTATCCCTCGCAGCTGGTGCACATCTGTGCCACTGTTAGTGTATTCGTTCTCTCTGGGATTTAAAACAGGAAGATTATTTCTCCTTGAATATGCTCGAAATACATGCCTGGCCTCCGGTTTTACACATACCAAATACTTGTCTATTGGACATGTTGCATATCCTGACAAAATGTGGTGTGAGTTGTTTCCCACTGATGTAGCTGGGCAACGCAAATAGACGCAATAGACGAACGATCGCATCTATAAGTGCTCGAGACATGGCAATCGATATGAGGAGAAAAGATACAGACAATTGCCTTGAGAATAGTGGGAACATTCAGGTAATCCCCCTGTAAACAACACTGTGTTGTCCCACATAACAGAGGTTGGATTGCGTTCAGGGTGTCTTCATTATTTCAAAACGGGTCAATATTTTTAACGATTGTACATGTCATCAACATCCTTAAGCAGCTTTACATCAGGCGCCCCTCCTGACCAGTTCTCCCTTTAGTTTTTTGTTGTACGAATAACAAATCCCACGAGTCGTTTAATTCTTAAATATTATTCTGATCTGAAGACATTCCCAGCCGATTTGTCCTGATGTATGTCCGTCAGACTTAAGAGCATTGCGATCTGGGCAAATGTAAGGTGGCCCCAAAGAGACACGGAAACATTTGACATGTTTAGAGTTTTTCGAGTATCGCACTATCACACATCTTTTAGAAAAGTAGCTGGAATAGGAAAACCTGAACATTACTCAAAACCTTCGGAAAACCTGAAACCAAAACGAGCGTACATTAAAACGACGAACTTTAATTGAAAGTCACGAACATGTATAAAGAAAGACTATTGAAAACTGTTTGCACAGCAGTGAGAATAGTTTACACATTGGTGAAAATATTTGTACTGTGATGGGAATATATAACACCTCCGTGAGAAGGAATATGTAACACCTCCGTGAGAAGGAATATGTAACACCTCCGTAGGAATACAAACCCCAAGGTGGGGAAATATTAATCTCATTGGGAATATTTACACTGTGCTGGGGTTACACTACATGTCAATAGAAATATTTACACCAAGATGGGAATTTATTACATACAGAATATTTACTCTGTGGTGGGGATATATTACACCTCAGTAGGAATCTTTACACCATGACGGGGATATATGGCACCTTATTAGGAATACTTAAACCATGGCGGGGATGTATTACACCTAAGTAGGAATATTTACACCATGGTGGGGATATAATACGCTTCAGCGGGAATACTTACCCCATGGTGGGGATATATTACACCTCAGTAGGAATATTTACACCATGGCGGGGATACATTAAACTTCAGTGGGAATACGTACACCATGGTGGGGATATTTTACGCTTCAGTGGGAATATTTTCACCATGGCGGGGATATATTACACCTCAGTAGGAATATATACACCAAGAAGGGGATATTTTACACTTCGGTAGTAATATGTACACCATGGTGGGGATATATTACACCTCAATAGGAACATTTACCCCATGGCGGGGATATAACACTCTTCAGTGGGAATACTTACACCATAGTGGGGATATATTACGCTTCAGTGGGAATACTTACACCATAGCGGGGATATATTACACCTCAGTAGGAATATTTACACCATGGCGGGGATATATTACACCTCAGTAGGAATATATACACCAAGAAGGGGATATTTTACACTTCGGTAGTAATATGTACACCATGGTGGGGATATATTACACCTCAATAGGAACATTTACCCCATGGCGGGGATATAACACTCTTCAGTGGGAATACTTACACCATAGTGGGGATATATTACGCTTCAGTGGGAATACTTACACTATAGCGGGGATATATTACACCTCAGTAGGAATATTTACACCATGGTGGGGATATATTACACCTCAGTAGGAATATATACACCATGACAGGGATATTTTACACTTCGGTAGTAATATGTACACCATGGTGGGGATATATTACGTTTCGGTGGGAATACTTACACCATGGGGGGGATATATTACACCTCAGTAGGAATAATTACACCATGGCAGGGATATACTACACATCAGTAGGAATACTTACACCATGGTGGGGATATATTACACATCAATAGCAATATTTACACCATGGCGGGGATATATGAAACTTCAGTGGGAATATTTACACCATCGCGGGGATACATTAAACTTCAGTGGGAATACTTACAGCATGGTGGGGATATTTCACGCTTCAGTGGGAATATTTACACGATGGCGGTGATATATTACGCTTCAGTAGGAATACTTACAACATGGTTGGGATATATTACACTTCAGTAGGAATATTTACACCATGGTAGGGATATATTACGCTTCAGTGGGAATACTTACACCATGGTGGGGATATATTACGCTTCAGTTGGAATACTTACACCATGGCGGGGGAATATTACACCTCAGTAGGAATATTTACACCATGGCGGGGGAATATTACACCTCAGTAGGAATATTTACACCATTGTGGGGATATATTACACCTCTGTAGGAATATTTACACCATGGCGGGGATATATTACGCATCAATAGTAATATTTACACCATGGTGGGGATATATTTAACTTCAGTTGGAATATTTACACCATGACGGGGATACATTAAACTTCAGTGGGAATACTTACACCATGGCGGGGATATATTACACCTAAGTAGGAACATTTACACCATGGTGGGGATATATTAAACTGCAATAGGAATATGTACACCATGGCGGGGATATATTACGCTTCATTAGGAATACTTACAACATGGTGGGGATATATTACACTTCAGTAGGAATATTTACACCATGGCGGGGATACATTAAACTTCAGTGGGAATACTTACACCATGGTGGGGATATATTACGCTTCAGTGGGAATACTTACACCATGGCGGGGATATATTACACCTCAGAAGGAATATTTACACCAAGGTGGGGATATATTACACCTCAGTAGGAATATATACACCATGACGGGGATATTTTACACTTCGGTAGTAATATGTACACCATGGTGGGGATATATTACACCTAGGTAGGAATATTTACACCATAGCGGGGTTATATTACGCTTCAGTGGGAATATTTACACCATGGCGGAGATGTATGACACTTCAGTAAGAATATTTACACCGTGGTGGGGTTATATTACGCTTCAGTGGGAATACTTACACCATGGCGGGGATATATAACACATCAGTAGGAATATTTACACCATGGCAGGGATATATAACACATCAGTAGGAATACTTACACCACGGTGGGGATATATTACACCTCAATAGTAATATTTACACTATGGTGGGGATATATTACACCTCAATAGTAATATTTACACTATGGTGGGGATATATTACACCTCAATAGTAATATTTACACTATGGTGGGGATATATTACACCTCAATAGTAATATTTACACTATGGTGGGGATATATTACACCTCAATAGTAATATTTACACTATGGTGGGGATATATTACACCTCAATAGTAATATTTACACTATGGTGGGGATATATGAAACTTTAGTGGGAATATTTACACCATGGCGGGGATACATTAAACTTCATTAGGAATACAGCATGGTGGGGATATTTCACGCTTCAGTGGGAATATTTACACCATGGCAGGAATGTATTACACATCAGCTGAAATATTTACACCATGGCGGGGATATATTACACCTCAGTAAGAATATTTACACCATTGTGGGGATATATTAAACTGCAGTAGGAATATTTACACCATGGCAGTGATATATTACGCTTCAGTAGGAATACTTACAACATGGTGGGGATATATTACACTTCAGTGGGAATACGTACACCATGGTGGGATATATTACACCTCAGTAGGAATATTTACACCAAGGTGGGGATATATTACACCTCAGTAGGAATGTATACACCATCGTGGGGATATTTTACACTTTGGTAGTAATATGTACACCATGGTGTGGACATATTACGCCTCAATAGGAATATTTACACCATGGTGGAGATATATTACGCTTTCAGTGGGAATACTTACACCATGGTGGGGATATATTACGCTTCAGTGGGAATACTTACACCATAGCGGGGATATATTACACCTCAGTAGGAATATTTACACCATAGTGGGGATATATTACACCTCAGTAGGAATATATACACCATGACGGGGATATTTTACACTTCGGTAGTAATATGTACACCATGGTGGGGATATATTACACCTCAGTAGGAATATTAACACCATGACGGGGATATATGGCACCTTATTAGGAATACTTAAACCATGGCGGGGATGTATTACACCTAAGTAGAAATATTTACGCCATGGTGGGGATATAATACGCTTCAGCGGGAATACTTAACCCATGGTGGGGATATATTACACCTCAGTAGGAATATTTACACCATGGCGGGGATACATTAAACTTCAGTGGGAATATTTACACCATGGTTGGGTTATATTACGCTTCAGTGGGAATATTTACACCATGGCGGGGATGTATGACACTTCAGTAAGAATATTTACACCGTGGTGGGGTTATATTACGCTTCAGTGGGAATACTTACACCATGTTGGGGATATATTACGCTTCAGTAGGAATACTTACAACATGGTGGGGATATATTACACTTCAGTAGGAATATTTACACCATGGTGGGGATACATTAAACTTCAGTGGGAATACTTACAGCATGCTGGGGATATATTACGCTTCAGTGGGAATACTTACACCATGGCGGGGATATATTACACCTCAGTAGTAATATTTACACCATGGTGGGGATATATTACACCTCAATAGGAATATTTACACCATTGTGGGGATATATTACATCTCAGTAGGAATATTTACACCATGGTTGGTATATATTAAACTTCATGGCGGGGATGTGTGTCACTTCAGTAAGAACATTTACACCATGGCGGGGATATATTACACCTCAGTAGGAATACTTACACCATGGCGGGGATGTATTACACCTCAGTAGGAATATTTACACCATAGTGGGGATATATTACACTTCAGTAGTAATATTTACACCATGGTGGGGTTATATTACGCTTCAGTGGGAATACTTACATCATGGTGGAGATATATTACACTTCAGTAGTAATATTTACACCATGGTGGGGTTATATTACGCTTCAGTAGGAATACTTGCAACATGGTGGGGATATATTACACTTCAGTAGGAATATTTACACCATGGCGGGGATACATTAAACTTCAGTGGGAATATTTACACCATGGCGGGGATATATTACGCTTCAGTGGGAATACTTACACCATGGCGGGGATATATTACACCTCAGTAGGAATATTTACACCATGGTGGGGATATATTACACCTCAGTGGGAATATTAACACCATGACGGGGATATATGGCACCTTATTAGGAATACTTAAACCATGGCGGGGATGTATTACACCTAAGTAGAAATATTTACGCCATGGTGGGGATATAATACGCTTCAGCGGGAATACTTAACCCATGGTGGGGATATATTACACCTCAGTAGGAATATTTACACCATGGCGGGGATACATTAAACTTCAGTGGGAATATTTACACCATGGTTGGGTTATATTACGCTTCAGTGGGAATATTTACACCATGGCGGGGATGTATGACACTTCAGTAAGAATATTTACACCGTGGTGGGGTTATATTACGCTTCAGTGGGAATACTTACACCATGTTGGGGATATATTACGCTTCAGTAGGAATACTTACAACATGGTGGGGATATATTACACTTCAGTAGGAATATTTACACCATGGCGGGGATACATTAAACTTCAGTGGGAATACTTACAGCATGGTGGGGATATATTACGCTTCAGTGGGAATACTTACACCATGGCGGGGATATATTACACCTCAGTAGTAATATTTACACCATGGTGGGGATATATTACACCTCAATAGGAATATTTACACCATTGTGGGGATATATTAAACTTCATGGCGGGGATGTGTGTCACTTCAGTAAGAACATTTACACCATGGCGGGGATATATTACACCTCAGTAGGAATACTTACACCATGGCGGGGATGTATTACACCTCAGTAGGAATATTTACACCATAGTGGGGATATATTACACTTCAGTAGTAATATTTACACCATGGTGGGGTTATATTACGCTTCAGTGGGAATACTTACATCATGGTGGAGATATATTACACTTCAGTAGTAATATTTACACCATGGTGGGGTTATATTACGCTTCAGTAGGAATACTTACAACATGGTGGGGATATATTACACTTCAGTAGGAATATTTACACCATGGCGGGGATACATTAAACTTCAGTGGGAATATTTACACCATGGCGGGGATATATTACGCTTCAGTGGGAATACTTACACCATGGCGGGGATATATTACACCTCAGTAGGAATATTTACACCATGGTGGGGATATATTACACCTCAGTGGGAATACTTACACCATGGCGGGGATGTATTACACCTCAGTAGGAATATTTACCCCATGGTGGGGATATATTACGCTTCAGTAGTAATATTTACACCATGGTCGGCTTATATTACGCTTCATTGGGAATACTTACATCATGGTGGGGATATATTACACCTCAATAGGAATATTTACTCCATGGTTGGGATATATTACGCTTCAGTGGAAATACTTACAACATGGTGGGGATATATTACGCTTTTGTGGGAATATTTACACCATGGCGGGGATATATTATTAGTTACAGTGTGTTTAGTTGCTGTATACGGTGTGATAGTTTTCCCCTAACAGTATATGACACCATAACGAATTTTGAAGCCGAATGTTTGACACTATTTTTTATTACTTGCCCGCGAAGAGATCATCCGTTTAAAAAACGTACAGCTGTATTACACCCTGTGTAAACACGTGCTTAAATACTCTCGGAACACGTTTCACAAACAGATATTGAAAGCTCTCGACATCCCTTGGCGTATTCAGCGATATTGCGTGTGGAGATGATAGGACCTTGTTGCTAGGCTGACTTCACATGGCATTGTTTCGCCGAAGAATCTTGCGAAAAACAATTCACAAATTACGTAATCGGGTATTGTGGCATGATTGTAAACTTTGAGGTGCAATAAAGACCCGTTCCACAAGGCGATCTTAGCGCAACGACAGTCGTAAGTCTATATGTTAAAGTATTTGAGTTACAATAACCATAGCGATACGATAATTTTGTGGAACGGACGCCTGAATTCTAAAGATGGACCATTGTATGGTATTAAATTCATAAGTGTCAACTTTTGACGTGTTTGAAGTAGTATTCTGTTAACCGCAACTGAATTATGCTGTGGATCGTGTAGGTGTCAGCCTATTCAAACTCAACTGTGTAATTCTAAAAACGTTATAAATGGCAGGTAATCAATAAAATACTAAACTCGCTCCCTTGTAAAACCAATTTTATGAAACTCGTGAATAGTTGTGGTATCTGACGAGCTAAAGCAAATCACTGATTGGTCAATCCGGGTCACATGACCATTATGACCAATAGGACTAATTTAATAAACATCAACAAACATGACGGACATAAACATCAAAGAGTTTTATTCAGGTGACAAAGTGTCAATTGATGGGTCTGGGCAAGCAGCAGTTGTTAAGAATATTGGTGAAGGAAACTATCTGTGTCGACTTGATGGAATTGACTACGAAATGGAGCTAATGGAGACTAAAATCAAGCTTATCGGCACATCAAAGAGATCAAGTGGGCGGCCGTCAGCGTTAACGTCATCAAGGTCAAGTTCAAGTTGCACAACTACAGCGTCGAGTGAGTCCCGTACACTCCCAAAAGCCAATCATAATCCACACTTTATCGAAGTCGTTGATAGTGATATAGAAACATGATTGATATGCAGGAAAATAAAAACACTGCTAGAAAGGCCCTTCACGACAGGACATTGTTGAACCAGTTTTTTATTGTCTATCGGCGAAGAAGGTCGTCTTATAAACGAAATTCCACCCAAAGATCTCAACACATTAATTATTCTGCAAATTCATAATTTCAGTGCTGAAAGAGGATGGGGGTGAATTTGAAACAGACACACAGCAGAGTATTGGTTCATAAATTCAAAGATTCCTGCGCCGACTAAGTACACGCTACTCACTGCGTGATGACACTGAGTACACTCAGTACAGAGAAACAAAAACAATTGAAGTCAAAGGGTAAAGGTAACTTACCAAACAGGTGTGACGCTATATCCGACAATGAAATTGAAATGTTATGATAGACGAAACAATTAGGAAATTCGTCGCCAGATTCCATTAAACTTCCACTCTTTGGTTTAATAACACCACACATTCTGGTCTCCGTGGACCCGCCGCACAAAAGTGTTGTGTGTGCGCGTGTTTCAAGACAATGCTCCGATCTCAAAGGCACGAGGGATGTTACTCCTATTAAATATTTGGTGCAGAAGTTGACCGATGCAAACGTCCCGCAGTCTCACATTATGCAGATATATGGCCGCAAAAACATACACAGCATCAATAACTATTCCCATATTAACTTTGAAAAACGCAGGGAAATATCCTCCAGTCTTTCAGGATCAAAATCCAAAGCACTTGTACCGCGTTCTTCCGAGGTGAACAGGGAGATCAACAATGCCAGTTGTTTGCGATGTAGCGAGGTGTATCCATGACGGCTGCTTTGAAGCCAACATGTCGAAAATGTCGATTTGACATCTCGCACATGACGATGTTATTTACTTACTGCTGTTAATATTGTTTCACATTGCAATGTGTTTGGGTGATAAAAGCGCATCGAAATGCAATCATGCGTTATGTTTGCCGTATCAACTGTGTCGTTAGTGCCGATAAGGTGCTGCCTTCCCATGTAACCCGTCATGTGTAAAGTGTGTGATAATGTGCTACCTCCCCACAGAACTGTTCGTGTGTAAAGTGTGTGAGCATGTGCTACCTCCCCACAGCACCCTTTGTGTGTAAAGTGTGTGAGCATGGGCTTCCTCCCCACAGCATCCGTCATGTGTAAAGTGTGTGAGTATGTGCTGCTTCACTACAACACCCTTCGTGTGTAAAGTATGCGAGCAAGTGCTGTCTCCCTACAGCGCCGCTCATGTGTAAAGTGTGTGAGCATGGGCTTCCTCCACACAGCACCCGTCATGTGTAAAGTGTGTGAGCATGTGCTGCCTCCACACAGCACCCGTCATGTGTAAAGTGTGTGAGCATGTGCTGCCTCTCTCTGGCACCCTTCATGTGTAAAGTGTGTAAGCATGTGCTACCTCCCCACAGCACTGTTCGTGTGTAAAGTGTGTGAGCATGTGCTACCTCCCCACAGCACTGTTCGTGTGTAAAGTGTGTGAGAATGTGCTGCCTCCCCACAGCACTGTTCGTGTGTAAAGTGTGTGAGCATGAACTGCCTCCCCACAGCACACGTCATGTAAAAAGTGTGTGAGCATGTGCTGCCTCCCTACAGCACCCTTATTGTGTAAAGTGTGTGAGCATGTACTGCCTCCCCACAGCACCCTTTGCGTGTAAAGTGTGTGAGAATGTGTTACCTCCCCACAGAACTGTTCGTGTGTAAAGTGTGTAAGCATGTGCTACCTCCCCACAGCACCCGTCATGTGTAAAGTGTGTGAGCATGTGCTACCTCCCCACAGCACCCTTTGTGTGTAAAGTGTGTGAGAATGTGTTACCTCCCCACAGAACTGTTCGTGTGTAAAGTGTGTAAGCATGTGCTACCTCCCCACAGCACCCTTTGTGTGTAAAGTGTGTGAGCATGGGCTTCCTCCCCACAGCACCCTTCGTGTGTAAAGTGTGTGAGCATGTGCTCCCTCCCAACAGCATCCGTCATGTGTAAAGTGTGTGAACATCTGCTGCCCCTCCCTGGCACCTGTCCTGTGTAAAGTGTGCTCCCTCCCCACAGCACCCTTCGTGTGTAATGTGTGTGAGCATGTGCTGCCTCCCTACAGCACCCGTCATGTGTTAAGTGTGTGAACATGTGCTACCTCCCCAAAGCACTGTTCGTGTGTAAAGTTTGTGAACATGTGCTGACCCTCCCTACAGCACATTTCATGTGTTAAGTGTGTGAGCATGTGCTGCCTCCCTACTGCACCCTTTGTGTGTAAAGTGTGTGATCATGTGCTGCCTTCCTACAGCACCTGTCATGTGTAAAATGTGTGAGCATGTGCTGCCTCCCAACAGCACCCTTTGTGTGTAAAGTGTGTGAGCATGTGCTGCCTTCTTACAGCACCCTCCATGTGTAAAGTGTGTGAGCATGTGCTGCCTTCCCACAGCACCCTTTGTGTGTAAAGTGTGTGAGCATGTGCTGCCTTCCTACAGCACCCTTTGTGTGTAAAGTGTGTGAGCATGTGCTGCCTTCCTACAGCACACTTCGTGTGTAAAGTGTGTGATCATGTGCTGCCTTCCTACAGCACCTGTCATGTGTAAAATGTGTGAGCATGTGCTGCCTCCCAACAGCACCCTTTGTGTGTAAAGTGTGTGAGCATGTGCTGCCTTCTTACAGCACCCTCCATGTGTAAAGTGTGTGAGCATGTGCTGCCTTCCCACAGCACCCTTTGTGTGTAAAGTGTGTGAGCATGTGCTGCCTTCCTACAGCACCCTTTGTGTGTAAAGTGTGTGAGCATGTGCTGCCTTCCTACAGCACCCGTCATGTGTAAAGTGTGTGAGCATGTGCTGCCTCCCTACTGCACCCGTCATGTGTAAAGTGTGTGAGCATGTACTGCCTTCCTACAGCACCCGTCATGTGTAAAGTGTGTGAGCATGTGCTGCCTCCCCACAGCACCCGTCATGTGTAAAGTGTGTGAGCATGTACTGCCTTCCTACTGCACCCGTCATGTGTAAAGTGTGTGAGCATGTGCTGCCCTCCTACTGCACCCGTCATGTGTAAAGTGTGTGAGCATGTGCTGCCTCCCTACAGCACCCGTCATGTGTAAAGTGTGTGAGCATGTGCTGCCTCATTAATGATGATAACCCCTCATTCAATACCCGGATATACATGACACAGGCATGGACACAGCGCGTGTCGCAGTTTGGTACTGCATATATGTCAATAAAATAAGAATTATTGAAAACTTTGTTGTATTTTCCTTGATTTTGATTATCAACGGAATCGCTGGTGTTCTTTTACAAAGAAATGCATTTTCCAGTGCGACCGTTGTCGGTCGATTTTAAAATGTTGTTGAGGTGAACAATTGACTTACCTTTTCATGTGTATGTGACGGGTTCTTTGCGAGTACCTGGTGTTATCAATAGTTGATTTCGCGCACGGGCCCGCCAGGCTATTTGGTGTTTGGTCGAAAAAGTGTATGTCCGAAAAGGTAACGCACCCTAGGTGGGGCTCTTTAGGGTTGCTTACTTAATTTTGGAAGTAATTTCCTCCCTTACTTACTTACTTACTTATATTGGAGATTTTACGTGCGCTTTCCGACTGCAAGCGTATGTCGCACACGGGCCCGGCCAGGCCATTTAATGTGTTTCCAAAAAGGGGAAAAGTGAGTTTGTGCAACCCAGGAGGGGGGCTTTAGGGGTTGCTTATATAGTAATTTTGAAATTTTGAGATTTGGAAAGAATGCCAAGAGTGGGTGGGGGACGAACTAAGGGAGCTGTGTGTGTTGGGTGGTTGTTAGATAAGGTAGTTTGGGTTTTAATATTTTATTTAGGGTTTAAATGCGACTAATTAGTCCTGTTTTAATTAGGTATATGCCTAAGGCTTTGAATTTTTCTCATTTATTTTGTGGATTTAGGATTGATTCTAGTGTAAGTCCGGTTTTAAGATTTAGGGTGGTCTGTAGTGTTGTTCGGTGTGTTTGGTAGTGTGTGCAGTGAATGAGTACGTGTTCTGGTGTTTCTTGTTGTTTGCAATGTGGGCAGTTTCCTGTTGTATGCAGATTAGCTATGTTACGGTGATTCTTTAGTTTGGTGTGGCCTGTTTGTAGTTTAGTAATCATTCTGTCGATTTTTTTGGATGGGTGTAGTATTTTTGGTTTATCTAGGTTTTTTTTTAGTACTTTCCTGATTGGGCTATTTGAGTTTTGGTATATATTTTGCCATTTTTTGTTGTTTTTTTGTTTAGTGACACTTTTGATTTCTGGTTTTGAACTGGGTAAGTTTAAGCTTATTTCTGGGAGTTTAAGGGATAATTTTGCTGCTTTATCTGCCTTTTCATTTCCAAAGATTCCTACGTGGGCGGGGATCCAAATGAACCTTATTTGTTTACCTGCCTTAGTTAAGTTATTTGAGCTATTGAGTATTTGATTTATTAGTTTGGGGTGGGTTTTAGTGTTTTTTTATTTTTGAGGGCTTGTAGTCCACTGAGGGAGTCGGTAGGGTGAGGATTTTTTGTTGTTTTTTAGATTGCTGATTGTGTAGTGCTGAGGCCATACCCATTAGTTCGGCCGTGAATATGGATTGATTGTTTGGGAGTCGGTAAGATTGTGTGTTTTTAGTTTGTTGTGCGATGTGGACTCCGAAACCTGTGTGTTTTGAGATCGGATCTGAGAATCCGTCTGTGTATATGTGACACCAATTTGGCCAATTTTCATGTATATATGCTAGTGTGGCGGTTTTAGCGATGTTAGGATCGGTCTGTTTTTTGAGTGTATCGGCTAGTGTTGTGTCTATTTTTGGTATTTCAAGTTTTGGAGTGAAGATATTGGATGGTTTATTGTTTGGTTTAAGATTATTTAGTTTGTGTTCATTAAGGAATTGGTTATTCTTTGGGAAATTGGAGTAAGTAGTGGATGTTTCCAGGCTAGGGCTTGGTTTCTAGGGCTAATATTTTTTTTATTGGGACGCGGCCCAGAAGTTTAGGGTAAGTTGTTCCCTACGTTGTTTAAGTGGCATTTCTCCTGTTAAGGCCTGGAGTGAGGTGAAGGAGGTGCCATGTTGAGTTCGTGTGATTAGTTTAAAGGGCCTGATACTGGAATGAGTCTAGTTTTTTAATGAGAGAGTTGTTTAAGGTGTCGAAAATGGCACTGCCATAGTCTAGTTTGGATGTAATTAGTGATATAGTCAGAGGAGGGTGTTTTTAGAGGCCCCCCAGTTGGAGCCGGTTAGGCATCTTAACGTGTTTAGGTCTTTGCTGCATTTGGTGACTAGGTTTTTAATGTGAGCATCCCAGGTGAGATGTTCATCGAAGATTAATTCTAAGAATTTGGTTTGTTTTAGGAATTTGATTGGTTTGTTATTTAGTTGGAGGTTTAGGGAGGCAGGTTGCATATTTTTGTGTTTAAATACTATTCCTGTGGTTTTTTTCTAAGTTTAGGGAGAAGCCCCATTTGTCAGCCCATTTTTGTATTTTATTTAGAGATTTTTGTATCAAATTTTGGCCCATTTTAATGCTTTTAGTGCGGATCCAGAGGGCTCCATCATCCGCGAATTTTGATGTGTTTACTTTGGGGGATAGTTCCTCGAATAGATCGTTAATCATAATAATGAAGAGTGTTGGGCTTAGGATGCTGCCCTGGGGAGTGCCATTTTCAAGGGGACATTGGTCCCATATCGTTTAGTCTATACCCACGGTGATTTGGCGATTGTTAGGAAACTTTGGAGGTAGTTAATTATTTGACCTTTAAGACCTATTTTTTGTAGTTTTTGTATTAGCCCGTTATGCCAAACTATATCGAATGCTTTGGAGAAGTCTAGAAAGATGCCTGTAGTATATTGTTTGTTAAGTTGGCCTGTTTTAATGTCCTGCTCTAGTCGGGCGAGGTTATCTAAGGTTGAGCGTCCAGGAGTGAAACCGTTTTGGTCTGGATTTATTATGTTTTTTTGTTCTAAGTAGTGTTGAAACCTGTTTTTTACCATTGATTCCATTACTTTGCATAAGTTAGAAGTTAGGGAGATTGGTCTGTATGAATTAGCCTGGTCAGCTGGTTTATTGGGTTTGGGGATTGGTATTACCAGGGCTTGTTTCCAAGGTGATGGGACCTGTCCGTTTAGATATATGAGGTTATAGAGTTTTAGAAGAGTTTGGAGTAGTTTGGGTGGTAGTTGTTTAATTATCTGGTATGAAGTAAGGTCTAAGCCTGGGGCTGTGCCCTTTTTCCTATTTTCTAGGACGTGGAGTAGTTCTTCCATTGTGAAATGGAGATTAATTTCTAGGTTATTATCTTTTGGCTCTTTGGTAAATTTGGTTTCTGATTTTAGTTGTTCCTGGAAATTTTGTTCCCCAAAACCAGGAACCTAAATTCCACTACAACAAAGCCGACTGTGACAAATTTCAGGAAATTTGCAACCAGGCTAACCTAGCGGACCTAGAAAGTAACGACCCCGAAATCTACCGTAAAAAACTCACTGACTACATAATAAACGCAGCTAAAAACTCCATTCCTTTCAAAACAACCAACATAATTAGGCAAACCCTCGGTTCCTTGGTGGAACGAGGAGATAGAATAAACTAGATGTAAATGCAAATCCGCATTCAATAAAGCCAAACGTGACTTCAAACACCTAAAGATAGCACATGAACTAAATCACAAAGTACAAAGCTTAGTTAAAACAGCTAAAACTAGAGACTGGAAACAAATTTACGAAGAAATTAACCATCATACAGACGCCAGAACAGTTTGGCGCAAAATCCACGCCATTAGGGGCATTAAACGTCATAAAAAAATCCCAATATAAACAATTTAACAAACCCCACTCAAAAAGCTAATAACCTAGCAAATCACTTCTCGGCCGTCAGTAGCAATAGCAACTTGAACCAAAAAAATCCTGACTCTTGTCGTCGCTTTTTATAGACAGCACATGTCCACTTCACGTGTTAACTATTGTTAATTGAGATAGTAAAATGAGGACAAGGTGTTCAGTACTTAATCCAGTTAATAACTTGCCTTCAATTGTGTATTGCTGCTTTCAACAGCCTATTTATCATATAATGGGTAGGTTTCTCGGCAGGATAAAGCCAACGGATAAAAAACGACATCCGTTGGGGTCATATGCGGATAGAGATGCAAATATCTAAGGTCAAGAAGGGACTACTTTCACTGGTTATAAACAAACATGGCGTCGCCCTCGTCATTCGGCGATCGAGTCAGAATTAACCATCGGGAATCTGGATAAACTACAGGGATAATTGCTATCCATATCAAACAACAGTCTAATATACTGAAAATCAGTGTCTAACTGTGACGTAGCTAAGGCATGTTATAAGTTTGGGCAACTTTAGAGATATAAATTTCGAAACAATTTTGCGAGGGCACGAGGCGGGATCAGTAGCCATATATCTGTGCTTGTAGACCTCTGCGGCTTGAAACCTTCTCCACAAATTAAAATGGTTGGATTTGGCCGAAATATGTTTGAATTGCTACCTTGTTTCCTTTTGTCGCTGTGTGTACATCTGACTATACTTCTTAACGTTATGACAGGACAGACCGACTGTCAACAACGTCTGACCGTGGCCGTGTGACGTCTCATAGACTAGGGTTAGAGTAGCTTCCTTTTGACAAAGGGCAGTTACTCTAGCGGACAGACCGATGGATTGCCGCGAAAGGCAATTAAAACTATTGCTGTTTTGCGTATATGTTCCTTCGCCACTGTATATGAAACAGATTTCAGTTCGAACTATATTGGCTACTGTCACTGTCCGACTGACACACCACTTACCCTGTGACGTAATTAATATCAATGCGCGCATTCCAGGAAAACTCGCAATGTTTCGGTAATGCAAGTGAGACGGGGAAAGCGATTTTGAAGCACAGAATTAAATAATGACATTATATGGTAAAGAGGTTATCACGCTTGTGTGTTTGGGGATGGTAAATATCCTGTATTAGGGATAAACACTATGTATTTAGCTCGCCAAGATTCGCTAAATACAATGTTTATTCCTAATGCAGGATATTTACCATCCTCAAACACACTCGCGTGATAACCTCTATATATCAACGTATGCTATTGATTATTATGGAAACCTACAGACATGACGTGTGTATCATGCCGTTTTAATGCAACTGATTTATTTACTCTCGTAAATCAAAAGATACTTTTATATGAGTTTCGTGCAGATTATTGTTTTATAGTTCTGTTTAGTTGCATCCGTTCCCAGCTGCTTTGTTACCAGATAGCTTCATCAATGTTCATCATTTCACAGCTGCTCTAAAACACGAAACCGCTGCGTGCCATATATGCATGAGTTAACTTGTCAGTGCAACATATGACGCCGTCGGGCAGCCCAGTGGTTAAAGCGTTCGCTCGTCACGCCGAAGACCCAGGTTCGATTCTGCTCATCTGAACCTGCTCCGACTAGAGGTCGATATTCGGCTCGAAATCTGCAGCTTAAGATGGTAATTTCGAAATTGATTAAAACTTCCCTATTCCCTATAATTTACGAAAATAAGTAATCCAATTTCGACCAATGTCACGAATTGTCTTACATGAAATGCACGTAACAATCCATAGACCCATAAGTTCTATATAACATTTATCATGCCTCAAAGTCAGATTGACCAATCAGAGAGCAGAACTACTAACCCCTTGTGAGTCCGTATACCTACAGGGAAACTCCAAGATGGTTTCTACACTCTCCAATACTCTCCAACCCAGAGTGAGTGAGTGAGTGAGTGAGTGAGTGAGTGAGTTGGGTTTAACGCCGCTTTTGACAGTATTGCAGTTATATCACGGAGTATGTGAGCGAGTGAGTGAGTGAGTGAGTGAGTGAGTGAGTGAGTGAGTGAGTGAGTGAGTGAGTGAGTGAGTGAGTGAGTGATGCATGTGGAGAGTTGAACCAGGGTCTTCGGCGTGACGAGCGATCGCTTTAACCACGTGCACTAGGCTACCTGACAGCCTCGCTTAATATACTACGGAAACTACCAGTGACGCAGTGTTTAAACGTTTACCATTTTGCTAAAACCCTTAAGCATGGATATTGTTCTAACGAACCAAGAATATAATAAACGTGATATTTTTCGGTTAATACATTGAGTGAGTGAGTTGGTTGGGTTTAGCGCCGCTTTTAACAGTATTCCAGTTATATCACGGCGTGTCAGCTTAATGTGGGAGGAAAGCCTGAAGTGATGCAGGTCTCAGACGTTTACCACTTCGGTGAAACCCACGAGCACGGGTATGGTGCTGACAAACCTAGAAACATAATCGGGACCAGCCGGGATTCGAATCCACAATCATAGGTTTCTGGCCTGACCAAGGGACGCAACTCTGCAATCGCGGCGCCTTAGACGACTGGGCCACCCGTGTCCCCGTGTCGTGAAAGAAGGTTTACTGATGATAATGCCTTATGGCAACACGAATCTCACTGGTTCTGTGGTCTACAGTGTCCCAAATACGGACTTGATCTATCCTACCTCAATACGGCCCTGTTTTTCCCTCCCCGCAGAACATACCCGGTATTCAATCTAGTACAGTGATTAAGACAGATAAATCCTTGGTGAAACTTCCGGCAATACACATCCCCGTATTCTTCTGTCTAACTCTGAATTCATTTATCAATCTGATCTAAAGTGGTCTGGTCAGATATATCTCTGGTTTTACATCATGGCGATACATATCTGTGTATTAATCTGATCTAACGTGGTCTAGTCAGATATATCGCTGGTTTTACCTCATGACGATACATATCTGTGTATCAATCTGATCTAAAGTGGTCTAGTTAGATATATCACTGGTTTTACATCATGGCGATACACACACGTATTTATCTGTTCTACAGTGATCTTGTCAGATACATCGCTGGTGTTACCCGAGATATTGATCGTATGGATGTAGGACAGTGTCACCTTACACCATTGGTCGTATGGATGTATGATGGTGTCACCTTACACCATTGGTCGTATGGATGTATGATTGTGTCACCTTACACCATTGGTCGTATGGATGTATGATTGTGTCACCTTACACCATTGGTCGTATGGATGTAGGACGGTGTCACTTTACACCATTGGTCGTATGGATGAAGGAAGGCGTCACCTTACACCATTGGTCGTATAGATGAATTTTGGTGTCACCTTACACCATTGGTCGTATAGATGAAGGAAGGCGTCACCCTACACCATTGGTCGTATGGATGTGGGATGGTGTCACCTTACACCATTGGTCGTATGGATGAAGGAAGGCGTCACCTTACACCATTGGTCGTATAGATGAAGGAAGGCGTCACCCTACACCATTGGTCGTATGGATGTAGGATGGTGTCACCTTACACCATTGGTCGTATGGATGAAGGAAGGCGTCACCTTACACCATTGGTCGTATAGATGAAGGATGGTGTCACCTTACACCATTGGTCGTATGGATGAAGGAAGGCGTCACCTTACACCATTGGTCGTATAGATGAAGGATGGTGTCACCTTACACCATTGGTCGTATAGATGAAGGACGGCGTCACCCTACACCATTGGTCGTACGGATGTAGGATGGTGTCACCTTACACCATTGGTCGTTATGATGTATGATGGTGTCACCTTACACCATTGGTCGTATGGATGAAGGATGGTGTCACCTTACACCATTGGTCTTATGGATGTAGGACGGTGTCACCTTACACCATTGGTTGTATGGATGTAAGACAGTGTCACCTTACACCATTGGTCGTATGGATGAAGGATGGTGTCACCTTACACCATTGGTCGTATGGATGAAGGAGGGCGTCACCTTACACCATTGGTCGTATGGATGAAGGATGGCGTCACCTTACACCATTGGTCGTATGGATGAAGGATGGTGTCACCTTACACCATTGGTCGTATGGATGTAGGATGGTGTCAGATTGAACTGAAACTAAAGTTGTGACTTAATTGAATCACACGACCATATATCTGTACAAGTTGGATCTACACTGGCAAATTCCGTCGAGACAGACTTTTCCAATACCTCGACAGTCCACGTCGGTGCGGCAACTTGATCCAATCTGCATCTCGCCTTCCACAAATAACCAAACAAATACACAGTTAGTGATATGTTTACAGTTGCAGCTTTACACCAATACGAAAACTACTTATAAGAAGAATACGCAATAACAGTGTCAAAAATTGTGACATTGATTCAACGTGAGGACACCCTAAAGATCAAAGACTTATCTGCATCCATATTTGACAATACTACAACCAGGACAATTGACCATATATTCATACCGTGCCTGTACAACAACAGAACACATACCGGTGGTAAAAGAATTCAATAGTCAGGCCGAAGACCCGCGTTCAATTCCCGACATGGGTACAATGTGTGAAGCCCATTTCTGGTGTCCCCCCGCCGTGACATTGCTGGAATAGTGCTAAGAGCGGCGTTCAACTATACTCACTCAGTCACATATTTTGGTCATGGTTTGTCATGACTCATTAATGTCTTTCTGAAGTAACACTTCCACAACGTCCCCCTATCTTTGGGGTGAGTGAGTGAGAATGGTGTTACGCCGCGTTTAGCAATATTCCAGCAATATCACGGCGGGGGACACCAGAAATGGGCTTAACACATTGTACCCATGTCGGGAATCGAACCCGGGTCTTCGGCGTGACGCGCGAACGCTTTAACCACTAGGCTATCCGAACGCCCCTACACCTACCTTTACATGTCAGGTAGAGTTTGTTGCCAGATTCTGTCGAGGTGTGAACGAGGAGGGGCGTCGTGAAGGTGGACGCATGCCCTCGGCAGCGGTTGGTGTTGGGGTTGAATTGGAAACTGAAGCAGTTGGCGTCTTGCCGACACAGACGGAAACAAAGCAGATGGTACGCCGCGGGTCTGGACCACAGCTGATAGTCAAGTACGACGAGGTTGTCAAACAGTGGCGAGTAGGTAACCAAACAATCCTCGCACAGATCGACAGATTACACGTAATGTGAAAACAAAACCATCACCATCACCAGTTGGTGACGAAAATGGCATACTGTGAGTTTTGGGACTCTGCGTTTTCGTGAGAAATCTTAGATAATCTGCGATACCTGGTCCCTGTCCTCAGCGGGAATAACCCTTCACTCGGGAAATAATGTCACTAACTATCCACTTGTGGTGTTGTTTGCAGCTTCTGGTCAACCGTTGATGTTGCTTTTACACGCAATGTCAAGTTTATCCTTAACGGTGTGAACCATCTGATACTTGGTACGGCCGTTTCCTCAGTTAACACAAACCCTAAGAAGCTGTGTACTATTTATTTGTCTTCAGGAGCTGTGAAATGCATGTCTTAGCTGTGCCTCCAATATCCTAAATAGCTGAGCTCAAAGATGTTTACTCTGTCCTTAGTAACTGTGTCTCCAATTTCCTAAGTAGCTGTCCAACCTTTGTCTTCAGTAGCTGTGAAACATATGTTCTAGATGTATATACTGTCCTTAGAAGCTGTGTCTCCAATATTCTTAAGTAGACGTCCAACCTTTGTCTTCAGTAGCTGTGAAACATATGTTCTAGATGTATATACTGTCTTTAGTTGCTGTGTATCCGATTTCCTAAATAGCTGTCTAACATTTGTCTTCAGTAGCTGTGAAACATGTGTTCTAGAAGTATATTGTCCTTAGTCGCTGTGTATCCGATTTCCTAATAGCTGTCTAACATTTGTCTTCAGTAGCTGTGAAACATGTGTTCTAGATGTATATACTGTCTTTAGTTGCTGTGTATCCGATTTCCTAAATAGCTGTCTAACCTTTGTCTTCAGTAGCTGTGAAACATGTGTTCTAGATGTATATACTGTCTTTAGTTGCTGTGTATCCGATTTCCTAAATAGCTGTCTAACCTTTGTCTTCAGTAGCTGTGAAACATGTGTTCTAGATGTATATTGTCCTTAGTCGCTGTGTATCTGATTTCCTAAATAGCTGTCTAACCTTTGTCTTCAGTAGCTGTGAAACATGTGTTCTAGAAGTATATTGTCCTTAGTCGCTGTGTATCCGATTTCCTAATAGCTGTCTAACATTTGTCTTCAGTAGCTGTGAAACATGTGTTCTACTCAATATTTTCGGTTACTGTATCCCTGGTACCTGTGTACCCCCCCCCCCCCCCCCCCCCCCCCCCCCCGTAAAACACTAGAACATCATCCGACGAGGTATATCCCAAGTAGTATCGGCAAAGAGTCACCAGTCTCCGGGCATGTATAGTATGGGCGCTTCCCTGCGTCACCACATTTCCAAACACAAGCAGTCACATCTCCCCATCCAATTATGCATACACCACTAACGCTGTCATTGAACATAACTTAAAGGGCAAGTTCACACGGAAATGAACCTATTTTTCTTGTACTTTTTCCACATTAAAAGTGCTAACCTAGAAGTGTCGTAGACAAAAATATAAAGATATCACAATTAATTAACATATTTTTTGCATTAAAACGATTTATATATACCAAGTGTTCTATTTCCATAACAAAAACACCATGGCTTATGCCCCTTGCAATATGACGTCATTGGTGCCAATTGATAAACATTATGACGTCATCATGCTTTGTTAGAGCCGCTTCACGTGGTGTAGGTACAGGTGTGTGATTCTTGCGTCTCAGATGCCAGCCAGCATAGTGTTATGCTGAGTCACCACTGCCCCGGAGTGTGTCGTAGGCCATGTTGTTTTACCGCAAACTGGTACTTGATATCTTTTGCGTTGAGAATAGACAGGGACACATTTGAATTGGCACCAATTACGTCATAATCTAAGGGGGATAACTCAGGCCTGTTTAGCTCGAAAAACGAAGGCCTCATAACGGCATAGCATTTTCACACTATTGTGAGCTTCCTACATTCACTGTGAAAAAAATGAGTGTATATTTTCAAACACATATACTAACTAATCCTAAAATTGCGTTTTGTTTAGAAAAAGAAAGAAAGTGATTTTTGCGTGTACACTTCCCCTTTAACGTTTCCATGCACTTATAGATTGAAGTTATACTGACACTCCAAACCAAGGCCGAATGAATACAGACCGCTTCCGTGGTCTAGTGGTAGAGCGTCCGCCCGGAGAGCGGAAGGTCCGGGGTTCGATCCCCGGCCGCGTCATACCAAAAGACGTTAAAATACTAAATAATCGACGAAACATCCTTTCACATTTTCCTGATGACAAACCATCCTTTAAAGTGAGACAAGTATTTCGTTAATTAAGAAAGACAATCGATTACTTTGACAAGTAATTACAGCCATAATGTACAGTCGGATGTAACGGACATTGTGCCATAGAACCATTACAATATTAACATACCGTGAAGTACGGTTATAACGAACTCAAAGGGACTACTAATTTTAGTTCGTTATAACCGTAGTTCGTTATAATCATATAAACAGCATGACTACAGCAAATAGTCGGGACCGAAAAGTAAGTTCGTTATATCCGTCAGTTCGTTATAAGCGTGTTCGTTATAACCGTAGTTTACTGTATAACGTGACGTGTAATATTGTACAAACGTACACCAGATCCAATCGTATTGTCGTAGGCCTGATGCGGTGTTAATATTCACAAACATAATCAGTATTTCAGTATTGCAACAGATAGTTTACTTAGGGCATCATCACAGCGGAAATAACTTATTCAAACATAATGTAAATGTTTACACTCAGTTCAGTCATGAAATGATACACCGCCATCAAGTGTTCAAAATTAAGTTGTCTTGCCTTGTGGAAAACACAATGCAGTTAAGGGCGACATGAGCCAATAGTAACCGTAGGTTTATTGTCAAGCATGGATACACACTGTGTACATCTGAAACTTTTCGCAAACAGAAGGCGCAACAAATCATACATGATGGCGTTCAATAAGCAGAAGGTGAAACAGATCGTACGTAATGGCGTTCAATAACAAAAGGTGAAACAAGTCATACTAATGGCGTTCAATAAACGGAAGGTGAAACAGATCGTAGGTAATGGCGTCCAATAAACAAAAGGTGAAACAAGTCATACCTAATGGCGTTCAATAACGGAAGGTGAAACAGATCGTAGGTAATGGCGTCCAATAAACAAAAGGTGAAACAAGTCATGCGTAATGGCGTTCAATAAACAGAAGGTGAAACAAATCGTACGTAATGGCGTTCAATAAACAAAAGGTGAAACAAGTCATACATAATGGCGTTCAATAAACAGAAGGTCAATAAACAGAAGGTGAAACAAATCATACATAATGGCATTCAATAAACAGAAGGTGAAACAAGCCATACATAATGGCGTTCAATAAACAAAAGGTGAAACAAATCATACATAATGGCATTCAATAAACGGAAGGTGAAACAGATCGTACGTAATGGCGTTCAATAAACAGAAGGTGAAACAAATCATACGTAATGGTGTTCAATAAAGAAAAGGTGAAACAAGTCATACACAATGGCGTTCAATAAACAGAAGGTCATTAAACAGAATGTGAAACAAATGCATACGTAATGGCGTTCAATAAACAGAAGGTGAAACAAATCATACATAATGGCGTTCAATAAACAGAAGGTGAAACAAGTCATACATAATGGCGATCATCAAACAGAAGTCGAAACAAATCATACGTAATGGCGTTCATTAAACAGAAGGGCAAAAAATCATACGTAATGGCGATCATCAAACAGAAGTCGAATCAAATCATACATAATGGCGTTCATTAAACAGAAGGTCGACAAATCATACATAATGGCGTTCAATAAACAGAAGGTGAAACTGATCGTACATAATGGCGTTCATTAAACAGAAGGAGAAACAAATCATACATAATGGCATTCAATAAACGGAAGGTGAAACAAATCATACATAATGGCGTTCATTAAACAGAAGGAGAAACAAATCATACGTAATGGCGTTCAATAAACGGAAGGTGAAACAAATCATACGTAATGGCGTTCATTAAACAGAAGGGCAACAAATCATACGTAATGGCGTTCATTAAACAGAAGTAGAAACAAATCATACGTAATGGCGTTCAATAAACATAAGGTGAAACTGATCGTACGAAATGGCGTTCAATAAACGGAAGGTCAAACAAATCATACGTAATGGCGTTTATTTAACAGAAGGTGAAACAAATCATAGTCATAGCATCACGCGTAATGTATGTCAACAGCAACACGTTTGGCAGTATAGGTGTGTACGTGGACCGGTCGTCCATGTATGACGTTACGTCAACAAGACAAGAAACAATCATATTCCGCTGGATTCGATTCGATTGCCACATTAACAGCTCGGACAATTCTTGGGTTGGGACCAGAAGTGGCAGAAGCGTACGTAACCAGTTAAAGGGAGCACAACATCCTGCCCCACCGTCCAGCGATACGCTCAATTCTGCTGACACGTCACCGTCAAACACGCCCAGCTTGTAGACAACATCTGAGGTTCAGAAGACAAGACTGGGATTGTTTACTGTTCACAGGGGTGTATAGTTGTTTTGTTCCCTCCTAGCTCTGATGGCCGTCCATGATTACCTTTAAGCGATGTTTGTGTTAACCAACGTCTCCAGTTTGTGGGCGGAAGTGTAATGCTAAGGTGTGACATCTCAAGTCACGGGAGAACATAACTCATCACTCTTAAGGACAATGTGTAAGGCATTCGCTACCAGGACGACATCGTTCGAGATCATGTTCTGATCTTGATGCAACGTCAAGTTGCAGCATGCCATTGGTAATATCCGTAAACACGACTTCATGAGGAAGCATATCATTGCAATGTCACGGCCAGTTGTTTCTCCAGACTTTACATCAAAACAACACGTCTTGGGTGAGATGGAAAGACACCTACGATAGGACCAGAATCAGCCGGTACTGCTAGCTCCCTCCGTGGTCTCAACCGATATTGCCATTGTTATTTGAGCTGTTACACCACCCCTATTTCAGGACGTGTCTTCTCTTTTGTTAAGGCGTTTCTCCTGTTACAGCTATGGGTTTTGTCATTGAATTGTTTGTAACAAAACATTAATCACACGAATGATCAAATATTGTGTTGTTATTTTCAACATAACGTTTATTCCACTTTACATTAAACTCTTTCTTTCCACTGGTGTACAACGTTCCATTTTTATTCTAGAATATGTTGGAATATTGTCGAAGGCTGCGTTACTTTAACCTCCTGGTCATTGCTCAACAGCAAAGTCTCGGATCTATCGTGGGCCGTCCAAGTAGGATGACATTAAAGTAAAGAATGGTTTCAATGGGACATTCAAAAAGGGAATTGATTAAAACCTGTCAATCCAGTCTACAAACATGTGCAGTGAACGAATCTGGCCCCGATTTCCGTATATCTTTTGTATTATATGTAGAAATCTCGGCAACCTTTATTATAGAAACGTTTACAATGGAAACACAAGAGATTAAAAATAAGCAACATTGATTATTTGCTCTCGCTGTTTGCTGATGATCCAACAGGCATCTTAGATGGTACAGAAAACAATCTGTGTTTGCTGTCATGCAGGTACTTCCACTTAAATCTCGAGTTTCAGGTTAAAAAGTGACCATAGAATCAATGAGATTAATATGGATAGGCTCGAAAAAGGATCGAAAAAAACTATGCTCACAATGGAATCGTAACAAGCCCACTTGGCATATAATTTGATACTTGATCTGAGTGCAATGATTGAACTAAACTATAATGATAAAAGGTGTATATGGGAAACTTCATTGGCAATTTGGTCAGCTGGAAAACGTACACCGTTTAGACAAAACACGTTTTTAAATTCTCTAATACTTTCCAAATTATATCTTTTATTGTGAACATTTTCTGTTCCTTACAATGGTAGAACCATTTATTTTATTTCCTCTGGGGAATACCCCTGATAAAGTTAAAAGAAACCAGCTTATTGGTAAAACAGTAGAGGGGTGGGGGGTGGGGTTGGGTGGGTGGGGGGATGGAGGGGGTGTGTGTGGCATGACATGGCATGAAATATAAGAAATAATACAGGCCTAATAATATATGACGTTTTGGTGTTACGTGTCATACCCAAACTAAAACTTTATGCTTATCTAGAAATCTGTACGTAACATAACTTAGTGTGAAATCAACATCCAACCAACAAGTGGTATATAGTCAACAAATTACAAAACTTAACTAGGTTAACAAATCAATACAACTTACTTCACAGAAATTACAATGGCAGTAAACAAAAGTGTTGTAATACAATACTCACTGGCAACAAATAGTATGATGGCAAGTATCAAATACAAAAATGGTGACAGTAAAAGTCCGCGATAATGATATATATTCACCCAGCGGCGACACTAGTCAAACCTCCGCGGTGGACTAGGTAGGGAATCAGGGATGATGAGCGACCCTCACATAAAAGCTAGTCTTGGCGTGATGAAAATGAGCAGGTGCTGGTGACAGCTTAGATTCAATCGCATTACATATTTGCCCTACTAATCACTGCCCAAACACAATGCAGAGGGTCCACCGAAATCTCAACGAAAACATTATACCGCAGTTACAGTTATTGTTATACAATAACATACAATGCCACATGACAATGGTGGAGAGATATTTCCTGATAATATGAAGAACATTAAAGCACTGTCCGTAATCTTCGCCAAAGCAGTTGGACAATGAATATTATAAATATACAGAGACATGGATACGAAGTTACGTCAATCGTTAAAGTTTACCGCCGCACTTAGCAATATTCCGGCCATATGCCAGCTGTCGGTAAATAAAAACCGAGACGGGACCACACAATCCAGTGATTGACTTCACGAGCATCCATCCACACAATTGGGATACGACGACATATATCAACCCAAGTCAGCGAGTCTGACCACCCGATCCCGCTAGTCGCCTGTTAAGACAAGCATAGTCGCCTTTTACTGCAAGGATGGGTCGCTGAAGACCTGTTCTTATCCGGATCTTCACGGGTCGCACTGAATGTAATCGTTTCTGAGAGTTGTGATATCTTGACTGATCCAGACATGCAGATGGACTCTTCAGCTCTCAACATTCTCGATGAGTAGAGTGGAGTGCAGTCAGGACATGCTTTCGTAGTGTTGGGGGAATCATGGTTCGACCCTTGTATGTGACAACCCCATCGACTGAATGCAGATACTCGCGAGACTGATAATATTCGCGAAGTGATGCTTGTACTTCATGGCAGAATTCTGACATCCCTGATTCAATCACCTCCACAAGCTGCACCCTATCCTTTGTCACTGTTAGTTGCTATTGGAACCTTGTCTCAGGAAATGGACTGTAGCTGGTCTTTTGAGTTTAAAGAAAACTGCTGTGGCAAGTTTTGATCTTTTAAGAACCACATATCAAATAACGAAAATATAGTTTGTGCTAAATAATCTACCGACCATTGACCCCCGTCTGTGGTGGATGACATAAGGACTGACTGGCTCGTGGTCCGTATACCGTGTGCATGAGGGAGATATCCTTGTTAAACTGCGGCATTTTATCTCTGTAGCTTAGCACTATAAAATCGGCATAAGTCCGGTTTAATATGAGGGCCTCAAACATACACATGCATGCACGACGCTATATAAGGGTAGTACTTTTGACCACGACGGTAAACCCCATTTAATTTCTACGAGCACCTATTGAATTGGTTGAACTGTACCAAATCTCAGCAGTTTTTGAGATTGTCTCGCCTGTAATTGGGTCAGTGTTTTTGATCAGAACCATTATCTCACTCTGGAGCTAAACAAATATTAGCAATTAAACGTCTTCTCGTTATAATAATCATCACAGACCGATATATTCATGATGATTTTGAACTGAAACATTGAGTTAAAGGTCTTAATGTGTACATATGTTACTGACAAAAATTAAGGGGACTAATGATTTAAATGTTGCTATCGTTGAGGTGCACATTTACAATGCTGTGGCGTTGCATCTGAACGCAACATCTAATCACAATGAAATTGCACAATAAATTCAAATATACTCCTGTTGCATATAACAGGAAGGCGAATTTAAACTTCTAATGTTATAAACGGGATGTGCTGTGTGCCAACGGCATTACACCATGTTGCCTCCGATTCACAGATGGCAGAAAACTTTGTTGCTGACGTAGTGGCGAGCGATACGATAGGACAACAAATCTTGACCATGATCGATGTTCAGGCGGTAATGTTATGGTGTCATGAAGAGAAGTCATACGGACATTGTATTGACCCGCTAGTTTCTTGTCATGTCCCCAATAGAGCATCTGCAGGATGTTCGCGGGTGGCGATGTTTTGCCAGAGACCCAGCGCCACCAACGTGGCCCAGTTTGGGGTAGCTGTTCAGACGGAATGGTGGGCAGCACCAAGGGGAACCATGCACAAGTTAATGAACAGTGTGACATCAAGCAGTCATCCAACATGCGATCATGGTCACCAGATGTTTGTCTACATGCCCGAAATTAATGTAACAAACACTTATGGTCAAAACACGTTTACTATCATTTAAACAGTTCCCATAATGTTTTTTTGGTCGTATAAAATGTATTGAAAAAGTACTATTTAAGGTGAAAAGTATGACATGACTAAAATTTAACCGATCAGTCAAAATTGCACACTCTGTGCCATAGCTAGAGGGCTCATGCAATGTGTAGGTATCAATACACTTTGGATTATGTCTCCATTCTATGAGGAGTAATATTCTGGACCTGTCATGAATGACGCTAGATATAACTGTCCTATCACTTCATCGTCTTTGGAGAGAGATATTCTGTTCACTATTAGTGATAAGAGAGACGACTTCCAAAACAAAGCTGAAATGATAAATGGATCCAGGGTATTTATCAGACTAAATAGAAGATATGATTCCCTGGATAATCGAGCATGCAGTACACAATGATGATTGTGCTAATGTTTTTTGTGATAGTTTTCTTAACATAACATACACTCGTGGCAGTTAATATTAGAGATATTTCTGAAGTTTGCTTGTGCATATTACACTCTTTACAATGAAGATATGTTTTGCACTTGAATTATCCATTATAATTGTAATTAAAGGTATTTCATGACACGGGGCAAATCGATTTGATCTAGTTGAAGTACTTTCCTTTAACTGTCTATGTTATGGTTAGTTTTACTTGATGTTCATATTGACGGAAAGTTAAATATTCCAGTTGACATTTCACTTATGTCGTGTACATTGGGACTAGACTGACAATGCTCAGGACGAGCACATTCATGGTAAGAACATAACACTACTACATATCTCAATGGTATATACATTTATTTTATTGATACATGTACATATGTATGAACATTTAATTTTAATTTGATATCATGTGACATATTGATGCCGATTGCTAAAAAAACTTCCCTGAGCAAAGGAAGTTCAGAGGACAGTGTATACGTGACGCAGAGCGCGTTAAGTTCACTTATGAGATCATGGGATTTTTCGTATGGTTGTTAAGCACTACGTTTCGCGAAAGCCCTTGACAATAGTACTACATTTCACATTCAATGCACTGACGTGTTTTAGAGCTACTGACAGCGTTGGTATCAAAGAGTTCAAGCATTTCAAGCATTTCAGCATGATGCCTCAGGTGCATTGGTTGTGTATCACCTTGACGAGGGTCGTCATGTACAGCAGAGATGTGAAGGAGGACATGACTTTATTCAGACCATGTGCAACAGAGGAGGAATGTGCCACTCCCCTTGCCATACGGTAGTTTACTGAGCTTTACCAAATGTTTGCAGCTCGCTAGTTGTAACCATGTCAGATTGAATTCCAAGACGCTGGTTTGCAGGATCTGCATGGCATCACAGAAAATGCAATCTGGTAAACCAAACAATTTTGAGAATGATGAAGACTGGAGTTGTCGGATGAAACCAAGTTTAGTAAGGACATTAACTTGTTATTTTTTAACTGACAAACTGTAAAATATATTAGAAAGCGAGATGCGGACCCCTTACCTTGGGTCAAGGGGCCGACCTGTCTGAGGCGCAGATATTTGCATTTGCATCCATAAGGCGTGCCAGAACACTGCGATCGCTGGTTAGAAACTATCTAATGTTTCTAGAGTTCGTCAGCATTACCGACATGCAGGTTACAATGTTACATGTAGACAAAAGGATAATGACCGGAAGCCTAACCTGTTAATCACTGCCTATAACTGCTAGATTGCCTTTATTGAATTTAATAATTTTGTGGCTTCGGTGTTTACAAAATATATCCTTTTTGGATTCATTCCATTCCTGTCAGTTTGGTCGACAAACTTTGCACTGTACAATACCCGAAACACATAATTTGCCATTGATTCAAATTTAACTCTATATTGATTGTCCATGTTGAACCATCATCCATATCAATAATAGAGTACAAACTATTTGATAAATTCCTTACAACTTTCTGGGTCGCCTTTCGGATACGAAACCAGCACATAACAAGACTGACCAGCTTGTCCTTTCCGCCTGCCTTGATACAGTACATAAACTTCTTTGTTTCTTGTTATTTTTTTTGTAGTGAGCTGCATATTCTTTTCCCTGGCATATTGCAAACAGAGGGCAAATAAGACCCCCATTCATGTCATGTACCGTATTGTACATGTTCAATTCATGGGCCATGCCGAAAACGTTATTTTCTCAGACAGAATCGTTAACTTGACTTTGAGTCACATCGATGGGTATTAGTTAGTTGTAAATTGTCCTCTTTGACCAATATATGAGCGAATGTATAGACACTTATTCTCGACTTAAGGACTAGATTTCATCACACTAAATGTTCTATATGCAGTATCGAGATACGTATCGTATCGTATCGTGACTTCTGTATCGATATGGTATCGTGTGACACCTGTATCATGACATCCCTAACAATCCCTGAATAAGTTTTCCTCCAAATGTATATGGGGCTTGGGTGGCACAGTTCCTTTGGGCATGCTAAGATTAATGTTTATAGATCAAAGACACATGTGGACAAGGGGGGAATCATTACCTTTTGAAAATGTGTCCATATTTTCACATTGTAGACTTCGTGTTTGCCACTATTTGCATATATATCATCCAAGACTTAATATATTTGAAGATAATTTCTACATGAAAATACTTGAAATGAAATATGATTCTCCGGTATTTTAGCTGTCTCAGGTTCGATGAAATGCAAATAATGCCTGATATCTTTCAGAAACGATGAAATTATTTATTTGGTTTACAGAAACTGTAGTTCTTTAAAAGTACCACTTATTCGGAAAGACAAAAACAAGAAGTTGGGGCTTAATGTTTCCAATACTCACCTCTCACTTTACGTCTTGTTCGGTTGTTTGCATCATCGAGAAGGGCGATGTTCACTGGGCACCTGGTGTATGCGTCACAATGGCCCTGTGAAGAAATGCGTCCCCTTTGGTGGGAGAATCAGGTTGTTGAGTGTTCGAGATTGATCCTTGGTCTGCCGTCACTATCCGTGCTCGTTGGTTGGTTTACATACAGGTCGCCGTGATATGGCAGGAGTACTGATGTCCAGAATGAGGCAACGCTCATTTCCCTTTTTATTCAAATGGTAGGAGTGGTTGCAACTACAGGTGGAGGAGGACGTGCTGACCCTTTTCACGTCATCACTGATTTTTAGTGATCTATTCATACCAGTTTCAAAGCTTTTTTTCCTTGTGCGCCAAATTGAATCTGTTTTGCTGAAAGTCAAGACCATTTATTCTCTGGTGTTAACGTGTTATGCACATTAATTTCACGATTAACAGTATTGACTTGAACTGGGTCTTTTTTTCTGCTGGTGGACTGAAGTTCCCAAGTTTCATCATAAACTCAGTAGATGTTTGGACCGAGACATTGAAACTGCCCCCATTGTGTTGCAAAACGAATCTATTGCATAAATGTTTTTCTTTAGTTCAGAGAAACAAAATCTCTGCATTTATCCACATAAAATGTAATTTAGAATAGAGATATTGTTAGTATTTTCAACAGAAGTCAGGGAATCCGCTATCTCTGCACTTGATTGATTGGTTTTGATTGTTTACCTTACATACAGCCTTGGGAGGGCAACAGTACTTATGTGTGACATCAAGACATGAACACTCACTTTGGCGTTGATGCATTTTATTCTCACTAATTTAGGAGACGACATTCGACTGACCAACGACATCTTGACGGAAGAACCGCAAGATGTCAATGCCAGACCACCTCGTACACAGGTCGTCAGCAAATTTGTCTGACGAGAAGTCATACGGACAATGTATTGATCCGCTAGGTTTCTTGTCATGTCTCTAATAGAGCATCTGCAAGATGTTCGCGGGTGGAGATTTTTTTGCCAGAGACCCAACGCCACCAACGTGGCCCTGTAGGAGATGACATTCGACTTAGCATTTCTCCCACAGGTACCTGACAGTTGTTGTAATAACTGTTAGAAGCGTTCGTTGGGTTATATGAATATTAATTGTCAATGTTAGAGAATTACCAGTCTAGATTATCCAGCTTAAAATTATTTCATTTCACAGGTTCCCTGCTCCGAGTGTCAACCACGAAGTAGATGCTTAATGTCTCGAAGTGGCGAAACAAAGTGTCTCCACTATGGTGTGTACTTAATAGGAACTTATCTGCCCATAACGTTCGTCTGCGTATGTTTCGTGCTAATGTTTTACAAAAGGCATACATTATCAAGCAAAAATATTTCATGATATATCACACATAATATGGTTGTAGTTGTTGTTGTTGTTGTTGTTTAATGCCGCACTCAGCATTATTCCAGCTATATGAAGGCGGTCTGTAAATAATAGAGTCTAGACCAGACCATCCAGTGACTGACACAATGAGCATGGATCTGCGCAATTTGGATACGATGACATGCACCAACCAAGTCAGCGAGTCTGACCACCCGACCTCGTTAGTTGCCTCTTACGACAAGCATATTCGCCTTTTACGGCAAGCATGGGTTGCTGAAGATCTATTCTACCCCGCATCTACACGGATTCAAATTAATATGGTATGGATAGTTCGATTTCTTCACATGAATTGATATTATTAACTTCATGTGATTCCGTATCAAAGATATATTATTATATGAATAACCAATGTATTATACAAACTTTTGTGTCAATATTAAAATAATCGCTGTTTAGTTCAAGTGTCTACTCAGTGCAGCTACTTTGGAAACAGCGTATGAATTTACAGCCATTTACGAGATTACGGGATAAAACATAGTTCCCCAGTGGCCTATGCTGGTTGAAAATTGCAGCAAATTCGATAGAACAGACGAGGCTCCGTCTGTTGCATGGCATCAAACCCGACAGTGTGGATCCTTGTTCACAATGTCAAATACTGGATTGTCTGGTCCGGACTCGATTATTTACAGGGCGTTGTCTTGAGTTTGGAATATTGCTGAACAAATGTACATCCGGGTTTCTTCCATCCAGCTTTTCTATATCAGATAAAAAAATAATATTTTACGATAGACTTTAACTGCCACTGACTTTTAATGTTAAAATGATCAAACTTGTTCTGCTCTGTTTTAAATGAGTACCCGTGTTTTCTTTTCAGACCTACAAGAACACTTACAAAGGAGAGCTCGAATGTCGACGCAATGACGAAAAACTGCTCAAATAGTCGACATAACAGAAGGAGGTAAGAGCAGATGGTTTTCTAGACCTTAAAACACGTGAAAATCAAAGTAAAAATACTAAGGTGACTTAGAATATGTAAATGTTGTAACATGTTCCAAGTTTGAATGTTGTAAAGCTCAGAGGTAAGGAAGTATGTAAAGTAATTAGGGCGCAGTTGCCTCACTTAGAAATAATTTGGAAGATATGCCAGGTAAAAGTTACTTTCATTAACTTCTAAGAAAACCTTCATATTACAATACAAGTATTCAGTATTTCTGTGTTCTCCACTAGCTAAGCAGGTGAACAAACTTCCCATTTAATTTTGTATCTGTTACTCATCGACACCTAGCTCCTCTAAAGGATGGATATTTATCAACAATCCGCTTTGTTTGGACCCTACTCCTGTTGTAGTGGATCAGATATTCAGAATATGTGTATACCATTTCTACGTTTTATGCATATCAATATTTTTAAAAAAATGCATATCTATTTATTTTCTAAAAAAATTACATAGGATAGAAGTTTCGCGTTCACGCATGTACGAAATAACCCCAGATTGATCGAATGAATTGAACCTGATTGACGTCAATGATCGAATGCATTTTGAAGGCAGTTTATGATAAAATTAAAAGCGAAATAAGTCTTTCCATATTTATAACAAGAAGACGTAGCCATCGCCATGAGCACTAGAACTAGAGCTAGGCTTATGTGACTAGGGCAATAAAAGAACAGGACACGCCTATTAATGCATCTGTTCTATGATTCATTTTGAAAGAATAATTGGATATTTCTCTTAAGTATACAACCATGGTAGGGTTACAGTGACATTTATCGAAGTATAATCTATGTGACTGGCGACAAGACATCATTATATTGGAATCATGTAACAAGGGTGATCATCTTGCCACCATGGGGGTGTCAGATGTATTTAATATTACAATTGGGTTGTCACAAATGTAACAAAATCTGTGTTGATTATTTTTATCAACTATTCTAGATCAAGCTCTGTAGCATACGAATGGAAATGGTGAAGGGTCAGGAATGTTTCGCTTCAAGGAAATGGGTGTAGTGATTCAGTCATTTCTTTATTATTTTTCGAATTGGGACAAACAGGTCATATTAACATTTCAGGGGTTCAATGATTTGCACTATTATTTCACCATTGTTTCACCAACTACTATATAATCAAGTTCTGAGCTGAATGTGTCATAAAACGCTGTCTGTATGGGATTAAATCTAGCAACTCTAACCATACAAGTTGCATAATGAGAGAACCAAAAAGATCATTCTTTGCATTGACTTGTATGTGTTGTCACACCAAACACATGTTGACAGAATATGTTTTTCCCTGGACAATAGAGAACATAATAGATCCATTCAACTTTCTAAGATCTTGTTTGACTACGTTTGTCAGTTTTTAATTGTGAGTAAATCGTCTGTACCATCTCGAAAAGACAACCACTAAAAGTTGACAATTTTTCTTACTGATGAATTTCTCAATCACATAATATTGTGGTATATTCTTCCTCTTTGGCACATTAGCGGCTGTTTTCAGAACAGTGTTGTCTCAAACATTCTCAACACTAGGGGTGGCTTGCTTGTCTTTCACAGTCTGACTGCTAATTTTGTCAGGCCGGAAGAGATCATGGGGCGGGACCTCATCCTCGTACAGAAGCCCTCATCTTTTCCGCATCTGGCGTTTCTGAATTGCTGCATTTGTCTCTGTGAGAAATATAGTTTTCTAAATTTTCGATCCTAGACCCAGGGTTTCTGGACGTTTATGTTTGTTTTTGTATTGATTTAGGAAATGTTGGTAATTTCCTTGATCCCTTGCCTATATTCGTAAGAGATTTACACCACTGAACTGGCATCTAGCATTCATAAGAGTCGACAAACATTTGGAGTGACCACATGAGAGAGGCATGAAAGCTGTCTATAGGCTTCAAATTTCTCAAGCCACAATTCAGGATCATACGAAACATCGTGTGGATTGATCTAGGTTTAAGACTACTCACGTCAGTGTAAGGTTCTGATGAGGAAATGTCAAAATCCTCATCACTGAGTGCCATTGTGTTATTTCTCTGGCGGTATAATTGGTTAAGTAGGTCAATGTGTAGTTGCATCGTGAATAAAACGCACGTACTCGCTGGTACACATTGAAAAATTCCATCTCCACCATCTTATGAGGCTCCCCCTTATATGACAACCATGTAAAAACCGGACCTTATAATCCGGACCGAGCACACACTCTTTAGATTTAAGGCTATCAGCCTACAGTTCTAAGAGTGATTTAGCGTAGATTTACTTATTGCATCTGCAATATAATCTCAAAATACATTTGGATATCAATTTTTGTACGTTTTTTCGTAGCTCAGTCGCCGCGCGGAATGCGCCCAATGCAGGTATACGTAGGAACACGACGGTGTCGTGTTTGCAGTGTGAGTCAGTTTGATAAAAGCACACCTGAGAACAGTATTTCATTTGTGTCTTAGGCCAATGTGAAAAGAAATTTCAAATTGATACAGGTCCTAAACGTTTACCACTTTGATTTCTGATCCAAAACTATTTATATTTGAATTTGTAACACGATTAAAATATATACATGAACAAGAATGACATTCGGATATTTCTAGTAGTCCGAAAATGTACACCTATTCTTTATTCAAATTATTTGTTTTGTGTAGAACCGTATCTTCTAAATATCAATATTGGTAAATGTCGTACTGCGCTTTCCCGCTATCGTTATAGTTCGCACACACTCCATATTGAAGTGGGTAGATATTATAATGTCCCAAGAGACCAAAGACTTTGTAAACTCTGTAACATTGGTCTTATCGAAAATAAATACCATTTTCTGTTAATTTGTAAAACATATAATAATCTTAGAAACAAATATATTCCAGGAAAATATCATGTCCATCCTACATTACATAAATTTAACTTATTGTTGTCATCATGTCATGCTGAAACCATGAAAAACCTTTCACGTTATATATTCCATGCCATGAATATTAGAAGCTCGTAAATGCCCACTGTGGACCTGACTATCTCAATGTACAATGGGCCGATGGCCTACAGTGCGAAATGAATAAAAGAAATACACAATACACTTTGACGACATCAGTGAGCACAGGCATTGTACTGACAAACCTAGCAAACCTAGAAATCTGATCAGTGCCAATGTGGATTTTTATCCAATAGTCATATGTTTACGGCATACGTCATTGATTCAACTCTGCACAGCGAATTGCGAATTAACACCATCACCCACAGCTACCCTCTACACTTTTCCCTAACCCACGCTACCCAACCCACACTCATGCAAATGACGATGTGCTATTGTTGTCCAAGCAAGTTACAACGGTAAATATCTTACATTACAAATTTGACAGACAACTGGACCACAACTAAGTTTCAAGGACCTGATAAAATAATAATAATATCGTTGACTTGGAGCCCCTCGTTTGCTAATGAATTCTACATTCTGGTTAGGAGGGAGTGGGTTTTCATCATCGAACTCTTCATGCTCAAAGGAAATTTACTGGAGAAACAAGTACAATGGGATACCGTCCTTATACCTCGAAACAAAAGAAACATTGCGTGGACAACAATTGACACGGGACCTTTTTTGACAAATGACAGTATGCCCTGCATATATGCATTCAGAATGAGGGCCTCGTTTGACGAACTTGTGCTGAATTTTCGTTCTTACCGGGAAGTCAAGAGTCCACGTCACCTTGAGTTGGAAAGAGAAGGGGACATAACAAAGTATATATTACCATGTTCTTGTTTAAGGAAGAGAATTTATGGATATCAATTTATTTATTTCTTATGTGTTTCACTTCTAACTCGTGATGAAAGAGTAAGCCTACATCTTGTGGTGAAATCCTGAACAAGTGGAAAGTGTTTTGTTGTTTTTGGAGCATGCAGTCAGGGGTCAAACTTGTTCTTGATATGGAGCTCAGAGTCACCCGACCCCAATAGTTGACAAGGTACCTAGCAATACATGTTTTGTAAGCTTTTGTCTGGAGTAGGGAAAATGAAGGTCAAAGCACTGTCAGATTAAAACAGGAAACCTTAGTATATGTAGAGCAGTGGAATCATATCAAATGTTGAGGCCTCAAAGACTGGTGCGCTTGTATGGTAATTGCTTTAAAGCCTACAGGAAAATAGAATATGCGTTGACCTCACCAAGCTCCATCAAGAAATGGGAGACTGTTTCTCTTCTAGCTATGAATCATACACTCTGTCAACTACGTGGAGCCCAAATATTTACTGAATCAGGGCTTCACCACACATCCCTGTCATCTTATCTACGTAACTGCTTCGTTACACAACCTGTCTGTTGTTTTAATTGCCTACCTGTTAGCATCTCCTCAGCTCAAGGATATTTACGAATATGAGGATGGATGATGAATATTATGACATCTATTTTAATGGTCTATACGATGTCGGCAATTAATGACAAGTCAATAAGGCCGTGCACAGATTGTTCGATGATTAAATGATACCCAATCTTAAAACATGTAACTTCACTTTCAGGAACATATTATTGATAATTCTGTAACTTCTGCTGATACTGCAAAAGATATCCAGCATGGGTGAGCCGAAGAATATGTCCTGACATTGGATATTACTCAAGTTTGGTTCAGCATCAAGCAAAATGTATGCCCAACGATGCTTCCGAAAGGGTACTGTGTTCATTGAAACATTTCCGACTTATTTTCGCGTATCATTAAATGTCATTGTTCGCATATTTCAAATATTATTAAAAAACACAGGACATATTTGGAGGCTTAATACATGTTGGCAGCAAAGCAGAGTCAGGCATTCACCTGAACTAACATGGGAACATATGGTGCAAGTAATAAAAAGAAATTGCATCTGACATCATTTTGGTCACCGGTGCACTGGATTTGGAAATGTCTCCACAATGTCATGTCTCCCATACAACTTTAAAAGCTTCATCAAGATCTTGCATATTGTAACCCTGATCAAGAATCGTATGATGCTCCACTGATATTATCGTAGAAAGACCATGCTCGGCTGTACATCAATATCTTCAGTCTTTCCTAAACACATACCATGAACTAGACATAATCGAGCAATAGCCTTCTTATCGATAGGCTTTGGTCGCCTTTATTTAGTGATAATGAGCTAAATTTTCTTGGATTTATTCAAGTAACATGTTCAAACCTTATACCTTGTCTGCACAGCCAGAGATAACACTGTTCAAATTCAAAATGGTGACTCCAAACATATTAAACCTTCTTAACACCAGATTCCAAACATATCAAACCTTTCTAACACCAGATTTCCAATTTCCTGTTCCTCTAAATCAAAATGAGTCACTGGTTTAACATTGTCTCCCCAGCCCCACATCAGACACAGCCAAACAAGAATCACGATCATTGTCGACCACTCTTACCAAATTAACACAGTTTTGCATCAAGAACACGAGGGCCAGTTCATTTGAAACAGAACACCATCATCATCATCATCATCATCATCATCACCACCACCATCATCTAACTATTTTTTAATTAATAAAGCCACAATTGTACTTATCTATTTTGCATGAAAGGTATCAAACGTATCTTCTCTGAAAAAGGGGGCGGTCGGGTAGCCTAGTGGTTAAAGCGTTAGCTCGTCACGCCGAAGACCCGGGTTCGATTCCCGACATGGGTACAATGTGTGAAGCCCATTTCTGGTGTCCCCCGCCGTGATATTGCTGGAATATTGCTAAAAGCGGCGTAAAACCATACTTACTCACTCACTTCTCTGAAAAAGAAAGTGTAAAACATATCTAGACTAATTTGTGGCACAGTACCCATCTATCTTATTAAGCAATGAAGCCATTTGTTTCTGCGGTTATCACTTCTGCTACAAAGAAGATGAGTTTCCAATATCCTGTTCCTTTCAATCAGAATGGGTTATTGGTCTTCCAAAGTATGTACCCCTGGTAAAGGGGTATAAACAACGACATCAACGGGTATTCGTACAGACCTTATGACAACAGAAGACGCAGTCACAAGATGCCAAGACTGAATACAGCTCAACGTCACAACACCATTTGCGGATTACGAGCTGGAGAAACTCAGCAAGATGTGTCCAGGCACCTTGGCGTATCCCGCCAGACAATCTCCGCATTATGGACCCGGTACAACAACACCAACAGAGTTGACGACAGACCAAGGTCAAGGAGACCAAGGGTGACAATGCCAGCACAAGATCGACACATTCGGCTGCGATACCTACGAGAACGCATTACCACAGCAATGTCTACAACCGCACAGATCCCTGGTATGGGCCGGAATTCATCACGGTGGTAGCACGCCTCTAGTGCATGTGGCAGGTGCATTGACAGGCGTGCGTTACAGAGACTTGATCCTACAGCCTTACGTTCTTCCTCACTTCAACGTTCACGGTGGGCAATTACAGCAAGACAACGCTTGACCGCATATTGCTCGTGTTTGTCAGGACTTTCTACAGCTCAACAACATCCAGACATTACCTTGGCCAGCACGGTCACCAGATTTGTTCCCGATTGAGCTTCTGTGGGACGAGTTGGATCGACGCGTGCGCAGAAGGACTCCACCACCCCAAACACTTCCAACGCTTCTTGTGACACTTCAGCATGAATGGCAGCACATTCCACAGCGTGTTATTCACAACTTGATTGCATCTATGGGTTGTCCGTGTCAAGCGGTAATTGATGCACGTGGTGGTCACAACCGATACTGACATATTTCCTGTACCCCTGTGACATTAACTCTATTGTGTACGTGTGTCTGTCTGTGCCACACCATTAATGTTTTGAACATTGTGTACATTGATTCTTAAACGGTGTTTCAATTATGGTTTCTGTGTCCTTTTTTCAAACATTGTTTTTATCTTAAATTTTGAAAGGCGTTGTCAAATTTCCTTTTTTGAAGAGTATATATCTATGGTCACCACGTAATGTAACAAAGGCCCCATGGATTTGTGGGATTGTAAAAAGTCAAACAAATACTTTGAATTTTTTAAAATCCACATGGCATTAATTCCACTTTTCTCAATTACTTTCTGTGAAAATATAGAAATTTCATACTTGATTGTAACAAACGTATTGCTATAACGTTTAAAGAATAACAACTGTTAGGTGTAAGTAGTTTTTAGTGGCAGTAGATACTGCTGTAGATTCTTTTGTTATAACTGTCACTGGCAGCAAATGATGGACGTATTGCGAAGATGAATCCTGTCACAGGGAGTTTTAAACCGAACCGGGCAGCAGAGAAGGGAGCATTGCAGAATTAGGGTTATGTGTTCTTGTTTAATACGTGACTATGCCATGCTTGGTCTTTCTGGACCCTTTTTGAATGGGATAGTTTTAAACAGGCACGCTGCTTATTTAAGAGCAACTTTAAAAATGACTATGCCAAGCTTGGTCTTTCTAGACGCTTATGGATGGGATAGTTTTAAACAGGCTCAGGCTTATTTAAGAGCAACCTTTCGACCTGGGGCGGTCGGGTAGCCTAGTGGTTAAAGCGTTCGCTCGTCACGCCGAAGGCCCGGGTTCGATTCCCGACATGGGTACAATGAGTGAAGCCCATTTCAGGTGTCCCCCGCCGTGATATTGCTGGAATATTGCTAAAAGCGGCGTAAAACCATACTCACTCACTTTTGGACCTGTTTCTTCGCACACACATCTAACCCTCACTGCTGCTTCCACACTTTAGACCCAATGTATTTCCATTTTGAAAGCCTAAAACTGTGTCCTTAATTATCGTTTATTGATAAGTTTTTGACCAAATGTGTGGTCCTTTACTAATTCCCCAAATTAGTTCTGTCCACACAGATTTCCGGGTTAACCTCTGCGTTTCCGTTTGGACGTTAAATTCATTTAAACTTTCATTTTTCTCTCTTGATGTAGCTGAATGCCTCGTCGTTTAATTAGTGACGTGCTGAAATGCATATACGGGATTCTAACTGAAGCTGTCCATTGGCATACATTCATACTTTACATGGGGGTGATTACACATCTCTTTGCAACATTTGCCTTCAGTCATTTTGTTTGTAACTGAAAACAGTTCATATATGTTATGTTCTATCATTATTCGTATTTATAGTGGATAGAACACATCATATATGTTACGTTATATCATTATTCTTATTTATAGTGGATAGAACAGCTCATATATGTTATGTTATATCATTATTCTTATTTATAGTGGATAGAACAGCTCATATATGTTATGTTATATCATTATTCTTATTTATAGTGGATAGAACAGCTCATATATGTTATGTTATATCATTATTCTTATTCATAGTGGATAGAACAGCTCATATATGTTATGTTATATCATTATTCTTATTCATAGTGGATAGAACAGCTCATATATGTTATGTTATATCATTATTCTTATTCATAGTGGATAGAACAGCTCATATATGTTATGTTATATCATTATTCTTATTCATAGTGGATAGAACAGCTCATATATGTTATGTTATATCAGTATTCTTATTCATAGTGGATAGAACAGCTCATATATGTTATGTTATATCATTATTCTTATTCATAGTGGATAGAACAGCTAATATATATTATGTTATTTGACGATGGGTAGTTCCCCTGGCCACTTAATGTCAAAAGACGTTAAAATAATACATTTCTTATTACCCTGGCCAGTGCTCGGCATGGAATGAGATCGTTTCAATCAAAATGTTAAAAAATGCTCAATATTCATACAAGGTACATATTTGTACAAGCAAAAGGCCGAGCTGTGTCACTGTGACGCCACAGTATGTTGACGACGCGATATGGGGTATTCTGTTGCGTATCAGTGTATTCTGTTTTCGTATGGGTGTATTCTGTTGCGTATGGGTGTATGCTGTTGCGCATGGGTGTATTCTGTTGCGTATGGGTGTATTCTGTTTGCGTATGGGTGTATTCTGTTGCCTATGGGTGTATTCTGTTTGCGTATGGGTGTATTCTGTTGCGCATGGGTGTATTATGTTGCGTATGGGTGTATTCTGTTGCGTATGGGTGTATAAGTTAAAGAAAGTACAAAGTGTCATTCTATAAATGGATAAGCGAAAAGAACGATTTGGAGGAAAGTTTGAAAGCAACTATGTTAGCATGGAGAAAAGAAATGGACTGGACTAGAAGCGGTTTTGTGTACCTTACATTTGAGGCATCTGCCTTGCAGAGAGATCCAGACAAACTAAAGTGAACACCTCTCTGATTTGAATATCAATCAGATACAGCATGAACTTTTTCACCATTTTTCAGGAACTGTAAACTAGTCTGAGAATCTTCTATATGTTCAGTATCTTTAAGCCCTGAAATTAATTGAGTTCTCATTTTAAAATTAATATAAAACATGTCCATACACACCACTACGTACATTACATTCACTATTTAAAAATAGTAACAGGATAACTAATACAAATCAGCCACTTTTAGAGAGAACAATTAGCATGTGTCTAGATCTAAGAAAAGTTATTGTGTGGCAAAAAGCTGTTTGAGAATAGATAAGTGAAGAAGATCGCATTTTAAAGAATCAAATACTAAAATAACGTATAATAGCTGGTCTAAATAGAGCTGGGGTTTTACTTAAGTTGTTCCCCTTTAGAGCCAAGAGTCATTGCCGTCATCATTGACGGACGTGGTGTTAAGAACAGTTTGTGCAAACGCTGAAGCACAATGTGAGCACAGTACACTACGGTTATAACGAACTCAAAGGGACTACTAATTTTAGTTCGTTATAACCGTAGTTCGTTGTAAGCATACATACATCATAACTACAGCAAATAATCGGGACCAAAAAAGTGAGTTCGTAATAGCCGTCAGTTCGTTATAAGCCTGTTCGTTATAACCGTAGTTCACTGTATAAGTAGCATGTCACTATTTTGTGTGAGCTAGGGTGTAGCGTTTTCCCTCTGCAATGAACAATATTCCGGTCATATCAAAGCTTAGAGACGCCAGAAATGAGCTTCACAATCACAACCGCTGTGCGGAAATCGAAAGCGGATCTTGGGCGAAACATGATAAAACTTTGACCTTAAAAGATTTAATCATACATACAGTGTTCTTACAGTCTAGTCGTCGTGTTCGAAAAAAAGAATTATGCGTTATCCTAACTGTAGAAAACAAAAGAATGGCACACATGTTTGCACTATGATGGTTATGAAAAGATATTCAGGCTCAGAGTTTTAACTAAACTGAGTTTTTCAACTCAATAAGACAGTGGGAGTCAAATGTGAGTGATTGAGAGAGTCAATCATTAAGTGACTGAGGGGAGAGGGGGGGGGGGGGGGGGGGGCGGGGGGGTCTCAATAAGGTGAGAGTCAGACAGTGAGTGATTGTGAGAGTCAATTATAAGGTACCTGGGGGAGGGAATCTTTAAAAGGTGAGGGTCAGACAGTGAGTGATTGAGAGAGTCAATCATAAGGTACCTGGGGGAGGGAATCTTTAAAAGGTGAGAGTCAGACAGTGAGTGATTGTGAGAGTCAATTATAAGGTACCTGGGGGAGGGAATCTTTAAAAGGTGAGGGTCAGACAGTGAGTGATTGAGAGAGTCAATCATAAGGTACCTGGGGGAGGGAATCTTTAAAAGGTGAGGGTCAGACAGTGAGTGATTGAGAGAGTCAATCATAAGGTACCTGGGGGAGGGAATCTTTAAAAGGTGAGAGTCAGACAGTGAGTGATTGTGAGAGTCAATCATAAGGTACCTGAGGGAGGGAATCTTTTAAAAGGTGAGAGTCAGACAGTGAGTGATTGAGAGAGTCAATCATAAGGTACCTGAGGGAGGGAATCTTAAAAAGGTGAGAGTCAGACAGACAGTGATTGAGAGAGTCAATCATAAGGTACCTGAGGGAGGGAATCTTTAAAATGTGAGAGTCAGAAAGCGAGAGTCAAGCAGTGTCTGAGTGAGCAAATAAATCAAGAAGTGAGAGTCAGACAGTGAGTGAGTCAGTCAGGAAGACAGTGAGTGCGTCAGACCTACAAAACTGGTCAGTGGTGTTACCAAGTAGCTATTTTGTTCTCATTTCTCGCCGAAGACTATCATTACTCTAGAAAATATATTTATTTTTATAGCGTTATACACTCATCAATGAAGGTCACTGATCCAATTGTCCAATGTATAGCATCTATACAGTGATACAGACGCTGGTGGACGAGTGTCTAATTCCGTTACAGGACAAAGCAGGTGACGCTACACCATCAAACATTTCATATAGTACTTGGTCAGAGAAAACGGGTTTCGATCGATCAGAAAGACAAATATTCACAGTCAACTTTAATGCCGTCATATAGTACGGCGTCAAACAAAAAAGGAACAGAACGGATTCAAACTCACAGGACATGATGAGGGAGAATATGAGTTCCAGTCATGTGGTTTCCGTAAGATATAGCATTAGGGAAGTACACACTTGGATATGTAGTCCTAGTAATAGACACGGCTAATGAGGATGTTCAACCCTCTGTTGGTCTGATGTGTACAGTCAAGTATGGAGGCAGTGATTGCTGTCTACTGCTGCTGGATCGTCTTCCACATATATCAAAGCGAAGGTTTGTCTTTTCGTTATTATACCTCAAACAAATGTTGTATCTATACTCGTATACCGGTTCTGTGATTCCAACTCCCTTCAACAAGAACTGGTTGGCGCGGAGCACCACAGACACCCAAACACACACGCACGCACGCATGCACGCAAACACAAATACACACACCCACACACAAACACACACACACACACACACATACGCACACACTTCCACACACAAACACACACACTCACCCAAACACCCTCACACACACACACGCTCACACATACACGCTCACACACACACGCTCACACACCCAAACAAGCTCACACGCACACACACGCTCACACACACACCCAAACACGCACACTCACCCAAACACGCTCACACACACACACGCTCATACACACACGCTCACACACACACGCTCACACACCCAAACACGCTCACACACACACACACACTCACCCAAACACGCTCACACACACACACACACACACACACACTCACCCAAACACGCACACACACACACTCACCCAAAAACGCTCTCTCACACACACACACACTCACTCATTCACCCAAACACACTCACACACACTCATACACACACGCTCACACACATACATACCCAAACACACACACCCCACACACACACACGCTCACACATACACGCTCACACACACACGCTCACACACCCAAACACGCTCACACGCACACACACACGCTCACACACACATCCAAACACACACGCTCAGTCACTCACACACACACACTCACCCAAACACGCTCTCTCTCACACACACACTCACTCACTCACTCAAACACGTTCAAACACACACACGCTCACACACACGCTCACACACACACACCCTCACACACCCAAACACGCTTACACATACACGCTCACATATACACGCTCACACACACACGCTCACACACCCAAACACGCTCACACGCACACACACGCACACACACACGCTCACCCAAACACACTCACCCAAACACGCTCACACACACACGCTCATACACACACGCTCACACACACACGCTCACACACCCAAACACGCTCACACGCACACACACACGCTCACACACTCACACACTCACACTCACCCAAACACGCTCTCACACACACACACACGCTCACTCACCCAAACACGCTCACACAAACACGCTCACACACACGCTCGCACACACACACCCAAACATCCTCACACACATACACGCTCACACACACACATGCACACACACCCAAACACGCTCACACACACGCACACACACACACACACACTCACACACAAACACACACACTCACGCTCACACACACACGCTCATACACACACGCTCACCCAATCACGCTCTCACACACACATACGCTCACACACACACTCACCCAAACACACACACGCACACACACACACACACGCTCTCTCTCTCTCTCACACACACACACACACGCCCCGTGCACGCCTTATGTACATGCACATGAACGCGACGTTTTACCCCATTTCACCTCACCAATGTGATCCAAAGATCGTGGGTTCGAATACTTTTTTGTTTGACCAACAATTGTATCAAAGTTTTTGACAGTGTAACCACACTACACACATGTATAGTCCTTCAGCGGAACACGACACTCGTCCACATTCGACGGAAGTACTGTATTCGTCCTATAAATAGCACGGCTGGCCCCGGGGCCTTCATTGATGAGTGTATAATGCTGAAAAATAAACATTGGCTTGTTGCATACTTTTCAGAGTAAGTGAATAACATTCGACTGAATCCCACGTCATTCACTATAATGTATGTAGACAATCAACCGCTTCTGTTTAACGTTCATGAGAACAAAATAACTCCTGGGCTTCACTACCAGCTAGTTTGGACTCAGTAATGAGTGAGTGAGTGAGTTGGGTTTAACGCCGCATTTAACAGTATTCCAGTTACATCACGGCGTGTCAGCTTAATGTGGGAGGAAAGCCCGAAGTGATGCAGGTCTCAGACGTTTACCATTTCGGTGAAACCCACGAACACGAGTATGGTGCTGACAAACCTAGAAACATAATGGGGGCGAACCGAGATTCGAACCCACAATCATAGGTTTCTGGCATGCCCTGGACTCAATAATGACACATTTGTAGGTTAGTCACTTTCTCATTCACTCACACTCACTCTTTGACTACTACTTCCTGATTTATGTGCTTACGCGCATATTGTCTGACTCAAAACTGTTTGAGATTCACCCTCTTACTTATTGTCTAACTCCTTCACTTTCAGATTGCCTCGCTCGCCCAATCCCCCCCCCCCCCCCCATACACACACACACACACACACACTGAAGCACTGTGTGATCTTTTGACTCACTTCCTGGTTCACGCACTCCCTCAGTCATTTGTCTGCTAACTCACTCTCTCACACAGACCCCCTCATTCACCCTTTCATTCACTTTGGGGCCGACAAACAACATCGTACAACAGTGTATGAAAGATTTGTCAAATATCCCGCGGCCTAATATTCACAAAGAAACCACTTGTGTTAGTACTGCTGTACGTTTAGAGAGTACAAACACTATATTTTGGACTAAAGTTTCAGCTCGTTTCGCCGAAAGTCTTTTGATGTGTGAAGGTGTGATGTGTTAAGTTCATTTCTGGCGTCACTCCGCCTTTATATGGACGGGTTGACGGTATTGATCACAATGGGTAAATATTTCGGTGCAACATCTTTAATGGATCTTTTTAATAATGTTCCGTCTGATTTAATAATTAGCTTTTAAAATAAATTGAAACTGTAAGATAGATTTTGAATCTGTGTATATAGTTACCATTTTACTGTATCAGTCGTGTTTAACTTGTAACAAATTGTGGCTGCATCCTCAAAGGGGGTTGAAGAACTATAAAATTATTGTCCCCCCGAGAGTGTATTTAAGACCACGTCATTCGAAGTAAGTTTATTCCTACTACCGTTTTAGTCGTAGTATTCTTGTTTGTTTTAATTTGGCTACACTTGATGATAATCGCCAGCGGCTAAGTGATGGTGTAAATCCTGCTGGGGAACCGTGCAGGTGGCAGAGGTATTGTAAGTCCCCACGGTTCCTAGTATGGTGGCCTACCTTTAGTTCCTGGCGATCCCTAGTCCCGGTTTTTGTAATGTATTGTTATTTATCGTGATATCTATTTTATGGTTCCATACTAGTTTTAAAATATACATCTTTGATTATCTAGTTTTTTTACTGTCCTTTGCCGACAGGTTTTATAATCAAATTGTATGTATGATTACTGTCTGACTTGATTCAGTCATGAAATGGTTGAAATATTGCCGATGTGACTAAAAATATTCACTCACTCATTCACTTATATGGCCGGACTATTGGCACATGTAGCGTAAAATCCCTCCACTGGAGTGTCTGGTCCAGACTCGATTATTTACAGACCGCCGTCATATAGCTGGAATATTGCTGAGTGCGGCGTAAAACAACAAACCAACCAACCAACCCTTCTCCCTAACTCACACAGCATAATCACAGCCTACTTATACAAATGTTGTGTTTCAGCGTTTGCACAAACTGTTCTTTATGCCACGTCCGTCCCTGCCTTCATCGGACATCCCCTTACGTTGGTCTGTACATGGAGTGAGGTCGAAGCGAGACGCCCAAACGCATCAAAGGTTCAGTGGATCAAAGGCGTTGACTTATTTCTAACAACAGATATTGGAACATGCAATGCTGACACACGAGTTGATGCCTTGGATCGGGTAACTGTCGGGTATGGGTATTTGTACCAGAGTCTGACCATCAGGAACATCACATCGGATGACGGTACTGACTCTTGGTACTGCTCTATAGGGGACATCTTAAGCAAAACCCCAACTGTCACAGTAAAAAACGGAAGTGGATGTGAGTTGAAAAAATTTAAAGATCTCACGCTCATAATGATTGGTTTTCTTCGTTTGTTGTTGATGTTACAGTCAGCTGTTGTCTGTTATCATTGGGTCAGACAAACCAGTTGTTGTTATAATGAGCAACGTCCCATGATATCGGGACCCGTGAACATCCGGGGTAGAATAGGTCTTCAGCAACCCATGCTTGCCGTAAAAGGTGACTATGCTTGTCGTAAAAGGCGACTAACGGGATCGGGTGGTCAGGCTCGCTGACTTGGTTGATACATGTCATCCATCCCAATTGCGTGGATCGATGCTCATGATATTAATCACTGGATTGTCTGGACCAGACTCGATTATTCACAGACCGCCGTCATATAGCTGTAATATTGCTGAGTGCGGCGTTAAACAACAAACCAACCAACCAACCATGCTATCGGCGCACACAAATGTATACTCAAAAATGATAGGAGATATTAGATTTGAGTGATGGTTGTATTATAATAATGGACCAATATAGAACACATTACAACCGGCATTGAAGTGTGTCGGAAGATGATTTTGAACCAATGGGTCACAGGAATCATAGGGGTACGGGAAACACTGGGACATGGGAAACACTGGGTCACAGGAAACACTGGGGCGCAGGAAACACTGGGGCACAGGAAACACTGGGGCACAGGTAACACTGGGGCACAGGAAACACTGGGTCACAGGAAACACTGGGTCACAGGAAACACTGGGGCGCAGGAAACACTGGGTCACAGGAAACACTGGGTCACAGGAAACACTGGGGCGCAGGAAACACTGGGGCACAGGAAACAATTGGACACAGGTAACACTGGGGCACAGGTAACACTGAGCCACAGGAAACACTGGGGCATGGGAAACACTGGGGGAAATGAAACACTGGGGCACAACAAACACTGGAGCACAGAAAACACTGGGGTACTGGAAACACTTGGGCACAGGAAACACTGGGGCACATGAAACACTTTGGCACAGGAAACACTGGGGTACTGAAAACACTTTGGCACAGGAAACACTGGGGTACAGGAAACAATGGGGCACAGGAAACACTGGGGCTGAGGAAACACTGGGGCACAGGAAACACTTCGGCTCAGGAAACACTGGGGAACAGGAAACACTGAGGTACTGAAAACACTTTGGCACAGGAAACACTGGTGCTGAGAAAACACTGGGGCACAGGAAACACTTTGGCACAGGAAACACTGGGGCTGAGGAAACACTTGGGCACAGGAAACACTTTGGCACAGGAAACACTGGGGTACTGGAAACACTTTGGCACAGGAAACACTGGGGCTGAGGAAACACTGGGGCACAGGAAACACTTTGGCACAGGAAACACTTGGGCACAGGAAACACTGGGGCAGAGGTAACACTGGGGTACAGGAAACACTGGGGCACAGGAAACACTGGGGCAGAGGTAACACTGGGGCACAGGAAACACTGGGGCACAGGTAACACTGGGGTACAGGAAACACTGGGGTACAGGAAACACTGGGGCACAGGTAACACTGGGGCAGAGGTAACACTGGGGTACAGGAAACACTGGGGCACAGGAAACACTGGGGCAGAGGTAACACTGGGGCACAGGAAACACTGGGGCACAGGTAACACTGGGGTACAGGAAACACTGGGGTACAGGAAACACTGGGGCACAGGTAACACTGGGGCAGAGGTAACACTGGGGTACAGGAAACAATGGGGCACAGGAAACACTGGGGCTGAGGAAACACTGGGGCACAGGTCACACTGGGGCAAAGGAAACACTTCGGCTCAGGAAACACTGGGGAACAGGAAACACTGGGGCACGGGAAACATTTGGGCACAGGAAACACTGGGCCTCAGGAAACACTGGGGCACAGGAAACACTGGGGCACAGAAAACACTGGGGCACAGGAAACATTGGGGCAAAGGAAACACTGGGGCACTGGAAACACTGGGGCACAGGAAACACTGGGGCACAGAAAACACTGGGGCACAGGAAGCACTGGGGCACAGGAAACATTGGGGCAAAGGAAACACTGGGGCACTGGAAACACTGGGGCAAAGGAAACACTTCGGCAAAGGAAACACTGGGGCACAGGAAACACTTGGGCACAAGAAACACTGGGATTCTGGAAGTCTGGGGCACAGGACACACATCCATAATCCCCTATCAAAAGGTTTTTATTTTCAGCTTTCATGTCTACAAAGCAACCAGTCACTAATGTTGGATCGACCTTCACCTTGAACTGTTCATTAGACAACGGCAACGTGTCCTACTCGAGGTGGTCCATGGATGGCAAACTGTGCTTCAGACTTGGCAAGTCATGTCAAGTCGACTTACAGACTGATTGTTCAGACATGACCCAGAATCTGACGGAGACCTGCACTCGCCACTTCCATGCAGTGACATTCCACAATGCGTCCCTCTCAAACCAAGACGTTATTTGGAGTTGCGACATCGAAGGAAAGCGCAGCAACTCAGTAAGAGTTATCGTCCTTGATACAGGTTCGTATATGTCGAATGCCGTTTAGGAGTACCTCGTGGAGTAATACCGATTGACCTCTCATATAGTCATTAAAATTACTGATATATAGTAACAACAATAACATATATACAACCATCACAATACTTTTAACATAATCGTTTCAATAACCGATGAATAGAAACTACAATACATATATGGTCACTACAATAACTGATATATATTCACTTAAATCACTGATATATAGTCATCGCAGTAACTTACACATAATCATTTTAATAACTGATATATTACCACTACAATAACAGATACATAGTCACTACAATAACATATGCACAGCCATTACAATAACTTACACATAATCATTTCAATCACTGATATATAACCACTACAATAACAGATATATAGTCACTACAATAGCATATGCACAGCCATTACAATAACTTACACATAATCATTTCAATCACTGATATATAACCACTACGATAAAAGATATATAGTCACTACAATAGCATATGCACAGCCATTACAATAACTTACACATAATCATTTCAATCACTGATATATAACCACTACGATAAAAAATATATAGTCACTACAATAGCATATGCACAGCCATTACAATAACTTACACATAATCATTTCAATCACTGATATATAACCACTACGATAAAAGATATATAGTCACTACAATAGCATATGCACAGCCATTACAATAACTTAAACATAATCATTTCTATAACTGATATATAACCACTACAATAACAGATGTCTAGTCATTACAATAACTGATATATAGCCACTGTAATAACATACATCTAGTCATTACAATAACTGATATATAGTCACGACAATAGCTGATATATATAGTCATGACAATAGCTGATATATAGTCACGACAATAGCTGATATATATATAGTCATGACAATAGCTGATATATAGAAACGATAATAGATGATATATAGTCATGACAATAGCTGATATATAGTCACGACAATAGATGATATATAGTCACAATAGCTGATATATAGTCACGACAATAGCTGATATATAGTCACAATAGCTGATATATAGTCATGACAATAGCTGATATATAGTCATGACAATAGCTGATATTTAGTCACGACAATAGCTGATATATAGTCACGACAATAGCTGATATATAGTCACAATAGCTGATATATAGTCACGACAATAGCTGATATATAGTCACGACATTAGCTGATATAAAGTCACGACAATAGTTGATATATAGTCACAATGGCTGATATATAGTCACGACAATAGCTGATCTATAGTCACAATAGCTGATATATAGTCACAATAGTTGATATATAGTCACAATAGCTGATATATAGTCACGACAATAGCTGATATATTGTCACGACAATAGCTGATATATAGTCAGAATAGCTGATATATATTCACAATAGCTGATATATAGTCACGACAATAGCTGATATATAGTCACGACAATAGCTGATATATAATCACGACAATAGTTGATATATAGTCACAATGGCTGATATATAGTCACGACAATAGCTGATATATAATCACGACAATAGCTAATATATAGTCACAATAGCTGATATAAAGTCACGACAATAGTTGATATATAGTCACAATGGCTGATATATAGTCACGACAATAGCTGATATATAGTCACAATAGCTGATATATAGTCACAATAGTTGATATATAGTCACGACAATAGCTGATATATTGTCACAATAGCTGATATATAGTCACAATAGCTGATATATAGTCACGACAATAGCTGATATATTGTCACGACAATAGCTGATATATAGTCAGAATAGCTGATATATAGTCACGACAATAGCTGATATATAGTCACGACAATAGCTGATATATAGTCACGACAATAGCTGATATATAATCACGACAATAGCTAATATATAGTCACAATAGCTGATATATAGTCATGACAATAGCTGATATATTGTCACGACAATAGCTGATATATATTCACAATAGCTGATATATATTCACAATAGCTGATATATAGTCACGACAATAGCTGATATATAGTCACGACAATAGCTAATATATAGTCACAATAGCTGATATATAGTCATGACAATAGCTGATATAAAAAATCGCGACAATAGCTGATATATAATCACGATAATAGCTGATATGGTCATTACTGATATATAGTTTTCTTTTCCAAGCCCGTTTGAAAGATATGTACCGCCAAGAATGGAACACCATTTTATCATCTGGTACTAGATATGAATATTGTACACGTTTCAAGGGTAGTTTTAGGAAACGACTTAACAGATTCGATCTTGTGAACATTTGCTACCGATTTTCCTCTTGCTCCAGTTTATGTACTTAATATTAATACCGGGAGACACTACAAACCTCCAAAATGTTAACGATTATGTACATTTTGTATTCTAAACAATGGAAAAGATCTGTATCATTTCACCTTCATAATTATGTCCATCCTTTAAAAATATGCGGAAGCAATATATACCGAATAAGTATCCTCAAGTTATGTTATAAACTAATGTCTAAAAAGAAACTTTACGCTCGAAAATGTTTTATATTATTTTTTTTTATAAAATATAAATGTTCCATGATATGCAACATTTGCCAGAAATGAGGTTTGGTGATGTAACAGGTAATTCACCAGCTTACGCGACCAAATGGTGTCCAACAAGTTCGAGCATATGGAGGCGGCAGCGTTTGATCTGGGCTTGTATCTGCGGTGATCTGACAACGAGGCTGGTTGTTATCGTAGAAACCTGACTGCTCAGCGATATAGGGGCGTTTTGCAACCACTAGTGCAGCCATTTATTCAAAAACAAGCACGAGGTGTTCCTTTTCACCAACATTATGATACACCGCATACTGCAAGGGTAGAGAAGACGAATCGTGGCACCAACCACCGTTCAGGACGTGGACCAATGTATAAGATATAAGACACGCTTTTCCTGCTTTTTAATTTTTTTCTCACAAGTTTCATAATGTGAATTTTGTCATTTTTAACCCCACGTGTCCTTGTGTCTCAGTCAGTCCGGAAGTCTGTCATTGAATGAAATTTAATTTTATGTACCTGATGGTCAATGATTACTCGCATGAACTATATACATGATGTTCTACATGCGTTTGTTGTTATTTGGTAACTCTTCAAACAATGTGTCACGTTCCTTCAGGAAATTAGTTTATTTCCAATATGCCCCCAAGATCAGAAATGTACAGAAATGTACAGAAATGAAATAAATGAGTCTATTTGTAAAATAACCTGTACTGTTTTGTATCCACTTCATGAATGTGGATGACATATGTTCTTTATATTCCCGGAGATCGAGCACGCAACCTACGTATCTGTTGTCCAGTGAGTGTCCAGTAAACTACGGTTATAACGAACTCATGGGGACTACTAGTTTTTGTTCGTTATAACCGTAGATCGTTATAAGCATTTATATTCCCGAAGATCGAGCACACAACCTACGTATCCGTTGTCCGGCGAGTGTCCAGTAAACTACGGTTATAACGAACTCATGGGGACTACTAGTTTTTGTTCGTTATAACTGTAGTTCGTTATAAGCATTTATATTCCCGAAGATCGAGCACGCAACCTACGTATCCGTTGTCCGGCGAGTGTCCAGTAAACTACGGTTATAACGAACTCATGGGGACTACTAGTTTTTGTTCGTTATAACTGTAGTTCGTTATAAGCATTTACATTCCCGAAGATCGAGCACGCAACCTACGCATCTGTTGTCCAGTGAGTGTCCAGTAAACTACGGTTATAACGAACTCATGTGGACTACTATTTGTTTTCCTTATAACCGTAGTTCGTTATAAGCATTTACATTCCCGAAGATCGAGCACGCGACCTGCGTATCTGTTGTCCGGTGAGTGTCCAGTAAACTACGGTTATAACGATCTCATGGGGACTACTAATTTTTGTTCGCTATAACCGTAGTTCGTTATAAGCATTTATATTCCCGAAGATCGAGCACGCGACCTACGTATCTGTTGTCCGGTGAGTGTCCAGTAAACTACGGTTATAACGATCTCATGGGGACTACTAATTTTTGTTCACTATAACCGTAGTTCGTTATAAGCATTTACATTCCCGAAGATCGAGCACACAACCTACGTATCTGTTGTCCAGTGAGTGAACTACGGTGCACCTAGTAGTCGCAATGCTTTTTAGAATATATTTTTCAAGAACCGTACGCCAGAATAAGATTTTTTACTCCAGCTTCATAAGATTCATCTAAAGTATGTTTGATACATAAAGAAAAATGATAACTGTTGTTTTCAAATTCTGTTTACAAATTCATGAGATCGATAAAACACTTCCTCTCGGTTTTTTAGGATATTTTCAACCCTTATCCTTGGGATAAAACCACGGGATTGACGCCTCTCGGATTTTTACCGCGGAGGGGTTTGAATATACAATAAACTACGGTTATAACGAACTCATGGGGACTACTAATTTTAGTTCGTTATAACCGTAGTTCGTTATTAGCATATATACAGAATAACTACAGCAAATAGTCGGGACCAAATGAGAAAGTTCGTTATATCCGTCAGTTCGTAATAAACGTGTTCGTTATAACCGTAGTTTACTGTATTAAAACCCCTCGGACGTGCTTTATACTTCACATATATGTGGTCATTTCAAACTCAGAACAAAATCTTCCCAGACAAAAAGCCATTTGCTCAAATACAATAATCGCTCGAAATATCCTTTTGGTGAAGAAAGTATGTATTGAGGATGTGAATAAGCGCTCTCACATCATTAAACTCGTTGGATAATATCAGATAATGGTGTTATGAATTGGAATGTGATAATTGGCATAACATCGTATGAATGTTGTTTCAGATTTCACAAACAACGTGACCATATCAGGCAATGAGGAGACGGGAAATGATCTGTCTGACCCCATTACACTGAGTTGCAGATCGAGATGCCACGCCATGTACGAGTTCAGGTGGACGGTTGACAGCTTTGCAATCGTAGATCGAAACATATCCAACACTGATTACGACAGGTAATTATCGGTGATAATAATTATACTCTTCAAAAAAAGAACCGCATTGACACTGTAACACATTAAACTTCTTCATTTTGTACCTCTTGGTGAGCTAATTTTACTTTTATGGCAAAAACATCCGTATTGCGTTTGGTTTGCTGAAGAGTATACTATGGGAGGTGACATATGTTTTATTGGGTGACCCCCATAACCCTAATTACAGGTAGCTGACATCGCTTTTTTAACACCGCTAGGGACTGATCATATGTTATAGGGTTTGAGGTTGGGCTTGGTCTTAGGGACTATATGATATTTTCATGTAAGAATAGTTCACCACCCCCCCCCCCCCCCCCCCCCCCCCCCCTCCCGAATCATTTATTCAGGACCCCTCCCCTTATCGTTATCGACCGCCTCCGTGGTCTAGTGGTAGAGCGTCCGCCCGGAGAGCGGAAGGTCCGGGGTTCGATCCCTAGCCGCGTCATACCAAAAGACGTTAAAACATGTTACTTGTTGTTACCCTGTCTGGCGCTCGGGGGCTAAGGGGCTAAACAAGAACTTGTCGGCTCGGAGTCAGTATACCGTGTCTGAGGGGGGTATTCATGTTCAACTGCGGCATGGTATCAGAGTGGGCTAGCACAATAAATCGGCATCAGTCCGGACTAGTACAAGCAGCCACACACACACATACACGTGCATGCACGTCGCTATATAAGTGCAATAAACTTGGACGCGACGTTAAACCCCATTTCACCTCACCTTACCTCATCGTTATATCCGTGGATCCACGGCACAGATACGTCCGGCATCCCATGCCTGTCATAAGCGACGACGATGGAGAATCTGGTGTTTAAATTGATTTATTGGTGGATTGCGTGTCGCCCTTATGGTATTGGACTTTGCCCCCGTGTTTGTTTCGGTGTTTGTTAAGAAGAACAATTGACTTGCCTTTGCATGTATTTGTGACGGATACATTCGTGAAGCAGGGTACGCTCATCTGTCTCGAATACTAATTGTAATCACTTTATGAAAGTGATTCATAAACATGCTCATAATATAGTCGGAATCGTGTTGTGGGCTTATTATGATGATGATGTTTTTGGTCGCTTTTAGTTCAGTTACAGGTCTAAATGGTTGTCCAAATCTTTTTTTCTGATCCTTGACTTCTCGACGTTAAACGAGGATAGTTCTTACCTATCTTGATAATCTTTTTATCTGAAAGTTGTTTTACAAACTATGAATTCAATATACTCGACCCTGGTTGCAATACTTAAATTCTTAACTATATAACGTTTAGTAATCATAATTAGACTGGACGTTCACTAAATTGAAAATCTGTCTAGTCACGTCAGTGTGGCATTGTTCTAGAGCTATAAAAAAATTAAATTAAATTAATCTCAAGATGTTGGATATGATAAATTATTTATCTTCATGCTTAAGGAAAGATAACTTGATAGATTTTCACAAGACTGGCACTGTCAAATATCATCCTCAAGGTTTTTATGCCATTATACGAATATAAAAGCTTTACTTGTTCCTACAAAAATATGTATCTGTACTTCAGGATAGAACTTTGAGAAGATATTTGTGTAAATTACGTATATCATTGCATAATTGTATTGTTAATAATCTCAGAAAGAAAACTGTACAAGATAAAGAAAGTAGTTTATGCCGTTATTGTAATGAAGGCTATGGTGAGGATGAGTTTCATGTACTTCTCATTGGTAAATATTATCAGTTTCTTAGAAACAGATACCTCCCTATGATTTCAACTATGTACAAAGATGAACAACTGATGAAAAATTTGTTGAACTCCCGCAATGCTAATACAATATCATCTCTGTCAATATTCCTGGAGAAGATTTTTGAAATTAGACGTTAATATTATATGTAAACTTATTATTACCTACACGTGACTGTACAATGTTGATACAAGAAAAAAACACATTTCTGTACTATAGGTCATATGGCCTAACATATTGAATAAACTTCTGTCTGTCTGTCTGTAAAATTTGTATATTTGTTTACAGAGTAATGGAATGATATGAATTGTTTGATAGGCAAAGTAGGCAAAATGTATGAAAACAACTTTTTTTATGTTTCTGTGAAGGCGACGTTTATACCATTGTCAACGTCTCCTTAATAGTAAAATAAAGAATTTGTAATCCATAAATTGTGTCCAGTTAGCCAAAGAAATGGTATATTGACAGACTATGTACACTGGTGCTTTATATAAAGCGACAAAACCCTTTCCATATCCAATAGAAATATCTGCATAAAGCAGAGTCGATTGTACAATTCCGACTATATCATGAGCATGTGTTTATGAATCACAATCAAATAGCAATGACACCAGGCGTTCGCGAAAAGGTAAACTAGCCTGCCCCACGGTGGCACCCGTCACAAACACATGCAAAGACAAGTCAATTGTTCACCTAAACAACAACATGGGAACACAATGAAAAATAGAGAATTGTATCGGACATCATTGTTGTCACTGATGCTTCAAATTTGGACATTTCCAGCACATGTCTACCGTAAAACGTTTTGAAAGCTTTGCTGAGGCCTTGAATAGTGTAACCTTGATCAAACAACTTCTGAGCAAGAGTGGTATGACGAAATCTTGAAAGAGCATCGGTTGTATCGCAAAAGTTGCGAAATGTAAAAAACAAAGGCTGGAACATCTGGGATATTGCTTGACATGCAGGGAAAGCTGACTATTGGAAAGTTGAAGCCATGCCCCGTATCATACATCATTGTGAAGTGTGTTGTGTAATGCCTAGCACAGCGTCTGATAGTGTACGGTAGGTTGATTATGACTATCCAACTAACAACCATCTACATTGTGAACATTGCAATGATGTTCCAGCTGTAACAGCGTCTGCCGTCAGAACCTAACGATCTACACCGGTGACGTCATACAAGACATACACGTGACCTGCTCAGTGTCGGACAACAGTGGAAGGGCGGGCACAGACGCCTACAGCATTGCTGGTGTGGTCGAGTCTTGTAAGTGTACATATTGCATCAAATGTCTTCGGCCACTCTAACGTTTTGTATTGGCTACAACGCGTATTCTTATGACATTTAGAAGAGGTAAATGAACAAGCAGATGTGCTGCCTGATGTTATATCAGGTGACTGGAAGAAATTTACGAAAATGATATACAGCAATCTAAGGTTATAACAAAGTAAATGGGGCCACTAATTGTAGTTGGTTTTAACCGTAGTTCGTTATAACCGTAGTTCGTTATAACCGTAGTTCGTTATAACCGTAGTTCGTTATAAGCGTATGTACAACTTATATACAGCAGTGGCCGGGACAAAAAAATACGTTCGTCGTAAGCGTGTTCGTTATAAATGTAGTTTACTGAAGCACATATAATAAAACATAAACAAATACAATTAAGGAACAGGTGTATACTGATGAGAATTATGAAAACAAGATGAAATACATTATGACATGTTATTAAGTAATGAAAGAAAGTGTTTGATACCATGTGTAAAATATAAGCAAGGAATGAAGGAAAAAACAACAACAAATATATAAATAATTTAAAACGACAACGGGCAAAAATAACCAGTCTCGATTATCCTTGAAGTTCGAAACAGATTCCATTGCGCCTAAAAGGTGATCGCATAAATTGGAAGCATGTCGTACCTTATCTGCCACTCACCTTATTTACCTGACACTGCAAGGGTGTTACAAAAAGGAATTTAACAGTGAAATTAATGAAGCTCTAGTATATATCTCTGGTGAAATATTTTACTTGTGCTTCTGTTAACCTTTCTGAAGTATGTGTAACGTTCTCTAAATCTAAACAATAGTTTTACATTCACGATCATTTGTGTCTAAATCCTATTCACTGTTTACTCTCAACTGATGAATTACATACTGTATGGTTCAAATATGGAGATAAGGAACATAGCAGAACAATTACTCACCTCTCTCGGGAATGCACAATTACCCAAACATGTTAACAACATAACCCTCCTCGAAGGATGTCTGCAGGTATGGTTTTGTTGTCGTGGAAGACTCACCGGTATATGTTCTGTTAAACTCTCTTAGCTATAAACTGGTGTAGATGAAATACTAAAAGTAATGATTAACTGTTCCGCGTTTCATATACCCTCTTCACAAAAAGATACGCATATGAGAAACCAAGAATGTTAATTTTGATTATGCATGAAACATTCAACACAAATGCAGTATTGTTGATTGAATGATGTTAGTCACATGTTCGAGGGCAAGTGCACGTGACAATCATGTGCCTTGAAAATAAACTGAAAAGGTCAAACGTCATCAACACTTTGTCGTACGTTTGTCGATGTTTTGGATGTGAGAACATGTCGAGACTGAATGCTTCCAACCGCAACATCGCCAGAGGACGTCTTGAAGCTGGAGAGTCTCAGTCTCCATGTGCACGTCATTTCACCGTACACCAGAGCACCATATCTCATTAATGGAACCGATATACACGCCTCAATTCAGCCGAAGAGTAAATAGGTAAGTCGACCATTTTCCCAACGTCATCTTCTTCCGATTATCAAGAGGGAGTTTTTTCAACGTGACAACGCAACACCACACACAGATCGTGTCCCCATTGCCTTTCTTCATAATTCAAACGTCTTTGTCTTGCCATGGCCTTCACGATCCCCGGATCTGAACCCGATAGCGCATCTGTGGGATGAACTCGATAGACGTGTGCGTCAACGTCATCATACGCCATAGACACTTGCACACCTGACCAGCGCGTTGCAGGAAGAATTGAGGATAATTCCACCGGACAGAGGGGGCACGGATGGCCCAGTTCGGTATAGGTGCTTCGATTCGCTGTGCAGAGTTGCGTCCCTTGGGCATGCCAGACACCTATGATTGTGGGTTCGAATCCCGGTCCGCCCCGATTATGTTTCTAGGTTTGTCAGCACCATACCCGTGCTCGTGGGTTTCACCGAAGTGGTAAACGCCTGAGACCTGCATCACCTCGGGCTTTCCTCCCACATTAAGCTGACACGCCGTGATATAACTGGAATACTGTTAAAAGCGGCGTTAAACCCATCTCATTCACTCACTCCACCGGACAGAATCTGTAGACTTATTCAGTCTGTGCCAAGGATGTGTAGAGCAGTGATAACAGCACACGGTGGTCACACCAGGTCACACCAGGTCACACCAGGTACTGATCGGAACGGTCCACTCATGGACGTACTTGTCTTGTGACATGACATCAGAATTGCCATCATGTCTACAGAACATGTGACTACCACCATGCTAATTTTCATCGTTAGTGTAAATCAAATTGAAACATGCACATGTAATTGAACACAGTTAAACATTTCAAAGAGAGTCTATGGGTTTCTTTCTTGTGAAGGGTGTACTACTCAAAGTTAGCTCAGGATCACCATTTTAAAAAGTAATAACTCAAATTGTGTGTATCTGTTTACATAGTCAAAGACTATGTTTGGGTGAAGACATGTTTACTGAACAATACTGAAACGTAACAAAATTACGAAAACAAACTCCCTGATAAAGAATTCCCAGTACCCGAT